>NW_027526422.1:101699717-103056155 GCF_048455015.1 Haemaphysalis longicornis
CGAAACGTTGAAAACGATAATAATTCACTCCCACAATGCTCGATTGGAAGCATATCTTCGCCATCGCATTATTTTTTATATTACGGATACAAAGTTTATTATTTTGGTTTAGTCTACCCTTGCTTAGACTAACTGTGTGTACTCACATGCAGTACAACCGTTTTCCAACTCAAAATCGGGACAAATTATATCCCGCTATTATTTATATATAATTACGGGCCACTGCTGGGACAAAATGTATTGCGCTATGTCAAAAGGGACTACCACTGACAAATCATGACAGAAGAAGTGGTTTCGTCCCGCCTCGGTGGCTCAGTGGCTAAAGCGTTGTACAGCTGAGCACGAGGACGCGGGTTCGATTTCCGGCCTTGGCGGCTGCATTTCTGATGGAGGCGAAAAGCAAAAACGCCAGTATGTTCGAGATTTCGGCGCATGTTAAAGATCCCCATGTGGTCGAAATTAATCCGGAGCCCTCCACTACGGCGCACCTCATTGTCTGCGTTGAGGCGGCATGTTAAATCTTACAATCGAATCACAAGTGCCTTCAACCAATGGGTACAGTTTGCGCTAGCTGCCCTTTCTTTTCCCCTTTTTTTCTTCTTGCAGTTGTTTTTTGTTAATTCAACTTCCGGCGAAATTCCAACACTTTATTTATATTTTCCCCTTGGAACATACTAAGTGGAAGAGGCATTGACTATACTTTTCGAACCCCGGAGGGAGATTGGCCGTTGCACTGACATGGCGGACGCTATCCTTGCTTGAGCTTGATGCTATATTCCACCCGAAATTATCTGATATAATTATGCGCGTATCATTATCCGATATAATTATGCGCACCCTCGATAATAGAATCAAGATAGCCAGATTAAAATTTTTGTTTCAACTAATTCACGGTCACCTAAATTTAGAGGCCTCAAAGTATGTATCCGTTGATCGTACAAGGCTAACCAGACTAAAACATCCCCAAAGGCTAACAGAATACCGGTTCAATGTAGACTGTTTCAAGTATGCTTTCTTTCCATTAGCAATAAGGGAATGGAATTCTCTAGGCAACTCAATAACTGGTACCAAGAGTTTAACAGAGTTTTTAAGACTGGTAGAAATGAAAATTAACGCGATGTGACTATTACTTGTTATCGCTCAAGTCAATGTGTGTATCAACTCATTTGTGTATCATCTTTTCACGAAATCACGAATTTTTGAAAAGATTTGTAATGAAGAGCATTAATCAGTAATCCCGTACGCAGAGGAATGTTGTAACCTGTATTATCAAAGCATGTACGGTATGTTACATATGAAAAATGCATGCGTTCCTTGTTAATACTTATTCAATGAAGAGAGTATAATGTGTACTACAATCCACCGATTGTGTAACCCCACAGAGCTTGAAAAACTCTGACATATACTGTGTATATGCCCTTCCTGCGAGAATCCCGTGAGGGATTGGCAGTATGTTTAAATAAATAAAATAAATAACCCATGAAATGGGTCCAGCCATCGCGAGATTTACGGCTACGCGCGACGCTGCGACAGTAACGTACAACGTTTTGTGTACAGAAAGTATCCCGCGTCCGCGGCTGAGCAAATACTGTGGACGCTCCATGGTCAGGTGTCTCATGGTTCAAGGCTAGTTGAAAAAATAAAGCCTTTTATGGCGAAAGGCTTACATCTCTATGTCTCAATATCGCACTGTGAGCTACAGAGACTCGGAGCGCAGGCCTCGAAAGCGAGCAGCAGCGCCGAAGGAGTATTCAGAGAAAGGCAGACGGAGCGTTGTGAGAGCGTTACGAGAATGGTAAAAATCGGGTCTTGGATGGAGGAGGAAAATATCAGCAGCGGCTCTTGTACAACGTTTGAGGCCCAACTTCAATACATCGCCACTTCGGGTTAGAGTCTTGTGCAACATCGCTACGGATGAGGAAGCGCAGTCAGGCAAGGCTAAGAAAGTATGCATTTGAAGTGAAGGCTAGAGCAGCTCCAAACGGCGCCCATCATAGCCACCGTCAAAATGAAGCGGCTAAGTAGGAAGCTACACCAGCCGCTACATGAGAAGAACACGACAGTCTAACACACTACAGTAATCCCTTGTTATAACGAAGTCAAGGGGATGGCTAAAAATTTGTTATAAGCGGTATTTTGATATAAGCGGTCACTGAAGAAAAGCAGCAGCATTTGAGATTTGCTTACGCCACAGCTGCGCGATTTAATTACTTAAAAGGACTTCAGTAACAAAAACAGACTCATATTTCTGTGAGCTGACATTGGTTATCGTTTAATGCGAATATTGTATCCCTTCTGCACAAAAACCGAAGGATCCGCCGACGGACCTTCCTGTTTTAAAGAATGTCCATATGGTTCAAAGCCGCAAGCCATGCACCACTACGTTTATTTTCACTCACACTACCTCTCCTTCCCTTTCTTCTATTGTAACCAGTATTCACCCTTTTGCGCTGAAGGCTCTTTACTACTGCTACTACTTTCTGATAAAAAATCATAAACATGGCACTATTCAAAATATATAAAACTGTCCGCTCCGGTTTTCATGCGTCAAACAAGCCAAGCACTTCACTTTCTAGTATTATTTTTCACAATTTGATATTATTAGAGTTGATTCATTTGATCAGCACACACGGTTTTTCTCCAAAATGCACGAGATGATATAGGAATTTCGCTTAATTTTGAAAACAAAGATAAAACTAAGGCGATTTTCGATTTTTTCAGATTTTCACAATTCTATCCAAGCTTGTTCCTTGCCACATGCCGCAAAACGTATTGCTATATCTGTGTAGTTCTGTAGGTAGAAAGCAAGGAATATGATGTTGTTACCCGTATTGCGGTGACGTACTTCATGGGTTTGTAACAGTCTTTAGACGTCGAACGTGAAACGCGAAATAGCCGGTACAAGTTCGCCCGTTCTGCTTGTTGTTGAAAACTAGCGGTTATTCTAGGCTTTCCACGCAGTAATGACATGTTTGGTTTCTGAAAAGGTCGCAGAAGGAACGAGACGTAGAGAGAAACGTAGAGAGAGACGTAAAGACGTACAGACAGACTTCCTCTTTGTTTTGTACATATTCGATTGATGCAGGCAGCAAAGAAGGGCTCAAACTGTTCTGTATAAGCTCTAAGCTTATATAAGGCAAGTCTTGAAATAGGCATGCCTTGAAAAACCTGCGTTACAAGCAAGTATATTTCCAAGAATGGCGAAAGAAAAAGACCGCACATTGCGTCTGCTTTGAGGTCCTCTCTGGTTCCGGAACATACGCATATTTTTTCAGCCTTACTTTAATTCTCAAGGGCGCTAACTATGTATACTCATAAGTACAAAAGTTCATTTGTACATTTTACTTTTCTGCAGGTGAAACGGCGAATATGCGATTGATTTATTTCAAGGTTCGAAATTTTTGCGTAAGAAAATTGTATATACTTATATAAAAATTTTATTCCTGCTCAAAATAATTTTTTCGTGGACTTGGCACTTTTCGACCGCTTGAATTACGTCACTAGAGCGATTTAGTAACGATTGGTAGTTTTTTTTTGGCAGTATAAGCAATTAACGCATTCTGCGGCGATTTAAAACAAATTGCCACAAAAGCAACGCAGAGATGGAATGCGAGTCACGAAACTCACGCTGTGCCGTTCTACGCTGGCGATAACGATACAATTCACATTGCCTCCAGACACAAAGGAGAAAAATGTGAAGTTTATCGGAAGCGATACAGAGTCGCTTGATGTGCTTTTTGAAGAGCTATATGAAAAAAAAGAAGTCTGCACTTTTCTATAGCCTTTTGTTCTTTTGTCCTGGGCGCAGCAATCAAGGGCATTGCACCTATTGAAAGAATACGAGGAACGTTAGCAGTTGGGCGACCTCGCTGATAAATTTCATCGGAAAAAATTATAACGGAAGGTCACGAAAATTAGAGAAGCAATCGTCGAAATTGTCGATCAGTTATTGGACACGGACCTTTGCTTACAAAACTCGCAGGTTCTCATTTCTACGACTGCCGTTGCATGCAACGAACGTGACAGTTCTATAGTAGTGTAAAAAATGGTTAATATATCTGGCAGGATTGGAAATTTGATACAATAACTTCGAAAGTATTTTTTACCCTCAGCTAATAAGCTTGCCAGTCTCACCCAGTAACTATGTTTGCTAAAAAGTACTCCCGGGTAAAAGTTTGGTAGTGGCTCAAAGTACGACTACCCTAAAAAAGCACATTATGGACAGAACCCGACTCACTTCAATATCAACTTGTCATGAACTATAAAGGCCGTCACTCCGGGTGGTATATTCAAGCGTGCATTTCACAGAAAGAGGTGTTTCGTTATTAAGGAACGAGGCCGTAACCTTACGGCACGTTTTCATTTGCTCCGAAACTGCTACATTCGCAGGCCTTTTTGACCACTGGCGCCTTTTTCCGGCGAGGCTGCAATCTTTCTAATAGTCAGCGTTTCCGAACTAAGTGCCTCGATTCCGGCCGTAAACCTTCTCTCATGGGTGAGCCTGAAGACTCTGTGCGCTCGACCCTACTCTGGGGTGTTTTTGCTTTCATGAGAACATTGAGGCTTTGCCCTCCTCCTTTTTCGCATCCCATTAAAAGTCTTTCGTACATTAATTAATTAATTATTAATTTGATCACTTATTTATTTAATTAAATATTTATTCGTTAGTTCATTCATTCATTCATTCATTCATTCATTCATTCATTCATAGATCCATTCATTCCTTCATTCAATCACACGTCAATCACCATTCATTGAAGCGTTTTAGATAACAAGGTCTGTTTACAAGAGCTACACCTTTGAGCCAAAAGCGCTGTTGCACAAGAGGATGCCCGCTGTTTTCTTTTCGGCAGATCTTTCGATGGACGCATTTGCTGCATAAAAAGGAACCGAGTTTTCAAGCACTAAATAACCTTAGCAAAAGAATGGTGCTCAAGCCTACTAAAATATACAAGCTGACAAATATCCAGGATATTGTTTCAGTTTGTTATAGAGTGAAGATATGATTATCATTCTCCTTGAGATGTGTAGGAATAGCGTTGGCGAGGAGTGTTCTAAGATTTTGTGGACGCGTCCAAAGATGCATGCGTAGTGTTTGGTTCCCATGTCTCAATGCGCGCCCTCAACGCCAAAGGACATATACTTCGTGCATTCAAAACGAACCTTGTATTGCAGTGGTCAACTTTGTTGGGTGAAAGACGTGCATGGCGCAGTGCCAATTCAACTATCACGATACGGCAGCCCACCCCGTGGATTGTTGTGTCCGTTCGGTATAGTCTTCTGCGTGGCGCTCCGCACTCGTGGTGTGCCGTTACTGCGAAATCGAATGTTTCAGAGGCAGAGCGTGTTCTTGCTTAAGTAAACAGCGATTCGGAAAACAGGCAACAGAGAATGTTAGATTCTCGCATAAATTTGAATACCCCCAACCGCACAAGCTTTACCGGTGAGCTGTTCAAAACCGCTTTAGAAAAGCCGAGTGCAGCCGGCGTTTTCCCATGGCGTAAGTTAAAGGCTCTGCCGACCGTTGCTGGAATTGTATGCATGTATGTATGTATGCATGTATGTATGTATGTATGTATGTATGTATGCATGTATGTATGTATGTATGTATGTATGCACGTATGTATGTATGTATGTATGTATGTATGTATGTATGTATGTATGTATGTATGTATGTATGTATGTATGTATGTATGTATGTATGTATGTATGTATGTATGTATGTATGTATGTATGTATGCATGTATGTATTATGAATTCAAAGCTCTGAATTGCTGTGCTCAGTTCTGGTATCTGATCAGATATTTTGTTGTTTAAAAGTGCGTGTAATAGTCACTCGCATCGCGCTACCTTTGATAAAACAATCAAACCCGCTCATAACGAACTCGAAAATGCCGCAAAAACTGGTCCTCATATCAGTAGTTCGTTGTATATGGACTCGCCGTTTAAAACGCGCGGAAATTACCGTACATGTCGAACAAGCACTTCGGTGACAAGACTTTCGCTCCATGAAGGGGCGCTCCATGCTTGCATACGAACGAACTAAACTGTGTTTGTGTCGAACCTGCCGCATCCGGCTCAATGCCCGCGAAGACATTCTCTGGTACGTCTTGAAAACCTCCACTCGCCGCAGTGGCTTCCGTAGTCATCAGCCACGACAGGCTGATCCTTCCGGTGGCGGCGTCGCTTCGGCCGGAGAAGAGCAAAGTTCGAAAGATTGAATGCCATCATGATTTGTTATCAGCAAATGTGGAAACGAAGTATCTCGTGAACCGGGATCTCTAGATTGCAGCTAAGTAACCGCTGGCGCTTTTTGCAGCGTGCGAGGCCGGTGTCACGTCGGCTGGGACGCCGTGAAGATCGACACCGGTGATAGCAACGCTTGAGAGGCAGTTTATACGGATCGCCGCATAAGGTTCATTTGGCTTTCTTGAATATGCTTCAGTTTCTAAATTGTTCACACTTAATTACGTTGACGACGGCGTACAAATTAGGGCTGCTAATTACCGCCAGTTCACAGCAGGGCTTCATGCTCACACATTTTTTTTCCTCACTGCCTGTCTGCCTCTGGAGCAATACCTGGAAAGTGAGTGACATGGGTTGTACGGTGCTCGCCGATCTGGGATATCTTCCTCACGATTACATGGAAGCTGTGAAGGTACCAGCACGCGGTCTCTCTTATGTTTTAGGGACTGCTTAGATTTTTTTTTCGTTGTGTATGCACCATATTTTTACCGTTACCGTGTAGGAAGTGTTCGTTATAAAAATAGGACGTTTAGAAAAGTGTTTGGTATGTATGAACGCAGTTTCAAGGGGTAGCATAGGAAAGCCGTACGTGCAACGAAATATGGTCATTATAACCGATATATCATTATATCTTGGATCATTATCACTGGGTTGGAGAGTATCGGAAAGATAATTATGCAATCCTGTGCAATACTGTGATGGAACCCAAAGCAACTTATGGTATACGCTGTCGTATTTTTCTGTATGGTATTATTTCTAATAAATGATAATTACGCATAACATATAATTAAAGTACAACGCTCGAGGGTGTGGCTGGATACCGTGGCAGTGAAACCCGTAATTTCGTGAGCACAACAAGAAGCTTTTGTGCATGAGATCGTCTATAAGCTCGTGTGCCTCTACGGGTTCTCTAGCTCCTAGCGTCGATATTTTTCAGGAAAAGCCAAGCGTCGGACCTGCTTTGGCGGAACTTGGTGCCATTACAAAAATAAATCTTGTCCTGCGGTATACATAAAATTAGCTGAATAAATCGAAGGTGCACGTTTGCAACCCTCTTCCTTAGGAAGATAGAAAATGACAGGTGTTGAGTGCTTCAGGGCATCCAATCAACCATTATATTGAAAGGGAATGAGTGCCGCAGGCTGTTGTGTTTTTTAATAGTCCTCTGTTCCAACTACATTTACTATGTTACCAATTTCAAGAAATTTTCTTGACTTCTTCTTCCTTTTTTTATTGCCGTCATTGCCTTCTAGCTTACAGTAGGGAGAATATGCAACATATAAATACCCCTACTAGTTACATTGACAAAAAACACAAACTCTTTCAACAGCCTGAGAGGAAATTCAGAGATAGGATCATTAACATAACGAGAGGAACGAGTAAAACAAAAAAAATATGTGCAATGCTCGTCAAATTACTCAACTGGTACCTATCAGCCTTATCTGTCTTATCAACTGGCACTTAACAGCTTAAACTTGTAAGGAATATGCGTGAGCTTCAAATGCTTTACAAAAAAAGGATACGCCGCTTCCCAGGCTTTCCATTTATTTTCTGCCGGACATACAAGACTACGAACGACAAGAAGACAAAAAGAAAAGAAATATAAAAGTATCCTCTAATGCCAAGCTGCCACCTTGCTAAATTTCTGGCTCCTGCCATTGTTTCAGTTCATGCATTTGTACGCAGTCTTGCAATATTAGAGAATTACCTTTATTTGAATCCTGTATGCAATATTGTTCATGTATTTGTTTTTGGCAACATCAATGTATAGCGCTTTTTAATTGCAGCTTTTTTCGAAAACACCTTAATTCCCTGCTCAAAGAATCTTTCTTTGAGTAATTTTGTTGCAGTGTAATAAACTTTCTGATACATTTCTTACAATGTATCTAAACAAACCAAACTAGCAACATTACAACTGGCATAAAATGAGGACGTCATCACTTGAGCTACAAAACATGGTGCCTCATTCGCCATGGAGTATCGAGGCAAAGTGCTTGCATAAAACTTATAACTCAAACATTCTGTCCGTTAGATTAGAGGCATCACTGGGCAGAAGGAGTCGTTTTTGTTTCTTGCTTCGAACATAATCATTTCGTAACACAAAACTCGAAAGGGGAGAAGCACGGAGCCGACAGGTTCCTGAACTGATGCCAAACGTCAGTGCTGGTACTACACATCGCGAAATACTTCTGTACGGAAATGTTAAATTTCCCAAACAAGTTGTTCCGCACGGGATATTGCAGTTAAGGAACGATATAACATTACAGTGAAACCGACTCTAGTGAAAAGAAATTGTTCGTTCGTATGGTAGTTTTATGGCAATTTTGTTTCACCTAGAACAGCCTGCCGTAGCCGATAATTGTCTACACGTAAACACTGCACTTTGTATTCAGGTTGTAAGCATGTAGTTATGTGACACTGCAAGCAATCTACAATCAAGTCATGCCTTTGAGGAATAAGGTAGATTACACCTGTAAGCGAAAGTACGCCTCCCCCAGAGTCAGAGCGTCCGATTGCGTAAACGCGACTTGATAAGAGGGAGTATATATAGTGGCACCCACAACGGTTCGCAATCTTTTCCCCATCGGTGAGGTCCGATATAGAGAAGCTGGTGAAAGTATGGGGCAGGCACTTTTGCTGTCCTTTCTGCTGTTTGGTGCTGCTTTGGCCACTCAAAAAGGTGAGACGCTTTTTTAAACATTAGAATATGATTAGAGCCTTCAAACTTTCCTTTGCTTAAAAAGGTTAATAGCTGTCGCACGAATGCGCAGCCATCCGTATAACAGCGGGAATGCATGCGCTGTAGACTAAGCTAAATCTCTGTATTCTAGCAACCGGATCACCTGAAATGAACCGTCTTCACTTTAGCCCAAGTACAAAAAAGGTCGCACTCCTTTAGGTTTTTCGCCTGCGAAAACCAGCAGGTTATGTGGATGCCGAAATGCAAATCTAAAACAATGCTTACGTTACAATTTTTTTTGTGGGCAGAGAAATGCGGTCGCCCTGCCGTCCAGCCCATGCTGGAACCCGAGGACCGAGTTTTCGGAGGCCAGGTCGCCATTCCTCACAGCTGGCCATGGATGGCTGGCTTGTACGACAGTAATGGTAACGATTTCTGCGGGGGTGCTTTGATCAGTGACCGACATGTCCTGACAGCTGCCCACTGCTTCTGGTGAGTTGCACCTTTCTGCAATTAAGTACATAGCGACTCCTTTAGTGGAGCCATCGGTTTTCATGACTTGGCTTTTTTGAGTGCACAGTCGGTAAAAGCCACTAATAACTATTCCTTGCCACAATGTTGCAGCAGAAAATTATAATGGTCGACTATAATTAACAGTGTCTTTGCGGCGTAAGGCCTTTTGTTTTCTGTCGCAACAGCCACTCAGAACTTTATAACTGTATTTTCACTGTAGAACAGATTAGAGGAGAAAGAACCGCCACACAACAAACATTTTCGACCTTCAGTTTTTCCTAGCCAGCCTAAGCCCGTGAAATGAGACACTAAGGGAACAGTGGTGCACTAACCTTTAGACGCATTTGTGCACTGAACTTTAGGGACTTTACACTTAGAAGAGAAACATTGGGGAGACAACCTAGTGCAGTCTAGTCCACTTATAACAATATCCAAGTGCCATGGAAATCCCATCGCTGCAACCAATAATTGTTAAAAAATTCCCGCGCCTTCCCGCGAAAGGAACACGAGTAAATGCAGAGCATTGGGGCCTCAGTACTGGTTGAAGGCAGTGTTGCTTCCATCGCTTCTTCCGTGATGCTGGAGTAGCAGACACGAGTGAACGTGGGAGCGAGCGTCAACCAAGGAAGGAAGGAGCAACGCAGTGACTGAAGCACGAGCGACCGCTAGCGGCTTTATATTTGCAGCGCGCGCAGTAGAGGTAGAGCGGTACGGGGGGGAGAGCGCGCATGCGCAAGCAGCGCGCGCTATTCTACGCCCCACCGCGCTGCTATCACGCACGTGTTACGCCGAGACACGGCCGGACTGGAGGAGCGGCGAGCACGCACTTTCACATGAAAGTGCGCGCCCGCCGCTCCTCCAGCCCGGCCGTGGCCGAGACCGCGACGGAGCGTTCCGGGGGGGACGAGCGAACGGGCTGACTACGACGCATGCGCGCACCTGCTGCGGACGCGGAGCTATGGACGCCGTCCGACGCAGGAAGAGGCGAGGCTAAGAAATGCTGCGCATTTAAAAATTCCCGCACCTTCCCGCGAGGGGAACACGAGTAAATGCAGAGCATTGGGGCCTCAGTACTGATTGAAGGCAGTGTTGCTTCCATCGCTTCTTCCGTGATACTGGAGTAGCAGACACGAGTAAACGTGGGAGCGAGCGTCAACCAAGGAAGGAAGGAGCAACGCAGTGACTGAAGCACGAGCAACCACTAGCGGCTTTATATTTGCAGCGCGCGCAGTAGAGGGAGAGCGCGCATGCGCAAGCAGCGCGCGCTCTTCTACGCCCCACCGCGCTGTTATCACGCACCTGTTACGCCGAGACACGGCCGGACTGGAGGAGCGGCGATCACGCACTTTCATATGAAAGTGCGCGCCCGCCGCTCCTCCAGCCCGGCCGTGGCAGAGACCGCGACGGAGCGTTCCGGGGGTGACGAGTGAACGGGCTGACTACGACGCATTCGCGCACCTGCTGTGGACGCGGAGCTGTGGACGCCGTCCGACGCAGGAAGAGGCGAGGCTAAGAAATGCTCTGCATTTAAAACGGGTTGCGAAATAAACAGATCGAACAGAGCTGAAAACATTTTATTCGCACGCCAGCAAGGTCGTACTACTACTAATTTGCGGAAAATTATCTACAGTTGTCATCTTTGTTTCCCGCGTTTGAAGCAACAGCAGATCTTTTCCAAGAGCATCTCTAGGTGCTTCACTTAGCTGATGTAAATGTGCTTGGCGGAAAAAAAGTCCCCGAGGGACTGTGTCACGCATTGGGCCTCCTACGAAGACCCTACCTGAGTAGGCTGCGCAACCACGTCATTAGTCACCAGTGTTGCATTTTCTGTGCACAAATAACCGGATTCAATCGTTATATCCGATATCGTTGCCCTGGAGCATTGTAATAAGCGGTTTATTTTACCACAGAAAGAACAAAAAGTTGACGGTGGCATAGCTGTTCATCGTTATATCCGATATATTGTTATAAACGGTATCGTTATAAGTGGACTCGACTGTATAGATACAGTGAAACAGCCAGTGGTGTTCTACGTGCTTCTAGTCACAAAATCATGCGGCCACGTTGTACTGCCAGACAGATCCTAGTAAAGCTGTGTTGCGATAAAAATATATAAACACGACCGCTTCAGTGTGGCCTCACCGAAGGAGAATAAAAGGGAAAAATCAAGTTTCTTGGTTTTACCACGGTTCTAAGCGACGCCTTCCCTCATTTAAATTATGAATCATCACCCCATGAGATGGTTCTTTCTTTGCCATATTTTGGCCGGTATTGTGTGGCTACTACAAGTTGATTTTCATGACCCATAATTTATTATTTTAACACATCCATAAACTCACGAAATAAGTGCACGCGGCAGGTTAAAAAGCGTCAACGGGGAGGACTGTATCGGAGCTACCGAAATGAAAGCATTTCACCTCGTACCAGGGTAGCTGGTGGTGATGTCAGCCACGTAATCGAGAAAAGTTGCCTACAAAAACACAGCTCCTTCGTAAGGCGTGTAGAAGCCACCCCACCATATTTTTCGCCACCATATTTTTCGGTTAGCGATTACCAAGGTAATCGCTAACCGAATCTCTGCAACCTTAGACTTCAGTCAACCTAAAGAACAAGCAGGGTTCCGTAAAGGTTATTCAACCATGGACCATATTCACACGATCAATCAGGTGATAGAAAAGTGCGCTGAATATACTGAACCCCTATATATAGCCTTCATAGATTATGAGAAAGCATTTGACTTGGTCGAAACCCTAGCAGTCATTCAGGCATTACGGAACCAGGGGGTAGATGAGCATTATGTAAGAATTCTAGAGGATATCTACAATGGATCTACAGCTACCATCATCCTCCATAGGGAGAGCAGCAAAATACCTATTAGGAAGGGTGTCACACAAGGAGACACAATCTCTCCAATGTTATACACAGCATGCTTACAAGAAGTATTCAGAACGTTGGATTGGGAACAGGTGGGAGTAAGGGTTAATGGAGAATACCTCAGTAACCTCAGATTTGCTGATGACGTTGCCTTGCTAAGTAACTCGGGAGACGAATTGCAAAGAATTCTTTCCGCACTGGGCGAACAGAGTAGAACCGTGGGACTGAAAATTAATATGCAGAAAACTAAAGTAATGATCAATAACCTCGGGACAGCACAGCAGTTTGAGATAGGTGGCGAGGCAGTGGAAGTGGTAAGCGAATATATCTACTTAGGCCAAGTTGTGACCCCAGATCCCAACCATGAGGCAGAGATAATTAGAAGGATCAGAATGGGGTGGGGTGCATATGGCAGACATTCTCAGATTATGAATAGCAGCCTACCATTGTCGCTGAAGAAGAAAGTGTATGACAGCTGCATCTTACCGGTACTCACCTACGGGGCAGAAACTTGGAGGCTCACTAAGAGGGTTCAACTTAAATTGAGAACGACTCAGCGGGCAATGGAGCAGAAAATGATAGGTGTAACATTAAGGGACAAGAAGAGAGCGGAGTGGGTCAGGGAGAAAACTGGTGTTAAAGACATATTAGTAGAAATTAAGAAGAAGAAATGGACGTGGGCAGGGCATGTAATGCGAAGGAAAGATAACCGCTGGTCATTAAGGGTAACAGAGTGGATCCCTAGAGAAGGCAAGCGTTGCAGGGGGCGGCAGAAAGTTAGATGGGCAGATGAGATCAAGAAGTTTGCGGGGATAAATTGGTCACAGTTGGCACAGGACCGAGGTAATTGGAGAATAATGGGAGAGGCCTTTGCCCTGCAGTGGACGTAGATAGGCTGGTGATGATGATGATGATGATACACCATGAAAATACTTCCAGTAATTTAAAAACCAGTTGGCTTAAGTCCGCTTTATCTTCAGAAACATTGTTGTGTGAAAATGCGTTTGAACATCGTGGTTCCGTTTATACGCAATAGGCTGCACAGTAGCTTTTCTAAAACGAGAAGCGCCAAATACGAACAGTAGGACACGTGTGGCGCTTACCTAGATACCTGACTGATATAATAAAATGGCAAAGGCAGATATTTCTAGTTTGGAAATTAAGAGCTCCAGAGTTGAACTGCTCTAAAAAAAAACAGTCCCTCTCCAAAATATAACAGAGGTGCACGAAAAGCTTCTCACTAGTCAGAATACACCGAAACAAAGCTCAGAGGCCCATCAACTCCGACCCAAACCCTGACCTGACACAAACCGAACCCAACGTCATTCACTGGCTGAGCTTGATCTTATCACGAAAAAAAACAATACCAAACACGCACCAGATGAAGAATCACCTCTAATCACACCAGGAATTACTTCATCACATACACATTCACCTCCACTGACGTGCCTGTCCTCAGCAACTTTCAAATCCATGGCTCATATCTCGGCATGCGGCGAAGCTTACCAACGGCGGTGTCCTTGTAAACCTCGATGCGGTAAATGAGTCTCCGGTCTCCGGTCATGAGTGTCCGGTGCACCCATTTCAACTCAGCCACTCAAGTGCTGGCGTGAAGTAAGGCCTGGGAACGGCAGCGTCGGTGGGAACGACACTGCGCGAGATCACCTTCAAGAGCTTTGCGTTTGAAAACCGTGTCCGAATGGACCAATCCGAAGAAGTCGCTCTCGTAACGCGAGTGACCCAGGTTCAATTGTGACCATTGGAACTGTGTTTTTTTCTTGGTGTGCTTGGTTTTTCACAACACCATTAGAAGCCTAAACCACGCAGTCAATGCAATACAACCTTTCTTGACTATACAACCAAGCGCTAGAGCAATTACAGAGGATCTGAGAAAAGACCGGTGTAGAAGGTATCTAAGAATGTGCACTTTTATGTTTGTTATACCTTCCAACGTTCGGTATGGGCAGTTTCTACAAAATCACTGTTGAGGTTGTCCTGCGAAAATTCGTTTTTTTTCTGCATTGCTGAATTCAGTGTACTTCGGGGAGAGGTGTTTGTAAAGATAAGGTATCGGCGTTCCCACTGCAATAACAAGCTGGGTGAAATAGTCTATACTTTGTGTAGCCGTTGATATTCAAAGGGAAAGGGCTGATTTTAGGAGGACTCGCTATCAGTAGCACCGTGAAGACGTTGCGCACCTAACCTTTCTGACTTGTTCCAACTTCCTTACAACACTATGTAACCGTTCGTCAGCAGCCGACGAGTCAAGATACCGTAGTATGGACTCTCTTCTGTCGCGATACCTTTGCTGTCTAACTTCGTCTGTAGCCCTTCAGTATGATGCACCTTAGGCGCACTTGTAGCTCCTTTGCTAAGGACGCCGGAATTTCTAATAACCTAATCGTTTTGAGTTATCATATGTGGAGCGCATTCCATTTAATTCCACACGCCTTTGGCGAAGCCTTCATATGCCACCAGTCCGCAGGACTGCGAAATTGCGGTTCATTCGCCGTGATGGGGAAAAAGTTGCTGGCTTTTCTGCCACGCACAACGCACGTTTTGTTAGTCCAAAACTGTCGTTTGCTGAGTCAGACGAAGAACTAATACTATCCCCTTGTTTATAACGTGATCACTGGTTCATTGTGGTAGAATGATGTCACACTGCTTCTCCTTTACCTTTTCCGAACCGGCTTGGGTTAAAAAATAATTCAATACACTTATCCAAAACCAGAGGGGCATGAGACTGACTGGGAGCCCCACATTTCTTAACGCTGTTGGAGACCGAACGCCGTAGTTGCAGGGAAATCGGTGCTTCAACCATTCTTTATCATTCAAAGCCAGCGCCAGCATGTGAACTTCACGAGCAAATTAAAAAGCAACCTTAAAGAACGCACTAGGTATGCCTTAACAATGAAGGAAATATCAGTGACCAAAAGGAATTTTATCACCTCTCAAAACTTGCTGGCACTTGGTTTTTTATAGAATAGAATTAAAGTATCGTATCTCATGCAGGCAATACCTGGGTATTTTTACCACAAAGGTGAACTCTGTGGCTTCTGCAACGCGACCCCATGCTTCGTCACAAACAAACAGGCCCTAGAGAAAACACACATGAGACATGTCGCGGATATGATTTTCATGAAACAGTGCACTAATTGTATGAGTCACTTTCTCAGACCAATATTTTCTTCTTAAGGTGAAAGGCTGATAAAAAAAACATGTATAAACACGAAGCCATATCTCAAAAACTTAGGACGCAGTTTGCCAAATTTCCGAGAATTGTCGAGTAATGTGTAGCATACTTATGCAGTTTTTCTACATTGTCTGTGTTTTTACAGACAGGTTTGGCTATGAGTAGACGAATACGTGGCTTACTTTACTGTTTTCAAGTTCTGTCTGTTTATTTTCTCCGATTGCGTAAATATTCCGTACTTTACATTATGTACTTTTCCGCAGATGGAAGGCGTTGTGCTGAATTGCCAATTCTTCGCGATTTCTATCATTGCTATTTGCAACGTTCTTTCCCCCCTTTCTTTTTAGTTTCGCGTTCGTGCTTTCGCGCCCAATTCTGTAATGGGTATTTTCATTTTGGGCAGTTCGTTTATCTAAAGATACACTATTTTTTATAATTTTCTCTTCTTTGGATTTTAAAAATGCCCTTGGTTCAACTCTCTCCATTACGCCATTATACCGATTAAAAGGGTTACTTCTTCAATTACGCATATTAGTGGAAATTCAGGCCGTTGGGAGGCGTGCTCCTTTTCCCTATTTTTATTCTCATTTTCAGTGTTCTTTTCCGCGGGTATTTATTTTTGCGGTCGTGTTTTTGGACGCGATGCAAAGGATACAAATAATTGATTTTGCAAGTTCATTTTTGTGAAGTTTAGGTGTTTTGTTTTTGTTCTTTTCTGGTTTTTAAATATTCCGTTTGCATCTTATGTAAGATGTATTTGTTACAATCAGCCATATTTTTACCTGGCGCTACGCCTGCTTCTCATATTGGTTGATTTCAATTGTAAGTACCTAAAACCTACACTAAATTTGCGAACAACAGTTCATTGTCTAATTTAAACCATCTTGACGATGTAACAACATTTTACTTCCTTTAAGGCTTGCACAACTCAAAATAAAGATTTTTGGGACAGAAGAATTACTGCTCTTTATAACAGCAAAGGGAAATGTTTGTACAAATCTGGCAATGGTGATGTTGTACGGAGGACATTGGAATATCAACTATCTATTCTGTATTTCCAGTCCAGAAAGAGATACCAAGTTCACTGTGCATCTGGGGTCTCACAAACGCACCACAAGAGACCGAAGTGAATCTGTGCACATGGTCAAAGAAGTGTGCGTTCACCCTCAGTATCCTTGCGATCGAGTGAGTTGCTCCGTTTTATACTTCCATATAGCGCCGAAAGATGACATGAGGGGTTAAAACAATGGTGCGAAATGACATACAAGCTGTAACCGGAAACCAATAAAAAAGTTGCTGGCGTATTATTATGCGCAGATAGTGTTGCACTACTCGATACAAAATTATCCTAAAATTTGCAAAAAAAAAACTTGTTTTGTAGGGCTTCACGTTAGGCCCTTTTATACAAAACGGTTTTTCTGAATCTAGGAAGCGACATTTTGTCTCACCCGCCGCGGTAACTCAAAAGCTAGGGGGTTGTGCTATTAAGCAAGAGGTCATTGGTTCGATTCCCGGCCGTGGCGGCCGCTTTCCTGATGGAGGCGAAAAGCAAAAAACGCCCGTGTGTACTAGATTTCAGTGCACATTGAAGATCCCCAGGTGGTCTAAATAATCCGGAGCTCTGCACTACGCGACGCCTCATCACCTGCGTTGCGTCGGCTCGTTAAAGCCTACAATCAATGAAACAAGACATGTCGTCTCTGTACGAGCACGTGTATTTTCCGTGCATCCCTCGGTGCGCAATGACTAATACATTTATATGTACAAAAAAACCTAGATGTAACGAAGTTCACAAGCGTTCGGAATTTTTTGTTACATCCAGGTTTTGAGAGAAGGCTCGCAGGAATAAAACAGAAACAAAGCTAAAAGGATAGACATCAGTGAATGTGAACTCACCGTTCATTGATCTTTTCACAGTCAAAAACTGCGTGAGTTGCGCTTGCCGCTTTCGCACGAGCTTAGGCACCACGTCCCGGGCAGCACAGGACCGTTCGGCCTAACTCAAGCCGATGTACTTTGGCCAGTGATTTTCCAACCGGCCTTTTTCCGGTAGACGTGTACAGCCCGTGTCCAAATGTGGGCCTTTTTGCCGTACACGGCCGTCTCTCCCATGGCTATCAAACGGCCAGTCTCCGTCTGCGGGTCGACCGGCCTACGTTCATGCGCCCAAATTTCCGCCGTATGGCTCCGGCCATTCCAAAGTCACCCGTATGAGGCCGAAGTACGCCCACCGGAGGTCAGCCGAGATGCGGTCGTCGGAGTCCAGGCGGACTAAAACTGCCGGAAGTTCGGCCATGCTACAGGCATTGGAGTCCAGCCACGGTACATTGTACTGAGACCGGTGGACGACGACTGCATGCAGCCCAAGCAGATGACTCAGTCACGCTGTCAACAGCACGAAAACGCCATTTGGGAAGAACGTGTTGCTGGGCGCGTTGGCTCATCTTGGTGAATAAACACGCACTTAGCGCGAACAAAGAACACATGCAGAAAGGACGGGACAAGCGCAAACTCGCAACTAACCTTTTATTGGACAGAGCACACACATATAAGTACACTTGTCTTCTGGTCGCTCATACGCACTTTCTACACCTATACGAATCTTTATCGCAAGTGTAGCTGAGCTCAGCATCACACACCGCAACTAATTATAAGCCAATGCTTCATCATTTACAAGGCTCTGTTGTTGTCGCGAATATAAGATAACACTTGTTTTTAAATAGTTAGTCATAAAATCAGATCAACACACAGTGCAGGGCACAAAGTTTAGGCACGGAAAACGTAATGCAACATTGTTTTTTGCCGCATCATTACCAGAAGAATTGCCGGATACTTGCGGTTATGTTCGCCCTTGCCTTTGTTTGGTGAAGAATCTTTGACATGGCACCGATTCCGCTGCTGCGTGGTGACAGCTTGATGGACGTGCTTGCAGGCTAGTTATTTTTCACGAAGCAAGGCCATCTCGCGTCGGACGTTTCTGCCGTGTCGATGTCTGCAATGCTCTTCATTTCTCGAGGGGGCGAATAGCCTCGAGCTGATGCTTCGACGAGGCCGGCGGGCGATGCGCGGTAGCGCTGCCTGGAGAGGCTTAGCTCACCCGTCCGTGCGACAGTCTTGTTGGGGCAATAAATGGCATTCCTATGGCCTCATAGGTTAGCTGGTAATGTCCAGTTGGTCTTTGCACCTTGCCGGTTTACCTAATACCACTCATTACTGCTGGACACACGAAGTTCGTGCATTTAAAGCGTATAAACTCCAGGTGGGTGAACAACGCGTCTGCCTCGTTCGGCGCCTTAACGGCTTTTTCCTCGCTGAAGAAAAAACGCGACATGAGCCGGCCGGTCTGCTTCTAAACAGTAGTTGTGCATGGGTTCTGTGATCGCAGAGGCCTGCCGTTGTTCGGCTGTACATCCCTTACCGAAAAAAAGCACTTGTAACTTGAGACCTTAACGTCGGCTGGTCTCCTCCAGAACACGGGATGCCAAATATTTTGCGGCCGTTCACTTGCCGTAATTCGACTGAAAACCGCTAACCGAAAGAAAAACGTACATCCTGAGGACGTAGGTTGGCCGGTCTCCTTTATAACACTCGTTCCCCAAAGAAAACGAATATTCTGCAGCCAGACGGGCGGTTCTCCATAGAAAGAGCGAAGTCGCCGCTGCCGCACTTCGGCCGGTCTCCTTCCGAACACCAACTGCTACAAGAATACGAATATTCCGTGGTCGGTTGCTTGCCATTCTGCGACTGAACACCGCTTCCCGAAGGAAAAAAGGATGCCCTAAAGTCGTACGTCGGCCGTTCTTGTTCTTAACTTCGGCCGCCGCAAGTAAACTATATATCTGGCAGCCGGGTACCTGCCGTTGTGTGTCTGAACATGGGCGGCCAGGGAAATACCGAAGTGCTGGAGGCCGAATACTAGCTGTTCAATGAGCAATCAGTGGCTGCCAGAACCTGGATGCAGGCCGGACATGTCAAAAAAAGACCGTAGACAGGCCGGTTTTGAGCCACACTTTCTCTGCTGCCTGGGTGGGCACTCAGCAGAAGCAAGGTCACTTACCCCCGGTATTCACAAACGTATATATTTTTAAATATAACCTTCCCCTTGACACTGTTTGGTGCCTTAACACGTTTAAAAACCGAACGTGTGTTGCAAGGGCGTTTTTCCCGTACCTTATGTTCTTTATGTAACTAAAAATTATTGAGAGGGTGCCAGCTGGGATACAGAACAAGATGGCGACATTCTTGATTCTCGCCGGTAGAGGCGCCACTTAAAATTATGAGCTTGTCCTGAAAAGACACAACTTTTCGTTTTTTCGCAGCAGAACTGACCACCGAGGAACCTCTACGGAAGATAGCTGTGGAGACGCGCGACTTCACGTCGATAGAACGGGCTTGCAGCCTAAAATCTGTCGCGAACAAAGACTGCACTCACACGTGGAAACGCATGGTAGTTTGCGGTACAGGAAAGTGTAGTTACTCTTCCTACCTGGTGCGGTGTCACGTAAACAACTGAAAGCAGAAGTAGATGATACGTTAGTTCCGGGATGGTGCATGCCACTCCGTTATTCATGATCATCATAGCGAATTTTGTTTTTAAGCGATTCTGAATGTGGTCGTTGCTGCTGGCTCTTAACAGTAGTGCTATTATTCGCTAAATTAGTTAACTTCTTCGATCGATTTTTCCGTAGAAGAGCCAAAAACAATGTCTGATCAGCTTGCCGACTTCGTCATATCGAGGTTACCCGCCGCAACGTTTTGTTACTTAGAGGTCGAAAATTCACGGCTTCAAAAGAAGCGGCAATGGGAAGTTGATAAACTTCGTTAAATCCAGGAATTTCTTGTAAAGAGGTTTGTTACATCCATGTTTAAATTATCGCGCACAAAAGTTTCATGTGCTTATCAGCCTTTTTTCATTTTGCCGGTGAGGTGTTCAAAAATATAATTACGGGGGATCACTTAATGACTGAGCAGCCTACTTTCGTAGCGGTGTTGTATTGCGATGAAGTTAGTAGAATATATCTGCCGTTTGCAAGGAAAAACCTGAAGCCTAACTTATGTAACCCCGCTGCTAAGGCTGTTTTTTAAGCTTCTTGTATTTTATATATTAAATTCACTCGTGCAAAGATTGTTAAACAACTGAGCGTGAAAGCTAAGCGTGTACGTGGTGGATCGAGACCGAGACCGAGAAGAAGAAAAAAAACAAACAAAAAAACAGCTTGACTTGTTTGCTACCCCCCACTGAGGAAAAATACGAAAAGATGCAAAGGAAAAGCGGCAAACAGGGCAGACGACATCGTGCGCTTACACGTTGCACGCATAAAAATAAAAGTTATACACAATCAAATACACTAAACAACGCGTGATTGTTTGAACAAAAATATCACGACTGAAAAAACAGCCTTTCTCATTCCAGCATGTTGATATTCGTACCAGATTTAACGCAATATGCAGATGTATAGAAGCACGCCTCACAACCATGTACACGCGCATAGATAAAGTTACATATATACATATCTGCTTATCAATATACATACACGCGTACATGCAAACCTGAACAGATGAAATGAATAGAAAATTAGAACAACCGTCTTTTTTTTCCAGTACTTCTCTAGACTTCCCGCCCTTGAATTAGGTAAAATTATAGAATTGCTCAATTCCAATTTGAAGTCAATTTGTCGTCAATTTTGACAATTCATTTTCTTGCTAATATAACAACTACGCTGTCTACTCACATCGCAGAGTCCCTGCCATGGTGGCGGGTTTTCTCACGTAGGCGGAAAGCGGAAACGCCCTTGGGTCGATATTTCGGCGCGCGTTAAAGATACCCACGTGAACAGAAGGATTCCGGAACCCTCCCCGACGATATTATTTCCGTAATTTGACTGCAACGCCACTGCCTCATGTAGCGCGTCGTCTTGTATGGTGTTATGAGAGCAACAATTTCTTAGTCTTACTATTGGTTAAAACCAGGTTTCTCTAACGATGAGTCATTTTACTTCTATACCGGTATAAAGGTGTTCATGTTTCCCAGTGTCCGGCCCAGTCTTCAGCGCTACGTTGATAGCTAATAGTAACACATTGAAAGTCACTGAATAGCATTTGAGCAAAAATGTTTAGAAAGGACCCAGCAATATTAAACGTTACGCCGCTTTTACAACATCGCTTATGCGTACTAACCAAGAGAAGGTGAATAAAAGATTCAGTCATCTTTATGGGAAAAGTTCGCTATGCCAACAAGATTGTAGATGGGCGACTCTCTTTATGTACTCCGCAGGGCAAGTTGTCAAAGCTATTTGCGCAATATCGCGGCACGACTGTCCATCAAAAATGGCGATACCCAAAGTACATTGTTAAAGGTTTCAGCCAAACACCATCCAACCGTAAGGCGCATGTTCGAAGCGTGTGCTGCACGGTAAAATTGTGCAGCAAAGCCTAGACAAAGGAAATAAGTTCAGGGGCGGTATTCTCGCAACTGTCCATTTTGAAAATGTCTCTTTTAAGTCCCTTTCATTGTGACGTACTTCCGGTTAAGCAGTGGGTGTTGGAAGTAGGTTTGTTGCGCTTACGTCACTTCCGGTTGTTTGCTTTTAGCCAATCAGGGCTTGCCAAAAGGGATGCTTTTGAAAGGGACGCAAAAGGGACAAAACTAGAGAATACCGCCCCAGAAGTGTTCATCTGAAAATATTGGTCGTCCCAATGAATGACTTGCTCCCTACTTTGTCGTGTACCCTGCGTGACGCAAGTAGGCAATTCTGCCAGTGCTTGCGTCCTGCGTGTTTGTGCTTTCTTTCACTAGGAATAATTAGGAGTGATTTGCATGCAAGGATTTTGCACTTCACTGCATAGCGCTGGTAAAGCAAGCTGTCGTGCGACCTTCCTTATGGTAATGCAAATTTATGACTAGTAGGAGTGTGCGAATATCACATTTTTCGAATACGAATCGAATACGGATATCTAGCTTCGAATATCGAATCGAATATTGAATAATAAAGGGGGAATGTGGCTTTCAAAATAAACCTTTTCATTTCTTTGTGATTTTTGATGGAAATTAGCACAACAACTGGAAATGGTTTTGTGATAACACCATAAAAAATTCAAAGTGATGTTTTGAAAACTTTTTATTTATAAACTTTTCTTTCTGTCCAACTTGTACCGCGCTTGAGCGGCCTATAAAACATGATAGGATACTTGTTCAAAGTACTTTGCTATCCCAAATGAATGAACGAGGTCGTGACAGTCTTAGATTTTTATTAAAACACAGTTTTTTTTAGTTTTCAGTCTTTTAGAGGTGAATGTACAACAGGCATTTAGACAATGAATGACCATTCGAATAAAAAATTCACAAATAATAAACCTGAAAAACCAAGAGTATCACAACCGGAACTGTTCATCGAAGAATGTGACGCAAAAAATGGAAGCAAAAATAGACCTACAGGCCACGAAGAAATCACTACAACAAGAGACATAGGTGGCAAAAAAACTGTTTTGAGAAATCGGATTCCGAAGTTGAAAAACAGATTTCGTTCTTTAAATGTCGCTAGGGTTGTAGCATTTCGTGTTTTTTTAACACGGGGCTTCTGGAATGTCTTGCCTTGAAACTGGGGTGCGTTTTGCAGCCTTTTTCTTTGCATAAAACATCAATTTCAGCTTCTCTGTGAAAAGTACACAGCCCAGTTTGCGGACCAAGGGGGGGGGGGGGGGGGGGGACTGGCTTTCAATGCAAAGTAGCCTAGCTGGTTGATTGTATCGCACTGCAAAACTTCACTCTGCATTGGTCATGGCAACGACTTCAGTACACTATTTTACTTTAATTAGAAAATTGAACTTTGACTTTTTTTATGCTTTATATCCTGCCTGGATCAGGAGACTACATGCAGGCGTTCATTGCCAAAAGTTTACTTTCCAAAAGGGTAGGAATGGGCTACTTTGAAGCTTGGTATAATATTCTGCATAACTCCAACTTCAAAACATGGACATCTTTTGATACTCTTAAAATTCAGGGCATCCCATATCCACCAAACTGTAGATGTATGCATTGGATTGGATTTTGGATTGGAAAACATTTATTGAGCATAAAAGTGGGTGGCTTACTCAGTCCAGATAGCCGCGAGCTAGCGCAGCTGCCTGGGCGCGAGTGATGAGGCTTTCTTGGTCCTCGCACCGTGAGCTGGCCAGGTCGTGCTCCCACTGCTAAGGGGGTGGGGAAGAGAGGGCGTTTGGCGCGTAGGGGCATTCGCAGACTAGGTGGTAGGTAGTGTTCGGGACGAAGCAAGAAGGGCAGTTGTAGGGGTAAGTCGAGGGAGAGATGTAGTGGAGTATCGTGGTGTTGTAGAATGTGTTGGTCTGCAGTCGGCGCCAAATGCGAGCCGCCGGTATGCCGAAGGATGGGCGAGGAGGAGGGTATTGAAGCCGTAGTTGGCGATAATGATATAAGGTTTCAGTGTATCGGGGAGAGACCGGGGGATAGATGGAGGGTTCGGAAAGGTCCTCTTCCGTCGCCGAAAACGCCCGGAATGTAAAAGCGCGGGCACCGGCGTGTGCCACCTCGTTTCCCTTGAGGGAAGAATGGCCTGGTGTCCATACAGTCTGGATGTTGGGGGGATCCTTGATTGAGGATAGTATCTTCAGCGCTGAGGTAGACATGCGCCATAATATTTTTCCTTAAAAATCAATGTGTTAAACTCACCGACGGTAAGGAGCATTTTTAACACTGTCAACACGTTCTTATTCCTAACTCAGACCCGTTTGCATGATTACTCGAAGTGCACAGGAAACGTTGCGCAAAAAAAAATTCACCCGCATTTCCCCGAAGGGGAGCATGGGGAAGTGCGAATGCACGGGTGATGCTATGAGGGGGAGTTATGTTGAACTGTGTTGGCATTCGCCCGTTAGTTGCATTTAACACCCCCGCGTGATCAAGTGGGGATTCACACACCCCGTTAGTCGTTCTCTGGAAATCTTGGTGAATTAAAGTGTATGTTCGAGGAGATCACACACACACGCAAGTAAAGTGAAACGACAGTATTCTTTATTCAGCACTTGTTGGTGTTGTCGTTGTAGTTGACGGTCATTATGACCGCCTTGTGGTCACTGAAATGTACGGTCAAGAGTTGTTGCAAGACCGCGCGTATCAGACAGTTCATCGCAAAGGCCAGGTCGATGTAGCTGCCGTTGATGGTGGTGGGAGCCTCTAGCGGTAGGCACGTCATGGAGTGGTTGGCGAGCATGTATTCCATCAAACACTCGCCGCCCTTTCGCACGTCCACGTTAAAGTCCCCAACAACCACGACCGGGTCCGAGGGCTTTACGCGCCTGGCCACACTCTCCATCGCCGCGTCCACGTATTCGACGACGTCGTCGCGCGAGATGTTTGGCGCGAGGTAGAAGGTGACGACCACGATTCCGTCGCCCGAGTACGCGTCGGTGTAGACGGCACTGTACGGCGACTCGTCCCTGACTGGCGAGGTGGACACGGCGTGCGACACGAGGTTCGCGTAGACGTGACCGACGAGGTAGACGCCGCAGTACTCGCCCCGACTTCCGCTCCTGGCGAAGCAGCAGTCGTCGATGGGGAAGTGGGAATGCACGGGTGATGCGAAAGCATTCTTCTTGGCCAATCGCCCTAAGTGGGTATGTGCTAAAGAAATTAGGAACTCTTCTTGGCCAATAGCCCTAAGTGGGTATGTGGTGCGGATGGACGGACGGCGGTGGACGCGTGATTCAGGGTCGCTTAAGAAGTGCATTCGCACTTAAAAGCGATATGGCTCACCCGCATAGCGGCACTCGTATACCGCAACATCTCATACTTTGTTTATCCCCTGACATGTCCCGTCAGGTCACTCTTAAGATTAAAGCTAAAGTCACAGGAAATAATTACAATTACTGGCGTTCAGTCGTACCAGGTTGCGCATCACACACTAGAACAACGCGCAGCACCCAGTAGAACAATTCGTACTTTTACGACCAAGTACGGACCAGATGGCCGTAATAAAACAGAGCCGTGTTCTGTTTGATGCAGAACAAAGCAAACACCGGTAATTTAACGGAAGTGTGCTCCGTCCCTCAGTATAGGGATGCTCTCTCCGTTACACGTCAAACGGAATTTTTGTCTGCTTTGAAAAATACGGGCGTTTCCTTTGTATGATGCAGAACAGAAACAGATCAGTTTATTAATAACTGCAAGAAATATATTTCGTCTCGATCGTCGGGAATCGATCGAGAAGCGAAAACTGCGCCCGACAACATTCGTGGCGTAATGAATGCGGCTCTGTTTCATTAGTGTCTAAAGTGTAGTAGACTTAGTGAGGACCGTGAGGCCCATACTGCTCAACACGAGCGCTGTATCTTGTCTTTACGACGTTCCGGCGACGTCGCTGCCCCGGACCTGCAAACTGCACATGCTTGTGTGACCGGCACACTTGTAGAAAATATAAGGTCATTTCCGTGCAGAAGCAGAGATGCGGGAGGTAATTCAGTTCTTAAGGAATCATTATCGGCCGAAGTATTTGGCCTAAAGATTACAACCAAAGCACAGCAAGCACTATTTACGCAGTGCGAAATCGCAGTCGCAGCCAGTCACACACATTTTTGCGAGCACTTTCTCGAAACAGCGGAGTTAATAGCGATCAACTATTGTGTGGTCTTCACGGAACCTTACTGCACAAGCGCTATTTAGGAATCGCACTTTATCAGCAAGGAAATCCGTAAGGCAGGTAGTAAACACCGATGTATGGCTCACGCAGGGTGGACAACCATGTATTATACAGGTTGTTCGGCGAGAGTGCAGTGTTCGTGCGGTTGTGCAGTGATTTCGAGCGCCGTGCCCATTCTATCAACGTCGCGGGTTCGATTCCTCGTCAAAGTATTTTTTTCTATTCTGAAGGTTCTATCAATTACGAAAAGACGTGCTTTTTGAAATGGAGGGTTTGTTTTGTTACGGCCTTCCCGTACTACGGAATGTCCGTTGTTAAAATTCTTTCCGCTGTTTAAATTACGGAAATGTGTCCGGCAACATTTTACCAGCAGCTTTCTCCGTAAAATTGGCCACATGTTTACAGTGCAGCTACGCCGTGCGCGCCGAAGCTTTTGAGTTTTGACGCGTCGCCAGTTTCTTTCCTAAGGCTAGCGAGCATGCCGCCACGAAGAAAGCTGCTGGTAAAATGTTGCCGGACACATTTCCCTAATTTAGACAGCGGAAATAATTTTAACAACGGACATTCCGTAGTACAGAAAGGGCGTAACAACACAAACCCTCCATTTCAAAAAGAACGACGTCTTTTCGTAATTGATAGAACCTTCAGAAAAGAAAAAAAAAATACTTCGACGAGGAATCGAACCAGCGACGTTGATCGAATGGGCACGACGCTCGAGACCACGGCATCACCGCACGAACACGCAGGAGGGCCCAGCAATCAAAGTCCTGGGATTGCTGATACACCGGTCAGGAATGGCGACAGCTTGGCGTGCTCAGGCTAAAGACCAAGCTGCTCAAACGCTGTCACTAGTACGCCGTATTGCTCCCAAAGCTGGTGGAGCCAGCTCACACGTGGCGCGACAAATAGTGAGAGCAGTTTTACAACCGCGCTTGGTGTACTCTGCTCACTTACAGCATTTGACGGCAACACAGTGGGATCGACTGGAAGCGACTAACAGAGAGGCTATGAGAGCAATTACTGCGCTTCCACGCATCACCCCTATAGTTGCTCTCCAGAAACAAGCCCAACTGAACACGTTGGATGAACTTGTCCATCAACGCCGCGAAGCTCGGAAATTGAAGAATGCACTGTGTGATTCGGCGCGAGCATTAATAGCTTACGCAGTCTCTCATGCGCTACCAGCCCTTCCGCAGCGATTACTTCCCCCGTGGCAGTCCGTGCAATTGAGTGGCAACAAACCAACTGACCTTCGTCGTCCAGATTCCAACATTTCGGCGTCTGCCCTCAAACACGCATCGGCGACACGGATAGCCTCCTTCCACCCGGCTCTATCATATTATATACTGACGCCAGTATACAAGAGACTGTGATTGCCACTGCCATTTATTGCACTAGCCATCCAGCCCTCAGCAAGACGTCCAGCTTTAAGGTCCCGGAACCTCCATCACCGTTCTGTGGAGAACTTGTAGCCATTAGAGAGGCTCTGATTTCTGTAATCGGAATCACTTTGCAGCCCGGGGCGCGCATCGTAGTTCGCACCGACGTTCTACAAGCAGTCCGCCTACTACGGTTAGTTAGTCGTAGCCCTGTGCTGGCTCAGAGTATTCAAGAACAATCGCTCACAAGATTCTATTGAATGGGTTCCACGTGACCTACTCACAGAACACTGCAAGGCAGACGTAGCAGCCCGACTGGCAGCATCCGTTCCATCTCCGACTTCCCCGTTAGAGCTGGATGATGGCACTCCCCTGGTGACGAGAAAAGAACACCTCCGGCGCCGCACACGTGCTCTCATTCCAACGTGTGCTGCCACCCTCCCCCTGGTCTTACCCGTGCAGAGGAGGTTGCGCACAGGAGGATTCGGGTGGGGGTGGCCTTAACTCCCGCCGTGACCAGCCACTGCCCTCAATACCGAGGTTCCTTTACAAACCCTGGTTGCCCAGTGTGCCACCGCAGCGATGCGATTGCCGACCGGCACCACTTGTTGTGGTCCTGCCTCGCCTTGAAGCCGACGAGACTGCGGCATCTTGCAGCGACGGGCGTCCGCGTAGACGACGCCTCCGCATACGCCGCATGGACACATGTGCGCCATCATCGTTCACTCCTTGACTTCATCCGCAAAGCGAACATTTTCATTTTCATCTGATCACCATCACCTCATAATCCCATATATATGCCCTGTGGCAAACTAAACGTTCTTAAAAAAAAAACTAGCAATGATACCAAAATGGCCGCGATCGGCGGCACGGTTGCGGAGATACAGCGCTCTGAAAATGGCCGTTTTTTCGCCCATTTGCGCTGAAATTTGTCACCGTCCATTTGCGCTGACATTGTGCCACTTTGCGATGGTTTTCCGCGGAAAAACTTTGCGAATGCGCAGGATAGAAAACATAGAAGCCGAATATGTGGCTTTCGAAAAAACGATGTTGTGGTCCTTTTTCCCAAGTTGAAAGACGCGTCCCCCCTTAATCTAATTATAAATCCAAAAATTCGATAATAGTCGATTATTCCAACCCGTTCGAATATTCGAAACATTTTTCATACATAGTTTTCGAAGCGAATACGAATATATCATATTTAATATTCGAGTAATATTCACAATTGTCGAATATTCGCACACTCCTAATGACTAGACATCGGGAGGACTGCTCTGACCACGAAAGCTCGCGATGGAAACCATTCTTTCAAGTGATACTTTAGTGTCGATGAGTCATTGAGAAAGAAACTGTTCGGGACCTCCTGGCCATTACACTCCACCTACAACTAAATAAACTAATAGCGGCTATTAAAAAGTTGGTTTATATCTTACGTTGAAACAGTTCTTCGTTAAAAAATTGACACAGAAAATCATGGCTGTGTCGACCCGTCAACCAATTGGAGCTTTTAATGTTTCTTGCGATATTGCCCTCGCGTGCAAAGTATAAAAAGAATATAAAACTTCACTTGTTGCTTCCAAGAAAACATAAAAATTCACTCAAGTTTTCTTTTTCTGTATTTCCCCTCCCCAATTTATAGATGGAAGGAGGCTTGCCTCGATTGAATGACATCGCCATCATTACGCTCCAGGACAGAGTGAACTTCTCTGAGGCCATATCTCCAGTGTGTCTTCCCAGTGATCGCGAAGCACTGCCAATGGGATCTACGTACCACGTCACAGGATGGGGACGTACCACATGTGAGTGATGCATATTCCGCAACAATGCTTAATGGCACACAAAGGGCCGCGAAGACACAGCTTTGATTCGTGCTATTAGTATATAAAAATACACCCCAGCTTCCAACATCACACACTAAAACATGACGCCACCCAAAGATGTAATCATCTCGACAAAAACTAAAAGCAGAAACACGTGTTGCCCGCTTTCTTGCCGAACGCCGCTAACGCATTGCCTCTATCGCGTATAACTGCAAAATTCTCGATCTTTGCGATATAGCGAAAGACATCAATGGATTTAAGTAACATATGTTCGTCGCTTACAACTGACTGACAAACTGGCTGGCCGTTAATTTTTCATCCGCGCGACCAACCGAGTGACGGACAGAGCGACAGACAGGTTGACTGACTGACTGAATGATGTACCCTTTTACCTAAGTGAGTACACACTGAAAAAGGTTTAAATCCCGCACTGTACGTGGTTGGTGTGGCACGGTGGCCTATATTTTAATTTATTTGTGTAGAACTGTGCGGAAAGACAACCCGCTTACTAGCTGTAACATGACTCTCTCAGGAAATACAAAGTAGACGTCTTGTCCAAGGAATGATCTAAGAACGAATGCGGACGTTGCATTACCCGATGAACCCGTGTGAATCCGTTGGTGACAGTTTTATGAAGATCGCCTTGTTAGGGAACAGCGTAGTTGTACCAACTAGTAGACAGAATTTATTAGGTAGTCCTCAACGTGGTGATGCGTAAATTCAGGCACACAAAAAGCATTCAAGAGATTTCGTGGCCAGTGAAGTCATATGCGCAGTCGAAACGGTGGGGAACTGTTTCTTTAGGAGACCTGCGACTATAAAGAAACTGCCACTACGGAAATGAATAGGACAGTCACTAATTTGGAAGATAAATTCCTTAACGCCATGCTAAAGACGAGACAAAATCAAGGTTGCAATACAATGGCGCTACATCTGGGCTGTTTTTTAACTCGGGGCTTGTTGCTTAATGTTAAAAGGCTGAATATCTTATTGCCTCAACGGTCAGGTTTTAGCTCCTTGAGACTGCTATAATTTTTTATATACGAAATAGACGGTGGGACCGTATTTTTAAAAACAAAACAACCTCATTGCGCCTTTTAGAGAGTGGCCTGCGTCCCCACGTAACCTTGGTTGAGTGCAGCAGGCAGCATATTTTATTAGTGGCGTTTGTCGCTTACAGAGTGAAAAAAGATATTTAAAATATGGCATTACTGTCTTCTACTTTTCATTTTTAAAATCCATCTCAGGTAAAGTGAAACAGAATTTCTGGTTTTCAGTTTGGCCTTAAGTGTTACATGTGGCCAAATAATCAAGCATTTTAATTTTTTTCACAGCAACTACAAGAAAGGAAAAGCCCACGGAACTAAAACAAGGCTTGATACAAGAGGTCCCGTGTTCGAAATCGATAGTTAACAGGGACAGATTTATCTGTGTCCTTGGTGTTACCGGAATTCATCGACGAGTGAGTATCCGTTTAAGTAGTTGAACTACCGTGATTGGTGTGCTCTAGCTAAACCATTCAGTTCCATTTGGTGAGAAGTGCGTGCACCAAAAACTAGCCGTTGGTAAGCTACAAGAAATACATTCGTATCCATACGACATATCGGTGACAATTGCTTAGTGTTGATTCAGAATGAAATGATCACCTGCACACGACAGAAGTGCACACGTAGAGCTACGAAGGCACACCGTCATATGAGATCAAGTAAGTTTGACGTCGATGATTATCTTAAAAATAACACACGCACACGTGATGAAATTCACCCACATGACCACAAGGATATAAAACAAAATATTGTGCTACGGTAGCTTTTATCTAACCTTATTATTAATCGCAATGGCCATAATGTAATATTATTTCCACAGTGCACTCATTGCACTGTAATTTCTCATTTTATCATTATTCCAACAATTCAAATTAGCAAATTATGTTTTCTACAGTGGTAGTAAGGACAAACGTTAACTAATTTTGATTATCTAGAAGCGGTAAAAGAAGGGAGGTATGCCCGAATGGTGTTTACTGGTTTGGGCCTGATACTTTTTTTGTATTTATAATACTTTAAATTATACACTAGGCATTGTACAGTGCCTTCATAATGCGACGCTTAAAATCTCATTTTCGACTACCTAGGGCGACAGTGGCGGACCAGTGGTTCACGGCAAAAATGGGACATGGACAGTGTTTGGACTCGTTCACTCGGGTGTGTGGTTCTTGAACAATGTTCGTCACGCATCAGCGACAGAAACAAGGGTTTCACACTACGTCAGCGATTTTATACAGCCTTATTTGAACCGGAATTCATCGAAGCTGAACATTTGTGGTATCTAGTAGCGCAACTTTTCGTAGCGGCAGGAGTTTTCCCCCTGCAGGTTTTGTATACACATTTTGCTTGTATATGCGCCAAGTTGCTGTGACCAGGTAGAAGCACTTCAAACAAAGCTTAAGCTGTATTTTGCCTCTTTCCGGCATTCTCAATAAAGCGATCCTGTGGCGTCTACAGGCAGAAAGTTGACAACATTTGACAATAAAGGCTATTTCTGGGGAAATAATAATATATTTGCTTGCACAGATGATTTTCTTGGTGTGGCATCCAACCAAACCTTTCCTTGCATCTGCTCTTCGGTGCTCTGATACGATTCAAGAGCAGAAATTGAGGTTAATCAAGAAACAGGCCTGCCTAAGTATTTATTACGATAAAGGAAAAAAAATTAGCTGCAGCCAATATTGAAAACACTGAAAACTTTCATCGTCTATGCCTATCTCGCTCCCAGAAAGCTTACAATTAATGCGAGAAAAAAAAGATGTCTCCCTCCTTGAAGCATAATTTCAAGCAACATCTGTAAAAGTCGGCAACGTTCTGCATTGAATGTTGCAAATAAGTGACTACATTTTCGTTCTATGCTTGCTTGGATATGTGGCGTACGCTGACCGCCACCTACGATGCTCCGGCAAAAAACCCGTAAAGCCATTTTCACCATTGTGCGGCAGTTTATGTAAACTCAATTCGCTTTGTCCGTATATCGTCCCGTAGAGAACCGTGAGGGACGGTTTCTTTTGAAATTGCATTGATTCAGTGGCCTTGTTTCCCGCTATAAACTAGCAGAAAATAGAAGCGTAGAGGCAGCAGTCAACAAAATGACGTTTCTGTTCGAGCGTCCGCGATTTGAATGCCATGACGTTTGGCCTGCTACCATTTACCACTCGTCCCTGTTTTTTCGAAAGTATAGAAATATTTCGAGGACACTGTATATCTAAGCAGAACAGTATAGTCTAGTGTCTACACGGTGGAACCCCATTCGGCCTTGAGGCTTGTACAGTAAGGTTTACTGGTAAAGAGAACAAGACGCTGTGCTGTACAAGGTCTTTTAGCGATGGGGATCAGGCGTGAAGAACGCAGAAGGGTGTGCCTCGAACGTTTGTTCCTCCGCATGAGGGGAGGCACTCAACGCGCCTTCAAATGGGCATCGGGGTACATTTAGGCAACGTAAGAACTAAATTTCCGAGTTATGTTTAAGAGTAGAGCGCACTGTTCAGAGAGCCAGAAATTGCAAGAATTTTACCACGTGTATCGAAACCACACATCGTTTCACTAGAAAAACACCTGCACAAAAACCACTGTACACAGTTTAAGAGATGGATAATCAATGTTCAGAGAATGCAAAACAATTTAAATAATGTTTAAATAGGCCTCTGCAAGTAAAGCGCTTCTAAATCGAATTCTTACTACGTAAGACCAATATGTCTTACTGATTCGTCTGTGATCGCCAAAAGCGAACGGCAGGATCCCCAATATTCTATGTGAATGATAGCGACCGTGGAAGCGCTTCAAGAAAAAAGAAACGCTTTTTGTGGACGGATCTGAACCAGGGTCCCCTGCGTTACCAGACCCACGACTGTCCGATGGGACCATTGTTTTAGGGGCGAAGCTCCTAAAGCCATGGGCCTGTCCATCCCTTGTGTCTCGTGGTACGTGACCTCCGCATGCTTTCGGAGATGTCGCAAAGTGGGCCGCGTTGCACGTGCAAGAACCGGCTGCAACCGGCAGCGCAAACTCGGCACCGGGAGCGCGCGCTTGTCTGTGTTCGCCAACGGAGGCGCGAGCGCACGTGCACTGCGAGGGGGAGATCACGCCACGAACGCAGGCAGTCGTTCTCGGAGATCGAACGAGACGCAAGGACCTTTACTCGTTTCCTCTCGTCTTGTTCGGGCACAAGTTCGCCCTAAATAAAAGTTCTTTCGTTACTGTTGTGTCCCATCCTACGTGACAAATTGTGGTGAAGGTGCGGGGTAGTCCTCGATGGCGCGGGGTCTTTCACCAGGTCTGGGCCTGGGAGCATTGACTCCGAAAATAAAAGTTGATTTGTACAATGTACGCACACAGTCTTACGTCTTTCTTAATGATGTAATGGGCGAACTTTCACGGGAGAGTTACGGTTACCGATGATCTCCCCCTCTCGAGCTTCGCCCCACTTATCATCATTCATTCCGTGGATATGGCATGATTTTTTTATTGTGAGAGCTTCATTCCCAAACGCAAAAAGGTTATTTAATTTCGAGATGGGTCACGAACGTGCCAACATTACACAGAGAAATTATGCACTCCTCCGCCTAACAAAGAGGATGCTTAAAGGGGAACCTTTCTTCGTGCGCAACCAAATAGCGAAGAGTTAGAGCCAAAGTCACTTGGATCAAAACTCCAAACTGCATGAGGGTAAGAGTCGAAGCTCATTAGTCGAAGTCCATAGAGTCTGCGAGTCAAAGTCCAAGCTCAGACGAGAACCGAAAAATCCCGTACGGCAAAGCTTCGCGTTCAACAATCGTTGTTGTTGGCTAGGGGTGCATAATTCTTAACAGCAGAGCTGTTTAGGCATTTAGTTTCCGCCTTCAGCGTTACCAAAAAATACGACGAAAAGGAACCGAGCGCACGGACCTTGCATCTCGTGAGGAGTGGCCGGCGTCGTCCTGGCATGCGCATGAGCTTGCTCTACGGGAGGAGGTCGCAACAAATACCAAGAAAAAATACTGAAACAACGTGAGTATGCCCCTCGTGAGTAGAGTAGGGCGTTGGCCAGCTGGACTTTCGAGAACACTCTGCCCAGCGTTCGTGGCGTGATCCGTCGTGTGCTGCTCTCATCGCCAGTCAACGCGCGTTCGTGCCTGAAGGGGGAGAACAGTCGCCGAGTGACCGCTATGTACGGCGAGTTCGCAAGGATGTTTGCCGCAGGTTCAAGCGCGTGGCAACGCTGTCCACTGGGTGTAAAAGCCTGCAGAAAAAACAATCCGGGCCTGGCAATCATGCGGAACTTTCTGCGGCAAGCTCTTAAACAGGAGTGAGGTACAACAGCCTGGGCTCTACAGAAGGCACCCTTTTTGTTGTATAGAAAATTAGGTTTTCTGTTAAATTTTGATAACAAGATTGTTGGATAAATTAAAAGAGATCTCTGCACGTGTTGTTGAGACGCACGTACGTTTCAAGTTTATGGGAGTGCAAAAGAAATACCAGCGGCAGTTGCGCACAACCGTTAAGAAGACAACAGTTTTAATTAGCGCTGCATGAAACTGCCCCGTGATTTGGTCGTACGAGCAGTGTTAGCCAGAGTACCCTTCTTTTTTCATGCTACTTAGTGGAGAGGCAATGTGTCCGGTAAGGACAATTCCTACGTCATTGTGAACAAGCAGAGAAAAACTTACGAATTCAGGTACGCGGATCACCCACTTTAGTTTTGGTATTTGAAAAACATGACAAGCCTTTGATATTTTTACTCCAGCAAAGGTAAGAAAGAAACGGAGAGGCAGATATAAAGTTCGAGGTTGTTTTGTAATATTGAGAAATATTTAGTTGGCTGTGGAGATAACCGCACATTTGTCGGGAAGCGGATTGGTTTATTTGCAGTATTGAATTTTCGTTACGTTTACAAAACTTGTGAACATCAAAAAAAGAAGGCAATTTCAAACCGGGAAAAAATTGAGCATAGTATATTGGTAGTTCAACTTCGAGAGGTAATACATTCAAATCTCGTAGTATTGAAACCACCACCTCTTCCAGCGATTTTTTCTGGCAATAAACATCGCTATTTCTTTAGAACTCAAACAAAAATTTTTATTTTATTCAATTGGGTACTTTTGATCGTCATGTTATCAGAATTTAGCACGTAATTTTAGGTCCTGAAGAAAAAAATTGGCTCCAATGCACGCTGTAAAGGTGGTTCTAATGCAAACCCTTAAACGACACCGCCAACAATTGCCAATGCGACGTAACTTGAATCTGCACACGTGGTTTTGCAAAGAGTGAAACCAGAGATTCTGCCAGCCGTTACCCGGAAGTCGCTGGGGCGGTGTCCCAAACGCAGCAGCAGCGTCGGCAACGGCCGGGCTACACTGGCGGACGCCGCCGCTGTAGCCCGTCCGAGAGTCTGGAGAACCAAAACAGAGAGGACCGCCTTTCGAAGGGTGGGACAGCGGAACCTAGCCATCGTGATGTGCTAGCTTGATGCTACACCACCGCGCGACACAAGCGCAGACATCCAGCATTTGAGATTAGTTATTCCCATGTATACCAATTTAAACTAGTTATTTTAGTAAGTCTGAGAATTGCGAGAAAGCTGAGGGAGCTTTTATAATTGCTCTTTATCAGAAGCCGTTGCTACTTTCGCCCATTGTGGTACCACGGCCGCTGGATGAAAGGCGCACTGACGTGCGGCCTGCCGCGTGTCCCCAAAGCGGCGTGAGTGCGCCTAGAGCCAAATACTGCCACCGCGGCGCCACCGTTCGGGACTGGTAGAGTTCATGTATATCGCGTAGCGCAAGAGTTGCGCGTCTGATTGCCACATGTCGCGGGTTCCAGTTTGACAGGACGGCCCGCTTTTAGTGCTGCGCACAAGACGCCGTATTCAGTCAGTTCTGGTGAAGTGAGCATCGGCGGTTGTGGAAGCGGCGGTTGCAGCGCCTGCCCATCTGAGAAGCAGCTTCTTTCGCGACCATTGGTGTCATCAGAAACTCCCGCAAACAAATAAAAGAATTTACTGCACCGCCAGGAATCGAACTTGGAACTAACAGAGTGAAAAAGCAAGAGCCCGTAGTCTTCCTGATTTAGCTACGAGCCCCCGCGGATACGGGTAAGACAAGTGGTGCACTGACCAAGCACATCTATGGGTTTAACCCCTGCATTCTCGCTAAATGCCAAGCGATAGCGATTAAACGACGCTCACACCAACCCATGGCATCTCACTTCTACTACGCCAATTGGCCTGTGGTTTCCAGTGTTCGCGCAAACAATCTATGTTCCTTGTCGTCCTCCCTCACACATTCAAATACTCCTTGATGGCCAGGCCATCACTCCAAGCCCCAGTATCAAAATCCTAGGCCTACATCTTCACGCCAACACCAAGAGTAACGTATTCTTGCAGTGCCTCAAACACAGCATCAATAAATCATACATATGATCAGGCGAGTTGCCTCCAAGAAGCGAGGCCTGAAGGAATCCGATACCTTTCGATTAGTTGCTTTCGTCCTCTGGAGAATCACTTACATCAACCCCCTGTCTTCTTCTCGCCAAGGAGGACATAAAGATGCTTTCTATAATGATTAGAAAGGCGGTTGAGCAAGCCATTGGTCTTCCCATGAGCGCGCCACAGAGAGGCTTCTTAGCACGGGGATCTACAAATCTGAAAATCTGATAGAGCTTAATCTTTCTATCCAAGCTCCGAATGAGCAGAACTGCGGCGGGTCGCCGTATGTTTCACCAGATTGGCTGGGCAGCACAGAATGTCCCTCCGCTTGATGTACTCCTGGGCTTTTGGCGACAAGAAGTAAATATGCTCCCTTTGCTTAGAAATATGAACCCCTCAGACGACGGGGGTCGCCGACAAGCACGGGCTCAAGCGCTCAACACCACCTTCGGTGCTGAATATGCGGTTGTCTACACTGACGCCTAAAAAAATCGAGGGAAGCTGTACGCCATCATCGTGCACTACCTCCAGCACCAACCTCCTTGCTTGTGCCTCACTCAAGGCCGAAGACATGATGGCAGCAGAAGAGGCCGCTGTCGCCTTGGCTCTCAACCAGGGGTTCATAAGGTAGTCACCAATTCCCAACAAGCCAACCGGAACTACCTGTCGGGTTTGGTGTCCCGACCTTCACTGCGTGTGCTAAAAAACCACTCCCCAAAGGTTCCATTCAGCTCATTTGGACACCCGCTCACGCTTCCATGTAGGGCAAAGAATACGCCCACTAAGTCTGCACTTTCACCCCCCGTGCTATGGAGCTGCACGAGGACAGTCACCCGCTTGCCTCGTTCAGAGACATAACCCAGAATTAGCGCCTCCTGAGGCACACCCCACCTTCGCCTTACCCTGACCTTTCCATAGAACAACAAATTACTCTACGGCTCAAACAATCCGGCTCCTTCCCACACCGGACGCGTCGTCACTTAATGCAGCCGAATCGCTACGACGCTGAATCTAAATTTTGCTCATAAGTAGGAACACTCTGCCACATAATCGGTGTGTGCGACTTTAGCCCTGAGCACCCTCCTCTCCCTCTGTCAACTACCTAACAAGAGCAATGGGAGATGCTGCTGTCCAGCCCCTCTCAGCCTACTAAGCTTCAGCTGGTGGACCGGGTACAGGCAGCGCGGCTACAGTGAAGAAGCAACCACTCCCCTGGGCCGCACTGTGGGCCGTTCAGGAATCTGAATATAAGTATTTCCTCCACCTCATCCTTCTCCTCCAGCTCCTTCCCTGTCTCGGTCACCGAGCTCATCGCCTCCGTCCGCGACGGCAGAGGCGGAGAAGTGAGATCGTCTTACACCGGGTTTGAGCTTTAATTTTATAAAAACGTTTCCACTCATGTGCTACACCAATATAACTCAACCAACCACCGTTAATGCATCCTGCATTTATTTAACCGGAGGAACAATATCTCTTTGAAGTAATAGAGGGTGTGGTTAAGTACATTTCATATCTCTCTGGTTTCACGTTTTGTACAGCGACGTAAGGAAATTCATGTGATGCTGCATGGGTAATTTTTATGGGTGCCGTTTACAGCTTTGCTATCCAACCGCATTCACAGAGGGGATTGGCGCCATTTTTTTTCCGGCCGCTCCTCGCCACTCCTCCTCGGCGCTGCCGGGCGGCCTACATGCGCGATGGGTAGCTTTCCCGCACGACCTGGATCTCAAGATGGCGGATAGACGCGCCACTCTGCACCCCTAGGGGAGCTATATACACAGAATTCTAGGGACTGGTTGCGGCGAGCGCGGCCCGCGAGACGCCGACTTTAGGGGAGCCTATTTCGAAGAGTGGGTTTATCATCGGCGTTCCACGCTCTGCATGAGGCATTTACCAGCAATAATTTTACGCCTGTTAAAAGACAAACACGATTAACGGCTGCCGAGTTTCATTTGGTCAGCACGGAAATTAAATTTCGTTCGCAGCAGCAACATTACGCGTTGGTAGTGTGCCTTCTGTCGCGCATTGCTATGTCATTGTGTCTCACATCACCCGGCATACTCTTTACGTTTTGTCTGCGAGCTGCGACTGCAGAGGATATATTTAAATTCCGGACAAAGAGAAATATTGTTTTTGTGACGGCGCTTGTTATTTATGAGATCCAACACTTCTTAAAGATATAACCAATTATCATGTAGGTTTTTCCTCGTGCACTATATAAAACATCACAATTCGTATTAATTTCATGGCACATATGACTTGATTACACGTTGTTTAGTTATGAAGTAATACTACTATTATAGCTATGTCAGCCCTTTTTTTATTTTGGCGATATATATATACAGTTGAATGAAAAGCGATTTCAGTTTCTATCTAATATTTAATCTTGTTCTCTGCAGCCTCGAAAAAAAATTAAGGACAGCAGATGTGATGTCTGGGTCGACAAAAAATTTAAAAAAATATTTGCCGAGCTTCGGCATGCTAATTTTTTGCCCGGACCCAAAAGAAAAAAGCGAAATTGTACGGAAATTCTAAAAATTGCCTAATAATCCGTAAGCATTCAAACACCGCTTTTCCATTTCACTTTTTTTTTCTTTCTTATTTTACACCAACAATCTACATCTAGAATATCAGAATTATTAAATGTTCTAACTGCGTGAAGTACGCATTTTTTGTGCAGATACAAGGCATTACACTTCTTGCATTACGGAGAGACTATGCCATGGGTACTCAAAAAAGAAATCTGACGTATTAATAACGTATGTGATAATTTCCCTACGCTACGAAAATAAATTCGAATTGAAGCGCAGTATGTTCGCAGAGCAAAACTACCATCGTCTTTAGAGCGCGCTAATTTCAGCACACACTGGTGCTGCTCCAGGAGCCCGGCCGTTAGCTTCAGGGATGGGTTAAAATCGGCGATGAAATAACGGAGGAAATGTACCTAGCGCGAGTTCTCATCGCAAAGTTTAAAAATGCTTACAAGCTAGTAGAGTGGACCGTACGCGCTGTATCTTGAACACCGCACGGTGTATTTATTTTTCTTTCTATACAACCTCTGTAACCTAGTTTCCACTAGCGTGTTTAAAGGCATTGTCGTGCCTGCGAAAATGAAACAACCCAAATCTCTATGTGCGGCAAGATATGATCGAGCCAGTATAAGAGTATCAAAAGACACAAAATGCCTAGTCTTTTCAAATCCTTTTTCAACCATCCTATCGCGTGTCACCGTTTTATGATAGCGCATTTATGAGGTGCGCGTTCTGCCCGCCAAAAATGTTTTTTTTTTTGCAATAGAAGTGTCTTCAAGGCAAGCTTTAATCCGTCGCCGGCAAATATATGTCGCTCTGCCGTTTGTGGACAACGCGTTTTCCGTGAAAAGGTGACACTTTCGAAATTTCGGAAGAATGAAGTCCCGCAAAATACCGGCCGCTTTAAGCAACTTACGGCTTTAAACTGTGCAACGCGGTTTACGTGCTGTGTGTGACGTGTTTTCAGACAATTAAAGCTAACCGGTGGTTATTATCATTTTGCGGGATATTATCTTTTTTTTAACGATGTTGTCGAATATGAAGCACCTTTTTAGATTTATTAGATTGAAAATTTATTGCCTATATCTTACTCAAGAAATATTTTAACTTCTGGCCACTTCAGTCACGGCCGGGCAGCTGAATCGAGCGACAGACTTGCAGACATACATACATACGGGCAGACAGTTTTCACGGTTGAGTAGCCCAGGAAGGGCAACATCTTTAAAACCCGTGCGCTGGCTGTGTCTCTCAGTCGGCGCAAGCGCTCGCCTACGGGGACCGCCCAGCTCCGCCCTAAACCAGTCCTAGAACGCTAGCGCCACGAGGGAGTTTAGCGGCGGCAAACGTAAACACCGCCTCTCATACCCTCGCCCGTTGAATTCCGGGCGACGCGGAAGGCCGCACCTTGCGTGCGCTCTCATCCAGCGGCCATGGTAGTACCTCTTAAAACACAACCTAATTGGTATTGACCAATTTATAAAATGGTGTCGCATTCGTGGCAAGCAGTGCGTAAAAGGTAGCATTTCTCAAGCGGCCACATGTCTTTATGTGGTTTACAGATTTTCTTTTTCCGCCCTGCAAACCAATCATTAACGTATCTGTGTCGTACTACCAGTGACTTCCGTTGGGTGCAGGTTACCCGGGAGGTGGTGTCGAACAAGTTAATCAAGCCGTGCGAAGGAAGCGCTTATTAGACGCAAAGTTTTACCGAAACAGACACAAAACAACCGTCGCTAAAGCAGACGACAAAGCCGTACAGCGACGCCGCCGGCGCCGTTGGCGAGCAGGCACCCCCGACGGGGAAACGCTGCGTAAATTTACGCTGCGTAAAAAACGCTGAGTACATTTGCCTAGTTCATGTGAAGTAACAATTGGGTACTTCTTTGTGTTAACAAGACCGATATTGAATTGACACAAATTGACAGAAATTAACGATATTGAATTAACAGAAAGCAGAGTCCTACAACCCTGTTCTGGTCACAAAATTTTTACGCTACTCTATGGAAGAGCGTGATATTCTGTCAAGAACGGCCCATAAGTGGAAGAGTCTCTCTTAAGAAGGCTGTCGCTGCCGGTGGGCCTACCGCAGCGGCGCCAGCGTCGGCAGCCCGGAGGCACTGTGCTAAGGCTGCCGGTAGCTTTTCCTCCAACGAAGATATTACTGTCACTGTCACGCGACGTTCATGTGCCAGTGCACGTGTACAAGTTTGACGACATGGAAAGTGGGATCAACAATGCATAACACCTGATCTGTGACGGGCTGCCGCTACGGATCCGGATACAGAAGCCCAAACGATAATGTGTCGCTCGTCTGCTTTCCCACTGCACTCTAAGAAATGTGGGGAGTAGTTGAAGAATCAAACAGCGTTCCTATTCCTGCCAGGGTCGTTTGACACTGTCCGCGCCACGCGTGGCGTTAGATGGCGTGTTCACTCTACTAGGAAACCAGAATAAAACTGCTGGCGAACTCTCCCCACTCTTGATGGAGCTAAGCGGCGGTTGTACCCCTTTCGCGGGAGAGAATAGAACAGCGTACCGACTCTGTCTCGCATCCATGGAGTTCGTATATCCTCCGCGAGAGAGAATAAAACAGTATATCGACTCTATCAACTTCAGCTGCACGCTTTCAGGTGTGCAAAAAGGCAGACACCTCTATGGCGGACGCAAACTCTTTGAAATCGTATGAAAAAGTAGTTACCTAAACAGCCACAGCCACACTGGAGATTTTCATATATTTTGCATCCTCTCGCCAACTCTCTGCCTTTCCAATTGTTTACCGATTTCTCTTCCAGCGAAAGCAACATGTAATAGTACACGCACCCATTTCAGCCGGCTTAATTTGCAGGGAGCTCCACGTTTTTATTTCTCTTCGTTTCCGATCGGAACCCTTCAAGTATTTTGGTTTTGAGGAGGCCGAAACACCCAAATAAAACTTGATGATAATTAGTTCCAAACTATTCCCAACTTGGGAATAGTTTGGTTGGTACGTGAGCCATGCGCAATCTATAATTCAATCCCTAGCTTTCGTTTGTACTCACGATCGTCCAACGCTGCAAACCTAGAGTTAATATTTGCAGTGAGTGTATCTAAAAAACATGTTTAGACAACGGGCTGCTATTGCGACACGCTTGCGACACGCTTAAGACACGCTTAAGGAGTCGTGGGCGGGGCAAAATCCACATTGATGTTGCTCATATAGTACAAGAAACTTCATGCACAAACAATTCTTAGATGATTTATTGGTTTTAAAGTTGAATAAACCCCTCATCTTTATTCTTCGCAGATTGAGTCTTTGCCTGAAGCACGTGCCTTGCTTCTACTCTGAAATACCGCAATACAGGGTTGTTCAAACGCCCCTCCCACACCATTGCAATCGTGCTTGTAGTTCTAACCGCATCTGCATTTGTCAGCTCGCTGCGGCGGCGCTATTGACTCTCCATAACTCTGTTTGTTATGTCCCAGTATTTTCATTATCTCGCGGTAATTCCTAACCCATGCATGCACTTTGGCGCCTACATGATGCTGCACTGGTTGTTCCACTGCAAGGTAGAAGTGCATGAAATGTATTTTGTTAGAATTCTGGTTCATATAATAGACTTCTTTTTCCGAATATAAGTAACGCATATGTGTGTATTATATTTGCTTCACAGAGCCTTCCTCTTACCAACGCGCAAGGCGTGTAGCCAACAATAAGGTTGAAAACTTGCTCGTTGGTACTTCTCAAAAGTACGAAGTCCCTGGCATATATAGTTGGGTTTTGTTGGTGCTCATACAAATCTCCAGAAACAATTTCAGAATTAGCTCTTACAAAACGGGTAAAAGGGCAAACGGAAACATTGATGTTACTCTGCTCACATACCGAAAATGCTATTGCGTGCTACCAGCGCCCATTCCGAAGTAGTGATTTTCGAGCGTTGACACTAAATACATTCTAGTAATGGCGTAGAAATGCATTTTGGCTGTATATAATATTATAGCCATTTGATAGAAAAATTCGGCCTGTTGTGTGCTTGCTTCGGTGCAAAAGTCATAAAAAAAGGCACTGTTTATCCCGCCGTGCCACGTGATGATCTGCCCTCTCTCCCACTTTCGCCCCTCACGTTCTTCCTCCTTCCCTCTCCACTCATAAGATGGCTACAAAAACGTTAATTTGACTGAAATATTATTCCTTACGGTCGCATGGATCGAGCGCCATCATATGGAGCAGTGCACTTCTTTTTGTTGGCTTTTCGAACACCTTCTTTTTTGCTAACAAAAAAACAATTCAACTCGTATTCCTAATGAATGAGCGTGTTACTTTTCTGAGTTAGAGGCAAAAAAATGCCATCCGCTTTTGAACTGCCCCAAAGCGAAAATGTGAAACTTCTTTGGACAGCGATTTCAACTCGTGCGTTGCACACAATCTAGTTCACAGCGGCCCTGCCCAACGGGTGCGAGTATAAAACGGCAGTTGTAGTAATTTTCCAACATCTCTTTGTGATTTATATACCCCCTTTTATGAGGTTTAAAGCGCCGAGGCCATCTATACTGCTGCGGAGTAATTTGGACCATCTGGGGATCTTTAGTGTCCGCCCAACTCTCGAACACACTGAGTTTTCCCCTACTCACCATCACCAGAAAAGATGGCTGCCGTGACCGGGAATTCAACCCGGGTCCTTGGGCCTTGCAGCAATGCGCCTTAGGAACTGAAGCATACGGGTGATTGATTATACACCTTAAGTTGCTTGAGCGTATAACACAGTTGTGTTGAAAACAAACATAGGACTTTTTTCCGCCGCAGCTTCGCGAAATGGCTGTGATGGTTTAGAATCTACGACATAATATTCGCTACACTACTGTGACTAATGGTTCTCTGATTCCTAATCAGTTAAACCTTCCCATTTGTATGATCGCTTGAGCATAGCAACGTTATTGAATTTGTTTCAGGGGACTTTCAATAAAACACGATCTCCAGCCGTATTATGCGGGAGCGAGAGGAGACTTCTCTTGTGGCAAAACTGCCTCATAACCGTAAGCCGCCCGCAGGAGCCCATTTACGGACAAAAGGTGGGAAGCTCTGTGTACAAGGAAATGCTGAATTACCAGATAATTATAACTGAAGAATAAATCTATATGTTATGGCAATTGAATTATTAACACAAAGAGCATTGCTGGATGATATGTGCCAGTTCCACTGCGACTTTCAGAAGAGGTTTGGGCAACGGTTTCATGTTATTTGTTATTGAAGTGTGTCTGATATTTATCCACGGCAGCTGCAGCAATTTTATTGTCCATCTAGATCTGAAAATGGTGTTCTTCACTTTGTATGACCGACGGACGGTCGATGCTGAGGTCGAAGGAGCCGACAGTTTCCCTTTCCTGATACCTACAGCGTTATTTTGCACTTCACATTTCTCCGCGGTATGTATAAATGACCACATTGGCAGTTACAGCTGCGCACTGTTAGCCATGTCCCATAGGGCAGAGACCCAAACTAAGCGAGCATTTCTGTTCGCGTACCTCCTCCTAGCTGGAAACTCATGGGTTTTTTCACAAAAAAACAACCCGTCTCACAAAGGGGCCTAACGCCAGACTTCCCCAAGCGCAGTCGAAAAAGACGAGAAATATTTCTGTAGTTTGTCGTATTTTCGCGTATGGTAGTGTCGTCTAGTCGTATTCGTGTCCTGTCGTGCTTCTGGTGTTTTGTTGTGTGTCATATTCCTGTCCTGATTGTGATGTTCAGTCGTGCGAAATTCCTATCTTGTGATCCTGATGTTCCATCAGCACTTGCACAAGCTTTGAATGTTACTGCCCATGTGAAGAGTAGCGTAAATGGCAGTTCTGTTGTGACTACAGAACTGTTTGTCGTTGAGAAAATCGACCTTGTCGTTACGACGGAAATGTGTGTCATTGCAACAGAATTTCTGTTGTCCCAACAAAATTCTTGTTAGGTTTTTGCGGTATCCATGCTGTGGTTTCGGACTGGGAGGGCCATGCATGAAATATTGCGTATTGAGCTGGTTGTTGTCCACAAAAACGATACTAGTTGTGACGGTGTGCACAAATATTGTTGTGGCTTTTCAATTGCGGCATGACAGTGCAACTTAAGAAGACACGCGAATAAAAATTCAAAGAAGATGAGCGCTGACTTTCCATCTACCTTTGTATGACCAAGCTCCGGCTCAGGTAAGAAGTGCTTTCTCAGGTAAGAAGTGCTTTTTGCGGCAGCCTGCTCCTAGTGAGTCTTTTTCCCATCTCCCTACCGACTAGAACGCACGCTCTGTGAGCAGGTTTCATACCAGCAATTACTGTCTTTGAGCAGAATCGAGGCACTCTCCGCTGGTTCACGAAGGAAACTGGTTGAAACATCCGTCTAAAACAAGAATCGTTCCTTACGACTACTGTAGTAGCCGACACCTCTCCGTCCATTACAGCTTAACAGCCGGCAAAAACCACAAAGAGAGGATTCTCGCAGGGTTGGATCTCGCCCACTTCATTCGCTTGAGGAAAACCTAGTTGGAGCACACTGCTTGTTTGCGTACTATGTTCAAGTCGGTGTTCTTCCGAATCGGTAGTTCGGGATAATTTGAAAGGGAGACAATTTCGGCACCAAATTCCAACAGTAGTTAGCTTGACAGTTGGATTGTACCGGCTTTGCTCGAAGGAGAAGCACTAGCATAGGCTTTGGAACAGAAAACAATAAGCAAAGCTGCATTGTTGCTTAGTGTTGGCTTGAACTGGTTGCCACTGGGCTACGTGCTTGAATTTAATACTCACGTGCATAAAGTTCTTATATTTGCTGCCAACTTGATATAGCTCTCCTGGAGACTTGGTATCTTTTAAATTTATTTCTTTATACTACATATGGTACAGCACCGCTTCTAGCTGGCGTAGCCACACGCAATGGCGGGTAACATTTCAGGTTCAATAACTGCGGGAGCACCTTTTTCTTCGACAAGCCAAGATTTGCTGTAAGGAAATGTGTGAGTCCGTAAGACAACTTCAATTATATTTTTGTAGTGAAGCCTTTTACTAGAAATAAGAAAATTTACCAAACACGTCTTGTGTGAGAACTGACCTTTCTCAAAATGAAGTGGAATTATTGTCGCCGCTTAAGCATTGTTGGTTGAGCTCTTCAAGTATTTCGAATATAAAAGTATTTCTTAACGGTCAGCATTAAATTTCAGTCTTAAACGTTGGTTTTTCTATCTGGTCATCCAGGAAACACTGTAGCCATAGTCTGAATACCATTCCATAAAATCTCACCAGGCTATACAAACATCGATCAGTGAGGTTTTTCAACATTAGTACCATATCAGAAAGCTCTCGGCATTTTTGCATTTAAGTAGGGATATAAACTTTTCTTCATCTAAGGTGAAAGCAAATCCATACCTATAGACGTATTGGTGTACTCAAAGTGGATTGTGGATGAAAACACATCATTGTATAGTGTATAGATCGCGAAGGCTCAAAAGTTACAGGCGTTACGGCAAACGTCAACACAAATAGGAATCTTATTCTAGAATCTGCTGGATTCCTATGCGATTATATTGGCAGAACTTTACACAAACCTGTAGAAATCCTTGATGTCGATAGGTTGTTGCCTTGGTTTGTAACAAATTACACCAAATGTATTGCAAATACCATGGCATTACAAGGAACCTGTAGAATTACGTCAGTTTTTACGTCGATAGAAGCTATATGATTCATCAGAAGATCCAAGAGCAATAAATCGTTATTGTTGAAATATTACCACCTGCGTTCCGTGACGCTACATAGCCCCTGCAGCTTGAGTGTATAATTTTGCATGATTTCACGGAAAATCTCGCAGTGTGCCCCCTTTAGGGATTATGGAAATCTCGCATATATGCGGGAATTGTGTACAGTATGCAATATCACAAGTTTGGTTTTCTGTCGCTTTTTTATTTTACGCTCTCTACGGAAACTTATTTTCCTATATATTATTCTTTATGGTAATTTGGGTAGCTGTACAATTTGTGGTGATGCACATTGAGGCATTGAAAGGATATCGCAAACATTTTAAGCACAGTGGCAATATTTAGCGCCAGAAAAGGAATAACAGGTTCGTGCCAAATATGAAACCATTATGCACGCGAGTTTTATATATAAGCAATGAGTTGAGAAACGGCCTATCAGGACAACAGCTGGAAACGCCGGAGCCTTGCGTGTTGTTTCTTGTTGTTCCCAAAGCCATACTAGTAGAAGTATTTCGGATAACGTCGGTACGTTCTAACTGCTAAGCTCTTTACGGTTGGCATTTCGCGGTGACGTTGTCGTCGCCCAAATACTTAAGAGACTAGTTTAACGATTCAGGCATAATGATTCAGGCACAATTCAGGCAGTGCACGAAGAAGCAGTGTGCTCCACCCTCGTAGCCATTCTCGGGCATCATTCATGCTCCTAATAAAACGATTTTTATAGAAAAGGCTGTTCACGGAGGTTAAAAACTTTCAGAAAGTAGCGATGTTGCATAGTGACGTTCGCCTCAATGTAGACAAAGCATTCCATTCATAGTTTTGCCTCGATGAAAACAATGCAGCCTGTAATAAAAATTTATCTAACACCAACAACAATGCGAAATTCACAACTAAACTAAGCAACCTGACAGAACTGGAACTGTTTTTATTAAACTTTCTAAAGAAAAGACCTGGCAGTCGTTCAGCCTTCCATATCAAAACATTGCGTTGTCCTGAACAATTTTCTGGGCTGGAAAAGCACCCAGTGTCGAAACATGCTTGCTTCTCACCCTTAAGGTTGATACTGGCGTCTCAATGATGAGAAACGACGTCTGCGACGGGAACTTATAAGTAAGGTTTCGAAGAGTTCCAACCTATTTTGTGATATTGTCGTATATAAGGATACACTAGGAAGCGTGGTTGCTAGAATTACGGCCCCGCCTCAGGGCGTGCCGCAAATTTTTTTTTCTGGTATTAGGCATGCATTTGTCGGTAATGCGATATTGAAATATTTCAGGGGCCTTACAATTGTTTTCTTTAACCGTCCCCGGTACTTTCCTTGGAATTCTAGGCAAAAATGTTAGCATGATATTTTCTGGCGATTCACTACAATTAGCGTCACAGCACCCAACAATTTGGCCGAGCTGGCTTCTTATTGCTAAACCGCCAACATGGTCGCCTACCAACTATTTTGGAAATTGTATCACAAAGAGTTCACGTGGCGACTTTTTCACTCCCCCACTGTAATTGTTGGACGACTCGATCTTTCTTTGAAAGTTAAGCACGGAAAATCTCATTCGTTATTGTTTGCACACTCATTCATTCCACCCAGCTTTATAAGATGGAAATACCTAGCACAGCTCAAGGCAACCTAATCTGAAATAACAAATTTCAGGACCTTATAAAATAAATCGACCTAATTTTTTAGCTTCTATAGTATTGTGCTTCTTTTTCCACTGCTTTTTATTATCACTGAGAGCACTGCTTTAGGCTTCAGAGGTTATCAGAAATGGCCAACATGATAAAAACGCTCTAGATACAACAGAACTCCCGATATTAACTTTGCTTCGTCGAAGGTAAAAGGAAGAATGTACCATTCATATAATAATGTACTGCGAATTGTTTCTTGATAAAACACGGTATTGTACTGCCCGCCAAAGCACACAAACCTAAATGCACTGGAAAGGGTTTCACAAAAAGCATTGTATTTCTGTATCGTCCTAAGCTACAACAATGGGTATTTATGAGGCCTTTTAGATAAACCCGGTGCGCTCTTTATGTAAGCGCGAACTACCACTGGCGCCTTTTTCCGGCGAGGCTGCAATCTTTCTAATCTTTCTAATCTTTCCGTACTAAGTGCCTCGATTCCGGCCGTAAACCTTGTCTCAAGGGTGAGCCTGAAGACAAGGGTGAGCCTGAAGACCCTACTCTTGGGTGTTTTTGCTTTCATGAGAACTTTGAGGCTATTCCCTCCTCCTTTTTCGCTTTCCATTAAAAGTCTTTCGTACATTACTTAATTACTTAATAATTTAATCACTTATTTAGGTAATTAAATATTTATTCGCTCGTTCGTTCGTTCGTTCATTCATTAATTTATTCATACATTCATTTATTCATTCATACCTTCATACATCCATTCATTCATTCATTCAATCACACGTCAATCACCATTCGTTGAAGCGTTTTAGACAACAATGTCTGTTTATAATAGCTACACCTTTGAGACAAATGCGCTGTTGCACAAGAGGATGCCCGCTGTTTTGTTTTCGGCAGATCTTTCGATGGACGCATTTGCTGCATAAAAAGGAACGGAGTTTTCAAGCACTAAATAACCTTAGAAAAAGAATGGTGCTCAAGCCTACTAAAATATACAAGCTGACAAATATCCGGGATTTTGTATCAGTTGCTTATAGAGTGAAGATATGATTATCATTCTCCTTGAGATGTGTAGGAATAGCGTTGGCGAGGAGTGGTCTGAGATTTTGTGGACGCGTCCAAAGATGCATGCGTACTGTTTGGTTCCCATGTCTCAATGCGCGCCCTCAACGCCAAAGGACATATACTACGTGCATTCAAAACGAACCTTGTATTGCAGTGGTCGACCTTGTTGGATGAAAGACGTGCATGGCGCAGTGCCAATTCAAATATCACGATACGGCAGCCACCCCGTGGATTGTTGTGTCCCTTCGATATGGTCGACTGTGTGGCGCTCCGCACGCGTGGTGTGCCGTTACTGAGAAATCGAATGTTTCAGAAGCAGAGCGTGTTCTTGCTTAAGTAAACAGCGAATTGGAAAACAGGCAACAGAGAATGTTAGATTCTCGCATAAATTTGAGTACCCCCAACAGCACAAGTTTGCCGGTGATCTGTTGAAAACCGCTTTAGAAAAGCCGAGTGCAGCCGGCGTTTTGCCATGGCGTAAGTTAAAGGCTCTGCCGACCGTTGCTGGAATTGTATGCATGTATGTATGTATGTATGTATGTATGTATGTATGTATGTATGTATGTATGTATGTATGTATGTATGTATGGATGTATGTATGTATGTATGTATGTATGTATGTATGTATGTATGTATGTATGTATGTATGTATGTATGTATGTATGAATTCAAAGCTCTGAATTGCTGTGTTTAGTTCTGGTCTCTGGTCAGATATTTTGTTGTTTAAAAGTGCATATATTAGTCACTCGCATCGCGCTACCTTTGATAAAACAATCAAACCCGCTCATAACGAACTCGAAAGTGCCGCAAAAACTGGTCCTTATATCAGTAGTTCGTTGTATATGGACTCGCCCTTTAAAACGCGCGCAAATTAGCGTACATGTCGAACAACCACTTCGGTGACATGACTTTCGCTTCATAAAGGGACGCCCACTGCTTGCATACTCAACGAACGAAACTGTGTTTGTGTCGAACCTGCCCACTCGATCTCAATGCCCGCGAAGACATTATCTGGTACGTCTTCAAAACCTCCACTCGCCGCAGCGGCTTCCGTAGTCATCAGCCACGACAGGCTGATCCTTCCGGTGGCGGCGTCGCTTCGGCCGGAGAATAGCAAAGTTGGAAAGTTTGAACGCCATCATGGTTTGTTATCAGCAAATGTGAAAACGAAGTATCTCGTGAACCGGGATCTCTAGATTGTAGCTAAGTAACCACTGGCGCTTTTTGCAGCGTGCGAGGCCGGTGTCACGTCGGCTGGGACGCCGTGCAGGTCGACACCGGTGATAGCAACGCTTGAGCGGCAGTTTATACGGATTGCCGCATAAGGTTCATTTGGCTTTCTTGAATATGCTTCAGTTTCTAAATTGTTCACACTTAATTACGTTGACGACGGCGTACAAATTAGGGCTGCTAATTACCGCCAGTTCACCGCAGGGCTTCATGCTCACACATTTTTTTTCCTCACTGCCTGTCTGCCTCTGGAGCAATACCTGGAAAGTGAGTGACATGGGCTGTACGGTGCTCGCCAATCTGGGATATCTTCCTCACAATTAAATGGAAGCTGTGAATGTACCAGCACGCGGTCTCTCTCGTGTTTTAGGGAGTGTTTAGATTTTTTTTTGTTTTCTTTGCACCATATTTTTACCGTGACCATGTCTGAAGTGTTCGTTATAAAAATAGGACGTTTAGAAACGTTTTTGGTATGTATGAACGCAGTTTCAAGGGGTAGTATAGGAAAGCCGTACCTGCAACGAAATATGGTCATTATAACCGATATATCATTATATCTTGGATCATTATAACTAGGTTCGAGAGTATCGGAAAGGTAATTATGCAATACTGTGCAATACAATGGAACCCAAAGCAACTTATGGTATACGCCGTCCTTGTATTTTTCTGTATGGTATTATTTCTAATAAAGGATAATTACGCATAACACATAATTAAGGTACAATGCTCGAGGGTGTGGCTGGATACCGTGGCAGAAAACCCGTAATTTCGCGACCACAACAAGAAGCTTTTGTGCATGAGATCGTCTATAAACTCGTGTGCCTCCACCGGTTCTCTAGCTCCTGGCGTCGATATTTTTTCAGGAAAAGCCAAGCGTCGGACCTGCTTTGGCGGAACTTGGTGCCATTACAAAAATAAGTCTTGTACTGCGGTATACATAAAATTAGCTGAATAAAGCGAAGTTGCGCGTTTGCAACCCTCTTCCTTAGGAAGATAGGAAATGAGAGGTGTTGAGTGCTTGAGGACATCCAATCAGCCATTATATTGAAAGGGAATGAGTGCCGCAGGCTGTTGTGTTTTTTAATAGTCCTCTGTTCCAACCACGTTTATGATGTTACCAATTTCAAGATATTTTCTTGACTTCTTTCCTTTTTTTATTGCCGTCAGTGGCTTCTAGCCTTACAGTAGGGAGAATAAGCAACATATAAATACCCCTACTAGTTACATTGAGAAAAAAGACAAAATCTTTCAACAGGCTGAGAGGCAATTCAGAGATAGGATCACTCACACAACGAGAGGAACGAGTAAAACGAAAAAAATATGTGCAATGCTCGTCAAATTACTCAACTGGTGCCTATCAGCCTTATCTGTCTTATCAACTGGCACTTAACAGCTTAAACCTGTAAGGAATATGCGTGAGCTTCAAATGCTTTACAAAAAAATGATACGCCGTTTACCAGGCTTCTGCCGGACATACAAGACTACAAACAACAAGAAGACAAAAAGAAAAGAAATATAAAAGTATCCTCTAATGGCAAGCTGCCACCTTGCTAAATTTCTGGCTGCTGCCATTGTTTCCGTTCATGCATTTGTACGCGCTCTGGGAATATTAAAGAATTACTGTTATTTGAATCCTGTATGCAATATTGTTCGTCTCTGTTTTTGGCAATATCAATGTATTGTGCTATTTAATTGCAGCTTTTTTCGAAAACATCTTAAGTCCCTGCTCAAAAAATCTTTCTTTGAGTAATTTTGTTGCAGTTTAATAAACTTTCTGATACATTTCTTACAATGTATCCAAAGAAACCAAACTAGCAACAGTACAACTGGCATACAATGAGGACGTCATCGCTTGAGCTACAACACACGGTGCCTTATTCGCCATGGAGTATCGAGGCAAAGTGCTTGCATAAAACTTATGACTTAAACATTCTCTCCGTTAGATTCGAGGCATCACTGGGCAGAAGGAGTCGTTTTTGTTGCTTGCTTCGAACATAATCATTTCGTAACACAAATCTTGAAAGGAGAGAAGCACGGAGCCGACAGGTTCCTGAACAGATGCCAGACGTGAGTGCTGGTACTGCACATCGCGAAATACTTCTGTACAGAAATGTTAAATTTCCCAAACAAGTTGTTCCGCACGGGATATTTCAGTTAAGGAACGATATAACATGACAGTGAAACCTGCACTAGTGAAAAGAAATTGTTCGTTCGTATGGTAGTTTTATGGCAATTTTGTTTCACCTAGCACAGCCTGCCGTAGGCGATAATTGTCTACACGTAAACACTGCACTTTGTATTTCGGTTGTAAGCATGTAGTTATGTGACACTGCAAGCAATCCACAATCAAGTCATGCCTTTGAGGAATAAGGTAGATTACACCTGTAAGCGACACGCACGCCTTCCCCAGAGTCAAAGAGTCCGATTGCGTACACGCGACTTGATAAGAGAGAGTATATATAGTGGCACCCACAACGGTTCGCAATCTTTTCCCCATTGGTGAGGTCCGATATAGAGAAGCTGGAGAAAGTATGGGGCAGGCACTTTTGCTGTCCTTACTGCTGTTTGGTGCTGCTTTGGCCACTCAAAAAGGTGAGACGCTTTTTTAAACATTAGAATATGATCAGAGCCTTCAAACTTTTCTTTGCTTAAAAAGGTTAATAGCTGTCGCACGAATGCGCAGCCATCCGTATAACACGGTGAATACATGCGCTGTAGACTAAGCTAAATCTCTGTAATCTAGCAACCGAATAACCTGAAATGAACCGTCTTTACATTGGCCCAAGTTCAAAAAAGGTCGCACTCCTTTAGGTTTGTCGCCTGCGAAAACCATCAGGTTATGTGGATGCCGGAATTCAAATCTAAAACAATGCTTACGTTACCATTTTTCGTGGGCAGAGAAATGCGGTCGCCCTGCCATCCAGCCCATGCTGGAACCCGGAGACCGAGTTTTCGGAGGCCAGGTCGCCATTCCTCACAGCTGGCCATGGATGGCTGGCTTGTACTACAGTAATGGTTTCGATTTCTGCGGGGGTGTTTTGATCAGTGACCGACATGTCCTTACGGCTGCCCACTGCTTCTGGTGAGTTGCACCTTTCTGCAATTAAGTACATATCGACTCCTTTAGTGGAGCCGGGACAAATACTACTTGGCCAAAATTATTGCAACGCAAATATTATTTGTTCTGTGATCAGCGTCCTCACCCTAAACTCGCACGATAGCCTCATGTTTGGGTTTATCACCTGTCACCGAGACTGGTGACACTTTCAAGACGATGGATATACTTTGCTGTCTTCCACACAACCTAACTGTGTGTCTGAATAAAGAACAATATCCAGGGTAAAATACATTTTTCGATTTACTACATGACGAAGCTTTCTTTGTGTGGATGATTAATCACTGGTATACACCATGAAAATACTTCCAGTAATTGAAAAACCAGTTGGCTTACGTCCGCTTTATCTTCAGAAACATTGTTGTTTGAAACTGCTTTTGAACATCATGGTTCCGTTTATACGCAATAGGCTGCACAGTAGCTTTTCTAAAACGAGAAGCGCCAAATACGAACCGTAGGACACGTGTGGTGCTTACCTAGATACCTGACTGATATAACAAAATGGCAAAGGTAGATATTTGTAGTTTGAAAATTAAGAGCTTCAGAGTTGAACTGCTCTGACAAAAAAACCAGTCCCTCTCCAAAATAAAACAGAGGCGCACGAAAAGCTCCTCACTAGTCAGCATAAACCGAAACAAAGCTGAGGTGCCCATCAACTCCGACCCAAAGCCTGACCCGACACAAACCGAACCCAACGCAATTCACTGGCTGAGCTTGACCTTATCACGAAAGAAAACAGTACCGAACACGAACCAGATGAAGTGTCACCTCTAATCACACCAGGAATTACTTCATCACATACACATTCACCTCCACTGGCATGCCTGTCCTCAGCAACTTTCAAATCGATGGCTCATCTCTCGGCATGCGGCGCAGCTTACCAACGGCGGTGTCCTTGTAAACCTCGCTGCGGTAAATGAGTCTCCGGTCTCCGGTCATAGTCTCCGGTGCACCCATTTCAACTCAGCCACCCAAGTCCTGGCGTGAAGTAAGGCCTGGGAACGGCAGCGTCCGTGGGAACGACACTGCGCAAGATCACCTTCAAGAGCTTTGCGTTTGAAAACCGTGTCCGAATTGCCCTATCGGAAGAAGTCGCTCTCGTAACGCGAGTGACCCAGGTTCAATTGTGACCATTGGAACTGTGTTTTTTTCTTGGTGTGCTTGGTTTTTCACAACACCATTACAAGCCTAAACCACGCAGTCAATGCAATACAACCTTTCTTGACTATACAACCAAGCGCTAGAGCAATTACAGAGGATCTGAGAAAGGACCGGTGTAGAAGGTATCTAAGAATGTGCACTTTTATGTTTGTTATACCTTCCAACGTTCGGTATGGGCAGTTTCTACAAAATCACTGTTGGGGTTGTCCTGCGAAAATTCGTTTTTTTCTGCATTGCTGAATTCAGTGTACTTTGGGGAGACGTGTTTGTAAAAGTAAGGTATCGGCGTTCCCACTGCAATAACAAGCTGGGTGAAATAGTCTATACTTTGTGTAGCCGTTGATATTCAAAGGGAAAGAGGTGATTTTAGGAGGACTCGCTATCAGTAGCACTGTGAAGACGTTGCGCACCTAACCTTTTTGACTCGTTTTAACTTCCTTACAACACTATGTAACCGTTCGTCAGCAGCCGACGAGTCAAGATACCGTTGTATGGACTTTCTTCTGTCGCGATACCCTTGTTATCTAACTTCATCTGTAGCCCTTCAGTATGATGCACCTTAGGCGCACTTGTAGCTCCTTTGCTAAGGACGCCGGAATGTCTAATAACCTAACCGTTTTGAGTTATCATGTGTGAAGCGCATTCCAGTGAATTCTACACGCCTTTGGCGAAGCCTTCATATGCCACCAGTCCGCAGGACTGCGAAATTGCGGTTCATTCGCCGTGATGGGGAAAAGGTTGCGGGCTTTTCTGCCACGCACAACGCACGTTTTGTTAGTCCAAAGCTGTCTTTTGCGTAGTCAGACGAAGAACTAATACTATCCCCTTGTTTATAACGTGATCACTGGATCATTGTGGTAGAATGACGTCACACTGCTTCTCCTTTACCGTTTCCGAACCGGCTTGGGTTAAAAAATAATTCAATACACTTATCCCAAAACACAGGGGCTTGAGACTGACTGGAAGCCCCCCATTTCTTAACGCTGTTGGAGACCGAACGCCGCAGTTGCAGGGAAATCAGTGCTTCAACCATTCTTTATCATTCAAAGCCAGTGCCAGCATGTGAACTTCACGAGCAAATAAAAAAGCAACCTTGAAGAACGCACTACATTAGCCTTAACACTGAAGGAAATATCAGCGACAAAAAGGAATTTTATGACCTCTCACGACTTGCTGGCACATGCTTTTTTATAGAATGGAATTAAACTATCGTGCCTTATGCAGGCAATACCTGGGTATCTTTTACTGCAAAGGTGAACTATATGGCTTCTGCAACGCGACCCCATGCTTCGTCACAAACAAACAGGCCCTAGAGAAAACACCCATGAGACATGTCGCGGATATGATTTTCATGAAACAGCGCACTAATTGAATGAGTCACTTTCTCAGGGCAATATTTTCTTCTTAAGGCGAATCTCTGATACGAAGGCTGATAGAAACGCGTTTATAAACACGAAGCCGTATCTCAAAAACTTAGGACGCAGTTTGCCAAATTTCAGAGAATTTTCGAGTAATGTGTAGCATCCTTATGCTGTTTTTGTACATTGTGTGTGTTTTTACAGACAGGCTTGGGTATGAGTAGAGGAATACGTGGATTACTTTACTGTTTTCACGTTCTGTCTGTTTATTTTCTCCGATTGCGTAAATATCCCCTACTTTAAAACTATGTACTTTTCCGCAAATGGAAGGCGTTGTGCAGAATTGCCAATTCTTCGCGATTTCTATCATTGCTATTTGCAACGTCCTTTCCCACCTTTCTTTTTAGTTTTGTGTTCGTGTTTTCGCGCCCAATTCTATAATGGGTATTTTCATTTTCGTCAGTTCATTTATCTAAAGATACATTATTTTTTATAATTTTCTCTTCTTGGATTTTAAAAATGCCCTTGGGTCAACTCTCTCCATTACGCCATTATACCGATTAAAAGGGTTACTTCTTCAATTATGCATATTAGTGGAAATTCAGGCCGTTGGGAGGCATGCTCCTTTTCCCTATTTTTATTCTCATTTTCAGTGTTCTTTTCCGCATGTATTTATTTTTGCGGTCGTGTTTTTGGACGCGATGCAAAGGATACAAATAATTGATTTTGCAAGTTCATTTTTGTGAAGTTTAGATGTTTTGTTTTTGTTCTTTTCTGGTTTTTAAATAATCCGTTTGCATCTTATGTAAGACGTATTTGTGACAATCAGCCATATTTTTAGCTGGCGCTACGCCTGCTTCTCCTATTGGTTGATTTCAATTGTAAGTACCTAAAACCTACACTAAGTTTGCGAACAACAGTTCATTGTCTAATTTAAACCATCTTGATGGTGTAACAACTTTTTGCTATCTTTAAGGCTTGCACAACTCAAAATAAAGATTTTTGGGACAGAAGAATTACTGCTCTTTATAACAGCAAAGGGAAATGTTTGTACAAATCTGGCAATGGCGATGTTGTACGGTGGCCATTAGAATATCAACTATCTATTCTGTATTTCCAGTCCAGAAAGAGACACCGATTTCACTTTGCATCTGGGGTCTCACAAACGCATCTCAAGAGACCGAAGTGAATCTGTGCACAAGGTCAAAGAAGTGTGCGTTCACCCTCAGTATCCTTGCTACCGAGTGAGTTGCTCTGTTTTATACTTCCATATAGCGCTGAAAGATGAAATGAGGGGTTAAAACAATGGTGCGAAATGACATACAAGCTGTAACGAGAAACAAACGAAAACATTGCTGGTGTATTATTATGCGCAGGTAGAGCTTGCACTAATCGATACAAAATTATCTTAAAATTTGGAACAAAAACTTCTTTTGTAGGGCTTCACCTTAGGCCCTTTTATACAAAACAGTTTTTCTGAATCTAGGAAGCGACATTTTGTCTCACCCGCCGCGGTTGCTCAAAAGATAGGGGGTTGTGCTATGAAGCAAGAGGTCGTGAATTCGATTCCCGGCCGTAGTAGCCGCTTTCCTGATGGAGGCGGAAAGCAAAAAACGCCCGTGTGTACGAGATTTCATTGCACGTTAAAGATCCTCAGGTGGTCAAAATTAATACAGGGTTCTGCACTACGGCCCGCCTCATCGCCTGCTTTGCGTCGGCTCGTTAAACCCTACAATCACTGACACAAGACATTTCTTCTCTGTAGGAGCACGTGTGTATTCCGTGAATCCTTCGGTGCGCAGTGGTGAATAGATTTATATGTACACTTAAACCTAGGTGTAACGAAGTTGACAGGCCTTCGGAATTTTTCGTTACATGCTGGTTTCGAGAGAAGGCTTGCAGGAATAAAACAGAAACAAAGCTAAAAGGATAGACATCAGTGAATGTGAACTCCCCGTTCATTGATCTTTTCAAAGTCAAAAACTGAGTGAGTTGCGCTTGCCGCTTTCGCACGAGCTTAGGCACTACGTCCCAGGCAGCACAGGACCGTTCGGCCTAACTCAATCCGATGTACTTTGGCCAGTGATTTTCCATCCGGCCGTTTTCAGGTAGACGTGTACGGCCCGTGTCAAAATGTGGGCCTTTTGGCCGTACACGGCCGTCTCTCCCATGGCTATGAAACGGCCAGTCTCCGTCTGCGGGTCGAACGGCTTACGTTCATGCGCCCAAATTCCCGCCGTATGGCTCCGGCCATTCCAAAGTCACCCGTATGAGGCCGAAGTACGCCCACCGGAGGTCAGCCGAGATGCGGTCGTCGGACTCCAGGCGGACTAAAGCTGCCGGAAGTTCGGCCATGGTACAGGCATTGGAGTCCAGCCACAGTACAATAATTGTACTGAGGCCGGTGGACGACGACTGCATGCAGCCCAAGCAGATGACTCAGTCACGCTGTCAACAGCACAAACCCGCCATTTGGGAAGAACGTAATGCTGGGCGCGTTGGCTCATCTGGGTGAATAAACACGCACTTAGCGCGAAAAAAGAACACACGCAGAAAGGACAGGACAAGCGCAAACTCCCAACTAACTTTTATTGGACAGAGCACACACATATAAGTACACTTGTCTTCTGGTCGCTCATGCGCACTTTCTACAACCATAGCAATATGTATCGCAAGTGTAGCTGAGCTCAGCATCACACACTGAAACTAATTTAAAACCCGCGCTTCTACATTAAAAAGGCTTTGTTGTTGTCGCGAATATAAGATAACACTTGTTTTTATATAGGCAGACATAAAATCACATCAAAAAACAGTGTAGGGCACAAAGTTGAGCCTACAAATGCACAAGCTTAGCCTCTGGTATATTTCGTACGAAAAACGTAATGCAACTTTGGTTTTTGCCACATTATTACCAGAAGAATTGCCGGAAAATTGCGGTTTTGCGCGCCCTTGCCTTTCTTTGGTGAAGAGTCCTTGACAAGGCACCAATTCCACTCCTGCGTAGTGACAGCGTGCTCGACGAGCTTGCAGGCTAGTTATTTTCGCTGAAGCAATGCCATCGCACTTCGGACATTTCTGCCGTGTCGATGTCTGCAATGCTCTCCATTTATCGAGGGGGCGAATAGCTTCGAGCTGATGCTTCGATGAGGCCGGCGGGCGGTGCGCGGTAGCGCTGCCTGGAAAGGCTTAGCTCACCCGTCCGTGTGACACAGTCTTCTTGGGCAATAAATGGCATTCCTATGGCCGAAAAGGTTAGCTAGTAATGTCCCGTGGGTCTTAGCACCTTCCCGGTTCACATAATACCACTCATTCCTACTGGACAAATGAAGTTCGTTGATTTAAAGCATATAATCACCAAGCGGATGAAAAACGCGTCTGCCTCGTTTGGCTCCCTAACGGCTTGTTCCTTCCTGAAGGAAAATTACGCCCACCTCCCCTCGCGGGAACCCTGTGTAGATGCGACGCATCGTGGGTTTCCCTCGGCGTTTCCGTTGCGTTGATTCTCATACCGCGTGAAACGTGCCATGAACGCGTACGATGCATTTCCGTCTACTACGGGGTTCCCGCATCCCGTGCACGTCGCTTTGCAGTCTCATCGTCGGTGGTGCTAGCAGTTCTGTTATTGGGCTGGCCGGTGCTTGTTGCGGTTGCGCCGACCATCGCGATAGCAGGCTTGTTAGTCTCCATTCAAAGCAGCGTTGGACATCGGAGCACCGGCGCTGGAACGACGGAGCGGAGCGGCGCAGGTACCGCGTTGTATACCACCGCATAACAATGGAGGAAAGAAAAGTTTAGGAGGGAGCGTCACGTGACAATAGTGAAGCCTAGTCATAAAAATAAAAAGGAAAGACTTAAGGGAGATGTTCTACTCACGTGACAGGAAAGCGGTAGTTCTTTGCGCCTCATGTGGCCCTTCGCCGACGCTGCGTGAGTGCGTCTATCCGTTTCGTTGCCGGGCCGTCCGCGTATTCGAGTTTCGACGGCGAGTCGTTGCGCGCAGCTCTGCCTGCAACCCGAAACGCGCAGCGGCCTGATCGTGCGGGCAAAGTGGTCGGACGGGAGATGCAGAAAACATCTTTGTTTACTGAGCTTTCGGACCCATCGAAGTTCACGCCGCAGTCGGAGAGTTGTGTGCCGCCGCCACGTGCAGAAGTGGAGATGATCATTTCAACTTTGTCGCTCAGGCAAAGTTGAAAGTTGAAAAGATCAACCATTTCAACCATTCCTTTAACCATTTATTGCCAAGGCGCAGTCAGTCCATAATTCAGCAAGGTCCCTCCCAGGCGTAATCTAGCATTCGTTTTTTTTATATATACGTATCGCACCGATCGAGCGGTCCTCAGCGGACAAACAGCCGGCGTACTGCTTGCGACGCGAGGTGGTCACACCCAACATAAGGGTTCTGAACCCTTTGTTTTCCAGTGCACTGAAGTAGATAAAAACGTACCACCACGCCGGAGCACCCAAAAGGCGAACGTATGCAATTGAAGCGCACGCGAGCGAAACCAAAGCCAGTCTCACCACCTCCCCGCCGACACGACACTAGTTACGCGCGATAACTTCGCAGAATGCCAAACGCAATCGTCACAGCACACCTGGCAAACACCGCGCAGCTGTAGGCCGCTCCATGCTTGTGAATGTTTACGGCGGCGCGTTCGGGCGATCCAACGTCAGAAGTGAAATTCGGCTTGCAGCTCGTGAGGGTGCTTCGTAAGAAAGCGATCGGAGTTTCGCCTTGCTTTGAACAGCGACAGCGGCAGTACTTCCACGTTACGAAGCATAAAGCGCAACGCTGGCGAACGATCTTGTACGGCGCCTTCGGCGACGGCGCTCGCCTCTATCTCCACCGGCAGCCAGCCGGAGCCACTAAATGCTACCGCGGGCCTGAGCGTGGTGGATTTTCCACAATGCATTGCGCGGGGGGAGCCCGAGGAGAGGAGAAAGCGGCTTCAGAGGAGGTTGGCTTGCCGAAGCTGGGCCGCCTGACGTCATGCTCCCTCCTAACATTTTTCTTCCTCCATGCGTATAACGGTGAAGGGAATCAGAGAGAGCAGCCCATGCGCATGCGTTAACCGAGCGCTAGTGCGCGCCGACGCACAGCTGGCATAGCAAGCATGGAGGAAGCAAAATGTTTGGAGGGAGCATGACCTCAGGCGGCCCAGCTTCGGCAAGCCAACCTCCTCTGAAGCCGCTTTCTCCTCTCCTCGGGCTCCTCCCGCGCAATGCATTATGGAAAATCCACCACGCTCAGGCCCGCGGTAGCATTTAGTGGCTCCGGCTTGCTGCCGGTGGAGATGGAGGCGAGCGTCGTCGCCGAAGGCGCCGTACAAGATTGTTCGCCAGCGTTGCGCTCCAAGCTTCGTATCGTGGAAGTACTGCCGCTGTCGCTGTTCAAAGCAAGGCGAGACTTCGATCGCATTCTTACAAAGCACCCTCACGAGCTGCAAGCCGAATTTCACTTCTGACGTTGCATCGCTCGAACGCGCCGCCGTAAACATTCACAAGCATGGAGCGGCCTACAGCTGTGCGGTGCTTGGCAGGTGTGCTGTGACGATTGCGTTTGGCATTCTGCTGAGTTATCGCGCGTAACGAGTGTCGTGTCGGCGGTGAGGTGGTGAGGCTAGCTTTGGTTTCGCTCGCGCGCGCTTTTGCATACGTTCGCCTTTCGGGAGCTCCGGCGTGGAGGTACGTTTTTATCTACTTCAGTGCACTGGAAAACAAAGGGTTCAGAACCCTTATGTTGGGTGTGACCACCTCGCGTCGCAAGCAGTACGCCGGCTGTTTGTCCGCTGAGGATCACTCGATCGGTGCGATACGTATATATATAAAAAAAAACGAATGCTAGATTACGCCTGGGAGGGACCTAGCTGAATTGTGGACTGACTGCGCCGTGGCAATAAATAGTTAAAGAATAGTTGAAATGGTTGAGGTTTTCAACTTTGCCTGCTCGGCAACGTTGAAAAGATCCTCTCCACTTCTGCACGTGGGGGCGGCACACAACTCCAACTGCGGCGTGAACTTCAACGGGTCCGAAAGCTCAGTAAACAAGGATGTTTTCTGCCTCTCCCGTTCGACCACTTTGTCCGCACGATCAGGCCGCTGCGCGTTTCGGGTTGCAGGCAGAGCTGGGCGCAACGACTCATCGCCGAAACTCGAATACGCGGTCGGCCCGGCAACCAAACGGATAGACGCACGCACGCAGCGTCGGCGAAATGCCACATGAGGAGCAAAGAACTACCGCTTGCCTGTCACGTGAGTGGAACATCTCCCATCCTCTTGAAGTGCAGAGGTGCGCTGCCTGACACGAAACGTAGGACAGGGTTAATACCACAAAAACAGACAAGGTGAGGCGCAAACTATCAACTGTTTATTATCTTGTGAAGGGGGGCGGTTATATATGACAGAAATGAAGAACATTGACGAAAAAATAACAATAAAACGCTACACGTGACATGATATCCATTCCTCATTTAGGAAACTTATTTCACGCGCCGAAAGCCGGATTGAAGGGGCGCTAACGCAATCTCCCTCCACTCCTGACAACATTGCATATGCTTCGTATATCTCGCGGGTAATCTTGTCTCTGGAGCGGAACAAAATGGTTGTCCCCTCAAAATCGGGGAACATTTCTTCTCGCACTTCTTAACATGCGCGGCCAAATTTCCGTTTGCCACCAGTTGCGCGCATGCATTCTTATGTTCCCGTAATCTGTCGTTGAGACAGCGGCCTGATTGCCCCACGTACGACCTACCACAGGAGAGGGGGATCTTGTATACAATACCCTCTGCGTAGTTGACGAACTAGCGCCTGTGCCATGTGCCACATTCGAAACCTTTTTTTCCTCTCTTGATTTGCAGCCTTGCACAGTCCCTTTAGTTTCAACGGGGCAGAAAATACCACCGGATATAATGTTTGGCGCCCACTTTCTTTTGCCGGTGCGAAACCCTGTGAATGTAGTTCATGACAACTGGTCGAATCTTAGGTCTTTCCTTGTTCTTCTCGGGGCTGTTCGCGTTTTTCACCTTCTTAAGCACATTCTCTGCAACTGATACAAGTACGTGGGTAGGGTAACCACCCTTTTTCAGCCTTATACATTGGCGGTCCAGGCTGTCCGTCACAGTGTGCGAGCACGATTTCGTGTTTGCCTGCGTGATGCAGGAAGTTTCAATTCCACGCTTAATCAATCTGGTGTGGGACGAGTCATAAGGCAGCAGTCCCTTTTCCCCTCTCGTGCAGTAGCCCCAACATGTGTAAAATTCTTCTTCTTTTAAAAACAGGTCAAGAAATTGTAGGCACTTGTTTTCCGGCTTTTCGTGTGTGAAATCTAGCCCCACATGCAACCGGCTGAACTGTTCCATAATTTTATGATGGCACTGTCGAGGTTTGTTCCTGAAGGCATGCATACTAAAAAGTCGTCGACGTAGCGGAAACACCTTGTTATACCAAGTGGTGTCAAGTCCTCGAGAAGATTCACATCCCCTTTTTGCCAAATAAATGTCTGCTAACACCGGAGCTATGCATGAGCCGATCGTGATCCCGTCTTGCTGGGAATAAACAGTTCCCTCGAATTCAATGTACAAAGACTGCAAATAGATCCTGAGCAAATCCAAGAAAGAAGGAACACTAACACAGGTTTCATTATGGAACTTGACTGCTCCATAAGCGAGTATGCAGTCCTCTACTTCCAGTAAAAGACGTTCTTGCGGAACACTGCAAAACAGGTCTTTCACATCTACTGAAAAACAAGACCCTGGGGGGGGGGGGGGGGGGGAACTGTCCAGAAAACTGATAATGTCCTCGGAATTGCGGATGAGGAAGGGGTCGTTGACATGCAGTTTGTTCAGGTGGGACTGTAGGTAACGAGCTGTAGCCTGCTGCCACGTTGCCTTGTCTTCGACGATAACCCTGAAGGGTGCGCCTTCCTTGTGGCTCTTCAAAGTGAACAAAGGACGCAGGCACAGTTCCTTAGCGGACTTGATTCGTTCAGCTAACCACTCAAGTCCTGCCTCCTCACAGAACTTCCCTGCTGATGTGCGGACCGCTTTTAAAGCTTTCTGTGACATATCTTCCGCTCTCTGGAAATTCTTCGACCGAGCATCATGAGCCTTCGCTTGATATAGCTCATTGTTTAAAACTGCAAATTCACCGGTCTTGTCGGCCTGCACTAGCCGCAAGCTGATTTCCCGGGAAAACGTTTGTGTCCGTTTGAAAGCCGTTTCCTTCCTATTACCTTGACATTTCACTGACGTCATACATTGAATCTTGGTGTATCCCGGGATAAAATACTTTCGTGTTAAACTATAGAAGCAGAAGAGGAACAACCCCCCGTATAGCGTAATTTTTGGTTTTAAATGTTGCCGGCCCGCAAGAAGACCCTGTTTACGTGGGGGGGGGGGGGGGGCACCCTTTATAGGCCGCTTCCTTCGTTGTGCTGGCATCATTTTCGTGACGTATTTGACGTTACACAAATGTTTCTGTATCTCGGAATAAAACACTTCCGTGGTAATTTTAGAGACAAAAAAGAACCTTATTATCTCTCAAAACTTGCCGGCACCTGCTTTTTGATGGAATGGAAGGAAAGTCCCCTATAGCGCAAGCAGGGCATACCTGAGTAGCTTTACCGCAAAGGTTAGCTGTGCGGCTTATGCAACGGGATGCCATGCTTCGACTGAAACAAACAGGCCATAGAGAAAGGCACACATCATACATATCTCGGTATATGAATTTGAGGAAAAAGGGTATTATTCAGTAAAGTGACTGTTTGAGAAAAATAATTTCTTCGTCCCGGGAGTGTGAAAATTGAAGGCTGATGAAAAACACGTTTATAGTCCAGAAGCCCTATCTCAAAAACTAAGGACTCAGTAAAAATCGCCTGATTTCAGATAATTGTCGAGTAATGCGTGGCATTCTTACGCTGTTTTTGATACAGTGCATGTTTTTTTTTTACAGACAGGTTTAGCTATGAGTAGACAAATGCGTTTGGTTACTTTGCTGGTTTCAAGTTTTGTCTTGTTTATTTTCTCCGATTATGTAAATATTCATTATTATAACGATTGCTTTTTTAGCTAATAATGTACTATTCCGCAAATGCACGGTGTAGTGCTGAATTTGCCGTTCGCGATTTTTTTATTGCAATTTTCAACGTTATTCCCTGCATTTTTAAGTTTTCTGGTCGAATTTTGAAGGCGAAGTCTAAGATGGGTATTTTCGATTTGGTCAGTTCATTTTTCTAGGATACATCATTTTTTTATATTTTCTCTTCTTTTGGTATTAAAAATGAAGTTGCGTCAGCTATCTTTATTACTCTATCGTACCGATAAAATGTGTTACTTGTTTAATTATGCAGATCAGTCGAGATTCAGGGAGTTCCACGGCTTGCATGTTTTCGCAATTTTTCATATTTCCAGTGTTATTTTCCGGAGGTCTTTATTTTTTCGGTCGTTTTTTTTTTTTTGCTAAGATGTATAGGACATAAGTTTTTTTTTTAATTTTGCCAGTTCATTTTTATTTAGTTTAGATGTTTTGTTTTTGTTTCTTTCTGGTTTTGAAATTTGCCGTTTAACCAATTACCTCCATTTACGATATTATACCGATTGAATGTGTTATCAATATCAACTCTGCATTTTTGTAGCTTTTTGTAGCAGTTCTGGGCATTACCTGCTCGAGGGTGTGGTGGTACTCGGCAAGAAATGCTACGCATTAAACTTCTTTCCAATGTGTAACCTCCAATTTCCCTAGCCGTATACTGCACACTATGTACGACGTCTTTGTGTACCTTCAGCCATAATTTTTACGAGGCGCTACACCTGTTTTCCGATGGGTTGATTTCAATTGTAGGTGTGCACCTACAACCTACAATAAGTTTGCGAACAACAATTAATTGTATCAAAGAAACAGTGTCGACTGCGTAACCACAATATTCTGGTTGCTTTAGGGCTTGCACAACTCAAAATAAAGATTTTTGGGGCAGAAGAATTTCTGAATGTGTCTGTAAGTTAAAACGAAACCTTTGTACATATGATAATTGGTACTTTGAACTGTGGCCATTAAAATATGACCTATCTATTCTGTCTTTCCAGTCCAGAAAGAGATACCAACTTCACTGTGCATCTGGAGTCACACAAACGCACCACAAGAGACCGAAGTGAATCTGTACACAAGGTCAAAGAAGTCTGCGTTCACCCTCAGTATCCTTGCGATCGAGTGAGTGACTCCGTTTTATTACTTCATATAGCGCCAAAAGATGACGTAAGGGTTGAAAAAATGGGGCAAAATGGCAAACAATTTGTAACCTAAAACATATACAAACCTCTGTGACGTATTATTGTGCGCACATAGCTCTTACGCTACTCAATACTAAATTATCTTAAAATGGGACAAAGTTTCTTTCTAGGGCTGTAGCTTAGGCTCTTCTATACAAAGACGGTTTTCTGAATCTAGGAAGCGACATTTCGTCACTGTACTAGCACGTGTTTTTTCAGCGAAACCCTCAGTGCGCAATGGCGAATGGATTTATATACCGTTAAAACTGGATATAACAAGGCTGACAAAAAATTTGCAATTTTATGTGACACCCAGGTATTCGTTATATGCAGGTTTCCAGTTAAAGCTCGCACGAAGGGCGCAGAAACAACACCAAAGTGATATGATGTGCACCTCAGTGATGTGCAACTAACTCTTAAGTGATGTGCAACTAACTCTAACTCTTAACTAACTCTTAAGGATAAGCAAGGTCACTTACCCCGTGTTCGGAAACATAGCTTAATTATCACTCATGCCTTTTGGCAATTTTCGGTGCCTTCACCCGTTTCAAGGACCAAACTTATAGTGAAATGGAGCATTTTCGGAAACTTGACGCTCTTTTCCCCACTCATAAATGTTGACAGGGTGCTAGCTGGGATTCTGTACCGGGCGGCGATGCTCTTCTTTCTCCCGGGAAGAGGAGGTATTTAAAATTGCGAGCTTGCCATGAAAAACCAAAACTTCTTCGCGTGAGCAATTGCCGGCATACCAGGCACGGCTAGGTCCAGCCGTCAATCAACATCACCACCACCAACAACAACAACAAAACTTCTCTTTTTCCTGCACCAGAACTCAAGACCGACGCACCGACACCACAAATAGCAGTGGAGACTCGCGACTACACGTGGACACGCAAGCCTAGCACCCAACCGGCACCGTATTGACACTGGAAACGCACCGTAGTTTGCGGTGCGGGCGAAGATTGCTTAATTAGGGCATTTCTGCTGCCGATTTTTAAGAAAAAGTTCGAAAAACAAGGTCACATCAGCGCAACGAAGAATTCGTTACGTCAAGGTTAACCGCCGCAACGCTTTCGTCAAATAAAAGTCGGAGAAAGATGGGTTTCAATGAGGCTGCAAATGGGGAATTAAAAACCTTAGTTGACTCGAGGAATTCGTTATATAGAGGTTCGTTGCATCTAGGTTTAACTGTATACAGCTAAACCTGGATGTAAGAAACTTGACAAAATTTTGCAATTTTTTTTTAAATGCAGGTTTTCGTTGCATGCAGGCTTCCAGTGAAGGCTCGCAGGAATGAAGCAGAAACAAATGATAGACATCAGTGAATGTGAACTCACCCTTCTTTCGATCTTTTTAACAGTCAAAAACTGCGTGAGTTGCGCTTGCTGCTTTCGCTCGAGATTAGGGACTACTCCGAACTCAGAAGAAGCAAGGTCACTTACTCCAATATTTCCAAACGTAACTTAACTATCACTTTTCCCCTTTACACTTTTCGGCACATTAACGCGTTTTAAAATACAAACGTTGGTTGAAAGGGCGCCTTTTGAGTACTTCTTGTTCTTTAAGACGCTTAAAATTGTTGAGAGTGTGCTAGTTGGGATTCACAACCAGCCGGCGACATTCGTCATTCTCGCCGTGGAGCCGCCGTGGAGCCGCCAAAAGACACACATTTTCCTTTTCCAGCAGCAGAAACTATCACCGACGAACCACTACCAAAGCTAGCAATGGAGACGCGCAACTACACGTCCGCAGGACGGCCTTCAGGTTAAAATTTGTCGTGAACAAAAACCGCACTCCCACGTTGAAACACATGGTAGTTTGCAGTACAGGCGAAAAAAAAAGGAAAGTTTAGCTACTCTTCCTACCTGGTGTGCTGTCAGGTTAAACAAACAAAACCAGAAGTAGATACTACGTTAGTCACAGGATGGTGCCTGCCGCTCCGTTCATAATCCTCATCATGACGAAATTTGTTTTTAGGCGATTCTAGAAGTTCTCGTTTCTGTTGGCTCTTGACAGTAGTGCTAGTATTCGCAAAATTTGTTTACTTCACCAATCAATTTTCCAGTAGAAGATCCAAAAACAATTACTGATCAGCTCGCCGACTTAGTCATATCAAGGTTACCCGCCCCAACGTTTCGTTACTTAACGGTACCAAACACATGGACTTCAATAGGAATGGCAATGGGAAACTGAAAAACATCGTTAAATATACGCATTCGGTATGAAGAGGTTCCTTACATTCAGGTTTAACTGTATCCAACACAAAGTTTTGGTGGGCTTATCAGCGGTTTTTTTATTTGGTGCGTGCAGTTACCAGATAAATATAATAATGTGGGATCACTTCATGACGGAACAACCTACTTTCCTAGCGGTGTTTCATTGCGAAAAAGCTAGTAGTATACTTCTGGCGTTTTCAAGGAGAAATCATGAACCCTAGCATATGTAACCTCGCTGTGAAGGCTGGTTTTTGAAATTCCTTGTATGTTCTGTTTTATAACTCACTCGCGCAAATGTTCTTAGGCAACTGAGCGTGAAAGCTATACGTGAATAGGCGGCTGCTCGAGGTCAGGTTTATGCTCTGCGCCGTTCCGCACCTTGTCACCAACTAAATATGACATTGCTCGGAACGTCGTAAGGTTCAACGTCAAGCTCCATAAACGTTGATTATACTCATCGATCTTCTTATTATTTGCAGATTTTAATTAGTACGTCGCAAACTGCACCCATTGTTACACGTGCGCGCTGTATCCATTCGACGTCAAGCTATAGGCATGATTAACGGCTTAACACCTAATTACGAACTGTTGAGGCAGAAGGCTAAAGGCTGCCTTTTGTTCGGGTAATTTTGGCTGCGTGAAGCTGTCACCCATTGTAGCTATTAAAATATCTTGCGATATTGCCGTCACATGTAAAGCATAAACAGAACATTAAACTGCACTTGCTGCTCCGAAGAAACCATCATTCATTCGTTTTATTTTTCTGTATTTTCCCTCCTCAATTCATAGAAGAAAAGACGCTGGCCTCATTTGAATGACATCGCCATCATTACACTCCGGGACAGAGTGAACTTCTCCGACGCCATATCTCCTGTATGTCTTCCCAGTAATCGCGAAGCACTGCCAATGGGATCTACGTGCCACGTCGCGGGTTGGGGATCATTCACATGTAAGTGGTGCTTAATCGGCAACAATGCTTAATGGCACACGAAAACTCCTGCAGAGCCTGGTTTGCTTCGTGCTTTTAGTATAGCCTCCTAAGGCCCCCCTTGAACGTATAGCACATTAAAATTCAGATGCTTTGTAAGCAATATGGGCTGCAAGCAAAACTGAAACAGTCTTTCCAAGCTACAGTAGATACTGGTGGCGCCTACTGTTGGTGTTTCATTCCACTTTAATTCTGAAATGGCGCTCATGCCAACAAACAAAAATGGCGTTTTTCAGTCGGGAGGTTTTACATCGACGCCACAAAGAAAGCCGTTCTCATGTACTTGAAAACACTGTGGTGCTCTTGAATTTTGTTTTACGAGCTCACGAAAGACAAAGGTTTCCCACTCCACCGCTATTTCTTCCTTCACTTTTATATTTTCTTCATTTGTCTCGTTAATTCTATGGGCCACAAATTGTACGTCAGGACAATGTTGACTCTTCGTGACTACGTTTGCAGAACTCGTTATTTTATTTTCTCTTTCTGTCTATACACACTAAGTGTTATTTTGTGTAAATAAAAATAAAAAATACCTCTTTAGATGCTGCGGATGTCTCTGTCCTCGAAATTCTTCAGAGGATTGCGTCAATGGGGACAAGCAGCACTAATTTCATGTTGTTTCTTTTGCGCTAGGCTCCCTTTCCTCTGAAAGGTTTCAAAATCGAAGTCTTGAGATTTCAAAACCTAAGACATAAGCCTTGATGGCTTGCCAAGCAAAAGTTCTTGAGTGCTGTCAATTTGAGCTTCCCGGGGACGAACTCCTTAACTCGGCATTTACCGGTGAAGGGAATAATCTGCCGGACAACGCCGACGTTTGGTGAGCACGGCAGAGTGAGGCAGGCGTTTCTAATGATGTCAAGAAAAGGAGGGACTTCCCTTGGCCGATTGGCCTCTTCATCTTCTTCAGAAACAGCGAGGTACACACACACACACACAGGCACAGACGCACACACACGCACACACACACAAGCCACATACACACACAACCCACACACAACACACACAGCGAACGCACACAAAACCTAATCACACAAACACACACATAAAACAGCACACACAACACACACACGCACGCACGCAAGCATGCTCGCCCGCACGCGCGCACACACACAGACACACACACAGACACACCCACACACACACACACGTGCACACACACACAGACACCACAACGCAACACAACACAACCCACACACACAACACATACACACCCACTGTCTATGACATGTTTTAGGCTTTTTTGACAACTTAGTCCCAGTGTGCAATATATTGCACATGTGGTAGCAAAGGGAAACATCATAGGAAATAAAAAAATGCAGAAATTCTCTAACGCCATGCCAGATAAGAGACAAAATCAAAGTTGGAATCCAATGGCGCTACATTCGAGCTGTGGTTTAACCTCGGAGCATGTTGGTAAATTGTAGAAGGCTGAATATCAAATTTCCTCCGCAGTCAGGTTTTAGTTCCTTAAGATTTCATTCGTGACGATCATACACGATTGACTACGGGGACCGTATTTTTGATTACAAAACAATCTCATTGCGCCGGCTAGAAAGTGGCGTGCGTTCCAACCTCACTTTGATTGAGTGCAGAGCAACGCCTTTTGTTAGCGGCGTTTGTCACTTACAATGAAGTTGAATAATTCCAAAGATGACAAATAAAATTTAAAATATGGCACTACTTTCTTCTACTTTTCATTTTCAAAATCCATCTCTCACGTAAAGCGAAACAGAATTGCTGGTTTTCAGTTTTGGCGTACGTGTCTCATGTGGCCTTATTATCAAACATTTTCTTTTTGTCACAGCAACTACAAAGAAGGAAAACCCCTCCGAACTAAAACAAGCCTTGATAGAAGAGATACCCTGTTCGAAACGGATACGTAACAGAGAGAGATTTATCTGTGCCCGTGGTGTTACTGGAATTCATCGACGAGTGAGTATCCTTTTTGGTAGTTGCACTACCGTGATTAGTGTACTCTAACTGACCCAACCACCTCCATTTGGTGAGAAGTGCCTGCGCAAATAAACTAGCTCTGGTAAGCTACACGACAAACATGCGTTTCCATACGACATATCGGTGACAATTGCTTAGTGTGGATTCCTAATGAAATGATCAATTCCCTGCGCACAAGGGAAGTGCACACGTAGAGCTCCGAAGGCAGACCGTTATACGAGACCGAGTCAGTTTGACGTCGAGGATTATCTTAAATAAAAAACACGCACACGTGATGAAATGCGCACACATGTACACAAGGAAATAACACCATTTTTTTGAGCTATAATAGCCTTTGCCTAACCTAATTATTCGCAATGAAAATAATGTGATAATATTACTTTAGAGCTCTCATTGCACTGTAATTTCTCATTTTGTCATTATTCCAAAAAACTCACTGAAGCTACCTATGATTTCGACAGAGGGATTAAGGATAAACCTTATCTAATTTAAATTATATGGAAACGTAAAAAGAAGGAAAGTATGCCCGAATATTTTTCACTAGATTCTGTCCCATACATTTTCTCTTTTTAATACCTTAAATCATGTATTCAGCCTTGTACAGTGTCTTGATAATGCGAAGCTCAAAATCTCATTTCCGACTATCTAGGGCGACAGCGGCGGACCAGTGGTTCACGGCCAAAATGGGACTTGGACCGTGTTTGGACTTGTTCACTCGGGTGTGAGGTTCTTCAAAAATCTCGGTGAACAACCATCGACAGAAACAAGGGTTTCGCACTACGTCAGCAATTTTATACAGCCTTATTTGAACGGGAATTCGTCGAAGCTTAACATTTGTGGTATCTAGCAGCACAACTTGATAAGCGTCTCGGAAGTTTTTCCCTGCAATTTTTATATACAAGTTTTGCTTATATATGCCTCTATTTTCTGTGGCCAGGTAAAAGCACTTTAAACAAAGCCTAATCTATATTTGGACTGTTTCCAGTAATCTCTATACAGCGGCCCTAAGATGTCTACAGCCGGGAAGCTGATATTATTTGAAAATAAAAGCCATTCCTGCGTATATATTCATTTATTTGCTTCCACACAATGCTTCAGTTGGTATGGCATCAAACCAAACCTTTCCTTGCAGGCGTCTTTCAGTGCCCTTATACAATTCAAAAGCAAAAACAGGGATTTAGCAAGAAACAGGCCTAGCTAAGCATTTATTATGATAAAGGAAAAAAACTAGCTGCAGCCGATACTGAAAACTTTCATCGTCGATGCGTATCTTGCTGTCAGAAAGCCTACAACCAATGTGATAGAAAGATATATCTCCTTCCTTGAAGCAGAACTAGAACTAACGTCCGTAAAAGTCGCCACGCTCGGCTGAGAATGTTGCAAATAAGTGACTACAATTCCTGTCGACGCTTCCTTGAATATATGGCGTGCGCTGACCACCGCCTGCAAATCCCCGGCAAAAATCATGTAAAGCCGTTTTCACCGTTGTGTGGCTGTTCATGTAAACTCTATTCGCTTTGCCCGTACATTGTCACGTAGATAACAATTAGGGAGGGTTTTTGTGAAAGCTAATTCATTGAGCGACCTTGCATCCCGCTATAAACTAGCAGAAAATACAAGCGTAGAAGCAGCAGTCAACAAAATGGCAAGCCCGGGCGAGCTTCCGCGATTTGAATGCCATGGCATTTGCCCTACTAGCATTTATCACTCCTCCCTGTTTTTTCGAAAGTATGGAATAATTTTGAGAACACTGCCTGTCTAAGAGGAGCACTATAGTGTCGTGTCTGAACGGTGGAACACCATTCGGCCTTGAGGATTATACAGTGTGGTTTACTGTTAAAGAGAAGGAGACGGTGTGCTTCACAAGGTCTTTTAGCGATGGGGCTCAGGTGTGATGATCGCCGAAGGGTGTGCCTCGAACGTTTGGTCGTCCGCATGAGGGGAAGCACTCAATTCGCATTCGAATGGGCTTCGGGGTGCATTTAGCCAATGTCGGAAATAAATTTTCGAATTATTTTGAACAGTAGACCGCACTGTACGGACAGCCAGAAATTGCAAGTAATTTACTATGTAATTCTAAGCCACACGTCGTTCCACTAGAAAACGGCTTTACAGAAACCACTGTACACATTTTAAGAATTGGGTAATCAATGTGCAGAGGAAACAAAACAATTTAAATATACCATAGTGGTAAAACAGCGGGCGCAAAACCATGACAGTCAGAAGAGAACAACAACACAAGTATTGTTGTTGTCCTCTTCCTTCTGTCTTGGCTTTTTCGCGCTGTTTCACCAATATGAATCTCTACCAACTGGCCCAGTTTGCTACAGTTTCGAATTTAAATGTTGTTTAAATAAGCCTGTACAAGTAAAACGCTTCTAAATTGAAGCCTTATATGTCTTACTGATTCGTCCGTGATCGCCTAAAATTCAAGAAAAAACGCCAATATTCTATCTCGCTGATGACGATCGTGGAAGCGCTTCATGAAAAAAAAAAAACGCTGCCGTTGGACGTAACTGAACCTGGGTCTCTTGCGTTATCAGACCAAAGGCAGTCTGATGGGGCCATATTTTTTTATTGTGCTTGCGCTAATATCGACCCGGTAAAAGCAGATTTATTTGGAGACGGGTGCACGAGCGCGCAAACATTATACAGAAAAATCGTGCACTCCACCCCCTAAAGTGGATAAAAAGTGGAGAGAAAAACGCCCGCCGAATGGAACCCGAACTCAAGACCTCCAGAACACGCGTCTAGTGCGATGACCACTACGCTACGGGCGGGGCTGCTTCCCCTCCCCTTTCTCGGCTATTTCTGTTCAGGAATTTTGGTTCCTGTGCATGGGGGTGGTAGCCAGGGCCAGTCGGACTACTCGGGAAGAAGGGACCTTCATTTTAACCCCTGGCCCGGGACTTGAGTGTCTACAACATGTCAAGAGTGGTCGACCAGCGTCAAGCCGTCTTAAGCTACCCATGGCACCAAGACTGCCAGAACAGAGGTCCTCGCTATGCATGTAGCGAATCATAGTAGGAAATGAGGGGCTCGTTGAATTAAGACAACAATAGGGGTTGGCAGTCAAGAATGCCTCGGAAAGCAAAAGGGAGAATGCTGCCGGTCATAGAAACAGATGAATAATTTCGAAAGATAGAGAGAAATTTAAGAAATGCCCATCGGTTGGGATGCGAACATACGACCTCCAGAATACGCGTCTGTTGCGATAACCACTACGCTTCCAGCGGGGTTGTTTTCCCTCCACTTTTTGGGGTATTTATGTTAAGGTATTTAATTTCCTGCGCTGGGGTGTGTTGCCAGCATCACTCGGTACAGTCGGAGCTATGGGGACCTTTGTGTAGCCTCCGTGCCATGACTCGAGTGTCTACGACATGTCGAGAGTGGTAGACCAGCGTTGAATCCTCCTAAGCTACCTATGGCACTAAGGCGGCCAGAACACAGGCCCTCGCTATGGATCTAGCGAAGCAGAGTGGGAAATGAGGGGCTCATTGATTTCAGGCAGGAGTAAGGGTTGCTAGTCAAGAATGCCTCCGAAAACAAAGGGGAGAATGCGGTAGGTCATTGAAACATATGAAGAATTTTGAAAGACAGAAAGAAAGGGGAGAAAAAATGACCGCCGGGTGGGATCCGAACCCCCGACACTCAGAGTACGTGTCTGGTGCATTGACCACTACGAAGCCCAGGGGAGGGTGGCTGTAGCTAAGGTAATCCTTAAAAAAAAGCTTGCAGTGAAAGCATAGTGTTGCGGTGCGACCACCTCGTTGCGGTCTAGATACTAGGGAAGGAGGCCGTGGGACACCCTGATGGCGATGACTGAGTAAAGGTACAATGAAGATGATAGTGATGCAGTATGTTCCAGGGGCCTCATCTTTTTTCTGTACGATTCACAACATACTCCCGGCCACAAAACAGATGCGAAAAAACATAGCATCTTGAGAATGGCTCCTGTTTAAACATAGTGCCTCAGATACTGGTGAAAGACTAACGTTCGGGCCACTTGAACCTAGATAGCCTTTTTCATACACCTTTTTTTTCGTTTACTTGCTTTCTTCCATAGCATCCAGGTTAGACACCGCGTTGCTTCCGAAAGGTTCAGAGGATTATCATGCCCAGAGTGCCTGCTGTGCTTACGATGCCTGTAGCCATTCAAGTATGCCTGCGCTTGTGTATTGTTTTGTGAAGCTTCTCACGCTACTCTGGGTCCCTGCACACGCTACCCTGGAAGATAACGAGGAGGCACATGAGTTGGCTTGCGCTCTCACCAATTAAACCTTGCCAGTCGCATCCGCTGACACTCCTCGGGACGGCGGCAGGCTTCTCTCGTATGGGGAAAATCTCAACTACTACAGGGAGGGATACGATCATATCCCGGCCCCCACACCAATCCCTCGATAGAAAACAGGCTGTAGCACTACGACTATTGCAGACCAATTCGTTTCCAAACCCAGTCCTGTATCAGCAGATGTATCCCGGCTTACATGACCAGAGATGTAAATTTTGTTCAGGGGGGACTATCCTCTCACACAGAATGCGGGAATGCCCGCAAATTTCTACGAATCCACAGGAACACGGCACATATTTACTAAACATAAACAACGATGATCATTGTGAGTCCGCGCATCACAGCTATACCACTGAAGTTCAACAGGCCTTGGTCCGAATATTAAGAGAGGCCGCTGACTTCCCTGGAGTCGGCTGAGCCCTTGCAAGAAAGAAGACATCAGACCAGTCATCTTATTTGGGTCCAATAAAGTCTTTTCTCTTTCTCTCTCTCCTAATGTTGGCATAAAATGTGTCTGATCCATTGGCTTTGGCACAGTGCATATGTCTGCGACCTGTAAAGCCTGGGGGGATGGCGGCAAGCGCCTCAATTCTTTTAAAAGTGGATGTTCGCTCTTACGCATTCAACATCTCTTATGGGGCTCCCGGCAACTTATATGCTTGCTTGATAGTCCATAGCGCTGCAAGTCTGCTTGAAAACCCTTAAGTGCCCTTGCTTTCTTCCTTGCTGTGGTGTGCTGTGCGATGGATGCAGAACCTTGATATAAGGCACCAAGGCTGCCGTGTCGACTCCATGCAGGGTCCCGTTTTGATTTGACATTGCGTGGCACTTGCCTACTAAACACGCAAAACGCCTCCGCCGTTGTCTGCTTCGCACGACTCGGTTCCCGGTCAGGGCCTTCAAGCGTCCATCCGAGCGAACTCTTTAAAGCTACTAAACTTTGCATTTTATTGCAGCGACTGATGTCTCCTGTTAATATTGTCCAAGCCTGGTCAGATCCTACGAGCAGGTCGATATCTTGGTCCTTACATTACGTTCGTCAGCAAGATTGTAACCAAACTTCGGTTGATGCTTCCCAAAATGGCTTTTCATCTCCATAGTTGCGACATTTGGGCAGATAATGGGTACTGCCACTGCGTGGAAACTAGCTGTGCAATGGAACCTCAGCGATTCTTCTTCCCACTTGAGATGACTGACGTTGCAAAGGTACCGAGGCCGGGGCTTGTCTCTCCTGCGACTTTAGTCGCAATTTTGCCACGACGTCTTCCTTAATGAACGTTCGTTGGCTGCCGCCGTCCAAAATGCCTCGTATGTAACGCATATTGGTAGTCCCAATAACCCAAGGCCTGTCTGGTGGTGCCCTCCTTCATCCTTCTGGGAGCTAGCGAGGGCTGGCGATGCTGAACGACGTGAGGGTTCGAGCTAGTTGGTACTCCATAGTGAGAATTTAAAGCGCAACAAATTTATACACAAGGCGAATGACACTTGTCCCTGTCCCTTGTCATTCCCTGCGCTTATCCCCGTGTCATTCGTCTTGTGTCTAAATTTGTTGAGCTTTAAATTTTCACTATGGAGATGCTGAGTTCGTACCCAGCGTCTGCACCGGGAATTGGAGGTGGTTTTGCTTCTGACCTTGCTTTGTAGCCTAGCTTTGTAGCCAGGGTCCCACATGATGGTTGCGTGCCGTCCCTTGCATGTCAAATACATTATCTTTCGTTGACACTCCTTCGATTGGTGGCCCACCGCCATGCATCTATAGCGTCGTTCTTGTTTTCAGGCCGCTAGTTTTACTCTTCTATGCTCAACGAAGAGTGCCATGCCTGGGTGTTGTGCTTTGCCGATTTGCAAAGGGAGCACCCGTTGCGTTTAGGCATCGATACTTGAGAGGCGTGTAGCACCGACGTTGATTTACCGTTACGTTGAAGGGGTCACTTTAACGTGTCGAAGGTTTCATTGGAGCAAACATCCCTCTCTCGCCTCGAGTTTGATCATCGTGTATCGCAAGAGGTGCTCGAGTTGCCGCCCACAGCTCGTTACGTTTTCTTCCCCGGAAGATGACGCCGTGGTCGTTGAATTCTCCTGCACGTGGCCATGCCTACGAAATGCTAGCACGATGTCTTCCGGCAAGACCTCGAGCAACATGTCGTACAGCATCGCCGTGAAGCTGCGCGTTGGAACGTCGGGAACGTTGAGGCAGCGGACATTCAGCTGGACGATGTCGTAAGATCTGCGCAGCTCTTTCGTATCCGAAGGATATGTCACGTGCTGCAGCTCGCGGCGCATCCAGAAATACGTCTGTATGATCTGGTTTTTGTCGCCGATTCTGTCCTTGAGCAGCTGTATGGCACTCTCATAGCACGCCTTAATTGTTGTCAGTCCGGCAATGGAAGCTGCTGCTTCACCTTCCAGTTAGTTTCGGAGGTAGTGAAACTGGTAGGTGGTGGTTAATGCCTCGTTGGTGTTGACTGCCCCATTGAATTACTCCCAGAATGGCGTTCATTGACACACGTCCCAATAAAAGGCTTGATGTTGAGAGTTGGGAGACGAGGTCCGTAGATATGGGACGGAGCTGTCATTCGGGCAAGTTACGTAGTCATTGCAGCAGAGGGGGCATGTCGCGCCGTGCTGCTGACGCTGAGGTCCTCTAGCCGGCACGTAAGGCGAGTCAGAGCCTCGAGCGTATGGTGGTTGCAGTGCGCCGCCTACTCGTACTTCCTTCCCAGCTCCTCGACCGGAATCGCGTCCTCGACCTGGGCGTCGATCTGGCTAAGCTCGTCGCGGATGGCAACGAGATTTTCTACCACCTTCCTGATGGATGTTCGGTCAGAGCAGCCATTTGCCTCGATCCGGACTTTGGCAAGTTGGGCTCGCCTGGCAGCACGTTTCGCTTTCAGCCGGTTCATCGGTGAGTGAAAATTTCCGGCATACTCGCTTGGCAGGCGGTCAGGTCGGCGCGTTGTCTCCCTGGGTGCGGTTCCGAGGAGGAAGAAGTTGCTTTGGCCACGCTTTTCGGAAGACACTGGTCGTCTCCTTTCGCTCCTTGCACATGCCGTCGAGAACCGCTCGTTTTCCCTGGTTTCGGCACGAAATGTTGCGGAGGGACCTGCTCGTTGCGTTCTAGCTACGACGTAACGAAGCCATAGGACACCCTAATGGAGATACCTCAGTAAACGTAAAATGACGATGATAGTGATACCGTATATTCCAGGAGCCTCATCTTCTTTCTGCAAATACACAACACATAGGTTTCACAGCAGGAGACAAGTGAAAAACGGCTGGAGGGAGAAACGTTGTCACAATTATTTTCGGACATCACGAAGAAGCCATATCATCCAATCAGCTGAGTAGCATAAAGAATAGCCCCACATTTATGAATAGTGTTTTCTAGCACTGGTCTTTTCTAGCCCGCAAGACGGAAAAGAAACCATAGCTGCCAACATGGCGGATGCTGCCAGTGCTCGCGCTTGCACCGGCTCTGCCGGAAAGGTGACTTGTTGGGGAAGTTTCAAAGAAGATGGTGAAAAGTTGAAGGCCTTCGGAAAAATCGGTGGGTAAAGCAGGCACCAACGTGCTGGAAGCGGTTCAGCCTTACAAGTTCATCTCCAAGAGCTTACTCGTAACCAGGAGGTAGACGAGCCGGTGAGATTTTTACCATGCACGCCTTCTTAATAAAAGGAAGTCTGCCAAGAAGCGCGCTGCTGTATATTGGAACGTAAAAAGAGAACGAAAACATAGCATGCAATTTCTTCAAAATTAGTCCTATTTTGCCTAGTGACGCTGAAAAGCGCTCTTCTTGGGAGTCAATCCTTTGGCCCAGTGTTGCCCGGGCAGAAACCTGATTATCTTAGTTTGGTGATCAGAATTGCAACAACCACTCCTGCCTTCAGCTGTTACCCCCTCCTATGGGCATACGTGAACAGTAGAGGACATCACGAACATGCTTCATTACAGTTTTCTGAATGCAATTCAGGGTGTTCCGCGCGGTGCTGTCTCAAGGTGAGAGGACGGAGAGTGTCTCGCTCTCCTTAATATTCTTCCATCAATCTCCGGATTGTGTGTTGGAAACTGCAAATCTTTCTACAACATGTTTCGTAGGATCACCTGGGAACTTTGAAATTTCAGTATGATCAGCGTTAAGGCCGCCGTTAACTTTGGACGTTACTGGCCGGCTACGGTGGAGATTAGCTACTGCACGCCGAAACTTCCGGTTTCACATCCGTTGCGGCGACAGGCATCCCGGCACCTACTAGTAGCTGATCCTACACTGTACCGTGTGTGCGTCGTTGATCCTGTCGAAGATGCACTGCCGACCCGATCAGGACAGTCTTGTCAAATAAACAAGTCAGGAGTGCGGCAACAAGCGTCGCCTGTGTAGCAGCTACGGGAGTCAGCTTTAAGGTCCGACATTGTACTGACGAGTTCATTGTCGGCGGCAGATTTTTTAGGGGCCAAGACCCAAAGATGCCCGGGCTTTAGGTCTCTTGTGTCGTTGTATTCTCATGGGATCCGACTACTAAAATACTAGTACACTGTTTTCCAACGCCTCGCGCTAGAACATTTCATCTCCACAGCCAAAAACGCGTACTAAAAGAAGGGACCAGTACACGTGTTTTTTGTTCTCGTTTGCTTGCTTGCTTTGTTTCCGCTCGGTTCTCGCCTTTAACTCTAAAATTTTCCAGTTCTCCATTTAGACTTTTGCTTCTCCTCCATCACTGTAATTTGGATATCGCGTATACCTGCGCGCGCCATGTGGCAAGAGAGAGACTTACAACCTTTGAAGAGACAACATGCTTCGCACCTCCCAAGGTAACGCGTTAGTGAAAATGACCTGTCTTTTTATTTTTTTCGTTCTGTTTTTTTTTCTGGGGCAAGGTGAGGTATTTATGCGTTGGGTTTATCCCGCCCTCGACTTCAGCTTCTGTTTCTCCGTTATGCACATTTTCGCAAGCCATAATCGTCATCAATGACGATGACTTAGGGAAAGTGGCGCAATGTGCTACCCAAATCATGATACTTCTGGGTATGCTCAGCGTCCTACGGCTCGTCCCACCTTGTGCAACAATACTCCGCTATTCAGTGAAAACACGATCAAGGATATCGGAAAGAAAAACGTAAAATGTGGCTTTGCTTCACATCCCAAAGGTCGATCACGTCTACGGAATCTGCCTTTCATTCCACGGGTGCCGATACGAAAACATTAACGTGCGTTAGTTGGCTTCCCAAAAAATTGACCAGTGCCCTAGAGATTACAGCTAGCGTTGACAACTTCTTGCTGCTGTTGAGTCACTTCAAGTGTATCATGCAAACTGTTCTGAGCTTCCAAACCGCCAATGAGGAAGTAGACATCAGTGCAGTTCATGTGGGAGCAATACGACACCTCCTTGGAGATTTGCGACAACTCAAAGGTGGCCAAAAACTTCAACCCAATGTGTCATCTCTTGAAGAGATTGGCGCTGGTCAGGCTTTAATAAAATAATTCATCATCATCATCATCATCCTATCTACGCCCACTGCATTGCTACGCCATTGCTCCATCATATATAATATAATTAACCGTATGCAACAGGAAATGCATGAGACTTAGCAATACAGCCGCCCATCCAACAAGCATAAGTAGGTTGCCAGGTGTTCCCGACGAAGGTATCTTCAGCGAAATGGCTGATGTAGCTGAGAAGTTAAAAATACGTAAACATACAAGGGAAAAGTCAAGAAGCCTACCTACACGGCCTGCCGATTCAAGGTAATCGTCTGTACAGTGTACGATCACATAGATATACTCGCATTCACGCAAGTCATTAGAAACGAGACACAGACTGGCGCATTGTGCCTTCCTGGTTTCCTAGTTTTTCAAAGCACAAATAAATTGTAGATGTCTAGGACTGTTTAAAAACAATTCTTTGTCAGTTTCTCAGTTTGCCAGTCTGTCAAAACTGACTGGTTTTGCACTAAGGGCTTTGAATGATAACTGGGCGATTTGTTTCCCAGGTTTAACGCCGTGAGGTTTTGGGCGCCCGTTGTCGACGACACTGCTAATTGTACGATTCGAGTGTCGGTGTTCGCGGGCCGTCGCGTCCATGACATTGTTTATCTAGGAACAAAGTGCAATGACCTTACTACGCCTATCGACCGTTTGTCTAAAATCGGATGGCGGGAATCGAGCTTGATCGGCACCAGAAAATCGTCGGGGAAACACCAGCTTGCGTTGACCCGCCGTGTGGACAGCCTGAACCGCTGGGTCGCCGCCGCTCGCCGATGCTTTCGATCGCCACTTCGCTCTAAGCGGGTCAAGATCGGCGTTCGCTTCGAGTAATGCTGCTTAAAATGCATGCGTTTGGTTTGGGATCAGAAGAAATTTATAATAAAGCAATATATCGAGTAAATTGATTTCGTTATAATGAGGGATTACTGTATATAGAAGAGATCAACAGGAGATCCGGCTAGGCATTTCAATTTTACATTCCTAAAAATTTTGAAGCACGCTTGTAGTCGGCTCGGTCTCTCCAACTTCGCGTGGCAAGGTGCCGCGTTCAAGCATACAGCGAGAAGAGTTTTGCAATGTCCTGAGAGTGTTTCAAGTAAAAAAAAAACAATTTTCCTGCAACCGCATTGCGACTTCGGTTGCTTAGTCTATTCTCCGGTAGAATGGTACCCATTTTGGGTCCTCCGAGCCATTTTATTGGTTGGTTGTACCGAACCACCAATGCTTGCGCGGGGTAATAGAGGCAAAAAAATGTTGTCACACGCTGCACTGGGCACCTAAAAAATTTATGAATTTACAAAGTCACCTTGCTTACGAAGCCAATGCGTAGAACTGATCGGCGGAAATAATTTATCGTCAAACGTTTGTAGACTACTCGTCCGGAATTTTTGCGGTAAGCGCTCGGTCGTCTTTAGTGTGATGAAACAAGAATTATAAATTCAAGATTGGACTGAACTGACTGGAATGAGGGTTGCCTGGATTTGGATGGAAGTTGTTTTTAAGTGTGAATACACTTTATAAGCGACCACAAACCATCCACCGCCGGCGTCGGCGGCGTCGGCGGCGTCCGCAGTGCTCCTCTATAAAGAAAAACAGCATCCGGCGCCAGGTTTCGATCCGAGGACTTTGCGGCCGCAGCGCGACGCTCTACCGATCAAGCCACGGACGCGACGGTCATATCAGTGTTGACGCGCCTTATATCTTTAACGCATTCAAACTACGTCGTCAGCGGCGTGCGTTGGCGACTCAGCGGCGTTATAGCGGCTTGATAACTGCGTGGTGTACACGTGATACTACAAACCCGATGGAAGAGATGGAAGAGAAGGCGGCGAGGCGGTGGGCTGCGGGGGCCGAGCGCAAGCGCCGCAAGCGGGCCGACAACCGTGTATTCGCACTTTCACATTCTCCCCCTCGGGGAAATGCGGGGGAATTTTTTTATAACACCCTACTGTATTGGGTCCTGCGGAAATGAGAGTTGCAAATAAACTCGTTGAATTTATTTAGGTATTGAGAATATTTCTGTTTTTATAACCAGAATGAAACATTCAGGGTTAGAATTTTTTCTCCTCCAGGCATACACGTCACTCTTAAATTAGTTTACTTGGATTTTTGCAAATGTGTTGTTTAAGCTTTCAGTTTCGCTGTATAACGTTACTGGAAAAAATTAAAGCAGTTCCACTCAATGTGAAAGCTTTCGGAAGGACAGAGCAGTGATTCGCCATAGTGGGCTGTACCGCCGTTATCCACTTACTGCTACCACCCTACTTAATTCAAATTTCCCGCCTTCGCAGTGCTCACGCTCCCCCTGCCGGAAACTGCGCCAGCGGGAGTACTGTTTTCTTTGTGTTTTTCTACTTGCCCGTGCCGGCGTTGCACTGCCAAATTTTGCGTTTACTATCGTAAAAACAAACCTAACGGTCGTCCTTAACTAAAGGAACGCGGGCACTGCCGGTCAATTTCGTATGTTCTTTTCTCAAATGTACCTATACACGGTATTCGTTGAAAAGTTTAGCGGTCAATTTCTTCGCTTAGCAACACTGGAAACGGCCACAGACATGGCCGATGCGCCACGGCTTTCTTCTATGAGCCACGGACACGGCGCAGCCTGGGCCACTGCGGTCGCACGCCGAAGAAAAAAAATCCCATCTCCCCACGAGGGGGGACTCGAGTAAATGCGTCGCGTAGGGGGTGGGTGTATTGCGTTAATGTTAGTGTTTGGGGGGTGGTGGTGGGGTGGTAGTGAATGTGTTAACTATTATTCCTTATTACTATTAATTAATATTATTTCTTTCATATATTCATTATTACTTTCGTGATTTTGCGACTCGAGTCCCCCCTCGTCGAGAGATGGGCCCAATTTTTCTTTTTTTTTGTGACGCAAGAAGTGAAGGCAAGGAGTAGGTTGTTGTAAGTCGTTATTTATTTATTTGTTGCTGTTGTCGTTGTATTGGACGCTGAGAACGACGGCTTCGTGGTCGCTAAAGTGTACGGTTAAGGGGTCTTTAAGCAGTGGTCGTGCGTTGCAGCAACTGGTGAAACGAGATCGATGCAGCTGCTGCCGTGTATCAGCAGCTTCTTGACGTAGTTTGAATGAGTCAAGGATATAAGGCGCGTTCGTACCCTTTGATTCTGTGTCGCTTTTGTGGCGCAGTGGGAAGAGCACCATGTACCTCGCGTTCCGCCCACAGGGTCGTGGAATCGAGAGCAGGCGCCGATAACTTTTTTTTAATATATAGTGTAGGGGGAGGGCTGCGGACCTGTTGTTGAGAGCGAGGAGGGTAGCGTGATGCGGGAGAGGAGGAGTGGGGGAGAGGGCGCACCTGCGCGCTGAGCTGTTGCGGACGGACGGCGGACGCTAGATGTGAGTTAAAGAAAAGCTCTGCGTTAAAAAAAAACTACCACCTCCCCTCGTGGGAACCCCTCTATAGATGCGACGCATAGGTGGTTCACGTTGCAGCGTTGCAATCCTATCCAATCCAATCCAATCCAATCCAATCCAATCCAAGCCAAGCCAAGCCAAGCCAAGCCAAGCCAAGCCAAGCAAAGCCAAGCCATTCGAATCCAATCCAATGCCCCTCGCGAGAGAGGGGCATCGGAGAGGGGAGGGGTAGAGCGGCGGAGAGCGCAGCTCGCGCGGTGACGAGAATGGGGGAGGTGCTGACGCCGACGACGCCGGATGCAGGGATAAGGCGAGTGAATGAGATGCAGTCGCACCTAAAAGACACCGGCGTGCGTCACCTGCTCCTTTCCAATCCGATTCTAAACAGTTGGGTCAACAGAGATGTTATTAATCGCACTCACAGTGAACTCGACGCATTACTTTGTGTTCGGCAAAGAGTTCGCAACGTGAAACACAGTGATGTGTTTCACAGTTGTGCTTAGCACGGACAAGTGCCGCCATCCCGCGGAGCACGACGTAACGAGTGACGGCGCACTGTATCCTTCGCGATCGGCTACCGTCGGCGCGCCACCGGCAGCAAAATCGCGGAGGACACGGGCGCACTCACACTGTTGCATGGAGGAGAAGAGGGGTGTCTGATCTGCGGGCCGTGCGCGTAATGTCGCCTAGCAACAGACGCTTGGCCACAGATATGGCGGCGCACACTTGGTTTCCTGCATACATTCCACGCCATTGAACACCGAGGATACCTGTAGTTTTCTTTGCGCTGAACAACGGGACGATGCATGACAAGCGCCAGCGTTTTACCAATTTCGAGCGCTTATGACTATATAAACCGCTTGGCTTTCAAAGCCTCTGGGGTACGCCTCGAACAACAGCGTTAACCCGGGGCGCCGCCTTGGTCCTCCATATATATACCTGGGTCGAGCGAGCGAGCTAGGAAGAAAAGGCGATCGGCTAAAGTTCTTTGCACTTAAAAAAATTAGTAGTGGCTTAGCTCTGCTATGCCAGGATATACGTAGCGTGAGCTAAGGTTCAGCAATCGAATCGAATCCAGTCCAGTCCACTCCAGTCCTGCCCAGTCACTGCTCCTCGCGCATGCTCAGCACGTCTCTTCACGAGTCATGCGAAACGGCTATCATGCGGCTCTGGGGCAGGGTCAGACTTGGCTAGTGCGCAATTGAGGCGCACACCTTGGCAAGCGCCGGCGCCAGTGCGTCTGTCGCGGCTATGACACAACACCATCCAACAAAATCCACTTTAATCCAATCCAATCCAAATCCAATCCAAGCCAAGCCAAACCAATTCAATCCAATCCAATGCCCGTCGCGCATGCGCAGAACGGCCCTTCACGGCACCCGCGAAACTGCTCAACCTCGGCCAGTGTAGCTTACGCTACAAAATACCCAGAACGAATTACAAGTGCACGTCAGCGTGCACCTCGTAAGGAGAGCTCGGCGTCAGCCAGGTTTGCGGCCGTGCTTGCGCTATGGAAGGAGCTCGCAAAGAAAGAAAACTACCGAGCCCACGTGCGCCTGCTTCTCGTGCGTTGTTCCCGGCGTTGAGCAGCTCGACTTATGAGAACCCCCTGCCCAGCGTTCGTTGCGTGGTTTTTCGCGTACTGTTTTAATCGCCGGTTCACGTGCGTTCGTTCCTGATGTCGTGAGCAACGACGCCGAGTTTGCCCAACAGACGCCGAGTTTGCGAAGGCGGTTGCCGCAGGCGGTTAGCACGTGCTAACGCGGTTCTCTTTTAGACAGATGTGAAAGGGTGTGGACAAAACGATGCTCTCCTGCCAGTCATGCCGACCTTTGAGCGGTGAGTTTGCAAATCCATGTTAGGTGCAACAATCGGGTCTTCAACGAAGGCAGAGGGGATGCCAGCCCTTTTGTTTCTCCGGCCTTGCACCAGTACTGCAAACTGTGCCAGTGTTTTTATGAACCTAGTGATACTACTGGGACTATTTTGTGTTGAACCTGCTTCATGCGACTCCCATTGAAGTCAAACTAGCAATTACCAATCAAGCAAAATACAGTAGTAATGATCAAAGCTGTAAACGAGATGTGCAATCCGGATTAGGTTGTTGTATACGCTCCATGAATGTTTCATAATTACGCGCAGTTATATGCCATTTAAATACTTAAAACGACTTCAGTAACGAAAACAGATTTGTAACTCTGTGAGCTGACGTTGGTTATCGTTTAATCCGTATATTGTATCCTATGTGCACAAAAACCGATCGATCGGCCGACTGGCGTAACTGTTTTAAAAAATGTCGATATTGGTCAAAGTCGCAAGCCATGCACCACTACGTGTATTTTTCCTCACACTACCTCTCCATCCCTTTCTTCTATTGTAACCAGTAGTCCCCCTTTTGCACTGAAGGCTCCTTACTACTGCTACTATTTTCTGATAAAGAAATCATAAACATGGCACTATTCAAAAGATATTCAAAATGTCCGCTCCTGTTTTCATGCGTCTAAACAAACCAAGGACTTCACTTTGTAGTATTATTTGTCATACTTTGATATTATTAGTGTTGATGTATTTGATCAGCACGCACGGTTTTTCTCAAAAATGCACGAGATAATATAGGAATTTCGCTTTTATTTGAAAAGAAAGATAAAACTAAGGCGATTTTTGACTTTTTCAGATTTTCACAAATATATCCAAGGTTGGTCCTTGCCACATTCCGCAAAAAGGTATTGCTATATCTGTGTAGTTCTGTAGATATAAAGCAAGCAATATGATGTTGTAACACGTAGTGCGATGACGTAATGCATGGGTTTGGAACAGTCTTTAGACGTCAAACGTGAAACGCGAAAACGCCTATACAAATTTGCTCGTTCTGAGTGTTGTTGAAAACTAGCGATTATTCGAGGCTTTCCACGGAGCGATCACATCTTTGGTTTCCGAAAAGGGCGCAGAAGGAAATAGAGATAGAAAGAAACGTAGATAGAGACGTAGAGACGTAGAGAGAGAGAGATCCTTTTTTTTCTACATATTCGATGGATGCATACAGCAAAGAAGGGCGCAAACTGTTCTGTATAAGCCCTGAGCGGCTTAATATAAGTTCAACTGATTGACGTCTTGTTTCTATTTTCCCAAAGAAACAGTTAAAAAAACGTGTTGCCGCGCTTGATTCAAAGAATCTATGACTGCATACTCAAGAACTGGAGGAACATTTTGACTGCTTAGGAATGTAACGAATCTCTAAATGTCGACACATAGGTGTTTTAAATACGCCTCTAGTTCAGACAAACGGCCGCCGGTCCTTTATCAGTGATCGAACCGGCATTTTTTTCAGCTTATTTGATGCTAAACCGTTACAGCGCATAATATAAGCCACGTTTTAGGACTTTCTAGGAGCGCGCACTTTTTAAGCATATAAAAAACACAACAAGGAGGCGAATGGAATGTGTGGGTCTTCGGATTTTCGCTGTGCTGCAATACTGGAGCCCGATTCTCCGGTACAGACACAACATAGAGATACCAAAGTGTGCCGAATGTCGGTGCGAATACATTTTGGCATGTAAAGACAACATGTTGAGGGTAGGTACACTAGACTCCCGTTAATGCGGCAAAAAAACTTCGAATTATGCGAACTTTAAATTAAAAATAAAACCCAATAATAACATTTCCACGAGTCCGGAACTCGTCTCCCTTTTTTATTTTTTTTATCCTATTCAGAATCTCGGCTTTCGTTGGCAGTTAGAGCGCACAACACGGTATGTCCAGATAGAGACTTATCGCAAAATCGAACCCTGAAACGTCCATCGCGCAAACCACACGGAACTGTGCTCAACAAAGAAGGTTGACGACCTGGAAAGACAAAAACACTCACAAGACAATGGCGTTCGGTGGACAGAGTCTCAGCTGACCTTCCGCTTAGTGACTGTGCTAGAATTGCGATGGCCCCACCCTAGTGCAGAGCACGGCATGGTTTGGCTTTTGTGAGTAGTGAATTTTAAAGGGCTATGACGGCCTCGTTGATGCTTTTTATCTACAATAACTTCTAATTAACCGCGATGGTGGGTTTTAGGCTAAAATTACCGACAGGTTTCTGCTATTATATTGCAGGTAAAAATGCCGGGACTCGACAACCGCAGCCAATTAACCGAAAATTCCAATTACGCGACTTCTAACTATCGCGAATCGACTGTAGTATCGTAATTGCTCTGACGAGGGGATCGGCGTGGGGCGAAATTTGTCTTCTGTGCAATTGAATATACTGGATGAGATTGACTTTCATTATAAACGGCGAGTGGTCGAACCGTTCTGTTGTGTGCTGGCAACCGTTATTGATTTTGTTTCTTTCACTTCCTGGCTGAGTTCATCAGGCCCGAGAATTCACGCTCAGGCTTGGGTTTAGTTCTGGTGAACATACCCTTTAGGCTCCAAATTTAGTTTTTTTTTTTTCGATTTTGTTTCTACACCTTGGTGTGAATTCATTTTGCCGGTTAAGAACCGAATAAAGCACTCATTGTCAATGATGTTTTCCGCCAAATATGATACCAGATAACTTGCTACAGTGTGGGGTTCATTTGGGAGTGCATTGAAATTTGTTAAAGCTGGCGTGGGCTGTGTTTCATGCTGCGCGAGTCATACTGTATTGGTACAGCAGGCCTTTAGTGCACATGGGAAACCATCCGCGCAGTAAAGTGCCATCTTGAAGTTCTGGAGAATTTAGATTTTGAGTTTAAAGTATCTTCAAGCAACAACTTACAATAGCCGACAATGTTTTAGGGGCTTCCGGATGTCGGCGTCTCATGTCGTCGTCATAACCGTTGTCTCATTTAGAACACCGGGTACTAGAACCGGGTACTAGAACACCGGGACACCACTCGTTTACACCTAGAGCTCGAACACTCTGTAACGCCTACTAAAAAACACCGGGACACTCCTTCACGCCTTCCCTAGAACGCTTTGTTATTCAAATACACGACACTTTTACAGCAAAGCTGCATACCTCACCCCCCCAATAGATTCATCTGCTTTGGCACAAAACAATGCCCACAGGCCAAGGATGCACTGATATGCTGCACGTTTGGCCCCTCCCCAGGGTTTACGTTAGTGGAGATGGCCCAGGATGTTTTGCTACTTTGTCAGGAGAGTTATTGTTTACTTTCTCGGAGACTGCCTGCTTCCAAAATAATCTGTGAGTTTAAATAAAGTTAAAAGAAAATGATCGTAATGTCACTGTTGAATTTAAATAGGCAAGTCTTAAAACACCTCCGTGACAAGCAAATATATTTCCGAAACTGGAGAAAAAAAAGAGGCTGCACATTGCGTCTGGTTTCAGGTCCTCTCTGGTTCCTAGACATGCACTTTTTTTCAGCCTTACTTTCATTGTCAAGGGCGCTAAACATTCATACTCGTGAGTACAAAATTCACTTGTACATTTTACTTTTCTGGAGGTGAAATGGTGAATATGCAATTTATTTACTTCAAGATTCGAAATCGTTGCTAAGAAAATTACATATATATATACTTATTTAGAAATTATATTCCTGCTCAAAAGATTTTTTCGTGGACTTGGAACTTTTCTACCACTTGAATTACGTCACTAGAGCGATTTAGTAGCGATTGGGAGTTTTTTTTTTGCAGTCTAAGCAATAAACATCTCCTGCAGCGACTTAAAAAAATTGCCAAAAAAGCACTGAAGAAATAGAATGCAAATCACTCAACACACGCTGTGCCGTTATACGCTGTCGAAAAAGATACCATTCACAGTGCCTCCAGACACAACGGCGAAAAATCCGAAGTTTATCGGAAGCGATACAGAGTCGCTTGAAGTGCTTTTTGAAGAGCTACATGAAAAGAAAGAAGTCTGCACTTTTCTATAGCCTTTTGTTCCTTTGTCCTGAGCTCAGCAATCAAGGGCATTGCACCTATTGAAATATTACGAGGCATGTACGCAATTTGGCGACCTCGCTGATAAATTTAATCTGCCCAAAATAGAACGGAAGGTCACGACAACTAGAGAAGCAATCGTCGGGATTGTCGTTCAGGTATGGGACACGGACCTTTGCATACAAAACTCGCGCGTTCTCATTTCCACGACTGTGGTTGCACGGAATGTTCGTGACAGCTCTATAACAGAGTAAAAAATGGTTAATATATTTGGCAGGATTGTAAATTTGATATGATGACTTCGGAGGTATTTTTTACCCTCAGCTAATAAGCTTGCCAGTCTCACCCAGTAACTATGTCTGCTAAAGAGTACTCCCAGGTAAACGTTTGGTACCGGCTAAAGGTACGACTACCGTAAAAAAAGCGCAATATGGACATGTACCCGAATCACTTCCACATCACCTTGTCATGAACTATAATGGCCTTCACTCCGGGTGGTATATTCAAGCGTGCATTTCACAGAAAGAGGTGTTTCGTTATTAAGGCACCAGGCCGTAACCTTACGGCACGTTTTTATATCCTCCGAAACTGCTACATTTGCAGGCCTTTTTGATAAACCCGGTACGCTCTTTATGTAAACGCAACTATCACTGGCGCCTTTTTTTTCCAGCGAGGCTGCAATCTTCCTAATAGCCAGCGTTTCCGTACACCTTCTCGCCGGAGAGCCTGGAGACTCTGTGCGCTAGACCCTACTCTGGGGTGTTTTTGCTTTCATGAGAACATCATTGAGGCTTTCCCCTCCTCCTTTCTCGATTCCCATTAAAGTGGTTCATTCTTTCATTCATTCATTCATTCATTCATTCATTCATTCATTCATTCATTCTTTCCTTCCTGCCTTCCATCCTTCATACATTCATTCAATCACGCGTCAATCACCATTCATTCAAGCAAGGCCAGTTTACAATAGCTACACCTTTCAGGCAATAGCGCTGTTTCACACGAGGCTGCCCGCTGTTTTGTTTTCGGCAGGTCTTTCGATGTACGCTTTTGCTGCATAAAAAGGAACGCAGTTTTCAAGCACAAAATAACCATACAAAAAGAACGCTGCTCAAGCATAATACATTTACAAGCTGACGATTATTCCGGATATTTTTTTCAGTTTCTTGTAGAGTGACGATATGGTAATCATTCGCCTTGAGATGTGTAGGAATAGCGTTGGTGAGGAGTGTGTTCTAAGATTTTATGGTCGTCCAAAGATGCATGCGTACTGTTTGATTCCTATGTTAAAACGCGCGCCGTCAACTCCAAAGGACATCTACTACGTGCCTTCAAAACCAACATTGTATTGCAGTTGTCTACCTTGTTGGGTAAAATAGGCGTATGGCGCAGGGTCAATTCAACGATCACGATGCGGTAGCCCACCCCGTGGATTGTTGTGTCCGTTCGATATTGTCTTCTGTGTGACGTTCCGCACGCTTGGTGTTCCGTTTCTGGGAAATCGATTGTTTCAGAGACAGAGCATGTTCTTGCTTAAGTAAAGAGCGAATTGAAAAACAGACAACAGAGAACATTAGATTCTCGCATAAATTTGAATACCCGCAACCGCACAAGCTTCAACCGCTGAGCTCATCAAACCCGCTTTAGAAAAGGCGAGTTGATTCCGCGTTCTGCCATGGCGTAAGTAAAGGCTTTGCCGTCCGCTGCTGGAATTATATGTGTATGTATGTATGTATGTATGTATGTATGTATGTATGTATGTATGTATGTATGTATGTATGTATGTATGTATGTATGTATGTATGTATGTAGGTATGTATGTACGTATGTATGTATATACGTACTTATGTATGTATGTATGTATTTAGGTAGGTACGCATATCTGTATGTATGTATGTACGTATGTATGAATTAGTTATTTAAAAGTGCTGGAAATAATCACTCGCATCGCTCTACGTTTGATAAAACAGTCAAACCCGCTCACTGCGAACTCGAAAGTGCCGGAAAACCTGTTCGTTATATCAGTAGTTCGTTGTATATGGACTCGCCTTTCAAAAGCGCGCAAATTAGCGTACATGTCAAACAACCACTTCGGTGACAAGACTTTCGCTTCACAAAGGGCGCCCACTGCTTGCATAAGATCCAACCAAACTGTGTTTGTACGAAACGTGGCGCTACCGGCACAATGCCCACGAAGACATTCATTGGTACGTCTTCCAAATCTCTACTCGCTGCAAAGGCTTCCGTAGCTATCAGCCGCGACAGGCTCATCGTACCGGGAGCTGCGTCGCTTAAGCCGGAGAAGAGCAAAGTTCGAAAGTTGGAATGCCATCACGATTTGTTATCAGAAACTGGGCAAACGAAGTATCGGTGAACCGCCATCCCTATATGATAGCTAAGTAACCACCGGCGCTTTTAGGGGCGAAGCTCCTGAAGTCATGGGTCTGTCCATACCTTGTGTCTCCTGGTACGTGGCGGCCGCATGCTTTCGGAGATGTGGCAAAGTGGGCCGCGTTGCACGCGCAAGAACCGGCTGCAACCGGCAGCGCAAACTCGGCACCGGGAGCGCGAGCTTGTCTGTGTTCGCCAACGGAGGCGCGAGCGCACGTGCACTGCGAGGGGGAGATCACGCAAGAGATCACGCCGCGAACGCAGGCAGTCGTTCTCAGAGATCGAACGAGACGCAAGGACCTTTGCTCGTTTCCTCTCGTCTTGTTCGGGCACAAGTTCGCCCTAAATAAAAGTTCTTTCTTTACCGTTGTGTCCTATCCTACGTGACAAATTGTGGTGGAGGTGCGGGGTAGTCCTCGATGGCGCGGGGTCTTTCACCAGGTCTGGGCCTGGGAGCATTGACTCCGAAAATAAAAGTTGATTTGTACAATGTACGCACACAGTCTTACGTCTTTCTTAATGATGTAATGGGCGAACTTTCACGGGAGAGTTACGGTTACCGATGATCTCCCCCTCTCGAGCTTCGCCCCACTTATCATCATTCATTCCGTGGATATGGCGTGATTTTTTTTGTAGCGTGCGGGGCCGGGGCCGTGTCGGTTCGGACGCCCTGAAGATCGACACCGGTGATAGGAACGCTTGAGCGGAAGTTTATACGAGCTGGCGCATAAGGTTTATTTATATCTTCTTGCATAGGCTTCAGTTTTTAATTGTTCACACTTGATTACCTTTACGGGGGCGTACAAATTATGCCTGCTAATTACCGCCAGATGACCGTCCAGAGTCATGCTCACACATTTTGTTTTGTTCCTCACTGCCATTCTGCCTCTGAAGGAGTGCCTGGAAAGTGAGCGACATCGGTCGTGCGGTGCTCACCCATCTGGGATATCTTCTTCGCAATTAAACGGAAGATGTAAAGGTACCAGCACACCGCCTCTCTCATGCTTTATGAACTGTCTCAATTTTTTTTCGTTTTGTATGCACCATATTTTTACCGTGACCATGTCGGAAGTGTTCGTTATAAAAATAGGACGTTTTGAAAATGGTTCGGTATATATAAGAACGCAGTTTCAAAGGGTAGCATAGGAAAACCGTAAGTGCTATGAAATATGACCATTATAACCGATAGATCATTATATCTGGGATGATTGTAAGTGGTTTCGATTGTATCGAAAAAGTAAATATGCAATCCTGTGCAATACTATAATAAACCGAAACTACTTTCGTACACGCCATCCTTGTATTTTTCTGTATATGTTATTATTTCTAATACATGATAGCTACGTATAACATATAACTAGAGTACGGCGCTCGAGGGTGTGGCTGGATACCGTGGCAGCGAAACCCGTAATTTCGCGACCACAACAAGAAGCTTTTGTGCATGAGATCATCTATTCACTCGTCTGTTTCCATCGGTTCTCTAGCTCCTGGCGTCGATATTTTGTCAGGAAAAGGGCAGCGTCGCCAATGTCTTGGCAAAACTTGGTGCCATTATAACAATAAATGAAGTACTGCAGTATACATAAAATTACCTCAATAAATCGAAGGTGCACGTTTGCAACCCGTAGGAACACAAGAAATGAGAGGTGTTGAGTGTTTGAGGGCATCCAATCAACCATTTAATTGAAAGGGAATGAGTGCCGCAGGCTGTTCGGTTCTTTATTAGTGCTCTGTTCCAACCACGTTTAAGATGTTGCCATTTTCAAGCAGTTTTCTTGACTTCTGTCCTTTTCTAATCGCCCTAAGTGGCTTTTAGCCTTACAGTAGGGGAGAATATCAAACACGTAAATACCCCTACTAGTTACATTGACAAACAAGAGAAAATCTTTCCACATACTGAGAGGCAATTCAGAGATAGGATCACTCACACAACGAGAGGAACGAGTAAGAAAAATATATGTGCAATGCTCGTCAATTTACTCAATTGGTACCTATAAGCCTTATCGGTCTTATCAACTGGCACTTAACAGCTTAAACCTGTAAGAAATATGCGTGAGCTTCAAATGCTTTACAAGCAAAAGGCACGTCGCTTCCCATGCTTTCCATTTAGTTTGTGCCAGACACACAAGACTACGAATCACGAGAAGACAAATAAACAAGTAAACTACAAGCATCCTCAACTAGCAAGCTGCCACCTTGCTAAATTTCTGGCTGCTTCCATTGTTTCAGTACATGCATTTGTACGCGCTCTGTGAATATTAGAGAATTGCTTTTATCGGAATCCAGTATGCAATATTGCCGGTGTTTTGTTTTTGCCAATATCAATGTATTGCTCTTTTTATTTGCTGCTTTTTTCAAAATCATCTTAATTGTGTGGTAAAAGAATCTTTCTTTGACTAATTTTGTTGCAGTGTATTAAACTTTCTGATACATTTCTTACAATGTATCCAAACAAACCAAAACTAGCAACATTACAACTGGCACAAAATGAGGCCGACATCACTTGAGCTACAACACACGGTGCCTTATTCGCCATTGAGTACCGAGGCAAATGGCTTCCATAAAACTTATGACTCAATCATTTACTGTCGGTCAATCTAGAGGCATCACTGGGCAGAAGGAGTCGTTTTTGTTCCTTGCTTCGAACATAATCATTTCCGTAACACACAACTCGAAAGGAGAGAAGCACGAAACCGACAGGTTCCTGGACTGATGCCAGACGTCAGTGCTGGTACTGGACATCGCAAAATACTTCGGGACAGATTTGTTAAATTTCCCAAACAAGTTGTTGCGTACGGGATATTGGAGTTACGGAACGATATAACATGACAGTGAAACCGACACTGGCGAAAAGAAATTGTTTGGTCGTATAGTGGTTTTATGGCAATTTTGTTTCACCTAGCACACCCTGCCATACACGATCATTTTCTACACGTAAACACTGCACATTGCATTTGGGTTGTAAGCATGCAGTTCTGTGACATTGCAAGCAATCTACAACCAAGTCTTGTCATTGAGGAATAAGGTAGATTACACCAGTGAGCGACACGTACGCCTTCCCCAGAGTCAACGACTCCGATTGCGCAAACGCGACCAGATAAGAGGGAGTATATATAGTGGCACCCGGTACAGCACCGTTCGCAATCTTTTCTCCATTGGTGAGGTCCGACATAGAGAAGCGAGAGAAAGTATGGGACAGGCAGTTTTGCTGACCGTACTGCTGTTTGGTGCTGCTCTGGCCACTCAGAAAGGTGAGACGCTTTTTTAAACATAAGGATGTGATTAGAGCCTTCAAACTTTCCTTTGCTGAACAAGGATAATAGCCATAGCGCCAATGCTCAGCCATTCGTATAACAGCGCGAATACATGCGCTACAGACTAAGCTAAAGATCTGTATTCCAGAAACTGCATCACTTGAAATGAATCGTACACACATGGGCCCACGTAAAAAAAAGTATCTCTCTTTTAGGCGTGTTGCCTGCGAAAACCAGCAGGTTGTGTTGATGCCGGTATTTAACTATAAAATAACGCATACTTTACCATTATCCTTGGGCAGAGCAATGCGGTCGCCCTGCAGTCCAGCCCGTGGTGGAACCCGGGGACCGAGTTTTCGGAGGCCAGGTCGCCATTCCTCACAGCTGGCCATGGATGGCTGGCTTGTACTACAGTAATGGTGCCAATTTCTGCGGGGGTGCTTTGATCAGTGACCGACATGTCCTGACGGCTGCCCACTGCTTCTGGTGAGTTGAACCTTTTTGTAACTAGGCACATAGCGACTCCTTTAGTGGAAGTCGTAGGTTTTCCTGACTTGGCTTTCTTGAGTGGAGAGTCTGTAAAAGCCACTAATAACTATTCCTTGCCACAATGTTGCAGCAGAAAATGATAACGATCGAGTACAATTAACAGTGTCTTTGCGGCGTAAGACCTTTTATTTTCGCTCGCTATAGCCACTCAAAACTGTATTTTCACTGTAGAACACGTTACACGAGAAAAAACCGCCACACAACAACAATTTCGGGCCTTCAGTTTTTCCTAGTCAGCCTAAGCCCGTCCAATGAGGCACTAAGGTAACAATGCACTAAGGGAACAGTGGTGCACTAAACTTTAGAGGTATTTGTGCACTGAACTTTAGGGACATTAGACTTTGAAGAGAAAAATTGGGGAGACAACCTAGTATAAATATAGTAAGACAATCACTGGTATTCTAAGTGCTTCTACTCAGAAAATTATGCGGTCACGTTGTACTGCCAGACTGATCTGAGTAATGTTGTGTTGCGATACAAACAACATATAAATACGACCGCTGCAGCGTGGCCGCACCGAATAAGAATAAATGGGCAAAATGAACTTTCTACGTTTTACCATGGTTCTAAGCGATGCCCTCAATCAATCAAATAATGGATGATCACCGCATGAGATGCCTCATTCCTGTGCAATATTTTGGCCGGCATTGTGTGACAACTACAAGTTGATTTTCATGAGCCATAAATTTTAAGACATCCATAAACTCATGAAATAAGGGCACGCGGGCAGCTAATATGGCGTCAATGGCAAGGACTGTATCGGAGCTACCCAGATGCAAGCATTTCACCTCGTACAACCTGGTGGTGGTTTTGTCAGCCACGTAATCGAGAAAAGGTGCCTCCAAAAAGAGCTCTTCGTAAGGCGTGTCAAAGCCACCCCACCACATTTTTCGCTTATGGGGCACGGGACTTATACTGCGCCACCGAAATTATTGCAAGGCAAATATAATCTGTTCTGTGATCAGCGTCATCACCCAAAATGCGGACGATGGCCTTATGTTTGGGTTTATCACCTGTCATCGATACTGATTGCACTTCCAAGACAATGGATTTACTTTGCTGTCTTCGTCGCAACGTAACTGTGTATCTGATAAAGAACACTATCCAGGGTAAAATACCTTTTTCGGTATACTAGATGACGAGGTTTTCTCCATAGTGATACTTACGACTGGTATACACCATGAAAATACTTCCAGTAATTGAAAAAGCAGTTGGCTTCCGTTCACTTTATTTTCAGAAACATTGTTGTGTGAAACTGCTTTTGAACATCGTGGTTCCGTTTATACGCAATAGGCTGCACTGTAGCTTTTCTAAAACGAGAAGCACCAAATACGAACCGTAGGACACGGGTGGTGTTTCCCTAGATACCTGATTGATATAATAAAACGGCAAAGGCAGATATTTGTAATTTGGAAATGAAGGGCTTCGGATTTGAACTGCAGTGAAACATAAAAACTAACCAGTCCCTCTCCTAAATATAACAAAGGTGCACAGAAGCTTGTCACCTATCAGCATAAACCGAAACAAAGCTCAGAGGCCCATCAACTCCGACCCAAATCCTGACACGACACAAACTGAACCCAACGCCATTCGCTGGCTGAGCTTGACCTTATCATGAAACAAAACCATACCAAACACGCGCCAGATGAAGAATCACCCCTAATCACGCAAGGAATTACTTCATCACATACACATTCACCTCCACTGACGTGCCTGCTGTACGGTATAGTCCTCAGCATCTTTCAAATCGATGGCTCATCTCTCGGCATGCGGCGCAGCTTATCAACGGCATTGTTCGTGCAAACCTCGCTGCGGTAAATGGGGACATGAGTCTTCAGCGCACCCATGTCAGCTCAGGCGCTCATCTCCTGGCGTGAAGTAAGGCCTGGGAACGGCAGCGTCCCTGAGAAAGACGCAGCGCACGATCACCTTCAACGGCTTTGCGATTGCAAACCGTGTCCGAATGGCCCAATAGGAAGAAGTCGCTCTCGTAACGCCAGTGACCCAGGTTCAATTGTGACCATTGGAACTGTGTTTTTTTTATGGTGTGCTTGGTTTATAACACCATTATAAGCCTAAACCACGCAACCAATACAATAGAACCTTTTCTTGTCTATACATCCAATCTAAGGCAATGACAGAGGATCTGAGAAAAAAACCAGTGTAAGAAGTACCATAGAATGGGCACTGTTATTCTTGTTATCCCTTCCAACTTTCGGTATGGGCAGTTTCTACAAAATCACTGTGGTGGTCATCTTACAAAAATTCGGTTGTTTGTTCTGCCTTGGTAAAGTTCGTGTAATTTGGGGAGACGTGTTTGTAAATATATCGGCGTTCCAACTCCAATAACAAAAGGGGGTGGAGCTTCCTGAAATTGTCTATACTTTGTGTAGCCGTGGATGTTCAAAGGAAAAGGGCTGATTTTAGGAGGGCTCGCTATCACTAGCACCCTGCAGACGTTGCGCACCTAACCTTTTTGACTTGTTCCAACTTCTTTACAACACTATGTAACCGTTCGTCAGCAGCCGCCGAGTCAAGATACCATTGTCTGGACTCTCTTCTGTCGCGATGCCCTTGTTGTCAAATTTTATCGGTAGCCCTTCAGTGTGGTGCGCCTTTGGGGCACTTGTAGCTCTTTGCTAAGGACGCCGGAATTTCTATTAACCTAACCGTTTTGAGCTATCATGTGTGGAGCGCAGTCAAGTGAATTCCACGCGCCTTTGGCGAAGCCTTCATATGCCACCAGTCTGGAGGACTGCAAAATTTCGGTTAATTCGCCGTGATGGGGAAAAAAGTTGCCGGTTCTTCTGCCATGCCCAACGCATGTTACCTCAGTCCAAAGATGTCGTTTGCTCATTCAGACGAAGAACCAATACTATCTCCATGTTTATAACATGATCACTGGTTCATTTTTATAGAATAATATTACAGCTCTTCTCCTTTACCTTTTCCAGATGGTGTTGTATTAAATAGATGTCAATACACTTACCCACAAACAGAGGTGCACGAGACGAATTGGCAGCCACACATTCCTTACGCTGTTGAAGACCGAGCGCCGTAGTTCGCAGGCAAACCAGTGCTTCCACCTTTTTTTATTATTCAAAGCCAGTGCCAGTATGTGAACTTCACGGGCAAATGAAAAAGCAACCTTGAAGAACGCACTATATTAGCCTCAACAATGAAGAAAATATTAGCGACAAAGAGGAATAGTATCACCTCTCAAAACTTGCCGGCACCTGCTTTTTGATGGAATGAAATTAACTATCGTAGCTCATGCAGGGCATACCTGGGCATCCTTACTGCAAAAGTTAACTGTATGGCCTCCACAACGAGAGTCCATGCTTCGACAGAAACAAAAAGGCCTTAGGCAAAAACACACGAGACATATCACGGTATATAATTTTGATGAAAAAATTCACTAATTGAATAAGTCACTTTCTCACAACAACATTTTCTTTTTGACGGGAGTGTCTGATGTAAAGGCCGATAAAAAAACGTTTATAGTCACGAAGCCGCATCTCAACAAATTAGGACGCACTAAAATTCGCCAAATTTCAGAGAATTGTCGAGTAATGTGCAGCATTCTTATGCTGTTTATGGACATTGTCTGTGTTTTTACACACAGGTTTGGCTATGAGTAGAGGAATACGTGGTTTACTTTACTGTTTTTAGGTTCTGTCTGTTTATTTTCTCCGATTGCGTAAATATCCACTACTTTAACGACTGCTTTTTTAGGTAATTATGTACTTTTCCGCAGATGAGAGGCGTAGTGCTGAATTGCCACTTCTTCGCGATTTCTATCATTGCCATTTGCAACGTTCTTTCCCATCTTTCTTTTTAGTTTTGCGTTCGTGTTTTCGCGCCTAATTCTATAATGGGTATTTTCATTTTGGTCAGTTCATTTATCTAAAATTACAATATTTTTTATAATTTTCTCTTCTTTGGATTTTCAAAACGCCTTTGGGTCAACTCTCTCCATTACGCCATTATACCGATTGAAAGGGTCACTTCGTCAATTAGGCATATTAGTGGAAATTCAGGGCGTTGTGTGGCGTGCTCTTTTTCCGCATTTTTATTCTTATTTTCAGTGTTCTTTTCCGCAGGCATTTATTGTTGCGGTAGTGATTTTGGATGAGATGCAAAGGATACATATTATTGATTTTGCAAGTTCATTTCTGTGAAGTTTAGATGTTTCTTTTTTGTCCTTTTCTGGTTTTCGAAAACTCTGTTCGACCAAGAACCTCCATTTACGCTATTCTACCGATTGAATGTGTTACTAATGTCAATTATGCATTTTTGTAGATATTCTGGGCGTTACCTAATCCCGGATGTGGTGGTACTCGGCGAGGAATGCTACGCATTAATCTTCTTGAAAATATCGAACCTCCACTTTCACTGGCCGTATACTGCATCTTATGTAAGACGTATTTGTGACAATCAGCCATATTTTTACCTGGCGTTTCGCCTGCTTCCCCTAGTGGTTGATTTCAATTGTAGCCTACACAAAGTTTGCGAACAACAGTTCATTGTATAATTTAAACCATCTTGACCATGTAACGACAACGTTTTGCTCCCTTTGAGGCTTGCACAACTGAAAATAAAAATTTTTGGGACAGAAGAATTACTGTTCTTTGTAAGAGCAAAGGGAAAAGTTTTACATATGGCAATGGCACTGTTGTACGGTGGCCATTATAATATCAACTATCTATTCTGTATTTCCAGTCCAGAACGGGATACCAAGTTCACTGTGCATCTGGGGTCTCACAAACGCGCCAGAAGAGACCGAAGTGAATCTGTGCACAAGGTCAAAAAAGTCTGTTTTCACCCTCAGTATCCTTGCGACAAAGTGAGTTGCTCCGTTTTATACTTCCATATAGCGCCGAAAGATGACATGAGGGGTTAAAACAATGGTGCGAAATGACATACAAGCTGTAACCGGAAACCGATAAAAACATTGCTGGCGTATTATTATGCGCAGGTAGCGCTTGCACTACTCGATACAAAATTATCCTAAAATTTGCAAAAACAAAAACTTCCTTTGTAGGGCTTTAGCTTAGGCCCTTTTATAGAAAATGTTTTTTCTGAATCTAGGAAGCGACATTTTGTCTCACCCGCCACGGTGGCTCAAAAGCTAGGGGGTTGTGCTGCTGAGCAAGAGGTCGTGAATTCGATTCCTGGCCGTAGTAGCCGCTTTCCTGATGGAGGCGAAAAGCAAAAAACGCCCGTGTGTACGAGATTTCATTGCACGTTAAAGATCCTCAGGTGGTCAGAATTATTACAGGGCTCTGCACTACGGCAAGCCTCATGGCCTGCTTTGCGTTGGCGCGTTAAACCCTACAATCAATGACACAAGACATTTCTTCTCTGTAGGAGCACGTGTGTTTTCGGTGCGCAATGGTAAATAGATTTATATGTACAGTTAAACCTAGGTGTAACGAAGTTGACAGGCCTTCGGAATTTTTCCTTACATGCTGGTTTCGAGCGAAGGCTTGCAGGAATAAAGCAGAAACAAAGCTAAAAGGATAGACATCAGTGAATGTGAACTCACCCTTCATTGATCTTTTCACAGTCAAAAACTGCGTGAGTTGCGCTTGCTGTTTCCGCACGAGCTTAGGCACTCTCAGAAGAAGCAAGTTCACTAACCCCGGTATTCACAAACGCATATATTTTTAAATATAACCTTCCCCTTGACACTTTTCGGTGCCGTAACACGTTTCAAAAACCAAATATGTGTTGCCAGGGCGTTTTTTACGTACCTTATGTACTATACATAAGCCAAATTGTTGAGAGGGTGCTTGCTGGGATACACAACAAGGCGGAGACATTCTTGATCTCGCCGGTAGAGGCGCCATTTAAAATTGTGAGCTTGTCCTGAAAAGACACAACTTTTCGTTTTTTTCGCAGCAGAACTGACCACCGACGAACCTCTACGAAAGATAGTTGTGAAGACGCGCGACTTCATGTCGATAGGACGGGCGTGCCGCCTAAAATCTGTCGCGAAAAAAGAGCGCACTCACACGTGGAAACGCATGGTAATTTGCGGTACTACAGGAAAGTGTAGTTACTCTTCCTACCTAGTGTGATGTCACGCTAAACAACCAAAAGCAGAAGTATATGCTACCTTAGTTACGGGATCATGCATGGCACTCCGTTAATCTTCACCAGCATAACGAATTCCGTTTTTAGGCGATTCTGGACTTTGTCGTTGCTGTTGGCTCTTAACAGTACTGCTTTTATTCGTTAAATTAGTTAACTTTTTGGATCGATTTTTTCGTAGAATAGTCAAAAACAACGACTTATCAGCTTGTCGACCTCGTCCTATCATGGTTACGCGCCGCAACATTTTGTTACTTTCAGGTCGCAAATTCACGGGCTTCAAAGGAAGAGGCAACGAGAAATTGATAAACTTCGTTAAATCCAGGAATTGCTTATAAAGACATTCGTTATATCTATGTTTAAACTATGGCACACAAAAGTTTCAAGTGCTTATCAGGGTTTTTTTTTATTTTGCGGGTGCGGTGTTCACAAATATAACTACGGGGGATCACTTCATGACTGAGCAACCTACTTTCCTAGCGGTGTTTTATTGCGAAGAAGCTAGTAGTATATATCTGCCGTTTGCAAGAAAAAACATGAAGCCTAACTTATGTAACCCCGCTGCGAAGGCTGTTTTTTAAGCTTTTTTTATTTTCTATATTATAACTCACTACTGCAAATGTTGTTAAACAACTGAGCGGGAAAGCTATGCGTGTAGGTGGTGGCTCCAGGCCGAAGTACTACGCCGTGCCGCACCTTTTCACGAACTAAACATGGCATTGCTCGGAACGTCGTATGTTCAACGTCAAGCTTAAATAACGTTAATTATACACATCGATTCTTTTCTTTATTTGTAGATTTCAGTTATTAGCTCTTCAACCGCACCCCAAATAAGCGCACTAAATGTATTCATTCGACGTCGAGCTATACCCATGATTTAGGGCTTAACACCTAATTGCGGTCGGTCGTGCCGAAAGGCTAAGGGCTGCCTTCTATTCGGTTAATTTTCAAACGCTCTTGTCGTGAACATCAAATTTCAAAACAGAAGTAAAATCACTGTTTACTTCACCTTTTGTTCTAACGAAAACCAGAGGGTTTGGGCCCTTCTCACGAGAAGTATGTGAGACCGAATATCATATATTTGGTACCATGAGCTATATACCAGTAAGCTACCTTACCTAAGAGGGGCGTCGTTTACGACAGAAGGAAAAGTGTTCCGAAATCAATTTATTTTATAAGCAAAGGTCAGAGATTGCAGTGCGTAATTACTCCTATCGGCGTTTACAACAGCGTCGAGGAGTGATGCAATTGTGGGTGGTATCGTAGAAATACGCACTTTTTTTTCTATTAGCCCTGCCGGAACTGTGGCTGCGACCAGTAAAATGTCGTGTGTGAGTCGACACACCAGCCAGCCAGCCGTTTGCTAGCTGGTAACTGAACGCATGGGATCCAGGTGGCTTCTTTTGCAATAACCGATGAAGCCCTGGTCCAAGAATCGTGCCTAAATTATATTGGCAATAAATAAAGTAACTGCTTAACACCTGTTCATTTATTTAAGTAGTTTTTTAAGTGGTATTTTTCACTCCAGCAAATTTTTCACTAAATTTGAGTGGTGGTATTTTTCACTCCAGCAAAATTTCACTAATACGCACTTCGCTGCTACGGATTAGCTCTACGTGTTGAAGTAATGGGCAATAAAGTACGCATTGCAATTACTCTGTGTGTTTAAATTACTCTACGTGCTGAAATTACGCGCGATTAAGCCTTGCTGGAGATCATTGGGAGATGAGCTCGTCCTGCGGTCGGCACAACCAGGCTGATAATGATGGTGACGATGAAATATTTCTGTAGTACTAGCAGTATCCTCCCACAAGCATTTATTCGATCCTAAAAGGAAACCAGAGGATGCGGCGGGCAAGAAGCTGCCCTAATAATGCAAAGCAAACCATATACAGCGAACGCCCGCTAAGACAATCTCGAACGGACCATGATAATGTTTTCGTGTTATCAGAATCTCTCCCAAAAAAAGAATTTGCAACTCGCCCGGGTGCATGCAAATATCTCCCTTCAAGACGGGGAATGAAGAAGACTTGAAATTAATAAAAGGGCAAAACGAAATCAAATTTTTTGAGTGCGCAACTTCTTTGAAGCGTGTCTTCAAGTGTTCCTGCCTGGTGTTATTAAGTCCAAGCGGCGACGGAAAGCGTACACGCGTTACCTCAAGCTACAACCCAGCAGAGGCAAAGCGGGAACTCCTCGCTTTCTCGGGGGTGACGCTGCTGGAGTCGCGACGAGAGCCGAAGCGAACTCACATGCTCCCGCTGAGAAACGGCATTGCTCAGGATAGCTGCGACGTACGCCAACTGAAGTCTCCGTGGTCAATTTTTAAAACTTTTTTTATCCTCCTTGTTTTGGGCCTCTCTCCTCGGAAGCACAGCGGCCACAAAACGCGACTTCGCTCGATTTTTGTTTTCTTTGCCGCTGGCTCTGCGGGCTGAAGCGCGGGAGACTTTTTCATACGCGTGTCTCTTTTTTCTCCCTCCCGCCCTTCTTCTTCTTCGCTCCATGCTAAGGTTTTGTTTCCCTTTCCTCTCTTTCTGGTCACGCGAATTCCCCGCCACACCCAGCCCAGACTTCCAGGTTTGCTACCCAGAATCGCCAGCAGTGGTGGTCTCCAGGAAAGTTGTTCTTCTTCACCGAAGAGCACGTCCGGAGCTGTTATTCTTAAGCGATTTTTTTTTTGTTGGGATTATGGAAAATCAAACAAATACTCCCACGTTTTGGGCACAAATGAGAATTCGCGTTAACCGAGTTCGTGTTAACGGCAGTTCATTGTAACTCCTTTACACTCAAACCCCTCTATACTGCTCTTCTCTGCCGCCCAGGAGACTACCTCCTACCTGCCGTTCCCAACATTTTTGCGCACTACGGAAGCCGATGCTCTGCCATTGTTTTCTCTCCGTCGCTTCGTCCGCCGACTCCGCGACCGGGTTATGACATGGAACTGCGTTATTAGATTTTCAGCATATCGGCTAGCAGAGGCTCACGCTGCGGCGGCAGGTTACAGGGGCCCAACTACGCATGCGCGCGTGGGGATGGTGAGAAGGCCGCCCCTCAGAGGAACGAATGCGCGGGCAATGCGAGTGATGGCCCGCGGAACTAATCCACCCTATGGGGATGAATCCGCAAATGCCTAGTCGAGTCCCGGGAGCTGCCGCCGTAGAGTTAGCGGACGCTACCCGCTGGCTAAAGCTCTCTATTATTTCGCTGTGTAAGCGCGGCCTCAGGCCTTCCCATGGGACTTCCGTTTTTTGCACTCCGAACTTGATAAAGGGCTTTATCGTTTTCATCGTTTTCTTTTAGCTACAAAAGCGGAACTGTCCGCATGGCGGCGCATTTGCTGCCGCACAAACTCCTCATAGTGTTCGTCTGATGCGCTCAGCCCGCAAACACTTGGTCTTGCATAGATACCCTGGAGATATATATAGATATATATTATACTGTACTGAAGTTATCTACGTCGACTTAATCCTTGCGCCAGATTCATTGTTTTGCCGTTTCTGAATAGATGGCAACGACAATGCCCACAATTTTTACCTTCGATCAGTCATCAAGGTCTTATACAGAAAAAATACGGTCACAGAAATCGGCTGCAACTACGGGTGCTTTTTAACCATGCCAAAAATAATTGCTTAGTCGACAACATAAACGTAGAAACTTTTATATCATCCGACAAAAGGAACAAGTGTCAATTGTAATCTAACAAATAACTTCCGGCCACCAACATCAGTCATTGGAACGTTTAGCCCGATGGTCATCTATTACCTAAACTGTCGGGACCTTCCCATTTAGGTATGTTTTTTAAATAATAGTGATAAAATTAATAATACCTCCCTTATTTTCAATCCGATATTGATGGATGAGGTCGGGAAAAAAAAGCTGGGAAAAAAGAGGGAAAAAAAGAAAACGAAAAAAAAAAACAGATTGAGTTGTTTCCTACTCCCCACTGAGGAAAAATAGGAAAAGATACAAAGAAAAATCGGCAAACAGGCCAGAAGACATCATCCGCATACCCGTTGCAGTCATAAAAATAAAAACTATACACTATCAAGTACAATAAACAACACGTGATTGTTTGAACAAAAATATCACGACTGGAAAAACAGCCTTTCTCATTCCACATGTTGGTATTTACACCAGAGTTAACGCAATATGCAGATATATAGAAGCACGCCATACAACCATATGTACACACGCATAGATAAAGTTACATATATACATATATGCATATCAATATACATACACGCGTACATGCACACCTGAACGGAAGAAATAAATAGCAAATAAAAACAACCCTCTTTTCTTTCCAGTTCTTGTCTAGACTTCCCGCCCTTCAATAAGGTACAAATAGAGAATTGCCCAATTCCAATTTGAAATCAATGTGTCGCCAATTTAGAAATTTCTTTTTATTGCTAATATAACAACTACGCTGTCTACTCACTTCGCGGAGTCCCGGCCACGGTGGCGGGTTTTCTCATGTAGGCGAAAAACGAAATTGGCCGTGGGTCGATATTTAGGCGCGCGTTAAAGATACCCACGTGAACAGAATTATTCCAGAGCCCTCCCCTATGGCGCACCTCAGAGCAGGGTGTAGCTTCGGCGCATTAAACCCCACAATCAATCAATCTCTTCAGTGGAGATCGTTGTAGACGATAATATTTCTTTAATTTCATTGCAACGCCAGTGCCTCATGTAGCGCGTCTTTTGGTATCGTGTTATGAGCGGAACAATTTCTTAGTCTTACCTTTGCTTAAAACCAGGTTTTCCTAACGATGAGTCATTTTATTTCTATAGTGGTATATATGTGTTCATGTTTCCCCGTGTCCGGCCTAGGCTTCAGTGCTACGTTGATAGCTAATAGTAACAACTTTGATAGTCACTGAATGGCATTTGAGCAAACATTTTTAGTAGCGACCCAGCAATATTAAACGTGATGCCGCTTTTACAACATCGCTTATGCGTACTAACCAGAAGCAGAATAAAAGATTCAGTAATTTGTATGTGAAAACTTCGCTATGCCAACAAGATTCTATGTCGACTACTCCCTTTATGTACTCCTCAGGGCAAGTTCTAAAAGGTATTTGCGCAATACGGCGACACGACTGTCCATCAAAAATGGCGATGCCCTAAGTTCATTGCTAAAGGTTTAAGCCAAACACCATCCAACAGTAAGGCACATGTTCGAAGCGTATGCTGCAAGTTAAACTTGTGCAGCAAAGCCTAGATGAAGGAAATAAGTTCAGAAGTGTTCATCTGAAATTATTGGCAGTCCCAATGAACGACTTGCTCCCTACTTGTCGTGTACCCTCCATGACGCAAGTAGGCAATTGTGCCAGTGCTTGCGTCCTGCGCGTTTGTGCTTCGTTTCACCAGGCTTAATTAGGAATGATTCGCATGCAAGGATTTTCCACTACACTGCATAGCGCTGGTGAACTAAGCTTTCGCGCGACTTCCTTGTGGTGATGCAAATTTATGACTAGACATCGGGAGGAATGCTCTGACCACGAAAGCTCACCATGGAAAACATTCTTTCGGGTGATACTTTAGTGTCGATGAGTCATTGAGAAAGAAAATTTTCGGGACCCCTGGCCATTACACTCCACCTGCAACAAAATAAACTAATAGCGGCTATTAACAATGTTGGATTATATCTTACGTCGAAACAGTTCTTCGTTAGAAAATTATGACACAGAAAATCATGGCTGCGTCAACCCGTCAACCAATAGGAGCTTTTAATGCTTCTTGCGATATTGCCCTCACGTGCAAAATATAAAAAGAATATAAATCTGCACTTGTTGCTTACAAGAAAACATTAAAATTCACTCAAGTTTTCTTTTTCTGTATTTCCCCTCCCCAATATAAAAAAGGAAGGAAGCGTGCCTCAATTGAATGACATCGCCATCATTACACTCCGGGACAAAGTGAACTTCTCCGACGCCATATCTCCTGTGTGTCTTCCCAGTCATCGCGAAGCACTGCCAATGGGATCTACGTACCACGTCACAGGATGGGGACGTACCACATGTGAGTGATGCATATTCCGCAACAATGCCTAATGGCACACAAAGGGATGCGAAGACACAGCTTTCATTCGTTCTATTGGTATATAAAAATGCGCCCCAGCTTCCAACATCACACACTCAAACATGACGCCACCCAAACATGTAATCATCTCGAAAAAAACTAAAAGCACAAACACGTTGTGCTCGCTTTTTGCCGAACGCGGCTAACGCATTACCTCTATCGCGTATAACTGCAAAATACTCGATCTTTTCATATAGCGAAAGACATCAATGGATGTAATTAAGTAACATATAATCGTCGCTTACAACTGACTGACAAACTGGCTTGCCGTTAATTTTTCATTCGCGCGGCCAATCGAGTGACGGACAGAGCGACAGACAGGCTGACTGTCTGACTGAATGAATGATGGACGTGTTTACCTAAGTGAGTACACACTCAAAAAGGTTTAAATCCCGCACTGTACGTGGTTAGTGTGGCACTGCGGCCTATATTTTAATTTATTTGTGTAGAACTGTGCGGAAAAACAACCGGCTTACTAGCTGTAACATGACTATCTCAGGAAATACAAAGTAGACGTCTTGTCCAAGGAATGATCTAAGAACGAATGCGGACGTTGCATTACCCGATGAACCAGTGTGAAGCCGTCGGTGACAGTTTTATGAAGAGCGCCTTGTTAGGGAACAGCGTAGTTGTACCAACCAGTAGGCAGAATTTATTAGTTAGTCCTCAACTTGGTGATGCGTAAATTCTGGCACACAAAAAGCATTAAGAGATTTCTTGGCCAGTGGAGTAATATGCGCAGTCGAAACAGTGGTGAACTGTTTCTTTAGGAGACCTGCTACTATAAAGAAAGTGCCACTACGGAAATGAATAGGACAGTCACTAAGTTGGAAGATAAATTCTATAACGCCATGCTAGAAACGAGAAAAAAACAAGGTTGCAATACAATGGCGCTACATCCGGGCTGTTTTTTACCTCGGAGCATGTTGCTAAATTGTAAAAGGCTAAATATCACATTGCCTCAGCGGTCAGGGTTTATCTCATTGAGACGGCTATCATTTTTTATATACAAAAGAGACTGTGGGACCGTATTTTTAAAAACACAACAACCTCATTGCGCGTTTTAGAGAGTGGCCAGCATCCCCACGTAACCTTGGTTGAGTGCAGCAGGCAGCAGGTTTTATTAGTGGCATTTGTCGCTTACAGCAGAGTTGTATAATGCCAAAGGTGACAAATGATATTTAAAATATGGCATTACTTTCTTCTACTTTTCATTTTTAAAATCCATCTCTCAGGTAAAGTGAAACAGAATTTCTGGTTTTCAGTTTGGCCTTAAGTGTTGCATGTGGCCTAATAATCAAGCATTTTTATTTTTTTCACAGCAACTACAACAAACGAAAATCCCACCGAACTAAAACAAGCCTTGATACAAGAGATCCCGTGTTCGATATCGATGGTTAACAGAGAAAAATTAATCTGTGTCCGTGGTGTTACCGGAATTCATCGACGAGTGAGTATCCTTTTAACTAGTTGAACTACCGTGACTGGTGTGCTCTAGCTGAACCATTCACTTCCATTTGGTGAGAAGTGCGTGCACAAGAAACTAGCCTTTGGTAAGCTACAAGAAAGACATTCGTATCCATACGACATATCGGTGACAATTGCTTAGGGTTGATTTAGAATGAAATGATCAATCACCTGCACACGACAGAAATGCACACGTAGAGCTACGATGGCAGACCGTCATATGAGATCAAGTGAGTTGGACGTCGATGAGTATCTTTAAAAAACACACGCACACAGGATGAAATTGGCCCACATGACTACAAGGATATAAAACAAAATTATTCTGCTACGGAAGCTTTTATCTAACTTTATTATTAATCGCAATGGCCAAAATGTAATATTATTGCCACAATGCCCTCATTGCACTGTAATTTCTCATTGTATCATTATTCCAACAATTCAAATTAGCAACTTATATTTTCTACAGTGGGAGTGAGGACAAACGTTATCTAAATTTGATTATCTAGAAGCGGTAAAAGAAGGGAAGTATGCCCGAATTGTTTTTACTGGTTTGTGCCCGATACTTTTTTTGTATTTATAATACTTTAAATTATACACTAGGCATTGTACAGTGGCTTCATAATGCGAGGCTGAAAATCTCATTTTCGACCACCTAGGGCGACAGTGGCGGACCAGTGGTTCACGGCAAAAATGGGACGTGGACAGTGTTTGGACTCGTTCACTCGGGTTTGAGGTTCTTCAACAATCTTCGTGACGCATCAGCGACAGAAACAAGGGTTTCACACTTCGTCAGCAATTTTATACAGCCTTATTTGAACCGGAATTCATCGAAGCTGAACATTTGTGGTATCTAGTAGCGCAACTTTTTGTAGCGGCCCGGAGATTTCCCCCTGCAGGTTTTGTATAAACATTTTGCTTGTATACGCCCCAATTTGATGTGACCAGTTAGAAGCACTTCAAACAAAGCTTTAGCTGTATTTTTCCTCTTTCCGGCAATCTCAATAAAGCGATCCCGTGGTGTCCACAGGCAGCAAATTGACAATATTTGACAATAAAGCTATGTCTGGGGAAATAATAATATATTTCCTTGCACAGATACTTTTATTGGTGTGGCATCCAACCAAACCTTTCCTTGCAGCTGCTCTTTGGTGCCCTGATGCGATTCAAGAGCAGAAATTGGGGTTCAGCAAGAAAGAGGCCTGCCTAAGTATTTATTACGATAAAGGAAAAAAATTAGCTGCAGCCAATATTGAAAACAGTCAAAACTTTCATCGTCCATGCCTATCTCGCTGCCAGAAAGCTTACAATTAATGCGAGAAAAAAAGATGTCTCCCTCCTTGAAGCATAATTTCAAGCAACATCTGTAAAATTCGCCAACGTTCTGCATTGAATGTTGCAAATAAGTGACACAATTTCTGTGTATGCTTCCTTAGATATGTGGCGTACGCTGACCGCCACCTATCAATCTCCGGCAAAAAACCCGTAAAGCCATTTTCACCATTGTGCGGCAGTTCATGTAAACTCAATTCGCTTTGTCCGTATATCATCCCGTAGAGACCCGTGAGGGAGGCTTTCTGTTGAAATTGCATTGATTCAGCGGCCTTGTTTGCCGCTATAAACTAGCAGAAAGTAGAAGTGTAGAGGCAGCAGTCAGCAAAATGACTGCTGCCTCTACGCGAGTCCGAGCGTCCGCGATTTGAATGCCATGACGTTTCGCCTGCTAGCATTTACCACTCGTCCCTGTTTTTTAAGTGCGAATGCACTTTATAAGCGACCCTGAATTCCGTTGAGCGCCGTCCGTCCACATAGCAAAAGCTGCGGGTGCGCGCGCTCCTCGTCTTCCTTGGCAACGGGGGGAGATGGGGGCGCGCTGCCTGGCCGCTGACATGGCATATACCCACGTGGGGGATTGGCCCGGAATCTCCTCGTCTTCCTTGGCAACGGGGGGAGATGGGCGCGCGCTGCCTGGCCGCTGACATGGCACATACCCACGTGGGGGATTGGCCAGGAATCGGGCGTGAAAAGGGCTAATGCACCCGCTTAAAAGAGTACTGACACGAAATTTCAAAGCTGAGATCCGCCCTAGCAATAAAGTACAACGACAACACAAATAGGTGTCTGTGAATAAATGCATCTTTCTTTCTTTGTAGTTGTGTGTGTGTACTCCCCCTCATAGCATCACCCGTGCATTCGCACTTCCCCATGCTCCCCTTCGGGGAAATGCGGGTGAATTTTTTTTCGCAAGTATAGAAATATTTCGAGGACACTGTCTATCTAAGAAGAACAGTATAGTCTAGTGTTTACACGGTGGAACCCCATTCGGCTTTGAGGCTTGTACAGTAAGGTTTACTGGTAAAGAGAACAAGACTCTGTGCTGTACAAGGTCTTTTAGCGATGGGTAACAGGTGTGAAGAACGCAGAAGGGTGTGCCTCGAACGTTTGTTCCTCCACATGCGGGGAGGCACTCAACGCGCCTTCAAATGGGCATCGGGGTACCTTTAGGCAACGTAAGAAGTAAATTTTCGGGTTATTTTTAAGAGTAGAGTGCACTGTACAGACAGCCAGAAATTGCAAGAATTTTACCACGTGCATCTAAACCACACATCGCTCCACTAGAAAAACACCTTTACAAAAACCACTGTACACAGTTTAAGAGATGGATAATCAATGTTCAGAGAATACAAAACAATTTAAATAATGTTTAAATAGGCCTCTACAAGTAAAGCGCTTCTAAATCGAAGTCTTACTACGTAAGACAAATATGTCTTACTGATTCGTCCGTGATCGCCAAAAGCGAACGGCAGGAACCCCAATATTCTACGTAGATGATAACGACCGTGGAAGCGCTTCAAGAAAAAAGAAACGCTTCTTGTGGACGGATCTCAAACAGGGTCCCTTGCGTTACCAGACCCACGACAGTCCGATGGGGCCATTTTTTTATTTTGAGAGCGCCATTCCCAAACGCAAAATGAGATTTAATTTCGAGAAGGGTCACGAACGTGCCAACATTACACAGAGAAATTATGCACTCCTCCGCCTAACAAACAGGATGCTTAAAGGGGAAGCTTTCTTCGTGCGCAACCAAATAGCGAAGAGTTAGAGCCAAAGCCACTTGGATCAAAACTCCAAACTGCATGAGGGTAATAGTCAAAGCTCATTGAGGCGAAGTCCAAAGAGTCTGCGAGTCAAAGTCCAAGCTCAGACGAGAATTGAAAAATCCCTCAGGGCACTACTTCGCGTTCAACAATCGTTGTTGTTGGCTAGGGGTGCATAATTTTTAACAGGAGAGCTGTTTAAGCATTTAATTTCGCGCTTCAGCGTTACCAAAAAATGCGAGGAAAAGGAACCGAACGCACTTACCTTGCATCTCGTGAGCAGATTTTGATTGTAGGGTTTAACGCACCGACGCAACGCAGGCGATGAGGGGCGCCGTAGTGGAGGACTCCGGATTAATTTTGACCACCTGGGGATCTTTATCGTGCGCCGAAATCTCGTACACACGGGCGTTTTTGCTTTTCGCCTTCATCAGAAAAGCGGCCGCCGCGGCGGGAATCGAACCCGCGACCTCGTGCTCAGCAGCGCAACGCCTTAGATACTGAGCCACCGCGGCGGGTATCTCGTGAGGAGTGGCCGGCGTCGTCCTGGCATGCGCATGGGCTTGCTTTACGGGAGGAGGTCGCAAAAAATACCAAGAACAAATAGTGAAGCAACTTGAGTATGCCCCTCGTGAGTAGAGTAGGGCGTTGGCCAGCTCGACTTTCGAGAAAACTCTTCCCAGCGTTCGTGGCGTGATCCCTCGTGTGCCGCTCTCATCGCCGGTTGCGTTCGTGCCTGAAGGGGGAGAACAGCCGCCGAGTTAGCGCTACGTACGGCGAGTTCGCAAGGCGTGGAAACGCTGTCCACTGGGTGTAAAAGCCTGCAGATAAAACAACCCGGGCCTAGCATTCATGTGCACCTTTAAGCGGCAAGCTGTTAAATCAATGTGAGGTACAACCGCCCCGTCTTTAACGAAGAGAGATGGGCCGCCAGCTCTGATATTTCTTCTGCCTTGCACCGCTAGCGCAAGCAGCACCCTTTTTTTTTTGTGAAGAAAATGTTCTTGTCTGTAAAGTTTGATAACGAGATTGTTAGATAAATTAAAACAAATCTTTGCACGCGTTGTTGAGACGCACGTGCGTTTTCCGTTTACGGGAGAGCAAAAGGAATAGCAGCGGCAGTTGTGCACAAGCGCAAAGAAGTCAAAAGTTTTAATTAGCGCTTCATGAAGTTGTCCCATGATTTCGTCGTACTGACAGTGTTAGCCAGAATAGCCTTCTTTTACATGCTGCTTAGTTGAGAGGACAATGCGTCCGGTAAGGACAATTCCTACGTCATTGTGAACACGCAAAGGGAAACGTACGAATTCAGGTGCGGGGATCACCTACTCTAATTTTGGTATTTGCAAAACATTGACAAACCTTTGATATTTTTACTCTAGCAAAGCTAAGAAAAAAACGGAGAGGCAGATATATAGTTCGAGGTTATTTTGTAATATTTGGAAATACTTAGTTTGCTGTGGAGATAACCGCACGTTTTTGGGGAAGCGGATTGGTTTTTTGAGTAATGAATTGTCTTTACGTTTACAAAACTTCTGGACATGAAAAGAAGAAGGCAATTTCAAAACGGGAAAAGATTGAGGATAGTATAGTGGTAGTTCAACATTGAAAGGTAATACATTAAAATCTCGTATTATTGAAACCACCACCTCTTCCAGCGATTTTGTCTGGCATTAAACATCGCTATTTCATTAGAACTGAGACGAAAAGTTCCGTATTTTATTCGCTTGGCTACTTTTGATCGTCATGTTATCCGAATTTAGCACGTAATTTTAGGTCCTCAAGAAAAAAAATTGGCTCCAATCTACGCTGTAAAAGTGGTTGTAATGCAAAGCTTTAAACTACACCGTCAACAATTGCCAATGCGACGTCACTTGAATCCGGACACGTGGTTCTACAAAAAAGTTGCAGTACAACGCCGCACGTGCGGGAGGAAAAGCAAGCACAAACAAATTTATATTTAAATGTGTAGTAAAGGCAGCACCCGCGTTCATTTAGTTAGGAACGCTCGTTGGGTTGGTTCTTACGAAAGTAAGCGAAACATCAAACCACCACGCCGGAATGCACGCCGATCAACGAACACCCCCGCAGCTCCCCTGTCGTGGTTTGAACCGTGGCGACAACGACCGGAGCGGGCGGAAACTATAATGGCAAACTGTTCCCATGGCGACGCATTGAAACATCCCCCTCGCGATGGGCACGATCAAATGCAGAGCATTTCCGGGGGCGCACGACGTTAAGTAGTTTGCGGTACGTTAATGTTGTTGCACTTGTGGCAACTGCTGACGAGAGAGCGCTCGTCAGCAGTAATTTGAATGAGTCAAGGATATAAGGTGCGTTCGTACACTCCCATTCTGTGTCGGCTTTGTGGCGCAGTGGGTAGAGCACCATGTACATTGCGTTCCGCCCGCAGGGTCGTGGGATCGAAACCAGGCGCCGGATAGTATTTTTTTTTAATATAGTGTAGGGGGAGTGGTGCGGACTACGACTACGGACGCCTGCGGACGTCAACAAGGGTGACATCGTGAGTTACTGAAATGCTCTGCATTTAAAAGTTAAACCAGAGATTCCGCCAGCCGTTACCTGGAATTCTCTGGGGCGGTGTCCCAAACGCAGCAGCAGCGTCGGCAACGGCCGGGCTACACTGGCGGACGGCGGCGCTGTAGCCCGGCTGTGAGTCGGGAGAATCATAACGGAGAGGAGCGTGTTTCGAAGGGTGGGACAGCGGAACCCAGCCATCGCGATGTGCTAGCTTGGTGCTACACCACCTCGCGACACAACCGCAGATATCGAAACAATCCGGCATTTGAGCTTAGTGATTCCCATTTATACCAATTTAAACTAGTTATTTTAGTAAGTCTGAGAATTTTGAGAAAGCTCAGGGAACTTTTATAATTGCTATTAATCAGAAGCCGTTGCTAATTTCGGCCTTTGTAGTACCTCTTAAAACACAACGTAATTGGTATTGACCAATTTATAAAATGGTGTCGCATTCGTGGCAAGCAGCCTGCAAAAGGTAGCGTTTCTCTAGCGGCCACATGTGTATGTGTTTTGCAGATTGTGTTTTCCCGCCCTGCAAACCAACCATTAACGTATCTGTGCCGTACTACCACTGAATTGTGTTGGGGGCGGGTTAGTTGGGAGGTGGTGTTGAACAATTTAATCAAGCCTGCGAACGAAGCGCTTCTTCAACGCGAAGCGTCACCGAAACAGACCCAAAACAACCGTCGCTAAGGCAGACGACAAAGCCGTACACCGACGCCGCCGCCGGGGAGCAGGCACCTCGGAGAGAGAAACGCTGGATAAATTCGTGGCTCCCTCTAAAGTATACTACGTGAGTGAAACCCTCGGCCACCGCCTACTATGCGTTTGGAATTTGTTGTCCCGCACGCCACGAAAAAACCGTTGGCTGGTATAGCTAGAAAGCGTTGCTTTAAAAAGCTATAGACGTATTTTATTATATTTATGGTGCTACAACTACAACTCTCAGAAATTTTTAAAAGTCATACATTCTATTTTTATGGTGGCGTCTTGACGGCAAGCGCTCGGAGCCAGAGCAGTTGTCTAGTTCATATGAAGTAACATTTAGGTACTTCTTTGTATTAACAAGACTTATATTTAGTCAACGGAAATTAACAGAAATTAACGATATTGAATTAACAGAAAGCAGAGTCCTACAACCCTGTTCTGGTCACGAAACTTCTACGCTACTTTATAGAAGAGCTTTATATTCTGTCAAGAACGGCCGATAAGTGGCACAGCTTCTCTTAAGAAGGCTGTCGCTGCCGGTGGGCCCACCGCAGAGGCGGCAGCGGCGGCAGCGGCGGCAGCTCGGAGGCACTGTGCTAAGGCTGCGGGTAGCTTTCCCTCCAACGAAGTTTTTACTGTCAATGTCACGCGACGTTCGTGCCAGTGCCCGTGTACAAGTTCAACGACATGGAAAGTGGGATCAACAATGCATAAGACCTGCTGTGTGACGGGCTGCCGCTACGGATCCGGATACAGAAGCCCAAACGATAATGTGTCGCTCGTCTGCTTTCCCACTGTAGCCGGGCATCAGGAAGAGTAGGGAATGGCTATGACGCAATTAAAATCTGGTGATTGTAGAGTCCCAAATAAAAATTTGCGTGTTTCTGAAAACAACATTTCGACTGTACCGACATTACTGGAACCAGAGTACGAAGGACTCTGCTAGAGCTGATGAGCATGTCGTGAACGGGGTCAACCTGTCGCTACCACGAGGCAGATCCAGGCTCAAAACCGGCGCTTTCTGAGGATATTGATGGCCTTCCGGCCTACCATCTTTTGATTGACGGCAGTGAGCGGGGGTGGTGGGGGGGGGGGGGGGGGGGGCTGACGCGCCAAGACTGCTGTTTATTGGCGCGTGCTCCTTTTCACACTGAATGGTCTGGCCAGAGTTGCCAGACCACATTACGATACACCCACCAGGCGGCCTCTAAAGCATCACCCGTGGTCTCTCGTAATAAGCGCCAACAGAGCCAAATCCTCCCTCGGTGCTGCGTGGCGTCTGCAAAACGTTGAATCAATCGTCATGTCAACGAATGGCGAGAGTTACTGACGTTACGAGTTACTGACGTGGCAGGCGCTGGTGGCGAAATTTTTTTAGCGGGACCGGGCCAGGCCGGGCTATGATGGGCCACCACGCGCCAGCTGCTGCAAAACCGCCGCTTCTCCAATGGTCCAATATTCGCGCCTCGTGGGCCAGCCACGACGGACGACAGTCACAAAAGTTGGGCGAGCTGAGATTGTGCCGGCTGTGCCTCGGAGTGGCCGCCGCTCGTCGTTTGGTATGGGAGTGAAATGACGTGTTTAACTATTAACAATGCAGCCTGTATTAAAAATTTATCTAACACCAACAACAATGCGAAATTCACAACTAAACTAAGCAACCTGACAAAACTCGAACTGTTTTTATGAAACTTTCTAAAGAAAAAATCTGGCAGTCGTTCAGCCTTCCATTCAAAACACTGCGTTGGCCTGAACAATGTTCGGGGTTGGAAAAGCACCCAGTGTCGAAACATGCCTGCTGCTCACCCTTAAGGTTGATACTGGCGTCTCAATGATGAGAAACGACGTCTGCGACGGGAATTTTTAAGTAAGGTTTCTAAGAGTTACAACCTATTTTGTGATATTGTCGTATATAAGGATACACTAGGAAGCGTGGTTGTCTAGAATTACGGCCCCGCCTCAGGGCGTGCCGCAAATTTTTTTTCTGGTATTAGGCATGCATTTGTCGGTAATGCGATATTGAAATATTTCAGGGGCCTTGCAATTGTTTTCTTTACCCGCCCCCGGTACTTTCCTTGGAATTCTAGGGGAAAAATGTTAGCATGATATTTTCTGGCTATTCACTACAATTAGCGTCACAGCACCCAACAATTTGGCCGAGCTGGCTTCCTATTGCTGAGCCGCCATCATGGTCGCCTACCAACTATTTCGGAAATTTTATCACAAAGAGTTCACTTGGCGACTTTTTCACTCCCCCACTGTAATTGTTTAACTTTCCAATCTTTGTTGGAAAGTTAAAGGGATACTGAAGCACTTTTTACAAAAAAACAGCTTTCGCTCCCATTTTATTATTTTTCATAAGGCGAACTCGACAATCAAGTCAAAACTTGGCATAAACTATTACAAAGCACTTTTTTGGCAAAAATGAACAACGGGTGCCTAGGGGCATTTGGCGAACCTCACCGCCGTTCGTGATTGGTCAAGTCTTCGTGACGTCGTCGTGAGGACCCTCGGAGGAAGCGGAGCACGAAACGCGTTCCCAGCGGGTCGTCGCGGTAGAATACGCTGTATTTGCATTTGTTTAATTGATCCCACGATGGCCAGTCCGAGTAGTGAGTTTATCGTACACCCGTACTGTTCGAGCCTCTCGCCCGTGCACGAGCGGCGACGGCGACAAGTGCCGGCGACGATAACAATACTTCCGAGGAATACGTGTCCCAACCGGCAACGTTCACCTGCCTGGGAACCGCTGAGTCGCCAAACCATCGGCACACTGCCGAGTTGCCCGACCGCGCTGTCATACTACGCCGACGGCGACACAAACACGTCGGCCGATGATCAATGAGGTCCACGAAGCCCATGCAACTCAACACTAGCGCTAATGCAATCCGTATTTTGACTTTCGGCGCTTCGGCTGTGCTCTTCGGCGATGCCGCTACCCCGGAGCTGCAAGCTGTAAATGCGTGTGCGATCGGCTCGCCTGTAGAAAATGTAAGGTCAGTTTCGTGCAGAAGAAGAGTTACGTAGGGTAATCTGGGTAATAAGGAATCAATATCGGCAAAGGTTTTTAACGTGAAACGTAAAACCACAGTACGGCAAGCACTATCCCCGCAGTGGGAAATCGCAGTCGCAGCCGCGCACACACATTTTTGCGAGCGCTTTCGCGAAGCAGCGGAGTGAATTGGCGATAAGCTATTGTGGGGGCTTCGGGGAACCTTGCTGTGCAAGCGCTATTTAAGAATTTTTAGTTTACCAGCCAGGAATTCTGTAAATCAGCTAGTAAACACCGACGTATGACACGGAAGGATGGGCCTCCATCTATTACCTAGGCTATTTTGCAAAGCGTCGCCATTTGTGCGGTGGTGCAGTGCTCTCGCGCGTCGCGCCCGTGCGCTCAACTTCGCGGGTTCAATTACCGACGAAGGCAGTTTTTTTTTAGCGGTTTTTTTAAGGGGATGGTTTGCGTATGCAATTTGTGAATCATTTTCTCCGCTGATATTGAGAAGCAACTACCTTTGCAATAGAAAATTTCCTTCGAAACAGCGAGTGGCGTCTTGAGCCACAACAATTAATTTCCCTTTTCTTGCACCGTGTTTCTCGAAAATGCGGTACCATGGTGCAAAGTAAGGCCTTCTTTATTAGAGGAGGTTAAATTTCTGCTGACGTACGCACTAATTTATATGCAAATTTTAAGTGCTACAGAGGTCTTTTCGCCGGGGGTTCATCCATAACATCCATATTATTACTGCCGCGGCACCAGCGCACAGCTCTTTTTTCTTTCTCCGTTCAAACAAGAAGTTGAGGAGTACATACAGTACAAGCAGCGCACACGCCAGTACGCACGAAGTGCTTGAGTCGTGCAGCGGCGACACGATACTCCAATTTTTATTAGAGAGAGCCGCTCCTCACAGCTGTTTTTTGCGACGTCACCACTGTTGTTCCAGATTTTAGAGCCGATATCCCGCCGCTGGGGCTTTTGTAACTGCAGTGGCGTCGTCACTTAGTTCAGCATGAGCTATATTGAAAAGCTTTAGCTAGTACACACAAAACACAAGTTAGCCTGAATGGGAGTTTCTTGGCTGGGATACGTCTTTTAAACTCCTCACGACAGGCGGCCTGCTCCCACGTGTGGTAGTATGATGGTGGAAAAACTGCCAGTTTACACCGGGGGCCACAAGCCGTCGTAAAGAAGCGCATTTACCACGGTTGTACCTCTTCACAAAACGCAGTATCTGGCTTTGATTACTGCGTTTGTCCTAATGGGAGTATTGAAAGCTCCCACGCCACCTCCATTTCCTTCTCCTCCTCCTTCACCCCTTCCTCCTCTACGCGTCCTTACAAAATGGCTGCCAGTTGGTGTCGTGTGTCGTGTGAGCTCCAGCGTCCCCGAACATTTATTGCCAGTGTGAACTTGCGGCTGGACGAACGGATATGAAGTGCTTCCCAACAACCGAAGCTCGTTGCGAACATTGTGGAACCAGCCTGGACTGACGTGCGACGGACTGCAACGTCGCCTCCGAGTCACCGACTTTCGAGCCGACGGAATACGCCAGCGAGCCGACGCGAGGCCTAAATTCAGTGATCGCTGAGAGTGGCTCGTTAAAAACAACGCGGTTGTGCCTCTGCGAGGTGGTTGAAGGTAAGATTTTCACGTTTTTTATTGTACGCAACATTTTGGGAGACTTGTGCCCCTTCTAGCGTCAAATAAACTCAACGTGTTTCCCGCGCCACTGCACGGGCGATTCTCCGCCACTCGAAATGAGCGTTGTGCTTGAAAGACGGCACCATGCCCGGAACGTCATTGGGGAGGCCGAACGGTGTGAACGCAATGCGTATTTGCGCGGGTCTCGAGCAGAAAACTCACTCATTCACACTCGCAAGCAGAATGAAAACTGCGCCGAACTCTGGACGGCTGTTAGGTGTTTTTGTTAGGCTGTGTCTGTGGCTTACTGGCAAGCGAGGGTGAAGTTGGCCGGTCAAACGTCGCAGGGCGGCCGCTTTTCCTGAGAAGTAGGTGTGGTGCTAGCCGCGCCTGCTACGAGGAGGGTGACTGCCGCGTGCCGCCGGCGATTAATTGCATTCACTGGAAAGGGAGAAGGTCGGGGCCCCGTGGGAGCTCTCCGTACGCTAGGCGCGTGTAACTATATATAACCAGCAAACGCCATTCGAGGGAGCATTCTGTAGAGTCGACAGACGACTGCTTATTTTATTTATTTTTTTTTGAAGGGGGGGACGCGCAGGTGTCACACCGACCGAAATTTTTCCTTAACTTTCGGTGAGGGGAGAGAGGGGCAGTGCGGGGGGTAAAACCTGAAGCTCGTTCCCAGAACACTACACGCAAGGAAAAGAGGGAAAGGAAGCATTTTGAGAAGTTGGTCGCCACAAAGGTCGCGCACCTTTTTGAACAGCAGAACACTTCGTTTTGACGAACTAGTGAGCGCGCAGGTGTCTAGGAAAGAAGTGCAATTTTTCGTAGCTTTAAACAAACATTCAGACATTCGGAAAGTTGGACACAAGAGTGACAAGTGCAGCGCCTTTACAGTGCCGTTTCTTTCTTTTTTTTTTTTCAGGTCAGATGCCCAATATGTCTCTGTATTTGTTACCGCATATTTAAAGCGTTTTGCTATCCCTCTAATGAATGTGCTGCTGTGGCTTCCAGGGGAATTCGCGAGGGGGTGCGGCAACTTCAGCGTTTGGGAGGCTGGTGCAAGCAAACAGCGCATCGACGACATGCTGAGCTCATTGTTTGCAAATGGCTTAAATTTGTTTCGTTGAGGAGTGTTGTAGTAGATAAAGCTCTTTCCAAGATACCTTATGTTCTCGATGTAGGTGTTTTGTTGATTCTGTGTTTTTATTGTCTTATTAACGTGTTCGCACGTATATCGTATTCACTTAATTTTTATGCAATAAATTGACTGTGCAGAAAACAAACTTTTCACGTTTCGCCATTCAACGTTTGAAGCGGGAAAAGACTAGAAATTACGTGATCCCGAACGAAAAATAAAAATGCGGCCTGTGCCCTTATTAAGAACTCCCAAATGCAGTAATAAATTCCACTGCAGCACATATATATGAAGCGCACAAAAACACACACAAAAAAACCTCGAATGCAGGTCAACACTGCTCCCAATGCGCCCCCTGAAAACTCCCAGTTGGAGGAAACAATACACTCCCAATGGTACCCCTGGAAACTCCCATTGTAGTGGCAGTAAAATGAAACTCCCATATGCTACTGAAAAAACTGCCGAAATAATGGGAGTAATGCGAAACTCCCATTGGAAGGAGTTTTGAAAACTCCGAATTGGTACTGAGTTATGACACAAGCCATTTACTCCCATTCCGGCTTATTTGTGTTCTGTGTGTAGTGGTCCCTTCTGAGGCACTCATATCACGATAAGCACGTTTTCATAACAGGTGCTCATGCGCGAACTGCGTTACAATGACCGACGAAGAGGACTGCTGCTGTTACCGGGGGTACGGGAGGTTCGAGAGAGGCAAAGGCACCCCAGGAGCGCCACAACCACCAGAAAACTAAAAAAATGTGTGCCTCAACAGGGCTCTGCTGGAGGTTGCACTTCGACAGAATGGCACCCCGATACTGCCTAGAAGCAGCCTGTCTGGGAATGTCTGGAACACAACACACTCGCCTTTGTGGGCTTGAAGTGTTCCCTATTTACAGTAGCAACCCACTGAGCAGCGAGTTTCGGCTCCCGCGGGAAGATGTGAAAGACCACTTTACCGCTGCCATAGGTGCTGTTACAACCGAATGCCGAGCAGAACCTCGGCATGGTTACTCCGCTTCCACGGCACGATTGTGAAGCAGTACAACGCAGCACTGAAAAAGTTTCCACTACTAGTTGCTAAATAAAAACAAAACACAGCACGGGGCCCAGGAAAGCAAACGCTGGCGGACGGCACGCTGAGAAAGGCAGCAGCAGGGACCGAACACTTGCCGCGGCTGCCGATCGCTCCTCACGACGACGTCACCACGACCCCTTTCACTCTCGTGCCGTCCTCCTCCCCTGCGCTCTGCGCGTCGCGGGGGCGTGGCGATGGCGCTTGTTTATTCGCCTATTACGCCGCTATTTCAACCAAAAGAAAAAAACCTCGTAGGTAAGGTGTTTAAGGTCAACGCTTCCGAATTTCTGTGTATTCAGCAGATTGAAAACTGCCTCAGTATCCCTTTAAAGGAGCCATGAAGACAAAATACAAATTGGGTTTATTACAAATACTGCTTATTCCCGATAACAATGATACCAATATCATCGCAATCTTCGAACAAATAACGAAGATATTAATGAAAACGTGTGAAGCAGTCGCGACCCCCTAGCCAATTTCCTGCAACTTTTCTATGACGTCACGGAACCTTGTTTGCGCGATTGGCGGCCGCCTAACTGACCTGTCGCGACGACACATGACTGGACGTCTGTAATGGGGCCTCCAGTTCCATTTGACCGCATCACTTGAATGCTAACGTGCAGTTAACGCACTGAAAATTATGTTTTAGTATTGGCCCGTATGACGTCATTCTTGCTCATAACACGTCACTGTGGCGCGAAATTTGAAAGTTTTTAAATACTTCTTCCTTTTTTTTTCGTTAAAAAACATCTTTTGTGGCTGTAATGGAGCTGAGTGAGATACTGAATCCTAGTTCTTTCAAATTAAACTAAGTTGTATTTTCTCTTCATGGCTCCTTTATGCGCGGAAATGCTCATTCGTTAATGTTTGCACACTCATTCATTCCACCCACCTTTATAAGATGGAAATACCTAGCACAGCTCCAGGCAACGTAATCTGAAATAACAAATTTCAGGACCTTATAAAATGAATGGACCTAATTTTTTAGCTTCTCTAATATTGTGCTTCTTTTTCCACTGCTTTTTATTATCACTGAGAGCACTGCTTTATGCTTAAGAGGTTATCAGAAACGGCTAACATGATAAAAACGCTCTAGGTACAACAGAACTCCCGATATTAACTTTGCTTCGTCGAAGGTAAAAGGAAGAATGTACATGATAAAAACGCTTTAGGTACAACAGAACTCCCGATATTAACTTTGCTTCGTCGAAGGTAAAAGGAAGAATGTACCATTGATATATTAATGTTCTGCGAATTGTTTCTTGATAAAACACGGTATTGTACTGCCCGCCAAAGCACACAAACCTAAATGCACTGGAAAGGGTTTTACAAAAAGCATTGTATTTCTGTATTGTCCTAAGCTACAACAATGGGTATTTATGAGGCCTTTTTGATAAACCCGGTGCGCTCTTTATGTAAGCGCGAACTACCACTGGCGCCTTTTTCTGGCGAGGCTGCAATCTTTCTAATCTTTCTAATCTTTCCGTACTAAGTGCCTAGATTCCGGCCGTAAACCTTCTCTCATGGGTGAGCCTGAAAACTCTGTGCGCTCGACCCTACTCTTGCGTGTTTTTGCTTTCATGAGAACTTTGAGGCTATTCCCTCCTCCTTTTTCGCTTTCCATTAAAAGTCTTTCGTACATTATTAATTATTTAATATTTTAATCACTTATTTAGGCAATTAAATATTTATTCGTTCGTTCGTTCGTTCATTCATTTATTTATTCATTCATTCATTCATTCATTCATTCATTCCTTCATACATCCATTCATTCATTCATTCAATCACACGTCAATCACCATTCATTGAAGCGTTTTAGACAACAATGTCTGTTTACAATAGCTACACCTTTGAGACAAAAGCGCTGTTGCACAAAAGGATGCCCGCTGTTTTGTTTTCGGCAGATCTTTCGATGGACGCATTTGCTGCATAAAAAGGAACGGAGTTTTCAAGCACTAAATAACCTTATATATATATAGAAAAAGAATGGTGCTCAAGCCTATTAAAATATACAAGCTGACAAATATCCCGGATATTGTATCAGTTTCTTATAGAGTGAAGATATGATTATTATTCTCCTTGAGATGTGTAGGAATAGCGTTGGCGAGGAGTGTTCTAAGATTTTGTGGACGCGTCCAAAGATGCATGCGTACTGTTTGGTTCCCATGTCTCATTGCGCGCCCTCAACGCCAAAGGACATATACTACGTGCATTCAAAACGAACCTTGTATTGCAGTGGTCGACCTTGTTGGGTGAAAGACGTGCATGACGCAGTGCCAATTCAACTATCACGATACGGCAGCCCACCCCGTGGATTGTTGTGTCCCTTTGATATGGTCTACTGTGTGGCGCTCCGCACGCGTGGTGTGCCGTTACTGAGAAATCGAATGTTTCAGAGGCAGAGCGTGTTCTTGCTTAAGTAAACAGCGAATTGGAAAACAGGCAACAGAGAATGTTAGATTCTCGCATAAATTTGAATACCCCCAACAGCACAAGTTTACCGGTGATGTGTTGAAAACCGCTTTAGAAAAGCCGAGTGCAGCCGGCGTTTGCCATGGGGTAAGTTAAAGGCTCTACCGACCGTTGCTGGAATTGTATGCATGTATGTATGTATGTATGTATGTATGTATGTATGTATGTATGTATGTATGTATGTATGTATGTATGCATGTATGTGTGTGTAGGTGTGTATGTATGTATGTATGTATGTATGTATGTATGTATGTATGTGTATGTATGTATGTATGTATGTATGTATGTATGTATGTATGTATGTATGTATGTATGTATGTATGTATGTATGTATGTATGAATTCAGAGCTCTGAATTGCTGTGTTTAGTTCTGGTCTCTGGTCAGATATTTTGTTGTTTAAAAGTGCGTATATTAGTCACTCGCACCGCGCTACCTTTGATAAAACAATCAAACCCGCTCATAACGAACTCGAAAGTGCCGCAAAAACTGGTCCTTATATCAGTAGTTCGTTGTATATGGACTCGCCCTTTAAAACGCGCGCAAATTAGCGTACATGTCGAACAACCACTTCGGTGACAAGTCTTTCGCTCCATGCAGGGGCGCTCCATGCTTGCATACGAACGAACTAAACTGTGTTTGTGTCGAACCTGCCGCATCCGGCTCAATGCCCGCGAAGACATTCTCTGGTACGTCTTCAAAACCTCCACTCGCCGCAGTGGCTTCCGTAGTCATCAGCCACGACAGGCTGATCCTTCCGGTGGCGGCGTCGCTTCGGCCGGAGAAGAGCAAAGTTGGAAAGTTTGAACGCCATCATGGTTTGTTATCAGCAAATGAGGAAACGAAGTATCTCGTGAACCGGGATCTCTAGATTGTAGCTAAGTAACCACTGGCGCTTTTTGCAGCGTGCGAGGCCGGTGTCACGTCGGCTCCGACGCCGTGCAGGTCGACACCGGTGATAGCAACGCTTGAGCGGCAGTTTATACGGATTGCCGCATAAGGTTCATTTGGCTTTCTTGAATATGCTTCAGTTTCTAAATTGTTCACACTTAATTACGTTGACGGCGGCGTACAAATTAGGGCTGCTAATTACCGCCAGTTCACCGCAGGGCTTCATGCTCACACATTTTTTTGTTACTCACAGCCAGTCTGCTTCTGGAGCAATTCCTGGAAAGTGAGTGACATGGGCTGTACGGTGCTCGCCGATCTGGGATATCTTCCTCACAATTAAATGGAAGCTGTGAAGGTACCAGCACGCGGTCTCTCTCGTGTTTTAGGGACTGTTTAGATTTTTTTTTTGTTTTGTTTGCACCATATTTTTACCGTGACCATGTCGGAAGTGTTCGTTATAAAAATTGGACGTTTAGAAACGTTTTTGGCATGTATGAACGCAGTTTCAAGGGGTAGCATAGGAAAGCCGTACCTGCAACGAAATATGGTCATTATAACCGATATATCATTATATCTGGGATCATTATAACTGGGTTCGAGAGTATCGGAAAGGTAATTATGCAATACTGTGCAATACAATGGAACCCAAAGCAACTTATGGTATACGCCGTCCTTGTATTTTTCTGTATGGTATTATTTCTAATAAGGCATAATTACGCATAACATATAATTAAGGTACAATGCTCGAGGGTGTGGCTGGATTCCGTGGTAGAAAACCCGTAATTTCGCGACCACAACAAGAAGCTTTTGTGCATGAGATCGTCTATAAACTCGTGTGCCTCCACCGGTTCTCTAGCTCCTGGCGTCGACATTTTTTCAGGAAAAGCCAAGCGTATGACCTGCTTTGGCGGAATTTGGTGCCATTACAAAAATAAATCTTGTCCTGCGGTATACATAAAATTAGATGAATAAAGCGAAGTTGCACGTTTGCAACCCTCTTCCTTAGGAAGATAGGAAATGAGAGGTGTTGAGTGCTTGACGGCATCCAATCAGCCATTATATTGAAAGGGAATGAGTGCCGCAGGCTGTTGTGTTTTTTAATAGTCCTCTGTTCCAACCACGTTTATGATGTTAAGAATTTCAAGATATTTTCTTGACTTCTTTCCTTTTTTTATTGCCGTCAGTGGCTTCTAGCCTTACAGTAGGGAGAATATGCAACATATAAATACCCCTACTAGTTACATTGACAAAAAAGACAAAATCTTTCAACAGGCTGAGAGGCAATTCAGAGATAGGATCACTCACACAACGAGAGGAACGAGTAAAATGAAAAAAATATGTGCAATGCTCGTCAAATTACTCAACTGGTGCCTATCAGCCTTATCTGTCTTATCTTAACAGCTTAAACCTGTAAGGAATATGCGTGAGCTTCAAATGCTTTACAAAAAGAGGATACGCCGTTTACCAGGCTTCTGCCGGACATACAAGACTACGAACGACAAGAAGACAAAAAGAAAAGAAATATAAAAGTATCCTCTAATGGCAAGCTGCCACCTTGCTAAATTTCTGGCTGCTGCCATTGTTTCAGTTCATGCATTTGTACGCGCTCTGGGAATATTAAAGAATTACTGTTATTTGAATCCTGTATGCAATATTGTTCGTCTCTTTGCTTTTGGCAATATCAATGTATTGTGCTTTTTAATTGCAGCTTTTTTCGAAAACATCTTAAGTCCCTGCTCAAAGAATCTTTCTTTGAGTAATTTTGTTGCAGCTTAATAAACTTTCTGATACATTTCTTACAATGTATGCAAACAAACCAAACTAGCAACAGTACAACTGGCATACAATGAGGACGTCATCGCTTGAGCTACAACACACGGTGCCTTATTCGCCATGGAGTATCGAGGCAAAGTGCTTGCATAAAACTTATGACTTAAACATTCTCTCCGTTAGATTAGAGGCATCACTGGGCAGAAGGAGTCGTTTTTGCTGCTTGCTTCGAACATAATCATTTCGTAACACAAATCTTGAAAGGAGAGACGCACGGAGCCGACAGATTCCTGAACAGAAGCCAGACGTGAGTGCTGGTACTGCACATCGCGAAATACTTCTGTACAGAAATGTCAAATTTCTCAAACAAGTTGTCCCGCACGGGATATTGCATTTTATTTATTTATTTATTTTATTTATTTATTTATTTTCAGATACTGCGGACAGCAATGCTGTCCAAGCAGGAACGATATAACGATATAACATGACAGTGAAACCTGCACTAGTGAAAAGAAATTGTTCGTTCGTATGGTAGTTTTATGGCAATTTTGTTTCACCTAGCACAGCCTGCCGTAGGCGATAATTGTCTACACGTAAACACTGCACTTTGTATTTCGGTTGTAAGCATGTAGTTATGTGACACTGCAAGCAATCCACAATCAAGTCATGCCTTTGAGGAATAAGGTAGATTACACCTGTAAGCGACACGCACGCCTTCCCCAGAGTCAACGAGTCCGATTGCGTACACGCGACTTGATAAGAGAGAGTATATATAGTGGCACCCACAACAGTTCGCAATCTTTTCCCCATTGGTGAGGTCCGATATTGAGAAGCTGGAGAAAGTATGGGGCAGGCACTTTTGTTGTCCTTACTGCTGTTTGGTGCTGCTTTGGCCACTCAAAAAGGTGAGACGCTTTTTTAAACATTATAATATTGTCACGTACGAAGTGGGGTGGAGGTGCGTTCTCCTAACGCACAATGTGATCCTGCCGAACTCTGTGGTAACCATCAAAAACAACCACACCATCCTTCCAATTCTGAATTTTGGATTGCATCCCCAAGTACTTCCCCAAGGAATTTCCCTCGCCTCAGTTTCTCCACTGCACGACATTGACATTTCTGCGCTAACCGTCGACACTTCTCTACCGGCTTCCTCTCGTGACCTCGTATATACCCCGAACTTAGCGGAGAAATTTGGCGCAATGATCAGCTCCGACCTTTCAGGACCACAAGCCCAACAACTACGCAAGCTTCTTCTGTCGTATTCTGACATTTTTGACTTCCAGAACCGCCCCTTGGGTCAAACACATGCAGTGAAGCACCGGATTGACACAGGCGATGCCAGGCCAATTTACAGGCGACCTTATCGAGTGTCCCATGCGGAACGCGATGTAATCCAAAAAGAAGTAGAAAAAATGCTCGATAAAGACATCATCGAGCCTTCCTGCAGTCCGTGGGCGTCCCCAGTGGTTCTGGTAAAAAAGAAAGACGGCAGCTGGCGCTTCTGCGTCGATTACCGCCACCTCAATAAAATAACCAAGAAGGACGTATACCCACTGCCAAGAATAGACGCCGCCCTCGACTGCCTTCATGGGGCTAAGTTCTTTTCCTCAATTGACCTCCGCTCGGGCTATTGGCAGATCTCTGTCGACGAGATGGACCGGGAAAAGACTGCATTTGTCACACCCGATGGCCTTTACCAATTCAAGGTCATGCCATTTGGGTTGTGCAATGCGCCAGCGACCTTCGAAAGAATGATGGATTCCCTACTTCGTGGATTCAAATGGTCGACGTGCTTGTGTTACTTGGATGACGTCATTGTGTTTTCCCCATCATTCGAAACTCACCTATCTCACCTTGCGGACATCCTTTCCCTTTTCCGACATGCTGGCCTGCAACTAAACTCTTCTAAATGTCGATTTGCTCGCCGCCGCATTACGATCCTCGGCCATCTCGTCGGCGCTGAAGGAGTTCAGCCTGACCCAGACAAAGTCAACGCCGTGAAGAACTTCCCGGTTCCGTGTTCTACAGACGCCGTGCGGAGCTTTGTCGGACTTTGTTCTTATTTTCGACGTTTCATCAAAAGCTTTGCTGATATCGCCCGTCCTCTCACTGACCTTCTCAAGAAAGACGTTAAGTTCTTCTGGGGTATCGACCAAGATGAGGCTTTTCACACCCTAATATCCCTCCTTACATCATCCCCAATTTTAGCCCACTTCAACGCAGCCGCTCCTACCGAAGTGCGAACCGATGCCAGCGGTCACGGGATCGGCGCCGTACTGGCTCAACGCCAGGACGGTCACGATCGCGTTATCGCGTACGCCAGTCGCCTCCTCTCGCCTGCCGAACGCAACTATTCTATCACCGAACGGGAATGCCTTGCACTTGTGTGGGCCGTTGGAAAGTTTCGCCCCTACCTGTACGGACGGCCCTTCACTGTTGTCACAGATCATCATGCGTTATGTTGGCTCTCTTCATTGAAAGATCCCACCGGACGCTTGGGTCGCTGGGCACTACGCCTTCAAGACTATTCTTTCTCCGTCGTCTACAAGTCTGGTCGCCTTCATCGGGACGCTGACTGTCTATCTCGTTATCCGGTTGACCCTCCTGAGCCTCTGCCCCAATCCTGCTTGTTGTCCATTTCGGGATTACTCCACATCGGTGATGAGCAGCGTCGCGATCCCTCTTTGAAATCCATCATCGACAGTCTCACCATGGGCTCCCCTGGACCTACCACTCATCTGTTTCGACTCCAGGATGGCATCCTTTACCGCCAGAATCTCCGTCCAGATGGCCCTGAGCTCCTGCTTGTTGTCCCTAACCACCTTCGTTTAGACATCCTCAAACAATTTCACGACCTACCTACGGCTGGTCACCTGGGTGTTTCTCGAACGTACGACCGTGTGCGTCGTCGATTTTTTTGGCCCGGCCTTTACCGTTCTGTCCAACGTTATGTGGCCACGTGAGACCTATGCCAACGCCGCAAGAAGCCTACCGCGTCACCGCCCGGTCTCCTACAACCGTTAGACATCCCCACTGAGCCCTTTTATCGTGTTGGTGTTGATCTTCTCGGTCCGTTTCCGGTGTCTACCTCGGGCAACAAGTGGGTAGCAGTCGCCACCGATTACGCGACACGCTATGCCATTACCCGTGCTCTCCCCTCCAGCTGCGCATCCGACGTGGCCGACTTCCTTCTACGCGATGTAATTCTTCATCATGGAGCACCTCGCCAGCTTCTTACTGATCGAGGCCGCTATTTCTTGTCCCGAGTTGTTGAGGGCCTTCTTCGTGCGTGCGCAACACAACACAAGGTCACCACTGCTTACCATCCGCAAACCAACGGCCTCACGGAGAGGCTCAACAGGACGCTTACAGACATGTTGTCGATGTACGTCTCCACCGACCATCGCGACTGGGACGTGGCGTTGCCTTACGTCACGTTCGCTTACAATTCGTCCCGTCACGACACTGCAGGCTCGTCCCCATTCTACTTGCTCTACGGCCGCGAACCATCTTTGCCGCTCGACACCCTTTTACCGCCTTCTCAGCCCACAACTGAGTATGCCGAAGCCGCCATCGCCCGTGCCGACCACGCTCGCCAAGTTGCCCGCTCTAACCTTCTCTCATCACAAGTCTCCCAAAAGGCGCGCTACGACTCGCGACACCGAAACCTTTACTTCCCGCCGGGATCACTTGTTCTGCTGTGGGCGCCGTCGCGCCGCGTGGGACTTTCTGAAAAACTCCTCTTTCCCTAACCCCGGAAAGGAGAACCCCGCACCTCCACCAAGATGTTACGGTGACGTGAAGGAAGACGTGTAGCCAAGCGGTACAAGAGGTATCCGCACAGTGTATTTGCAATCGCGAGAGCACCCCGCAGGCCAGGCGCAAGATCCTCTTCTACTTCGTCATCTAGCTCGTTTTTCGAGTCCGCGTGCGCTACCGTCATCTTCTTTCGGCTAGTATCTGGCACATGTCCCAATGTGGTGCATAGGCTATGCACGTACCGTAGCAATATGATCAGAGCCTTCAAACTTTTCTTTGCTTAAAAAGGTTAATAGCTGTCGCACGAATGCGCAGCCATCCGTATAACAGCGGGAATGCATGCGCTGTAGACTAAGCTAAATCTCTGTATTCTAGCAACCGAATAACCTGAAATGAACCGTCTTTACATTGACCCAAGTTCAAAAAAGGTCGCACTCCTTTAGGTTTGTCGCCTGCGAAAACCAGCAGGTTATGTGGATGCCGGAATGCAAATCTAAAACAATGCTTACGTTACCATTTTTTGTGGGCAGAGAAATGCGGTCGTCCTGGCGTCCAGCCCATGCTGGAACCCGGGGACCGAGTTTTCGGGGGCCAGGTCGCCATTCCTCACAGCTGGCCATGGATGGCTGGCTTGTACTACAGTAATGGTTTCGATTTCTGCGGGGGTGTTTTGATCAGTGACCGACATGTCCTTACGGCTGCCCACTGCTTCTGGTGAGTTGCACCTTCCTGCAGTTAAGTACATATCGACTCCTTTAGTGGAGCCGGGACTAATACTACTTGGCCAAAATTATTGCAACGCAAATATTATTTGTTCTGTGATCAGCGTCCTCACCCTAAACTCGCACGATGGCCTTATGTTTGGGTTTATCACCTGTCAACGAGACTGGTGACACTTTCAAGACGATGGATATACTTTGCTGTCTTCGACACAACCTAACTGTGTGTCTGAATAAAGAACACTATCCAGGGTAAAATACCTTTTTCGGTTTACAACATGACGAAGCTTTCTTTGTGGGGATGATTAATCACTGGTATACACCATGAAAATACTTCCAGTAATTGAAAAACCAGTTGGCTTACGTCCGCTTTATCTTCAGAAACATTGTTGTGTGAAACTGCTTTTGAACATCGTGGTTCCGTTTATACGCAATAGGCTGCACAGTAGCTTTTCTGAAACGAGAAGCGCCAAATACGAACCGTAGGACACGTGTGGTGCTTACCTAGATACCTGACTGATATAATAAAATGGCAAAGGCAGATATTTGTAGTTTGTAAATTAAGAGCTCCAGAGTTGAACTGCTCTGACAAAAAAACCAGTCCCTCTCCAAAATAAAACAGAGGCGCACGAAAAGCTTCTCACTAGTCAGCATAAACCGAAACAAAGCTCAGAGGCCCATCAACTCCGACCCAAACCCTGACCTGACACAAACCGAACCCAACGTCATTCACTGGCTGAGCTTGATCTTATCACGAAAAAAAAAACAATACCAAACACGCACCAGATGAACAATCACCTCTAATCACACCAGGAATTACTTCGTCACATACACATTCACCTCCACTGACGTGCCTGTCCTCAGCAACTTTCAAATGAATGGCTCATATCTCGGCATGCGGCGAAGCTTACCAACGGCGGTGTCCTTGTAAACCTCGATGCGGTAAATGAGTCTCCGGTCTCCGGTCATGAGTCTCCGGTGCACCCATTTCAACTCAGCCAACCAAGTCCTGGCGTGAAGTAAGGCCTGGGAACGGCAGCGTCCGTGGGAACGACACTGCGCAAGATCACCTTCAAGAGCTTTGCGTTTGAAAACCGTGTCCGAATTGCCCTATCAGAAGAAGTCGCTCTCGTAACGCGAGTGACCCAGGTTAGTTGTGACCATTGGAACTGTGTTTTTTTCTTGGTGTGCTTGGTTTTTCACAACACCATTACAAGCCTAAACCACGCAGTCAATGCGATACAACCTTTCTTGAGTATACAACCAAGCGCTAGAGGAATTACAGAGGATGTGAGAAAGGACCGGTGTAGAAGGTATTTAAGAATGTGCACTTTTATGTTTGTTATACCTTCCAACGTTCCGTATGGGCAGTTTCTACAAAATCACTGTTGTGGTTGTCCTGCGAAAATTCGTTTTTTTTCTGCATTGCTGAATTCAGTGTACTTTGGGGAGACGTGTTTGTAAAAGTAAGGTATCGGCGTTCCTACTGCAATAACAAGCTGGGTGAAATAGTCTATACTTTGTGTAGCCGTTGATATTCAAAGGGAAAGAGGTGATTTTAGGAGGACTCGCTATCAGTAGCACTGTGAAGACGTTGCGCACCTAACCCTTTTGACTCGTTCCAACTTCCTTACAACACTATGTAACCGTTCGTCAGCAGCCGACGAGTCAAGATACCGTTGTATGGACTTTCTTCTGTCGCGATACCCTTGTTATCTAACTTCATCTGTAGCCCTTCAGTATGATGCACCTTAGGCGCACTTGTAGCTCCTTTGCTAAGGACGCCGGAATTTCTAATAACCTAACCGTTTTGAGTTATCATGTGTGAAGCGCATTCCAGTGAATTCTACACGCCTTTGGCGAAGCCTTCATATGCCACCAGTCCGCAGGACTGCGAAATTGCGGTTCATTCGCCGTGATGGGGAAAAAGTTGCTGGCTTTTCTGCCGCGCACAAAGCACGTTTTGTTAGTCCAAAGCTGTCGTTTGCGGAGTCAGACGAAGAACTAATACTATCTCCTCGTTTATAACGTGATCACTGGTTCATTGTGGTTCACTGGTTCACTGGTTCACTGCTTCTCCTTTACCGTTTCCGAACCGGCTTGGGTTAAAAAATAATTCAATACACTTATCCAAAAACACAGGGGCTTGAGACTGACTGGAAGCCCCCCATTTCTTAACGCTGTTGGAGACCGAACGCCGTAGTTGCAGGGAAATCGGTGCTTCAACCATTCTTTATCATTCAAAGCCAGTGCCAGCATGTGAACTTCACGAGCAAATAAAAAAGCAACCTTGAAGAACGCACTACATTAGCCTTAACACTGAAGGAAATATCAGCGACAAAAAGGAATTTTATCACCTGTCACAACTTGCTGGCACTTGCTTTTTTATAGAATGGAATTAAACTATCGTACCTTATGCAGGCAATACCTGGGTATCTTTACTGCAAAGGTGAACTCTATGGCTTCTGCAACGCGACCCCATGCTTCGTCACAAACAAACAGGTCCTAGAGAAAACACCCATGAGACATGTCGCGGATATGATTTTCATGAAACAGTGCATTAATGGAATGAGTCACTTTCTCAGGCCAATATTTTCTTCTTAAGGCGAATCTCTGATACGAATGCCGATAGAAAAGCGTTTATAAACACGAAGCCGTATCTCAAAAACTTAGGACGCAGTTTGCCAAATTTCCGAGAATTGTCGAGTAATGTGTAGCATCCTTATGATGTTTTTGTACATTGTCTGTGTTTTTACAGACAGGTTTGGCTATGAGTAGACGAATACGTGGTTTACTTTACTGTTTTCACGTTCTGTCTGTTTATTTTCTCCGATTGCGTAAATATCCCCTGCTTTAACACTATGTACTTCTCCGCAGATGGAAGGCGTTGTGCTGAATTGCCAATTCTTCGCGATTTCTATTATTGCTATTCGCAACGTTCTTTCCCGCCTCTTTCTTTTTAGTTTTGCGTTCGTGTTCTCGCACCCAATTCTATAATGGGTATTTTCATTTTGGTCAGTTCATTTATCTAAAGATACATTATTTTTTATAATTTTCTCTTCTTTGGATTTTAAAAACGCCCTTGGGTCAACTCTCTGCATTACGCCATTATACCGATTAAAAGGGTTACTTCTTCAATTATGCATATTAGTGGAAATTCAGGGCGTTGGGAAGCGTGCTCCTTTTCCCTATTTTTATTCTCATTTTCAGTGTTCCTTTCCGCGGGTATTTATTTTTGCGGTCGTGTTTTTGGACGCGATGCAAAGGATACATATAATTGATTTTGCAAGTTCATTTTTGTGAAGTTTAGATGTTTTGTTTTTGTTCTTTTCTGGTTTTTAAATATTCCGTTTGCATCTTATGTAAGACGTATTTGTGACAACCAGCCATATTTTTACCTGGCGCTACGCCTGCTTCTCCTATTGGTTGATTTCAATTGTAAGTACCTAAAACCGACACTAAGTTTGCGAACAACAGTTCATTGTCTAATTTAAACCATCTTGACGGTGTAACAATATTTTACTGCCTTTAAGGCTTGCACAACTCAAAATAAATATTTTTGGGACAGAAGAATTACTGCTCTTTATAACAGCAAAGGGAAATGTTTGTAGAAATCTCGCAATGGCGATGTTGTATGGTGGCCATTACAATATCAACTCTCTATTCTGTATTTCCAGTCCAGAAAGAGACACCGATTTCACTGTGCATCTGGGGTCTCACAAACGCGCCACAAGAGACCGAAGTGAATCTGTGCACAAGGTCAAAGAAGTCTGCGTTCACCCTCAGTATCCTTGCTACCGAGTGAGTTGCTCTGTGTTATACTTCCATATAGCGCCGAAAGATGAAATGAGGGGTTAAAACAATGGGGTGAAATGACATACAAGCTGTAACTGAAGCTGACCTGCGCATCTTCACCTGAGCCAGTCTTTCGCGCCCATGCTCCTTCGCACCGCTTTCAATGTCTCTTTTATCTCCAGATGAACTAAAAAATGTACTCTTAGGAAAGAATAGCTCCCTTATCCATTTTAATGCCCGAAGTCTTCGGAAAAACTATGATGCTATTAATAACTTTATTGCTTCACTTCATCATTCATTTTCTGTCATTTGTATTTCTGAAACTTGGTTGTGCAACGCCGATTGCAATTTATATGGTTTCCCGTTCTATCAGGCCGAATATTGCCATCGCATTTCAAGTATTCACGGAGGCGCTGCTATCTTTATTTCTCCGGAAATAAAATACTCACGTCGGCAGGATCTGACTATCAACGTCCCCCAGTGTGAGACAGTCTGGATCGAAATAGATAAATCATTTTTTCCGGAATGCCATAAAAACATTGTTCTGGGCAGTATATACCGCTCCCCATCTTCTTCCACTCCTGATTTCGTGCTCGGTTTAGCTTCGGTATTCAGTAAGGTATCCGCTGAAAATAAGTGCGCGGTAATTGTAGGAGATATCAATATTAACTTGCTCGATACTACCTCGAACTCATATTTAGCGTACACTAATTGTTTTAGCGGATTTGGTTACGAATCTTTAATTCTGCATCCCACAAGATGTGTAACGCAAACACTTCTTCACCACGCCCTGTCTAATATATCTCCGTCACCTGAATCTGGCGTAGTAAGTTGCGACATTTCAGATCATTACCCGATATTTCTTACGTTTCCCACTAACGCACAAAACTCTGTTCCTTCTTTTTTCACCTCCGTTCTTAACAAAGAAGAATTCATTGATTCAGTAGAAAAAACTGATTTCTCTGTAATTGATTCCTTACGTGACCCGGATGAAGCGCTGCAGACGTTTGGTAACCTATTTCTAGGGGCTGTTTCGTTAAACACAAAAATAATTAAATGTAAAAAAAGGCATAATTACCCAAGTAACCCGTGGGTAACGCAAAAGTTACTAGAATGCATGCGTAAAAAGGAAAATATGTATAAGAAAACTAAAAAGAAGCCGTTCAATTTAGCTCTTGCTAATCGATACAAAAACTATTGTAACATCCTAAATGTTATGTTAAAGGACGCAAAAAGGCTCTACTACGAAAAGGAATTCAGTAAATTCAAGAACAATCCAAAAATACAATGGAAGCTTCTAAACAATTTCTTAAATAATGCATCACGTAATGTCCCTATCTCTAAAATTGTTCATGACGGTCGTACCTTTCATCAACCGGATCATATTGCTAATGCTTTTAATGACTATTTCTCAAATCTTCCTGCAGCAGGCCAATCAGTAGCAAATGTTAATATGTGTCGGTCTTCACATAATTTTTATCTTTTTCCTGTCACTCCCGATGAAGTTCGTGCCACGCTCCTTACCCTTAAGAATACTTCAGCTGGTTTAGATAACGTGTGTGCATATCATCTAAAACTTGTTGCTCATTGTGTTTCTCTTCCTCTCTCCATCATTATCAACAAGATTTTCGCTCTCGGCATTTTTCCAAGCTTTCTTAAGCGTGCTAAAATTATTCCTGTTTTTAAGAAAGGAGACAAGCACCTAATATCTAACTACCGGCCTATTTCTATCCTTTCTTCTCTTAGTAAAGTAATCGAAAAGTTGTTTGCTAATCGACTAAATAACTATCTAACTAAATTCAACATTCTTAGGCCCTGTCAATTTGGTTTTCGTTCTGGAAGTTCGACTAATCTTGCACTTTTGTCTTTAACCGATTTGATTAAAAAATCGTTCGACTTAGGTATGTTTGTTGGATCTGTTTTTTTAGATTTTACTAAAGCTTTTGACACTATTAATCATAATATTCTGTTTCGCAAACTTGAATCCTATGGATTAACCGGACCAGCTTTAAATTTCCTAAAGAATTTTCTTATTAACAGGGAAGGTAGTGTTTGGGTTAATAATGCGTATTCTATGACTAAAACGATTAATCAAGGTGTGCCGCAAGGTTCCATTTTAGGTCCTTTATTGTTTATTATCTATATTAATGACCTTGCTGATTCCATTAATGCCTCACACTGTGTTCTATATGCTGACGACACCACAGTATCTTCGGCTGATAAATCTTTGTCCAATCTTACGTCTAACCTAAATATTGTTTTGGCTAAAGTAACTAATTGGTGCCTCATCAACCACCTACTAATCAATCCATCAAAAACTAAATTTATGATTTTTAGACCACCCCAGAAGCGCCTATCATATATTCCAACCATTTCTCTCTGTTCGAGTACCATAACCCCATGTGACAGCATCCTTTTTCTTGGAGTGTTCATCGACTCGCATCTGAAATTTCATAAACACATTGATCACCTTAGAAATAAGACTGCTTTTGGCATTCGAGCTCTGATAAAATCCCACCCATTTTTTTCACGCCAAGCCCTTATGTCTCTTTATTTTGCTTTCGTTCATAGTCATATCACATATGGTATTGTTGCATGGGGTAACACTTATGATTGTAATCTGGCACCATTACAACATATTCAAAATCAGGCTCTTCGTATCATTACTAACAGCTCATTTCGTGCTAACGCCTGTATTTTGCTTCAACAGAATAATATCTTATCGGTCAAAAATTTATTCTATTACAACATAGCCACGTTTTTGTTTCAGCTGCGTGTTAATAATTTATCGTACCAATTTATTGACAGGCAACTATTACAAAATAACAACTCCACCAGATTTGCAGCAAACGAAAATTATTTATTACCCATAGTCCATACTAACTATGGTCAGATGACATCCGCTTTTTCAGCTATATCATTCTGGAATAGTCTTTCGGTAGAACTAAAATCTTCATCATCATTCTTTTCCTTCAAACACTTGCTAAAAACGTTTTTGTTGAATCGATGAATGTATTGTTTTTATTATCTGTATTGCTATGTTACTGTTCATTTCGTTGCCCAAGTGTTTTTAGTTCAGCTTGATTGTAGTTGTAATGCAAGTGTATACTTAATGTTTTTTTTGTGTTGTTAACCTTTTTTACCTTTTTTCTTTGTTTGAATTAGTATTGTAATAGCAATATGCTACGTGTATTTTTTTGCATTTTTGTTTAACCGGTTCCGTCACTTTTTCTTACTATACTCTAGCGCTGCCTAAGCTGTGTTCATTGCGTTTAGTTACTGTAATTTTTTATTTTGCTGCTTTCTGTGTATTCTTCATTTTGTATTAATTAATCAAGGGTCCCGTTGCAGTCTGTTGACTATGGGACCCTTGTCTGTATACTAATTTGTATGTATTTCTCACCGTTTGGAATAATAAAAAACAATTCAATTCAATTCAATTCAATTCAGCGAGAAACAAATAAAAACGTTGCTGGTGTATTATGATGTGCAGGTAGAGCTTGCACTAATCGATACGAAATTATCTTAAAATTTGGAACAAAAACTTCTTTTGTAGGGCTTCACCTTAGGCCCTTTTATACAAAGCGGTTTTTCTGAATCTACGAAGCGACATTTTGTCTCAGCCGCCGCGGTGGCTCAAAAGCTAGGGGGTTGTGCTATTAAGCAAGAGGTCATGGGTTCGATTCCCGGCCGTGGCGGCCGCTTTCCTGATGGAGGCGAATAGGAAAAAACGCCCGTGTGTACTAGATTTCAGTGCACGTTAAAGTTCCCCAGGTGGTCAAAATTAATCCGGAGCTCTGCACTACGGCACGCCTTATCGCCTGCGTTGCGTCGGCGCGTTAAAGCCTACAATCCATGAAACAAGACATTTCGTCTCTGTACGAGCACGTGTGTTTTCCGTGAATCCCTCGGTGTGCAATGACGAATACATTTATATGTACAATTAATCCTAGATGTAACGAAGTTCACAATCGTTCGGAATTTTTCGTTACATGCAGGTTTTGAGAGAGGGCTCGCAGGAATAAAACAGAAACAAAGCTAAAAGGATAGACATCAGTGAATGTGAACTCACCGTTCATTGATCTTTTCACAGTCAAAAAGTGCGTGAGTTGCGCTTGACGCTTTCGCACGAGCTTAGGCACTACGTCCTAGGCAGCACAGGACCGTTCGGCCTAACTCAAGCAGATGTACTTTGGCCAGTGATTTTCCATCCGGCCTTTTTCCGGTAGACGTGTACGGCCCGTGTCCAAATGTGGGCCTTTTGGCCGTACACGGCCGTCTCTCCCATGGCTATCAAACAGCCAGTCTCCGTTTGCGGGTTGACCGGCTTAGGTTCATGCGCCCAAATTCCCGCCGTATGGCTCCGGCCATTCGAAAGTCACCTGTATGAGGCCGAAGTACGCCCACTGGAGGTCAGCCGAGATATGGTCGTCGGATTCCAGGCGGACTAAAGCTGCCGGAAGTTCGGCCATGCTACAGGCATTGGAGTCCAGCCACAGTACATTAACTGTACTAAGGCCGGTGGACGACGACTGCATGCAGCCCAAGCAGATGACTCAGTCATGCTGTCATCAGCACAAACCCGCCATTTGGGAAGAACGTGTTGCTGGGCGCGTTGGCACATCTTGGTGAATAAACACGCACTTAGCGCGAAAAAAGAACACACGCAGAAAGGACGGGACAAGCGCAAACTCCCAACTAACTTTTATTGGACAGTGCACACACATATAAGTACACTTGTCTTCTGGTCGCTCATGCGCACTTTCTCCAACCATAGCAATGTGTATCGCAAGTGTAGCTGAGCTCAGCATCACACACTGAAACTAATTTAAAACCCGCGCTTCGTCATTTACAAGGCTTTGTTGTTGTCGCGAATATAAGATAACACTTGTTTTTATATAGGCAGTCATTAAATCACATCAAAAACAGTGCAGGGCACAAAGTTGAGCTTACAAATGCACAAGCTTAGCCTCTGATATATTTCGTACGAAAAACGTAATGCAACTTTGTTTTTTGCCGCATTATTACCAGAAGAATTGCCGGAAAATTGTGGTTTTGCGCGCTATTGCCTTTCTTTGGTGAAGAGTCCTTCACAAGGCACCGATTCCACTCCTGTGTAGTGACAGCTTGCTCGACGAGCTTGCAGGCTAGTTATTTTCGCTGAAGCAAGGCCATCTCACGTCGGACATTTCTGCCGTGTCGATGTCTGCAATGCTCTTCATTTCTCGAGGGGGCGAATAGCCTCGAGCTGATGCTTCGACGAGGCCGGCGGGCGATGCGCGGTAGCGCTGCCTGGAGAGGCTTAGCTCACCCGTCCGTGCGACACAGTCTTCTTGGGGCAATAAATGGCATTCCTTTGGCCTCAAAGGTTAGCTGGTAATGTCCAGTGGGTCTTTGCACCTTGCCGGTTCCCCTAATACCACTCATTACTGCTGCACACACAAAGTTCGTTCATTTAAAGTGTATAAACACCAGGTGGGTGAAAAACGCGTCTGCCTCGTTCGGCGCCCTAACAGCTTTTTCAACGCTGAAGAAAAAACCCGACATGAGCCGGCCAGTCTGCTTCTAAACAGCAGTTGTGCATGGGTTCTGTGATCCCTAAGGCCTGCCGTTGTTCGGCTGTACACCACTTACCGAAAAAAAAGACTGGTAACTTGAGACCCTAACGTCGGCTGGTCTCCTCCAGAACAATAGATGCCAAATATTCTGCGGCCGTTCACTTGCCGTAATTCGACTGAAGACCGCTAACCGAAAGAAAAACGTACATCCTGAGGACGTAGGTCGGCCAGTCTCCTTTATAACACTCGTTCCCCAAAGAAAACGAATATTCTGCAGCCAGACGCGCAGTTCTCCATAGAAAGAGCGAAGTCGCCGCTGCCGCACTTCGGCCGGTCTCCTTCCGAACACCAACTGCCACAAGAATACGAATATTCCGTCGTCGGTTGCTTGCCATTCTGTGACTGAACACCACTTCCCGAAGGAAAAAAGCATGCCCTAAAGCCATACGTCGGCCGTTCTTGTTCTGAACTTCGGCCGCCGCAAGTAAACTATATATCTGGCAGCCGGGTACCTGCCGTTGTGTGTCTGAACATGGGCGGCCGGGGAAATACCGAAGGGCTGGAGTCCGAATACTAGCTGTTCAACGAGCAATCAGTGGCGGCCAGAACCTAGATGCAGGCCGGACATGCCAAAAAAGACCGTATACAGGCCGGTCTTGAGAAACACTTTCTGTGCTGTCTGGGTGGGCACTCAGAAGAAGCAAGGTCACTTACCCCGGTATTCACAAACGTATATATTTTTAAATATAACCTTCCCCTTGACACTTTTCTGTGCCTTAACACGTTTAAAAACCGAACGTGTGTTGCAAGGGCGTTTTTTCCGTACCTTATGTTCTTTACGTAACTCAAAATTATTGAGAGGGTGCTAGCTGGGATACACAACAATGTGGCCACATTCTTGATTCTCGACGGTAGAGGCGCAATTGAAAATTGTGAGCTTGTCCTGAAAAGACACAACGTTTCGTTTTTTCGCAGCAGAACTGACCACCGAGGAACTTCTACGAAAGAACGCTGTGGAGACGCGCGACTTCACGTCGATAGGACGGGCTTGCAGCTTGAAATCTGACGCGAACAAAGGCTGCACTCACACGTGGAAACGCATGGTAGTTTGCGGTACAGGAAAGTGTAGTTACTCTTCATAACTGTTGCGGTGTCACGCTAAACAACTGAAAGCAGAAGTAGATGCTACTTTAGTTACGGGATGGTGCATGCCACTCCGTTAATCATGATCATCATAGCGAATTTTGTTTGTAAGCGATTCTGGACGTTGTCGTTGCTGCTGGCTCTTAACAGTAGTGCTATTATTCGCTAAATTAGTTAACTTCTTCGATCGATTTTTCCGTAGAAGACCCAAAAACAATGACTGATCAGCTTGCCGACTTCGTCATATCAAGGTTACCCGCCGCAACGTTTTGTTACTTAGAGGTCGAAAATTCACAGCTTCGAAGGAAGTGGCAATGGGAAGTTGATAAACTTCGTTAAATCCAGGAATTCCTTATAAAGAGGTTTGTTACATCCATGTTCAAATTATCGCGCACAAACGTTTCATGTGCTTATCAATAAGCCTTTTTTTTCATTTTGCCGGTGACGTGTTCAAAAATATAATTACGGGGGATCACTTAATGACTGAGCAGCCTACTTTCGTAGCGGTGTTTTATTGCGAAGAAGCTAGTAGAATACATCGGCCGTTTGCAAGGAAAAACCTGAAGCCTAACTTATGTAACTCGGCTGCTAAGGCTGTTTTTTAAGCTTCTGGTATTTTATATATTAAACTCACTCGTGCAAATATTGTTAAACAACTGAGCGTGAAAGCTAAGCGTGTACGTGGTGGATCGAGACCGAGACCGACAAGAAGGAAAAAAACAAAAAAAAAAAACAGCTTGACTTGTTTGCTACTCCCCACTGAGGAAAAATACGAAAAGATACAAAGAAAAATCGGCAAACAGGGCAGAAGGCATCGTGCGCTTACACGTTGCACACATAAAAATAAAAATTATACACAATCAAATACACTAAATAAGGCGTGATTGTTTGAACAAAAATATCACGACTGAAAAAACAGCCTTTCTCATTCCGCATGTTGGTATTCATACCAGATTTAACGCAATATGCAGATGTATAGAAGCACGCCGCACAGCCATGTACACGCGCATAGATAAAGTTACATATATACATATCTGCATATCAATATACATACACGCGTACATGCACACCTGAACAGATGAAATAAAGAGCAAATAAGAACAACCGTCATTTGTTTCCAGTACTTGTCTAGACTTCCCGCCCTTGAATTAGGTAAAAATATAGAATTGCCCAATTCCAATTTCAAGTCAATTTGTCGTCAATTTTGACAATTCATTTTCTTGATAATATAACAACTACGCTGTCTACTCACATCGCAGAGTCCCTGCCCTGGTGGCGGGTTTTCTCACGTAGGCGGAAAGCGGAAACGCCCGTGGGTCGATATTTCGGAGCGCGTTAAAGATACCCACGATAACAGAATTATTCCGGAGCCCTCCCCTACGGCACACCTCAGAGTAGGGTGCAGCTTCGGCGCATTAAACCCCACAATCAATCAATCCCTTCAGTGGAGATCGCTGTAGACGATATTATTTCTGTAATTTTATTGCAACGCCACTGCCTCATGTAGCGCGTCTTCTTGTATGGTGTTATGAGCGCAACAATTTCTTAGTCTTACTATTGCTTAAAACAAGGTTTCTCTAACGATGAGTCATTTTACTTCTATACCGGTATAAAAGTGTTCATGTTTCCCAGTGTCCGGCCCAGTCTTCAGCGTTACGTTGATAGCTAATAGTAACAACATTAAAAGTCACTGAATGGCATTTGAGCAAAAATGTTTAGAAACGACCCAGCAATATTAAACGTTATGCCGCTTTTACAACATCGCTTACGCGTACTAACCAACAGAAGCTGAATAAAAGATTCAGTCGTCTTTATGGGAAAAGTTCGCCATGCCAACAAGATTCTAGATGGGCGACTCTATGTACTCCGCAGGGCAAGTTGTCAAAGCTATTTGCGCAATATCGCGACACGACTGTCCATCAAAAATGGCGATACCCAAAGTACCTTGCCAAAGGTTTCAGCCAAACACCATCCAACCGTAAGGCCCATGTTCGAAGCGTGTGCTGCACGGTGAAATTGTGCAGCAAAGCCTAGACAAAGGAAATAAGTTCAGGGGCGGTATTCTCGCAACTGTCCATTTTGAAAATGTCCCTTTTGAGTTCCTTTCATCGTGACGTAGTTCCGGCTAAGCAGTGGGTGTTGGCAGTAGGTTTGTTGCGCTTACGTCACTTCCGGTTGTTTGGTTTTAGCCAATCAGGGCTTGCAAAAGGGATGCTTTTGAAAGGGACGCAAAAGGGACAAAACTAGAGAATACCGCCCCAAAAGTGTTCATCTGAAAATATTGGTCGTCCCAAGGAATGACTTGCTCCCTACTTGTCGTGTACCCTGCGTGACGCAAGTAGGCAATTCTACCAGTGCCTGCGTCCTGCGTGTTTGTGGTTCCTTTCACTAGGATTAATTAGGAGTGATTTGCATGCAAGCATTTTCCACTTCACTGCATAGCGCTGGTGAAGCAAGCTTTCTCGCGACCTTCCTTATGGTAATGCAAATTTATGACTAGTAGGAGTAGGCGAATATCACATTTTTCGAATACGAATCGAATACGGATATCTAGCTTCGAATATCGAATCGAATATTGAATAATAAAGCTGGGATGTGGCTTTCAAAATCAACCTTTTCATTTCTTTGTGAATTTTGATTGAAATTAGCACAGCAACTGGAAATGGTTTTGTGATAACACCATAAAAATTTCAGTGATATTTTGAAAACTTTTTATTTATAAAATTTTCTTTCTGTCCAACTTGTACCGAGCTTGAGCGGCCTATAAAAATGATAGGATACTTGTTCAAAGTACTTTGCTATTCCAAATGAATGCACGAGGTCGTGACAGTCTTAGATTTTTATGAAAACACAGTTTTTTTTTAGTTTACTGTCTTTTAGAGGTGAATGTACAACAGGCATTTAGACAATGAATGACCATTTGAATAAAAAATTCACAAAAAGTAAACCTGAAAAACCAAGAGTATCACAACCGGAACTGTTCATCAAAGAATGTGACGCAAAAAATGGAAGCAAAAATAGACCTACAGGCCACGAAGAAATCACTACAACAAGAGACGTAGGTGGCAAAAAAAAACTGTTTTGAGAAATCGGATTCCGAATTTGAAAAACAGATTTCGTTCTTTAAAAGTCGCTAGGGTTGTAGCCTTTCGGGTTTTTTTAACATGGGGCTTCTGGAATGTCTTGCCTTGAAACTGGGGTGCGTTTTGCACCCTTTTCGTTCCATAAAACATCAATTTTAGTTTCTCTGTGAAAAGTACACAGCCCAGTTTGCGGACCAAGGGAGGGGGGGAGGGTAGGGACTGGCTTTTAATGCAAAGTAGCCTAGCTGTATGATTGTATTGCACTGCAAAACTTCACTCTGCATTGGTCATGGCAACAAATTCAGCACTCTATTTTTCTTAAATTAGAAAATTGAACTTTGACTTCTTTTATGCCTTATATCCTTGACTGGAGCAGGAGCTTACATGCAGGCGTCACATTGCCAAAAGTTTACATACCAAAAGGGTGCGAATGGGCTACTTTGAAGCTTGGTATAATATTCTGCATAACTGCAACTTCAAAACATGGACATCTTTTTCTACTTTTAAAATTCAGGGCATCCAATATCCACTAAACTGTAGATGTATGCATTGGATTGGATTTTGTATTGGAAAACATTTATTGAGCATAAAGGTGGGTGGCTTTCTCAGTCCAGATAGCCGCGAGCTAGCGCAGCTGCCTGGGCGCGAGTGATGAGGCGTTCTTGGTCCTCTCACCGTGAGCTGGCCAGCTCGTGCTCCCACTGCTCAGGGGATGCGGAAGGGACGGGATTTGGCGCGTAGGGGCATTCGCAGACTAGGTGGTAGGTAGTGTTCGGGACGAAGCAAGAAGGGCAGTTGTAGGCGTAAGTGGAGGGAGAGATGTAGTGGAGTATCGTGGTGTTGTAGAATGTGTTGGTCTGCAGTCGGCGCCAAATGCGAGCCGCCTGTGTGCAACGTTGCTGTGTGCCGAGGGATGGGCGAGGAGGGGGGTATTGAAGCAACGCCACCTAGAGAAGGTTTCAAGGCCGGGGGGCTTGTTCAGTGACGTTGAGCTAGTGGGCTTACTCCGGCCACACGCGAGCGCGGTGGACAAGCAATTGCACGAGTTTTTGCCGCAGCCACCTGCTTCCCGCTTTATGATATACTAAACAAAAAAGGGGAAAATCGCACAAATGAGTTTTTTTTCGAGAGCAGTGAAACGTTGGCTCATTTATTTGTCAGTGTCTGCAGTTTCCTTTTTCTGGACTTGTTGTTTTCGTCCGGCACTTTGTCATTGAGCACTCGGCAAAAATTCTTGAGTAGGATGCTGGTACTGCACCACAGCACATGCTTTAAAACAACTTCACTTTTGTGTCCTTGTTCGCAGTCGTCGAAGTCGGAAGAGTCGTCGTCGTTCAGCAGCTGTGACGTTAGCTCAGTGACGAGCTGTCGCTGGTTGGGAACATTTCAGAACTCTGCTCGTTTAGAGAGCCCCTCAACGACAACATAGTTGTGGGCCACAGCGTTCAGCGCTACCATTGCAGGGTAAACAAGTCCTCCCCTGTAAATATCCTTGACAAGGCTGTACATTGGATCGGTCGCTGAAACCGCGATGCTCTTATCCACAGTCAGAGCGTCCTTGCAACTTTCACATTTCAGCCGCTTCAGGGCGATGTGCACTGCGTACCCGGCGACATAAGCCAGGACAGGGACGATGTCTCTGAGTTTCGATAGCGCTTGCGCGGTGACAACGACATTGCAGCTTGGCCGCGGTACGTCTGCTCGCTTATGAAAGTCTTCCTAATGTTGTTCTTCGTCGGCTTCACTTCCAGTCCTTTCGGATGACGTTCCTATTTGGGGCAGTGTGTTTTGAAGCCGCTGCTTGGTTTCTCCTTCGTACAGCTGCCTTATGAATACGTGATATTGAGAGCCAGGCAGCCGCCTGTACCTTCCAAAGCGATCTTCTAGGAGGTCCGTTTGGAATTTGCCGAGCAGGACGAACGACATATGCAGCTCATCAAAGCAGTATCTTCAGATCCCTATCAGAGTTTGGGTGGTCTGGTGTAGAGCACCGTGTGTCTCCTTTGTCAGCTTGCAAGCGTCGGCCTGTTTCTCTTTCCAGTACTCCAGCCAGTCAAGGAAGTCGTACAGAAACGACAGCTTGGGGTCCCTTTCCGAAGTAAACACGGCCTTTTTGAAGTCATCACGAAAGCGAGCTCCTTTGAAGGGCGTTTTCACGTTGACAATTTTCCACCATTTGACAATGGTTTCCATGAAGCTCACTGTCTCCTCGTAGTGTTTCAGCTGGTGCTTTGCCCGTATTGCGCGAAGTGCGTTTAGCCCAGACTCACTGAACACTTCCAGAGCAAGCTGGACATTTTGTTTTTCAATGTCCGATGGGGACACAGCTTTCCTGGACACAGTGTACCCGTATCGCAGCAGCTGGTCACATTCCAATTCATAAGCGGCTTTAATTGTTTTGAAATATGCGTATAGCATTTGCCGCTGCCCTGTCTCATCCGGTTTGAACGCTGGAAACCAGAAGCATTGGTCGTTGGTTTTCAGCCAGTTATTGCGCACACATTTGAGTATGTCACAACGCAGATAGCCTTGAAGCCAATTTTTTCCAGCCCACAGATTACTTCTCTCAACAACTTTTCCAGAAACTCGGCATTTGGCTTGTGGACGGGAACGATGTGCACAACTTCCTTAAACTTGTTCATCAAGCTGTGCACCATGAAGACGAACGCGCTGTTCGCTGCTTGTCCGGAGTTCGCTGCAACGCCGGAAATGTTTCCGCCTTTGTAATCAAAGAATGGCTTGATATGAATCTCATCGACCATTAAGGTGACATGACGTTGATCTTCGCTTAAGTCACCAATTCTTTTAGCAATGTAGCTAAGGAGCGCTGCATCCTGCTGCTCATTTTGGGTACTCATTCCAAACGATGAGCAGACGGAACGAATTGTCCGTGGGTGGGGTAGGATGAGGCTTCCATGGCTACGCAGGAATCTGTATGCATGGGCCGAAACAGTAAACAGGAGGCAGCAAAACACCATGAAGTCTACTGAATAGCGCCTTCGTTCGTTTTTCACGAAGTGTAGGTTTACTTGTTCAATCAGTAGCTTCATCCATGGCGCTTTTTCTTCTTGTTGGGGTAATTTTTCCAGAAGAGAAATTATCGTTGCCTGGGCATCATTGTCTGAATCTTCAGAGGAGGCGTTCAGGCCACTGTCATACTACTCGACGCCATCAAGAAACTTTAGCACTACCCGTTTGCTGTTTGCCACCGCTGGGACAAGCAGGTTGCAGCCCAGTCGCCTGACCGGTGTCTTTGCAACGTGTAGTGTAATCGTAAGGTCTTGCTTTACGACAACAGAGTACTTGATGCTGGGCGCTTCATCGTCAGTTATGTGCAGCAACATTAGGTTCCCGTTGGTTTCGATAGCATGTCAGAATTTGGAGTGCATGCTACTTAACACACAATTAAATCCTGTACGCTATGAATCTTGTCCGCTTCCTCCTCATTGCGGGCAGTAAGAACGGACTGAGCGAGCGCTTTTTGCAAGGACACAGCATCCAACCGTGTTCGTTTTGCCTCTGGGTCCTCTCGTCTCGTTTCTTGTTTGCTCATGTAGCTCGGGCATGACGGGAAAATCGTCGGCACTGCGCCTGGGCGCAGTACTCGGGAAAGTGGCGCTGTAACTGTGCGTCCAGTCACTTCGTTCACATGACTGCCTTCACGGAGAATGTCGTCCGGCTTGAAATGGCGCTCGCATACCTGAAGCAGTATGCAGGCTACGTAAATACGAGTTACCTCTACTACAAATTAATGAATGCAACATTATAACTCTCACTACAAGTGAAATAAGCCGCAAAGGCAAAATATGCTTACCTTCGAGTGTTTCGATACGGATAAGTTATCCCTCGGTATGGCTCGTATCCATCGCTGTCGCGCTAGCTCATCTTTGGGGAACGCAAACACGTGCACTCTTGGACCGGAATCGTAGTTCTCATTGCAGCGGGGCACACAACATTTGCCGGTCATTTTCCCGGTGCACTTCACATCACGAAACACACACTACAGAACAGTACACACAGCACACTGAATTTTCGCTAGAAAATTTGGCTCGAACGCGTCCTGAAATGAGGAAAGACGATCGGCGTCTCTGCCAGCCACCGACGCGAACAGGGCATGTCCGGACGTGCCGCGGTAAAATTCCGCGGCCGCTCAAGGTCGTTCGGCGGGAAGCGTCAGCCCACTACCCCCGACAAGTGGTGACGTAGGCCCACCAGAATCCCGGCCTTGCTCTAGGTGGCGTTGATTGAAGCCGCTGTTGGCGATAATGATATAAGGTTTCAGTGTATCGGGGAGAGACCGGGGGATAGATGGAGGGTTCAGAAAGGTCCTCTTCCGTCGCCGAAAACGCCCGGAATGTAAGAGCGCCGGCAGCGGCGTGTGCCGCCTCGTTTCCCTCGAGGGAAGAATGGCGTGGTGTCCATACAATTTGGATGTGGGGGGGGATCCTTGATTGAGGATAGTATCTTCAGCGCTGAGTGAGACATGCGGCATAATATTTTCCCTTAATAATCAATCTTTTAAATTCAACGACTGTAAGGTCCATTTTTAACACTGTCAACACGTTCTTATTCCTAACTCAGACCTGTTTGCATGATTACTCGAAGTGCACGGGAAACGTTGCGCAAAAAAGCGATATGGCTCACCCGCATCGCGGCACTCGTATACCGCAACATCTCATACTGTGTTTACCCCTGATATGTCCCGTCAGGTCGCTATTAAGATTAAAGCTAAAGTCACAGGAATTAATTACAATTACTGGCGTTCAGTCGTACCAGGTTGCGCAGTCAGGCGATACTTCAACGCGCAGCACACCGTAAAACAATTCGTAATTTTACGGGCAAATTACGGACCAGATGGCCGTAATAAAACAGAGCCGTGTTCCCTTTGATGCAGAACAAAGAAAACACCCGTTATATAACGGAAGTGTGCTCCGTCCCTCAGTATACGGATGCTCTCTCCGTTACACGTCAAACGGAATCTTTTTCTGCTTTGAAAAATACGGGCGTTTCCTTTGTATGATGCAGAACAGAAACAGATCAGTTTATTAATAACTGCAGGAAATATAATTCGTCGCGATCGTTGGGAATCGATCGACGAGCTAAAACTGCGCCCCGACAACATTCGTGGCGTAATGAATGCGGCCCTGTTTCATTAGTGTCTAAAGTGTAGTAAACTTAGTGAGGACTGTGAGGCCCATATCGCTGAACACGAGCGCTGTATTTTGTCTTTATGACGCTCCGGCGACGTCGCTGCCCCGGACCTGCAAACTGCACATGCGTGTGTGACCGGCACACTTGTAGAAAATATAAGGTCATTTCCGTGCAGAAGCAGAGTTGCGGGAGGTAATTCAGTTCTTAAGAAATCAATATCGGCCGAAGTATTTAGCCTAAAGATTAAAACCAAAGCACAGCAAGCACTATTCACGCAGTGCGAAATCGCAGTCGCAGCCAGTCACACACATTTTTGCGAGCACTTTCTCGAAACAGCGGAGTTGATGGCGATCAACTATTGTGGGGTCTTCAGGGAACCTTACTGCACAAGCGCTATTAAAGAAATCGCACTTTATCAGCAAGGAAATCCGTAAGGCAGGTACTAAACACCGATGTATGGCTCACGCAGGGTGGAGAACCATGTATTATACAGGTTGTTCGGCACAAGTGCAGTGTTCGTGCGGTGGTGCAGTGGTCTTGAGTGTCGTGCCCATTCGATCAACGTACGTCGCGGGTTCTATTCCTCGTCGAAGTATTTTTTTTTCTTTTCTGAAGGTTGTATCAATTACGAAAAGACGTCCTTTTTGAAATGGAGGGTTTGTTTTGTTACGGCCTTTGCGTACTACGGAATGTCCGTTGTTAAAATTCTTTCTGCTGTCTAAATTACGGAAATGTATCCGGCAGCATTTTACCAGCTGCTTACCAACAACTCCTCTTGTCGCTCCATAGGCAAGTGCTCTCTTTTTGTAATCACCTAGCTTGTGCGCAGACGCTGCCTTTCTCTTTTTGGGAGATGGCCGCCGAGTCTGCTTCCTCAACAAGTTGCTGGGAAAGTTGGGAAAGATAGCGAAACCTGCACCTTCCTTCAGTGTAAGCCCGGTCAATTTCGGCGACTTTACGTTAATTATACCTATACTTCTTCGCAACGTCCTTTTCGAGAAAATGAAGTCCACATACATTGCGCGTTTTCCTTAGCTCTTTGACCGCGCGGGGAAATATGGATCCGATGGCGGCGCTAAAAAGTGACGCTTCTGAGTGTTGCTTCGGTATCTGCTCGTACAGCCATGTGCGGAGCACGTTGGCATTTCGGTAAGCCATCAAAGAAAACACAGCGTATTGACGGAGTCAACGAAATCCTCGATGAAATCGGTACTGTTCAATAGCGTCACCAACTGAACGCACTGTAAGGGCAAGCTTGGTTCGCGCACAGGGGTAAAAAAACAAACGCAAACGAAAGGAAGAAACTTGTAGAGACACAATCACTCAGCCTACTGGAGCACGCGTATGCAGCTCTTCTGGAGGAGTGGACTCAGGAGAACCACTACAAGGGGCAAAACATTTTGTATTGCCTTCGGTTTACTGTAGCAGTTTGCTTCCAAGAATGTACACAATTACCATATGTGTGCGCCCACCCATGCTCGGAAAGAAAGCATAACTGAAACCGCATGTGAGCGGCGGGATGTCAGCGCGCAAGAAAAGATCGGTGCGCTTGAACCTAGAGCAGGCACGGGAAGAATAATCAGCACCACATAAGAACGTCGAATTGCCGGAGCAAGCGTGCAACGCCGGGCAAACGCAGCGCCCGCGCGCGCGAGAGAGAAAAAAGACTGGCAGAGAAATACAACAACCCTCAGGAAAAAAATAAAAATAAAATACGTTGCGTAACACGTTACGTAGGGTTGGTGGTCAGGTGAATTTTTTCGCTTTTGGACTCCTTCGCAATCATGCAAAAACCGGCCCTCCCGTAGCGTACGTTCCACCCCGACATCTCGAGTTGTGACCAGCTAGCTCTGGGTGCGTACTCGAAAAGAAATATCTGTTCTCGGAAGTTGCTCAACGTTGTTGCCGAGCTATTCCAGTGCGTGATTTATTTGAAACGGGCCTATTATGCAAGGAGGTGTACGTACGCCCAGTGATTTTTAGAGGGGGATAAAATACCAATAATAACGACAGCATTTTAAATGAATTTTCCCGTAGCAGTATACAGCTGTCAAATGGGCACACGATTTCGCTTGCCATGCGAATCGCGCAAATTCGTTGCAGCATGAACGAATGATATTTCCTGATAGCCATGCGCAGCAAATGCATGCTTTCTTCATGAAAGACATCCGCGTATCCTTTGTTGTTCCGAAGAAATCACTCGTTTCGGCGGTTAAATCTAACCCGAAATCGTGGATAAATTAGGAAGTTTTGTAGTGAGATTTGAATTGCGCATGTTTTCCGGTTATATGTTAATTACAACATTAAGAATTTTTGTTTTTCTATTCTATTCACTATTCTATTTTGTTTTAATAATAGTTCTTTAGCATGATGAGCTATATACATTCCATCCTTCTCCTCACAGTTGTACATTTTGTAAAGGGAACGAGCCCCATGCACGATGCATGCGCCCAGCCTCCTCACAAGCATCACTGCTAAAGTGGGATGGAAAATCTCGTACAGTCGACTGCGAATTAAGCAAGTCGACATTGCACCAAGACCAGCACATGAAAGAAATTTCTCCCGCAAGCGTGAAGACAAACGCAAGCGAAAAGAAGAAACTCGTAGAGCAGACACGCAACTACCGTAAAAACCCGCGTATAATACGAACCCGCGTATAATACGAGGTGTAATTCGGGGACAGCAAAATCAGAAAAAAAGTTTTCATCCGCATATAATACGAGGTAAAGAGCACAGAAAACATTTATTTGCACTGCAGTTACCCTTCAACCCTTCAGTCATTCTCAGTTTTCGCTGGCACTGTCTCCCGACGTCCGTTCAGACATCGTCAAGTTCGCTGCCGCTGTCTCCGGAAGTCGCCTTGTTGGAAATGTCTTCCCACAGAAAGGGGTCCTCAGTGCCATCAAGGGCGTTCGAGATGCCGCATTTCTTAAAAGAGCGACTGACGAGCTCCTCTGGGATGCTGGCCCACGCATCCGCGATCCAGCCACAAAGCTCCGCTGGAGAGGCCCGCGTCAGCCATTCGGTAGCTGTCACTTACGGGTCTCCTGACCTCATCCACTCTTGGTAGCAGGACCTGATGCAGTCTTTGAAAGGCTTGTTGATGCAAACGTCTAGCGGTTGCAGCTGGGATGTCATTCCTCCTGGAATGACAATGAGTTCGGTGCGGGGTTCGCGCAACAACTTCTTCACTGAATCAGCCAGGTGGCAGCGAAAGGCGTCCAACACGACCACTGACGGGAACCCCTAACAGTGCTCCAGGCCGCCGACACCACACAGACTTTATCCAGTCAAGCACCAGTTGCTTTCTCCACCCGCGAATGCTGCCTTCGGTGACGCCGAACTGCCGTCCTGCGGCGCAATTCCTGATGGTCTTGGCACATAAAATAACTTTTCTTTTAATTGCCGCTGAATGCTGCCTTCGTGCACCCAACATATCGTGATAGACTTGCGGTGAACGTGCCGATCCTTCGCGTGGTCAAAACAATCAAAATGGCGCTGGCTGAGAGAAGCAGCAGCCAGCTCACCGCAACTGCAAGATGGCCCACCCTCCGCTGAAACCAAAACCGAAAGTGCAAATTTTCGGCTGAAAACTTTGGGATCCACATATAATACGAGGCACAAATTGTACATAGTAAAATTGGGAAAAAAAACCTCGTATTATACGCGGGTTTTTACGGTACACCGCGGCCGTAACTTTGAGCCCAGCGGACCGGCCGCGCACGCCGTCAACGCAGTAACGCAGCCGCCGGAGCCGCCGCCGCAGCCGCCGACACAGCGCAACTCGCGACCGGAGCGTCCTCTCAGCGCCTAGGGTAAAGTAGCGCCCGCTTTAGAAGGCGCAGTTCCTAAACTGAAAAAGTATCTATAAACGTTGCCACTGTCCTCAATACCGAGGTTCCTTTACAAACCCTGGTTGCCCAGTGTGCCACCGCAGCGACGCGATTGCCGACCTTCACCACTTGCTGTTGTCCTGCCTCGCCTTGGGGCCGACGAGACTGCGGCACCTTGCGGCGACGGGCCTCCGCATAGACGACGCCTCCGCATAGGCCGCATGGATACATGGGCGACATCATCGTTCACTCCTTGACTTCATCCGCGAAGCGAACATTTTCATTTTCATCTAATCACCATCACCTCATTCTCCCATATATATGCCCTGTGGCAAAATAAACGTTCTTAAAAAAAACTAGCAATAGTACCAAAATGGCCGCGATCGGCGGCGCTGTTGCGGAGATACAGCGCTCTGAAAATGGCCGTTTTTTCGCCCATTTGCGCTGAAATTTTTCACCGTCCATTTGCGCTGACATTGTGCCACTTTGCGATGGTTTTCCGCGGAAAAACTTTGCGAATGCGCAGGATAGAAAACATTGAAGCCGAATATGTGGCTTTCGAAAAAACGATGTTGTGGTCCTTTTTCCCCAAGTTGAAAGACGCGTCCCCCCTTAATCTAATTAATAAATCCAACTATTCGATAATAGTCGATTATTCCAACCCGTTCGAATATTCGAAACATTTTTCATACATAGTTTTCGAAGCGAATACGAATATATCATATTTATTATTCGAGTAATATTCAAAAATTTTTGAATATTCGCACACTCCTAATGACTAGATATCGGGAGGACTGCTCTGACCACGAAAGCTCGCGATGGAAACCATTCTTTCGAGTGATACTTTAGTGTCGATGAGTCATTGAGAAAGAAAATGTTCGGGACCTCCTGGCCATTACACTCCACCTACAACTAAATAAACTACTAGCGGCTATTAACAAAGTTGGTTTATATCTTACGTTGAAAAAGTTCTTCGTTAGAAAATTGACAAAGAAAATCATGGCTGTGTCAACCCGTAAACCAATTGGAGCTTTTAATGTTTCTTGCGATATTGCCCTCACGTGCAAAGTATAAAAAGAATATAAATCTGCACTTGTTGCTTCCAAGAAAACATAAAAATTCACTCAAGTTTTCTTTTTCTGTATTTCCCCTCCCCAATTTATAGATGGAAGGAGGCTTGCCTCGATTGAATGACATCGCCATCATTACGCTTAAGGACCGAGTGAACTTCTCTGACGCCATATCTCCGGTATGTCTTCCCAGTAATCGCGAAGCACTGCCAATGGGATCTACGTACCACGTCACAGGATGGGGACGTACCACATGTGAGTGATGCATATTCCGCAACAATGCTTAATGGCACACAAAGGGCCGCGAAGACACAGCTTTGATTCGTGCTATTAGTATATAAAAATTCGCCCCAGCTTCCAACATCACACACTCAAACATGACGCCACCCAAAGATGTAATCATTTCGACAAAAACTAAAAGCACAAACACGTTGTGCTCGCTTTTTTGCCGAACGCCGCTAACGCATTACCTCTATCGCGTATAACTGCAAAATACTCGATCTTTGCGATATAGCGAAAGACATCAATGGATGTAAGTAACATATGTTCGTCGCTTACAACTGACTGACAAACTGGCTGGCCGTTAATTTTTCATCCGCGCGGCCAACCGAGTGACGGACAGAGCGATAGACAGGCTGACTGAATGACTGACTGAATGATTGATGGACCCTTTTACCTAAGTGAGTACACACTGAAAAAGGTTTAAATCCCGCACCGTACGTGGTTGGCGTGGCACGGCGGCCTATATTTTAATTTATGTGTGTAGAACTGTGCGGAAAGACAACCCGCTTACTAGCTGTAACATGACTTTCTCAGGAAATACAAAGTAGACGTCTTGTCCAAGGAATGATCTAAGAACGAATGCGGACGTTGCATTACCCGATGAACCAGTGTGAAGCCGTTGGTGACAGTTTTATGAAGAGCGCCTTGTTAGGGAACAGCGTAGTTGTACCAACCAGTAGGCAGAATTTATTAGGTAGTCCTCAACTTGGTGATGCGTAAATTAAGGCACAAAAAAGCATTAAAGAGAGTTTGTGGCCAGTGGAGTAATATGCGCAGTCGAAACAGTGGTGAACTTTTTCTTTAGGAGAAGTGCGACTATAAAGAAAGTGCCAGTACGGAAATAAATAAGACAGCGGCTCAGTTGGAAGATAAATTCCCTAACGCCATGCTAGAGACGAGACAAAATCAAGGTTGCAATAAAAGGGTGCTACATCCGGGCTGTTTTTTACCTCGGAGCATGTTGCTAAAGGCTGAATATCACATTGCCTCAACGGTTAAATTTTAGCTCCTTGAGACTGCTATCATTTTTTATAAACAAAATAGGCTGTGGGACCGTATTTTTAAAAACAAACAATCTCATTGCGCCTTTTAGAGAGTGGCCTGCGTCTCCACGTAACCTTGGTTGAGTGCAGCAGGCAGCACGTTTTATTAGTGGCGTTTGTCGCTTACAGTAGAGTTGTATAATGCCAATGGTGACAAATTATATTTAAAATATGGCATTACCTTCCTCTACTTTTCAGTTTTAAAATCGATCTCTCAGATAAAGTGAAACAGATTTGCTAGTTTTCAGTTTCGCCTTAAGTGTTGCATGTGGCCTAATAATCAAGGATTTTAATTTTTTCCACAGCAACTACAAGAAAGGAAAAGTCCACCGAACTAAAACAAGCCTTGATACAAGAGGTCCCGTGTTCCAAATCGATAGCTAACAGGGACAGATTTATCTGTGTCCGTGGTGTAACCGGAATTCATCGACGAGTGAGTATCCATTTAGGTAGTTGAACTACCGTGATTGGCGTGCTCTAGCTGAACCATTCACTTCCATTTGGTGAGAAGTGCGTGCACAAAAAAAAAAAACTAGCCGTTGGTAAGCTACAAGAAAGACATTCGTATCCATACGACATATCGGTGACAATTGCTTAGTGTTGATTCAGAATGAAATGATCAATCACCTGCACACGAGAAAAGTGCACACGCAGAGCTACGACGGCAGACCGTCATATGAGATCAAGTGAGTTTGACGTCGATGATTATCTTAAAAAAACACACGCACACGTGATGAAATTCGCCCACATGACCACAAGGATATAAAACAAAATTATTGTGCTACGGTAGCGTTTATCTAACCTTATTATTAATCGCAATAGCCATAATGTAATAATATTGCCACAGTGCCCTTATTGCACTGTAATTTCTCATTTTATCATTATTGCAAGAATTCAAATTAGCAACTTATGTTTTCTACAGTGGGAGTAAGGACAAGCGTTATCTAATTTTTATTATCTAGCAGAACTAAAAGAAGGGAAGTATGCACGAATTGTTTTTAATGGTTTGTGCCCGATACTTTTTTTGTATTTATAATACTTTAAATTATACACTAGGCCTTGTACAGTGCTTCATAATGCGACGCAGAAAATCTCATTTTCGACTACCTAGGGCGACAGTGGAGGACCAGTGGTTCACGGCAAAAATGGGACATGGACAGTGTTTGGACTCGTTCACTCGGGTTTGTGGATCTTCAACAATCTTCGTGACGCATCAGCGACAGAAACAAGGGTTTCTCACTACGTCAGCGATTTCATACAGCCTTATTTGAACCGGAATTCATCGAAGCTGAACATTTGTGGTATCTAGTAGCGGAACTTTTCGTAGCGGCCCGGAGTTTTCCCCCTGCAGGTTTTGTATAAACATTTTGCTTGTACCTGCCCCAATTTGCTGTGACCAGGTAGAAGCACTTCAAACAAAGCTTAAGCTGTATTTTGCCTCTTTCCGGCAATCTCAATAAAGCGATCCCGTGACGTCTACTGGCAGAGAGTTGACAATATTTGACAATAAAGGCTATTTCTGTGGAAATAATAATATATTTGCTTGTACAGATGATTTTCGTGGTGTGGCATCCAACCAAACCTTTCCTTGCAGCTGCTCTTCAGTGCCCTGATACGATTCAAGAGCAGAAATTGGGGTTCAGCTAGAAACAGGCCTGCCTAGGTATTCATTCCGGTAAAGGAAAAACTTTCATCGTCCATGCCTATCTCGCTGACAGAAAACTTACAATTAATGCGAGAAAAAAAGATGTCTCCCTCCTTGAAGCATAATTTCAAGCAACATCTGTAAAAGTCGCAAACGTTCTGCATTGAATGTTGCAAATAAGAGACTACAATTTCTGTCTATGCTTGCTTGGATATGTGGCGTGCGCTGACCGCCACCTACCAATCTTCGGCAAAAAACCCGTAAAGCCATTTTCACCATTGTGCGGCAGTTCATATAAACTCAATTCGCTTTGTCCGTATATCGTCCCGTAGAGAACCGTGAGGGAAGGTTTCTGTTGAAATTGCTGTCACGTGAACCGATGGTGGGGTGGTCTTTACCAGCTCGGAGCAATGGACACAGGGAAGCCGTTGACGTGTTTAACAACATATCTTTAATGCACACACAAAAACCCTAACGCAAAGCACTCAATTATTAAACTACACACAAACGATAAACACACATCTCTAACTAACAATCCCAACATACAACTCAACTCTAACGCACGAGTCTCTACCATAAAGTTCTACACAATTACTCCGAATCAACTTATTCTATCACCCTATAGGTGATCTCTCTAAACCACAACTCCTTAGTTGTGTCGTATGAATGCGTCCCTATTGGACTGGCCTACCCCGGTCGTCGGCGCTGACGTGTCGCACCCTTGCGTGGCCGCGGCTCGGTGGTAGCCGTCCTCTTCTTGTTTCGTCGGTGCCGGCGTTCGATGCGCGGTCACTCGCTGGACGGCGTGGGCTCCGCGCGTCCCGACTTTTTTCCTCTGTGGCTACCCCCTGGTAGCCGCTCTCGCTGGAGGTCCTTGATGCCGGCGTTCGACGCGCGCGGTCATCCCTTCGGCGGCATGCTTCCTCGTTGGCTACCCCCTGGTAGCCGCTGCCGCTGGAGGTTCCAGGTAGGCTGGGCCCGAACGTAGCCTTTCGGGGCCGTCGAGACGAACGTCGACGGCGCGTGGACGTTGGCCGCAGGTGCCCGACTGATGCCGCTGGGGCCACGAAGACAGAGGTTCGTGGTGCACCTAGGATGACGGTGCCGATGCGAAGTCGGCCCGCTCCCGCCCAGGCTCGGATGGCATGGTCGATGGCCTGGCCGCGTCCCCCTGGCTCGTTCTTTGAAGCACACGTGCTCCAGCCGCCTCCTGGTTTCTTCGGTTTCTTCTATTTTTCGGGGTTTTCATGCATCCCCTCTCGGGGGGGGGGGGGGGGGGGCGGGGGCGGGGGGAGGGGGATGCCTTGACACATGACAATTGCATTGATTCAGCGGCCTTGTTTCCCGCTATAAACTAGCAGAAAATAGAAGCATAGAGGCAGCAGTCAACACAATGACGTGCCTGTTCGAGCGTCCGCGATTTGAATTCCATGACGTTTGGCCTGCTAGCATTTACCACTCGTCCCTGTTTTTTCGAAAATATAGAAATATTTCGAGGACACTGTCTACTTAAGAAGAACCGTATAGTCTAGTGTCTACACGGCGGAACCCCATTCAGCCTTGAGGCTTGTACAGTAAGGTTGACTGGTAAAGAGAACAAGACGCTGTGCTGTACAAGGTCTTTTAGCGATGGGAAACAGGTGTGAAGAATGCAGAAGGGTGTGCCTCGAGCGTTTGTTCCCCCTCATGAGGGGAGGCACTCAACGCGCCTTCAAATGGGCATCGGGGTACATTTAGGCAATGTAAGAAGTAAATTTCCGAGTTAAAATTTGTAAGTGTAGAGCGCACTGTACAGACAGCCAGAAATTGCAAGAATTTTACCGCGTGTATCTAAACCACACATCGTTCGACTAGAAAAACACCTTTACAAAAACCACTGTAGACAGTTTAAGAGATGGATAATCAATGTTCAGAGAATACAAAACAATTTAAAAAAATATTTGAATAGGCCTCTACAAGTAAACCGCTTCTAAATCGAAGTCTTACTACGTAAGAAAATTATATCTTACTTTTTCGTCCGTCATCGCAGAAAGCGAACGGCAGGAAACCCAATATTCTATGTGGATGATAACGACCGTGGAAGCGCTTCAAGAAAAAAGAAACGCTTCTTGTGGACCGATCTGAACCAGGGCGCATTGCGTTACGAGACACACGACTGTCCGATGGGGCCATTTTTTTATCGTGAGAGGTCCATTCCCAAACGCAAAAGGAGTTACAAATTTCGAGAAGGGTCACGAACGTGCCAACATTACACAGAGAAATTATACACTCCTCCGCCTAACGAAGAGGATGCTTAAAGGGACACTGAAGTGATATGTAAACATTGCGGGATTACTAGCGCAAATTGTAGTCCGGAGTCCCCAGGCCATGTTTCGACCACTCTAGGCGCGTTTACGCGATTTTATTTAGTAGAAAAACTAATTCGAAAATGCTATCCTCCTCTCTTTACGCTCGCCCATTTTCTGTGGCGGTTTCGTGTGACGTCAGGAGGGGATGAGCTGGCAATTGGCTGCGGTACTGGCGGTACTGCACGGCTCCCCGGCCTTCAGACAGAGTCAGTCGGGCCAGCGTTTCGTCCGCCGGCCGCCGGCGGGTCGTCGCAATCAAGGAGGTTAAAGAAAATTGCTTGGTCGCAATTCGTTCGCTTAGTTGAAACGAAACCAGGACACGTTTGTGAATGGAAGAATGTGCCTTTCTTTACTTGGTTTGTTTGTACGCTGTATCTAGCTCCAAGTCAAGGTCGCTTCACGCAAGCGCTGCACAAGCGCACATGCGACGCTTCACTGACTGGTACGCCAGTAGGAAAATATAAGGCCTCTTGAAGGCGGGAGAAATGTCAGCGAAGTCAATATAGGTACTAAGGAAATAAAATCAACTGATATTTTTACCGTACAGCGTAAAACTAGGGCGCGGGAAGCACTTTTTTGCGCTGGGCGAACAAGCACAGCGGTCAGCAGCACGACTACGCATCTGCGAGCGCTTTTCCGTCTACGAAATGCAATTGCTAGACGTGAGCTACTGTGGAAACTCGGGCGACGCTTACTGCACGATCGGAGTACAACAAGTAGTCACCTAAGCTGCTTGAAATGCCAAAACTAAATAAAAGTGTAAACTGGTTGTAGAATATATACTCTATATTACCACCACTTTCGCATCCCGCTCCGTGGCTCAGTGGTCTGAGGCGCCAGGTGTGCAACCGCAAGTGTTTTGCAAGTCACGAGTTCGAATCCCCGCGGGTGCGTGCTTTTTTTTTTGTAAGTTAACTTTTTTGTTTTCCGCCGATGTTTTCAATATTGTGTTCACCTTTTTTTGGGCCGCAACGTTCATGGCTACACGAACTAGTTCACAAAACACGCGCAGGCTGGCACTGGCGCGCTAGCGAGTTCTCGTTGGCATGCTGTTGCCATAAGCTCCGACTGCTTGCAGGCAGTGGGCACAGGCCAGAATGAACAGACCCTTGGCCTGGTGCGAACACGCTTTTTACGATACAGGCATGAGGGAGGCAAGCTCCAAATATGGGGGAAAAGCGCATGACATTTGGGTGTCTGCGGGTACGCGGAGGGCGTTCATGCACTGCGCAGGTCTCGGCTAGTGAATGCTACGACTACAAGCCGTCCTGGGAGGCTTATCTTGTGCATTTTACAGCCAACAACATGGCAGAAGCGCGGTACGATGATTACTGAGATATTGAGAATGCCCATCCAACAACGCCATTGGTTATGTTTTACAGAACCGAAACCGAAACCGAAACTTGTTTGATTGCTAACCTTGGGCATCGTCCAATCACGGCGCCCCTCCTCTCAACGTCACAGCCTTAGTTCGTGCGGCCGCCGCAAACCGCGCATGGTAGTTTTTCTTCTTTCGCGCTTTGTAAAATAATTACCGATTTGTCAACCGGATAAACGATGAAAAGTGTGCTAATTTGAGCCAGTCTACGCAGTGCAAGCAAAAACGGGAGCTTGACAAATTCACTTCAGTGTCCCTTTAAAGGGACACTGAAGTGATATGTAAACATTGCGGGATTACATGCGCAAATTGTAGTCCGGAGTCCCCAGGCCATGTTTCGACCACCCTGGGCGCGTTTACGCGATTTTATTTAGTAGAAAAATTAATTCGAAAATGCTGTCCTCCTCTCTTTACGCTCGCCCATTTTCTGCGGCGTTTTCGTGTGACGTCAGGAGGGGATAAGCTGGCAATTGGCTGCGCTACTGCACGGCATCCCGGCCTTCAGAGTCAGTCGGCCCAGCGTTTCGTCCGCCGGCCGCCGACGGGTCGTCGCAATTCGTTCGCTCAGTTGAAACGAAGCCAGGACACGTTTGTGAATGGTAGAATTTGCCTTTCTTTACTTGGTTAGTTTGTACACTGTATCTAGCTCCAAGTCAAGGTCGCTTCACACAAGTGCTGCACAAGCGCACATGCGACGCTTCGCTGACTGGTATGCCAGTAGGAAAATATAAGGCCTCTTGAAGGCGGGAGAAGAGTCAGCGAAGTCAATATAGGTACTAAGGAAATAAAATCAACTGATATTTTTACCGTACAGCGTAAAACTAGGGTGCGGGAAGCACTTTTTTGCGCTGGGCGAACAAGCACAGCGGTCAGCAGCACGACTACGCATCTGCGAACGCTTTTCCGTCTACGAAATGCAATTGCTAGACGTGAGCTATTGTGGAAACTCGGGCGACGCTTACTGCACGAGCGCAATACAACAAATAGTCACATAAGCTGCTTGAAATGCCAAAACTAATAAAAGTGTAAACGGGTTGTACAATATATACCCTATATTACCAATGTCAGCGGAGCCCGCACCGTGGCCGAGCGGTCTTGGTTGCTAGGTATGCCATCGCAAGTATTTTGCAAGTTACGAGTTCGAATCCCCGCGGATACGTGCTTTTTTTTTTTGTAAGTTAACTTTTTCGTTTTTCGCCGATGTTTTCTATATTGAGTTCACCTTTTTTTGGGCCGCAACGTTCATGGCTCCACGAACTAGTTCACAAAACGCGCGCAGGCTGGCACTGGCGCGCTAGCGAGTTCTCGTTGGCGTGCTGCTTGCAGGCATTGGGCACAGACCAGAATGAACAGACCCTTGGCCTGGTGTGAGCACGCTTTTTACGATACAGGCATGAGAGAGACAAGCTCCAAATATGGGGGAAAAGCGCATGACATTTGGGCGTCTGCGGGTACGCGGAGGGCGTTCATGCACTGCGTAGGTTTCGGCTAGTGAATGCTACGATTCCAATCCGTCCTAGGAGGCTTATCTTTATGCATTTTTACAGCTGACAACATGGCAGAAGTGCGGTACGATGATTACTGAGTTATTGAGAATGCCAATCCAACAACGCCAACGGTTGTGTTTTACGGAACTGAAACCGAAGCCGAAACTTGTTTGGTTGCTCACCTTGGGCATCGTCCAATCACGGTGCCCGCTCCTCCTAACGTCACAGCTTTAGTTGGTGCGGCCGCCGCAAACCGCGCATGGTAGTTTTTCTTCTTTCGCGCTTTGTAAAATAATTACCGATTTGTCAACCGAATAAACGATGAAAAGTGTGCTAATTTGAGCCAGTCTACGCAGTGCAAGCAAAAACGGGAGCTTGACAAATTCACTTCAGTGTCCCTTTAAAGGGGAAACTTTTTTCGTGTGCAACCAAATAGCGAAGAGTTAGAGCCCAAGCCACTTGGATCAAAACTCCAAACTGCATGAGGGTAAGAGTCAAAGCTCATTGAGTCGAAGTCCAAAGAGTCTGCGAGTCAAAGTCCAAGCTGAGGCGAGAACCGAAAAGTCCCTTACGGCAAAGCTTCGCGTTCAACAATCGTTGTTGTTGGCTAGGGGTGCATAATTTTTAACAGGAGAGCTGTTTAAGCATTTAATTTCGCGCTTCAGCGTTACCAAAAAATGCGAGGAAAAGGAACCGAACGCACTTACCTTGCATCTCGTGAGGAGTGGCCGGCGTCGTCCTGGCATGCGCCTGAGCCTGCTCTACGGGAGGAGGTCGCAACAAATACCAAGAAAAAATACTGAAAAAACGTGAGCATGCCCCTCGTGAGGGGAGTATGGCGTTGGCCAGCTTGACTTTTGAGAAAACTCTGCCCAGCGTTCGTGGCGTGATCCCTCGCGTGCTGCTCTCATCGCCAGTTGACGCGCGTTCGTGCCTGAAGAGGGAGAACAGTCGCCGAGTTAGCGCTATTTACGGCGAGTTCGCAAGGCCGTTTGCCGTGGGTTCTAGCGCGTGGTAACGCTGTCCACTGGGTGTAAAAGTCTGCGGATAAAACAACCCGGGCCGGGCATTCATGTTGAAATTTCAGCGGCCAGCGGTTAAATCAATGTGAGGTACAACCGTCTGGTCGGTGACGAAGGGAGAGGGACCGCCAGCTCTTTTATTTCTCCTGCCTTGCTCCCCTAGCGCAAGCAGGTCCCTTTTTTTTGTGAAGAAAATGTGCGTTTCTGTTAAATTATGATAACAAGATTGTTGGATAAATTAAAACAATTCTCTGCACGTGTTGTTGAGACGAACGTAAGTTTAAGGGAGAGTAAAAGGAATAGCATCGGCAGTTGCGCACAACCGTTAAGAAGTCAACAGTTTTAATTAGCCCTGCATAAAATTGTCCCGTGATTTGGTCGTACGAGCAGTGTTAACCTGAGTACCCTACTTTTGCATGCTACTTAGTGGTGAGGACAATGTGTCTGGTAAGGACAATTCCTACGTCATTGTGAACAAGCAAAGGGAAATGTACGAATTCAGGTGCGCGGATCACCCACTTTAATTTTGGTATGTGCAAAACATTGACAAACCTTTGATAATTTTACTCTAGCAAAGGTGAGAAAAAATTAGAGAGTCAGATATATAGTTCGAGGTAATTTTATTATATTGGGAAATATTTATTTGGCTGTGGAGATAACCACACATTTCTGGAGAAGCGGATGGTTTTTTTTTTGTAGGTAATGAATTTTCTTTGCATTTAAAAAACTTGTGGACATCAATAGAAAAAGGCAATATAAAAACGGGAAAAGATTGAGGATAGTATATTGGTTGTTCAACATTGAGAGGTAATACATTCAAATCTCGTATTATTGGAACCACCACCTCTTCCAGCAATTTTCTCTGGCAATAAACATTGCTATTCCATTGGAACTCAGACAAAAAGGTTAATTATTTTATACACTCGGCTATTTTTTATCTTCATGTTATCCGTGTTTAGCACGTAATTTTTGGTCCTGAAGAAAAAAATTGGCTCCAATCTACGCTGTGAAGGTGGTTGTCATGCAAAGCTTTAAACGACGCCGTCAAGAATTGCCAATGCGGCGTCACATGAATCCACACACGTGGCTCTACAAAGAGTGAAACCAGATATTCTGCCTGCCGTTACCTGGAATTCGCTGGGGCGGTGTCCCAAACGCAGCAGTAACGTCGGCAACGGCCGGGCTACACTGGCGGACGCCACCGCTGTAGCCCGGCCGTGAGTAGGAAGAACCATAACGGAGAGGAGCGTCTTTCGAAGGGTATGACAGCGTTCGAAGGGTATGACAGCGGAACCTAGCCATCGTGATGTGCTAGCTTGGTGCTACACCACCGCGCGACACTAGCGCAGACATCGAAACAATCTGGCATTTGTGCTGAGTGATTCCCATTTATACCAATTTAAACTATTTATTTAAGCAAGTTAGAGAATTGTGAGAAAGCTGGGGGAACTTTTACAATTGTTAGTTATGAGAAGTCGTTGCTACTTTCGCCCTTTGAAGTACCTCTTAAAACACAACCTAACTGGTATGGACTAATTTATAAAATGGTGTCGCATTCGTGGCAAGCAGTGCGCAAAAAGTTGCGCTTCTCTAGTGGCCACATGTATGTATGTGGGTTGCAGATTTTGTTTTCCCGCCCTGCAAACCAATCATTAACGTATCTGTGCAGTACTACCAGTGACTTCTGTTGGGTGCGGGTTACCCGGGAGGTGGGGTCGAACAAGTCAATCAAGCCATGCGAAGAAAGCGCTGATTAGACGAGATGCTTCACCGAAACAGACCCAAAACAACCATCGTTAAAGCAGACGACTAAGCCGTACAGCAATGCCGCCGCCGGTGAGCAGGCACCTCCGAGGGGGAAACGCTGGGTAAAGTCGCAGCGCCCTCTAAAGTGTGCTCCGTGAGTAAAACCCTCCGCCACCGTCTACTACGCTTTTGGTATTTGTTCTCCCGCACGCCACGAAAAAACCATTGGCTGTTAGAGCTAGAAAGCTTTGCTTAAAAAAGCTATAGACGTATTTCATTATATTTCTGGTGCTACACCTACACCTCTCAGAAATTTTTAAGAGTCATACATTCTATTTTTATGGTGGCGTCATGACCGCAAGCGCTGGGAGCCAGTACAGTTGTCTAGTTCATATGAAGTAACATTCGGGTACTTCTTTATATTAACAACAAGACCGCTATTAAATTCACGGAAATTAAAAAAAATTATGACTCCAATATTATCTATTTTTCTATTCAGGTACGCAGAATGTATTTAGCAGAAATTTGCTGAAGACTGTAGCAGAGTCCTACAACACTGGTCTGGTCACAAAACGTCTACGCTACTCTAAGGAAGAGCTTGATATTAGAGAGTTATAGCAGATCGGAAAAACGGTTCCGGTACGGTACACGGTACCCGTTACCGGACCGTACCGGGAAGTCTCGTTTTAAGAGTTATAGCAGACCGTAACTACCGGCCATGCTACCGTGACTGAAAGCGACTTGTGTTTTACGTCGTTTGGCAATTTTTCGTGAGTCTGTGGCGTTTCCTGTGCTGAAATATTAGTTTTCAGTTCTCAAAAGCGCTAAAAACAGTATTAGAAAAAAAAAACACCCAACGCCTCTACGGAGATTCGAACTGCGGCTGCGTGAACATGAAGCGGGCATTTTACCTCTACGCCCTTTCAATAGATGGCGCCAGCAGGTCCAGCTGGGCTCTCAGCACATACGGCTGGCTGTTTCTAGTTTTTCCTTGTATTTGAGAGTCCCTCGCACTGATACCGCCTGTTCCTCACTCGCCGATTTGTAGACGGGTCCCAAGTTGCTGTTAATACTAGTTATGTAGCCGGATCGCCTTTATTTAACTAAAAGAAGCTATCGGACATGCGTCGCTCGGCGACACAAGCCACGGCAGTTGGGCCGCGACCGTGTTTCGCTTGCTGCTTGAGCTGTCAGAATCGCGCGGATTTCACTTGTTGCAACATTTTTCTTGACCGATCTCATATTTACAACCCGTTCGACTAGGTGTGAGCTAATCGTACGTCTCGCAAACTCTTCCAAAGCGCCCGCCCGCTTTCGAACGACGGACACGGTGCGTCTCGGTACCGTCCGGCCAAGTCGCTCCGGTATACGGTAGGGTTCTGCGCATGCGCGGTGGCGTCCAGACGGTAAACGTTACCGTACCGGAACCGTTTTTCCGATCTGCTATAACTCTCTATTCTGTCAAGAACGGCCGATAAGTGGCACAGTCTCTCTTAAAAAGGCTGTCGCTGCCGGTGGGCCCACCGCAGCGGCGGCAGCGGCGGAAGCCCGGAGGCACTGTACTAAGGCTGCGCGTAGGTTTCCCTCCAACGAAGTTTTTACTGTCAATGTCACGCGACGTTCATGTGCCAGTGCCCGTGTACAAGTTGAACGACATGGAACGTGGGATCAACAATGCATAAGACCTGCTGTGGGGTGGGGTGCCGCTCCGGATACAGAAGCCCAAACGAGAATGCGTCCATCGTCCGTTTTCTGACTAGAGCCGGGCATCCGGAAGAGTGGGGAATGCCTATAACGTGGTTAAAATCTGGTGGTTTTAGAGTTGCAAGTAAAAATGTGCGTATTCAGGAAAAATATTTCGATTCTACCTACAGTACATCTGATGGGCATGTCGTGAAAGGGGACAACGTCGCTACACTACCGCGAGAGAGATCCAGGCTCAGAACCGGTGTGTTCCGAGGATTTTTGAAGGCCTGCCGGCGTACCATATTTTCAGTGACGACAGTGAGTGGTGAGCGGGGGGGGGGGGGGGGGGTGACGTGCCAAGACTGCTGTTTATTGGCGCGTTCTCCTTTTCACACTGAATGATGTGGCCACATTTGCCAGACTACATAACGATACACCCACTGTGCAGCCTCTGTAGCATCCACCATGGTCCCCCGTAATTCACGCCAAGAGGGCCAAATCCTCCCTCGGTGCCACGTGGCGTCTGAAAAACGTTGAATCAATCGTCATGGCAACGAGTGGCGAGAGGTAAGAGGGGTTACTGACGAGGCAGGCGCTGGTGGCGTCATTTTTTAACGTGGCCGGGCCACGCCGGGCTATGATGGGCCACCACGCGCCAGCCGCTGCAAAACCGCCGCTTCCCCAACGGTCCAACATTCGCGCCTCGTTGGCCAGCCGCGACGGACGACAGGCAGAAAAGTTGGCGAATTCAGATTGTGCCGGCCGGTGCCTCGGAAAGGCCGCATCTCGTCGTTTGGTATGGGGGTGAAATGATGTGTTTAACTTTTGGACGATGAAAATTTGGCAGCTCAATTAGTAATTTGAACGGAACAAAAACATTCTTTTTTATTCTTTTAATCAAAACTCATGCAAGGACGTTTTTGATTTGAATTACACCCCCCCCCCCCCTTAGTTTTCAATCCCGTGTAGCTGAGTTACTCTGCGGCGCTCCGAGGCTCCTCCTCGCCATCGCCGAAATCTCCATCCCAACCGATATTCCCCTCCCTCACCGTCGGGGCCTCTTTCACAAGTTGCGCTATCTGCTGACAACGGCAGTAGCAACGCCGATATGAGATGATTGAGGAGAACACTTAGAAGCGCGCATGGGAGTAAAAAGGAACGGTAGCCGTCGCTGCAGTGGCCGCCACAAATTCCACCTCGCTGATAGGTGTTAGTTGAAGAGCCACTTTCATGGTTGGAACGCTGGCGTGAGCCTATAATTCTCCTTCAACTTGAAAGGCTTCCCGAGCGACAGTTTCACCGGTGTATTTCACGTCTAAGTAGGCACCCATCTCCGATTGCCGGTTTATGCGTGCACGAGTTGCACGGGGGGGGGGGGGGGGGGACGAAGTTGGACGTGCAGACACAGCTCGGTTGCTTGCCGCTAGCGATAATGCCCGTTGTGCTTTGTGCTGGTTCGATATTTAAAGTGGAAGACTCATGGCTCAATACGTCCTGTCGGCTGTCCTCCGTAATTGAAAGGTTTTGTTATGCTTTGGTGTGTTACAGAGGTAGTAAGATGCCTACGACGGGGAAGGGAAACGGACAGTTACATGTTTCTCCGCTGGAATAAAACTTGCGACATTCTAGCTTTAAATTGCTAATGGACAGACGCAGGTTCTTCGCTTGGGGTAAGAGCAGGGAATTGAAGAAGTGTCGGAACGAACAGAAGCGCGAATAGGCACGAAAACAATAACAAGGCACTGCCGCCGCTGAGGCAACCTCAAGTTCTAGTTCATCGAGTAGCTGCGAATCCCTCTCGGATTCAAATTCAATATTATTTCTCAGCATACTACAATGTTGATGGTGTCCCTTGTAAGAAAGCTGTCACTACAGCTGAAACAGCAACTTTACCCCTTGAAACGCCGATGTGGGCAAATATTACTCGTTCAGCCTAAGAGCTTTCAGAACGATATTTTGTACGGCTTGTTTCCCTTCTAAGCACGCGCGCATCACTGGTGGTCGGCGCGCATGGGTTGAGGGGGGTGGATGGGGAGAAGAGGCAATACCGCTCAGCTATAAGCACCCTGCACCGGAGAGAGGCCGCAGGGTGCGCCGCACGTTTCCTCTGAATCCAGCCTGTAGCGCAAGTTAGGGTATTTATAAAGAAGTGGTGATTTCTCGACCAGCTACCCTGAACTATCTCTAAGGTACCCATTTCCTTGGTGTAGTGTGCCCATTTTCTGCTTCATATCCGATTGTCTACACGTTCAGTAATCAATATCAATTAGTATATGTCCTTTGCGCCTCCAGTTTTGCTGAGGTTTTTATGTTGTTTGTGTAAACGTTCCTTCCTCAAGATTAAACACAGGCATTTGCAGCGCGTTTATTGATTTAGATCGGCTAAGGGCCCCGAAGGGCAAGGGCACCAGGGAGCATGTTTAAATAAACAAATTATTTAATACCTATATTCGTTTTTCCAAAGAACAATAAATAACTAACCATTTTAAACACCCGACATGACAAATACGTACGCAACACTTGTTTATGTAATTGTTTTATGTGTAGAAGAGAGCGTAAGCGTTCGTTAAAGTTTTCATGAAAATCAGCCATTATGAGACATTCAAGCAGCGCTCCTCCTCACTGAGACTATTGCGCTAACAGCCGCGTGGAGTATACTTGAAAGCAGCGCACACTCACACGGTTAACGAGCGAACTGCTATCAGCTTGTAACTTTTAGCAGCTGGGGATTGGAGTGAATAGGGTTATTTTTTTCAAACCTAAACGCGTTAAAAACTAGCTTCGTCAGACGGCAATTTCGGGCGGATTTGCCGGTTTGTTTAGTGAAATATAAAACGACATTTGAGTAGAATACTTAAATACAATAAGCAGAATCTGAATATTACAGGGCATTAACGTCTCAACCTCATGGTAAAGCTGACCTCCACATGTTCAGCAAATTTCTGTAGCACCCCGTCAAAACCGCTGGCAATCATGATAATTCACCTTGCGGGGGGCGCCGTCAGCCTGTTTTTATTTCGAGAGCCGGAAAGCAGGTTGTGGAATTGTATGTTAATCGCTTCGTTGCTTCCTCCAGGTGTTTTAGAACTACCGTTGCGCGGTAACATTCCAGGGCCATAAATGGTATCATTAGCCATGAGATTAGCTTGGGTGAGTTGGTTTCATACTTCAGCATAAAAGATCAGAAATGACAGAGGGATTGAAAAAACAAATGAGCTCGTGTAAAAATTATTTAGAGAGAATCGGGAATTTACACGCTGTATAGAACGAGATCAAAACAGGAAAACACATCTACAGATTGGCAGTATCCTATCAGCTAACACAGAGCACTGACGTACTGGTCTAAGGAGGCACGTTTTCTATCATTGAGACGAATAAAGGCAAGGCTTATGTTGTTTGCTCTGCCCAGCTGATTTCAAGCGTATTCTTGATAAGGCGAACACAGGTATCAGCACTTCTACGTAGGGTTTCAAAGGTGGAAATCTGTGGCAGGCTGAAACAAAAGGTAATCGCCCGTAACGTGATTCTGAAAGCCTTTCTAACATTCTAGTCATTTTCTCGCAATCTGTTAATTAATTAAGGTTTTTGATTGTCCTGAAAAGACATTATAAAGCACACGTTTATGCGTTAGGATACATTTGGCCTTCAACGCACATTACAAATTGCTTGTTGAGTTTTATGGAGCAGGCACGTTAATTGAGCGCAAAGAGGTTCTTTTTTATGTTTACCTAAAATATCTGGATATGCAAACCAAAGAAGAATATTTTACGGGTTATCGGAGTGTTTGACATTGTCATAATTGTAGTGATGGGCCAATATAATGGAGATTTTCATAGATTTCGCGTCCTCTTGCCAAGTGCCTGCCTTTCCAATTTTTTACCGTTTTCTCTTCCAGCGAAAACAACATGTAATAGTACCGCACCCATTTCAGCCGGCTTAATTTACAAGGAGCTCCTTGTTTTTATTTGTCTTCATTCCCAATCGGAACCCTTCATGTATTTCGGTTTTAAGAAGGCCGAAACACCCAAATAAAACTTGATCCTAATTGGTTGCAAACTATTCCCAACTTGGGAATAGTTTGGTTGGTGCGTGAGCCATGCGCAATCTGCAATTCAATCCCTAGCTTTCGTTCGTACTCACGATCGTCCTACGCTGCAAACCTAGAATTATTATTTGCAGTAAGTGTATCTAAAAAACATGTATACAAAACGGGCTGCAATTAAAGCATTTAAAGAAGTTTGTGACACGCTATGAAGGAGTCATGGGCGGCGCAAAATCCACATTGATTTTGCTTATCTATTACAAGGAACTACGTGCACAAACGATTCTGAGATTATTTAATTGGTTTTAAAGTTGACTAAAACCCCTTATCTCTATTATTCGAAAATTGAGTCTGCCTGAAGCACGTGCCTGGCTTCGAGTCTGAAATCGCGCAAACAGGGTTGTTCAAACGCCCCTCCCACAGCGTTGCAATCATGCTTGGAATTGTAACCCTCTCTGTATTTTTCAGCTCGCTGTGGCGGTGCCATAGTAAGATGCTGCACTGGTTGTTCTACTGCAAGGTAGAAGTGCATGAAATGAATTTTTTTAGAATTCTGCGTTACATTGCCAACGCATTCACATATTAGACTTCTTTTTCCGAATATAGGTAAAGCATATGTGTGTATTATATTTGCTTTACAGCGCTTTCGTCTTACCAACGCCAAGGCGTGTAGCCAAAAATTAGGTTGAAAACGTGCTGATTGGTACTTCTCAAAAAGTACGAAGTTCCTTGTATATACAGTTGGGTTTTGATTACAAATGCTGCTCTTACAAACCTCCTGAAAAATTTTCAGGATTTGCTCTTACAAAACGGGTAAAAAGGCAAACGAAAACATTGATGCTACTCCGCCCACATACCAAAAATACTATTGCGTGCTACCAGCGTTCATTCCGAAGGGGTGATTTTCGAGGGTTCACACTAAATACATTCTAATAATAGCGTAGAAGTGCATTCTGGCTTCATTTATATTATACCCCATTTGTAGAAAACTCCTGCCAGTTGTATACGCTTGCTTTCGTGCAAGAGTCATAAAAGAAGGCGCTGTTTAACCCGGAATTCCACGTAATAATCTGCCCTCTCTCCCCACTTCGCCCCTCACGTTCTTCCTGCTTCCCTCCCCACTCACAAGATGACTACAAAAACGTTAATTTGACAGATATAACATTCCTTACGGTCTCGTGTGTCGAGCGCCATTATATGGAGCATAGCACATCGTTTTGTAGGCTTTTCGAACGCCTTCTTTTTTGCCAGCAAAAAGCCAATTCAACTCGTATTCTTAATTAATGAGCGTGTTACTTTTCTGAGTGAGAAACCAAAAAAGACCATCCGCTTTTGAATTGCCCCAAAGTGAAGACGTAAACATTTTTGGACAGCGATTCGAACTAGTTTGTTACACACAATCTAGTTCACAGCTGCCCAGCCCACCCGGTTGCGAGTATAAATCCTCAGCTGTAGTAATTTTCCAACATGACTCTTTGCGATTTATATACCCCCTTTGTATGGGGTTTAACGCGCCTAGGCCAACTATACCGCTGCGAAGTAATTTGGACCATCTGGGGTTTTTCACCGTCCGCCCAACTGACGAACACACGGAGTTTTCCCCTACTCACCGCCATAAGAAAAGATGGCCGCCGTGACCGGGAATTCAACCCGGGCCCTTGGGCCTTGCAACAGAGCGCCTTAGCCACTGAGGCATCCGAGTGACTTATTATACACCCTAATTTTCTTGAGAGGATAACATAGTTGTAGTGAAAACAAACATAGGTCTGTTTGCCACCGCCGCTTCGAGGAACAGCTGTGATGGTTTAGAATCTACGATATAATATTTGTCATAATACCGTGACTAATGGTTATCTGATTTCTGATGAGATAAATCTTCCCATTTCTATGATCGCTTGAGCAGAGCAACGTCATTCAATTTGTTCCTGGAGACTTTCAGTAAAACACGAGCTCCAACCGTATTCCGAGAGAGCAAGAGCAAACCCCTCTCTTGATGTGGGAAGCTCTGTGTACAAGTGAAGTGTGAATTACCGAATTATTACAACTCACGGATAAATCTATGTGTTATGTTCATTGAAATATTACCACAAAGAGCGTTGCTGGGTGGTATGTGCCAGTTACACCGCGACTTTCAGAAGCGGGTTTGGGCAACGACTTCATGTTATTTGTTATTGCAGTGTGTGTGATGTTTATCCACGGCAGCTGCAGCAATTTTATTGTTCATCTAGGTCTCAAAATGTTGTTCTTCACTTGGTACGACTGACGGATGGTCGATGCTGAAGTCGAAGGAGCCGACAGTTTCTTTTTCCTGATACCTACAGCGTTATATCGCACTTCGCATTTCTCCGCGGTGTGTATATATGACCACATTGGCAGTTACAGCTCCACACTGTTAGCCATGCCCCATAGGGCAAAGAGCCAAACTAAGCTAGCATTTCTGTTCGTGTACCTCCTCCTAGCTGGAACCTTCTGGGTTTTTCCACGAAAAAGAACAAAAAGAACCAGCCTCACAAGGGGGCCTAACACCAGACTACCGCAAGCCCAGTCGAATAAGGCGAAAAAAATATTTCTGTAGTTTGTTGTATTTTCGCGCGTGGTAGTGTCGTCTTGTCGTATTCTTGTCCTGTCGTAATTCTGGTGTTCTGTTGTGTGTCGTATTCCTGTCCTGATTTTGATGTTCAGTCGTGCGAAATTCCTATCTTGTGATCTTGATGTTCCACCAGCACTTGCACAAGCTTTGAATGTTACTGCCCATGTGAAGAGTAGCGTAAATGGCAGTTCTGTTGTGACTACAGGGATGTTTGTCGTTGAGAAAATTGACCTTGTCGTTACGACGGAAATTTGTGTCGTTGCAACAGAATTTCTGTTGTCACAACAAAATTCTTGTTTGGTTTTTGCGGTATCCATATTGTGGTTTCGGACTTGGAGGGCCATGCATGAAATATTGCGGATTGAGCTGGTTGTTGTCCACAAAAACGAGACTAGTTGTAACGGTACGCGCAAGTATTGTGGTGGCTTTTCAAGTGTGGCAAAACTGTAACTTCAGAAGACACGTGAATAAAAATTCAAACAAGATGAGCACTGACTTTCCATCTACCTTTGTATGACCCAGCTCACGCTCATGCAACTATTCAAACACATTTCTTCTAGCACTAGCTAAACAACACCGAAAAAAAACAAGAAACGAAAAACTTTCAACTCTCACCACCCCTAACTCAGGAGGTCCGTCGTCTGAGGCTAACATGCATGGAAGGAACGCCCACAATCGCGCTCCGCACCACCAAAACCCTTTATTTCACCAAGCCGTCCACAAACGCACGGAAGCCCAGATAGCAGACATGAAAAAGTAACATCGCACACTACCCGACATACCTCAGACATCGTGGTGACGACCTTGGACGATAAGCTCATCAACCCGAACAGCGGTAGCTGAGGATTATCAAGTAAGATGTGCTTTTTTGCGGGGGCCTGCTCCTAATGAGTCTTTTGCCCGTCTGCCTACCGACTAAAACGTACGCGCTGTTAGCAGGTTCTATTCCAGTAATTACTGTCGTTGAGCAGAATAGTGGCACTCTCCGCCGGTTCACGAAGGAAACTGGTTAGAACAGCCGTCTAAAACAAGAATCGTTCCTTACCACTACTGTAGTAGCCGACTCCTCTGCGTACACTAACAGCATAACAGCCGGCAAAAACCACAAAGAGATGATTCTAGCAGGGTTACATCTCGCCCACTTCATTGGCTTAAGGAATACCTAGTTGGAGCACACTGCTTGTTTGTGTACTAAGTTCAAGTCGGTGTTCTTCCGAATTGGTAGTTCGGGATGATTTGAGAGGGAGAAAATGTGGGCACCAAATCCCAACAGTAGGTAGTTTGGCAGTAACATTGTACCGGGTTTGCTCGAAGAAGAAGCACTAGCATAGGTTTCGCAACAAAAACAATACGCAAAGCGGCGTCGTTGCTTAGTGTTGTCTTGAACTGGTTCCCACTGAGCTGCGTGCTTGAATTTATTACTCGCGTGCATCGAGTTCTTATATTTCCTACCAAATTGATATAGATGGTATTCGTTGAAAGTTTAGCGGTCAATTTCTTCGCTTGGCAACACTAGAAACGGCCACAGACATGGCCGATGCGCCACGGACATGGACAAGTGCCGCCATCACGCGGAGCCCGACGTAACGAGTGACGGCGCACCCACGCAATTGCATGGAGGAGAAGAGGGGTGCCTGATCTCGGGGCCGTGCGCACAACGTCGCCTGGCAACAGCCGCTTGGCCACAGATATGGCGGCGCACTCGCATGGTTGCCTGCATGCAGTCCACGCCATTGAATACCGGCCTTAGCTTTACCGGAGACTTGATATCCTTTAAATTCATTTCTTTACACAACAAATTGTACAGCGCCGTTACGTTAGCGTACGTTAGTTGAACTGTCCCGATTTGTTTCTTTTATTCCTTTGTTCTTTTTTCTGGAAAATCCGCAAACATTTAGAACGTTAATCCTTCCCTCCCACAATGCTCGATTGGAACCACCTCTTCGCCATCACATATATCTTTGGTATTACAGAGGCCCCAGATTTTTATTTTTGTTTAGTCTAACCTTACTTTGGAGCTTCTTGCTTGTAAATCACGATGTTCAGTAACTGTGTGTACTCACATGTACTAGAACGGGTTTTCAACTCAAAATGGGCCACATGCTTACCCACTATTATTTAAAAAAATTATAGGCCGCTCTGGGACGAAATTTAGTACAATATGTGAAAGGTGCCTAACACTGACCAATAACGACAGCTCAAGTGGCTTCAACCAATCGGTGCAGTTCGCGGTAGCTGCGCTTTTTTCACCTCTTTTTTCCTTCCAGTTCTTTTTAAAATTAAACTTCTGGGGAAATTCAAAGCAATTTATTCATATTTTCGCATTGTAACATACTCAGTGGATGAGGAATAGACAATACTTTTGGAACCCCGGAGGGAGATTGGCCGTTGCACTGACATGGTGGACTCTATCCTTGCTTTAGCATAATCATAATTCAATCCGACTTTATCCGATCTAATTATGCGCGTGTCATAACCCATGAAATCCCTGGAGCCATCGAAAGATCTGCGGCAACGCGCGAACCACACTAACGTACAACTTTTTTTGTACAGAAAGCATCCCGCGTCCTCGGCCGAGCAAATATCGTGCAAGCTGCATTGTCGGGTATTTTATGGCTGAAGGCCTGTTGAACAAAACAACGGCCGGACTGGAGAGCGCGCCTCCAGACTGGAGAGCGCGCCGGACTGGAGAGCGCGCACCACACCACCTACTTAAAAAATCCACGTACTGTTGCCCTCATGTACTCAGAGCTAACGACAAATTCAGGCAGAAGTCTTCCAAGTCGCAGCTGACAAACCGTCCTGAGAAACGCGTCTTCAACATCACGAATTAACAGAAATCTATTGACCACTTGCCTTAAAAATAAGTGCGATAAACCAAGTCCGCCTTCACGCACTTTCCGAAAGAGGTTCATTCTGTTCGTTCTTTCCCATGATGAACTGCAGATGAACACGGCGAGCACACGATAAAATTTCTGAATATTAGCCCTTGAACAATGCAAAACTTGCATTACATACCACAGCTTGCTTATAAAAAACCAATCGCAAACTGTGGCTCTCGCAAACATTGATAAACCCCACCCTTTCCACTTCCCGGTCTTTTCTCGAAGTTCCTTGAGTTGCTTGGCTAAGTAAGGGTCACTTTCTTGATAACTGTCTAGTGGCACCCCCAGGTGCTTAACAACACTCGTGACCCACTGTATGTTAGCGAAAATGCTTGGCGTGGGCTGCCATTCGCCATGCCAAAAGCCCAAGCATTTAGACCAGTTTACTGCATAACCGCTAGCTAAGCAAAATTGTTTCACGGTTTGTACTACCTCGAGAATGCTTTCTTTAGTAGTGCAGAATACTGCAATGTCATCCGCGTACGGTAGTAGTCGAACTTCCGTCATTTGAAACAGAAAACCTTGAATGTTCCTGTTTTTAATGACACTTAAGCAAAACGTCTCAATATATATGCAGAAAAAGGGGGGGGGGGGGGGATATCGGGCATCCTTGCCTCACCGATCGCTGCACCTGAACTCTTTTTCCAACTGCCTTATTAACTATAAGACGGGTTGTGCATTTACTGTATGCCATACGCACTCCATTTCGAATAACTTTGCCGACATTAATGTAGTCTAAAATTTGAAATAAGATATCATGCGGCACACGATCGAAAGCCTTCTCCAGGTCAATCTGGAGCATTGCAACCCCAGATTGTGTGGCATCACAACACTCCAGAATACGACGCGCCTTATGTACATTCGTGAATATAGTCCGCCCCTTTATCCCACAAGTCTGGTGTGAACCTACAATATCTTGCATTACTGTTTGGAGCCTACTAGCTAATACTTTCATTAAAATTTTATTGTCTACATTTGTTAAGGATATAGGCCGGTAAGATTTCACATCTCTGAGTTTGACGGCATCGGCCGTATTGGGGATCAGTACAGTGTGTGACGTAGAGAAAAATGGGGGTAGTACGTCGAGATCGTATGCCTCATTAAAAACCATTTGCAGCACCGGCGCGATTTCGTTCTTAAATGTCTTATAAAAAGCATCCGTTAAATCAGCCGGTCCAGGGGATTTTCCTGGATTTAGATTCTATAGCTTTCACGACTTCATAAAAAAAATGAGTATTTCCAAGTATTCTTTTGTTTCTTCATCTAATCTGGGCAGTAACTTCAGAAAATCTCGCTTAAAATTTCATAATTAACTTCATGTTTTGCGAAGAGCTCACTGTAATACTGAGAAAAGACAGCTTCTATAATATTTGTATCACGAGTAATTGTTCCAGTATTTTCTATTTTCACGATGTCATTGCGCCACGCATGCCATTTTTCAAGGCCTAAGGTTCAATTGGACGGCATCTCGCCCACAGTTATCTTTTCAGCCCTTGCCCTTACAAGCGCGCCACGGTAACTCTCTGTGTCTATCACTTCAAGTCTTTGCTTTACTGTTCGTATGTCCTTTTTGTACTCGCCATGTTTGATGCATTCTTCGGCTAACAAGGCTTCTAAGTTTGTCCGAAATAAGACCTCTTGCTTTGCCGTCTCATGTTTTAGTGGGCTCTATCTTTCAATTGCTTTGATTTTTACACTCTGTTGGAAGAGTTCCCATCCTTCACAATGGCAGCTGCCCTCAATTTTCAAACTTTCTAGCAACGTAAGCGTATTAGTTACGAACACGTCATCTTCTAAAAGCTTCCCATTTAGTTTCCACCCTTCCCAACTAAAGGCATTCTTATTTTTTTGTTTTCCTGCCAATGCAAAGCGAAAACAAACAGCGATCACTGAAAGTCACCGGACAAACTTCGTATTCTCGACAATCTGGAACCCATTCTAAGGATAGATACGGTCTGTCCAGTCTAGCGTGGCTAGTACCTTGGAAGTGTGTAAAGAACACGGGCCCATTGTTAAAAGTTGCTCCTACATCTTCTAGACGACTTTCATTAATTACATCACTCAAAATAACTGTACTTGCACCCCGAAACGGCGTTGCACTCGTTTTGTCGCGCGAAGAACAAACACAGTTGAAGTCTCCCTATAACACTAGGAAACGACCCGATTTGAAACAGTTTCCCACAGATTGGAAATCTTCCTTTCGCGCTTGAACTTTAGTTGGCGCATATAAACATATAACTCTCCATTCCTGATTTGAGAGTGTAATGTCACACACAATCAATTTTCCATCCACACATGCAGTAACACTTTCTATAACAGCGCCAATACTCTTTCGAATAAAAAGAAGACACCCTGCCGAATTTCCAACAGCGTGGCTGACACAAACGTTATACTGATTTTCGAACCGCTGCACCATGCTCTCTCTCTGGTCTTCGCGTTCGATTTTAGTTTCTTGAACAGCAAAGACATCGATGTCCTTTTCCGTGGCTAATCGATATAACTGGTTTTGCCTCTTTTTTTTCGCCAGCCCTCTCACATTAGGCGTAGCAAATCGCAACGGTTTAGCTACTTCTACTGGCATAATTGATTAGCGAAACCAGGCAAAGAGCACTGCGCTTACCTTTCTAATTACGGCATGTGAGTCAATGACACTGAACCAGCTCACTTTTCGTCGCGTGAAAGCGACGGCGACCGTTGTTTGTTCACGTTTCTCTTCTTCCCGACGACGACTTTCCACTTCTGCTCTAGGTGTCGCAGCCGTTGCTCATCTGTCATATCCGTAGTTTGTTCCCTTCGTCGCTTTGACGAGACTTCTTGGTAATCCATATTTTCCGCGTTGCTTTCTTCGGTTGCGTTCGCCGCTGGTTCTTGCTGCGTCTGGCTGGACGCGTTATCACCTGTGGATGTGGCGCCCGCCGGTAGCTCCTTCGCGTCTGTTTTTGCGACTTCGCTTACGGCAGACTCCGTTGTAGCTTTCACGTCGGCGTCCTACTTGACCTTGACCTCGTTGGAAAAAGCTGAGGCAGCGTTCTCTGCTTCTTCTTCGTCCATCACCAAGTCGGTGTGTTCGTCGTCGGTGCCGCGTCTTGCTGCGCCCGCATACGAGCGCGTGCATTCAGCTTGCTCATGTCCGAAACCGTGACACTCGCCGAAATTTCGGGACCCGGCATTCCCTGCGAATGCGTCCTGCGTTGTTACAGCGTAGGCACATGGGCGCTCTTCCAGGCACGACCACAAGAGCCGCACCTTTGCCCAGCGGTAGCTGGTGTGGGAGGCAGTCCAGTGTCACGCCCTCTCGAAGAACCAAACGTACGAAACGAGTCGTCGAGTCGGCGTTTTCAAAGTCCTCTACTCTCCAGCGTTCACTGGTCACGTCCTTCACTTCACCGTACGTCCCGAATAAACGCCGGATAGTGTCATTCGTCACGTCAAATTGCACCCAAGGAAGTTTCACGCGAATGTCCTGTCTGTTGTGGTCTAAGTCTACGTGCCCTGCGTCCACAATCTTCTTCGCGCCGTCCGTGCGAAACTTCACAAGCCACACATGTGACATTTGGAACGCGCCAATTCCACTCACCTAAGTCCTTGAATGACACCTAAGTCCTTGAGCGGCTGCCGAAAACCTTGTATTCTGTACGTTCGTCTCTTGGTGTCACAATGCAGCACAACTGTGCGGTTCATTTCTTCTCCTGGAGGTATTTGCGGCAGAATAATCCTGTAGTACTTGGAAACGGCGTAAAACGAGTTACCACGGCCTGCGGTGGCCGCGGACGCAGCTCGCTCGGAGCTCACCATTCTGCGTCCACTCCTATCGGCGACCGGAGCGCGACATCGTCACCGCACATTCAGAAGCACTGCACTTCATTTATATATAGCCGCCATCCGCGGGGTGCCGAGGCTTCGGTGAGGCGTGCCTTTCATTGCATGTTTAAAAAACTGCGCGTTATTTACGAAATACAATACCGGGAAACACTGGTACGTAAACAATTGCCCATATCTTCTTTACTTTATAGTTGCAAGCCGTAACCAAAGAAAACGAAAAACTGGAATGGGTTGCAAGAAAGCGCGCGTGCGCCGCCTCGGGTGATTGACACGTTTCTCCCGGAGGTACGCAAAGAGAGAGGGGTGCCGGCGGCGGTTGGTTGAGAGCGGGCGAAGCATCTGCGCCGGACGGATTAGGTTAGCCTAGCGGGCGATTTTAGATTGACGCGTCCAGGAGTCTGTTGCAACATATTTACGCACATAATTCGTTCATTTCAACCATGCCGCACATAGGTTGCGTAAATCAAACACAGTGACAAGGAGTTGCGAGGGGTTGGTGCCGCTGGCTGGCGCTTGTTCGGAATAGCTGATTAGCCATGTTTATCACCGTGAAGAGTAAAAGCGAGCGGGTCGTGAAGGACCAACCGACCAACCCTCGCGGCTGAGAGACGACCTGGTTGTTCCGGGGGAGAAACTGCGCCGCTCGAGGTACGAACAGTGAAAGTTGCTCTTTTTTGCTACTTTTTTTTTCTTGGAGTGCACAAGTGGGAAGATACATGCAGAGATAGAGGGAAAGAGAAAGATACGTGTCTGTGAGTGTATGTGTGTGTGTGTGTGTGTGTGTGTGTGTGTGTTTAAAACCTGATTCAAACAAAAGTAACGTAATTTGGGTTAAGTCAAGTAAATAGTTTGTTTCCAAAATATTGTTAACATGTCCAGGTATTGAGCAAAAAAAACAATATGAAATAATTCAAATCAGACTCCAGGACGAAGGAATCAGTTGTTTGCGTTAAATTCAACTTGCTACAGAGCGTCTCAAAACACTTTCAGTGGTCATCCTACAGACGCTCGTCAATAGACAAATGTCAACATAAATTAGATAGACTTTCTATACACAATCCTCAAAAAACAAATGCCAACGTAAATTAAGTAGACTTCCTATATACAACAGTCAATATACGAGTGTCAACATACACTCAATAGACATTTTACAGACGTCTGTCAATTGAATGTAAGAGTATGTTTGATAGCAACGAAGTTGGTAGGATCTCAACAGAACGTCTAGAGAATGTAAAGGATCATTTTTGTTCTGTCACCCTAAGGACTTCCTATTGCTCGTCCATAGGGTGATGGAACAAGAATTAGAAATTCTAGATTGGACTGAGCTGACTGGAATGAGGTTGGCCTGGGTTAGGATGACAATGATATTTTTATAACAACGTACTGGATTGTGCCCTGCTCAAACGAGAGTTGCAAATAAACACGTCGACTTTGTTTAGGTATTGAGAATATTTCTGTGTTTTTAACCCGAATGAAAAATTCAGAGCTGCACTTTTTTTCTTGCAGACCCAGACGTCACTCTTAAATAAGTTTTACGCACGTTTTTACAGCAGTGCCGTATAAGCTTTTCGATTCGCTTTATAACGTTACTAGAAAAAATACCTAGAAAGAAGAACGAATGCTCGTCAGCGTGCACCTCGTGAGCAGAGCCCCGAGTCGGCCAGGTTTGCGGCCATGCTTGCGCTATAAAAGGAGCTCACACACACAAAAAAACAAGAAAACATACCGAGCGCACATCCGCCTGCTTGACGCGCGGAGTGCGCGGCGTCAACCAGCTCGACTTATGAACCCTCTGCCCAGCGTTCGTGGCGCGATCTTGCGCGTACTGTTGTAATCGCCAGTTCAAGTTCTTTCGTGCCTGATGTTGGGGGAACAGACGCCGACTTAGCGCTACAGACTCCGACTTTGCGAAGCGGAATGCCACAGGTACTGGCACGTACAAACGCGGTTCTCTTTTGGAGAGATGTGAAAGGGTGTGCACAAACCAATCCTGTCCTGCCATTCGTGGAGACCTCTGAGCGGCAAGTTTGGAAATCCATGTAAGGTGCAACAGTCGGGTCTCCAACGAAGGGAGAGGGGATGCCAGCCCTTCTGTTTCTCCGGCCCTGTAACCACTACTGCAAGCTGTGCCAGTGTTTTTTTGACGCTAGTGAGACTGCTGGAACTGTTTTGGGTTGGAACTGCTTCATGCGTCTCGTATTAACCTCAAAGTAGCAATTACCAATCATACAAAAAATGTAGTAATGGTCAAAGGTGGTAACGAGATGTGCAATCCGGACTCGTTTGTTGTATACGCTCCATGCATGGTTTATAATCACGCGCCGCTGTATGTGACTTAAATACTTAAAACGACTTCATTAACGGCAACATATTAAACGCAGAGCATTTAAGTAACTCACGATGTCACCCGCGTTGGCGTCCGTAGTCCGCATCCGCATCGCTCCCCCTACACTATATAAAAAAATAATACTTGCCGGCGCCAGGTTTCGATCCTACGACTCTGCGGGCGGAACGCAAAGTGCACGGTACTCTACCAACTGAGCCACAAAGCCCACACAGAACGGAAGGTTACGAACGTGCCTTATATCCTTGACTCATTCAAACTACGTCAAGAAGCTGCTGATACAACGCATTCACTACCACCAACTCCCCGAACACTAAATGTACGATAGTAAACTCAAAATGTGGCCGTGCAACGCCGGCACGTGCGGGCAGAAAAGCACAAAGAGAACTGAACTCCTGCTGGCGCAGTTTCAGGCAGGGGGCGCGCGAGCACTGCGCAGGCGGGAAATTTGAATCGCATGGGGTGGTAGCAGTAAGCCGATAACGGCGCTACAGCCCATTATGGCGAACCACTGCTCTGCACTTCCGACAGCTTTCACATTGAGTGGAACGGCTTTAATTTTTTCATAACTCTGTGAGCTGACATTCGGACGGTTATTGTTGAATCCTAATATTGTATCCTATTGGTACAAAAATGGAAGGATCCGCCGATTGGATTAAGTGTTTAAAGAATATTGAGGTTCTTCAAAGTCGCAAGCAATCCACCACTACGTTTATTTTCCCTCACCCTATCTCCCATCCCTTTCGTCTATTGTAACCAGTATTTCTCGTTTTGCACTGAAGGCTTTTTACTGCTGCTACTACTTTCTGATAAAAAAATCATAAACGTGGCACTACTCAAAAGATATTCAAAATGTCTGCATCTCTTTTCATGCGTTTAAACAAGCCAAGGACTTCACTTTCTAGTAATAGTTTTAATAATTTGATATTATCAGTGTTGATTTATTCCATCAGAACACACGGTTTATTCTCAGAAAGGCACTGCATGAGATGATATGGGAATTACGCTTTAATTTGAAAACCAAGGTAAAACTAAGGCGAGTTTTGATTTTTGCAGGCTTTCCCAATTATATCCAACGTTGTTCCTTGCCGCATGCCGCAGAAACGTATTGTTTTAACTGTGCAGTTCTGGAGGTAGAAAGCAAGAAATGTGATGTTGTTACCCGCATTGCGGTGACGTTCTGCATGGGTTTGCAACAGTCTGTCGACGTCAAACGTGAAACGCGGCTGATACAAATTTTCCCGCTCTTCGCGTTTTTGACAACTAGCAATTATACTAAGCTTTCCACGAAGTGATGACATGTTTGGTTCAGAAAAAGTCGCAGAAGAAAAGAGGGCTAGAGAGAAACGTAAAGGGAGACATATAGACGTATAGAGGGAATTCCTCTTGGTTTTGTATATATTCGATAGATGCAGCAGCAAAGAATGGTGCGAACTTTTATGTCTAAGCTAATTCGGTCTAAACTGATTATGTTCTGTCTGAACTGATTGACGTTTTTTTTTGTTTTCTTACAGAAACACAGTTAATAACACGTATTGCCGCGCTTCGTACTACGAATCTATCACTGCATACTGCAGGGCTGGAAGGACATTTTGACCGCTTGGGAATTTAAAGAATGTCTAAATATCGACACATGGAAGTTTTAACTATTCCTCTAGATCGCAAAAACGGCCGCCGCGCTCTGGGCAGTGATCGAGCAGGCATTGGTTCCAACTGCTTTGAAGCTAAACCGTTACTGCGGATAGTATAAGTCAAGTTTCAAGACTTTCTACGAGCGCGAACTTTTTAACCAAATTGTACAACACAACCAGGGGGTAAATGGAGGGTGTGGGCCTTCGCAGCTGCGCTGGGCTTCAATATTGCACCCTAATTCTCTGGCACAGTCACAACTAAGGAAGGGCAAAGTGTGCGGAATCTATGCAGTTCTTGCACGTCCGACCAATAGCAAAGCACCATTGCAATATCGGTACTTTTGCCATGTAGGGACAACATGTAGGGGGTATAGCTACAGTCGACTCCCGTTATTGGGATCTCCACGGGGACCGCAAAGAAACTTCTAATTATCCAAACTTTGAATTAAAAATAAAATACAATAATAACATTTCCACGAGTCCCCAACGCATTCCCTTCCTGATCCTGTTCAAAATCTCCACTTTCGTTGGCAGTTACAGCGTACAACACGGTTTGTCCAGATAGAGACTTATCGCAAAATCGAAGCCTGAAGCGTCCATCGTTCAAACCACACGGAGCTGTGCTCAAAAAAGGAGGTTGAGGATTGGAAAGAGAGAGAGGCGTAAACAAGGATGGCGTACGGTGGACAGAGTCTCAGTTGACATGCCGCTTCGCAACTGTGCGCTGCTTCAGTTGCGATGGCACCGCCGTAGTGCAAAGCGCGGCATTGTTTGGCTTTTCAAATTTCTGAATTTTACAGAATTATTACGGTCACCTTGATGCTTTTTATCCGCTATAACTTCCAAATAACCGCAATAGTTGGATTTAGGCTCAGATTATCGACCAATTTCTTCTCTTAAATTGCATGTAAAAAGGCCGGGACTCAACCACCGCACCCAATTAACCAGAAATTCCAATTAGGTGACTTCGAACAATAGAGAATCGAGCGTAGTATCGTAACTGCTCTGAGGAGGGGAATTGTGTGGGACTTTACGAAATGTTTCTTCCGTGCAATTGAAGACTGGGTGAGATTGACTGTGTATTATGAACGGAGACTGGTCGAACCGTTTTGTTGTGTGCCGGTAACCGTTATTTATTTTAAGTGCGAATGCACTTCTTAAGCGACCCTGAACCTGCGTCCACCGGCGATGTCCGCATAGCATACCCACGTGGGGGATTGGCCAGGAATCTCCTCGTCTTCCTTGCCAACGGGGGGAGATAGGCGCGCGCTGCCTGGCCGCTGACATGGCACATACCCACGTGGGGGATTGGCCAGGAATCAGGCGTGAGAAGGGCTAATGCACCCGCTTAAAGGAGTACTGACACGAAATTTCAAAGCTGAGATCCGCTTTAGCAATCAAGTACAACGACAACACAAATAGCTGTCTGTGAATAAATGCATCTTTCTTTCTTTGTAGTTGTGTATGTGTGTGTGATCTCTCTTTCGCGAACATTACCGAACCGCGCAAATTCAACTTGTGCATTCGCACTTTCACATTCTTCCCCTCGGGGAAATGCGGGGAATTTTTTTCGGTTCATTTCCTGGCTGGGTTCGTCAGGCTCGAGAATTCACGGGTTCAGTTCTGCTAAACATACCGTTTAGGCTCCAGATTTAGGTTCTTTTTGGTTTCCTTTCTACACCCTGGTGCGAAGACATTTTACCTGTTAAGAACCGCTCAGAGAAGTTATTGTCACTGACGTTTTCCGTCAGATATGCCACCAGATATTTTGCTACAGTGTCTGGTGCATTTGGGAGTACATACGATGTTGCTAAAGTTGGCGTGGGCTGTTTTCCATCCTGTGCAAGTCATGCTGTATTGATACAGCAGTTCTTCGGCGCACATTGCAAACCAGCCGGGCAGTAAAGCGGCGTCTGGATGTTCTAGAGGATTTAGACTGAGTTCAATATATCTACAAGCAATAATATACAATAGCACATAATGTTCAGGGGCGAAGCCCTTCAGGGCGACGGGGTGTCGGCGTTTCATGTCGTCATCGTAGCCACCGTCTCATGTAGTCACGGTACTAAAACACCGGGAAACCACTAGTTTACACCGCGCGCTCGAACGCTTCGTAACGAGTACTTACAAAACACCGAGACACTGGTTTACTCCTCGCGCTAGAACGCCTTGTTATTCAAACGCACGACACTTTTACAGCAAAGCTATATGCCTCTACCTCCAATGGTTTCATCTGTATTGGCGAAAATGCCGAGTCGCCAGGAACAGGCTTATGCGCTGCACGCTTGGCCCCTTCCCACGTTTCACGTTAGTGGAGATGGCCCGGGATGTTTTGCTACTTTGTCGGGAGGGTTATTGTTGGCTTTCACGGAGACTCCCTCCTTCCAAAAGAATCTGTGAGTAGAAAATAAAGTTTAAAAACGACTCTAATGTCGCTGTTGAATATAAATAAGCAAGTCTCGAAACACCTCCGTTACAAGCAACTATATTTCCAAAAATGGAGAATAAAAAAGAGGGCCACCTCGCGTCTGGTTTGAGGTTCTCTCTGGTTCCAAAACATACACACATTTTTTCAGCCTCACTTTAATTCTCATCTGCGCAAACTATTTATACTCTTAGGTACAAAATTTCACTTGAAAATTTTATTCTCTGGACCTCAAGCGTCGAAACTTAGATTTATTTATTCCAAGGCACGAAATCGTTGCATAGAAAATTTAATTGCATAAATATAAATTTTGTACCAGCTGAAATTAACTCTTTTTTTCGTGACCAAGACACTTTTCTACCGCTCTAATTACGTCACTAGAGCGATTTAGTAGCGATTGGCAGTATTTTTATTCGAAGTAACAAAGGCAATCGGCAGCTTCTTTAAAAATTGCCACAAAAGCAAAGCAGAAATGGAATGCCAATCGCGCAACTCACGCAGTGCCGTTCTGCGCTGGTGATAACGATACGATTACCAGTGCCTCCCGACACAAAGGGGGAAAGATTAAGGTTTATCGCAAGCGGTGCAGAGTCGATTAAAGTGCTTTTTGACGAGGTATATGAAAAGAAAGAAGTCTGCACTTTTCTATAGCCTTTTGTTCCTTTGTCCTGAGCCTAACAGTCATGGGCATTGCACCTATTGAAGTAATACCAGGAACGTAAGCAGTTTGGCGACCTCGCTGATAAATTTCATTGCGACAAATTACAAGGGCAGGTCACGACAATTAGAGAAGCAATCGTCGAGATTTTCGCTCAGGTACGGGACACAGAACTTCGCTTACAAAACTCGCACGTTCTCATTTCCACGACTGCCGTTGCATCCAATGAACGTGACACCACTATAACAGTCCAAAAATGGTAAATATATCTGGCAGGATTGTATATTTGACATAATGATTTCAAAAGTATTTTAACCCTAAGATAATAAGCCTGCCAGTCTCACCCAGTAACTATGTCTGCTAAAAAAGACTCCCGGGTGAAAGTTTGGTAGTGGCTCAAGGTACGACTACTGTAAAAAAGCGCAATATGGACATGCACTCGAGTCACTTCTACGTCACCTTGTCATGAACTATAAGGCCGTCACTCTGGGTGGTATATTGAAGCGTGCATTTCACAGAAAGAGGTGTTTCGTTATTAAAGAACGAGGCAATATTCTTACGGCACGTGTTTACTTGCACCAAAACTGCTACATTTGCAGGCCTTTTGGATAAAACCGGTGTGCTCTTTATGCAAACGCAACTACCACTGGCGCCTTTTTTCCGGAGAGGCTCCAATTCTCCTGAAAGTTAGCGTTTCCGTACTAAGTGGCTCGATTCCGGGCTGTAAAGCTTCTAGCGGGAGAGCCTGGAGACTGTGCCCTCGATCCTACTCTGGGGTGTTTTTGCTTTCGTGAGAACAGCATTGAGGGTTTCCACTCTGCGTTTCTCGCTTCCCATTAAAAGTTGTTCGTTCGTTCGTTCGTTCGTTCGTTCGTTCGTTCGTTCGTTCGTTCGTTCGTTCGTTCGTTCGCTCGTTCGCTCGTTCGTTCGTTCGTTCGTTCGTTCGTTCGTTCGTTCGTTCGTTCGTTCGTTCGTTCGTTCGTTCGTTCGTTCGTTCGTTCGTTCGTTCGTTCATCCACACGTCAATCACCAATAATTGAAGTGTTTTAGATAACAAGGCCAGTTTACAATAGCTGCACCTTTCAGGCAATAGCGCTGTTACACAAGAGTCGGCCCACTATTTTGTTTCCGGCAGGTCTTTCGATGGACGCTTTTGCTGCATAAAAAAGAACACAGTTTTCAAGCACGAAATAATCTAAAAAAAAAGAACTCCAGTCAAGCCTATTAAAATATAAGAGCTGACAATATCCCGGATATCGTTTCAGTGTCTTATAGAGCGAAGATATATGATAATCCTTCTCCTTGAGTTGTGTAGGAATAGCGCTGGTTGGGAGTATGTTCTGAGATTATATGGTCATCCAAAAATCCATGCCTAGTGTTTGGTTCCAATGTCTAAACGCGCGCCCTCAATGCCAAAGGGCATCTACTACGTGCATTCAAAACGAACATTCTATTGCAGTGTTCTACCCTGTTGGATGAAAGAGGTGTATGGCGCAGTGTCATTTCAACCATAACGATGCGCCAGCCCACCCCGTGGTATGCTGTGTCTGTTCGATATGGTCTTCTGTGCCACGATCCGCACGCGTGGTGTGCAGTTTCTAAGAAATCGAATGATTCAGAGACAGCGTGCGTTCTTGCTTATGTAAACAGCGAATTGGAAAACAGGCAAGAGAGAACGTTAGATTCTCGCATAAATTTAAATACCACAAACCGCACAAGCTTCAACCGCTGAGCTCTTCATAACCGCTTTAGAAAAGCTTAGTGCAGTCCGCGTTTTGCCATGGCGTAAGTGAAGGCGCTGGCGACCGCTGCTGGAATGGAATGTATGTATGTATGTATGTATGTATGTATGTATGTATGTATGTATGTATGTATGTATGTATGTATGTATGTATGTATGTATGTATGTATGTATGTATGTATGTATGTATGTAGACAGAATGAGGGTTGGCAGGGTTGGGTTCGGATCCCACCCGGCGGGCATTTTTTCACCACTTTCTTTCTTACTCAAAAATTCGTAATTTCTTTCTATGACGTAACGCAATCCCCCCTTTGCTTTCCAAGGTTTTCTTGACTGCCAACCCTCTTTCTGTCTTAATTCACTGAGCCCCTCATTTCCCATTTATGTATGTATGCATGTATGTATGTACGTATGTTTGTATGTATGTGTGTATGTATGTATGTGTGCATGTATGTATGTATGTATGTATGTATGTATGTATGTATGTATGTATGTATGTATGTATGTATGTATGTATGTATGTAGACAGAATGAGGGTTGGCAGGGTTGGGTTCGGATCCCACCCGGCGGGCATTTTTTCACCACTTTCTTTCTTACTCAAAAATTCGTCATTTCTTTCTATGACGTAACGCAATCCCCCCTTTGCTTTCCAAGGTTTTCTTGACTGCCAACCCTCTTTCTGTCTTAATTCACTGAGCCCCTCATTTCCCATTTATGTATGTATGTATGTACGTATGTTTGTATGTATGTGTGTATGTATGTATGTATGTGTGCATGTATGTATGTATGTATGTATGTATGTATGTATGTATGTATGTATGTATGTATGTATGTATGTATGTATGTATGTATGTATGTATGTATGTATGTATGTATGTATGCATGTATGTATGAAGGTATGTACGTACGCACGTACGTACAGTGCTCACGGATCGACACGCGGCACTTCGAGGGTGTGGCCTGCGGTACATGCAGCGCCGCCCGCGGACGCCCGTGGTAGCTAGGTGTTACATTGCGCTGTTCCACGAGGACGAGAGCGTTTTAACCGTAGTGTTGCTGCATCCGGTTGCCAATAAGCGGGGCTGTGCTTCCTCGCAGCTACAGCGGTTCGCTGCGAGCCTGGAGCGTAGGAGCGCGTTTGTTCACCAGTGGTAGCCTCCCGGCGGTCCGCGTATCCAATTTCGCGGCGTTTGCTCGCGCGCTCTTCTTACGCGTGCCCTTCCGATGCGACAACGATAATGTGCATGTAGGGCACTGTCACGCTAACCTGAATAAAGCGAGCGTCTACCAGAAGGAACAGCCAGCCTAATTCCATGATAGAAACTAAAAAAAGAGGACAGCCGACAAAGTACTAAAGCACCGCACCACACGCGAACGTGCCTGCAAAGGCGTCTCTCTTTTTTTAGTTTACATCCTGAAATAAAGTTGGCTGTTCCTTGGTACAGAAGTTTCTTTTATTCAGATAAGTGTGACTGTGCATTACATGAACATTACTGTGCCTCATTGGAAGGGCACGCGTAACAAGAGCGCGCACAAGATGTAGCGAAATCGGCTGCGCGCACAACTGGGCTACTACCGTCGGCACACAAACACGTTCCAGCGCTTCAAGCTCGCGACGCCCCGCTGTCGCTGCGGAAAACCAGTCACGCCCATTGGCAACAGGATGCAGTAAGCCTACGATCAACACGCTCTCATCCTCCCAGCATACCACAATCCAACACTTAGCTCCCACGCGCGTCCACGGGCGGTGCTGCATGTACCGGCGGCCACGCGCTCCCAGTGTCGCGTTTCAATCCGTGAACACTGTACATATGGCTGTATGTATGTATGTGTCTGTATTTAAGTAGGTACGCATTGTGGTAACCCGGCAATAGTGGCGGGGGAATGTCCCACGGGATGGACATGTGCCGGGTGAGGATGAAGATGTGGCGCGAGATGAGCGAGATTAGAACATTGCGGACTCGGCTGGGCTAGGTGTGCACACCCCGATCGGCTGAGCAGTGGACCTTAACGGAGCGGGACTCCCAGTAAAGTTGTGATTGAGGTGGCTCAGTGTCTTTCTGGGGAACCGCGGCCGGGTGCAGGAACCCCGGTACCACATTTGGCGCCCTGAACGTGGGGCCGGCCGGGGTTCATGGGAAGGACATTGTGGTGTTTGGTGTTTTGGTGTTCCGCGGCAGGCATTTTGCGGGGCGAATTACGTTGGCGTTTTTCGGTGGCTCTCGGGATTTGTCGGTAGCCCTCCTCGTAATTTGAGGCGCCTTTGTAGTGGCTTCCGTTGTTTATAACCATTTTTCTTTCCGGTGTTCGCTTCGCGGCGCACGAGAGCATTTCGTCTCAGCGACAAGTCTGGCCGTGGAGAGTCTACCTGTCCGAGCCCCTTGGTTGGTCCGCGCGAGCCCGCAAGGGATGCGGACGCCACTGGGCTAGTCGGCGTGCTCTGCCCGATCATGGACCTCTGCGAGAACCTCACGAACCGGCTGGCGGGTCTCGGGCTAGAAGGCGGTGGGTCCGAGCACGGGCCATCGTCACAGCCGAGCATTGCGGTGCCATGGTTCACGGGCTACGATGACCGCAAGACAATGGCGCACTTTCTGTGCGACCTCACCTTATACAAGGCGGCGTCGGCTGCCTCGGACGAGTTGGTCCTGGCCCGCGTCCTGCCAGTTGCTCTGGAGGGATCCGCCGGTCGCTGCTGGCACCTGAAGGCTCCGTTCGCGTCCTGGGCCGACTTCGTGGCGCGCTTCCGAGAGAAGTTCCTGCCTCCCGACTACGACTACCGCATCCGCGTGAGTTGGAGGCACGTACGCAGCACCCGCGAGAGGGCTTGCTCGAATAAATTCGAGCTATCCAGGAGCTCTTTAAAAGAGCTATCCCGCGTGCGTCTGATACAAAAATTGTGAGGCACGTCTTACGACGATGCTACCCGCGCTTCCGACCTGACTTACGTGGTCGTGAGTACTCGAGCCTGGAGGAGATGGCACGATCGGGGTGGTCAATCGAGGAAGCTCTCATATCGGAGCTGAATTATATACTCCCTCCGCCAGTAGGGAAAGCAAACGAGCCAGCTTGTGCATAGAGAGACACCCTTGAGACTTCGCCAGAGCGAAGTCCACAGCCGCGTAGTTCAGCGATGGGCCTGAATTCTCCCCCGTGCACTAGATCCTTCTGCCCTTGGCGACAGGCAGTTGGAGGGCGGAAGACCGCTAGATGGTGCGGCCCATTGCGGGAACTCCCCGCAGCGGTTTGAGCCATGGTTCCTGTGTTGGGAAAACAGGCCCTCTTTATTGGCAAGCTCACCGCTCCCCGACCCGAGTCTCTCCCTTTGGGGTTGGTAACGAAATCCCCTGAACTACAGAGGCCCTTCTCGTCCAGTTGTCGAGACGGGAGGGTCGCGAGGCTACGTGCCTGACGGAAATAAAGCTGGCTGCTGTTATTAATGTGGACAGCCAGAACACGTCCGTCGTGAGTGTCCCCGTGTGATGGCTGGTCGCTGTAATACAAATACCATGGAGATTATGGATTGCATCCCTGGGAAATGATGGTGACTAACCCGTCACCGAGGGCAGCAAAATGGACTGGAGGCGATGCCTGGTGTTTTTCACCAACTGCCCAGGCACGCACTGCGGCGCCTCGAGGCTCTTGGGGGGGGGCGCATGCCCGGAACCAGCGGACCCCACCTGCAAATTCTCCAAGCGATTAACAAAATTCTCGCCGAGATGTGCGATCGGGCCCAAGGTAGCGACGACCGCCGAGGCATCCGGTCCAATGCCGGCACGGTGAGAATCGGTCGAGAGGCTCCGTCGAGCAGGAGGCGAGGCTGCACCCCTGCGAGGCCTATGTTCGTGGTGGAATCCGGCGCACCACGAAGCGGAAAAAAACACACAGCGATTACCGCCGCCGCATTATCAGAAGGAAAATACCACTGCTTACGAGAAAAGCGACACAAAAATCTCCAGAGAATTACCAGGAGGAGACTGAACCGCAAGCTTTTGAAGCACTGTCTCGCGCAATCGCAGAAACAGCGGCGTTAACAATACTGGACCTTAAAAAACAATTTTTCTTGCAGACCGATGCTAGCGACTATGGACTGGGCGCAGTGCTGATGCAGGACTTTGAGGGTGTTCTCCGCCCGGTCGCATTTGCTAGCCATACGCTCACTCCGGCTGAGCGCAATTACACGGTCACAGAACGTGAGTAGCAATCGTGTTTGCACTGAGGAAATTTGATATGTACCTAGACGGTGCCTCTTCCACGATTCAGACAGACCACATGGCATTAACGTGGCTGCAGCGTTGGCAGAACCCTGCTGGTTTTCTGGCGCGCTGGGTGCTTGCGCTTCTGCGCTACGATTTTACCATCCAGCACAAGAAGGGTTCGCAGAACCACGTCTTTGACGCGCTATCACGCGCGCCCCTGCCGTCATCTTCGGACACGGAAATGCCGGCGCTGGTGGCTGCAGTGGATGCTGACGCACGCTGGGGTACGCTGGTGAGCAGGGCAGATCTTCTCGCGGCGCAACGCGCCGACGGAATCTGTCGTAAGATCATTGAGCACGTCGAGGAACAGGGTGCTGCTCCCACCAGCAACAGCGGTGAGTTTGATACATATGTGTTGGCGGAAGACGGACTCCTGCTGCGGTATATTCTGCAGGAAGACCACGAAGCTAATTCACCATTCCGCGCGGTTGTACCTCGTAAGCTTTGGAGGGCTTTCATCCGTTACTTTCATGATTCCGCACTGGCTGGACACAGCTCCGGCAGCAAAACTTATGAGAAGTTATGTGGGATTGTCACGTGGCCGGGGATGAGACAGGATGCGCTGAGGTATGCCAGAAGCTGTCATGTTGTCATACAGCGAAACCCCGAGTTGGTTGCCCGCCCAGATTGATGCAGCCTGTTGAGAGTAAGAGCCCCTGGCAAATCATTGCTTGCGATACCATGGGCCCTCAGCCCCGCAGCCCGCGTGGTAATTATTATTTGTTTGTGGAGACGGACCATTTCAAAAAGTGGGTAGAGCTGTTCCCGCTACGTACCGTCAATACACCGAATGTATGGAGGTGCCTAATACAAGTGTTTTCGCGCTTTGGGTTCCCCGCACAGCTGATAACGGATAATGCTACGTATTTTACGAGCAAATTGTTTGAGGACAACTGCCGAGCTCTAGGCGTGAAACACAAACGTACGACCACATATCACCCTCAGGTAAACATAACTGAGCGTGTAAATCACAACCTCAAGGCGATGCTGCTTGCTCATACGGAGCAACACACGGATTGGGATGCTATGCTGCCTGAGATTGCATTTGCCACTCGCACCACTGTGAATCGTTCAACCGGGTTCACGCCGGCTTATTTGAATTACGGCCGGGAAATGCCATTCCCTCTTGACAGGACACTTCCAGAAACGGAGGCGGGTTCTGGCCTGTCGCCCCATGCTGTGGCCGTCCGCCAGCTGCTGCGTGACGCGATACAGGCTGCCCGGGAGCAGCTTGACGTTGCTCGTCTCCAGAAGGCGGAGCAGTATAACCGGCGCCGTCGAGATGTTCAGTTTGCGGTTGGCGACGTGGTTCTCCGGCGCACTCATCCGCTGAGCGACGCTTCACGCAAGTTGGCCGCGTTGCTAGCCCCTAAATGGTGGGGCCCTTTTGCCGTAAGGGAGAAGCCGTCTTCCATTACGTATATTTCAAGCCACAGCAGTACAGGTGAAAATGCAGGCCCGGTTAATATAGCAGACCTTTAACAGTACCACGTGGACTGATCTGCTTTTGGCCGCAACGCCTGTTGTTTCTCGATGGCGTCTGCGCATTCGTAATGTGAACTTTCTTGTGCGTGTTTGTACTGCTCCCTTTTTAGGTATTTTTTTGTTGTTTTGGGTTGCCTTTTATTAGCCCTGAATTTGATGCTTGATCAGTCCCACGTGAGGCGGTTATTTATTTTATATTTATCCCCCAGCTAGAATTGTGTTTCTTTCCGGGCGCTAATTTTTGCTTTTTTCGCGTCGAGCATCCATTTTGGCATTCGCTGCAGTTGTGCCCGCATTCACCGTCGCACCGTGTGGAGGACTTTCAGCACTGCTACATCAACATGCGCGTTGTGCGTGACCCGCTGGCATCATGAGCTCCTGATTTCCTGGCCTTGGGGCCACCTTCCTGGCTCCACGGCGCTTGCTCGGCGCTTGTTCCTGGCTGTCCCTGCTCTCTCCTCTCCACTGTGCTGCCTTGGCGTGCGTGCTGTGGTCCTTGAACCGGACTTTTCGGTGGTGCTCTCGGCTCCTCTCCGGCGCTGCGTGCCTCTGGCTGGGAGGCCCTATCTCCTCACTCTGGGGCTGTTGGACAGACCCTCATCGGTTGGTTGGATTCCTCCAGTGGCGCCAGTGATCCAGCAGCGTCTATGGCTGTACCTGGGCTCGTCTGATCCTGTGGCTGCTGTCCCGGAGGATGTCTCAAGTTTCAAGCTGGCTGTTGACAGCTGTTTTGTGGACTGTGGCGTCATCTTGGGGCTCTGATGGCGATGCCTTCGAGTTACTTTTGGTCCTTTCCCGGTTTGGCTCGAGGGCTGTGCGTCGGCCTTTTCTTCGGAGGGGGGGGAGAGTGTGGTAACCCGGCAATAGTGGCGGGGGAGAATCGCACGGGATAGACATGTGCCGGATGAGGATAAAGATGTGGCGCAAGATGAGCGAGATTAGAACATGGCGGACTCGGCTGGACTAGGTGTGCGCATCCGGATCGGCTGAGTAGTGGACCTTGGCGGGGCGGGGCTCCCAGTAAAGATGTGATTGAGGGGGCTCAGTGTCATTCTGGGGAACCGTGGCCGGGTGCAAGAACCCCGGTACCAGAGCATGTAAGTATGTACGTAAGAATCAAAAGTTCTCAATTGCTCTGTTTAGTTCTGGTCTCTGGTCTTACGGTTTGTTGTTTACAAGTGTGAAAAATAGTCCCTCGCATTGCTCTACGTTTTATAAAACAGTCAAACCCCCTCATAACGAACTCGAAAGTGGCGAAAAAAAATTGGTCGTTGTATCAGTAGTTCGTTCTATATGGACTCGCCCTTTAAAACGCGCGCAAATTAGCGTACATGTCGAACAACGACTTCGGTGACAAAACTTTCGCTTCAGGGACGCCCACTAGTTTCATACGAACAAACTAAACCGTGTTTGCGTCGAACCTGCCGGCATCCGGCACAATGCCCTCGAAGGCATTCTTTGGTACGTCTTCAAAACCTCTACTCAACCCGCCGCGGTAGCTCAGTGGCTAAGGCGTTGCGCTGCTGAGCACGAGGTCGCGGGTTCGATTCCCGGCCGCGGCGGTAGCTTTTCTGATGGAGGCGGAAAGCAAAAACGCCCGTATGAACAAGATTTCGGCGCACGTTAAAGATCCCCAGGTGGTCAAAATTAATCCGGAGCCCTCCACTACGGCGCGCTTCATCGCCTGCGTTGCGTCGGCGCGTTAAACCCCCCCAATCAATCAAATCAAAACTCCTACTTGTTGCAATGGCTTCTGTAGTTTTCAGCAGGGGCAGGCTGACCGTACCGGGAGCTGCGTCGCTTCGGCCGGAGAAGTATAACGTTTTGAAGTATGAAGGCTATCATAATTTCTTATCAGCAAATATGCAAACGAAGTATCAGTGAACCGCTATCCATAGATCGCATCTAAATAAGTACCGGCGCTTTTTGCAGTGCGCGGGTACAGGGTCGCGTCGGCTCGGGCGGCGTGAAGATCGACACTGGTTATAGTAACGCTTAAGCGGCAGTTTATACGGACTGGCGCATATTGTTTATTTAAATCATCTTCCATATGCTTCAGATTTTAAAGTGTTCACACTTAATTACCTTCACGGCGGCGTACAAATTAGGGCTGCTAATTACCGCCATCTGACACGCGGCTTCATGCTCAATCATTTTTTTTGTTCCTCACTCTCATTATGCTTAGGAGAAATGCCTGAAACGTGACTGACATCGGTCGTGCGGGGCTCGCCGATCTGAGATATCTTCCTCGCAATTGAACGGAAGCTGTGAAGGTACCAGCACGCCATCTCTCTCGTGCAGGAACTGTTTTGATTATTTTGCGTTTTGTATGAGCCATATTTTTACCGTCACCATGTCGGAAGTGTTCGTTATAAAAGTAGGACGCTTTGAAAAAGGTTCGGTATATGTGAACGCTGTTTCAGTGGGTAGCATAGGAAAGCCGTAAGTGCACCGACGTATGGTAGTTATAACCGATCGATCATTATATCTGGGATCGTTATAAGTGGGTTCCACTGTATCGGAAAGCTAATTATGCAATCCTGTGCAATACTATGATGGAACCCAAAGCTACTTATCATATCCGCAGTACTTGTATTTTTCTGTATATGTTATTATTTCCGATGCATGAGAATTACGCATAACATATAGCTAGAGTACAACGCTCGAGAGTGTGGCTGGATACCGTGGAAGCGAAACCAGTAATTTCGTGCCGATGACAATGAGCTTTGTGCTTAAGAGCGTCTCTAAACTCGTCTGCCTCTACTGGTTCTCTAGCTTTTGGCGTCGATATTGTGTCAGAAAAAGAAAAGTGTCGGCACTGTTATGGCGGAACTTGGTGCCATTATAACAATACATCATGTCCTGCGGTATACAGAAAATTCGCTCAATAAACCGAAGGTGCACGTTTGCAACCCTCTTCCTTAGGAAAACAAGAAAATGAGAGGTGTTGAGTGCTTGATGGCATCCAATTAACATTTATTCGAAATGGAATGAGTGCTGCAGGCTGTTGTGTTTTTAATAGTCCTCTCTTTCAACCAAGTTTATAATGTTACCATTTGTGAGCAGCTTTGTTGACTTTTTCTTTTTTTTATTGTTGCCCTCACTGGGTTTCAGGCTTACAGTAGGGAGGAATATGAAACACTTAAATACCGCTACTAGTTACAATGACAAAAAAGACGAGACCTTTCCAGAGACTGAGAGGCAGTTCAGAAATACGCTCGCTCACACAACGAGGGAAAAGAGTAATGGGAACAATAATGTGGAATGCAAGTCAGATTACTCAAAAGGTGCTTATCCGCGTTATCAGTCTTGTCAACTGCTTCTTAACAGCTTAAACCTGCACGGAATAACCGTGAGCTTCAACTGCTATACAAACAAAAAGGTACGCCGCTTATAATGCTGTCCATTAGTTTCTGCCGGACTTACAAGACTGTACGAACGACGAGAATACAAATATAAAAGAAAAGTAAAAGCATCCTCCTAATACCTAGCTGCCATCTTTTTTAATGTCTGTCTGCTGCCATTGTTTCAGTTCATGCATTTGTACGCGCTCTGTGAATACTAGAGAAGTGGTGTTATCTGAATCCACTATGCAATATTGTCCGCGTATTTGTTTTTGCCAATCTGAGTGTATTGCGCTTTTTAATTGCTGCTTTTTTCGAAAACATCTTAATTATCAGCACAAAAAGCCTTTCTTTGAGTAAATTTTGTTGCAGGGTATTAAAATTTATGATACATATCTTACAAAGTATCCAAACAAACTAAACTAGCAACATTACAACTGGCATAAAATGACGACGTCACCATTTGAGCTACAACTCACGGTGCTCTATTAACCATCGAGTATCGAGGCAAAGTGCTTGCATAAAATTTATGACCGAAACATTTACTGTCGGTTAGATTAGAGGCATCACTGCGCCGAAGGAATAGTTTTTGTTTCTTGCTTCGTACATAATCATTTCCATTTCATAAAACTGGACAGGAGAGAAGCACGGAGCCGACAGGTTGCTGAGCTGATACCATACACCAGTGCTGGTACTGCACATCGCGAAATCCTTCGGGACAGAATTGTTAAATTTCCCACACAAGTGGTTCAGCAAGGGATATTGCTATTACAGAACGATATAAATTAACAGTGAAACCGACACTGGCCAAAAAAAGTTGTTCGTTTATATGGTAATTTTATGGCAATTTTGTGTCACCTAACACACCCTGCCGTACACGAATATTTTCTACACGTAAACAATGCACATTGCATTTAGGTTTTAAGCATGCGGTTCTGTGACACTGCAAGCAATCTACAACAGTCATGCCATTGAGAAATAAGGTAGATCACACCAGTGATCGACTCGTACGCCTTCCCCAGAGTCACAACCTCCGATTGCGTAAACGTGACTTGATAAGACCGAGTATATATAGTGGCGCCCAGTACAGAAGCGTTCGCAATCTTTTTCCCATTTGTGAGGTCCGATATAGAGAAGAAGGAGAAATTATGCAAGAGGCAGTTTTGCTGCCCTTACTGCTGTTTGGTGCTGCTTTGGCCACTCAGAACGGTGAGACGCTTTTTTAAACACAAGAATGTCATTGCAGCCTTCAAACTTTCCTTTGCTGAAAAAGGTTAATAGCTGTAGCACGAATCCACAGCCATTCGTATGACAGCAGGAGCACATGCGCTATAGATTAAGCTGAACCTCCTAATTATAGCAACTGCATCACTTGAAATGAACTGTCTTTACATTATCCCAGGTACAAAAAAAGTCTCACGCCTGCGAAAACCAGCAGGTTATGTGGATGCCGGAATGCAAATCTAACAACGCGTACTTTACCTTTTTTTGTGGGCAGAGAAATGCGGTCGCCCTGCTGTCCAGCCCATGCTGGAATCCGGGGACCGAATTTTTGGAGGCCAGGTTGCCATTCCTCACAGCTGGCCATGGATGGCTGGCTTGTACGATGGTAAGGGTGCCGATTTCTGCGGGGGCGCTTTGATCAGTGACCAACATGTCCTTACGGCTGCCCACTGCTTCTGGTAAGTTGAACGTTTTTGTAAGTAGATACATAACAACTTCTTTAGTGGAAGCTATAGGTTTGCATGACTTAGCTTTCGTGTGTGCTGAGTCTGTAAAAGCCACTATTAACTATTCTTTGCCACAATGTTGCAGCAGAAAATGATAATGATCAAGTTTATTCAACAGAGTCTTTCCGGCGTAATACCTTTCATTTTCGGTCGAAATAACCACAGAAAACTGTATTGTCACTGTAGAACAGCTTAGAAGAGAAAGAATAGCCTCACAACAATTTCTGACCTGGAGTTTTCCCTGGTCAACCTGAGCCCGTCAAATGAGGCACTAATGGAACAAACGCACCAAGAGAATAGTGGTGAACTGAACTTTGGAGGTATTTGTGCACTGAACTTTGAGGACATTAGACTTGGGAGAGATACGTTGGGGACGCAGCCTATTAGAGATATAGTGAGACAGTCACCGGTGTTCTGGGTGCTGTTAGTCACAAAAGTATACGGGCACGTTATATTGCCAGACTGATCGGAGTGAAGTTTTGTTGCGATACCAACAATATATAAATACACGCGCTCAGTGTGGGGGCACAGAATGACAATAAACTGGTAAAACGAAATTTTTAAGTTTCATAATGGATCTAAACGATGCTTTCACTCAATCAATCATGCATGGTCACTGCAGGAGATGCTTCTTTCCGTTGCAATATTTTGACCTGCATTGTGTGAGTACTACACTTTTATCTCCATGAGGCGTACTTTAATATTTCATTACCTGCATAACTTTATGTAATAAGGGAACGCGGGCAGATAAAATAGTATCAACGGGGAGGACTGTATCCGAGATAGTCATAGGAAAACATTTCACCTTGTACCACGGTAACTGGTGGTGGTGCTGTCGGCCACGCAGTCGAGATAAGTTGCCTCCTAAAACTCAGCTCCTTCGTTAGGCGTGTCAAACCCACCCCATCACAATTATCGCGTAGGGGGGGGGGGGGGGCACGGGATGTATACTGCGTCGCCGACATCATTGCAACGCAATTTTTACTTGTTCTATGCTCAGCGTCCTCAACCGAAACTAGCACGAAGGCCTTACGCTTGGGTGTATCACCTGTCACCGAGACTGGTTACAGTTCCAAGACGATGGATTTACTTTGCTGTCTTCCACACAACCTGAGTATATAAATAAAGAGCACTATTCCGGGTAAAGTAGCTTTTTCAGTGCACTACATGACAAGGTTTGACCATGCAAATACATCTACTAACTGAAAAACGAGTTCGCGTATGTCCGCTTTAACTTCAGGAGCATTGTTGCCGTGGAATCGCTTTTGTAGCAGCGGGACTCCGGTTAAAGCAATAAGTTGCAAAGTAGTTTCTCCAAAACTAGAAATATCAAACACCAACCAAAGGACACGTGTGGTGTTTCGCTAGATACCTTATTCGCATAATAAAATGGCGAATGCAGACATTTTTAGTTTGGAAAATAAAAGTTCCGGAGTTGAAATGCCGTGAAAAATAAAAACCGTAAAAAAAACAGAGGTGTGCTAGAAGCTTCTCACCGGTAGTTATAACCCGAAAGAAAGCACAGAGGCCCATGAACTCCGACCCAACACCTGGCAAAAACGAAACCAAACCCAACACAATGCACTGGCTTAGCTTGATCTGATACTGAAAGAAAACCATACCAAACACACACCAGATCAAGAATCACCCCTAATCCCACCAGAAATTACTCCATCACCTACAAAATCACCTCCACTGGTGTGCCTGCTTCACCCTATAGTCCTTAGCAGCTTTCAAATCGGTCGCTCCTCTCTCGGCACGCAGCGCAGCTTATCAATGGAATTTTCCGTGCAAACGGCGCTGCCGTAAATGGGGACATGAGTCTCTGGCGCAAACGTTTGAAATTACCGCTTATCTCCTGGCGTGCAATGTCACCTCCAACGCTTTGCGTTGGAGGTGGCCCTGTTTTGCGTTTGAAAACGGTGTCCGAATGGCACAATAGGAAGAAGTCGGTTTCGTAAAGTGAGGGACGCAGGCTAAATTGCGACCACAGGGATTGTGTTTTTTTCTTGGTGCACTCGGTTTTTTAGAATATCATGTCAAGCCTGAACCACCCTATCCAGGCAATACATCCTTTCTTAACTATATAGCCCAGCTAGAGCAATGACAGAGGACCTGAGAAAGAACCAGTGTAGAAGGTATTTTGGGGTGTGTACTTCTATGTTTGTTATACCTTCCAACGTTCGTTATGGGCGGTTTATACAAACTTAAGCGTGGTGGATGTCCGACATAAACTCGGCTTTTTGTTCTGTATTGCTGGATTTAGTGTACTTTGAGGAGGCGCGTCTGCGAAGATATCGGCGTTCCTACAGCAATAATAAAAAGTGCTAGAGCTTCATCAAATTGTCTATACTTTGTGTAGCCGTTGATGTCCAAAAGAAAACGGCTGATTTTGAGAGGACTCGCTATCACTAGAACCCTGTAGACGTTGCGCACCTAACCTTTTTCACTTGTTCCAAATTCCTTACAACATACAACGCTCTGAAATCATTCGTCAGCAGCTGCCGAGTCAAGATACCGTTCTGTGGACTCTCTTCTGTCGCAATATCCTTGTTGTTTAACTTCATCTGTAGCCCTTCAGTACGGTCAGCGTTACGCTTTGCTAAGGACGCCCTAATTTCTAATGACCTATTCGTTTTGAGTTTTCATGTGCGGAGAGCAGTCATGGAATTTTCCCGCGTCTTAGGCGAAGCCTTCATATGCCACTAATCTGCAGGACTGCAAAACTGCGGTTCATTGGCCGTGATAGGGAAAGAGTTGCTGGTTCTTCTACCACAAACAATGCACGTTTACCTATGTTTAAAGCTGCCCTTTGCTCATTCAGACAAAGAACCAATACAATCCCCTTGTTTACAACTGGTGGTGACTGATTCATTTTAAGAAAATGGCACAGCGCTTCTGGTTTACCTTTCCCGTGTAGGGTAGGATGAAAAAATTTCAATACACTCATCCACAAACCGAGGTGCGCGAAACTAACTGCCAGCCGCACATTTCTTACGCTGTTGAAGACCGAAGGGCGTAGTTGGCAGGGAAAGCAGCGCTTCCGCCTTTCTTTATCCTTAAAAGCCAGTGTAAGTGTGTGAACTTCACAAGGCAAATGAAAAAGCAACCTTGAAGAACGCACTTTGTTAACCTTAACACTTAATCAGAAAATGGTGGTTCATTCTTCTGTCATAGCAATCGATAAAACACGAAAGTGAAATGTGCAGTGAATTCTGCTGCTGAGCATGATTTGCGGGTCGGCGGCTGTGGGCTCGGCGAGCGACGTCCTGCTGGCGGGTCGCTTCAGCAAAGGTACTGACGTCATTACCTTGACGGATATGACGTCAGTGAAATTTGGTGTATCCCGGCATGAGACACTTTAGTGTTAAAATATAAAACACGAAAACGAACAACCCTAAGTTTAACGTGCCTTTAACTCTAAAGGTTACTTCCCCACAAAAGAGAGCCAGTGTGCAGGGGTGCGCCCTTTACAGGTCGCTTGCTTCATTGTACTGGAGTCATTTCCGTAACGGATATGACGTCAAATAAATGATTGTGCATTCCGGAATTTCACACTTTCGCGTTAATATTAGCTACAAAAAGCAACCATATCACCTCTCAAAACGTGCCGGCACAATCTTTCTGATGGAATGGAATGAAACTACCGCAGCGTACGCAGGGCATACCTGAGTATCTTAACTGCAAAGGTTAACTCTATGAATTCTGCAACGGGATTCTATGGTTCGATTGAAACCAACAGGCCAAAGAGGAAGACACACATGAGACGTATCGCGGTATTTGATTTTGAGGAAAAAGTGCACCAATTCTATAGAGTCGCTTTTTCAGAACCTTATTTTCGTCGCCACGTTAGCGTCTGAAGATGAAAAAACGTTTATAGTCAAGAAGCCGTATCTCGAAAACCTAGGACACAGAAAAATTGTCAAATTTCAGTGAACTGCCGAGTAATGCGGAGCATTCTTACGCTGTTGTTCTACATTGTGTGTCCTTTTTACAGCAGGTTCTGCTACGAGTAGATGAATGCGTTGGATTACGTTGCTGTTTTGAAGTTTTGTTTTGTTTATTTTACTTATATAGGTAATATCTACAGATATAATGATTGCTTTTTTAGCTAATTATATACTTTTCCACAGTTTCAAGGCGTAATGCTGAATTGGCGCTTCGCGATTTTTATCATTGCTATTTGCAACGTTCTTTCCCGCCTTTTTTATTTCTGTGGTCGTGTTTGGAGGTGAGGTTTAAGATGGGTGAAAACTAGGTCAGTTGATTTTTCTAAACATACATTTTTTCATATTTTTACTTCTTCGGATTTAAAAAAACTTTGTTTGGTCAACTATCTCCATTACGCTAATATACAGATTAAATGTGTTACTCCATCAATTACGCCTATTAGTGGAAATTCAGGACGTTCCACAGCTTTCTACTTTTTGCTTTTTATTCTTATTTTCAATGCTCTTTTCCGCAGGCACTTATTTTTGCGTATTTATTGGTGTGTTTATTTTTAAGAGGTGCATAAGATATATATTCTTGATTTTGTCAGTTCATTTTTGTGAAAAAAATGTTCTTTCTTGTTCTTTCTGGTTTTGAAATATGCCGTTCGACAAATTTCCTACATTTACGCTATTATACCGACTGAATGTGTTACTAAAGTCAATTGTGCATTTTTGAAAAAAATTAGCTTTTCCTGCTTCAGGATGTGGTGGTACTCGGCAAGGAATGCTACGCACTAAACGTTGTTCACATATCGAACCTCCACTTTCACTAGCCGTGTACTCCATCTTACGTAAGATGTCTTTGTGCAGCTTCAGCCTCAATTTTTACGTGGCGCTACGCCTATTTCTTCTATTGTTTGATTTCAATTGGAAGTGCCTACAATTTGCTTTATGTTTGCGAACAACACTTAAATGTATTATTTAGGCAGCGTAGACCGTGTAACGACAACAGTGTGCTGCGTTTAAGGCTTGCCCAAATCAAAGATTTTCGGGAAAGAAGAATTACTGCTCTTTGTCTCTAAGAGCAAAAACAAACATTTGCTCATCTGGTCATTGAGATTTTGTACGGTGGCAATTAGAATATCAACTATCTATTCTGTATTTCCAGTCCAGAAAGAGACATGAATTTCACTGTGCATCTGGGTTCTCACAAACGCACCACAAGAGACCAAAGTGAAATTGTACACAAGGTCAAAGAAGTCTGCGTTCATCCTCAGTACCCTTGCGACCGAGTGAGTGACTCCATTTTATTACTACTATTTAGCGCCGAAAGATAACATGAGGGTTAAAAAGAATGGGGCGATTGGCATACAAGCTGTAAGCCAAAACAAATACAAACGTCCCTGACATATTATTATGCGAGGAGCGCGCATGCACTACTCGATGCTAAATTATCTTAAAATTTGGTGAAAGAGTTCTTTTTTAGGGCTGCAGCTTTGGCCCTTTTATGCAAAGACGTTTTTTGTGAATCTAGGAAGCGACGTTTCGTCTCTGTACGAGGACGTGTGTTTTCAGTGAAACACTCGTTGCGCAAAGGCGAATAAATTTATATATACTGTTACACTGGGATGTAACGAAGTTGAAAGAAGTTCGCAATTTCTTGCTACATGCATGTTTTTGTCACAGGCAGGTTTTGGGTGGAGGCTCGCAGGAATGAAGCAGAAACAAAGCTAAAATTATGGACGTCAGTGAATGTGAACTTCCTCTTAATTGATATTTTTCAGTCAAAAACTGCGTGAGTTGCGCTTGCTGCTTCCGCACTAGCTTAGACACTACTCGGCACGCAGTAGAAGCAAGATCACTTAAACCGGTATTGACAAACGTAACTTAAGTATCACATTTCCCCTTAACACTTTTCGGTACCTTCACCCGCTTCAAAAACGAAACGTGTGTGGAAATGGCGCCTTTCGCATATTTTGTTCTTTACCGAACACAAAATTGTTGAGAGGGTGCCAGCTTGGATACACTACCAGGCGGCGAAATTCTTCATTCTCGCCGGTGGAGGCAGAATTTAAAATTTCAGCTTGCCTAGAAAAGACAAAAATTTTTGTTTTCTGGCAGCAGAACGCACCACCGACGAACCTTCCAAAGATAGCAGTGGAGACGCTCGTCTACACGTCGATAGGACGGTTTTGCAGGTTAAAGTTTGTCGCGAACAGAGACCGCACTCGCACGCGAAACGCGTGGTAGTTTGGGGTACAGGAAAGTGTAGTTACTCTTCCTACCTGGTGCGGTGACAGGCTAAACAAAGAAAACCAGAAGTAGATGCTACGTTAGTCCCAGGATGGTGTTTGCCGCTCCGTTAATTATCTTGAATATGACAAATTTCGTTTTTAGGTGATTTGGGCGTTGCTGCTGGCGTTGACAGTAGTGCTAGTGTTCGCTAAATAAATTACTTCTCCGATCGGTTTTTCAGTAGAAGAGCCAAAAACAAAAGACTCATCACCTTGCCGACTTCGTCATATCAAAGTCACCCGCCGCAAGACATGGGCTTCAAGGAGAGTGACAATGGGAAATTCAAAAGCTTTTAAATCCGCGAATTACTTTAAAGAAGTGGGTTACATCCACGTGTAACTGTATGGCACACAAACTTTTGATGTGCTTATGAACGGCTTTTTTTATTAGATGCGACGCATCTCTTGCTCTGAGGCATGTCCCTCCTGCGTCGGCGTCGGCGGCGTCCGCACGCCACCTGCGCATGCGCGACTCTCCGCCGCTCTTCTCTCCGACAGCTGTGCGCAACACTCTCACTCCGTCTCATTATCATAAACAACAGCTGCGTGCGCGCGCCTCTCTCGCTTCGCTCCGCTCCCGTCGCGAAATTGCGCGCATGCGCGACTCTCCTCCGCTGTCTCATCTCCTTCAGGCGCTGTGAATATAAAGCGGTTAGTGCGCTGCGGCGGTTCAGTCAGCGCTAGCTCTCGTTCGACTCCGCGTGACTTGCTAGCGTTCACAACAAGTTTCACCCGATTTAGAGAATCAACCAAATGGAAATGCCAATTGAACCCCCCCCCCCCCCCCCCCGATGCGTCGCATCACATCAGGGTTCCCTCGCGGGAAGATGGGCGTAATTTTTTTGTGCGTGTAATGTTCACGAAATTGTATTACGTGGGGCCATTTCATGACTGAGCAACCTACTTTCCTACCCGTGCTTTATTGCGAAGAAAATAGTAGTATACATCTGCCGGTTGCAAGTAAAAATCATGAAGCGTACCTTACGTAACCCCGCTGAGAAGGCATGTTTTTTTAGCTTCTTGTATTTTCTCTTTTATAACTCACTCGCGCAACTATTATACAACTCCGCGCGAAAGCTGCGTGCGTAGGCGGCGGCTCGGGGTTAGGCCAAAGTTCTACGCCGTGCTGCACTTTGTCACGAACTAAATTTGACGTTGCTCAGAACGTCGTAAGGTTCAACATCAAGCTTAATTAACGTTCATTGTGAAAATCGATCTTTTTCTTTATTTGGAGATTTCAGTTATTACCTCATCAACCGCACCCATTCGTAAACGTACCCACTGTATTCATTCGACGTCAAGCTACGGCATGCTTGGCGGCTTAACACCGAACTGCGAACCGTTGAGCCAAAAGGCTAACGGCTGCCTTCTATTCGGGTAATTTTCAAACACCCTTGTCAAGAACACAAAATTTCAACATAGTAAAGAAATCCCTGTTTACTTCACGTTGTGTTCTAACGAAAACCAGTGGTTGTCAGTCGGCGGCCTCTTAGCCTTCAACCAAGCGTCCCGGCTAATTCGGTGACTAGCGCGAAATGCTCTTCTGGTGCGCCTGGGCGTGCAAAATTGAGTTGATTGCCATTGCAATGTCGCCGCCATCTTGAGCTTGGAGGCGTAATAATTGTCATGGAAACACTGCGAGGAGTCGCAGACCGGGGTGGGGTTGGGTGGGTTATGCTTTCGTCCCATCGCCTATCCCCGCCGCTTTGGTGCTGGCCCCGTGCCCACCGCGCCGCCCGCTAGGCCTCACCGATACCGCCGCGCGGCCATGCAGACGTACGCTGCTCGGAAAGTAAGACAGCAGCCGAAATCGCACTTGATACTTTATTCATGTTACGAAAATGCGACCGAGAACAAACGCAACGTGCGGCTTTAAGCACTGACGTACGACACGACACAGGAAAAGCTGGCATCATACACAGTACATGTACTTGTACGGCTCTTTGTGCAACACCTGCGCTGTTGTTGATATTGACTTCACGCTTTACGAACGGCTGTATCACCTTAGTAACGCGAAGCAAATTCCCTTCTTGCTGCGATTCGTCCCTGTGGATGGGGCATCCCACAGGGCAGCCTGGGTAGTATCCAGCGTGGCCCCACGTAATTCGCGCCAACAGCGCCAAATCCTCCTCTAGTGGCACGTGGCTTCTGAAAGGCGTTGCATTTATCGTCATGGCAACGAACGGCGAGTGGTGAAAGGTGGTTGGTGAAGTCGCGTGCTCTACTGCGTTATTTTTCCGCGGCTTCCGGCCCGGGCCGCAGCAACTGACGCTCGCCCATCTTTCGCGCCTTTCATTGTCTCATGGGCCACTCGCGAATGGCACCAGGCACGAAAGTTGGACGAGCGGTGGCTGGTTCCTCGGAATGGCCCAATTTTCTAAACCGAAACTAGCCAAAGTCGCCAGCCAGTAGGGAATCCCCTCTTCTGTGGTCTTCACAACACCGACACAATATTTCTACTATGCTACGCCGCGCGCGCCAGTCCCGCGGCTTCTCTGGCGCACCGCTGTTGTTCCGGCCGCAGTGGCGACCGTTATCTCGTGGTCGCGCCTTCTAGGGTGCCTGGATGTGCGCGCCCGCCTCCCCGAAGGGGGAGAAGGCGGGCGGGCGCGCGCATCCAGGCATCGTAGCGCCTGCGCCACCTGCGCGCCTGTGGTCGCGGCGGGAAAAGGCAGGGAAGGAAAAAAATTCACCCCACCTCCCCGAAGGGAATCGTGAGGAAATGCGAATGCATTTCTTTTGCGCGAGAGTGCGCGGAATTTATAATTAATGAGGAGACGGTGATTTGTAGCGTAACCATTTATTTAACACCTGTTTGTGTTGTCGTTGTACTTGACGGCCGCGATCACTGCCTTGTGGTCGGTAAAATGCACAGTCAAAGGGTCTTTGAGAAGCATGCGGGCGTGGGAGAGTGGGGCGAGCATCGAGAGGAGAAGCACCGAAGCGCCGCGCCTACCCTCACCTACACTCTCCCACACACGCGGGAGCTCCGGCGAGCTCCCGCGATGCGAGCGCCATCACACGCCCGAGCGCGCTCCTCCTCTCCACTCACTCGCCGCTGATCCGCCCGCACCACCTGCTCCGCTTGCTAGGGGAGAGGATGAGTGCGCGCGCTCGCAGCTGTTGCTATGGGAGAGGGGATGAGAGCGGAGAGATAACACCTGCGGGCGCGTGGACGCCGCACGGCGCCTGACATGGCTCGACTAAGAAATGCATTCGCATTTAAAAAAGTGAGATGAGTGTAGTGCTTGCCCCGCGCCGTTGCTACTTGGAGTGGGTAAATCAGCGAGGAACGAGGAATACGTAACGTCGGACTGGGGTTGTGGCCCTTCTCACGAGAATGATGGGACTGAATCTCGTATACTTGGTACCGTGAGATATATACCAATAAGTTACCTTACCTAAGATGGGCGTCGTTTATGACCGCAGCAAAAGTTGTACAAAAAATTGGCCGCGTATCTGCACCTTTCGTTGCAAATGCCGTCAAAAGACGATAGTCTTTATCGGCTTTTGCCAAGTAAATGCCTCCTTTCGCTTTCCCGCTCACCTCTCATGTTGTTGCTTTGGCCGGGTGGCTGAATCGAGTCACAGACAGACAGACGGACAGACAGACATACGGACAGACCAAAATTTCTCGGTTTAAGTAGCCCAAGAAAGACTATCGTCTTTAAAAGTGGCTGGCGATTATGAGTCTCAAATCCGATATTTGGGCGCAGTAGCAGTGCGCTGAGGCAGCATTCACTCGTGGGTTCTCTCGACGGCAGTGATGGTCAAACTGGGCGTTGGCGGCGCGAAGTGCGTCTCAGAAATGGACCGCGAACTGCATTTTAAGCGAACGCATATTAGACAGACTTAGGCGTTCCGGGCGTTCTCGTATTGCTTGGTGTAAAGCGGAGCGTACGCTCGTCGCGACGCGCCCATGGATAGTTTTAGTACAGTGTTTTTCGTAGCGTGCGCTAACTCTTGCGGCGCCATCTGTTGAACCGAACGTGAAGTACCCAAATTTGACCTTTTTAAATGGCTATCTAAGGCAAGCTGTAGCTAGACGGCGTTTTTTTTTTTTCACTGCGTTAACGCTGGTTTCGATTATAGAAATCTTGCAAGTACAGTAAAAAAGATTCTCTTAGCTTGATTCAGTATTACGGAGAAATATGATACACCCGTCGCGATTGATTTGCTCAACCACGCGACGCCGAAGTTTTGAAGCAAGACGCAGTGCTCGGGATACTCACTTTATTCAGCTCTGAAATATGGCAGGACCATGCGACCAATACAACTGAGCATGGCGTGCGACGCTAATGCGGCGCGCAAAATGAAACAATGGGTAGGCTGGCACGGCGGTTTAGTGATACACTTCACCCGGGTGTAGCAACTCAATAAGATATACGATGCGATCCTACTACTCACTTCCCCTTATTTGTGGAGTCCAACTACAAATCCTTCACATTTCACAAGGGTAGCGCAACGTTCTCGGTTCGCACCCGAGGGCGCGACGACAGCGCAGGCGAAAATTCTTGAATTCCCGAAATGGATGCCGCCGATCTGCACCAACACAGCGCACATTCCACCACAGCGACACGCACACAAACACCGCCGCCCGCTTCGGGAGAAAATCCAGGTTGTACTTGGTCGTTCATTTCTGGTCTGCATGCCTGTTGGAACTGAAACATCATCGCCTAACGTGAAAAACACGCGACGGTCCGCGTTTTCAGTCGGGGAACCTCCTGCCACGACCGGCCGCCGACATCGCCGAGGCAGCAGCCATTTTGGAAGCACGGTGCCTTCCAGCAGGTCCGCAGCGACCCGCAAGCGCCCCGGAGCATACGCTCCCAGCCGTTGCGTGCGTAGCACGGCATCGTCGGGGCGTTTACGTAGCGTACTGCGCATGCGCAGTCGCGAGCCGCCCCGCCGTGGCGTACGCTCGTCCGGAGCGCGCGCCCAACTAAATCTGTCTATTATAGACACGCGCACGCCCCCCTCACGTGCCCGCCAAGCGAGCGCCTCTTACGGGCGCAGCATACTGCCCCCTCCTGTCCCCTACAGCACACTTTAATGAGAGCGCTGGCTCACACTGCCACGGCGAACCGCCCTCCCCTCAATTTTGCGCCTCTACTCATCCCCAAGCCCGGCAAACCACCAAGCATCGAGAACCTTCGCCCGATTTCACTAACATCGTGTATCGGCAAGGCCCTCGAGCACGTGCTGCTCAACCGGTGGCAAGACTACCTGGAAGAGAACAACGTCTACCCGGATACCATGCTGGGATTCCGGGCAGGGCTGAGCACACAGGACGCCATGCTCCTCATCAAGCACGAGATCATTGACAAACCGTCGACGACCACAAGCCCCATGGACAACCGGGCCATACTCGGTCTCGATTTGAAGAGTGCCTTCGACACCATCCACCACTCGGCGATTCTACAGCAAGTCTCCCACCTCAACATGGGAGAACGCACATTCAACTACATCAAGGACTTCCTCACAGCCCGTACCACCACCATCGTGGCAGGGGATCTGGAGCTACCGACCAAGACGTTGGGGAGCATAGGCACACCGCAGGGAGCCGTGATCTCGCCGACGCTGTTCAACCTAGTAATGATTGGAGTGGCCGAACGCCTCCGCGCCCTCCCGAAAGTCAAACACACGATCTATGCCGATGATATCACCCTCTGGGTGACGGGTGGCAGTGACGGCGAGATCGAGGCATCCTTGCAGCAAGCCATCGACGTCGTTGAAGACCAACTGCAAGGCACGGGCCTCCAGTGCTCCCCAGCCAAGTCAGAACTGCTCCTACTACTGCCACGCCGCAAGTTCAGATCCGACAGCGCACCTGACATACAGCTCCATGCGGGTGACGGTACTACCATCCCAAGAGTCAGCACCTTGCGTGTCCTGGGCCTCCACATCGAAGAGCTACGCTACAACGGCCACACCGTTAAGCTACTGGATTCCAAGGTCTCCAGAGCCATAAGCTTAATTAAGAAGATTTCAACCAAATACGCTGGCATGAGAGAGCACAACCTGCTCAAACTCGTACAGTCTTTCGCCATCAGCCACCTGGCCTATGTCGCGGCCTTTCATGACTGGACCGACCTCGAGCGTAGAAAACTGGAGGCGCTCATACGCAAGGCACACAAAGCTGCACTTGGTCTTTACAACCACACTAATAATGAACGGCTCCTTGAGCTAGGTGTGCATAATACACTAGGCGAGATAGTCGAGGCGCAGCAAACAGCGCAGCTTACACGTCTCGCGCAGACCCGAACGGGCAGGGCAATACTACAAAGGATAGGATATCAACCGAGGCTGCAGGAAGGTAGGGACTGGCTGCCGCTACCGCGGGACCTACTGCGCAAGCTGCAGGTCGCCCCACTTCCCCGCCACATGAGTCCAGGGGAGAACAACGAAAGACGGCTCGCTCGAGCGCGGGCACTTACAACCACTCACTCCAACGACACCGGGGCCTTCTACGTGGACGTGGCCAGGTACCCGGACCGCAAGAACACGTACGCCGCCGCCGTCGTCGCAGCCACCACCGGTGAGCTCTACACGGCCGGCAGCATCGTGGCATCATCCACTGAACAAGCGGAAGAGCTGGCCATCGCGCTGGCTCTCTCCAACCCTAACTGCACCACCGTCCTCAGCGACTCCCGGACGGCCGTCCTGCGTTTCGCCGAGAACAAGGTGCACCCGAGTGTTGTGAGGGTGTGCGGGGCCCTACGGTCATCACAGACAACGGTGTGCATCAAGTGGTTCCCAGCCCACATGGGCACAGTGGGACCCGAAACGATCCGCAACGAGGACGCGGACCGGATGGCGAGTGCGCTCACTAGACGCAACGCCGGCTCGGTCTCCCCTGCTTCAGTGGACGATCACGACAACGAAGGTGAAGACTTCAACCCGATTACTACGTACGGGGAGGTACTGAAGTGCTTCCGGGACTCCCGGAGACGATACCCTGGGCCTCACTCGAACCTCTCTAGGCAAGAGGCAGTACTGTTCAGACAATTACAAGTGCGTGCGACGTGGACCCCTGTATGGGCGAAACACGTCCACCCCGAACTACAGCCGAGTGACGTGTGTGTGCTGTGCAGTGCTAGTCGCGCTACTATGGCGCACATGCTATGGACATGTGCTGTGACTCCGGACCCAACAGACGCGCTTCCACCCCATCTTGCTCGTGCGGTGGGCAAGGAAGACTTAGACTCTCAACGGGGAGCCGTCCAGTTCGCGATGGAGGCCCTTCAACGCCAGCAGTCATAGATGCTGCCTCCCCTACAGGAGGCTGGTATCTGCGACTAATTTAGCCGGCCAATAAAGATGTTCTCTCTCTCTCTCTCTCTCTCAATTTTGCGAAAATCTCCTCGTTTGCTTTCTTTCGTCGTTCTCTTCTTCTGTCATTTGCCATCGTTCACTCGGTTACGCCGACAACGTGGCTCAGCCCAGATACGGCCGCCAAAGTGCTGCGCCCTAAATCAATTTATTTGGCAACCTAAAGCCAGAGAGTTCAGTGCGTGATTACATTTACCTGCTTTTACAACAACGTCAAGGAGTGACCACAATGTGATTGGCATCATAGAAAGGTTCACTTTCTTCTCTATTAGCCATGCCGTAACAGTGGCTGCCGCCAGAAAAATGGCATGTGTGTCAAAATGACGACACCTCAGCCGTCCAGCCGTTATCCAGCCGCTAACTGAACGCATGGCATCAACGTGCTTCTTGCGCAATAACAAATGAAGGCCTGGTGCAACAATCGCGCCTAAATGTTTATATGGACATTAAATTAAGCAACTGCTTAACGTCTGCTCGTTTACATAAGTAGTTTCTTTTACTCTGTGGTGCTTGCGAGCTCACTGCGTTGTGCTTTACACATGGCACTGTGACATCGAACGTCGGTTGATTATACTGTGCGATATACACTTTATATCTGAAATAATATGCTCAGCTCCCTAACACCAAGATTACTCAACACTCTACATAAAAATGGTGTCGAAATAGAAAATGTAACCCCAAAGAACTTGTTAGCAGTGTTTCTTTAGGGATGTTCACCTTACTGCATTTTTGTTACTTGCATTGCCCCTGCACTGTATTTTATAGAATACTGTTGTTTCTCTTGTTATATATGCATACCGTCGTGCCATTTTCTTTGTATTGCGATTGTTTCTTTGTGTATTTCACTGCAACATTACGTTTTCTATATCTAGAATATACTACTTACACAAGTTGCAATCAAATGATGAACATGAAAATATTTGCTGCTGTATTTGCGTTGTACAGACTGTTGTCCAGGTCCAGGGGGTTGGAGCTTTGTCAAGCTGCCGTACTGCAGCTTTTCTCCAACCCCCTGATTTACTTGTACATGAAATAAACTGAATCTGAATCTGAATCTGAAGATATTATTATGCGGCTATTGGGCGCGAACGTTGAACCTACGCAAAAAATGTGTGACATAAAGAACGATAACATCCGGACCACGATTCCCAAAATTGATCACGTATTTGAATAAATAGTTTTTGTATGCAAGGTTTAAGGTGATAAACGTCAAAGTGGTTTCAAAACAGGTACTCTGCATCTGCGTCAACATAAAACTAACCACGTTTTATTGACCATACCGGTTGCGTCGTCTCCGGGACAAATAATTGTTTACCGCTTTCCACTTCTCCACGCGCTCCACACGTGCCACTTCGCGCACACTGTGCAATAATGCACGTGTGAGTACAATTTGACTATTATGCTAGTGCAAACGAACCCCGAACATGCGATACTGGTCGCGCCATCTGGTACTTGCAGTAGGAAACACACTAGCGCGCGTACCCAGGGCCTCTGCCAGGCAGCACGAGCAGTACCCCAGCGGTGCGGTCAGCGTTGCCTTTTTCTGTATGGGCAACGTTTGATACAGTGGCTGTAGTCAGCCATTTGTTCTCGCGAAAATCAAACATCCGTGTATTCCTTCATAAAGTAACACTGCGAATTTCAATTGATGTTTCGCCTCAGATATTCATAACGTTTTTTTTTTGCTTGACAATTTTGCCAAATATGAACAGTGTCACCAAACATAAAAGTCTGGAAATGGCGTTGCGTATATAAACGTCTCGTTCACGATATACAATACATTTGGCCGAGCGGCTAATTTGGGGGACAGACAGACAGACAGACAGACAGACAGACAGACAGACAGACAGACAGACAGACAGACAGCCTCGTCCAAGTCCTCGTCCAACGCGACGCTTCGATGTCAATGAGAAAGCCTCGGTATCGTAACACGTCTTAGAGCCTGGGTGGCTCGGTCTGTATGTCTCTCGAATGTGGATTTTTTAGGGCGTCTTTTATGTTGCAGACACTAACCCAAGCTGCCGTTTGCCTCCAGATAGGTATAATGTATTTCAGTATTTGTTGAACCACACGACTCCTTGAAGTCGATGGCACTTCCATGTACACCTTTGCGCACAATTGTTTCGTTTAAAGCAAAGCTTGTGACGACGCTTCTCTTTTGATCTGGTTCAAAGAGAACACAATGGGGTGCCCAAAACCATATCTATACGATTTTCAGCTGCTACTCTGAACACATGGTCACCAGTAAAACAGCGCAATACCTACAACAGCCACTTCGCGAAGCGCCAAAGAGTTTGCCGCTCCTGCGGTGTATGGTTGCGCTATACCACAGCCCGCCATCAAATTCCAATTTTCGATTTAAAGGCCAACTGCACTCAAAATTTCGACTTCTTGAAAACCCTATTTCCGTATAGTCTGCTTAAAAAGAAAGCAACATGCAAAATACAACAGCTGAAATACGCACGTGGACGCCGCAAGCGGCCAGCAAAAATCGGCGATTTTGAAACCGAAACTGAGGAGAGCGCGGCCATTGCAGTGACGTTGCAGCCGTCCAGCGAGCGGCCGGACGGTCACCAGTTCGGGAGAATGTCTGCGCGCAAGCTCTACGCGCGCACGGGGCAGCAGAGCTCAGAGTTACTCAATATAGACAGTTGCGAAACTCCGCTTCAGAATCCGGGCGGCGCTAGCCCCCCCACTCCGTGGAAGCTGAGGGGCAAGTCGACGCGCGCGGCACCTAGGAGATAAAAACGGAACTTTGCTAAACTATTATTATTCAAAATTCTTTTGTAAAATAAAGATTGCTTTCTAAATTAAAACACAATAATTACGTAAAATTTACTTGTGTTTTTGCGGCTTTTCTTTTTATGACTTACGGCAGCAGCCGCGAGCACTTGAGTACTGCTTCAACGTCCTGCCGACAGACGACAGGCTAGTCAACTTGCCCCGTGCTTACCCCGGCGCAGGGGGGCAACCGAAGACCGGCTTTCGATACATGGGGCCTATCGGGAGTTTCGCAACTGTCTATATCCAGTAACTCTGGCAGAGCTCGACCGGTTCTCCCGCTGCATGGCTGGCCAGAGGAAAAAGCCACCGCCGGCTGGAACGTCACAGGCGCGTCATGGCTGTTTACGCGATCCGCCGGCAGGTGCAGATTGGTCTGCGGCGGAGCCTTTTTAAACGCTTCTGACTGATTAACGAGGCCTTTCACGGGGCTACCACTTGTGTCTCAGCTTATTTGGGGGTACTTACTACGCATTAAAAACAAATTTGGCCGAGGTGAAATTTGAGTGCAGTTGGCCTTTAAATACCGGAAACAACTTTTCGCAGTCCCTAAACGACTCGACAGGTACAACTGATGTCGTCCGCAATGCTGTGTCAGCCATAATGGGTAACTACCCATTGTACACGCGTTCTCCGTTTTTTTTTTATTTCTTGGCGCTCATTCATCTGCTCCGGGAGAACGTTATCTATAGCTACTAAACTGTAATTTCGGTAATCGGTGGAACGACATCCACATACAGTGATGGGGACAGATTTGATAATCTTTGAAAAACAACATACCGATATGGAACGACAGGCGCATCAGTGTGGGGGTTACTCTCCGGAAGCCACAGTATCAATGCGTCCTGTTTAGAGTGAAGTTGTTATTCTTTCTTTAGGTCGTTGGGTTAAAAGTGACGCGACTGTCTACGTCATTCTTCAGTTTGTTGCGACACCCGTTTACACGCCTGCAAACATTGTCCAAGAACTCCACTTGCCCAACACGTATTGCATGCATTACAGTAAACATTGGAGTGGTTTGTACGCAGGGTTGTGTCACGAACAACTTCCTTGCTTTAGGTTTAGCCTGGAATTCTCAATATGTGCCGGGCAGTTTCCATCCTTTAGTAACCAACCGCAGTGGCAGAATACCCGAACTCAGGTGCCCTCGCGAACGTCAACGACAAAAAGAACAAAATTTGGAGGTGCCTTGCGCTCACACTATTTCTGTCGGCAAAAAAGGAAAGCAAAACAATAAGCAGGTATTCTTTGTAGTGCTTAACCGGTATTTCACAGTAAAAAAAAACTAATGGAGCTTTAGTTTACATGACATATTGTCTTTTCACGGTGCTGATAAGTTTTCTCAAGAACGAAAAACACTAAGCCGCAACTCTGGAACGAAAAATAAAAAGCCGTTTTGCGGACGATTTTAAAAACAACAACATGGGCGCAGAATAGAAGACGAACTATGCCACACAACGTTATGTACAATTACCTATTAGCAAAAAGGTGGTCTGAAAATCGAAACTGGGCCCGTCGTGTTATGGAGGCAACGTCTATATGATCGCCCATGCCGGCACTTTTTTTCTTACCCGCTGATGCCCAGCGGTAGCAGCTTGAACTTTGAGAGGGGTGCATAGACGTGCAAAATAAGACTAGACAGAAAATGCCCCCTTCCGTCTATTCACGACGATGGTGGAACGTTAGGGAAGGTCACGGAATTCTTGTATCATTAAAGCAATAGTGAGAACAGTCGCTGTGCACTAAACCGTCCCTACAAGAAATACCTTTTTAAATGTGGGTCCGCTCACTTTTGAATTGGTTCTTGTGGTATTGCACCAAATTTTGGAAGGCTTTGCGTTCCCTTATCGTTGTATTTCAGGCGGAGGGGTAGCTGCATTCCTTGTTTCAAAGTATCGGTTCTCTCGAGCGAGACACGACCACTTATTCTAAGGGTTTCCCCATTTCAATCCAGCGATTCTGACAGCACGGGGCGTGAGCTCAATAACGAGAGTTTCACGTTTTCTACTGGCGGTAAGATTTTTGAATGGTGGCCCGTGGCTCTTACATCTGCTTAGCGACTCGCACCGCTTTCGCCTGCTACCCTCGCGCCGCTGTTGTGCGCTTGGGACGGGCAGCCGTGCCTGTGCTAGGCACCGCCCGCTTTGGTGCTCTTGTTCGTTAAAAAAAGCGTATTTCCAGTAATTCAGTTATTAGGACAGCTCTTCACACTTCTGTATAGTTTCAAGCTCTATCTCTCACAACTTTGCAACGCACGAGGAGAGAGAGAACAACTTTCTTCAGAGCATCGGTCAGATGATCGTGTGTAACTCGTTTTTTCTAGCCTATTTGAGGTTCCGCGCTAACAGTCTACAAAATGCGTCGGCTTCCTCAAGTTATTTTTGATATGCCCTTATGACGACTCGTCAGTCTAATGCTACGCACCAAGCAGCGGGTCCCTACACACGCATCGCAAAACAGGAAACTAAAACGGCTTTCTTCTATTTCTTTCGCTGTACTTCATTTTTATCAGATGAATGTTTTTTTCTCTGCCCAATGCATTAAATTTACTGCATCGTCAGAGACGTCATAATAGGTGGTTCGGGGATGTTTGGAATACTCACAAAGTTGGTGTGGATATTTTCTTCAGGCTTTAAGGCATCCAATACCTTCTTCAGAAATTCGATTTCGTTATGGCTGCGTGCAAGAAGGTGCATATACTCCACGTGCGTTGCTTTATTTGCATGCAAATGCAAAGAGAAGGTTTGTGATACGCCACCACGAAACGGCGCAGACAACGCTGTCCAGAGTATTCGAAGGCGGCATTTCTGCCCCGAATATTTATTGTAACCAACGTTATCGTAACGTACTGAAACTCAACCGGAACAGTTTTGACATTATTATGGTGTTGAAGGCTTCATGTACTCGCTAACGAACACAATAAATGGTATAGGTGCCGGTTTTCAGTATAACAAGAATCGAAACAGATAAAAATGTGAAACAGCTCTTCATTGTTTTGTAATTCCTTCAGGCGTAAAGAACAAATCCAGGCCTACTTGGGATGGTGTTATATAAATTGAAGAAAATTACTCTTACCCTCTTGTCCTTAAAGGGACATTGAAGTGATTTGTAAACATTGCGGGATTACGAGCGCAAATTGTAGTCCGGAGTCCCTAGGCCCGGTTTCGACCACTCTGAGCGTGTTTACGTGAATTTATTTAGTAGAAAAATCAATTCGAAATTGCTGTCCTCTTCTCTGCACCCTCGTCAATTTTCTGTGGCGTTTTCATGGGACGTCGGGAGGAGATGAGCTGGCAATTGCCTGCACTACTGCACGGCTTCCCGGCCTTCAGGCAGAGTCAGTCGGCTCAGTGGTTTGTCCGCCGGCCACCGACGGGCCGTCGCAATTCGTTCGCTCAGTTGAAACGAAGCCAGGACACGTTTGTGAATGGAAGAATGTGCCTTTATTTACTTCGTTAGTTTGTACACTGTATCTATCTCCAAGTCGAGGTCGCTTCACACAAGCGCTGCACAAGCGCACATGCGACGCTTCGCTGACAGGTATGCAGTAGGAAAATATAAGGCCTCTTGAAGGCGGGATAAGAGTCAGTGAAGTCAATATAGGTACTATGGAAATAAAATCAACTGATACTTTTACCGTAGAGCGTAAAACTAGGGTGCGGGAAGCACTTTTTTGCGCTCGGCGAACAAGCACAGTGGTCAGCAGCACGACTACGCATCTGCGAACGCTTTTCCGTCTAAGAAATGCAATTGCTAGGCCTGAGATATTGTGGGAATTTGGGGGACGCTTACTGCACGAGCGCAATACAACAAATAGTCACCTAAGGTACTTGAAATGCTAAAACTAAATAAAAGTGTAAACTGGTTATACATTATATACCTTATATTTCCAAGGTCGGCAGCGCTCGCCCGTGGCCGGGTGGCCTGGAGCGCTAGGCATGTCATAGCAAGTGTTTTGCAAATATCGAGTTCGAATCCCCGTGGTTATATAAAAAATTTAACTTTTTCGTTTTCCGCCGATGTTTTCGGTACTGAGTTGAGCTTTTTTTTGGACCGCAACGTTCATTGCTCCACGATCTAGTTCACAGAACGCGCGTAGGCTGACACTGGCACGCCAGCGAGTTCTCGTTGGTGTGGTGTTGCCATAAGCACCGACTGCTTGCGGGCAGAGGGCACAGGCTAGAATCAACATACCATTGGCCTGGTGGGAACACGCTTTGTACAATACAGGCATGAGTGAGGCAAGCTCCAAATATGTGGGAAAAGCGCATGGCATTTGAGCGTCTGCGGGGACGCGGAGGGCGTTTATCCACTGCGTAGGCCTCCGCTAGTGATTGCTACGATTCCAAGCCGCCCTGGGAGGCTTATCTTACGCATTTTACAGCTGACAACATGGCAGAAGCGCGGTACGACAATTACTGAGATATTGAGAATGCCCATCCAACGATGCCGTGGGATGTCAAGCATGTTGTTTTACAGAACGGTAACCGAAACTTGTTTGATTGCTATCCTTGGGCATCATCCAATCACGGTGCGTCTCCTCCCGTCGTCACAGCCTTTAGTTGGTGCGGCCGCCGCAAACCGCGCAAAGTAGTTTTTTTTTTCGTGCTTTGTAAAATAATTACCGACTTGTCAACCGCATAAACAGCGAAAAGTGTGCTAATTTGAGCCAGTATACGCAGTGCAAGCAAAAACGGAAGCTTGACAAATTCACTTCAGTTTCCCTTTAACGGGGGAGCTCATCCAGTAACCAGCTCAATGTTACTGTTGAATACGTTTTCTCCTCCTCCTGTTCTTAAATGCCGCTGTGTTATAATGCATATCTGAATATTACGAAGATATGGCTTTGGGAAATGTTCGAAACATCCCTAGGTCTCAACAATCATAGCGTTACGGTATTTTTACCGTACACGTTAGTCGTTTCGTTCAAAAAGCCTCCCTAATGGTTCGAAGCCTGGTATAAAATCACGCGCCTATAAACACAGTAGGTTATGTCGAACTCAGCCTATATATTTTGTGCCCCATTGTGCATTTCGGCATACTTTCATGCCATGACAACATACCGTGATATAAAACAATACTTTTCACCACAAGGTTGCAAAAACAATTTCACCCTACATACGATTACCAGGAATCGTAATTATTTCTGTCAAAGCCGACAGCCCCGAATGCCTTGAATTTGTTTCGGTCTTGATTTTCGCGGCTGTCGTAATTAGACTTTGCCTCTTCCATTTGATTGAAAGATTGCTGAAGCAGAAGCTGACGCCTTGTTCTGACGTTTCGCTCTCCGCCCAGGATCGGCTTCGTAGGAATGGGACGACGCCGGCAGTGTTTCTCCCGGAGCGGTATCAAACACTATACGTTAAATCAGGCCTTAAGCAAGTGTATGCCACTTTAAGTCTTTTATTACGATAAGAAGCTGCGCATGCGCGAAATCTTGTGCGGGCAAGCATCAGAATTCAACCAAGCGCAAAGAAACAGCATGAAGGGCGAGCCCGGCGGAAGCTGACGACCAATGCGCGAATGCCTAAGCCGACGGGATGGAGGCGCGCTTCGCAGCACCGCCCACTGTCGCGCTGACCCCATATGACCCATAAGTGCTGAGAGAGAACGCATATTTCAAAAAATGGCGCAAGTTGGCACCGCGATAGTTACGGACCTAGTGCCTAAATGCATATTCTTCTAAGTTGCGCGTCACCTACAACTCTTGTTACGATTCAGCGCGCCGCTACCTTGTTCGTGCGTGCTACAGGTTGGTCTAGTGTGGCGAAGCACCTCTGCTTTGCAGAAAGCCCCTATTCCTGGAACATACATCTTACTATATCTGCCTGCCGCGCCGGGCCCGCTGGCTGGGAATCATACTGTTGCAGCTGCAGAATACGAAACACACAGTTCTTCGTGTTGAGACTTTCCCCCGGTGAAACGGACTCCAGAGCCGAGATCTCTCTCCACAGTCTGAGACTCAACGAGCGCCGCTACTACCGGGCCTCATGAACAGAAGAAAGAGTGTGTGCGTCCGTTTTGTTTCCGTGTCGCGTGCAAAGCACTAGGTAAGCGGTTTGACCATTTGCACTTCGGCGATAAGTACGCCGTTGTTCCGAGCGCAGGACGGATTCCAGTGACAGCATCGGATCCAGCTGTCGCTCTGTTCAAGTTATGCTGTAATCACGGCCGGAGGGGTGCTGTTCCTGAATCGTCGTTGTTCATGTCTCGACAGGCAGCTTTTTTGTCGTCATCACCATAGCCACAACTTTTCCTGGCGGCTCGATCACCACCCTACCACTTCATTACCGGGATGCCGGAACCCGATTACGGGACGGCTTCACAAATATAACTGTACCTTTCAGAACACAACTTCGGGTGCACGCAACTATCTTCCTTCAAGACGGGGAATGAAGAAGATTTTCGATGGAATAAAAGGCAAAATGGAAACAAATTGCACCATCTTCCCATGGGGAACCATGAGGAAGATACGAGGCATCATGGGGGTTCCGTGTAGGTTCCATTGTGTTACCGTTATGTTCTTTCATTTATCGGAGCACGAATGGGAAAGTAGTGTGAACCCCCATGTAGAGACAGAGAAATGTAGAGAAATGTAGAGACAGCGAAGAAACCGATACCGCCGTTACCCGATCGAACACCTCCTGGTGCTCGTCTTTCTTTATTGTGTGCTCACGCTCCTACCCCGCTGCCCGCCCTCTTCGTCCTCTTCTCTGGTTGAGCTGCAAGGCGCGTGGCGCTTCCCGTCACAGCTTTACAACGGCAAATTCAACATCCTCCTCTAAAGTTTTGAGTTCGTCGTTTCCGTTGACGTTCAGCTTCGCGTGCTTTCGTTGTATCAGTAGCTTCTTTACGTAGCTTGAATGAGTCAAGCACATAAGGCGCGTTCGTAGCACTTGCGCCTGTCTCGGTTTTGTAGCGCAGTGGGAAGAGCGCCACATACCTCCCGTTGCGGCCGGAGAGTCGTGGGATTGAAACCGGGCGCCGCTAACTATTTCTTTTTTTATAGTGTAGGGGGAGAGGTGCGGACGGACGGACGATAGACGACGCAGCCGAGAGCAAGAGATGCTTCGCATCTAAAATCAGTTATTTCAGTGCTGAACTTCATACAAGACTGCCTTCTAGGGTTCCTGCCTCGTTTTATCCAGTAAAAGTGGCGATGGAGAGCGTACACTCGCTTCCTCAAGCGACAACGCAGCCGAGACAAAGAGGGAACTCCTCGCTTTCACGGCACTGACGCGGTGTCACTCGCGAAGGACACCAACGCGAGCTCACTTGCTCCCGCTGAGAAATGGCATTGGTCAAGAGAGATGCTACGATCGCGAACTGGAATACTCCGTAGTCACTTTTTTTTACTTTTGTACCCTTCTAGTTTGGGAACTTCTTTCTTGAGAGGAGAGTGGCCACAAATCTCACCAGCGCTCTTTTTTTCTTTTCCTTGCCCGAGATACGCGGGTTGAAGGGTCGTAGCTTTATCCTGATGACTTTTTTTCGCTCCCTCCCGTTCCTCACCTTCGCTTCGAGCTGTTGTTTTCTTTTACTTGCCATTCTTTGTGGTCACGTGAATGCCCGGCCGCACCCCGCCCAGACTGCCATGTTCGCAACCCAGAATCGCAAGCAGCGGTGGTCACCCCGAACCTTGTTCGCTAAAACGAAGAGTAGGTGCAAGACTGTTCGTATTAGCGGATTTTTTTTTCATTGGGTCTACGGAAAAGCAAACACACGCTCCAAGTTTGTTTGGCATAAGTGAGAATTTGCCTTAACCGAGTTCGTGTTAACGGCCGTTCACTGCATAATTTAACAAACTTAAGCCCCTCCATGCTGCTCTCGTATGCCGCCCAGGAGAGTACCACCAACCAACTCTTCCCAACATTTTGCCGAAATCCAGGAGTGGATGGTCCCCCATTGTTTCCTTGCTATCGCTTCCTCCGCCGACCCCGCCACCACGCTATCACCTGGAGCTGCATTATTATTTTGCTGCGCAAGCTCTGCTCAGTCCCCATCTATGGCGCTTCCGTCCTCTGCACTGTGAACGGGATCGACAACTTTATCCCGTTCATCGTTTTCTTCGGGGTACAGAAGCGGAAGCGTCCCCATGTGGTGTATGTGCTGCCACACCAACTTACTTCTGCAACCGCGTCACCTGGGCACACTGGTGCATGCATTGTTATAATGCAGCAAAGAAAGCCGGCCTAGAGAGCCCATAAGTGTTCGGAAAGCACTTACGAGCACGCGCATTTGGCTTTCATGGGTGTTCTCGGCGAACGCGAAAAAAAAAAAAGGAAGGCGGAGATGGAAAACAAAAAGTTCGCTGAGCTCGGCGGAACGGAACTCAGCGGAAATGCTGTTCACGCGAGGAAAGTACTTTCAAAACCAGCCGAGTACGTGATTTACGAACTTTAATTTACACCAGGCACTGCCCTGCCTTTGCTATCTCGCCTCGTACAACTGCGATTTTTGCAGCGGAGCTGCAATTGGCATTTTAGCCGGTACTTCTGGTATTGTTCGTCTTATGCGCTATGCACGCAAGCACAATTTACATGGGTGGCCTGGAGAAATAGAGATGTAATATTAGACTGCATTGAGGTTGACTTTTACGTAGATTCAATCCTCGCATCAGATTCATTGTTTTGTCATTTTCGAATAAACCGAAATTACAATGCGCGCAATTTTTAACTTGAATCAGTCGTCAAGGTCTTATACGGAAAACGCATGCTCCCAAAAATTAATTTGCAACTCCTGGAGTTTTTTAACTATACCAAAATTATTGCTTAGTCGACAACATAAACGAAGAAAAGTTCCTCAGCCGGCGAAAGGAATCAGTTTGAATTGTAATCTAACAGCAATAATTTGAGGCCACTAACCTGAGTCATTCCGGTAGCATCTGAAAGACAGCATAAAACGGTGAGTGCGGCGGTCGTCTACTAGCAAAACTCTGGGGATACAAATTTTTTAGCAAGCTACATAGGTATGTGTTGTTATTAGCACTTACGAACAAGCGTGTTTTGTTTGCAGTACTCGTCTAGACTGCGCCGCATTCAATACGGTAAAAATGGAAGATTCCTTAATTGCAATTTTAAGTGGATTGGTCGTCTATTCTGCAATTCCATTTTATTTTTTTATAACAACTGTGCTGTCCGCTCCCTTGAGCTCAGATCCTGCCGCTGTGGTGGGTTTTCACATACAGGCGAAAGCGACAGCGCATGTAGGTCGTATTTTGGCACGCGTTATATATACACATGGACCCAGAATTAATACGGAGCCCCCCACTACGGCACCCCTGATAGCCAGGAGCAGCTTCGGCGCATTAAACCCCACAGTCGATCAATCCCTTCAGTGGAGATCAATGTACACGAAATCATTTTTGCAATCATTGCAACGCGTGTGCTTTATGTACCGCGTCATTTAGTATTGTGTTATAAGAACAAGAAATAATTTCTTAGTCTAACTTCTTGCTCAACCAAGGTTTCCGTAACGGTGAATCATTGTAGTTTTATATTGAAATAAAGGTGTTCAAGTTCCCGAGTGTCAGGCCCGGTCTGCAGCTCTGCGTCGGTAGCTAATAGCAACAACATTGAAAGTCACTGCATGATATTCGAGCAAAAAAGTTCAGAAGAACCTACTAATATCAAATGTTATGCCACTTTTGCAACATTGCCTATGGGTACTAAGCAACAGAAGCTAAATAAAATATTCAGTGATCTTTATGTGAAATCTTCCACATGCCAACGAGATTTTATGTAGACGACCGGCTTTAGGTACTTCGCAGGGCAAGTTGTAAAGCAATTTGCGCAACATTGCGACACAACTGCCCATCAAAAATGGCGATGCCCCAAGTACATTGCTAAAGGTTCAATCCAAACACCAATCAACAACGAAGCCAATGTTCCAACGTATGCTGCAAAGGAAAACTGCACAGGAAAGCCTAGAAGACGGAATAAATGCACAAGTCTTCATCTGAAAGTATTGGCAGTCCCAATGGCAGGCTTGCTCACTACTTGTCGTTTGCCGTCCATGACGCAAGTAGGCGATTCTGACAATGCTTGCGTCCTGCACGTTTGTTGCTACTTTTACTAAGCTTAATTGGGACTGATTTGCATGAAAGGATTTCCCACTTCACTGTATAGCACTGGCTGAGCAAGTTTTGTTGTGACGTTCCTTGTGGTGATGCAAATTCAGGACTTGACATCAGGAGGACTCCTGTAAACAAGAAAGCTGGCAATGGAAAACAATCTTTCGGCTAATACTTCAGTGTCGATGAATCATTTAGAAAGAAAATATTTGGGGCCTGCTAGCCAGTATTCTCCACGTGCAGATAAATAAATAAATAGCAACCATCAACAAAGTTGTTTTATATGTTATATTGAATTATTTCTTCGTTCTAAAATCATGAAACAAATAGTGTGGCTGCATCAAGCTGACACCCATCGTAGCTTTTATAATTTCTTGCGACATCGCTGTCACATGTCAAGCATAAAAAGAACATTAAACTGCACTTGCTGCTCTGAAGAAACCATAATTTATTCGTTTTTTTATGTATTTTCCCTCCTAAATGCATAGAAAAAAAGAGGCTGGCCTCGTCTGAATGACATCGCCGTCATTACACTCCGGGATAGAGTGAACTTCTCCGACGCCATATCTCCTGTATGTCTTCCCACTAATCGCGAAGTACTGCCAATGGGATCTACGTACCACGTCGCAGGTTGGGGATCAGTCAAATGTAAGTGGTGCCTAATCGGCAACAATGCTAAATGGCACACGACAAGTCATGTAGAGGCGAAGGAAAGCTGTTAGTATATCCGCCTAAAACCCCCGTTGAACGTGTAGCACATTAAGAATGATGCGCTTCGTAAGCAATATGGGCTGCAAGCAAAGCCAAAACAGTCTTTCCAAGCTGCAGTAGATACTGGTGGCGCCTACTGTTGGTATTTTATGCAACTGTGAATATGAGGTGGCGCTCATACCAACGAAGAAAAATGGCGTTTTTCAGTGCGGAGGTTTCATATCGACGCAACCAAGGAAAACAGTTGTCATGTACTTACAATACTGTGGTGCTTTTAGGTTTTGTTTTACGAGCTCATGAAAGACAAAGGTCTCATTCTACATCGGTATTTCTTCCTTCACATTCCTATTTTCTTTTTCATTTCGCTCGTAAATTCGATGTTAAACAGACTACGTGTGAACAATGTTGACTTTTCGTGACCAAGTATACCGAACTTATTATTTTAATTTGCTCTTTCTTCTATTATATATAGGGGTAATTTTGTACAAATAAATAATAAAAAATTTTTTAGATGCCGCCCATGCCTCCACCCTTGAAATTCTTTAGATAATTGCGGTAATGGGGAGAAGCAGGATCGATTTTATGTTGTTTCTTTTGTGCTAGGCTCCCTTTCCCCTGAAAGGTTTCAAAATCTATGGCTTGAGATTTCAATTCTAAGATTTCAGCCTTGATGGCTTGCAAATGTAAAGTTCTTCAGTGCTGTCGATGTGAGCTACAAAGGACCGAACTGCTTCACTAGGCATTTACCGGTGAACGGAATAATTTGCTCTTTAACGCAGACGTTTGGTGAGCACGGCAGAGTAAGGCAGGCTTTCCTGATTTCAAGAAGAGGAGGGATTTTATTTAGCCCATTGGCTTCTTCGTCTTGTTCGGAAACAGCAAGGTACACACACACACACACGCCCAGACGCGTACACACACGCGTGCACACACACACACACACACACACACACACACACACACACACACACACACACACGCACGCACGCACGCACGCACGCACACACACACACACACACACACACACACACAAAACGCACACAGCCAACGCACACACAACCAACACAAAACAACACAGAACACAACACAAACACACACAAAAGAACGCGCACCACACACGCACACAATACTAATACAACGCAGCACACACCCGCACACACAACACAACAAGCACACACATGTACACAACACACACCCAACACAACGCAAGGCACACGCACAACACATAGACACACACTCTATGACATCATCTTTCATGGTTTTTTGACAGATTAGTCCCCGTGTGCAATATATTGAACATCTGATAAATTTTCAGTGAAGCCCCACAGAAAATAAAAAGTGACAGAATTATCTCTGTACTGTGCTAAATTCAAATATTTTCCAAATTAAGTGGTTTTTACAACGTCGCGTCTCGGGTCTCAGGAGGATATAATATGCGTTGCAGCTTCCAACATCACCCATTCAAATATGAAGCTACCCAAACACGTAATCACCTCGTCAAAATACTAAAGCACAGACTTGTTGTGCTCGCATTTTTATTGAAGGCCACCGACACATTGCCTTTATTATAACTAAAAAGTCTCGTGATTTATACGATACAGCGAGAGTCATCACTTGATTTAACTATCACATGTCCGTCGCTTACGCCTAGCTGAAAGACTGGCTGGCCACTAACTTTTCATCCCTGCAGCCAATCGAGTGACGGACAGAGCGACACACAGGCTGACTGACTGACTGTCTGAATGATGGACCCTTTTACCTAAGCCAATCTACAGGGCAAAAGATTTAAATCTTGCACTGCACTTGGTTAGCGTTGCACTGCGGCTTCTATTTAATTTATTTCCGTATAACTATGCAGAGAGACCACCCGCTTACTAGCTGTAACATGACTGTCTCAGGAAATACAAAATCGACGTGTTGCCCAAGGAATGATCTAAGAAAGAATGCGAAGTTTGTATTACCTTCCGAACCAGTGTGAAGCCGCCGGTGACAGTTTTATGAAGAGCGCCTTGTTAGGGAACAGCGTAGTTGCACCAACCAGTAGGCAGAATTTAATAGGTAGTCCTCAACTTGGCGATGCGTAAATTCTGGCAAACAAAATGCACTCAAGAGATCTCGCGGCCAGTGGAGTCGTATGGGCAGTCTACAGCGGGGAACTGTTTCTTTAGGAGACCTGAACTATAAAGAAAGTGCCAGTACGGAAATGAATAGGACAGTGACTAAGTTGGAAGGTAAATTCTCTAACGCCATGCTAGCTAAGGGACAAAAGCAAGGTTGCAATCCAATGGCGCTACATCCCGGCTATGTTTTGACCTCGGAGCTTAATGGTACATTGCAGAATACTGAATATCACATTTCCTCCCCAGTCAAGTTTTTGTGCCCTCAGACATTTATTCGTTTCGATCGTTCAAGATTGACTATGGGGACCATATTTTTGAGAGCAAAACAATCTCATTGCGGCTTTTAGAAAGTGGCGTGGGTGCCCACTTAACCTTGGTTGAGTACAGCAGGCAGCGGTTTTTATTACTGGCGTTAGTCGGTTACAATGGAGTTGAATATTACCAATGATGACAAATAATATTTAAAATATGGCATTACTTTCTTCTACTTTCCATTTTCAAAATGCATCTCTCTGTTAACGAGAAACAGAATTTCCTGTTTTAAGTTACGGGAAGTGTCGCATGAGGAATAATTATCAAGCATTTTCTTTTTTCACAGCAACTACCAAGAAGGAAAACCCCACCGAACTAAAACAAGCCTTGGTACAAGAGATCCCATGTCCGAAAGTGTTACGTAACAGAGACAGATTTATCTGTGTTCGTGGTGTTACTGGAATTCATCGACGAGTGAGTATCTTTTAGGTAGTCGCGCTACCATGATTAGTGTTCTCTAGGTGAACCAACCACCTCCATTTGCTGAGAAGTGCGGGGCAAATAAACTAGCCGTTGGCAAGCTACACGAAAAAATTCCGCTTCCATACGACATATTGGTGACCATTGCTTAGGGTGATTCCCAATGAAATGATCTATCCTCTGCCACAAGAGAAGTGCCCACGTAGAGCTGGGAAGGCAGATCGTCATACGAGATCAAGTCAGTTTGACGTCGATGATTATCTTAAATTAAACACACTCACACCTGATGCAATGCGCACACAAATACACAAGGATATAAAACTAATTTATTCTGCTACTTTAGATTTTACGTAACCTTAATATTGGCAATGGCAATAATGTATTCTTACTACTACCTTGCCCTCATTGCACTGTAATTTCTCATTATTCCAACATTTCTCGTGGGCTACTTATTTTTTCTACAGAGGGAGTAAGGACAAACGTTCTCTAATTTAGATAATCTGGAAGATTAAACAGAAGGAAAGTATGCCCGAACATTTTTCACTGATTTGCGCCCGATACTGTTCTCTCTTTATAATTCCTTAAAATATGTATTAAGCATTGTAGAGTGCCTTCATAACGCGAAGCTGAATATCTTCTTTCCGACTACGTAGGGCGACAGTGGCGGACCAGTAGTTCACGGCCAAAATGGGACATGGACAGTTTTTGGGCTCGTTCACTCGGGTATGCGGTTCTTCAACAATCTTGATGAAGCAGCATCACAAGAAACAAGAGTTTCGCTATACGTCAGCAATTTTATACAGCCTTACTTGAGCCAGAATTCGTCGAAGGTGAACATTTGTGGTATCTAGGAGCACAAATGGCTAAGCGGCCCGGTATTCCATCCCTGCAGCTTTCATATACAATTGTTTGTCTTTTATATGTCCCTATTTGTTTAGTACAAGTGGAAGCTCTTTAAACAAAGCTTAATCTGTATTTCACCTACATCTGGCAACATCTAGAAAGCGATCCTGTGACGTCTACAGCCGAAAAGTTGACAATATTTGAGAATAAAGGCCATTCGTGTGTATATAATGTTTTATTTGATTGCACGGATTGCTTTAGTTGGTATGGCATCATACCAGATCTTTTCTTGGAGCTGCTATTTTGTACCCTGATACAATGCACGAGCATAAATAGTGATTCAGCAAGAAACAGATCTGCCAACGTTTTTATTTTGATAAAAAAAATCATTAGCTGCATCGAATGTTGGAAACTTTCCAATTAGCTGAAGCTAGTGGTATCTTGCTGCCAAAAAGCCTACAATAAATTAGAGATTAGGATATGTCTCATTCTTTGAAGCCTACTTCTAAGCGCATGCTGTCAATCTTTCGAACAAAAATCTGTTAAAGTCAGACACTTTTTGCACAGAGTGTTGCGAATAACTGGCAACAATTCCTACCTACGCTTCCTTGAGTACGGTAGTTCGTTGACCGTCATCTACAAATCTCCGGCAAAAACGACGTAACGCTATTTTAACCATTGTGTGGCAGTTCATGTAAATTCAATTAACCTTGTCTTTATATTGTAATGTTGAGAAGAATGAGGCAGAGTTCGTGTGGAAGTTACTTTGATTGACTTCCTTGCTTCCCGCTATAAACTAGCAGAAAAGACAAGCGTCGAAGTGCCAGTCAACCAAATGACATGCCCGAGCGTGTTTCGGTGATTTGAATGTAGTGGCGTTCGCCCTGCTAGAATCTATCAGTCACTCTATAATTTCAAAATCAAAGAATTATTTCGAGAACACTGTCGATGAAAGAAGAACAGTATAGTAGAGAGTCGACCTGGTAAAACACCGTTGGGCTTTGAGGATTGCACACTATGGTCCATTGTTAAATAAAACAAAATGGTGCATTTCACAATGTCTTCTAGCCATCGACCGCAGGTGTAAAGAACGCACAATGGTGCGCCTCGAACATTTCGTCGTCCGCACAAGGGAAGCCACTAAATCAGCAATAAAATGGGCTTTGGGGTGCATTTAGCCAAAGTCAGAAGTAAAATTTCGAGTTATTTTTAACAGTAGACCGCACTGTACAGACAGCCATAAATTGCAAGAACTTTACCACGTGTATCTAAACCGCACATCGTTCCACTAGGAAACACCTTCACAAAAACCACTGTACATATGTTAAGAGATGAGCAATCAATATTTAGAGAAAACAAAACAACTTAAATAATGTTTCAATGAGCATCTGCAAGTAAAACGCTTCTAAATCGGAGCCTTATATGTATTGCTGATTTGTCCTTGTTCGCCGAAAACGCACCGCAGGAAAGCCAATATTCTCTGTCGATGATGACGATGGTAGAAGCGATTCAAGAAAAAAAAAACGCTTCCGGTAGACGGAACTGCATCTGGGTACCTTGAGTTATCAGACTGGCGATTATCCTCTGCGGCCATTTCTTTCTGTATTGTGATTGCGCCATTCTGACTCGGTGAAAGCAGATTTAATTCGGAGAGGGGTCCACGAACGTGCAAACATTACACAGAGAAATCATGCACTCCTCCTCCTAACGAAGAATATGGTTAAACGGGAAGCTTTATTCCTGCACAATCAAATGGCGAAGGGTTCGAGCCAAAGCCACTTGGATCAAAACTGCAAACTCCATGAGAGTAAGAGTGAAAGCTCATCGAGAGAAAGTCCAAACAGTCTGCGAGTCAAAGTTCAAGTGCAGACGAGAACCGAAGAATCCTTCACGGCAAAGCTTCCCGTTCAACAATCGTCGTTGTTGGCTAGGGGTGCAAAATTTTTAACAGCAAAGCTGTGTAAGAATTTAGTTTCGCCCTTCAGCGTCACCAAAAAAATACGACGAAAAAGAACTGAGCGCACGGATTGTGCGCCCCGAAAGGAGCGCCCGGTGCCCTCCAGGCATGCGCATGGGCTCGCTCAACGGTAGTGCGTCGAAAAAATGCCATAAAAAAATTAGGGTAGTATCTGCTCCTTTTGTTGCAAATGGAGTCTAAAAAGACGATAGTCTTTGTAGACATTTGCCAACGAAATGCCCCCCCTTCGGTTTCCCGCTCACCTCTCATGCTGTTCCAGTTCCGCCGCGCTCATCCCAAGGTAAACACACTAAATGTTTGCTCAAGGCGATTTGAATTTACCGCGTTCCACTGCTAAAGGCGGTTTCCTCGATACCAGCGTTGCAGTACGGCGGAGACGCGCGTGAATAGAGGCGGCCGACATCAAGGTTTATAGAACCGCGTTGTCGTGCTCCACGTGCGTTCCGAGCAGAACGTGAACCTAGCTAGTGGAACCTTTCTTTGCTGGTGCTCCACGTGCGTTCCGAGCAGAACGTGAAACCTAGCTAGTGGAACCTTTCTTTGCTGTTGCCGCGTGATTTCTCATATGCCGCCAGGAGGTTGCGCGGGCAACAGCAGGCGGTACGCGTTGTTCTGCAGTAGATGTAGAATATGATTTGCTATCGAAAAACCAAGCATCCAGGAATTTTTTAATAACGTAACACTGTAAATATCCCTTATGTACTAATTTCCCGTTTTATATTTGCGTAATGTCTTGTTCTTGTTCAACAAAGTTGACAAGTATGAACATATAAACCGGGCTTAGACGTTTACGTTTGGCTGTGAGTATGTAAGAAAGACTATTGCGCAGTAAGTATTTTACTTTGGCCGGGTGGCTGAATCGAGTTACAGACGGACAGATGCACAGACATACACACAGACATACAGACAGACCAAAATTTCTGGGTTTGAGTATCCCTAGAAAGACTATCGTCTTTAACATACTGAACCTGTGTGAGCATGCCCCACAGAAGGAGAGCCGGGTGTTGACCGAGGGTCGGTGACAGAGGGAGAGCGACGGCCAGATCTGCTGTTTCTCCTGCCTTGCACCACTAGTGCAAGCAGCGACCATTTTTTTGTAAAGGAAATGTACTCTTCTGTTATGTTTTGATGACCACATTGCTGAATGAAATAAAACAAACTTTGCATGTGTTGTCCAGACCCACGTAGGTTTGAAGTTTATAGGATAATTAAAGGAATAGCAGCGGAAGTTTCGCACCAGCGCCAAGAAACCAACCGTTTTCATAAGCGCTGCACGAAGTTGTCACGTGATTTCGTCGTACGAACAGTGTTAGCCTGAATACCAATATTTTACATGCTGCTTAGTGGGGAGGAGAATTTGTAAGGTAAGGATTTAACAGTACGATCCATACGTCATTGTGTAACATTAAGCAAGGGGAAACGTACGGATTCAGGTGCGCGGATCACCTAGTTTAATTGTGGTATTTAGCAAAAAATTGACAAATTTTTCATATATTTTTTAGCAAATGTGAGAAAAAAAACGGGGAGAGAAATATATCGTTCAAGGCTATTTTGTAATATTTATAAATACTTAGGTGGCTGTGGAGATTACCGCACATCTGTGGCGAAGCGGATTTTTTTTTTGCAGTAAATAAAGTATCTTTACGTGTACAAAACTTGTGGATATCAAAAGTAGAAGGCAATTTCAAAATGGGAAAAGATTAAGAAAGTATATTTGCAGTCCAATATTGAGAGTTATTACACACAAATCTCGTATTATTGAAATTTCGACCTCTTCCAACGATTTTCTCTGGCAATAAACATCGCAATTTCATTACAACTTAGCCGAAAAAGTTAATCACCTTATTCACATGGCTAGTTTTGACCGCCCTGTTATCCGCATTTAGCTTGTAATTTTAAGTCCTGAAGAAGAAGGCTATAGACATATTTCATTATATTTATGGTGCTACACATGCACGTCTCAGAAAATTTTAAAAGTCATACATTCTATTTTGTTGGTGGAGTCATTAGGGCAGGCGCTGGAAGCAAGCACACTTGTTTAGTTCATTTGAAGTAGCAATTGGGTTATTCTGCATATTTCAAGAACATTAATAAATTCACAAAGATTTATAAAATAAAGACCCCAATATTTTCTATTCAGGTACGCAGGAAGTATTAAGCAGAAAATTGATAACCACCGTATCAGAGACCTACAACACTGTTCTGGCCACGAAACGTCTGCTGCACTGTATGGGAGATCTTAATATTCGGTCAAGCACGACCGATAAGCGGGGCAGTCTCTCTTAATAAGGAGGCTGTCGCTGCCGGTGGCTCAGCACAGCAGTGGCAGCGGTGGCAGCCCGGAGACACTATGCTAAGGCTATGCTAAGGTCAACGACATGGAATCTAGGGTCAACAATGCATAAGACCTGCTGTGGGACGGGCTGCCGCTCGGGATACAGAAGCCGAAATGATAACGCGTCGTCTGTTTTCCGACTAGAGCCGGGCATCCGGAAGAGTGGAAAATGGCTATACCGTGGATAAAACCCGGAGATTTTAGAGTTGCAAGTAAAATTGTGCGTATTTCCAAAAAAACATTTCGATTCTATTTACACTACCAGATCTGATGGGCATGTCGTGAACAGGGACAACGTTGCTACAGCGAGACAGATCCCGGCGAAGAACCGGTGTGTTCCGAAGATTTTTGAAGGCCTGCCGGGGTACCATATTTTAATTGACGATAGTGAGCGGGGGGGGGGGGGGGGGGGGGGGGGGGCTGACGCGCCAAGACTGCTGTTTATTGGCGCGTTCTCCTTTTAATACTCAACGGACTGGTCAGAGTTGCCATACCACATAACCATACACCCACTGGGCGGCCTCTGTAGGATCCTCCGTGGTTCCTCGTAATCCGCCTCTTTCACAACCCCACTGCGCATGCGCAATCCCCTAGCGGCCAAGTCCCTAAGCAGTCCAGTAGGGGCAGCAGACGACATTCCCCACAGCTCCCGCACAAGCGGGAAGGGGTCGTGGTTGTATTTACATCGTTTGATTTTTTGTGTGTGCTCGTTGTGCGCGGAACAACGCCCACATCTTGTGCTGCGTTCCGCTGTAACTCGGAGTGCCGAAAAGGGAACGGTGTCGGCTTCTATCGCTTCCCGTCGGCCGCACGCGATCGGCTACGGCGGTTTGCGTCGCTCGCGTCGGCTCGGGTGATGGGAACTTTACGCTTAGCATCCTGGCGGATATTTGATCGCTGCTATCTGTGCAACTGCGAATGACAATCCGCAACACAACTTTTCACTACACTATCATCCCCTTTCTCGCATGTGGAACTGTTATAACTGCCGTTTGAGCGATCGGTGACCAAGACATCTGCGTAGCCTGTTTCGATGCTTCCGCGCAGGTATCGCCATCTCTCGGCCGCTCGGCGCACCGCGCGCCGCGGCGACGGGTCAGCGTAGGCTTGCATCGCGGCAGATATATCTGATCGCCGCTTTTAAAATAAGCCCTGACAACAATCCCTAGCACAATTTTTCACCACACTAACACCTACTTTCTCGCATGTGGAACTTTTTAGCGATCAGATTGATTCAGAAGAGCAGCGACAAGCGCGGTTGCTACCGTGGTCTGCGCCGGTTCGAGCCGCTGAGTGTGCCGTGCCGAGCTGTCAGGCGCGGCTGGCGTGTGCGCGGACTGTTTTTGAAGGCAGAAAACGCTTCACGATTGCTTGCTTTATCCATTTCTTGCGAACAAACGCGCAGAATCTACAAATTCAGCTCAGCGATCATCGTAGTTAACCATGGATCAAAAACAGTGGGCGGAGTGACGCCGACGACGCATCTCATGCGCGCATCGGGCTCGCTCTGCTACTCGGACGGCACACGGATCTGTCCGAGATTTCTCTGCCAGCCCTCATTCAGTGATAAGAAGCCGCCTGGTATTATGTGATGACCAGGGGCTGTCATCTTAAGGCGTTATAACACCAACACAGAAGAAAAACTTCGGCTGCTCCTCGCCGTAATGTGGGATTGCCGTGCATACAACGAGAACGCAGCCGGAGGAAACGCCGGCAAACCCTACAGCTTCAACTTCCGCTAGGCACGCTAGGTGGCAGCACACCGCAATGAAAGAGGCGGATTCGCGCAAACAGCGCCAAACCCTCTCTTGGTGGCACGTGACGTCTCAAAAACGTTCGATCAATCGTCACCGCAACTAGTGGCGAGGGGTAAAAGGGGCTACTGACATAACTGGAGCTGGTGGCATCATTTTTTCGCGTGGCCGGGCCTGGCCGGGCTATCACCGGCCACCGCGCTGCAGCCGCCGCAACTGACGCTTGCCCAACGGCCAGTTGTTCGCGCCTCGTAGACCGATCGCTACCGGCCGCGGGGGCACAAGTTGGGCGAGTGGCGTTTGTGGCGGCTGGTGCATCAGAATGACCGCACCCGTGGTTTGGTATGTATGTGAAATACGGCGTTTAATTATTGGATGAAGAAAACTTGCAGCTAATAGCGGGTCTGGTGATGTCAAATTGTTATTTTGGCCGCGCTACCATTAATTGGAGCGTTACACAAGCATTGTTTTTTCGGTTCTTTTATACAAATTTCATGTCAGGACGTCTTTGATTCGAACGCACGATAACACATGTGCTACACATACATTACATATACAATTTATGTACACACTATTGCCCTCTAATAAAAAATATAATATGCAAATTTAAGCATAAAAAATTGCACAATAGGAAGGAACGGGCTGATTGCCCGTTCTGATTGCAGAGAAAGAAAATAACTGATTACAGAGAAAGAAAACACCTTGTAAAGATGTAGTCAGAACGCAGTTTTTTTTTTCGCGCACTCCTTGGTGTGGAACGGAAAGAACTTGAAATTTCTGGTCAATATGTACTTATTTTTCGAGCACGCATCGAGACACGAAGGTTTCTCAGATGTTCGTAAAATTCCTTTCAGCTCAGAGACAAAGTAATCGAAAACATGATTTTAACAGTCCATACAAAGGTATGTTTTAGGCCTGCCTTTGGGCCAGTTCTCGTAAACCCTGAAAGAAAGCCTGGATTAGACCAATAACGTGCTTACACTTTCAGGAAACATGTTCACAGCAAGAAAAGGCCGCGATAAAAAAGTGTGGTAACGCAATAGATGGCTTGCACTGACGTCAGCGTAGGTGCCCTGCTTGTAACCCCCAGTCACGGCGTTGTCTGGTGCTTCTATTTTTGGAAGCGTTGAAGAAGCTGGAAGTGGGTCACAAGAAAGGGCTCTGATGACGTAATGTGCAAGCCAAGTATACCCGTACTATTGGCCACGTATTGGTGGCTTCTGCCCACGCCCCAAAAGTAATGCGCAGCCATGTCGTATTCTCGCAGACCACAAATAGGACGCACCAGTATTTATGAGTTAAAAAAAAATGATGCGTGAACAGAGCGCTAACCGGTGAAAGTGGTGTTCAAAAAGACGCGCAGCACAAAAAAAAAATAGTGCCAAGCTTCCACTATGTCAAAACAGATGACCTGCGAAGGTGCACTCCCTTCAGGGAGATTACAAAACAAAACCCCTCTTTTTTGTGATTGACGGCTAAGCCTACATTCTGGCCAATTACCTGAATGAAATTTGTAATGACCTGAGCTTCAGTCTTAGGGGATTAACGTAGAGCTGTCTGTTTCCTTCTCACGTGGTACGCATATCACTATTTGAGAAACATGCCAACCCAACCCACTCTAACTCTTAGGACACCATACCTATCGCATTGGGCGGTGGAACGGCCACGTTTAAACCTCCCGGGAACACAACGGACCAGTCACCACAAAGGCTGAAACCTTTAGCTGCGCGTGCCCTCGCCCCTTCTCTCACTCCACTCCCAACGCGTACACGCATATACCGGCAACCGATCATGAGCGGGCGCTTAGAAGTCGAACATTGTCGAACATGTCTTTCTGAAAGTCGTTTAAGCTGAACAGGTGATATTGGCTCAGTCCGCGTTCCAAGTGGAACCGTTTCTGTTCACTTAGGAGGGATTCCCAGCTACACAAACAGCTGGAACTTGCGGTGGCCACGGTAGCAGAAACGGCTTTCCGTCGTTTTCACGCCCCTTCACGCTTCTGTTCGGGCCTGCGCGTCTTCAGTTTCAGCTCTTCCTCTTTCAAGCGAACGACAGCGAATTAACAGCTCGAAGCTCTCAACCTTTATTCTAACGGACCTACACGTGACGTGGGTGCCCCTTTCGCTGCCCAGTCGTCGGCGTCTTACTGTCTGCGCGACACACCAACCAAAACAAAAATTGCTCGATTGCGGAGGAGAGCTGACAGGGCGCATTGAGCCATGAGACGTCCACATCTAAATCTCCCGACCCACAACCGGTCTGTCATCGGTAGCGGCATTAAGCCCATCTGTGCGCGCATGCCCCCGCCCTCAACCTCAACCCGTGCAGGCCTACACCACCAATCTGGCATGGGCGCATAATTAGGCGTGGAATACACCAGCGATGGGAGAAAACTGTAAATGCGGCCAGACTAAGATCTATTACTGCGAAACAGCATATGTGTAACCCTCCCCCTATTTTCCTTCACGTGACGCCGTTTCACTCCGCGGTGCTCCGGGGCTCCTCCTCGCGATCGCCGACTTCTCCATCCCAACCGCTATCTCCATCGCCACCGCCGGTGCCTCTTTCACAAGTTGCGCTTTCACAATTTGCGCCGGTGCCTCTTTCAGAGATGGTTGCGGAGAACGCTTAGAAGCGCGAATGGGCGTAAAAATGAACGTAAGCCACCGCTGTTGTGGCCGCCTAAAATTCCACCTCGCTGATAGGTGTTAGTTGAAGAGCCACGTACCGGTTGGAACGCTGGCGTGAGCCTGTAAGAGTCCTTCAACTTGAAAGGCGTTCCGAGCGACAAATTTGCGAGTGTATTTCACGCCTAAGTAGGCACCGATAACCGATTGCCGGTTTATGCGTGCACGGTTTGCAGGGGGGGGGGGGGGGGGTAGCGAAGTGGGGCGTGCAGGCACAGCTGGGTTTCATGCCGGTACAGATAATGCCCGTTGTGCAGGTTCGAGATTTGAACATGGAAATCTCATGGCTCAATGCCTCCTGTCGGCTGTACTCAGCAATCGAGCGGCTGTGTTAGGGTTTGGTGTGCTACACAGGTAGTAAGATGCATACGACGGGGAAGGGAAACGGACAGTCACATGTTTTTTCTGTTAGAATAAAGCTTGATACCTTCCAGCTTTAACTCGCTATGGGGCAAACGCATGTCGTTCGCTTGGAGGAAGAGCGGGAATTGAAGAAGTGTCGGCCCGAATAGAAGCACGAATAGGCACGAAAACAATAAAATGCCGCTGCCACCGCTGTGGCTGCCCCATGTTCCAGCTAACCGAGTAGCTGTGAATCCCTCTCGGATTCAAATTCAAAGTATTCCCCAGCATATTGCAATGTTGCTGGTGTCCCTAGCAGGAAAGCTGTCACTACAGCTTGAACAGCAACTTGACCGCTTGAAACGCCGAAGTTGGCCAATATTACATCTTCAACCTAAGCGCTTTCAGAACAATATTTTCTACGGTTTTTTTCCCTTCTAAGCACGCGCGCACCAATGGTTGCCGGCGTGCACGAGTTGAGAGGGTTTGCATTCTCGCTCAGAGATAAGCACCCTGCACCGGCCAGAGGCCCCATCGTGCGCCGCACTTTCCCGAATAAACCTGCCTGTAGCGCACGCCAGGGCATTAATAAGGAAGTGTCGATTGGTCACCCAGTTACACTCGAATGTAATGCCAACTTTGGCGCTGTGGGTATTGTGATAAATAAAATAAATAAAATAAAAAAATAGGTCTAGGATACCCATTTTCTTGTTGTAGTGTACTCATTATCTGCTTCATATCTTTCTGGCTCTAGGTTCAGTAATCAATGTCTAGTAGTATATGTCCTGTAGACCTCCCGTTTTGCTGAGGTTATGATGTGGTTTGTGTAAACGTCCCTTCTTCAAGAGTAAACACACACCTTTGCAGCGCGTTTATTGATTTATGTACGTTAAGGGCCCCATAGGGCAAGATCAGGAAGGGTATTTACGTAAAGAAAAAAAACAAATACTGGTACACGTTTTTCCAAAGAACCGTAAATAACTATTGACCGTAAACACCCGATATGATCAATTTGTATGCACTACTTATTTGCGTGACAGTTTTATGTTTAGGAGAGCGTCTAGGCGTTCTTGAGAGCTTTCATAAAAGTCAGCCATAATGAGACATCCAAGAAACGGTCCTCCTTAGTGCGACTATAGCACTATCAGCCGCGTGGCGTAGACTTTAAAGTAGCACGCACTGATATGGCTAACAAACAAACTGCTATCAGCTTGTAACTTCTAACAGCTGAGGATTGGAGGGAATAGGGTTATTTGTTTTGAAAACGACAGGTGTACAAAACTAGCTGCATAAGACTCCAATTTATAGTGTATTTGCCAGCTTGTTTATTGAAATATGAACCCACGTTTGGGAAAAATACTTGTTGCTGAAATACAATGAGCAGAATTTGAATATTATAGGACATGCACATTTCAAGCTCAAAGTAAACCTTACTTCCACATGTTAAACAAATTTCAGTAGCACACCATCAAAACCAGTGGCAAGGATGATAATTCAGCTTGCTGAGGGAGCCGTAAGCTTTTTTATTTCAACATTCGGTAAGGAGGTTGTGGAAGTGTATGTTTATCGCTTTGTTGCCTCCTCCAGGTGTTTCACAACTAAATTTGTTCGGTAAAATTCCAGGGCCATAAATGGTATCCTTAAGCCTGAGGTTAGCTTGGGTGAGTGATTGGTTACTGTAGCATAAAATGACCGCAAATGACAGAGTTGGAAAAACAAATGAGCTCATGTAAAATTTATTTAAAGAGAATTAGGAATTTACGCGCTGTATACAACGAGCACAAAAGAGGAGAACTCATCTGCCAGTTAGCACTAATGACCGCTCCTATCAGCGAATACATAGCGCTCGCGTACAGGTCTAAGGAGGCATGTTTCCTATCATTGAGGCGAATAGAGGCAACACTTATGTTGTTTGCTCTGCACTGCTGATTTAAACCGCATTCCTGATAAGCCGAACACATGTATCAGCACTTCTACGTAGAACTTCAAAGCTGGCAATCAGCGGCATGCTGCATAAGAGGCGATGATACCCGTAGGGTGATTGTGAAAGCTTTCCTGACATTCTAGTCATTTTCTCGTAATCTGTTTATTATTAAGGTTTTGGTTTGTCCTCTAAAACATAAAGCACACCTGAATGCGTTAGGGTACATTTGGCTTTTTACGCACATTACAAATTGCTTTTTCCGTTTTCTGAAGCAGGCAGCTTGTTTGAGCGCAAGGAGATTCTTTTTTACGGTGACTTAAAATCTCTTGACATACAAATCAAAGAATATTTTAGGACTATCGGAGTGTTTGATGTTCTCATAATTGTAGTAATGGGCCAATATGATGGATATTTTTATAGATTTCGCGTCCTCTTACCAGGTGTCTGCCTTTCCAATTTTTAACTGTTTTCTCTACCAGCGAAAGCAACATGTAATAGTACCGCACCTATTTTAACCGGATTAATTTATGAGGAGCTCGTTGTTTTCATTTGGTTTTGTTACAAATCGCAAGCCTTCACGACATTCAGGTTTTCAGGAGGCCGAAACACCCAAATAAAACTTGACCATAATTGTTTCCCAAACTATTCCCAATTTGGGAATAGTTTGGTTGGTACGTTAGCCATGCGCAATCCAAATTCGTTCTTTAGCTTTCGTTCGTACTCACGACAGTCCCACGCTGCAAACGCAGAGTTAATATTCGTAGTGAGTGTATTTTAAAAAAAACGTGTACACACAACAGGCTGCCATTAGAAAGAAGTTTGTGACAATCTATCAAGGATTCATGGGCGCCGCAAAATCCACACTGATCTTGCTTAGATAGTACAACGTACAGGGTGAACACACAATTCTGAGAAGATTCAAATTGGTTTTAAAGTTGAAAAATCACCTCATGTGTATTCCTTGAAACTTCAACCTTTGCCTGAAGCATGTGCCTTGCTTCGATTCTCAAATTCCGCAATACAGATTTGCTTAAATGCCCCGCACGCACCGTTGCACTCGTGCTTGGCGTTGCAACCGCCTCTTTATTTTACAGCTCACTGTGTCCGCGCCATTGACTCTCTGTAACTCTTTTTGTTTTCTCCCAGTATTTTTAATTTCTCGCCGTCATTCCTAACCCATACACTTTGGCGCCAGCACGGTGCTCCACTGGTTGTTCTACTGCAAGGTATAAATACACGAAATATATTTTTTAAATTCTGCGTTACATTGCAAACGCATTCATATATTAGACTTTTTTTCATATGTAGGTAAAGTATACGTGTGTGAATAACTGCTTCACAGGGATTTCGTCTTAACAACACCCAAGGCGAGGCTCCAACGATTAGGTATAAAACGTGCTCATTGGTACTCCTGAAAAAGTACGAAGTCCCTTGTACATCGAAGTGATTTTTTATTACAAATGGTTCCCATACAAATGTTCAGTAACATGTTCAGGATTTGCTCTTACAAAACTGGTAAAAGGGCAACAGAAACATTGATGTTTCTCCACTCATATACTCATACACCGAAAATCGTTATTGTGGGCTCTCAACGATCATTCCCAAGTGGTGAATTTAGAGGCCTGACATTTTTAAGTACATTATAATAACGACGTAGAAGGGCCTTCTGGCTTCATTTTTATTTTAGCCATTTGGTAGTAAAAACTCCGCCAGCTGTACGCTTGTGTCGGTGCAAAAGTCTTAAGAAGATGGCTGTGTTTTTTAGGCATGGCACGTAACGATCTACCCTCTTTCCCCATTTCACCCCTCACGATCTTTTTCGCCTCTCGTCACTCACAAGATGACCCCCAAAAAAGCTTAAGTCGACCTGAATTATATTCCTTACGTTCGCATAGATCGAGCGCCATCATCTGGAGCTGGTCACTTCCTTTTGTTTCCATTTTGAACGCCTTGTTATGCTGCTTTCATAAAAACCAATTCAACGCTCATTCCTTATAAATGAGCGCTGCTACATTTTTGAATTAAAGAGAGCAAAAAAGGCGATCCGCTTTTGAGCTGCCGTGAAGCGAAGATGTAAAATTGTTTGGACAAATGATTCCAACGCGTGCGCTACACGCAGTCTAGTTCACAGAGACCAAATCGAAACGGCTGCGACAAAAAAAGGCAGTTGTAGTAATTTGCCATCGTGCCTTTTTGTGATTGATATACCCCTTTTCTATGAGGTTTAACGTGCCGAGTCCCACTATACAGCTGCGGAGTAATTTTGACCATCTGAAGAATTTAAGCGTCCGCATAACTCTCGAACAGACGGAATTTTCCCCTCTTCACCTCCGCCAGAAAAGCGGCCGCCCCGGCCTGGGATCCAACCTGGGATCTTGAGCTCGGGACCACAACGCCTTAGCCACTGAGCTATCCCGAAGCAAAATGGAGAGACGAGCTAGTGGGTGAACATCCGTGAGTGAAACTTAAGCGCAAACCGACACAGGGACGAGAAAGGGAAACGACACCAGCGCTTACTATCAACTGAAAGATTTATTAAAATCAAAAACACATTTATACCGCACCAAGACCTAACAATCAAGCACGTGTGACCGTCGCACATGCGTACGGCGGTGCACGAGGACAACCGCCCCATTTCATTCTCCTCTTTTTCTTTCCCTCATCATCTACCCCCTCTCCTTAAGAAGTTGCACTTCATTCAGTAAGGCTTGTTGTTGGGCTAGTTTGTATCGGTAGTTGTACATGGTTGGAAAAAGCGCTTTTTTGTAACACAAAGGACAAACGTCGAGCTAAGGAAAACCAGACAGAACGAGTGAGGCGCTACGAACAACTGAAGTTTATTCCACAAAGAAGATAATATATAGATGATCCACCACTTATGCCAACACTGTGCTCAGGCGTCAAATTTATTTGTTTATTTATACCGGAGATACTCCTTTTCTCTCTCTAGCAAGGTAATGGAAGGGGAGCTAACACACTCTCCCTCTATTCCCGATGTCATTCAAAATGCCTCCGATCCTTTCGGAAACGATCCTTTTGGTAGATATTAAAGGAAGGCAGGTAAAGAGGAAAAAGCAGGAGAAACGTCCTGTGGTGATCCAGTACATTTATGAACTGTCTCATCGGTTAAAAAAAGTTGCCGCGAGACACGAGGTTCCGGTGTTTTTTTCCGCTGCGCAGAAACTTTCGATATTGTGCAGTTTGGTCGATAAAAAGATAGGTAACCAGAGCAGGGGAATGAATGGTGAGCGCATCTGTCATGTAGCGCACATGCGCAAGTTTGTTGATTGTTGCATGGGTGTTGTCTACAAAATCCCTCTTTCGTCCACGAGGACATATATAAAGCAAACAGGACGTTGCCTTAACGAGCGGCTCAAGGAGCACCGCACGCTTTGCGAACAGAAGACCATTTCGGATAATCTCTCATTGCACTGCTTCGACTGTAAAAGCGCTCCAGCAGTCAAATGCTCTCCGGAATTTAATGACACTGAGGTCCTGTGCATATGAAATAATAAAATAACCAGAGAAATTTGGGATGCATTTTGCATGACATCGGGAATAGAGGGAGAGTGCGTTAGCTCTTCTTCCATCACCTTGCTAGAGGGAGAAAATGAGTATCTCCGGTATAAATAAACAAAAAAAAATTGTCGCATGCGCACAGTGTTGGCATAAGGGGTGGATCAACTATACAGGGTGTCCCAGCTATCATGCACCAAGTTTTAAAAAAAGAGCGATGGAGTTACTCGAAGAAAACCTAGTGCATAATGTTTGCGGTACTGTGGAGAAGTGGACAGTATTTTTTTCGTTAATGAGACTTAACTAATATTTGTAATTAATTATCTAACACGATATTTCCTGTCCTAATCACTGAAGTGTAAATGAGGCATTTGTAAGCATCGACGAGGGGCATCTAACTGCGGTATTTTCAGCGACGAAATAATTGCGTACTCATTTATTCTGACTGATAAAGGAAACCCGCGAAATATGAAAAATACCACGTGACGGCGCATCCGCGCGCATTGTGAAGCAGCGTCCCCAAATAAGCTGATTGAAAGCAACTGCTTCCGGTGTTACCCGCCCGAAGACACAGCGCATCACCTTGATAAGGCGCGTGGGCAGATAAGGCACAAACTCGGTGGCGATTTCTTCTTTCTTTCTTTTGTTTATTTCATTCTGGCTAACTCAGAGGCAGCCTGTTTGAGGGCGTTGCTTTACGATGCGCGCGGACGCGCCGTCACGTGGTATTTTTCATATTTCGCGGGTTTTCTTTATCAGTCAGAATAAATGTGTACGCAATTAGTTCGTCGCTGAAAATACCGCAGTTAGATGCCCCTCGTGGGTACCTACAAGTGCCTCATTGACACTTTAGTGATTAGGACAGTACTTCGCGAGTTAGATAATTAATTACAAATAATTAATTAAGTCTCATAAATGAAAAAATGCTGTCCGCTTCTCCACAGTACTGCAAACATTATCCACTAGGTTTTCTTCGAGTTACGCTATTACTCTTTTTTAAAATCTTGGTGCATCATAGCTGGGACACCCTGTATATTTCCTTCTTCTTTGTTGGATAAACTTCAGTTTTGAGTAGCGCCTCACTCGTTCTGCCTGGTTTTCTTTCGCTCGACGTTTGTCCCTTGTGTTACAAAAAAGCGCTTTTTCCAACCATGCACAACTACCGATACCAACTAGCCCAACAACAAGCCTCACTGAAAGAAGTGCAACTTCTTAAGGAGAGGGGCTAGAGGATGAGGGAAAGAAAAAGAAGAGAAGAAAATGGGGCGGTTGTCCTCGTGCACCGCCGTACGCATGTGCGACGGTCACACATGCTTTATTGCTAGGTCTTGGTGCGGTATAAATGTGTTTTCGATTTTAATAAATCTTTCAGTTGATAGTAAGCGCTGCTGTCGTTTCCCTTTCTTGTCCCTGTGTCGGTTTGCGCTTCAGTTTCACTCAAGGGTGTTCACCAACTAGCTCGTCTCTCCATTTTGCTTCGGGATAGCTCAGTGGCTAAGGCGTTGTGGTGCCGAGCTCAATGACCCAGGTTGGATCCCAGGCCGTGGCGGCCGCTTTTCTCGAGGAGGTGAAAAGGGGAAAATTCCGTCTGTTCGAGAGTTATGCGGACGCTTAAGATCTTCAGATGGTCAAAATTACTCCGCAGCTGTATAGTTGCACTCAGCACGTTAAACCTCATAGAAAAGGGGTAAAAAATCACAAGAAGGCACGATGGCAAATTACTACAACTGCCGTTTTTTGTCGCAGCATTGCCGGTTGGTACGTGCCTGTTCCACTGCTACTTTAAGAAACGACTTTGAGCAACGGCTTCAAGTTATTTGTTATTGAAGTGTGTCCCTTGTTTATCCAAGGCTGCTGCAAGAAATTTAAGGTTCATCCATATTCCAAAATGGCGTAGTACACTTGCTGCGACAAACGGACGCTCTATGTTGAAGTAAAACTGATTGAGCAGACGGATTCCTTTCTTGATGCCTACAGCGTTATTTCGCACTTCCCATTTCTCCGAGATATTTATAAATGACCAGGGGTGCTATTCCACAAGGCCCGAGTTTGAGCGAAACTCGGGCAAGGCGGAGCTGTGGTCATAATAATACGCTCACGATATTATTTTGAGGATGGGTTAAAACGCTCTAAAAATGCGATTCATGCTATTTGCTGACTGAGGTGACGTAACCGCTCCAGGGCAGAGAGCTGCAAGTACGCGTGATTAGGTCGTGGCGCACCCTTCAGTGCGTTCTCTCGCTCAACTTTTGCGCCAGTGGCTACCGTAGGCAAGCAAATCCAACTACTTTATTTTATTGCACTGTTGGAGTTATTAATCTGCGTTTGACTATACGTTTCCTTTGTTCTTTTATTCCACGCGTTGATATAAGCTTTCTGTTTGACATTTTTCCTAATAAGAAGCACTTCTTGCCGTCGGTGGCAGGCAACGCGATCACGTGACTATCGCCAACTGGAAAGAAAAGAAAGGTTGTGATGCAAGTGCGTCACATTCAAAACTGTTACTGCTCGTACTACGTTGTCGAAACCTCCGCTTTTGCATACAAAATTTTGTCGTGGCACCCTGCTTGGGTACTTTTACGGCGAAAGGCTGTAGATACGTATTAACCACTCCTTTATAGGGAAATTTTGCTTGCACCTTTTTCATTGCTTTGCCTTCTTCGTATTTTTGCACCGATTTGTTCGACCTGCTTCTCTTCTGCTATAACGTCCTCGCGTCGGTTTCTTCTTTTTCAATACCTAATGAAACACGCCAGCAAGTCGGGTCGCGGTGAGGCTGGTGTCCGCCTACTTACTCGTGTGACATCACGGTATACTATACTGCATATACTGCAACTATTACGTTTCAAACTTACTGTGTGATAAATTTTGCCAACCGGGCACATTAGCTAATCAAGGCTCCAAATGGCGGGCTAATCCACCAAGTTGGCAGGTGCTATGAAGGAAGGAATATAAACAACTTCTTTTTCAGGTTTGTTTGCCTTATTTCTTTTTGCTCTTCACCACTCTTGTTAGAAAGGGCTCTCTTCAGTGTATTTTAAATGCAGAGCGTTTCAGTAACTCACGATGTCACCCGCGTTGGCGTCCGTAGTCCGCATCGCTCCCACTACACTATATAAAAAATAATACTTACCAGCGCCAGGTTTCGAACCAACGACCCTGCGGGCGGAACGCAAGGTACATGGTACTCTACCCACTGCACCACAAAGCCGACACGTCGGCCACAGGTGCGCCCGCTCCCCCGCGTCCTCCTCGCCTTCTCTTCGCTCGCAACGCCCTCTCTCGCCGCGTTCGGTTCGGGCGCACAACAGATGGGGACGTGCGCAACACCCTCTCTCGCCGCGTTGGGTTCGCGCTGATCAACAGTCGGTTCACGCGCAAGAACAGGTGTGGGCGCTCGCATCGCGCTCTCTTGCCGCGGTCGGTTCGCGCTTAAACCACATATGTCGTTCGCGCGTGCTCCGGTCGCTAACATCTGTGGCGTGATCGTGACATCAACATCACGCGTTCGTGTGGTGGCGCGATTTTGGCGCTATAACACTCTCTCGCGAGGGGCATTGGATTGGATTCGATTGGATTGGCTTGGATTGGCTTGGCTTGGCTTGGCTTGGATTGGATTGGTTTGGATTTGGATCGGATTGGATTAAAGTGGATTGTGTTGGATTGTGTTGCGTCATAGCCGCTCCACGATGCGTCATAGCCGCTCCACGTTGCGTCATAGCCGCGGCAGGGGGTTCACGGCACGTTTCACGTTTCACCGGCGACTACATCGACAATGTCTACCCTGGAAGACAACAATTACAACAACAACCAATACGTAATTCATACGACTTGCAGGCGCGCCCCCCGCGGAAATGCTCTGCATTTGATCGTGCCCCTCGCGAGGGGGATGTTTTTTTTTCGTGAACTGCTCACGAGCGACTGCTTCGTAATTTAGGCCGTGTCGTGTGGCTTCATTTCCCGCGAAGGTTGGATTAATGATCGTATTCACTGCATTTTTTTATTGAGTCCATTCTCTTCAGTTCGATCTCTTCTCTCGTCCCCTTTCCACTGCCGCTTGCCCTACCTCTGATGTCACGCGGTTACATTTTTCTAAGATCTCCCATCTACTCGCTTTCCATGATCTGCTTCCTGCCATACGACTGTGATGGCGCAAAAAACCTGTTTTAAGGCATAGATATCGCCTCCGACAATAGATAAGCGCAGTTGATTTCATTCACATACGTATCGCATATCCTGCCAGTAAAGTTTTCACAGGATATGTGCGTCACGCATCGTCTCAATCAAAACAGTCAGCCGCGTTGACGATAAACGGAACACGCGGTCATGCAACGTCTCGTTCCAAACTTTTTCTCGAGCACACAATAAGGCAAGAGCACGCTCCGGCTGCAGACGGATAGGCGTGCGGTAGAACCTGCGGAAGCATTGTCCGCCTAACCACCTAACAAAGGGAAGGTCAGGGAAACACATCTCCACGATCATATGGCGCACACACTGGCTGACTGTCGACTGGTAGTGGTCGATGGTGCTGTCGCCACCAACGCTTCCGTGGAAGCTGCTCGTCGCGTGGAACCGCAGAGCGCACAACACTTGCTCCACGACAGTCATGAAGCGAAAGGCACCTCTAAGTCGTCGAAACGGGGTTCTGTCACTAGGTGATTGCACAGCCAACGCACAGTACTTTTATAGAGGTAAAAAAGAGCTTAAAATTCCCCCTTAGCCACTTTCTGATGGTCTTCGCCACTTTCTGATGTAGGCCAAAAGCGAAAATGCCCGTGTTCGAGGTATCGGAGCAGCTTGAAGATCCCCAGGGGGTCGAAATTATTCCGGAGGCATCCACTACGGCGCGCCTCACCCCCTGTATAACCTCGTTCCGTTAACCCCCAGAATAAAAAAAATCAAGTCCTCTGTCATCTAGAAGACCAGACAGGGTAGAAATATGATTGCTACGGCGATCCTAACAATAAACCAGACCGCAGGAGCTGCTGACACGGGCGTCCCGAGTTTAACTCGGCCGTGGGAAACCATTACCGATTTTTTCGAGGTGTGATGTCAGTCAGACACACAAAGCCCATTCGGGAGCCCAGTGTAGTCACCGACGCCACACCCACCCATGGCGTCGACTTTGTGTGGGTGTAGCGTCGTATCCACGAAGTCGTCATTTCAGCCCGCTAGCGGCGACCAGAACGTAGCACAAAACAAAAAAGAAATCCCCACGCCGCCGTGAGCCAGTGGTGCCACAGACGCGGGCGTGTTCGATCACAACTTGGGTTCACTCTTGTCAGAACCGATAGGAGTGGCCAAGACGACACGATTTTCCCACGGGAGCCTTGGTCATACACCGTGGAAAGAGTTCATCACAATGACATTACCTAAACCTTTAAAATGCACACGCCAACGCTCAAACACGCTCTTGACAGGCTGAATTGGGACGAGTTCTGAGAAGCGCCCGCCGTAAAAACTCAACGAGGCAGTAAACAAAAGCCACATTTGATGATTTGCAGGAAGGCGCTTTCAATTAGCTACAGTGAACTCATTTGCTTACTTGGTTTGTGGTTGCGTAGAGCTCCACTGGGTCTACCCTCAAGCAATGAGCAAACATAATTCAGTGGAAGAACAGGACACCGAAAAAAACGGACTTCCCCGCACCACCGTGGCCAACGGCCAGTTTCGGGCTTTCAAAGTAGTAGTGGGGTTGTCTAATTTATTCCGGGGAATGAGTATTGCAGCTAGATTTCAGTAGGGCCTGCATGCAGAAAATAGAACAAGCCGTACATTATCAACCTAAGTGGCCCCAATACGGCGCGGAATGTACCAGGCGTGCCGCGAGCTATTGCTCCATTTCGCTCGAGGTCTATCGGATGCTCCACTATCACTACTTCCATAACTTAAGCAGCTGGAAACTCGGGGGTGAGCCGAAGTCGGGCATTTTGAATAACGTTCCATATTGGCAGTTACTGCTGTGCACTGTTAGCCATGTTGCACAGGACAAAGACCCGGACTAAGCTAGCATTTCTGTTCTTCTACATCCTCTTAGCTCACAAACCTGAGTTTTGCCGCAAACAAAACCTGTCCCGCAAGGGGGCGTAATACCAGACACCAGGAAAGGACATGAAATTTTATGTATTCAGCTGGTTGTTGTCCACAAAAACTAAACGAGTTGTAACAGTGCGGGGAAATATTTTTGTGGCTTTTCGGTTGGGACTGAACAGCGCAATTCAATAACACACGAGAAGAAAAAAGCAAATAACACGACCGCTGACTTTACATCCCTCTTCGAGATACCCAGCTACCGCTCATGCAGCGTTCTAAACACATTTCCTCCAGCACTAGTAAGCAACAAGAAATGAGAAACTCCCAACTCTTATCATGCAAACATAGAAGGTCCGCAGAGAACGCCAATCGCGCTCCGCGCCACCAAAACCATTTATTGCTTCAAGCCGTGCATGTTTTCCCGGCATCCCAGAGAGCAGACGTGAAAAATAACCATTGTACGCTAGAACGCATCCGTCAGACGTCGTGGTGGCGGTCTCAGACGCTAAGCTCAGGCGAAATAACCGTGGTGGCTGAGCCTCTTCAGGTCAGAAGTGATTTTTGCCGGACACCTACTCCAAGTGAGCTTTGTGCTGATCTGTCGACCGACTAAAGGCCGACCTCCATGCAGCGAAGTTTCTCGGCGAACTTGGCGCGGCGGACGCGGTGGTTTGACGCGCCGCTCAGTTTTCGTCCACCCCAACCTCCATGCAACGTGACGCGGCGAACGCCGCCGATGGAAGACAGGACAGGAAGTACAACGAAGTACGAGGCTGTGATTGGCTGCGGCCTCAAAATGCAGTTTGCCGCTTCCGGTCGCGTTCGCCGCCGCGCGTTCGACATCTAGCTCGCGTAGATCGCCGGCGAACAGCCGTATTTTCGACGCCGGCGGCGAAGCGGCCGCCGCCGGGCGACGTTCGCCGCCTTTTCGCCTACATTTCGCTGCATGGATGTCGGCCTTAAAACGCGCGCGCTCTGAGAGGGTTTCATACGGGTAAGTACTCTCGTTAAACAGAGAGGCCCACTCCACCGGTTCACGAAGGAAACTGTTGGAAACATACGTCTCAAACAAGAATCTTTCTGACCACTACTGCAGTATCCAACTTACTGCGTCTGTTAACAGCATAACGGCTGGCAAAAACCAAAAAGAAGAAAGAGCATTCTCGCATGGTTGCATCTCGCTCACTCTGTTCGCTTGAAGAATACTAAGATGGAGCACCCTTCTTGTTCGAGTAGTGTGTTCGAGTCGTTGTTCTGGCAGATCGGATAAAGCAGTTCGGGATGATTTGGGACGGAGACATCTCGGCCCCGAATTCCCAACAGTAGGAAAATTGACAGTTATAATGTACCGCCTTTATTCGAAGAAAAGCCACTACCATAGGTTTTGGAACAATACACAATACACAAAGCTGCGTCGTTGCTTAGTGTTGGCTTGAACTGGTTGTGACTGGACTGCATTCTTGAATATAATACTCGTGCGCACCGAGTTTTTATATTAGTTACCAACTCGGTAAAGGTTTCCCGGAGACTTATTGCCTTTAAATATTTTTTTTCATATTACCACCGGTCATACAGAGATGCTTTTAGCTGTCGCAGCCACAGCAAATGACGGGAAATATTTTGGGTTCAATAACTGCAGGACCACGTTTTGCTGAGACAAACAAATGTTTGTTGTAGGGAACTATGCGCGTCCGTAAGACTCCTTCAATTAATTTTTTGGAGCGAAGCCCTTTACTAGAAACAAGGAAATCTAACAAACACTTCTATTGTGAGGACTGATCTTTCTCAAAACGAAGTGCAATGATTGTGCCCCTTTAGTGTTGTTCGTTGAGCTCTTCAAGTATTTCGGTTATAAAAGTATTTCTGAACGGTCAACATTACTTTTTAGTTTGGTATTACGGCTTTTTACCTGGTCATCCAGGATACATTGCAGGTAGAGTCTGAATACCACTAAAAAAAAGCTTACAAGGCTTTTCTAACATCGATGAGTGAGTTTCTTTAACATTAGTTTGATATCACAAAGCTCTAGTCATGGTTACAGTTAAATACCGATATATACCTTTCTGTATTCAAGGTGTGAAAGCAACAGCACACCATTCACGTATTGGTGTACTCAAAATGGACTGTGGGTTAAAATACATCGTAGTAGCTCGTGAAGGCTCCAAAACGTACAGGCGTTACTCAACTCAACACAAATTCCAATATTGTTCTGTAATCTGCTGGGTTCCTATGCAACTTCATTAGGAGATGCCGCAACTCAAGAAATGTAGTGCTTAATAAAAGGTACACAAAACTGTAGAATTCCTTGCTCTCCATGGGCTCTTCTAGCCTTCGTTAGTAACACGTATGCCAAATGTATTGCAAATAGCAGGGCATTACGAGGAACTGTAGAATGACGTCACGTTTTACTTTGACAGAAGCCTAATATTGCATAAGAAGACCCAAGAGGAAGAAAGTGCAATTCTTGAAATATTACCACCTGCGTTCCGTCACGCGACATCGCTCCTGCAGTTTGAATGTATAATTTCGCATGGTTACTGCGAAAACCTTGCAATATGCCACCTATAGGTTGTATGAAAATCTCGTATATCTGCGTGGATTGTCTACAGTAAGCAATTCTGCCAGTTTTGCTTTTTCTCGGTGTTTTATTTGCCCCTCTCCAGCGGAAACTGTAGTTCCTAAATATTACTCTCTAGTGCAATATGGGTTGATGTCCAATTTGTGATTATGTACATAAATGAATTGAAAGGATATTATCACCAACATTTCAAGTGAAGCGGCTCTTTATACAGCCGGAAAAACACTATCGCGTTCATGTGAATTATGAAACCAATATGCAGGAGAGTTTTATATTTAAGCATGGAGTTGAGAGGCAGGCCCTTCAAGACAACATCTAGAAACGCTGCTGCCTTGCGTGTTGTGTCTTGTTGTTAGTTAACCTCTACTAGTAGATTTCTTCGGAATAACGAAGGTACATTCTAAGTGTTAAGCGCTTTACTTTTTGGATATCGCGACGATGTTGCCGTCAACCCCATACTTTTGGGACTAGTTGATCGATTCAGGTACAATACCGACTTGAGGGCAGTACACGAAGAAGCAGTGTGCTCCACCCTCTTAGCCATTCCAGCGCGTCAATCGCACTCTTATTGAAACTATTTTCAGAAAAAAGGCTATTAACGAAGGTTAAGAGCTTTTACACAGTACGGATGTTGCACCGCGACGTTCTCTTCATTGTGGGCAAATTATTCCACTGATAATTTTGCTTGGCTGAAAACAATTCAACATGTATTATAAATTTACCTAACACCAAGAAAACCGCAAAATTCCCAACTAAACTTACCATGTTGACAAAACCTGAACAGTTTTACGACCCTTTGTGACCTGGCGGTGTTTCAGCCTTCCGTATCAAGAAATTGCCGTGCGTAAAATATGTTCTTGGTAGGACCGCATCCAGTACGGAAACATGCTTGTTGCTGAGTCCCTAAGTTCAATACTACGGTTCAATGTAGCAAAACAACGTCTGCGGCGGGAGTTTGTAAAAAAGATTTAGAGAAACTAGAAACTATTCGGGAAAATTGTTGTATATTCGGTTTCACTAGGAACCAAGCTTGTCTAGAAATTCGGCCCGCACCAGGGCGTGCCGAAAAATTCTGTTCTGGCATTAGGCGGACATTTCTCGGAAATGCGAGAGTGAAATATTTTAGGGGCTTTGAAGTTTTTCCGTTACCTTCCATAGTAGTTTTCTTAGAATTATAGCAAAAAAGTTTTAGCTTGAACTTTTACTGGCTATTCATTGTAGTTAAACGTCACAGCACGAACAAATTTTGCCGAGTTGGCTTCTTATGACTGGGCCGCGAACATGCTCACCAACAAATTATTAAAAAAAAATATATGACTAACAGTTGCCGTGACGACTTTTTCACTCACCCACTGTTACATTACAGTACGCCACCATTCTTTCAAAGTTAAGCGTGTAAATTCTCATTCGTCAATGTTCACACATTCATTCATTGCGGCCACCCTGAGAGGATCGAAGTACCTATCACACCTCCTTGCCGCTGAATCAGACAATAGAAATTTTATTATCTTAAGCAATAAAAAAACCTAATTGAAAAAGAATCTGTAATATTTTGCCTCGTATTTTTTGCTTCTCTTGCCGCTGCTTTTTATCATCATTGAGAACAGTGTTTCAGGCTTCAGTTTTATAAAAAGCGGCTAATATGATAAAAACGCTCTATCTACTACAGAACTGCCGACATAAACTTTAGTTCGTTGAAGGTCAAAGGCCCAAGATACCATTGTTTTAAAGATCCGGTGTTTATTGTTTGTTGACAAAATCACGGTATTGTAGAGCTCGCCAAGGCTCACAAACTTCAATACACAGAAAAGATTTTCACAATAAGCATTGTATTTCTCGATTGCTCAAGGCTACAACAATGGGTTGTTATGAGCCTAGCCCTGTTCAATTGAAAGATGGGAGGAGATGCTTGGTAAAAAGATATGAGGAGGAGTCACCACCTCTTTCGGAGGTTTTGTTTGCGTCCGGAACTTATCCCGGAACAGACATTGCACCCGATCCGGTAGAGTAATCAGAAACACTCAGAGAAACAGGTCGTCTACCCCGCCTCGTATAGCCTGCATGTGTATCAGTAAAGACAGTACAAGTGAAGCGGCATTCCTCAAATTGTTAGTACTCACGTTCACACCACCTGGCATATCATGCTCGCGTGTAACATAACAGCCAACCTCTCTGCGTTTTTCTTCAAATAACCAGCCTTATTTTCTCCATCGGTCTCACACGTGCCCTATCCTTCTTTGATATTTGTCTTTGATATTTGTCTTTGTCTTTGATATTTGTCTTTCTGCGCTCACGTATTGGCGCCGCAAACATTGTCCGTCGTCGATTATCTATTTATTCCGTAATATTTACTCATCTCGGGAGGACGACTGAAATGGCTGCAAGGCAACTCTGTGTAACGTTGAGATTCAGGTTCAGGATTTAGGTTGCAGGGCAGAATTTCTCGGCTTTGAATTGACGTATAGGGGCCCATATAACTCTATTCGTATTATCATGGAAGCAGCTGAAATCTGGTGTGGACGCAGCAGAACGGCGTAATTACTCCGTTTTGTCATATCATGGAGATGAAACGTTCTGCCTTAAAAAAGGAAGCAAGGCTGTTTAATAGTTGACAACTGCTGGGAAGGGGGTGTTGTTCTAGATGTTGTGTCATAGTACTCAGATAAAATTTTGATGAAACATCAAGTCTGTTGTAGGTAATCTTGATCAATATTGTCTCCCCTTTCTAGCAAGTACTTCTTGGATTCTGTTCCTTAGAACTAGCCTATTGCAAGCAGAAATCAACCGTTTGAAGGCACTTTGTTTATTGTGTCTCTTTGTATTTTTAACCGTATATTTTACCCTCCCATAAACCAATTCTTTTTCTTGAGGATGTCTGGCTTACCTCAATAACAAATTCGTTCTTTGCAGCTTCGTTATTTTCTGTTATCTCAAGATTCATCATTTGGCCTTATGAATAGTTTTTTTTCTTGGTTTCCAGGTCTGCCTTTTAAAAGTATTACACTAAAATGAGAGGAGGGCGCAACCGGCCGTTTTCTGAACTCATGTCAGGCGCTTGTGCTCGTATCCATTTGGCCACGTCCTTCTTTAGAGAAGTATTCAATTGACAAAAAACCGTTGTGATCGGCATAACTCGTCAAGTATGAAACCACATGAAATAAGATAAAAACACACATTAACGACAACAATTGTTAGTTTCGATTGTAGGTTTCCCTTAATTTTTTTTTTCACATTAGGCCACCTGCCATGCCGCATACTTTTCTATTCGAAAACAGTTGGCCCCGCATTTAAGTGCTCCGCATGCAATCTCGTGACCGAGCAAAACACGCCACTCATAGATAAGGTCCGTTATCCCCATTTACGTACGCATTCCCAAGCGCATAGCGTACTTTCGTGTAAAGTAGACATGATAAGACATAGTATATATAATCGCTCCGAGTACAGAAGATTTAGCACTACTTTCTGAATTGGTGTAGTAAGAAAAAACGGCGTAGGAGAAAAATGGAAAATGCAATTTTGCTGTGCTTACTGCTTTTCGGTGCTACTTTGACCAATGGAAAAGGTGAGACGCTCTTTATGTTGGCCATAGAGATAAAAATGTGACTACAGCCACAATATTTCATTGGCTGAAAAAGGTACATGATACAAGACGAATTAGCAGCCAACATTATGACCACGGTAATACATGCGCTCTAGACTAAGCTCATGCCAAAAGCCTAGACACGGCTTCTCCTCAAATCTTCGGTCTGTATATGGACCTATGGACAAAATAAGACTCATCTTTGTGGTGGGTGGCCTGCTAATCGCTGAACGTTATATATACGGTAGCGTATAACTCTAGCTTGAAGCTTTGCTTACCGTTTTCTGTGGGCAGAGAACTGCGGACGTCCTGCAATCGAGCCCGTGCTGGAGTCCGGGGACCGAATTTTCGGCGGCCAGGCCGCCGTCCCTAATAGCTGGCCTTGGACGGCTGACTTGTACGATAGTGCCGGTGGAGACTTCTGCGGGGGTGTTTTGATCAGCCACCAACATGTGCTTACGGCTGCGCACTGCATCTGGTGAGTCGAGCTATTTTTTAAGCAGGTGCATATTGGCGTCCTAAGAGAATGCATAGCTTTTCATCCATTGGCTTTCATGAGTGCCTAGTCTGCAACAGCAACTAGTAGCCATTCGTCGGCCCACTGTTTGCTGCAAAAATCAAGTATAATTAACAGCGCCTATTTGGAGCCATACATTTTATTTGCGTGCCAAATAACGACAGAGCACTGTATTGTAAATGTAGCGCCCATAGAATGAAAAAGACCCTTCACACAACACCAGTTTTTCCTCCTGAGTTGACTTTTTTCTTAAAAAGCCTGTCACATGAGGAACTTGACCTAATCGCAACAAAAGAACAGTGGCGCACACAACTCTTGTATGCTATGGTGCTAATACCAGGATGGGAAGGTAAGTACTAGGTTAATATGTCCCTCAAGCAAAGGCATACTGTGCTGCGACTAAAATAAAGTGGCCTTACAGGAAGGCACATGATTCGAAATCGCAGTATTTGATTGTGAGAAAAAGGTTTTCTAAAACTCGAGAGTGACAGTTTTCAAACGGAATAGTTTGTTTGCCACAAAAGATCCTTTATTAAAGGCTGATCAAAAAAAAAGACTTGTATGCTTAAAAACCGGCATCTCCAAAACGTAGAACGTGGTAACAATTCCATTAAAAGCCAAGCCTAGACTTTTACTACATGCTACACCACATGTAAAACGTCATTAAGCTACTACAGCATTGTTTTTTTTCAAAGTGCTCCTATAATTCCTTCGTTGAATCCACCTGCAGCCATTTACAGCCTGCGCAAGGATTTATACGGCCATATGGGATACAGTGTACACCGTGTAATAACGTACAATAGTTTGCGCATTGAAAATCTTGAAGAACAAGAAAAATGAGTTTCGAGAACTGCAAAAAAGCAGATTGAAATGGTTCGTCGTAAGAACAATGTGAAACGTTATAAGTAATGGGTACATTGCAATTTGTTCCAGTGACATAATCAGAAATGCACCCCGTTTGGTTTTTTCAGTCCAACTAGAGGTACCAAGTTCACTGTTCATCTGGGGTCTCACAAACGCACCACCAGAGACCAAACTGAACTTGTACGCAAGGTGAAAAAAGTCTGCGTTCATTCTCAATACCCATGCCACCTGGTAAGTGTCGCCGTTTCATTTCTTTACCCTATACAGACTGGACATGACAGGAGTTCTAAAAAGAACGCGGCGAAATTAAAAACACGCTTCAATTAGCGAACCTTACAAATATTGCTTGTGTATTTGCACTAATCCATACTACATTGTCGTGAAATTTTGCTAGTACACACGTCTTTAGGGGTCCTAATAGAACTATTTTAGGCGAACAAAGCTCTGTTTCAATTCCAACTGATCCCTCGTTCTGATGCAGCCTGTCTTTCCTCACTCACGCCCTCTGCAGCATTCGTGACACTCAAGGCGATTTGCAGCGAAAATTTCGGCACAGCGCCAATTATTCTTAAAGCCCCTTTTGTTTATTCAGTGTTTCTGGTGCGTACTTGCATAGGAAAACGCAATACCCTTTTGCGTGATATTTACGAGGAAAGCTTCCGCACGGCCGGAGAAAGTCTTGCCGGCGACTGGCCCTCTCTAGTTCGTGCAACGCGTTGCCAGTGCTCTCTGAGTACGATACGGATACGGTACTGCAGAATAGAAGGGAATGGCTAGGCTTGATTGTTACCGGTCTTAGAGGGACTAGCATATGATAACGAAAGCTCGCAAAGGCAACATAACATGTTCAGATTTTAGATCTCCACACCTTCGCAGTGTTTACGGAATGGCTTGTCAGCGACTTTCGTATACAGTCCGATCCTCGCGTCGTCGATCCTGCCGCTATTAGAGAGTTTTAGTATATCGTGCGGAGGCCTACGTAAAAACATATCGTGCGTTATTTCCTAACGTCCCTGTACTGGAGATGCGCAGTGCGCTACTTAACATTTCTGCGCCTAGCGGACGTTCGTGACACGTACGCTATTTCAGGCAAATTGGACCGTACGTCTACGTGATTGCCTGTCTCTGTGCTTACAACATTGGGGCAGGTAGAGCGGAACCAAGGAGGTTGTATAAAACTTCTGGAGTGGAGGCCTCCCATAGCCGGCAACGCAGGGAGGTGAAGCCGGGGAAAGCGGTCGGCGGCCATATTGCCGTGGGTAGAAAGGGCGCTTAGCTGGTAGGGACGCTTAGTGTATTGCGTGTTCCTTTGGGTTTACACGGGAGATACCGATAGCTAAATTGGATTGTTCGATTAGGTTATTTGACGGAAGCGTTTATTTCGCCTTTCACATAAACTATTGACGTGATTCGATCAGCGAATTAGCGTTTGCATCTCTTTAAGTGGTGAAGAGCCGTGGTGAAGATCCTAGTTCTGTGCTAGAAATACCACTATTGCTTTGATTTCAATAAAATCCGCCGCGGTGGCTAAGTGACTGAAGCGTTGGGCTGCTGAGCACAAAGACGCAGGTTCGATTTTGGGTCGCGGCGGCCGCTTTTCTGATGGAGGCGAAAAGCAAAAACGCCTGTATGTTCGAGATTTCGGCGCACTTTAAAGATGCCCAGGTGGTCATAATTAATCCAGAGCCCTCCACTCCGACGCGCCTCATCGTCTGCGTTGCGTCGGGGCATTAAAACGTCATAATCAATCAATCTTTCATTTGAATAAACGTTTATTTGGTGTCTGTAAGGTTATAGCCCGCCCTTAAGTATTAAAATTATACATGTTGCACACCATGGCAAGAGGTGCCGCCTGAAAACGGCTACTAATTTCCGCATTTCACGCTGAAAAGTGCTGTACCCCTCTGTTCTAGCGTGATTAGTGGGCGCTTGCTTCTTCTAGCAGCAGTGCCGGAATTCATTAATGTGAATCACGCAACTGTCACACCCAAACAAGCTTTGTCAGAACTGTGTATCGAGACGACTTGTTTTCAAACAGTGCTGCAACATGCAAGTTTATTGGTTCATACGACATCCCCATTGATGGCACATGCACAAGGCCAAATTAAGTAGCATGCTGAGTTACTATGCGGCCCACACTTTATAAATCCCTGTTTCCGTTCGTCGCTGCCATTTCTAGCTTTTCCTTGTATTTTACAAAATGTATATGTAGTACCCTTAAGCTGGTCACAGCTGTTTCTTTATTCAGGGTACACAGTCTATACGATTGATGCACATTTCGTGTCTCCCTCGCACTGGTTTTTTTTTCTCTTTTTCAGGAGGTTACTTAATTACATTCTCAACTTCGTTAACCACACACATTCGCACACGATCAACCCGCTATTAAAAAGAAAACTGCGCGCAGGAGGTTACTGTTGGCGTCACAGCCTCGCTAACCGTATACGTTTGCACGCGAGTAGCACCCGCGAGACGAAGAACGCGGGAGAGCATTGCATCAATGATTTGTATAAAGCTAAGCAAAACGGCTCGGCTAACCTCGCCTTTACAATTAAACTCCAATCAAAACCCTGCGAGTACTCGCGTAAGGCGGGCTGAGCGCAAATCAAATATTCGACGTCACTGCCTTGGTTTATGTCGTTACTACACAGGGTGGTCAATTTTAGGTCGACGGTTTTTATTTTAATTACATGCTTAAATGTCCGTAAAAATCACCTCTACAGTGATGTTATGCACCCAGAAAAAAACAAAGGAGGCGGTAACTATTGATGTCGGTGGCCTAATTAACTAATATTCATTAATTATATTTTAATGGCTGCAGTAAACAGGCATGTTTGTATTGCAAATTTAGGTGCAATTGTGTTTCTGCGCAGTATCATTTAGCAGAAATCTTCAAGCGCATCTGTACTCCGAGATATTGAACTGCGAAGTTTAATTGCCGTTCGCATGATTACGTATGCAAGACAGTGAGGACCGGCACAAAGCCCCACCTGCCTATCCCACACACTTTTTTCACGTGCCTGCCGTGAATGGTTTTTTGGTTGACTACGGGGTGGAGGCATAGACAAAAGTGATAACTGGCGCCCTTGGCGTCTTGGCTGGCGTTATCGCAATCTGCAGTACTCGGAATCGCTATCGAAACACAGAACAAAGGCGCGGAGCTCTGCGCCGGTCATCGTGGTCTAGCATGCGTAATCATGCGAAGGGCAATAAAAATTCGCAGTTCGGATGCGGTAGAAGAATTCTGCAGAATGAAACTGCCCAGAAACACGATTGCGTCTAACTTTGCATTACAAACGTGCCTGCTTACTGCAGCCATTAAAAATTAATTAAACAATGTTAGTTAATTAAGCCAAATATAAAAGCACTTAATTCTATGTCCCCCAGGGCGCACAACTTCACTGTAGAGGTGGTCTTCCCGCAAATCCACGCGCCTTATTTAAAACAAGAACACCTGTTGGCTTAATTTCGATCACCCTGTATTTATCTGAGCAAACACTCTGCAATAAATTAGTGCGCAAGCAGAAATTGCGGGACACATCATGTGTGCTGGAATTTCTGCTTCCGCACTACTGCCATTGTTTAATAGTATGTCACATGTTTGTTTAATAGTATTAAACAAACACGTGATCTCGCGCAGTCGTTCGACTACTTACCACCGCAACTACGAGTGAAAACATTTGCATATCTGCGTGAACAATTGCGTAAACAGGTGGATCGGCACCATACTGCACAAATAGTCGGAAAGTGCACACTTATAACGCTGTAGTACTCGTTAGACACAAAACGAACTAAGCCCAAGGTTATCCCCGGCGTCTTCTTGGCGCGATTAGCGCAGCCGAATGCGACGCACGAGCACAGCATTTCCGATTTCTACAGCTTTGTAGCGTCAGAAGAATATTCACGACAAACTAAACCATAAATGCACTCATGCGAGCGTGTAACACCGCAAGGCTTTCAGCAGGGAGCCGGCAGTAAGCGACCGATGCGGTGCGGCTGCTGCGACGGAATGAGTTTTTTGCCCAAGGCAAGATGGCAACCGTCGGCGTCAGTTCTCCAGAGCCGTCTCCACTCCAGAAGTTCTTGCAACCTCCTTGAGCGGAACACCTCAATGTTACCATGCCTCTTGGAGGAGTAACTTGCATCTTAGAGAACAAGTTTTTAAAGCAACGCTTTACTACTTTCGTCCAGCAATTTCGTGGAGGATGCGCAAGGTCACCTTTTGTCGCAAGGTCACACAAGGTCACACATGCGCAAGGTCACACACCCCCGGCGACACACCCCTCGAAGCGCATCGTGTGATTCGCCGGGCCCGCTGTTGGCGCCCGCCGGGGCCAACAGCGGTCACTACCGCAGCTGCGGCCGAGGAAGCCGAACAGGCCCGCAGCCTCGAATGCATGGGGTGCTGGATCGTTTCAGTCAACGTGACTCGCCTCCCGCCCGGCGAAAAGGAACGGTGCGTTCGCCATGAATAAACGCCGCGCTCGCCCCGCGAATGCCGTGTTCTCCAGGCCTCCTTCTGGTAGCGTTGCACGGAACCGAACGGCTTTGAGACGTGGTCGGCAATACAGCAAAATGAAAGCTTACCCAAGCGAAATCAAGACGCAACCAGATTAATCCAAGGTTTTGCTTTGCACATCCAAGGTGAGCTGAGCGTATCCGTAGCCATTTTTTTCTCTCCCGTTTTCTTAAAAAGGTCGTGCGTTTTCCCTTTTGATCTCGCGGTGAGCGAAACTAACATGGAATCGCTGACTGCCCGAACAAGGCTCCTGCGGGCTGGCGTCCGATGCTAGGTGTGTGACGCGTTCGCCTCAGGTGGAAGACGAGGGTTGGCTCCGGCGAGTCCCGAATTAGTTGTCACTAGGGACGACACAGCTCGGTGTGCGATTAGAAGTCTTCTCAGCTTTGTCCACAGTGAAGTGACTTGCCGCCGAACCCAGCAAATCGCGTGAAGTCAGTGTGATGTTTACGACGATGTGGCGACGAACTATCGCGTTTTACTTTTGTGCTTCCGACCCACAGAGCAAGCAGGTGCGTTTTCACGTCGAATTTCTTCGAAAAATAATTTTGGGGTGGTTTTGAGCCGAATAAAATGTATCGCGGTTCCTCGCATTCTGTTCACACCCCAAACAAAAAGTAACCTCGGTGATTTAATGCTTCCAATAAAGAGCGTGCTTATGTAGGAGAATAATTCTATGATGTTGTGCACGTTTTGAATTCAATAGTAGTCGTGCGAAATTCCAGGTGCTCGTTCAACCGGTTGAGCGCTGCTTAGCCTGCGGTTCAACAGATGGCGCCATCAGGGTTCGTGTGCCGCAAAGCAAAACCGGCGAAACAATGTGCCGAAACACTCTGCGCGGGGCCAGAGTTGCGTGCCGCAAAAAATTAACCTTTAGCACCCGCAACGGCAGAGAGCGCTGCGCTAAAACTCTCTATTTGCGTACCATGCACATGTGCTTGTTTTTCTTTCGGGTAATAATATATAATTCCCCTCCACCTTTGTCTGCCTCCGAATGGGGTGCCTGTGGAACAAGTGGATATCAGCTGATGACGAGATATCGGGAATGTGTTCTGGCACCAAAATTTAACCCGAAAAAATTGTTGTATGTGTTACTTACACGTCGAGGGTTGACCTGAGCCCGTATTTGTTTCTTGCCTTCTTGAACTAATCTTCCTGGTGCGCGTAATAAGATCATATAAATTATATTTTGGAGCAGCTAAAAATATGTTGGAATAATCTCTTTAACTGCACGAAGGTGGAAAGAGAAAGCTGTATTGGGCCGTGCTTTCTTCCGGAGGGGTTCGTAAACTAGTTGAGACATTTCCTTCAAGTGAAAAGAAAAGGACATTCGATCTCTTTCCGCTGTTAGAAAGCAGATTTGCTGAGCCCGAGGTCGTGGGTGAGATTCTCGGCCGCGGCGGCGGATTTTCTAATGGAGGCGAAAAGCAGAAACGTTCGTGTGTACGAGATTTCTCCGCACGTTAAAGATCCCCAGGCGGTCAAAATTAATCCGGAGCCCTCCACTACGCGCGCCTCATCGTCTGCGTTGCGTCGGCGCGTTAAGACCCTACACGGTGCTCTTTATGGCTCCGTTGTCTATGGCAGACTGCAAGGAGTGCAGAAAAGCATGTTTGTGTCCAACTTGCGAATGAGCATATTCTGTTTTGGTTAGTTGATTAAAACTTTGAAGCCCTAGATGTTTATTCGGAGGGACTGAAAGGGTGCTGTCCATTTCCTTGCCCAAGTCGCCCGTAAATTGAGAGAAGACGTGAAATCTACAATATCTACAACTTCAGTGTGTCATATTTACATATGAAATGAGCATGACATATAAGATATGTTAGAATCACCTCGGCGGCTAATTTCACATTATTTATATAGGGACTTTTCCGATAAAGTAACACAAGGCTTACATCTAATCCCTAGCCGTACTTTCCCGCAAATTGCCTTGTATTTAGAGTAGCCAAAATACAGTAACCTTCGCAATCTCTCTGTGAGCTAATGATGACAAGTAAATAAAACTTGGTGTATTAATACAGTCGTCATACCACCCAATTAACCTTATTTCTAACTGTGCAACGAATGTCTCATGACATTAAACTTTACTAAGGGTGAGGTAATGTGCTTCAGCCGTAAACATGTAAATTCGAAACTTCGTTATCACTTAAAGGAGCCATGAAGAGAAAACACAAGTTTGGTTCATTAAAAAGATTGACTCGTTAGAATCATACTGACACCACTTTTAATGTAAACTTCGCTTAACTAAGCTACATAAATAGGAAAAAAGGGAATGGCCATGCGACCCACTCGCTCATTTCCCGAAACAGAACCTATGATGTCTCATGAGACAGCGCTGCGATTGGCGGAGGGCGGCAAAAGCAAACGCAAATTAGGCAGAGTTTATAAGCTTGCTGAACAAAGCTATTTGCGCTTAAATTTAGGGCACATTCTTTTTAAAGCCGTAAGAATAGTGGGAAAAACAGTGTAAGTTACGAAAGCACATGTAAACATAGAAGTACCGATGTGTACTGATGTTGGTACTGCGCGCACTATGCTTGTTTAGCTGCACAGAACTGCGGAGCTTTGGGGTCGTCTCAGACGGTACTGGCCGATTGATTGACGCTTGCTACGGTGTCTTACGTGACCATATATTTCGAGCGAGCAGAATGTTTCAGGAAACTATTTTCTCCCAGAACAAAAACAAGTAAGGTTAAAGAAGGTCAAAAACAAACCAAAGGCAGAAAACGGCATGCCACGGTATGGTGGCGCGATCTAGGTTTAACGTAAACAAACGCGTGAACACCTCGATGCCACCGCTGCCGTACAGGGTGGAGACACCCTTTGAACGGTCCCGTGACGCTGCAATTGGTCAACGTGCTCAACGAGTCGTTCTTTTCGTTTCCCACGCGATCCAGCGACGCGAAACAGATAAGATGATTCAAACTTCGCCAGTTAACCGCGTTGCGGCGATAATTGTAGCGCGGTTTTGATACAATGACTTGCTTCAGCGGCGAGCGAGCGACCCAAAATGGCGGCGCCAGCGTATACGTGTCTCCACCCTGTACGGCCGACACGTGAATCAAGGGATCCTAGGCTGCAGGGCGGTCTGTGATGTCATTGCGGGTCACAACAACACACGATTTAGCGGGAAAATCAAACTTCTAACTTAAATTGATTATTTTTTCTCAGTGAAAAAAGCGTCGTTTGCATTCGGACAAGCGCTGGGGGCACTATAAAACACGAAATCTTTCGAATAACACAAACTTGTATTTTGTCTTCATGGCTCCTTTAAATAACACTGTGCTTTCCCATACTTCTCCGTACAAGTACCACGGTGTTCTCTTTACAGCCGATCTTTCATGGGTCCCACTTATCACGTCTTTATGCGCCAAAGCATCACGTTGGCTGGGTTATCTCCGTCGCTACTTGCAAAATTCACGAACTTACATTCGTAAACTCGCCTTTCCAACATTCATCATGCCACAATTAGAATTCGACTCGTCAGTTGGGTCCCCTCACCAGAATTACGTAATAAATATTATAGAAATGATGCAGAATATAGCAGCCCGGTTCATATCACGGAACTACAATACCAATTCCAGCATAGCACAGATAAATCTAGACCTGCAACTGCCACCATTAGACAGCCGGCGTAATATTGCTGTTTGTGCCTTTTCCACAAATATTTTTTCACCCTTAAACGAACCCGGCTACCACATCAAATAGCTCCTTCATTGTAACGCTGATTGTATAATCAGTCCAGTTTCATGAGCATATACGGTAAAACCAATGGATTAATTTCATCCGCACTGCGTCGTGTCATTTGCTTTGGAATGAGCTGTCTGATAACATTGCCACCCCATCTATCCCCGAAACATTTCGCCATCAGCAACTCGCACTTTATGCTATTATTGCTGCTAAAAAATTATAACGCCTGTTACGAGGATTTGCGTCTATGCCGTTTTTTCTTCTCACAAATTGTATGCTTTTTCGCTCCGTTAACGGTCACAAGTGGTCATTTACGGCCAAAAAGTGATCACTTTGTACTTTGAAGTGGGTATTACGTTCATATTTTGTTTTTAGGATGTTCCTGTCTTAAATTTAAGCATTGTATTGGTTTACGTTTTTAAATGCCCCCCTTACTGTATGCCCTCCAATGGGCATAGAGTATTTACTCATAGGGTTTCTATTATTACACAAATAAATTTCAGTATATTGTTTAAGCAAAACAATGAATTAAACTGAAGGAATCATTATTAAATTGAAGGAAACAGCGCTTTCATCAGAAAGTTGTTTTTTTTTGTCAAATTTTGCGATGAGAGGTTCTTTCACCTCACGCAGTTTTCGTCCGATAATAGCCAAAAATAACTGTAGTGCTCAAATGCAGTGATATTTTGTGATCTCCAGGTAAAGCACCGAATAAGCTGTGGTTTTTACTTCGTATTTTTGTTTCTACAGTCAATCAAAGAAGGAAGCTGGCCACGTTTGAACGACATCGCCATCATTACACTCCAGGACAGAGTGAACTTCTCGAGCGCAATATCCCCAGTGTGTCTTCCCAGTCATCATGAAGCACTCCCAATAGGTTCTGCATACTACGTGACAGGATGGGGATCTACGACATGTAAGCAGAGACACCATGAAGCTTCGGTGCCCAGGAGAAGCAATCGGCAAGAACTTCTAAAATTTGTCTCATTGTTCTAGCATAGACGATAAACAGCAAACGGGTCACACACGAGATGCCTCCCCCTCTCTCAATTTGGTGCCAACGCATGCACATAGAGATCCGCCACCGCGATTAATACTTACTGTCAACTCCACTAACCCACGGCCCGACGACATTCAAAGGACACTTAGACAAAAGTTTAGGGGTCGCAAATGCGAAAGCAAAAATATGCCGTTGGACAGCGTAGACACTTTGCGTCACAGCAACGTTCTCTAACAGCTTTCTCCTCTTGAAGGTTGACACAATTCACTTCGCTGGACCTGCATCAGAAAAATTTAATTCGCTTCCAGGTGTTGCTTAGCTCGTGGACCACGGCTACTTCTTTTTGGATACGACAAAATTTAAGCCCTTTTTGTGGACTGGTTCGTGTTAAGCATCGCTTCTTGTTTTGAAGACGCGTGGGGCCTCGGCAGTGCTAATGTTAGACATTTAGGAATGTATAAAATCCTAAGTGATAGCGTAATGTAAGCTAGGCGGCTAGTGCTGCCAAATTTAAGATTTGCGTGTTAAACCACCAATACACTCCAGAACACAACTATAAAGTCGAAAGTTTTCTGAAAAAAAAACTCGCTGCGCTGCCTTAAGGGCGAAGAGTCGTGGTGCTGGGCCTATATAGACCGGTTTGTCCCCCGAACGACTGTTTTGCAGATGAAGGTGAAAAACAAAAACGCCGGTGTGTTGAATTTTCGGCGCGCGAGAAGAACGTCAACACTGAAAAATAATCCGGGACCATCAAGAAAGGCGGGCCAATTACTCCACTTTCTGCTTCGGCCCGTAAAACACCACAGTTTTTAATGAAGAAAAGGAAAATCACTGTTTTCAATTTCATTTCTAAACATAGCAAGCATATTTGCACGTATTTGTAGATTACTGCTAGAAATGGTGATACATAAGAAGGAAGAAAAAATTCCCTGCATTTCCCCGAGGGGAAGAATGTGAAAGTGCGAATGCACGAGTTCAATTTGCGCGGTTCGGTAATGTTCGCGAAAGAGAGATCACACACACACACCCAACTACAAAGAAAGAAAGATGCATTCATTCACAGACACCTATTTGTGATGTCGTTGTACTTGATTGCTAGAGCGGATCTCAGCTTTGAAATTTCGTGTCAGTACTCTTTTAAGCGGGTGCATTAGCCCTTCTCACGCCCGATTCTTGGCCAATCCCCCACGTGGGTATGTGCTATGTCAGCGGCCAGGCAGCGCGCGCCCATCTCCCCCCGTTGCCAAGGAAGACGAGGAGCGCGCGCACCCGCAGCTGTTGCTATGCGGACGGCGGCGGACGCTTCAGGCTCGCTTAAGAAGTGCATTCGCACTTAAAACAACTGACTGAGATTATGAGCTGTATGTTTGCTACTTACGACTGGGTGAGCCACTGAGCAGTAATTGTCTATGCGTCTGAAGACCGTTCGAGTAACTGAATAACTTGTACAGTCAAACCCGAATATAACGAACCAGCATAGAGCGAATTATGCTATATATCGAACAAAAATAAATCAGTTACGAAAATACACACGAAACACATTCCTTATAACGAACTTCACATCTGATATATCGAACTCAGCATGCCTAGAATGGCCGCCAAAATGCATGGTCTCGGAGCGGCGATTGAGATTTTGAACGGTCGCGACTTTTGAGCAAAGGCCGCGACTGAGACATTGCCCCTCGTATGGAGTGACATGACGCCCGAGCCTTTCCGTAACTGTTTCCGACGCGCGGAACTCATGACGGAACCCGCCCAGTGAGTGAGTCCGGACCAAGGCGGCAGCTCGCCAACTTTCCCGATGCTGTGACGAAAGGAGTGTCCTTCGAAGATTTCCTGAGTGTCGACGACGACGCTGCCGTCACTGTAAGCCCCTCAGCAGCACCGTCGTAATGGTGATGAAAAGCACCGAGAAGGCAGAGGATGTCGCAAGTGAAAGCCGTCCGACGCTTAATGAAGTGCTTTCGGCAGTCGATGTCCTCCGCCAATATTTTTTCGACATTGAAGGGCACGGACTCGAACTGGTGCAAGCAATGTCTCGTGTAAGGAATGCTATGCTAGTTGATGCCGCCAAAACGAAAGGGAAAACAAAAATCACCGCTTTTTGGAAGTAGGCAGTTAAGGCGTTAAGGCGGAAAGTAGCTTTATTATTTGCAATAAATTGATTGTATTGTGTATGGTAATGACATACTTTATTTTCTTCGTTTCTGCATTTGGGGATGGTAAGGGGATTCCCGTGTATTGCGAACTCGCAACAATAAATTTGTTATAGGCGGGTTCGGCTATATCGAAGTATTGGATATATCGAACTAATCATGGCGCATATTGCGGTTCGCTATAACCGGGTTTGACTGTATATACGACCCAGATCACTGAGCTTTCAAGTCTATAAGTAAACAGTGGACTCTCACAGACTAAGAACTTACAATTTATATCTCTCCAGCTATGGAAAGTTTGAATTAGGTTAAAGAAAAACGCCGCTAGGCCACGTAGGCATTCCGCAACATTCGGATATTTTTATAATATAATAATCAGCGGATTTTCTGTTTGACTAGAGCTATTTTTGAATATTCAATATGGACTCTTTGAGCAGAAGTCGGTATAGTACAATGTAATCACCGTGGCAGCTAGAAACGTCCATCTGTCGAATGTGTCTACCTTTGAGAGCGCCGCCCACAGTTGCAGTACCTGGCGCAAATAACGAAAAACTTGCGTTTGCTCTTGAGACAAGAGACTTTGTGATTCCAAATTTCGCATTATACCTTGTCTTTTACTCTCATTTTACTGATAGAGTGACAAGAAACAGATGGTCTTACTTTCTATGTGACCGTCACATATGCCGTACCGCTCAGGAATTTCCTTTTCTTTCAGCCACTGCCGAGCAGATAGACTCTGCTGAACTAAAACAAGCCTTGGTACAGGAGATGCCATGTACTAACTACCCACTTCTAGCAGAAGGCCTCATATGTCTCCGAGGTGTTACAGGATTTCATAGGCGAGTAAGTGCAACTTTATTCCTTTTCCTTACTGCAGCTTGCTTACTCACGTATGCACAAAATGCACGAACTACTTTCTCAACTACACGAGAAAGAATTAATTTAGGTAAGCCCGGGTCCAATTTGCAATGTTAGTGTGAAGCGGAAGACAATGATCACAAATAAAGGCTGGGCTAACTCTAGCAAACGCAGAGTTGGATACGAGCGCATCTGATGTTGACGTCGATGACGGAAACCTGTTTGCTTACGTGCGTAGGAACACGCGCGCATATAACGCTGTAATACACATCATCCTGTCACAGCAACTCAAATGCAATTTTACTTCTACTGATCCAAAGTACTTCAAAGGGACACTGAAGTGATTTGTAAACAATGCGGGATTACGAGCGCAAATTGTAGTCCGGAGTCCCTAGGCCCTGTTTCGACCACTCTGAGCGCGTTTACGCGAATGTATTTAGTAGAAAAATCAATTCGAACATGCTGTTCTCCTCTATTTACGCTCGCCCATTTTCTGTGCGTTTTCGTGTGATGTCAGCAGGAGAGGAGCTGGCAAATGGCTGCGCTACTGCACGGCTCGCCGACCTTCCGCGACCGAGTCAGTCGGCCCAGCGTTTAGTCCGCCGGCCGCCGACGGGTCGTCGCAATTCGCTCGATCAGTTGAAACTAAGCTACACCACGTTTGGGAATGGACGAATGTGCCTTTCTTTACTGCGTTAGTTTGTACACTGTATCAAGCTCCAAGTCAAGGTCGCTTCACGCAAGCGCTGCACAAGCGCACATCCGACGCTTCGCTGTCTGATACGCCAGTAGGAAAATATAAGGCCTCTTGAAGGGGGAGAAGAGTCAGCGAAGTCAATATAGGTACTAAGGAAATAAAATCAACTGATATTTTTTATCGTACAGCGTAAAACTAGGGTGCGGGAAGCACTTTTTTTGCGCTGGGCGAACAAGCACAGCGGTCAGCAGCACGACTACGTATCTGCGAACGCTTTTCCGTCTACGAAATGCAATTGCTAGACGTGGGCTATTGTGGAAACTCGGGGGACGCTTACTGCACGAGCGCAATACAGCAAATAGTCACCTAAGCTGCTTGAAATACTAAAACTAACTAAAAGTGTAAACTGGTTATACATTATATAGCTTATGTTTCCATTGTAGGCGGCCGATGAGGCGGTGCGGCCGAGCCCACGTTTATTGTGGTTGCGTTGGCTGTGCCATGAACACGACGAGGCGCGTAGAACACCGGTGCCGTTCCCGAGGTGTGTCGGGTGCCGAGTGTGTTCCGTGCCAGCTAGCCAATCTGCTGATGATGATGGTGGCGCTACAGGGCTCCCCCCCCTAGCGTGAAGCGCGGTAAAGTGACAAATGTAAATAGTAATGCAGGAAAATACACTATGCACTATGTACAGGTATGTACAATTTGTCCGTAGTCAGGAAGAGTCCGTGGGCAATCAGTGGTCAAGTGGCAGGGGTTGACTAAACGGCACGGTCCTGGTCGTAGGCGAGGTAGCATCAGGGATGTGGGCAACCTCTGGTGGACGAAGCTGGGAGTGCGGCCGCGGACGCATTGCGGGATGCGAAGCGGCTGCTGCAATTGATGGTGGAGCGAATGGCAGACGTAACTCGAAGGACATCGGCAAGGTGAAGCGGGGTGCAGCAGAATGACGACCGGAGTTCGGGCTTGACTGCGCTGTGGTGTTTGCTCTAGGGATGTGTCGCTGTCTGGGCAACGTGCGCACGCGCCATGCGAGACGGAGCAGCGGAGGGCGCCAACGACAAGCGTATTTCGAACTACCGGTGTGTCGAGTTCCTGTCGTGCAGTGCACTCGCGCTGGTTTCATCCGGGGTCGGAGAGCAGAGCGCCTGTGACACCGTATACCGAATACGCTCCTGTAGCTGGGAATCGGTCGAGGTGGGGTAACCAGTTTGCGGCGCGTCTGACTGCATGGAGACAAGAAATTGTTCTTTCGGCGACATTTGTTGAGACGTTTGTCCAGCAATTGTTTCTCCGGTGTCTCCATCGTAGCCAGGGTGTCAGGACTGTCGGAGGCAGTCTGATCAGTTTCGAGTGTCAGTTGCACTTCCGAGGATCTCGAGCTGTTGTCGACTACTGGAAGCTGTTCCACCGGTGACGGGGGAGAGGGCTCGCGTGTGCGGGGAGGAGAAGGGTCCGAAAGATCCTTCTCACCAGTGCCGTGCGGCGAAGGCGGTGAAGTGTCCCAGTTGTTAGCGGCAAAGCAGTCAACACACGGGTTGGTTTGTGCTGGAGACGCAACAACGTGTGGGACAGCGCCATGGTGTGGCGTCGAGTTGGCTAAGTAAAACGCCAATTCGGAAGTGCCGCAAGTCGTAGTCGGGGCTCGCGCTTGTTGGTCAGGCAAGGGTGGACCTGCCGGCGACGTGTAATCCACGGATGCCGTTGGAAGGCGTGGTGGTGTGGACAAAGGCGTTCCTATACCGTAGTGGTTTAGGACAGCGGCCTTGAAGTCGTCATACGCACCGGGTCTGGGGTCGGCAGCTGGATCTGCTCAATGAGGTCAGCAGGTAGCTTCTGTAGTGTCGCGAGGTACCCGATTTCCGGGGAGCAGATGTCATTTACATAAAAATGGCTCTCCAAGATGACGAACCAGGCAGCGTGGTTTGAGATGGAATCAAACGGGATCAGCAAGGTAAGGTCTAGGAGGGCGGGGAACGTTCTTCGCGTGCCGTCGTCCGCGTTGTGGCTGGGGAAGCAGCGTTGATAAACCATGGCGAAGTCGCTTGCCGGGTCACCAAATTGTAGGTGGCCGATGAGGCGGTGCGGCCTAGCCCACGTTTATTGTGTTTGCGTTGGCTGTGCCATGAACACGACGAGGCGCGTAGAACACCGGTGCCGTTCCCGAGGTGTGTCGGGTGCCGAGTGTGTTCCGTGCCAGCTAGCCAATCTGCTGATGATGATGGTGGCGCTTCAGAGAATGATGATGGTGGCGCTACACCATCATCGGCGTCGTCCCGCCCCCCGTAGTCTAGTGGTCTGGAGCACTGGGTATGTCACCCGAATTGTTTAGCCAGTCACAAGTTCGAATCCCCGCGGGTACATGCTTTTTTTTTCTTTTATAAGTTCACTTTTTCGTTTTTCGCCGATGTTTTCTATTCTGGGTTCACCTTTTTTGGGGCCGCAACGTTCATTGCTCCATGAACTAGTCCACAGAACTCGCGCAGGCTGGCACTGGTGCGCTAGCGAGTTCTCATTGGCGTGCTGTTGCCATATGCACCGAGTGCAGGCAGGCAGTGGGCCAAGGCCAGAATCAACAGACCCTTGGACTGGTGCGAACACGCTTTTTACGATACAGGCATGAGTGAGGCAAGCTCCAAATATGGGGGAAAAGCGCATGCATTTGAGCGTCTGCGGGGACGCGGAGGGCGTACATGCACTGCGTAGGGCTCAGCCAATGAATGCTACGATTCCAAGCCATCCTGGTAGCCTTATCTTATGCATTTTACAGTCGACAACATGGCAGAAGCGCGGTACTACGATTACTGTGATATTGAGAATGCCCATCCAACGATGCCATCGGATGTCAAACATGTTGTTTTACAGAACCGAAACCGAAACTTGTTTGATTACTAACCTTGGGCATCGTCCAATCACGGTGCCCCCTCCTCCCAACGTCACAGCTTAGTTGGTGCGGCCGCCGCAAACCACGCATGGTAGTTTTTCTTCTTTCGCGCTTTGTAAAATAATTATCGATTAGTCAACCGGATAAACGATGAAAAGTGTGCTAATTTCAGCCAGTCTACGCAGTGCAAGCAAAAACCGGAGCTTGAAAAATTCACTTCAGTGTCCCTTTAATATAACCCACCATGAGCGCATTGTTCGGCTTTAATGTGGCACTTCCTCATAATGTATGAATATTTTAAGGTGTACTACGTTTGTCGCATATCATAGATAAACGTACAGCTAAACCCTAGTAGCCGAAATCAAGTAATGCAGCAAATCTCAGCCAAATGCGTTTTGCAGATTTAATTGTGACCTCTCTATAATCATTTTTTGTGTTCAACCCAGTAATATATCACCACCTAAGCCATTTACCCAGCCAATGTTCAGTTAAAAAAAAGTTTCTTTTTCTCTGTTGAAGGGCGACAGCGGCGGACCTATGGTTTATCACAAGAATGGAACCTGGACGTTATATGGACTTGTTCACACGTGTCGGAACATATTCGATAATATTGACGAATCTTCAGGGACTGCAACGAGGGTTTCGTATTTTACCAACAATTTTATTCAGCCTTACCTGGCCACAGGAAGTTCATGGCTCAATCCATGGAGCCCCCGGCGCTTTACGTGTTTTGAGTAGGTTTTGCAATGACTTTTTTGTCAATGCCGCGATTAGAAAACGGAATATACATCAGAAACACAGTTGGCAGCATTTGGTGAACGGTACTATAACCGAATAAAGCGATGCTTTGAAGTCTTCATTTTGCTACATATAAATTCATGGTTCGCTTTGGGTACTTCCTCTGAAAAAGGCATAACGGTATTCCTACTTAGGTGCTTTACGTTCAATAAAATACAACGAAAGCTTTGCTGGCTTCTACTTACAGGTTTCTCTGCAGAATGTAGCGGCACAGACATGGTATTAAACATCAAACAAAAAACTAGCACTGTATTTGTGTCAGTACATTTTCGACTCTGTTTTCGGAATCTTAATAAGAAGCTAGCGCCCAGCGTATTGTTCTTTCATTAGAGCCTTCCTACCTGGAACCTTTCAACACAGCTGGCCGAAAATGCTTCTTTTTTTGAAGCTTAAGTACCGTGAAATCATAGCCGCTATTTAACTTTCGAACAAAAATCAATGAAGTAAGTCCACACGATTAGAATTTGGTGAGCGTGGCGCTAGCGTTACAGTACATGGAGTGTGACGACACTCCTGCTCTACAGGAAATTGTTAAGGGTTGCTTGACAATCTGAAGTTGCAATTTTTGGTGGAGGTTTAAGTGATGGGCAAGGCAAAGACGATCTGTTGGAGTTCGCGGAAGTAGCGAGCCGAAACTTTCGCGCATGTGGTAAGAATAAATAGAGGTTTCTAAACTGTGCTTATGAGGTAAAACCTGGATATTAAGAAGTTGACAAAAGTTCGAAGTTTTTTGTTACACGCTTGTTTTTGTTGCACGCAGGTTTCGAGTAAATGAAGAAGAAGCGAAACCGAAATTCTAGACATCAGTGACGGGGAACTCACCATTCAAGGATCCATTAAACGCTAACAAAATGCGTTATTCGTGCCTGGTGCTTCCGAACGAGTGTAGGCACTACACAATGCTCCGAAAAACAGCAAACGTACCCCCTTTTTACCAGCGTAGGTACCACTTTTGCGTTTTAGAACTTATCGGCGCCTTAACGCTTTTCAAGAACAAACCTTATGCTGAAAGACCACCTTTTCGCAAACTTTATGCTCTTTTTCTCCCTAAAAAATGTTGAGAGGGTGCTAGCTTGGATACTGAACCGAGCTGTGACATTCTGTTTTCCCGCCTACGGAGACGGCATTTAAAATTGCGAGCTTGTCATAGAAATACAAAACGTTTCATTTTGTGTCTGCAGAACTCATCACTGGCGAACCGACATCAGAGATAGTAGTTGAGACGCTTGACTATAAGGCGACAGGTATGCATCGCACGTTAAACTTTGTCGCCAACAGAAACCATACTCACACGTGGAAACGCAAGGTAGTTTGCTGTGTGAGCGATAAAAAAATGAAGTGTAGTTACTCTTTCTTCCTGGTGTCATGCGACACAAGCTACAGCTGAAGGGGCTGCTACATTAGCCACGGGATGGCGCTAGCAGCTTCGACCATCGTCACTCCCTTATGAAGGTGGTTTCTAAGCACTTCTAGACGTTTTTGTAGTGGTCTGCTCCTTATAGTAGTTCTAATATTCGCTAAATTCGTACAATTTTTCGGCCAATTTTTCAGTAAAATGACAAATAACATGGGTCATCAGCTCGGCTTTACATCAAGGGTAACCGCCGCAAGCCCTTCATTACTTAGAGGTCGCAAACACATGGGCTTTACGGGGGCTGGCAATGCGCAATTGAATTTTTTTTGATAAATCAACAAATTTGTTATGTAGACGTTCATTACATCCGGTTTAACTGTACTACAAACGTGGTAAACTACTTCCATGTCGAAAACATCAAATCAAGCTAAGTACGTTAACAGGTAAGCTTGACGGCGTACGGTTCCTCCGTAGGGATGATGGTCTGGGCGTATCTTGTTTGGAAGACGTCGAAGTAAAATACGTTTTCCCCCGTCGGCTGCGTGAGTGGCGATGTTTGCTTGCTCGCTTATGCCAGTGATGATTCGTGGGAGAAAGCGTTCTCCTTCGATGCGTGCGGCAAAGAGTTAATTTCGCCGTGTGCATTCAATACCAGTTGCCCCATTAGAAAAACTCGGCAGTCAACATACCGACAACTAATCTGAGAACTTGTTTACAGCCTTTAAGTATGAGCCACCTTTGCAACTTACTTTTCTTTTTGTAGCATGCGTGGTTATTGCCGGGCAAGAAGGAATCGGCTATCCATCCAGTAATATGCTGGCTGCCGGGACGTTTTTTACGGCCGACCTGACTATGATGAGTTCGGAGGTCTCAGGAGCCCATTTTAGTCTATATCTTACGATCAGTTTCCAAAGGTCATTCATAGTATCTTGTAACAGATATAATTTCAATTGTAACGTTCTGCTTTTGGTCCAGATTGTAATGCCATAAGCGCCATTGCCGCCTCCACCGCCGTGGCAGGGAAAGGGGTGAGAACTCTAAGGGAGCGTAATGGGGGGTCGTCCGGCCGATTCATGATGGCCAGAGCATAAGCATCGTGGTGACAGTATTCTTCCGCGTCTACGTGTAAAATATCTGGTCTTACAGGTAGGCGTCGCTGCAGAGCCTGCGCTCATTGCATTCTGTGACCCGCATGATACAAAGGGTGCATGTTGCGTGGTACAGGACGGACGGCAAGCCGACCTCCAACCGGCAGCCACTACGCTTCCCTAACCCCTGTCACTCAATAAAAGTTTCTCTCTCACTCTCTCTCTCTCTCTCCATTCTCTCAGCGATATTTATTATTGTAAGCTAGAATGTAAGAAGCGAGAACGAGCGAGCGAATTAACTTTGTTACGAAATCTCCCCATCTTCCCGTAGGGAACAATGAATAGTATGCGAAGCAGCCATGGGGTCGGCTCAAGTTGACTGCGTTTAGGTTGTCCGCAGATATCATGCTCACCTCGTCTATGATCACGCATTTCACGTTGCTGAAGGCCACGCGGAATGTGTTCAACTCACTGGCACTGAGGCCTCCCTCCTAGTTGGGGCCGCTGGTCTTCCGAGAGAGCTCGAAAGCCGCGTGCACCGTGGTTCCTCCTACTGCCACAGCCGCCTTTCCGATGGTTGCGCAGATGACGAACGCAATGTAGGTGGTGGTGTTGCCGGGGTGGCTGTACCGGTTGTAGAGGTCCATGGCAAGCCGGAGGAGGAGCTTTTTGCCGCTGCCGGCCGGATCGGTGAACAAGACCAGTAACGGAGGTGCTGACGGCGTCGTCTGCTCGTGGATCATCGCACGCAGTAGCTCATGTTGTTCCGCGGTTGTCATCCTCATCAAGTTGTAGTATTTGTCATGGTCCATGATGCCCTGACACTTGCGCATGGCCGCACACGGACTCGTGTGTTTGATCAGCGCACCAAGTCTTGGCTCGTAATGAGGTCGGCGTCTTCGTGTTCAGGGTGGACGATAACGGCAGAAGGAGGTGCTGCTCCTTCTTCTTCGTGTTCTTGTTGTGTCCTCTTCTCTGCGATGCTGTTTGCGGCGCTGACACTGGCGTTGACGCAGGCGTTGCAGGTGGTGTTACCGGCTGCGTTGCCGTGGCACTCATCGCTGCGTTGCGGGAGGAAGTTCCCTTACAGAAGATGACGACGGTGGTTGAACGCGAAGCTCTCTCGTCACGGATTCTTTGGTTGGCCAATCTGTAGGGGCATCCTGCCACAATCATCATCAGCGTTACCTTACCAGGCATGCGCAGCGGGGGTGTGGACGCCGCACAACGGCGCCAGCACAATGGCGGAAGTACAAGGCGCAACCATAAGCTGCTTCGCATCTTAAATGCTTCAGAACGATCAGCCGTCCTATGTAAGGGAGGCGTCACGGTTACGCGGCGATGACGCCTTCCAGGATTTATGCACCTGTACTCCGGCCGCGGCCTCACTACTCCCTTAGGTTGACTGAGCCTGCCACTGTTTTGGGGTGGCAGCGTCCCGCTGGTTTCACTCCATCGTTGCCTTTCAAGGGTCACCGAGATCTGCTGGACGGCCTAGGCTTGGACCTCTTTATCGTAGCAACGCGTTGCAGCCTTGAGACGCATCGACATTGTTGTCATTGCTGTAACTTCGTGCGGGTTCTTGACACAGTCCGAAAGGATGTGAACCGCAGTGGCTATCTCCTTTTGGCACAAACAACACAGGTTACTCACATAAACACTCGGACATAGGTGCTTCATCAGCACCGGGATGAGCAACGACCCTGTGTGTATTTATCGAAATATCACCCCTTCCTCTCGTGCCAAGCCGGGATAAGGTGGCGTTATAGTCCTTCTCTTATGTCAGGACCGCTTCGCGATTTCGTTTAGGTCATTCTGTCCTTGGTTTCCCACCACCACATCGTGTCGACCGCAGTAGCAGCGGCATGTTTGGTTAGTCCACGCCACGCCGCGTTCGCCGTCTCGTTGTGGTTTGCGTTGCCGCAATGCGACACATCACTGCCCATGTGCGCTGGAAACCGCTTGATCACAACACACCGACTTTTATTCGCGAGATCGACCACACGCAACACACTTGTAGCTTCACCACACAATCGTCCTCTGGCGCAGTTTTTCAATGCCGTCCTAGAATAACAGAGCGCAGCCACCTCCTCCGCTCGAGCGCCACTCGAGTCCGCACACTCGCCGGCGTCTGTGTTGCACAGGTCGATACCCCTACGACTGCTGCGGCGAATGCCTATCTACCATCTAGGTACTCTGCCGCGTCCACAAACACAGAACCACTGTCTTTGGCATGGAGATCGATGCGCGCCTTCGATCTCGCCACCCGCCGCTCCTTGGTGAACTTGGGGTTCACATTTCTGGGCCCCGGATATACCCGTAACTGTCTCCTAATTGCTTCAAGTACAGGCACGTCTGTATTTTCGGTGCCTCTTCCTATGGCCCCGGGACTATGTCACGCCGCACTTGTCTGCCCGTTCTTGCTTCCGATAGCCGCACGAGCTGGGCGGTCCTCAGCGCCTCCGCTATCCCTTCCAAGGTATTATGCCCTCCCAGGGCGATGAACGTTTCGGTGCTTCTGCAGCCGACAAGTCTGAGCGCAGCCTTCTCCGGTTTGCGTATAAGCGCGTTGATCGTATTACGTTCGCACTGCCTCCAGTTGTGGAGAGTAGCAACGGATGTAATCTGGCTTATAGCGAAGAATTGCATTAGCCGGGGGAGGCTCTCTGCCTCCATGCCGGCTTTTATGTTTGAGACCCTCTTCATGAGGCGTACTGCCGTGGTGACTTTGGCAGCTATATGGTCGACCGCCTCGCCGTTCCCTCGTTTGCGCTCAATTAGCATACCCTGCACTCGGATCTTCCCTACCTCCGGGATCACCGCTCGTCTTCATCTTGATTTTCTCTTGCTCTCTCGCAGAATCCTTGCCTTTAATCTTCCTTGCTACTCCCTTCGGTGGAATCACCAACAGCTCTGACTTTCTTGGAGAGCATATGAACCCGCACCCGCCCCGCCGCTCCTCCATAGCATCAAGCGCCTCTTGCAATCTACCCTTGATGTGTCTCTCCCTTCCGCCTGGGACCAATAGCGTTATGTGATCGGCATAGATGGTTTGTCGGACCCCGAGACTCGAGAGACCCGCTCAGCCACCCCTACCATTACAAGGATGAAAATTCATCATGAGGTGACCGAACCCTGGGTGCTACCGACACTGCCGAGCTTCATGTCTTTGAGCCGCAGGTCACCGGCGTTGATCTCGGTGGTCCGCCCCGTTAAAACATCCTTGATGCACGCATATGTTCTCTTGCCCATGTTTAGCCGTGGCACCTTGGCCAGGGTTGCAGAGTGGCTCCCTTCGTCAAAAGAGCTCTGCAGGTCCAAACCCAATAAGGCTCGGTTGTCTTTCGTGTTAGTAGTGTCATCGAGGATTTCATTTTTCAGTTGTATCATCGCATCGCGAATTCCGAACTTGTTTTGAAACCCGCTGACGGTTGATTGCCAATACCTAATAATAACGATTGATTGACAATAAACAGGGACAGAGAAAAAGGGAGGGAAAGAAAAGGAAAGGAGCGCATGAGGCTCGCCGGCAGGCTTTGCGCTGCATTTATCCGCAACGTGATGCCTTTGATGAGGTTGGTATTCTCGAGGAAGGCCAAGACAAGTGGGAAGGCTTCCCTCCCGGCGGATGGGGTTGGGGCCTGCCGGCAAAACCAAGCCACTCAGGGTGTGACTAGGCAGCCCTATACGCTCGAGTGCGGCCCAAAGCTCTGCTCTAGGGTCGTCATGCTGGCGACAGGAGCAGAGCAGGTGCTGCAGGGTGTCGGGCTCTGGGCAGTCAGCTCATGTGGGCGACGACCGGCGGCCTCGCCGGTGCAACTGGGCTCTAACATTGCAGCAATCGAGCCGCATGCGTATGAGTATAGAGTGGGCGTCCCTGCTGACGCGGCCATGCGGGATGTGCGGAGCTTGGGCGCTGATGACTCTGGGGTCAAGGTGCATCGTCTCCACCTCACGAGTCGGAATGAGTTGTGCGGCGTCAAATGGCCTCAGGTCACGGAAGGCAGGGACCTCCTGCCTCCCGTGGCGGGAGACAGGGGTCCGTACCTTTCGTCACCAGCAACGAGGAGCCACCTTGTTGCCGGTGATGCCGACATCAGATGGCAACCAGCGGAGCCGCCGGTCACACCCCCGCGACTCCACCAGGTGAAGCTTCGCCGCCAGCGACCGCACCACGTTGCCGCTAGAGCTCGATGGGTGGTTTGCCGCTTGCAGTCACAAGAGAGCGGGTCGGAAGTCGGTGAGCATGACGGCCACCTGAATCCGGTTGCCCTTCTCTTGGAGAAGGTCTGCTGCAAGGTGCATCCCGGCCAGCTCTGCACGGCTGGAGGAGGCGAAGCAGGGCAAGAAGCGCACTCGACTGGTGCCAAGCTTCATAGCCATGTAGGCGGCCCCAGCACTGCCCATAGACGATTGCACGGAGCCGTCTGCGTAGACCTGCAGAAGGCCGACCACCGTCTTGTCCTCCAGAAGGGCAGCAACATCCTGATGGATAGCCCGAGTTGGTGATGACCGCTTGCTACGAACCTTCGGGTGCATGCTGCTAATGCGAAGAGCTTGCTTGGTACAAGGTGGTGGTGTGTCGAGGGTGTGCGTTGCGGCAGCGTAATGTTACTCTCCTAGATGGACGCCACCATGCACATCTACGTGTAGGGGCGGCTGCGTTAGCGCTACAGAACGGCTACTCCACCCGGTGTGTTATGGAGCCGGTGGATGTGGTGCAGTCCCGTCTGCAGGGCCCGCATCTGGATGGACCAGGAGCTGGCCTCTGTGTAGGTAACCGCAGCCGACGACGTGCTCGGGAGGCCCATGCACTGGCGTATGAGCCGATGCGTAATGACAAAGGACAAATAACGACGTGCCACGTGCTACACAGGGGGGGAGAGCGCGGCTGTTTATTTGAAGAAAAAAGCACACAGGTTTTTTGTCACGTTAGACTGGCCGTGTTATTCGTGGGGGCTTTATTGCTCAAACGTACAAGCGATAGTAGCGGGGTATATGACGCATTTCTGAAAGGGCCTCATATTTCCAAGCCGGGTGCAATAGATTTGAAGGAACAAGTTCAGGACACAGGGATAGAAGGGAAAGCCTACGAAAGAGAAGGCTTTCATGTGGATCAAATCTCTGTACCAAGCACTTGATATTAACAGCTGGTGCGGCTGGTATGTAAAGATCCATTGTCGTAGTCTCGGCGAATTCAGAGACAGCGCTCTTTGGGTAAAGCCTTTGTTGTGCATTAGCTGACTTTTGGCGAGCTTTACAATGCACGCATTTTATATGGAATCCGTGTCTAGCACATCAATACCTGCTTGTTATGTTGTTCCGTTGACATTCAATGAGGTATATTTTATATCTGCAGTTTTTTACCCAAATTGGTTTTTTGATTTCACCCTTCCTGTACTACCGTTTGGGCATTGATAATGGTCTCAGTGATGATAAAAAAATATTGTGTACATTTCTGGGAGTGGTATTCAAACTATCAACCGCTTGTGTAAGCATTGATCACACAAAAAAGCTCCCGTTCAAAAGTGGAACGTCACGTCCAACAAAAAGAAGGCTTCAATATCTCCAAGCATTAGAAGAGCTCCACCATTGAGACCTCTGTTGCTACGCAGATTGAATCATTGTGCTTTGAGGTAGAGAGGAAGGAAACTTGATTTTTTTCCCAGTACCAGTCCAGGCCGTCATGCCACTGTGTCATTATCACACGGCCGGACTCTATCTCCACCAGAGTCCCTCACTAAACAAAAGGTGGTTGGCCAGCAGGAATGGTCTTTTACGCAATAATTAGGCTTTAGCCAGTCCTCCTATTAGAAGCGATGCGGTAGCTAAGTTGTGGCCGTAGATGTGGTGAACGGCACTCCCAGTATAGGTGTACTGATGGGTGGCAAGGTCAGTTTTGTGAACCTCTGCCTCTTTGGTACACACATCTGGCCGAGTAGTGACTGCGCTTTCTTCTTAAGTGAAGGTGTACCTCTGTACGTGCAAACATTCTGACAGACCTTAGGAAACGCGAAACAAAATGTATTTCGTTGGCTTTTGTATTTCGTGCGGCACTCACGAGTGGTGACATAGCCCTTTTTGCGTTACTACAGTTACGTTGTTTGAATTTTGAACTTCGATTTTTTGTCCGACTAAAGTAGTGCTTTCGGATCTTGCAAGCAGGTTCCTTTGTTTTTGACACTACCTGGCCTTTTCACGGTGAAATCTGGAGCCTTTTGGTATCCGTGTTACTTGTCAATGTCCCTTTCATACAGAGCGCCGCTTAACAAGTGGAATTTGCTGCGTCTCTGTAGTACATTTAGCTTAAAACTTTGGCTCAAGAGACCTCATAACAATGAAGTTTGTCGTTGCCACTTGCGTTTTAAAAGACGTTTCGTTGTTGCGGTCCGATTGAAGACCAATCCGACCAAGTATTCCATTGATAGTTTAGCTCGGATTAAAACAATGCAGCCTGTATTACAAATTTATCAAACACCAATAACTCACGAACATGTCCTACTAAACTAAGCATGCTGAAAAAACCTGAACTGTTTTTATGGCACTTTGTAAAGAAAAAAGCTGGCAGTCGTTCAGCCTTCCGTATCAAGAAATTGCTTTGGCGTAATATATGTTCTTGGTGGTAGCCGCACCCAGTATGGAAACAGGCTTTGTGCTCCGTTCAATAATGCGGTTCAGTAGTGGGTTCAATAGTGCGGTTCAGTGTAGACAAACAACGTCCGGGACGGGAATTTCTAAGGAAGATTTCGAGCAGTTACAAACTATTCGGCGAAATTGTTGTATTTACAGTTTCATTAGGAACCAACCTTGTCTAGAATTTTGGCCGCGCACCAGGGTGTTCCGAAAATGTTTGTTCTGGTATTAGGCGGGCATTTGTCGGGAACGCGATATTGAAAGGTTTTAGGGGCCTTGTATTTTTTTCATAAACCTTCCCTAGTAGTTTTCTTAGAAATATAGAAAACAATTTTTAGCCTGAATTTTTCTGGCTATTCATTGTAGTTAGGCGTCACAGCACCGAACAATTTTGCCGAGTTGGCTTTGATCTTTGGGCCACCAACATGCTTACCTACCGATAATTTCATAAACTATAGGACTAAGAGTTGACGCGACGACTTTTTCACTCACCAACTGTTATATTAACACGATACCATCATTCGTGCAAAGTTAAGCGAGTAAATTCCTATTCGTTAATATTAGCACTCATTCATTCCGCCCACCTTCATAAGATCGAAATAACTACCACATGGCATTGCAACTGAATCAGGCATAAGAAATTTCAAGATCTGAATAAATGAAAGGACCTAATTTTTTAGCCTCTGTAATATTTTGGCTTCTAGTTTTTGCTTCCTTTGCAACTGCTTTTTATCATCATTGAGAGCAGAGTTTTAGGCTTCAGTGTTATCAAAAACGGCTAATATCATAAAAACGCTCTGGGTAAAACACAACTTCAGATATGAACTTTAGTTCATTGAAGGTGAAAGGCACAATATACCATTGTTCTAATGATGTGGTGGGAATTGTCTGGTGATAAAATCACGGTATTGTATAGCTCGCCAAGGCTCACAACCTATGTGCACTGGACAGACTTTCACAATAAGCATTGTATTTCTGGATTGTTCTACACTACAACAATGGGTTGTTATGAGCCTTGCCCTGTTAAACTAAAAGATGGGAGGAGATGCTTGGTAAAAAGATATGACGCAGGAGCGATTTCCTCTGTCATAGGTTTTCTGTGCGTCCTGAACGTATCCCGGGACAGGTATTGCACCCCATCCAGTATAGTAATCAGAGACACTTAAAGGAATGTTTCGTCTACCCCCACTGGTATACCTTCATTTGTATCAGTGAAAACAGGACAAGTGAAGCTGCATTGCTCGAATTGTTAGTACTCACGTTCACACCAACCGGCATCTCTCCTTATGCTCGCGTGCAACATAGCAGCAAGCCTTTCTGCGTTTCCTTCAAATGACCAGCCTTACTCTCTCCACCGGTCTCACACGTGTCCTGTCCTTCTTTGATACTTGTCTCTGGGCGCTAAAGTGGTGGCACCGCAAATAATGTCAGTCGTCGACCATCTATTTATCCCGATATAATTGCACATCTCGGTAGGACGACCGAAACTAAAGCAAGACAATTCTGCGTAACGTTGAGATTAACTTTCATGATTTTGCGGTGCATGCCAGCATTTTCCCATTTTGAAGTCAGTTATAGGAGCCCGAAACACAATATTCGCTTTATCATGGAAGCAGCTGAAATCTTGGGTGGACGGAGCAAAACGGCGTAATTATTTTTCTGGGTCATATCACGGAGGCAAACCGTTCTGCGTTGAACCAGGAAGCTAGGGCTGTTTTACAGTTCACAACTGCTGGGAAGGGGGTGTTGTTCTGGATTTTGTGTCGTAGTACTCAGATGGAATCTTCAGTAAACATCAAGTGAGTTGTTCGCAATCTTGAGAAATGTTGTCCCCCTTTCTGGCAAGTAGCCTTTGACATTCCGTTCCTTATAACGAGCCCATTGCAAGCAGAAATAAACCGTTTGAAGGCACTTCGTCAACTGTGTCTCTTTATATTTTTAACCGCCTATTCTACCCTTAACAAAGCACCTCTTTTTTGATGATGCCTGGTTTACCTTAATGATGAGTTCGTTCCTTGTAGTTTCCTTATTGTCTTATATGTCAAGATTCATCATTTGGCATTATGAATAATTTTTTCTTGGTTTGCAGTTAGGCCTTTTATAACTTTACACTGAAAAGGAGAGGAGGGTGCAACCGGCAGTATTCTGAGCTCATGCCAGGCGCTTGTGCCTGTATCCATTGGGCTAGGTCCTTCCTTATAGAAGTGTTCCGTAGACAAAAAAAAAACGGTTGTATGGGGCATAACTCTTCAAGTATGAAACCACATGAAATCAGATAAAAACACACCTTAACGACAACAATTGTTAGTTTTGATGGTAGGTTTCCGTTTATTTTTTGTTCACATTAGGCCGCCTGCCATGGCGCATACTTTTCGACTCGAAAATAGTTCCCCGTGAATTTAAGTGCTCCGCACGCAATCTCGTCACAAGGCCAGACACGCCACTCATAGATAAGGTCCGTTATCACCATTTATGTAGGCATTCTGGAGTGCCTTAGCGTACTTCCGTGTAAAGTCGACATGATAAGACAGAGTATATATAATCGCTCCAAGTTCAGAAGCTTAAGCAGTACCTTCTGCATTGTTGGAGTAAGAGAAAACGACGTAGGAGAAAAATGGAAACTGCAATTTTGCTGTGCTTACTGCTTTTTGGTGCTACTTTGACAAATGGAAAAGGTGAGACATTTCTTATGTTGGCCGTAGAGGTAAGAATGTGACTACAACCACAATATTTCCTTGGCTGAAAAGCTTACATGATAGAGTACGAATTAGCAGCCAGTATTATGACCATGGTAATACATGCGCTCTAGGCTAAGCTCATGCCCAAAGCCTAGACACTGCTTCACCTCGAAACTTCGGACTTTATAAGGACCGATGTACAAAACAGCACTCATGTCTTTGGTGGGTGGCCTGCTAATAGCTGAACGTTATGTATACGGCAGCATAAAACTCTAGCTTGAAGCTTTCCTTACCGTTTTCTGTGGGCAGAGACCTGCGGGAGGCCTGCAATCAAGCCTGTGATGGAGTCCGGGGACCGAATTTTCGGCGGCCAGGCCGCCGTCCCACATAGCTGGCCTTGGACGGCTTACTTGTACGATAGTGCCGGTGCAGGCTTCTGCGGGGGCGTTTTGATCAGCCACCACCATGTGCTTACGGCTGCGCACTGCGTCTGGTAAGTTGTGCTGTTTTGTAACCAGGTACATTGTGACCCCTTGAGAGAAAGCATAGGTTTTCATCCACTGGCTTTTATGAGTGCCTAGTCTGAAGCAGCAACTAGTAGGCATTCGTGGGCCCACTGTTTGCGGCAAAATTGCTCAAGTGTAGTTAACAGTGCCTTTACAGAGCAATATAGAGCCATTTGCTTGCCTAAAAACTGCAGAACACTCTATTTAAAATGTAGCACGCGTGGAATGAAGAAGAACCTTCACACAACACTAGTTTTTCTTCCTGAGTTGTGGTTCTCCCTAAAAAGCCTGTCAGATGAGGAATGTCACTTAATCGCAACACAAGAACAGTGGTGCACAGAACTATCATGTGCCATGGCGATTTTAGCAGGATGGGAAGGTAAGTACTAGAATAAATGTATCCTTCGAGCAACGGCATACTGTGCTGCGGCTGAAATAAAGTGGCCTTACAGAAACGCACATGATTCAAAGTCACGGTATTTGATTCTGAGAAAAAAGTGCTTTTATTTACCAGAATGACTGTTTTCAAGTGGGATTATTGGTTCGTCACAAAAGGGCCTTTAGTAAAGGCTGATTAAAAAAAGACTTGTATGCTTAAGAAGCGGTATCTCAAAAATGTGGAACGTGGTAACAATTCATTAAATGCCAAGCCTAGACTATTACTATATACAACACGGCATGTATGACATCTTTATGCTACTGCAGCATTGTTTTTTTTTTCAAATTGCTTCTATAATTTCTTCGATGATTCCACCTGCGGCCATTTACAGCCTACGCTAGGTTTTATACAGCCATATGCCAGACAGTGTACACAGTGCAATACCGAGCAATATTTTGCGCACTTAACATCTTCAAGAAAAACAAAAAAAAAATGATTTTTGAGAACTGAGAATTACCCCACTTCTATCGCAAGAGCAAAGTGCAGGGAATCAGATTGAAACGGTTCGTCGTAAGAACAACGTGAAACGTTCTCCGTAATGGGTACGTTGCAATTTTTACCAGTGACATAGTAAAAACTGCACCCGGTTTGGTTTTCCCAGTCCAAGTACAGGTACCCAGTTCACTGTGCATCTGGGGTCTCACAAACGCGCCATCAGAGACCAAACTGAAGTTGTACACAAGGTGAAAAAATTCTGCGTTCCTTCTCAATACCCATGCCACCTGGTAAGTGTCTCCGTTTCATTTCTTTACCCTATAGAGCCTTGAGATAACAGGAGTTATAAAAAGAACGAGGCGAAATTAAAAGCAAGCTTCAAGGAAGCGAACCCTACAAATATTTCTGGCGTATTGCTTGCGCACATGTCGCTTGCACTAATGGATAGTACACTATCGTGGAATTTTGCTAAAACAAGCGTCTTTAGGGGTCTTAATAAAACTATTTTAGGCAAACGACGCACTGTTTCAATTCTAACTGATCCCTCCGTCTGATGCACCCTGCACCTTCCTCACTCACGCCATCTGCAGCATTCATGACACTCAAGGCGATTTGCAGCGAACATTTCGGCCCAGCGCCAATTATTCTTAAAACCTGTTTTGTTTATTCAGCGTTTCTGGTGCCTACGTGCCTAGGAAAACGCAATTCTCTTTTGCGTCATATTTACGAGGAAAGCTTCCCCACGGCTTGAGGATATCTTGCCAGCGACTGACCCTCTCTAGTTCGTGCAAAGCGTTGCAAGTGCTCTCTGATTCCGATACGGATAGGCTACTCCACAATAGAAGAGAATGGCATGGCTTGATGGTTACCGGTCATAGAGAGACTAGCATATGGAAACCAAACTGGAGTTTTTAGTGTGCACTGTGATAGGGAACTTGTAAACGAAACTTCGCAAATGCGACATAACATGATCAGCTATTTGATTTCCGCATCTTCGTAGTGTTTACGGAATGGCTTGTCAGGTACTTGTCGTATATAGTCCGATCATGGAGTCGTCAATACTCCCGCTATTACAAAGTTTCAGTATATTGTGCGGAAGCCTACGTAAAAGATAGCGAACGTCATTTCCTAACGTCACTGCACTGCGGATTTGCAGTACGCTACTGAACGTTTCTGAACCTAGCGGACGTTCGTGACACGTACGCTATTTCAGGAAAGTAGCGACCGTACGGTGACGTGATTACCTGTCTGTGTGCTTATAACATGGGGGAAGGTAAAGCGGAACACCTCAACGTTACCATTCCTCGCAAGGACTGATGCTTGGGCGTGTTGGTTCATGACTAAAAGAAGGGGAACAGCGCAAATTTGACAGACACGAGAAGAAGGAGACGACACGCACAGCGCTGACTTACAACAGTTTATTCTTTACCGCTCGGGCATATATATACCACCACGGTTAAAAATACAAGGAAAAGCAAGACTAACACGATAGTGTCTCTTATCACCATTGGTCGTCCCACATCACCATTCGCTCTGCGCCACAAAAACACGTGCTGCACTAACCTGGGGTCAAAAAATCTAATTCTTTTTGGGAGATGGTCAGAGAGGGCATGCTTACGCATTTATCTTTTAGGCGGGCGATTTCGGCAGCTTCAATTATTTGTCTAGTGGTTTTATGCTTATTTTTTGCTATAACCTTTGTTTCAGAAAAAACTCCCACCTCCCCTCGCGGGAACCCCTGTGTAGATGCGACGCATAGGGGGAGCGGCAAAGGGAACGCGTTTTATAGCCCTCATAACGTTGAAGGGACTGCGTAAGCTGGTCCCAGTCGATGACGACGTTGGCGTACTTGTAAAGCGGCGTGGACTCTAGGTGTTTGAGCCAAGCGTGGATGTTGCTTCGCCGGAGAACGGCACACCGGTTATATGCGCAGCGCGCCCGAAGGAGAGGAAACCGCGGAAGAGAGAGTACTGCACATGCGCCGGCCCCAGCGCGTCTGCCGCGGCTATGACGCAACGTGCCGCGGCTATGACGCAACGCAATCCAACACAATCCACTTTAATCCAAATCCAATCCAACCGAATCCAAGCCAATTCAATCCAATCCAATCAAATCAAATCCAATCCAATGCCCCTCGCGAGAGGGTGTTCGTTATCGGAGAGGAGAGGGGGTGAGCGGCGGAGAGCGGCGGAGAGCGCAGCTCGCGCGGCGAGGAGAATGGCAGAGGGGTGGACAACGTCGACGACAACAACGACGACGACGCCGGAGGGACAAGGCGAGGGAATCAGATGCTCTGCATCTAAAATAGGGCTGCATCCGCTAACGCGGATGCAGCCCTATTTTGTGGTGCAGAGCGAATGGTGATGTGTGACGACCAATGGTGATAAGAGACACAATCGTGTTAGTCTTGCTTTTCCTTGTATTTCTAACCGTGGTGGTATATATGTGCCCGAGCGGTAAAGAATAAACTGTTGTAAGTCAGCGCTGTGCGTGTCGTCTCCTTCTTCTCGTGTCTGTCAAATTTGCGCTGTTCCCCATCTTTTAACCATTCCTCGGTGAGGAGTAACTGGCATCTGAGAGAACAAGTTTTGAAAGCAAAGCTTTACTACTTTCGTCAGCGATTTCGTGGATTATGCGCAAGGTCACCTTTTGTCGGGAGACACACCCACGGTGACACACCCCTCGCAGCACATCGTGTGATTCGCTGGGCCCGTTATTGGCGCCTGCGGGCGCGCCGCTGCGGTCGAGGCAGCTGAACACGCCCGCAGCCTGCATGGGGGCGCTGGATCGTTTCAGGCAACGTGACTTGCCTCCCGCTCGGTGAAAAGGAACGGTGCGTTCGCCATGAATAAACGCCGTGTTTGCACCGTGAATCCGTGTTCTCCCGACCTCCTTCTGGGAGCGTTGCTCGGAGCAGAACGGCTTTGAAGCGTGGTCGGGAATACAGTAAATGAAAAGTTACCCAGGCGAAATGAAGATGCAATCGGATTAAGCCTAGCATTTGCTTTGCATACCCAAGGTTGGCTGAGCTTAGCTGTAGCCAGTTTTTTCTCTGCCGTCGTCTCACAAAGGTCAAGCGTTTTCCATTTTGACCTCGCGGTGAACAAAACTAACATAAAATAGCTGACTGCCCCAACAACGCTCCTGCGGTCTGGCGTCCGATGCCAGGTTTGTGACGCTTTCGCCTGAGGTGGAAGACGAGGGTGGGCTACGGCGAGCCTGGAATTAGTTATCACTAGTGAATATGCAACTAGGTGTGCGATTAAAAGTCTTCTCAGCTTCCGCCACAGGTAAGTGACTTGCCGCTGAACCCAGCAAATCACGTTAAAGGAGCCATGAAGAGAAAATACAACTTCGTTTAATTTGAAAGAACTAGGATTCAGTATCTTACTCAGCTCCATTACAGTCACAAAAGATGTTTTTTTAACAAAAATAAGCGGTAAGTATTTAAAAATTTTAAAATTTCCGCCACAGTCACGTGTTATGAGCAAGAATAACGTCACACGGGCCAACAATAAAACATAATTTTCAGTGCGTTAACTGCACGTTAGCACTCAGGTGTTTCTGTCAAATGGAACTAGAGGCCCCATTACAGACGTCCAGTGATGTTTCGTAACGACAGGTCTGTTAGGCGGCCGCCAATCGCACAAACAAGGTTCTGTGACGTCATAGAAAAGTTGCGAGAAATTAGCTAGGGGGTCGCGACTGCTTCACACGTTTTCTTTTATATCTCCGTTATTTGTTCATACATTGCGATGATATTCGTATCATTGTTATGGCGACTAAGCAATCTTTATGATAAACCCAACTTGTATTTTGTCTTCATGGTTCCTTTAAGTGACTGTGATGCTTACGGCGAGGTGGCGCAAACTATCGCGTATTACTTTTGTACTTCTGACCCACAGAGCAAGCAGGTGCGTTGTCACGTCACGTTTGCTTGAAACATATTTTTGGGTTGGATTCGAGCCGAGCAAAGTGTATACCCGGTTCTGCGCGTTGTGTTCAAACGCCAAACAAAAAGTAACCTCGGTGCTTTAATGTATCCTCTATAGAGCATGCTTATGTAGGAGAATATTTCTATGATGTTGTGCACGTTTCGCACTCAGTAGTAGTCTTGCGAAATTCCAGGTGCTTGTTGAGTGTTGCTTAGCCCGGTTGAGTGTTGCTTAGCCTGCGGTTCAACAGAATGCGCCATAAGGTTAGTGTGCCGCAAAGCAACACGAGCGAAACAATGTGCCGAAACTGTCTGCACGGCGCCAAAATTGCGTGCCGCAAAAAATTAACCTTTATCACCCGCAACGGCAGAGAGCGCTACACTAAAACTCTCTATTTGTGTACCATGCGCATGGGCTTGTTTTCCCTTGAGGTAATAATGTATAATTCCTCTCTACCTTTGTCCGCTTCCGAATGGGGTGCCTGCGGAGCAAGTGGAAATCAGCTGATGACGAGATATCGGGAATGTGTTCTGGCCCCGACAATTAACCCGACAAAATTGTTGTATCTCTTACTTACACTATAAGGCTTGACCTGAGCACGTATTTCCTTCTTGCCTTCTGGAGCTAATCTTCCTGGTGCTGGTAATAAGATCATTTATATTGCATTTTGAACCAGCTTAAAATATGTTGAAATATTCTCTGGAACTGCACTACGACAAAGTTTTATTGGGCCGCGCCTTCTTAGGGAGGGTTCTTCAACTAGTTGAGATATTTCCTTCAAGTGAAAACAAAAACAACATTCTGTCTCGTTCCGCTATGGGAAAGATTTGCTGGGCGCGAGGTCTTGGGTTCGATTCGAGGCCGCGGCGGCCGCTTTTCTGATGGAGGCGAAAAGCAAAAACGCCCGCAATGTAGGAAATTTCGGCACGCGTTAAAGATCCCCACGTGGTCCCCCACGTTAAAGATCCCCACGTTAAAGATCCCCTCCACTACGGCGCGCCTCATCGCCTGCGTTGCATGGGCGCGTTAAGACCCTACAATCAATGCAAAGCAGATTACTAGCGGTGCTCTTTATGGCTCCGTTCACCATTGCAGACTGCAAGGGGTGCAGAGAAAGCATGTTTGTATCCAACTTGCGAATGAGCATATTCCCTTTTTGATAAGTGGAATAAAACATTTGAAGCCCGAGACGTTCATTTGGAGGGGCCGAAATGGTGCTGTCAATTTCCTTGCCCTAGTAGCCAATGAATCGACAGAAGACGTGACATCTACAATATCTACAACTTCAGTGTAACATATTTACATATGAAATGATCCTGACATATTAGATATGTTAGAATCGTCTCAGCGGCTAAGTTCACATAGTTATTTCGGGACTTTTCTGATAAAGCAAGAGAAGAGTTACCTCTAATTCCCGTACCGTACTTTTCCGCAAATGCCCCTGTATTTTGAGTAGCAAAAATACAGTTAAGTTCACAATTTCTCTCTAAGCTAATGACAAGTAAATGAAACTTGGTGTCATAATACAGTCGTCATACCGCCTAATTAACCTCCTTTCTAATTGTGCAGCAAATAGCTCATGACATTAAAGTTTACTAAGTGCCAGGTAATGTGCTTGAGCCGTAGACAGGTAAATTCGAAATTTTGTTATCACTTCAATAACACTGTGCTTTCCCATACTTCTTCGTACAAGTACCAAGATGTTCTTTTTACAGCACATTTTTCATGGGTCCCACATATCACGTCTTTATGCGCCAAAGAGTCACGTTTGCTTGGTTATCTGTGTTGCAACTTGCAAAATTCACCTACTAACAGTTGTGAACTCGCCTTTCAAACATTCATCCTGCCACAATCAGAATTCCCCGCGTTAGTTTAATCTTCTCACCATTATTACGTTATAAACATTATAGAAATGATACCGATTAGAGCAGACCGGATCATATCACGTAACTACAATACCAACTCCAGCAGAGCAGAAATAAAACTATACCTGCAACTGCCGCCATTAGACAGCTGCCGTAATATTGCTGCTTTGTGGCTTTTCCACAAATATATTTTCACCCATAATCAATCCCGGCTACCACTTGAAATACCTAGTCTTTTTAACGCATATTGCATAATCAGTTCAGTTTCATGAGCATATAAGTTAAAACCAAAGCATTTATTTCATCCGCACTGCCGCGTGTATTCGCTTTGGAATGAGCTGCCTGATAACATTGCCACCATATCTAACCCCAAAACATTTCGCCGTCAGCTACTCACACTTTATACTATTTATTGCTGTTGAAAAAAATTTTTACGCCTGTTACCAGGATTTGCGTCTATGCTGTTTCTACCAAAAATTGTTTGATTTTTCGCTCTGTTAACGGCCACAGTTCATGCACGGTCAAAAAGTGATCACTTTGTACTTTGAAGTGGGTATTCCGTTCATATTTTATTGTTACAATGTTCCTGTCCTAAATTTATGCTTTTTATTGGTTTACGTTTTCAATGCCTCCCTTACTCTTCGCCCTCCAACGGGCATAGAGTATTTATTTATATGGTTTTTTTTTAATAAATAAATAAATTTCAGTACATTGTATAGGTAAAACAATGAATTAAATTGAAGGAAACATTAATTCGAAGGAAACAGCGCCTTCATCAGAAAGTTGTTTTTTTGTCAAATTTTTCGAAGAGAGGGTCTTTCACCTCACGCCGTTTTCGTCAGATAATAGCCAAAAACAACTGTAGTGCTCAAATGCAGTGCTATTTTGTGGTCTCCAGGTAAAGCACTGAATAAGCTCTGGTTTCGTTTCTACAGTCAATCAAAGAAGGAAGCTGGCCACGTTTGAACGACATCGCCATAATTACACTCCATGACAGAGTGAACTTCTCCAGCGCAATATCACCAGTGTGTCTTCCCAGCCATCATGAAGTACTCCCAGTAGGTTCTACATACTACGTGACAGGATGGGGATCTATCACATGTAAGCAGTACTTAAGTAACCATGAAGTTTCAGTGCCCACGAGTAGTAATCGGCAAGGACTTCTCCAATTTTGTCTTATTGTTCTAGGATAGACTAAAAAGAGCAAGCGGTGTCAGTTCAGCCACGTGAATGGGCATCACCAGCAGCACTGTATAGTCACCTTCACTTTGTAACGGCGGTCGCAGTAAATTTTTTTGTTCTCTTAATATCCGGTGATGGGCGTACCTGACAGTGAGACACATGCTTAGTGCGAAATCAAAGCACGTAGGCAGCTGGGTTTTCGATTAGGACGGATGACCATAGCATCGCATGCAAAACGGGTGCTACACGAAATGCCTCCCGCTATCCCAATTTGGTGCCAACGCATGCACATAGAGATTCGCGACGCCGATTAAGACTTGCTGTCAACTCCACTAATGCACGGCCCGACGACATTCGAAGGACACTTAGACAGGGGTCGCAAATGCGAAAGCAAAAATGTACCGTTGGACAGCGTAGACGCTTGGCGTCACAGCAACTTTCTCTAACACCTTTCTCCACTTGAAGCTTGACACAATTTGCTTGGGGGGACGTGCATCTGAAAAATTTTAAATTGCTTCCAGGCGTTCCTTACCTCATGCACCGCGGCTACTTCATTTTGGCTAGGACTAAATTGAAGCACTTTTTGTGGACTGGTTTGTGTTATGCATCGCCTCATGCTTTGAAGACACGTAGGGCCTCGGCAATGTTGATGTTAGACATTTAGAAATGTATAGCATTCTAAGTGATAGCGTATTATAAGCTAGGCGGACGTGGTGTGCTGCCAAAATCAAGATGTGCGTGTTAAACCACCACTACACTTCAGAACACAACTATAAAGGCGATAGTTTTCTGAAACAAAAACTGCTACGCTGCCTTAGGGGCGAAGGGTCATGCTGCTGGGCCTATAAAAACGGCTTTGTCCCCTAAACGACTGTTTTGCAGATGAAGGCGAAAAACAAAAACGCCCGTGTGTCGATACTTCGGCGCGCCTGAAGGACGTCCACACTGAATATAATCCGGGACCCGACAGAAAGGCGGGCCAATTACTCCAGTTCTCGCTTCGGCTCGTAAAACACTAAAATTTTTAATGAACAAAAGGAAAATCCTTATTTATAATTTCATTTCTAAACATAGCAAGCATATTTTCCTGTATTTGTAGATTACTGCTAATAGTCGTGATTCATAAGAAGTAAGAAAACTATTGACTGCGATTTCGAGCTGTATGTTTGTTACGACTGGGTGAGCCACTGAGCAGTAATTTTCTATACGGCTGAACGACCGCTCGACTAACTGAATAACTCTCACACCACGGAGCTTTCCACTATATAAGTAAAAAGCGGGCTCTCACAAACTCAGAACTTACAATTTATAACTCTCCAGCTCTGGAAAGTTTGAATTGAGTGAAAGAAAACCGCCGCTTGGCCGCGTAGGCTTTCCACAACCTTTGGATATTTTTATATTTATTGCCGGGTTTCTATATGACTAGGGCTATTTTTGAATGTTCAATATTGTGCTCTTGAACATAAGTCATTATACTACAATGTAGTCATCGTGGCAGCTGGAAACTTCCATCTTTCGCATGTGTCTGCATCTGAAAGCGCAGCTCACAGTTGTAGTACCTGGCGTAAATACAAAAAAAAACGTATTTGCTGTTGAGACAAGACACTTTATGATTCCAAATATTGCATTAAGCCTTGTCTTTTACTCCCATTTCACTGGTAGAGTGACAAGAAACAGACGGTCTTACTTTCTATGCGACCGTCACATAAGCCGTACCGCTCAAGAATTTTCTTTTGTCTCAGCCACTACGGAGCAGATAGGCCCTCCTGAACTAAAACAAGCCTTGGTACAGGAGATTCCCTGTACTGACTACCCACTTCTAGCAGAAGGCCTCATATGTCTCCGAGGTGTTACAGGATTTTCTAGGAAAGTAAGTGCAAATTTAATCCTTTTCCTTACTGCAGTTTACTTACTAACGTATGCACAAAATGCACGAACTGAAGGAGAAAGAATTCATTCAGGTAAGCTCGGGTCGCATTTGCAATGTTATTGTGAAGCGCAAGACAATGATCACAAATAAAGCCTGTGCTAACTGCAACAAAGGCAGAGTAGGATGCGAGCGCATCTGATGTTGACGTCGATGACGGAAACCTGTTTTCTCACGTGCATAGGAACACGCGCGCATTTAATGATGTAATGCACATCAACCTGTCACAGCAGCTCAAATGCAATTTTTATTGTACTGATCCAAAGTACTTTAATATAACCCACCATAAGCGTATTGTTCGGCTTTATTGTGGCACTTCATAATAATGTAATAATATTATAAGGAGTACCAGCTTTGTCAGATAATATAAAAACCTACAGCAAAAACCTAGTAGCCGAAATCGAGTAATGCAGCAAATCTGAGCCAAATGCTCTTTGCAGATTTATTTGTGACCTCTCTAGTCTCGTTTTTTGTGTTCAAACCAGTAATATATCACCACCTATGCCATTTACCCAGCCAATGTTCAGCTCAAAAAACGTTTTTTTTCTCTGTTGGAGGGCGACAGTGGCGGACCTGTGGTTCATCACAAGAATGGAACATGGACATTATATGGACTTGTCCACACGTCTCGGATAATATTCGATAATATTGACGAATCCTCAGGGACTGCAACGAGGGTTTCCTATTTTACCAACAATTTTATTCAGTCTTACATGGCAACAGGAAGTTCATGGCTGAATCCATGGAGCCCCCGGCATTTTACGTGTTTTGAGTAGGTTTTTCAAGGCCTTTTTTTCAATGCCGCGATTGAAGAACTTAATATACATCAGACACACAGTTGGCAGCATTTGGCTAACAGTACTAGAACCGAATAAAGCGATGCTTCGACGTCTTCATTTTACCAACTATAAAAATCATGGTTGGTTTTGGACACTTCCTCTGAAAACGGCATAACGTTATTTCTACTTAGGGATGCTTTACGTTCAATAAATACAACCATAGCTTTGCTGGCTTCTACTCACAGGTTTCTCTGCAGAATGTAACGGCACAAACATGGTATTAAACATCAAACATAAAGCTAACACTGTATTCGTGTCAGTACATTTTCAACTCTGTTTTGGGAATGGTAATCAGAAGCTAGCGGCCAGCGTATTGTTCTTTCAAGAGAGCCTTCCTACGTGGTGCCTTTGAACACACCTTGCCGAAAAATGCTTTTTCATTTGAAGCCTAAATCCCGTGATATCATGGCTGCTATATAACTTTCGCCCTAAAATCAATGAAGTAAATCCACACGATTAGAATTTGGTTATCGTGGCGCTAGCGTTACAGTAAATGGAGATTGACGACACTTCCTCCCCTACATGAAATTGTGACGGGTTGCTTGACTCTCTAAATGTACAATTGTTGGTACAGGTTTGAGTGGTGGGCAAGGCAAGGACGATCTGTTGTAGTTCGGGGAAGTAGTGCGCCGAAACGTTCGCGCATGTGATAAGAAATAATATAGGTTTCCAAACTGTGCTTGTTCAGTAAAACCTGGATATAAAGAAGTTGACAAAAGTTCGCAGTTTTTCGTTACATGCATGTTTTTGTTTCATACAGGTTTGGAGTAACCAAACCAAAATTCTAGACATCAGTAAAGGGGAACTCACCATTCAAGGATGTATTTCACGCTGAAAAAATGCGTGATTTGTGCCTGGTGCTTCTGAACGAGCATAGCCACTACACCATGCTCCAAAGAAACAGCAAACTTACCCCCTATTCACGAAGTTTAAGTATCACTTTTGCCTTTTGGAACTTTTCGGCGCATTAACGCTTTTCAAGAAAAAACGTTATGCTGAAAGACCACCTTTTCGCAAACTTCATGATCTTTTTCGCTCTCAAAAGTGTTGAGAGGGGGCTAGCTGGGACACTGAAGCCGAGCTGCGACATTCTGTTTTCCCGCCTGCGGAGACGGCATTTAAAATAAATTGGAAGCTTGTCATAGAAAGACAACACATTTCATTTTGTGGCTCCAGAACTCATCACTGGCGAACCGACATCACAGATAGCAGTGGAGACTCCCGACTATAAGCCGACGGGCAGGCTTTGCACGTTACAATTTCTCGCGAACAGAAAGCACACTCGCAAGTGGAAACGCATGGTAGTTTGCTGTGTGAGCGATAAAAAGTGAAGAGTAGTTACTCTTGCTTCCTGGTGTCATGCGACACAAGCTACATCTGAAGTGACGGCAATGTTAGCCACGGGATGGCGCTAACCGCTTAGATTGTCGTCATCCTCCTTACGAAGTTCGTTTCTAAGCGCTTCTCGACGTTTTTGTAGCGGTCGGCTTCTTATAGTAGTTCTAATATTCGCTAAATTTGTATAATTTTGCGACCGATTTTTCAGGAAAATGACAAATAACATGGGTCAGCAGCTCGGCTTTACATCAAGGGTAACCGCCCCAACCCCTTCTTTACATAGAGGTCGAAAACACATGGGCTTTACGGGGGCTGGCAATAAGCAATTGAAATTGTTTGATAAATCTAGAAATTTGTTATATAGAGGTTCATTACATCCGGTTTAACTGTGCTACAAACGTGGTAAACTACTTCCATGTGGAAAACATCAAATCAAGTGTAGTATGTTAACAGGTAAGCTTGAAGGCGTACGGTTCCTCTGTAGGGATGATGGTCTGAGCGTATCTTGCTTGGAAGACGTGGAAGTAAAAAAATACATTTTCCCCACTCGTCTGCGTGAGGGGCGATGTTTTTTGCTCGCTTATGCCAGTAATGATTCGAGGGAAAAAGCGTTCTTTTTCGGTGCGTGCGGCAAAGAGTTACTTTCGCCGTGTGCATTCAATGCCTGCAGCCCCATTAAAAAAACCCGTCACTCAACGTACCCACAACGAATCTGAGAACTTGTTTACAGGCTTTGAGTATGAGCCAGCTTTGCAACTTACTTTTCTTTTTGTAGCATGCATGGTTATTGCGGGGCAAGAAGGGATTGGCTTTTCCATCCAGTAATATGCTGGCTGCCGGACGTTTTTTACGGTCGACCTGACTATGATGAGTTCGGAGGTATCAGGAGCCCATTTCAATCTATTTCTTACGATCAGTTCCTAAAGGTCATTGATAGTATCTTGTAACAGATATAACTTCAATTGTAACGTTCTGCTTTTGGTTCAGATTGTAATGCCACGAGCGCAATTGCCGCCTCCTCCACCGTGGCAGGGCAAGGGGTGCGAACTGTAAGGAAGCATAATGGGGGGTCGCCCGGCCGATTCATGATGGCCAGAGCATAAGCATCGTGGTGACAGTATTCTTCCGCGTCCACGTGTAAAATATCTGGTCTTACAGGTAGGCGTCGCTGCAGAGCCTGCGCTCGTTGCATTCTGTGACCCGCATGATACAAAGGGTGCATGTTGCGTGGTACAGGACGGACGACAAGCGGACCTCCAACCGGCAGCCACCACGCTTCCCTAACCCCTGTCACTCAATAAAAGTTTCTCTCTCACTCTCTCTCCATTCTCTCAGCGATATTTATTATTGTTAGCTAGAATGTAAAAAGCGAGAACGAGCGAGCGAAGCAACATTGTTAAGAAATTTCCCATCTTCCCGTAGGGAACAATGAATAGTATGCGAAGCAGCTATGGGGTCGGCTCAAGTTGACTGCGTTTAGGTTGTCCGCAGATATCATGCTCACCTCGTCTATTATCACGCATTTCACGTTGCTAAAGGCCACGCGAAATGTGTTCAACTCGCTGGCGCTGAGGCCTCCGTCCTCGTTGGGGCCGCTGATCTTCCGAGAGATATTGAAAGCCGCGTGCACCGTGGTTCCTCCGACTGCCACAGCCGCCTTTCCGGTTTGTTTATTATATTTTATAAATGCAGTTTTTACCCTAATTTGTTTTATGATGTTACCCTTCTTGTACTACCGGTTGGGCATTGATAATGGTCTCAGTGATGATAAAAAATATTGTGTACATTTCTGGGAGTGGTATTCAAACTATCAACTGCTTGTGTAACATTTATTGCACAAAAAACTCCCGTTCAAAATTGGAACGTCACGTCCAACGAAAAGAAGGCTTCAATATCTCCAAGCATTAGAAGAGCTCCACCATTGAGACCTCTGTTGCTACGCAGATTGAATCATTGTGCTTTGAGGTAGAGAGGAAGGAAACTTGATTTTTTTCCCATCCAGGCCGTCATGCCACTGTGTCATTATCACACGGCCGGACTGTATCTCCACCAGAGTCCCTAATTAAACAAAAGGTGGTTGACGAGCAGGAATGGTCGTTTACGCCGTAATTAGGCCTCAGCCAGTCCTCCTATTAGAAGCGATGCGGTAGCTAAGGTGTGGCCGTAGGTGTGGTGGACGGCACTCTCAGTATAGGTGTACTGATGGGTGGCAAGGGCAGTTCTGTGAACGGCAAGTAGGGCGACTCGGGGATAGATGTTCGTAGTCGATAGAAGGGGGGTGCTAGAAAAGAGGAGGTTTACCTAATCTCAGATGAGGCTTCGCGGGAGAAGGTAACGTGCGAGGCTGGAAAACACAGCCTACGGCACGTAGCGCGTAGAGAGGACAACAACTTATACCGTGGCTGGCTGTTACATTTGCGCAATTGTAAATTATACGCAGTTCTACTTGCGCACTTCTACATTTACGCATTTTGTTGACGAGGTACGACGACGAGCCGGGCACGAGGATTCTCTGCACTGGAGAGTCTCATAACGAGTGAACGTATTAAGAAGAAATCAAAGAAATATCCCTTGATCTGCTCCTATTCTTAAGCAATGGCGTCTCAACTTTCTAGCCACAACAATGACGGATCGCTGCACACGAAACTGCTTTACTAGCACGTGGAAAGCAACCTCCTATGGTCGCTTCATTTGCTTGCCATGGCGAGGCGGCTCCTGTTCACTCCAGTCGGTAACAACACCTCTCAAAGCTGCTAGGCTTGCACGGGTGGAAGGTGCTACCATCCTCCGCCACTGCTGTTTCCTTTTCCCGGGCCCGATCCCCTGTTGGTGATCTTATCTCGTGCGCGGAAACTATGGAGATTTATTGATTTTCCCCTAAAAACGAAGTCAGGTTATAGCAATGACACAGGTTTCTCAAAGGGGCCACGAGTAATATAAACTAGTTTTATTCATTCGAAATATTTCGTGATTGACTCTGCCTCCAGCAATCGCCCGGCGGCAAGCGATGCTTCATTCACTGACAAATCAAAGATTTGAGAGAAAATACCAGTTCCCCTGTTAAAACGTGTGTTTTGTGACTTCTGCGATGACATATCGAAGGCAATTAACTAAACGGACTTTATTATGTTGCCACGGGTTACAGAGCCCGGCGAAGCGCCGTTTACCGTCAGTCTTCCATATGATGGTGCTATACAGCTCAGGAATGCTGCACGCTGTGTTTTGACCGTATATCTTCAGGATAATTTTAAAGCAAAGCTTTGCTACTTTTGTCCAGCGGTTTCGCAGAGAATGCGCAAGCTAACCTTTTGACCGGAAGCGCACTCTCGGCGACACACCCCTCGAAGCGCATCGCGTGATTCGCCGGGCCCGCTTTCGGCACTGCGCGCAAGGCCTCGTATTCAGTCGTTCTGCTTATATGAGCGTGGGCCACCGCTACGGTAGCGGCCGAACAACTGATCGGTAGCCAACCACCCGCGCAGCCTCCCATGGTTGCGCCGGTCGGTCGTCTCGGGCGAAGTGACTTGTCTCGCTCCCGGCGACGAGAAACGGCGCGTTCGCTGTTCCCCCAGGCAAACGCCGCGTTCGCAGGGCCTCCTCCTGGGAGCGTGGCACGGGACTTAACAGCTTTAAGCCATGGTCGGCCATACAGCTACATCCAAGGTTAACCAAGCGAAACCTAGACTCAACCACACCAATTTGTAGGAGGCGTTGACCAGACTAAGCCAAGCTTTTGCTTTGCATATCCAGTTTTAGCTTTGCTAAGCCGCAGCCCCACTTTTATATCGATTGGAAGTTATCGTTTCTTGAAATATTGGGTATTCTCAACAAACGCAGTCGCAAAGACTATATCGTTCCTTGTCAGGTTCGGGGACAATTATACAAGACAATAATCGCTAAATAGGGAAGGGCGACAAAGCAAGATGGAAAAAGGCCAAGATTTTGAAGACACAATAAAGAACCACAACCAGGAAATAAAGGGAAGGGACGCACTACTTGTTCGCTACGATAACCCGTTTTTTCTACCTCACGTCCCAGATGCGCAGTGGTAGTGTCCCGGGGTCGCAAGGTCCAGGTGACGTGTCGTGGCTGCTATGGTAGAGCGCGCACGAGCGCCCATCGCATAGTAGCGGTCTTCTACCGATGTCCTACGTCCCGACATGTCTCTGGGGGGAATGTCCTGGACGTTTTACGTCTGGAGAACCTTTTGGGGCACAGCACGGGTCCTGTTGCCCGACCATCATGCATCCCAGTCACGCTCCCCCCTTACACTGGTTGTTCGTCTGCTCAGGATCCCTTCTACTTTGGCCTTCAACCTTAGGCGCTTGCAGCTTCCGATTGGCTGGCTCATGAGTCGGGGCGAGTGAGCCCGCAAGGCGATGATGATGATGACGCTCTCAGTTTGATTAGACCGTATCCCACACCGCGCGTCTTGGTTATCCTCGTCTTCTTCTTTTTATTGGTGTACCTTTTCGTCGTTGTGATTTCTTCGCAGCACAACTCACCTCACTTCAGCCTTTTTTCACCGACCAATGTTACTTCCCCGTCCACCATTCCACAACATCAAACACTCCCTTTCGAACTAAGTCGCAAAACGTATATTCCACATTATTGGACCTGAAGCACACGAACTGGAAAACACGAGTTCACAGAAACTGTTCGCAATAAAATAACAAGCGAACACATTAAATTATTGACCAACTTTACACTGGTCTCGCAAAGGGTTTATAAGATTCCGAAACAAATCAAGACAACAAACAGGCACAAGTTTTTCCCTTCCTCTACAGTGGCTTCGATGCCAACCTGTGCCTCTTTGGTACACACATCTGGTCGAGTGGTCACTGCGCTTTCCCCTCAAGTGACGGTGTACCGCTGTACGTGAAAACGTTCTGACAGACCTTGGGAAACGCAGAACAAAATGTATTTCGTTGGCTTTTGTATTTCATGAGGCACTCACTCGTGGTGACATAGCCCTTTTTGCGTCACTACAGTTATGTTGCTTGAATTTGGAACTTCGATACTTTACCCTACTAAAGTAGTGCTTGCGGATATTGCAAGGAGGTTTCTTTGCTTTTGACACTACCTGGCCTTTTAGCGCTGAAATCTGGGGCTTTTGGTATCCGTGTTACTTGCCAATGTCCCTTTCTACAGAGCGCCGCTTAGCAAGTGGTATTTGCTGCGTCTCTGTATTACATTCACCATAAAACTTTGGCTCCAGAGACCTTATAATGAATTTGGACGTTGCCACTTGCGTGTTGAAAGATGTTTCGTTGTTGCGGTGTCATTGAAGACCCATTCGACGTTCCGCTGTTTCATTTGGTTTTGGCACCTTCTGCCTCTTCACAATGAGGCAGCGTTTGGTATGCGCTGAAACCTGAGGGTGATGCATGCTCGATTCGATCACCAGTTTCTTTAATATCCCCTGATCGAGGTGTCGCCCTTCGCATCGCCTCACGCTCCGCGAGCTGTACAAGCAGCTGCAAGTTTCTTTTTCGATTTCCCCACGCCTCTCACCTGCCGGTCACGCTCTCTCTGCATTGTAGCAGTCTTCCTTTTCATTTCGGCTAGCTTTATGGGCGCTTCTAGCTCTAGAACTGTTTCCTAGTGCGAGAGCTCTTGCTTCACGAGTACCCACTCTCTCTAGTCACCGCTTAAGCCTAAACGAGTCTTCAATATAATTAGCTCTGCCGCGTCCATTTCTGGTTTAAGTGTAACCACAACCAACTAGTCTCGTCCTGCCGTAGACGCCCATTATGTTTATGTTCGGGGAGAATAATACATACGAGAAAATAACCTGAGAACGAGACAATGTTAACATTACGCTGAAATCCAAAATGAATACACACAATGTACAGAGACAAGCTAATAAGCAATATGTAACTAGAGAAACATGGGAAACTGCTCGAAACCGCGATTGGAAAGGGCCAGAAGTACGAAGACAGGAGAAAGACTCACGTCGGAACATAAAGGGAACGGATGCAGTACGCGTTCGCTGCTTGAACGGGTTTGTTATACCCAGGTACGCAGTGGGTTGTTGCGATGTTGCAAGGTCCAGGTTAAGTGTCGTAACTGCAATGGTAGAGCGCACACCATTTCGTCGCACTTTAGCGGACGCAGTTGTCTTGGGGCGTCGCGGTCTTCCTCCGATGTCCGAAGATTCGACTTGAGTGCGGAGGAGATGACCTGCAGGTTGCCCTTGTGGAGGACCTCTTGGGCACAGCACGGGTCCGGTAGCACGGCCGCCATTGATCCCGGTCACGCGCCGACCTCCGACTGCTTGTTCTTCTGCTTGAGCAGTCATCCTTGCTAAAAAAGGAAACTTTTCACTTGGCACAACTTCAGGTACTTGTACTCCGTTCTTGATTTCTAAAACAATAGCCATGTGGTCCCGGAGACCTGGGATACAAATTACGTTGTTTACCAAACCGGGAGAATCTGGGAACACGAGGTCTAGAACATTATTTCTTGTTTATGCAAATGACAAACTCAATAACCCAAACATGCCAATGATAATTTTCGTTTATTCCTTCTGTTTGTTCCACTACTCACTCAGCAGAACTGCCGTGTACGCTGAGCTAATTAGTACCAAGGCTATCGCCGTTTCTTCTCCTGTGTCGGGGCCACGCGTGGTAACGATTCAGACGCGAGTTCCCGGCCTCGCTAGCCTATTACGCTTATTGGGATAGCCTGGTGGTTGCGGAATTGGGTTTATGTAGTGCCACTATATACGATACAGTGTACCGTCACTGCGGCACGCAAGTGAGCAACGGTGGCCATTTTGATAAAACTACGGTGAATTTCGATTTGTTCTGATTTTCACAATTATATCCAAGGTTGTTCTTTGCCACATGCCACAAAAACGTATTGTTATATCTGTGTAGTTCTGTAGGTAGAAAGCAAGGAATATGATATTGTTACCGGTATTGCGGTGACGTACTGCATGGGTTTGTAACAGTCTTTAAACGTCAAACGTGAAACGCGAAATCGCCGGTAAAAGTTTGCCCGTTGTGCTCGTTGTTAAAAACTAGCGATTATTCTAGGCTTTCGACGCAGTGACGACATGTTTGGTTTCAGAAAAGGTCGCAGAAGGAACGAGACGTAGAGAGAGACGTAGAGAGAGAGTTCCTCTTTGTTTTGTACATATTCTTTGGATGCAGGTAGCAAAGAAGGGCGCAAACTGTTCTGTATAAGCTCTGAGCAGCTTAATATAAATTCAACTGATTGACGTCTTGTTTTTGTTTTTCCAAAAACTAGAGTTAAGACAACGTTTAGCCGCTTGATACAACGAATCTATGACTGCATACTCAAGGGCTGGAGAAACATTTTGACTGACTGGAAATGTAACAAATGTCTAAATATCGACACATGGGTGTTTTAAATACGCCTATAGATTAGATAAATGTCCGCCGGGCCCGGATCAGTGATCGAACCGTCATTTCTTCCAGCTGCTTTGAGGCTGAGCCGTTACGGCGGATAATATAAGTCACGTTTTAGGACTTTCTAGAAGCGCGCACTTTTTAAGCATATTATAAAACACAACAAAGAGGTGAGTGGAGGGTGTGGGCCTTCGGAGTTTCACTGTGCTGCAATATTGCAGCCTGATTGTCCGGTACAGACACAACATCGGCAGTGCAAGTGTGCTGGAAGTTTGCCGCTCTTCAAGGCGCGACCAATACCAGAGCACCATTAGAATATTGGGGCGAATACCTTTTGGCATGTAAGGACAACATGTAGAGGGTAGCTACAGTCGACCCCCGTTAATGCGATCTCCACGGGGACGGCAAAGAATCTTCGAATTATCCAAAATTTCAATTAAAAATAAAATACAATAACAACATTTCCACGAGTCCGCAAGGCGGTCCCATCTTGATCCTATGCAGGATCTCAGCTGTCGTTGGCAGTTAGAGCGTACAACATGGTTTGTCCAGATAGAGACCTATCGCAAAATCGAAGCCTGAAACATCCATCGCGCAAACCACACGGAACTGTGCTCAATAAAGAAGGTTGACGACCTGGAAAAACAGAGAGGCGTACACGAGAATGGCGTTCAGTGGAAAGAGTCTATGCACAAAAGGGCGCAAACTTTTGTGTGTAAACTCTCAGCTCACTCATTTAAGTTCAACTGGTGTGACATTTTGTTTTTGCGTTCCCACAAAAGCAGAGTCTGAAGAAATATTGCCGCGTTTGATACTAGGAATCTGTGTCTTCATACGGCAGTGCGGGAAAAAACTTCTGACCGCTTGGATATGCAACGAATGTCGAAATATCGGCGGATAGTGGTGTTAAGTGTTAGTTGAAATAAAAAAACTGCAGCCGGGACCGGAGCAGTGATCGAGCAGGCATTGCGTTCAGCTTCTTTGAAAAATAAGCCACTACTGCGGGCATGATATATCACGTATTAACTCTTTCTAGGAGCGCAAACTCTTTAGGCCAATTATGAAACACAACGAGGAGATGAGTGGAGGGTGTGAGCCTTCGCAGCTGCGCTGGGCTTCAATATTGCAGCATACTTTTCGGGTGCAGTCACAACGAACAAACGGCAAAGTGTGCCGAATATACCTCGCTCTTCCACGCCCGACCAATAACATTTAGAGGGTAGCTACCGTCGACCCCCGTTAAGGCGATCTCCACGGGGACGGCAAAGAATCACCGAATTATCCGAACTTTCAATTAAAAATTAAATACAATAATAACATTTCCATGAGTCCGCAAGGCGTTCCCTTCTTGATCCTATTCAGGATCTCGGCTTTTGTTGGCAGGTAGAGCGTAGAACACGGTTTGTCAAGATAGAGACTTATCGCAAAATCGAACCCTGAAACGTTCATCGCGCAAACCACACGGAACTGTGGTCAACAAAGAAGGTTGACGACCTGAAAAGAGAGAGACGCGTACACGAGGATAGCGTTCGGTGGACAGAGTTTCAGCTGATCTGCCGCTTAGCGACTGTGCACTGCCTCAGATGCGATGGCCCCACCCTAGTGCAGAGCACGGCATGGTTTGGCTTTTGAGAAGTTTTACTTTTACAGAGACATGACGGTCAACTTGATGCTTTTTATCCGCGATAACTCCCAATTACCCGGGGTAGTCGGCTTTAGGCGCAAATTATCTACCAATTTGTTTTATAAATGGCAGGAAAAATGCCTGGGCTCGGCAACCGCAGCCAATTACCCGAAAATTCCAATTAGCCGTCGTCCAGCTATAGAGAATCGCCCGTAGTATCGTAATTGCTCTGAGTAGGGGATTTGCGTGGTACATTCCGAAATTTTTATTTCGCCCACTTGAACAGACTGGATGAGATTGACTGGATGAGATCAACGGCGAGTGGTCGAACCGTTTTGTCGTGTGCCGGTAACCGTTATTTATTTTTTCGGTTCACTTGCTGGCAAGGTTTATGAGGCCCGAGAATTCGCGCTTCCGGCTTGGGTTTATTTCTGGTAAACATACCCTTTCGGCTCCAAATTTCGGTTCTTTTCGATTTCGTTCCTACATACTGTTGTGAATTCATTTTGTCTGTTTAGAACCGATTGAAGCACGCATTGTCAATGATGTCTTCCGCCAAATATGATACCCGACTACTTGCTACAATGTGGGGTTCATTTGGGGGTACATTGAAATTTGTGAAAGCTGGCTTGAGCTGTGGTCCCTTCTGCGCGAGTCATACTGTATTAGTACAGCAGGCATTTAGTGCACATGGAAAACCATCCCCGCAGTAAAGCGCCGTATTGATGGTCTGGACGATTTAGATTTTGAGTTTCAAGTATCTTCAAGCAATAGGTTACAATAGCCGACAATGTTTTAGGGGCTTCGGGGTGTCGGAATCTCATGTGATCGTCTTAACCGTTGTCTCACGTAGAACACCGGGTAATAGAACTGGTTACTAGAACCGGGTGCTAGAACTGGGTGCTAGAATACCGGGACACCAATCGTTTTAACCACGAGCTCGAACACTCCGTAACGCGTAGTGAAAAAACACCGGGACACTCGTTCACGCCTTCGCTTGAACGCTTTGTTATTCAAACACACGACACTTTTACAGCAAAGCTGCGTACCTCTACCCCCCAATAGTTTCATCTGCTTTGGCAAAAAACATTGCCCAGGTGCCAAGAATGCACTTATTCGCTGGTCGCTTGGCCCCTTCCCAGGTTTTGCGCTAGTGGAGATGGCACAGGATGATTTGCTACTTTGTGGGGAGAATTATTGCTTACTCTCTCAGAGACAGCCTGCTTCCAAAATATTTTGTGAGTACCAAAAAAGTAATAAAATGATCGTAATGCCGCTGTTTAATCTAAACAAGCAAGTCTTGAAATACCTCCGTTACAAGCAAGTATATTTCCAAGAATATTTCCAAGTATATTTCCAAGAAAACCGGGCACATTAGTTCATCAAGGCTCCAAATTTAGAGCCAATCCCCCAAGTGGGCATGTGCAATAAAGGAAGGAATATTTACTTTTCAGATTTCTTTGATTTATTTCCTTTTGCTCATTATCGCTCTTGATAGACGAAGCTATCTAGAGTGCCTCTTTATATTTAATCTAATCCCTTCACTTCGCTCCTTCTTTCAGCCACTTCCCACTCCCGCTTTACCTCCCTCTGGCGTCACGCGCTCACTTTATTCTGCGCTCTCCCCATACTCTCTTTTTATGATTTGCTTCCTGCCATATGATTGCGACAGTGAAGAACAAACATTGAAATATGAAAAGATCGCCTCTGACAATAGACACACCCCAGTCGAAAAACACAACAGGAATTTCTGTCGCACAACAGAAATTTCTGTCGCACGACAGAAATTTCTGTCGCACGACAGATATTTCTGTTGGGACTACAGGATGGTCTGTCGTGCGACCGGAAGTTCTGTAGTACAACTACAGAAAATCTGTCGTACGACAGGCATTTCTGTCGCACGACAGGAATTTCTGTTGGGACTAGAGGGTGGCCTGTCGTGCGACAGAAATTTCTGTAGTACAACTACAGAAAATCTGCCGTACGACAGGTATTTCTGTCGCACAACAGGAATTTCTGTTGGGAATGCAGGATGGTCTGTTGTGAGACACGAATCTCTGCAGAATGATGACAGAATGTCTGTCGTACGACAGAAATTTATGTAGTACAACAGACATATCTATCATGTGACCGACATTCTGCAGTCCCCACTACAAAAACCTTTGTAATAGAACTAGAAAATTTCTGTCGTATTAGACATTTCTGTTGTACTACAGTTATTGTGCAACACCCTGTAGGCACTACACAAACTTCTGTTGGCCCACAGACTGTCCTTCAGCCACTACATTCAGCATTCCGTAATTACCATTATTATCTACCATGCGACAGATCATTTTGTAGTCCCTGCAGATTTTTTTATAGTGTGAAAGAGAAGTTTAGATCCATTGCGAAAGTGTCACATGACAGACCGTTCAGTATTGCTACAAAATCTCTTGCTTACCCTTTCGGAAAACCCCGCGTTTTCCGGCATTAGGAGAGCGATGAAATAGCCCGGAAAGAACGGAATACACAGGAAAACGCCGCGCTGAACGACAGCAACGCGGGTAGGTTGCTGGAGGGCATCGAATAACATGGGGACATTGCCTTTGCGGACAGGGCTTCAGCCAACGCGAAGGGGATAGCACGAATGGGATAGTACGGGATGGTATGGTGCCGCTGCTTGGCTGGACACGGGAATGCCGCGCGCCGCGATCGACGCAGATGCTCCGAAACTTGGTGTTTGCGGCCCGTGCGGTGACGCAAAATCCCACTTTTTTAGCGTGCGCTGCACGGAAACAATGCTGCGTGCGAGTGACGGTCATCTCGTTCAATTGCATTGCAAGCGTCTGTTGTAATGAACGTTTGTTGCATTGCGGCCATTAGCATTCCGGCCGTGTTAGAAAAAACCTTCGCCACAAATTTGCAATTAACAACACAACTTAGCACAAATCACACTAATGTTGGAGCATCTAAGCGTAGCCCCATAATAAAAAAAATGGATACATAGAGAACTTCGGAAATTCCTCGGGTTCTTTGAGTGAATTGCAATTGCATATATTGTACTGTGGACAATGTTTGATAAAAGAATCAGGCAACAAGGGCAGCCCGACGGCAAAACGGACGCATAAAAAACAAACAAGATGTGCTTTTTGAAGACGTGGTGTAATAATTGCAGTGCACATTCTGACATGTATTTATGGGTGTCTTTGAGAGCCCCATTGTTTCAATCTGCGTGCTGTTGTTTTATTTTTTTAGCGAGCAATTTGTTTATTTTAACGGGAAACATGTGTCCAATCAAGCCGAAATAGTTAAAACAAGATTTTAAAAACAGCGAACCAGTTGCTGCTACCTGTGCGAAAAAAAAAAAAGAAACGGCGCCAGTGAACTCGCTGCATTACCGAGATGTGTTAAAAAAATAAATGTAGAAAGAAAGAAAACGCGCGCCTTGCCTGGCCCTTCGGAAGAAGTTCGGGGAAGCATCGTCACCACTGAAGGCATGTCGCGGCGCGGCAGAACTCGCGGGACGGGGAGACCACAATACGAAGAATCGAGAGGGGTGAGGAGGGGTCGCGAAACAACTTCTCGTGATCGGCCGGTTCCCTCCTTACCCTTCCTTTGTTCCCTCCTGCTTTGTTCCCTCCTGCTTTCCGTCTCCCGGTCAAAATTTGCGGTGGCTGCGTTGCCCAGTGGCTCGTTCACATTTCACATCCGCGCTTTGCTTAGTTGAAGTTAGGCTTAACTTTTTTGTAAAAACGTGCATCTTATGTCTCCGCGGAGCGTGAGCAGCAACATTTGAAGCTTCGGAAGCTGTGGTAAAAGCAAGATCAGTGGTCCGGATTTCAAGCATCTCGATGTGAGGACTCCTCCAGCGACGACTAACCGGGGTGCTTGGGATAATTGGTACTTTAATGTGAGTGAATGCGACGAATCTGGCAGGCAGCGTGATTTGGAATACGTGCGATGTGCTTCGACAGTGGACTGAACTTGCCACGATCCCTGCGTGACTTCGGCAGGTATCGTGCGTGCATACTCTTCAAGATAGTGCAGCACCACAGAGACGTGCACTTTTCGCCACAGGATACCCTTCCACGCCTTGCTGTGCGAATGCAACGGAGCAAGGTTCACAAAGGCAAGCATTCCAGCTAAAGATTGACTTTCCATTTTAATTTTCTCGCGTTCTCTCACGTTTTGCAGTGTAAAAAAATATTTGTTCACTTGTGTTTTAATGACCCCAACTAATATAAGGAACGAATTTTCGAACGGTTATTGTCGATGATCGTTTACTTTTTTTTTCTATAGAATAAATTTGCTTTTATGAACAGGTTGAGCGTCATTGACGGAACGCGATGATGGGACGCGATTTGGCCCTGCTTCCGAAGCACGGCCAAATCAGCTGAAAAGTGCCCAAATGAGTCTGGCTAAATTTTGTAGCGCTACTGAGGTTTCCCTGAAGGAATGACTTCTGTATTTCTTGTTAACAGCTACGCTGGTTTAACATTTACACGGCTATTAAAGAAATAAAGGCCGGGCGTGTCCCAGCGTTACGTTCCAGCGGCTGCTGGATCCACGAGTTTCCGCGACCGGCGTGTACCAGCGTCCAGGTTCCCGTGAATTTGCAGCAGGCGCAGTTTCGCATGACGTGCGGATGAAAGCTGTTCTGTACTAAAACAAATTATAGTTCTGACCGTTTCCAAGTCAGCACGATCATGGAGCATACAAATAACGCGCCATATTTTGTTTTTATATTTGGCAATTAAATAAAAATTATTTGTTTGGTGTAACAGCAACATAAGAGGGCAGTAAAAGCCTCTCCATGACAAAAAGTGAAGCCACGGTAGTGCCCAGGAACAGTGTTGTAAAAAGAGGAAAATAAAATGGATAAGCACCGCAAACTGCTTTTTTTTTCGGACTGTGATCAGGCATGTGCAATCTGCGTAACATCAAACTTTTGTATTGCATGCATGAATGTACCACTAGTTGCATTGCTTAAATGCCATTTGGTACAGCTTTCTGAAATCAGTTATTCACTGAAAACAATTTCAAGCTTGTACCAGAAAGGCAAGAATGACCCCAAATGCTTATGTTTGTTGGGCATATTTTTATTGAAATTGTTATTGAAATTTTGAAATTGAAATTGAAATGAAATTTTATTGAAATCCTGCATACTTCAGGTACTTAATAGAAACAACATCACGGGAAGTAAATTTCTTATGCCAAACAAGTTGAAATTGGAGACATGACAGGACTTACTACGAAAACAGATGGCAGGATTTACTACAGACTACAGAACAGGATTTACTACAGACTACAGGGCAGGATTTACTACAGACTACAGGACAGGATTTACGACAGACTACAGGACAGGATTAACTACTGACTACAGGACAGGATTTACTACAGAATACAGGACAGGATTTACTACAGACTACAGGACAGGATTTACTACAGACTACAGGATAGGGTTTACTACAGACTACAGGATGTCCCATTCCCTCGCAGGATCATTCTGTCGTATTTTTCTGTTGTGTTTTTCGACTGGGACGCAGTTGACTGCATTCAAATACGTATGAGATAACCTGCCAGTAACGTTTTCACAAGAAATGTGTGTCACGCAACGCTTCAAGGGAAGCCCAGATCGCCGACGGGAAAAAGGACCATCGTACGCTAGACGGCATACCTCAGACGTCGTGGTTGCGGCCTCAGACGCTAAGCTCAGTCGACATAACCGTGGTGGCTGCGCATCATCAGGTCAGCAGTGCTTTTTGCGTGCAACGTACTCCCAGTGAGCCTTACGCCTTTCTGTCAACCGACTAAAACGCACGTGCTCTGAGCAGGTTCGATGCCGGTAATTACTCTCTTTGAATAGAATAGAGGCACACTCCCCCGTTTCACGAAGGAAACTGGTTGAAACATACGTCTAAAACAAGAATCGTTCCTGACGATTAGTGGAGTAACCAGCAGCTACACTGCATCTGTTACCAGCTTTAAGGGCGTCAAAAACCACATAGAAGAGAGAAGATTCTCGCATCGTTTCATGTGTCCCACGCCATTCGCTTAAGGAATATCAAAGTGTAGCACCCTGCTTGTTCCAGTGCTAGTTTCGAGTTGGTGGTCTGGTGGATCCGGTAAACCAGTTCGGGATGATTTGGGCGGAGACAATGTCGGAACAAAATCCTAACAGTAGGTAGATTGAGAGTTATAATCTGCGGGCTTTATTCAGAGCAAACCCACTAGCATTGGTTTTGAACAAGAAACACTACAGAAAGCTGCGTCGTTGCTTAGTGTCGGCTTGAGCTGGTTGTCACTAGACTGCATGGTTGAATATAATACTCGCGTACATCGAGTTTTTATCTTTGCTACCAAATGGATATAGGTTTCCCAGAAACGAGATATAAGTTAAACTCATTTCTTCACATTACCACCAATTATACAGCGCTGCTTTTAGCTTCCGCAGCCACGCCCAATGGCGGGTAACGTTTCGTGCTCAATAATGGCTGGAGCACGTCTTGCTTAGACAAAGATTTGTTGTAAAGAACTATGCGTGTCCGTAATACAGCTTAAATCAAATTTTTGTGATGACGCCCTTTACTAGAAAGAAGGAAACCTAAAAAAACACTTCTAGTGTAAGTACTGACCTTTCTCAAAATGAAGTACAATTACTGTTCCGCTTTGGTGTTTTTGGTTGAGCTCTTCAGGTATTTCGAATATAAAAGTATTTCTGAATGGTCAACATTAAAGTTTAGTTCGCTATGTTGGCTTTTTATCGGGTCATCTAGGATACACTGCAGGTAGAGTGTGAATAGCATTCCAAGAACGCTTAGAAGGCTTTTCCAACATCGATCACAGAGCGTTTTTCAGCATAAATTTGATATGACAAAGCTCGAGTTATGTTTACAGTTAATTACCAATATAAACTTTACTTATTGAAGGCGTGAGAGCAACAGCATACCATAGACGTATTGGTGTACTCGAAGTGGATAGTGAATGAAAACACATCCTTGCATAGCTAGCGAAGGCTCGAAAACCTACAGGCGTTACTGCAAAATTCAACACAAATAGCAATATTGTTCTCTAATCTGCTAGTTTCCTTTGCAACTTCATTGGGAGATGCCGCAACGCAACACAAGAAATGTAGTGCTTAGTAAAATATACACAAAACTGTAGAATTCCTTGCTTTCCATGGGCTATTCTAGCTTTGGTTTGTAACATGTCACGCCGAATGCATTGCAAATAGCATGGAATTACGAGGAACCTGTAGAATTACGTCAGTTTTTACTGTGATGGAAGCTTAATATTGCATAAGAAGACCCAGGGGGAATAAAGCGCTATTCTTGAAATATTACCCCCCGCGTTCGGTCACGCGACAGCGATCCTGCAGCTTGAATGTATAATATAACGTGATCACTGGGAAAACCTCGCAATATGCAACCTTTAGGGAGCATGGAAGTCTGGCATATGTGCGTAAATTGTGTACTATATGCAATTTCGCAAGTTCTTCTTGCTGTCACAGTTTTATTTGTCGCTCGCCATCGGGAACTATAGTTGCTAAATATGTGTATGTGCTCTAGTGTATTGTGCTCTAGTGTAATTTGGGCTCTAGTAATTTCTTCTCTTGTAATTAGTAAATATATGCTCTAGTGTAATATGGGTAGCTGTCCAATTATCACACATACATTGAAAGGATATTATCACAATTATTTCAAGTGCAGGTGCTCTTTACAGCTCCGGAAATACAATGTCCAATTGGTTCCAAATACGATACCATTATGCACGCGAGTTTTTGTTTAAGCTGGGACTACAGACAGGCCCTTCAAGCCGACATCTAGAAACGCGCCAACCTTGCGTGTTGTTTTTTCTGGTTCCTAAACCTATACTGGTCGATTTTTCTCGAATAACGCCGGTACGTTCTAACTGTTAGCCCTTTACTGTTGGCATTTGGGGCCGACGTTGTCGTCACCCCCATACTTTTGGAACTAGTTTATCGATTTAGGCACAATACCGAATGGAAGGCAGTACATGAAGAAGCGGTGTGGTCCACCCTCCACTATTGCGCGTCAATCACCATTTTAAGAAAACGATTTTCATAGAACAGGCCGTTTACTTAGGTTAACAACTTTCAGACAGTAGTGATGTGTCACCGCGACGCTCGCCAGATAATTGACCAAGTATTCCATTGATAGTTTAGATTGGATGAAAACAATGCAGCCTGTATTACAAATTTATCAAACAACAATAACTCAGGAACATGTCCAACAAAAATAATCATATCAAAAAACCCTGAACTGTTTTTATGACACTTTGTAAAGAAAAAAGCTGGCAGTCGTTCAGCCTTCCATATCAAGAAATCGCTTTGGCGTAAAATATGTTCTTGGTGGTAGCCGCACCCAGTATAGAAACAGGCTTGCTGCTCCGTCCCTATGTTCAATAGTGCGGTTCAGTGTAGACAAATAACGTCAGCGACGGGAATTTCCAAGGAAGATTTCGAGCAGTTACAAACTATTCGGCAAAATTGTTGTATTTACAGTTTCATTAGGAACCAACTTTGTCTAGAATATCGGCCGCACACCAGGGTGTGCCGGAAATGTCTGTTCTGGTATTAGGCGGACATTTGTCGGGAACGCGATACTGAAATGTTTTAGGGGCCTTGCATTTTTTTCCATAAACCTTCCCTAGTAGTTTTCTTAGAAACATAAAAAACAATTTTTAGCCTGAATTTTTCTGGCTATTCATTGTAATTAGGCGTCACAGCACCGAACAATTTTGCCGAGTTGGCTTTTGTTTCTGGGCCACCAACATGCTTACCTACCGATAATTTCATAAACTATATGACTAAGAGTTGACACGACGACTTTTTCACTCACCCAATGTTATATTAACACGATACCATCATTCGTGCAAAGTTAAGCAAGTAAATTCCCATTCGTTAATATTAGCACTCATTCATTCCGCCCACCTTCATAAGATCGAAATACCTACCACATGGCATTGCAACTGAATCAGAAATAAGAACTTTCAAGATCTGAATTAATGAAAGGACCTAATTTTTGAGCCTCTGTAATATTTTGGCTTCTATTTTTTGCTTCCTTTGCCGCTGCTTTTTATCATCATTGAGAGCAGTGTTCTATGATTCAGTGTTATAAAAAACGGCTAATATCATAAAAACGCTCTGGGTACAACACAACTTCCGATATGAACTTTAGTTCATTGAAGGTGAAAGGCACAATATACCATTGTTCTAATGATTTGGTGGAAATTGTTCGTTGATAAAATCATCGTATTGTACAGCACGCCAAGGCTGACAACCTATATGCACTGGACAGATTTTCACAATAAGCATTGTATTTCTGGATTGTTCTACACTACAACAATGGGTTGGTATGAGCCTAGCCCTGTTAAACAGAAAGATGGGAGGAGATGCTTGGTAAAAAGATATGAGGCAGGAGTGACCTCCTCTGTCGTAGGTTTTCTGTGCGTCTTGAACGTATCCCGGGACAGGTATTGCACCCAATCCGGTATAGTAATCAGAGACACTTACGGGAATATTTTGTCTACCCCCCCTGGTATACCTTCATGTGTATCAGTGAAGACAGGACAAGTGAAGCGGCATTGCTCGAATTGTTAGTACTCACGTTCACACCACCCTGCATCTCTCCTTATGCTCGCGTGTAACATAGCAGCAAGCCTTTCTGCGGTTCCTTCAAATAACCAGCCTTACTCTCTCCACCGGTCTCACCCGTGCCCTGTCCTTCTCTGATATTTGTCTCTGTGCGCTAAACTGGTGGCACTGCAAATATTGTCAGTCGTCGACCATCTATTTATCCCGTTATAATTGCACATCTCGGTAGCACGACTGAAACTAAAGCAAGGCAATTCTGCGTAACGTTGAGATTAGGTTTCGTGATTTTGGGTTGCATGCCAGGATTTTCCGATTTTGAAGTCAGATATAGGAGCACGAAAAACAGTATTCGCTTTATCATGGAAGCAGATGAAATCTTGGGTGCACGGAGCAAAACGGCGTAATTATTTTTTTTGGGTCATATCACGGAGGCAAACCGTTCTGCGTTGAACTAGGAAGCAAGGGCTGTTTTACAGTTCATAACTGCTGGGAAGGGGGTGTGTTGTTATGGATTTTGTGTCGTAGTACTCAGATGGAATCTTCAGGAAACATAAAGTGAGTTGTTCGCAATCATGAGAAATATTGTCCCCCTTTCTGGCAAGTAGCCTTTGAGATTCCGTTCCTTATAACGAGCCCAATGCAAGCAGAAATGAACCGTTTGAAGGCACTTTGATAACTGTGTCTGTTTATATTTTTAACCGCCTATTTGACCCTCAACAAAGACCTCTTTTTTGATGATGCCTGGTTTACCCTAATAATAAATTCGTTCCTTGTAGTTCCCTTATTGTCTTATATGTGAAGATTCATCATTTGGCATTATGAATAATTTTTTCTTGGTTTCCAGTTAGGCCTTTTAAAAATTTACCACTGAAAAGGAGAGGAGGGTGCAACCGGCAGTATTCTGAACTCATGCCAGACGCTTGTGCTGGTATCCATTTGGCTACGTCCTTCCTTAGAGAAGTGTTCAATTGACAAAAAAAAACGGTTGTGTGCGGCATAACTCTTCAAGTATGAAACCAAATGAAATCAGATAAAAACAAACATTAACGGCAACAATTGTTAGCTTTGATGATAGGTTTCCGTTTATTTTTTGTTCACATTAGGCCGCCTGCCATGGCGCATACTGTTCGACTCGGAAAAAGTTTCCCGTGCATTTAGGTGCTCCGCACGCAATCTCGTCACAAGGCAAGGTAGGCCACTCATAGATAAGGTCAGTTATCACTATTTATGTAGGAATTCCCGAGTGCCTTAGCGTACTTCCGTGTAAAGTCGACATGATAAGACATAGTATATATAATCGCTCCAAGTTCAGAAGCTTAAGCAGTACTTTCTACATTGTTGGAGTAAGAGAAAACGACGTAGGAGAAAAATGGAAAATACAATTTTGCTGTGCTTACTGCTTTTTGGTGCCACTTTGACAAGTGGAAAAGGTGAGACGTTTCTTATGTTGGCCGTAGAGGTAAGAATGTGACTACAACCACAATGTTTCGTTGGCTGAAAAGCTTACATGATAGAGTACGAATTAGCAGCCAGTATTATGACCATGGTAATACATGCGCTCTAGACTGTGATCGTGCCCAAAGCCTAGACACTGCTTCACCTCGAAACGTCGTACTTTATTAGGACCGATGTATAAAATAGCACTCATCTCTTTGGTGGGTGGCCTTCTAATAGCTGAACGTTATGTATACGGTAGCATAAAACTCTAGCTTGAAGCTTTCCTTACCGTTTTCTGTGGGCAGAGAACTGCGGACGTCCTGTAATCCAGCCCTTGCTGGAGGCCGGGGACCGAATTTTCGGCGGCCAGGCTGCCGTCCCTCTTAGCTGGCCTTGGATGGCTCGCTTGCACGGTAGTGCCGGTGGGGGCTTCTGCGGGGGCGTTTTGATCAGCCACCACCATGTGCTTACGGCTGCGCACTGCATCTGGTAAGTTGTGCTGTTTTGTATGCAGGTACATTGTGACACCTTGAGAGAAAGCATAGGTTTTCATCCACTGGCTTTGATGAGTGCCTATTCTGAAGCAGCAACTAGTAGGCATTCGTGGGCCCACTGTTTACAGCAAAAGTGCTCAAGTATAGTTAACAGTGCCTTTATAGAGCCATATATAGCCATTTGTTTGCCTAATAACTGCAGAACACTGTATTGTAAATGTAGCGCGCGTGGAATGAAGAAGAACCTTCACACAACACTAGTTTTTCTTCCTGAGTTGTGTTTCTCCAGAAAAAGCCTGTCAGATGAGGAACTTCACTTATTCGCAACAAAAGAACAGTGGTGCACAGAACTCTCGTATGCCATGACGATTTTACGAGGATTGGAAGGTAAGTACTAAAATAAATGTATCCCTCGAGCAACGGCATACTGTGCTGCGGCTGAAATAAAGTGGCCTTACAGAAACGCACATGATTCAAAGTCACGGTATTTGATTCTGAGAAAAAAGTGCTTTAATTTACCAGAGTGACTGTTTTCAAGTAGGATTATTGGTTCGTCACAAAAGGGCGTTTAGTAAAGGCTGATTAAAAAAAAAGACTTGTATGCCGAAGAAGCAGCATCTCAATAATGTGGAACGTCGTAACAATTGCATAAATGCCAAGCCTAGACTTTTACTATATACAACACGGCATGTATGACATCTTTATGCTACTGCAGCATTGATATTTTTTTCAATTTGCTTCTACAATTCCTTCGATGATTCCACCTGCGGCCATTTACAGCCTACGCTAGGTTTTATACAGCCATATGCCAGACAGTGTACCCCGTGCAATACCGAGGAATAATTTGCGCACTTAACATCTTCAAGAAAAACAAAAAAAAACGATTTTTGAGAACTGAGAATTACCCCACTTCTATCAGAAGAGCAAAGTGCAGGAAATCAGATTGAAACGGTTCGTCGTAAGAACAACGTGAAACGTTCCCGTATGGGTACGTTGCAATTTTTACTAGTGACGTAGTAAAAACTGCACCCGGTTTGGTTTTTCCAGTCCAACTACAGGTACCCAGTTCACTGTGCATCTGGGGTCTCACAAACGCACCACGAGAGACCGAACTGAAGTTGTACACAAGGTGAAAAAATTCTGCGTTCCTTCTCAATACCCATGCCACCTGGTAAGTGTCTCTGTTTTATTTCTTTACCCTATAGAGCCTGGAGATAGCAGGAGTTCTAAAAAGAACAGGCGAAATTAAAAGCAAGCTTCAAGGAAGCGAACCCTACAAATATTTTTGACGTATTGCTTGCGCACATGTCACTTGCACTAATCGATAGTACACTATCGTGGAATTTTGCTAAAACAAGCGTCTTTAGGGGTCTTAATAAAACTATTTTAGGCAAACGACGCACTGTTTCAATTCTAACTGATCCCTCCGTCTGATGCACCCTGCACCTTCCTCACTCACGCCATCTGCAGCATTCATGACACTCAAGGCGATTTGCAGCGAACATTTCGGCACAGCGCCAAATATTCTTAAAACCTGATTTGTTTATTCAGCGTTTCTGGTGCGTACGTGCCTAGGAAAACGCAATTCTCTTTTGCGTCATATTTACGAGGAAAGCTTCCCCACGGCTTGAGGATATCTTGCCAGCGACTGACCCTCTCTAGTTCGTGCAAAGCGTTGCCAGTGCTCTCTGATTCCGACAGGGATAGGCTACTCCACAATAGAAGAGAATGGCCAGGCTTGATTGTTACCTGTCTTAGAGAGACTAGCATATGAAAACCAAACTGGAGTTTTAAGTGTGCACTTTGACAGGGAACTTGTAAACTAAACTTCGCAAATGCAACATAACATGATAAGGTATTTGATTTCCGCATCTTCGCAGTGTTTACGGAATGCCTTGTCAGCTACTTGTCGTATATAGTCCGATCATGGAGTCGTCAATCCTGCCGCTATTACAAAGTTTTAGTATATTGTGCGGAAGCCTACGTAAAAAGATAGCGAACGTTATTTCCTAACGTCACTGCACTGAGGATGCGCAGTACGCTACTTAACGTTTCTGCACCTAGCGGACGTTTATAACACGTACGCTATTTCAGGAAAATAGCGACCGTACGTTGACGTGATTGCCTGTCTGTGTGCTTACAACATGGGGGCAGGTAAAGCGGAACACCTCAACGTTACCATTCCTCGGCGATGAGTAACTGGCATCTGAGAGAACAAATTTTGAAAGCAAAGCTTTACTGCTTTCATCCAGCGATTTCGTGGAGGACGCGCAAGGTCACCTTTTGTCGGGAGACACACCCACGGTGACACACCCCTCGAAGCACATCGTGTGATTCGCTGGGTACGCTATTGGCGCCTGCGGGCGCGCCGCTGCGGTCGAGCACGGCCGGGCTGGAGGAGTGGCGGGCGCGCACTTTCATGAAAGTGCGCGCTAGCCGCTGCTCCAGTCCGGCCGTGGGTCGAGGCAGCTGAAGGCGCCCGCAGCATGCATGGGGGCGCTGGATCGTTTCAGGCAACTTGACTTGCCTCCCGCTCGGTGAAAAGGAACGGTGCGTTCGCCATGAATAAACGCCGTGTTTGCCCCGTGAATCTGTGTTCTCCCGGCCTCCTTCTGGGAGCGTTGCTCGGACCAGAACCGCTTTGCAGCGTGGTCGGGAATACAGTAAATGAAAAGTTACCCAGACGAAATCAAGATGCAATGAGATTAAGCCCAGCATTTGCTTTGCATACCCAAGGTTAGCTGAGCTTAGCTGTAGCCAGTTTTTTCCCTGCCGTCGTCTCACAAAGGTCGAGCGTTTTCCATTTTGACCTCGCGGTGAACGAAACTAACATGAAATCGCTGACTGCCCGAACAACGCTCCTGCGGGCTGGCGTCCGATGCCAGATTTGTGACGCTTTCGCATCAGGTGGAACACGAGGGTGGGCTACGGCGAGTCCAGAATTCGTTGTCGCTAGTGACGATGCAACTCGGTGTGCGGTTAAAAGTTTTCTCAGCTTTCGCCACAGTTAAGTGGCTTGCCGCTGAACCCAGCCAATCATCACCCAGCCTCCATCAGAAAAGCGGCCGCGGCGGCCGCTTTTCTGATGGAGGCGAAAAGCAAAAACGCCCGTGTGTTCGAGATTTCGGCGCACGTTAAAGATCCCCACGTGGTAAAATTAATCTGAAGCCCTCCACTACGGCGTGCCTCATCGCCTGCGTTGCATGGGCGCGTTAAGACCCTACAATCAATGCAAAGCAGATTACTAGCGGTGCTCTTTATGGCACCGTTCACCATGGCAGACTGCAAGGGGTGCAGTGAAGGCATGTTTGTGTCCTCCTTGCGAATGAGCATATTCCCTTTTTGATTAGTGGAATAAAACTTTGAAGCCCTAGACGTTCATTTGGAGGGGCCGAAAGGGTGCTGTCATTTTCCTTGCCCTAGTAGGCAATGATTCGACAGAAGACGTGACATCTTCAATATCTACAACTTCAGTGTAACATATTTACATATGAAATGATCCTGACATATAAGATATGTTATATTCGTCTCATCGGCTAAGTTCACATAGTTATTTCGGGAATTTTCCGATAAAGCAAGAGAAGAGTTACGACTAATTCCCGTGCCGTACTTTTCCGCAAATGGCCCTGTATTTAGGGTAGCAAAATACAGTTACGTTCACAATTTCTTTGTACGCTAATGATGACAAGTAAATGAAACTTGGTGTCATTATACAGTCGTTATACCGCCTAATTAACCTCCTTTCTAATTGTGCGACAAATAGCTCATGACAATAAAGTTTACTAATTGCCAGGTAATGTACTTGAGCCGTAGACAGGTAAATTCGAAATTTTGTGATCACTTCAATAACACTGTGCTTTTTCATACTTGTTTGTACAAGTACCAAGGTGTTCTTTTTCTGCCGATATTTCATGGGTCTCACGTCTTTATGCGCCAAAGTGTCACGTTGGCTGGGTTATCTACGTCGCAACATGGAAAATTCACCTACTAACATTTGTGAACTCGCCTTTCAAACATTCATCATGCCACAATCGGAATTCGCCGCGTCAGTTTGATCTCCTCACCATTATTACGTTATAAATATTATAAAAATTATACCGACTAGAGCAGGCCGGTTCATATCACGTAACTACAATACCAACTCTAGCACAGCACAAATAAAACTATACCTGCAACTTCCGCCATTAGACAGCTGTCATAATAGTGCTGCTTTGTGGCTTTTCCACAAATATATTTTCACCCAAAAACGATCCCGGCTACTACTTGAAATACCTCATTATTTTTAACGCAGATTGCATAATCACTCCAGTTTCATGAACATATAAGGTAAAACCAATGCATTTATTTCATCCGCACTGCCTCGTGTATTAGCTTTGGAATGAGCTGCCTGATGACATTGCCACCGTATCTAACCCCAAAACATTTCGCCGTCAGCTACTCGCACTTTATACTATTTATTGCTGTTGAAAAAATTATGACGCCTGTTACCAGGATTTGCGTCTATGCTGTTTCTATAAAAAATTGTTTGCTGTTTCGCTCTGTTAACGGCCACAGGTCATGTACGGTCAAAAAGTGATCACTTTGTACTTTGAAGTGGGTACTCCGTTCATATTTTGTTGTTACGGTGTTCCTGTCTTAAATTTATGCTTTTTATTGGTTTACGTTTTCAATGCCCCCCTTACTCTTCGCCCTCCAAAGGCCATAGAGTATTTATTTATAGGGTTTTTTTATTAATAAATAAATAAATTTCAGTACATTTTTTGGTAGAACAATGAATTAAATTGAAGGGAACATTAAATCGAAGGAAACAGCGCCTTCATCGGAAAGTTGTTTTTTTTGTCAAATTTTGCGAAGAGAGGTTCTTTCACCTCACGCAGTGTTCGTCAGATAATAGCCAAAAACAACTGTAGTGCTCAAATGCAGTGCCATTTTGTGATCTCCAGGTAAAGCATTGAATAAGCTCTGGTTTCTACTTCGTATTTTCGTTTCTACAGTCAACCAAAAAAGGAAGCTGGCCACCTTTGAACGACATCGCCATCATTACACTCCATGACAGAGTGAACTTCTCGAGCGCAATATCCCCAGTTTGTCTTCCCAGTCATCATGAAGTACTCCCAATAGGTTCTACATACTACGCGACAGGATGGGGATCGATCACATGTAAGCAGTACTTAAGACACCATGAAGCTTCGGTACCCACGAGTAGTAATCGGCAAGGACTTCTCCAATTTTGTCTTATTCTTCTAGGATAGACTAAATAGAGCAAGCGGTGTCAGTTCAGCCACGCGAATGGGCATCACCAGCAGAGCTGTATTGTCACCTTCACTTTGTAACGGCGGTCGCAGTAAATTTTTTTGTTCTCCTAATATCCGGTGATGGGCTTACCTGACAGTGAGACACATGCTTAGTGTGAAATCAAAGCACGTAGGCAGCTGGCTTTTCGCTTAGGACGTATGACTATAGCATAGTATGCAAAACGGGCCCTACACGAAATGCCTCCCGCTATCGCAATTTGGTGCCAACGCATGCACATAGAGATTCGCGATGGCGATTAAGACTTGCTGTCAACTCCACTAATGGAGGGCCCGACGACATTCGAAGGACACTTAGACAGGGGTCGCAAATGCAAAAGCAAAAATGTACCGTTGGACAGCGTAGACGCTTGGCGTCACAGCAACTTTCTCTAACACCTTTCTCCACTTGAAGCTTGACACAATTTGCTTGGGGGGACCTGCATCTGAAAAATTTTAAATTGCTTCCAGGCGTTCCTTAGCTCATGCACCGCAGCTACTTCATTTTGGCTAGCACTAAATGTAAGCACTTTTTGGGGCCTGGTTTTGTGGACTGGTGGACTGCCTCATGCTTTGAAGACACGTGGTGCCTCGGCAGTGTTGATGTTAGACATTAAAAAATTTATAACATTCTAAGTGATAGCGTATTATAAGCTAGGCCGACGTGGTGTGCTGCCAAAATCAAGATGCGCATGTTAAACCACCACTACACTTCAGAACACAACTATAAATTCGATCGTTTTCTGAAAAAAAACTGCTGCGCTGCCTTAGGGGCGAAGGGTCATGCTGCTAGGCCTATAAAAACGGTTTTGTCCCCTAAACGACTGTTTTGCAGATGAAGGCGAAAAACAAAAACGCCCGTGTGTCGATATTTCGGCGCGCCTGAAGGACGTCAACACTGAATATAATCCGGGACCCCACAGAAAGGCGGGCCAATTACTCCAGTTCTCGCTTCGGCTCGTAAAACACTAAAATGTTTAATGAACAAAAGGAAAATTCTTATTTATAATTGCATTTCTAAACATAGCAAGCATATTTTTCTGTATTTGTAGATTACTGCTAATAGTCGTGATTCATAAGAAGTAAGAAAACTATTGACTGAGATTTCGAGCTGTATGTTTGTTACGACTGGGTGAGCCACTGAGCAGTAATTTTCTATACGGCTGAACGACCGCTCGACTAACTGAATAACACCCAGACCACTGAGCTTTCTACTATATAAGTAAAAATTGGGCTCTCACAAACTCAGAACTTACAATTTAAAACTCTCCAGCTCTTGAAAGTTTGAAATAAGTGGAAGAAAAACGCCGCTATGCCGCGTAGGCGTTTCACAACCTTTGGATATTTTTATATTCATCACCGGGTTTTCTATATGACTAGGGCTATTTTTGAATGTTCAATATTGTCCACTTGAACATAAGTCGTTATACTACAATGTAGTCATCGTGGCAGCTGGAAACTTCCATCTTTCGCATGTGTCTACATCTGAAAGCGCAGCTCACAGTTGTAGTACCTGGCGTAAGTAAAAAAAACTTGTATTTGCTGTTGAGACAAGAGAGTTTAGGATTCCAAATATTGCATTACGCCTGGTATTTTACTCCCATTTCACTGGTAGAGTGACAAAAAACAGACGGTCTTACTTTCTCTGCGACCGTCACATATGCCGTACCGCTCAAGAATTTTCTTTTCTCTCAGCCACTACCGAGCATATAGGCCCTCCTGAACTAAAACAAGCCTTGGTACAAGAGATTCCCTGTACTGACTACCCACTTCCAGCAGAAGGCCTCATATGTCTCCGAGGTGTTACAGGATTTTTTAGGAAAGTAAGTGCAAATTTAATCCTTTTCCTTACTGCAGTTTGCTTACTCACGTGTGCACAAAATGCATGAACTCCTTTCTAAACTGCACGAGAATTCATTCAGGTAAGCTCGGGTCCCATTTGCAATGTTAGTATGAAGCGCAAGACAATGATCACAAATAAAGCCCGTGCTACCTGAAGCAAAGGAAGAGTAGGATGCGAGCGCATCTGATGTTGACGTGGATGACGGAAACCTGTTTGCTTACGTGCATAGGAACACGCGCGCATATAATGATGTATTGCACATCAACCTGTCACAGCAGCTCAAGTCCAATTTTACTTGTACTGATTCAAAGCACTTTAATATAACCCGCCATAAGCGTATTGTTCGGCTTTATTGTGGCACTTCATAATAATGTAATATTATTATAAGGAGTACTAGTTCTGTCAGACAACATAGAAAAACCTGCAGCAAAAACCTTGTTGCCGAAATCAAGTAATGGAGCAAATCTACGCCAAATGCTTTTTGCAGATTTATTTTTGACCTGTCTAGTCTTGTTTTTTTGTGTTTAACCCAGTAATATATCACCACCTATGCCTTTTACCCAGCCAAGTTTCAGCTCAAATAACGTTTTTTTTTCTCTGTTGGAGGGCGACAGTGGCGGACCTGTGGTTCATCACAAGAATGGAACATGGACATTATATGGACTTCCTCACCTGGTTCGGAGAATATTCAACAATATTGACGAATCTTGGGGGGCTGCAACGAGGGTTTCGTATTTTACAAGGAATTTTATTCAGCCTTACATGACCACAGAAAGTTCATGGCTGAGACCATGGAACCGCCGACGTTTCACGTGTTTTGAGTAGGTTTTGCAATGACGTTTTTGACAATGCCGTGATTGGAGAACCCAATATACGTCAGAAACACAGTTGCCAGCAATGGGCGCACGGTACTATAACCTAATAAAGCTATGCTTCGACTTCTTTATTTTACTAACTATAAACATCATGGTTGGTTATGGGTACTTACTCTGAAAAAGGCATAAGGTTGTTTCCAATTAGGCATGCTTTACGTTACATAAAATAAAACCAAAGCTCTGCTGGCTTCTACATACAGGTTTTTCTGAAGACTGTAAAGGCACAAACATGGTATTAAACATAAAAAAACTACCACTGTATTCGTGTCAGTACATTTTCGTCTCTGTTTTGGAAATAATAATCTGAAGCTAGCGCCCTGCGTATTGTTCTTTCATGAGAGCCTTCCTTCCTGGAGCCTTTTAACACAGCTGGCCGAAAATGCTTCTTTATTTGAAGCTTAAGTACCGTGAAATCATAGCCGCTATTTAACTAAATCAATAAAGTAAGTCCACACGATTAGAATTTGGTGAGCGTGGCGCTAGCGTTACAGTACATGGAGTGTGACGACACTCCCTCCCCTACAGGAAATTGTTAAGGGTTGCTTCACAATCTGAGATTACAATTTTTGGTGGAGGTTTGAGTGATGGGCATGGCAAAGACGTTGGAGTTCGCGGAAGTACGGCACCGAAGCGTTCGCGCATGTGATAAGAATAAATATTGGTTTCCAAACAGTGCTTATGCAGTAAAACATGGATACAAAGAATTTGACAAAAGTTCAAAGTTTTTCGTTACATGGATGTTCTTGTTGCATACAGGTTTTGAGTAAATGACGAAAAAACTAAACCAAAATTCTAGACATCAGTGAAGGGAAACTCACCATTCAGGATCTATTTTATGCTGAAAAAATGCGTGATTTGTGCCTTGTGCTTCTGAATGAGTGTAGGCATTACACAATGCTCCGAAAAACAGCAACCATACTCCCTTTTTACAAACTTAAGAATCACTTTTGCCTTTTGGAACTATTCGTTGCTTTAACGCTTTTCAAGAACAAACCTTCTGCTGGAAGACCACCTTTTCGCAAACTTAGTGCTTTTTTTCACCCTCGAAAATGTTGAGAGGGTGCTAGCTGGGATACTGAACCGAGCTGCGACATTCTCTTTTCCCGCGTACGGAGACGGCATTTAAAATTGGAGGCTAGTCATAGAAAGACAACACATTTCATTTTGTGGCTGCAGAACCTATCACTGGCGAACCAACAACACAGCAGTGGAGACTCTCGACTATAAGCCGACAGGCAGGCCTTGCACGTTAAAATTTCTCGCGAACAGAAACCACACTCGCACGTGGAAACGCATGGTAGTTTGCTGTGTGAGCGATAAAAAGTGAAGTGTAGTTACTCTTGCTTTCTCGTGTCATGCGAGACCACCTACATCTAAAGTGGCTGCTACGTTAGCCGCGGGATGGCGCTAACCGCTTCGTTCATCGTCATCCTCCTTACGAAGTTCGTTTCTAAGCCCATCTAGACGTTATTGTAGCGATCCGCTCCTTATAGCAGTTTTAATATTCGCTATATTCATACAATTTTCGGCCGATTTTTCAGTAAAATGACAAATAACCTGGGTAATCAGCTCAGCGTTACATCAAGGGTAACCGGCACAACCCCTGCATTAAATAGAGGCAGCAAACACATGGGCTTTACGGGGGCTGGCAATGAGAAATTGAAATTTTTCGATAAATAGACAAATTCGATTTTTAGAGGTTCATTACATCTGGTTAACTGTACTTCAAACGTGGTAAACCATCTCCATATCGAAAACATCAAATCAAGCGTGCTATGTTAACAGGTAAGCTCGACGGCGTACGGTTCCTCTCTAGGGATGGTGCTCTGGCGTATCTTGTTTGGAAGACGTCGAAGTAAAATACAAATCCCCACTCGTTTGCGTGAAGGGCAATGTTTGTTTGCTCGCTTATGCCAGTTATGATTCGAGGGAGAAAGCGTTCTCCTTGCATGCGTGCGGCAAAGAGTTAATTTCACAGGGTGCATTCAATGCCCGTGGCCTCATTAAAAAAACCCGTCAGTCAACGTAGCCACAAAGAATGAGAACTTGTTTACAGGCTTTGAGTATGACCCAGCTTTGCGACTTACTGTTCTTCTTGTAGCATGCATGGTTATTGCGGGGCAAGAAGGGATCGGCTATCCATCCAGTATTATGCTTGCTGCTGGGACGTTTTTTACGGTTGACCTGACTATGATGAGTTCGGAGGTCTCAGGAGCCCATTTCAATCTATTTCTTACGATCAGTTCCTAAAGGTCATTCCTAGTATCTTGTAACAGATATAACCTAAATTGTAACGTTCTGCTTTTGGTTAAGATTGTAACGCCATCAGCGTATATGACTTTTCGTAATTCTTCACGTTCTTCCATTCTCTCAAGCGAAATTTTGAACGGCCATCTTTGAATCAGAGATTACGGTCAAGCGCAACTGCCGCCTCCTCCGCCATGGCAGGGCAAGGGGTGCGAACTGTAAGGGAGAATAACGGGGGGTCGTCCGGTCAATTCATGATGGCCAGAACATAAGCATCGGGGTGACAGTATTCTTCCACGTCCACGTGTAAATTATCTGGTCTTACAGGTAGGTGACGCTGTAGAGCCTGCGCTCGTTGCATTCTGTGACCCGCATGATACAAAGGATGCATGTTGAGTAGTACAGGACGGACGACAAGCCGACCCCCAACCGGCGGCCACCACGCTTCTCTAGCTCCAGTCGCTCAATAAATCTCTCTTTCTCTCTCTCTCTCTCTATTCTCTCAGCGATATTTATTATTGTTAGCTAGAAAGTAAGAGGCGAGAGCGAGCGAGCGAAGCAACTTTATTAAGAAATTTCACCACCTTCCCGTAGAGAACAATGAGTAGTATCCGAAGCAGCCATTACGTCGGCTCAAGTTGACTGCGTTTCGGTTGTCTGCAGACATAATGCTCACCTCATCTATGATCACGCATTTCACGTTGCGAAAGGCCACGCGGAATGTGTTCAACTCGCTGGCGCTGAAGCCTCCGTACTTGTTGGTTGCCGGTGGTGTTCCGATAGAGCTTCAAAGCCGCGTGCACCGTGGAGAGGGAGAGAGAGAAAATGACTTTATTGAATGTTCCTGCGGAGGGAGGGGGCTACGGCCACGCAGGGCCGGCCTCTCCTAGACGAGGGTCAGGTCGTCCCCGAAGCAATGCCTCGCGGGCGTCGGCGCGTTCGGCGCGCGTTGGGTGTGCGGGCGTTGACCCGTCGACCCTCCAACGACGCTTCCCTACGCTTCTGCCCTGCAAGAGCAGCCTCGAGCCGCTGGATAGTCCGTATTTGTATCTCGTGCTCACTCGAGTTCATGGCGAGAGTGGTGTCCTCGGGCGTACGCCTTGCATCGTCTGCCTCTATTAAATGTCTTTCACAGCCCCACATCAGGTGGGATAGCGTTGCATTTGTTCTCTTGGAAATACTGCACAACACGTTTTCGTAGATGTCGGGGCACACGTGGCGCGCGAGCACCGGGGTGAGCACTGAGTTCGTCTGTAGTTGCCTGTAAAGCACTGCTTCGGCGCGGTTGAGCTTCGGATGAGGGGGCGGTTTGGTCCGCCTCCCAAGCCGGTACCATTGTAGTATCTCCCCGTATGATGCAAGGGGGTCTTGTTCGATGTCGTGGGACCCGTCCGCTTCCTCGTTGCGGTTGGGGTGGGCGCTGGCTCCAACGCTTGTGTGCGCCGGGAACCAGCGGAGATGGGTGACTTGTGCGGTTGGTGCTCCTCTGGCTGGGCACTGTACTGAGTCCACAACGCTCGCACTCAATAGGTTCACTGCACTTGCACTCACTGTGTTTTTGGCGTAGTTTGCGATAGCCGAGCGCGAATCACTGAGCACTGTAGTACAGTGCGGGTGTGACAGCGTGAGTGCGATGGCAACCTCCTCTTCCTGCGTGGCCGAAGGAGCACGAACACTGCACGCACTGTACACTTCCCCTGCTGTAGACTTCACCGCCACGGCCACATAGGTGTTCGGACGGTTTGGGTACCTTGCTGCGTCCACGTAGAGGGCTCCCGTGTCATTCGCGTGCGCCTCGGTGAGGGCCTTGGCCCTGGCCTCTCGGCGACCTGGATTATGGTCGGGATGCACGTTGCGGGGCAGCGGTAGTATCTTGATGCGTTGGAGTATCTTTCTTGGGAGGCTCTGTGTGTTGGGCGGATCCTTCCCCTTGCTGTCGCGGCCGTAACCGATTCGCTCGAGGATGCTTCTGCCGGCCCTCGTGGTTGAAAGGCATTCGAGTTGTGTTGTTCTTTGAGCCTCACTGATCTCTTCTAGAGTGTTGTGGAGTCCCAATTCCAGAAGTCGCTCCGTGCTGGTGCTGTTGAGTAGCCCCAGCGCGGCTTTGTAAGTCCTGCGGATGGCCGCATTGATCTTGTCCCTTTCGTGTTGCTTCCATGGGTGGAAGGCCCCCACGTAGGCCACGTGGCTCATCGCAAAGGATTGTACTAGTCTTAGGAGGCTGTGTTCCTTCATGCCCTGACGTCTTGTGGATATGCGTTTGATGAGGCGGGTGGTGATGCCCAGCTTCGTGATGACTCGGTCGACCGTGGCGCTGTTACCCCGGCTAGCTTCGAGGAGTATGCCGAGGACGCGGAGGGTTTGCACTCTTGGGATGACGCTGCCGTCGCTCGTGTGCAATGTAATTGTAGCGGAGTCTTCTTCTGCCTTCCTGCGGTACCGCCCCGGTGGTGGGAGGATGAGCAGCTCGGACTTGTGCGGGGAGCATCGCAGCCCGGTTCCCGCCAAGTGCTGTTCGATGGCGTCTACCACCTCTTGTAGTGTAGACTCGATGTGTCCGTCGCTCCCTCCGGGGTCCCACAAGGTAATGTCATCTGCGTAGATGGTGTAGCGAACCTGCGGGATCCCCGAAAGTCGCTCGGCCACGCCAACCATCACGAGGTTGAATAGCACTGGCGATATCACCGAGCCTTGGGGTGTGCCCACACTGCCCAGCTCGCGTTCCGGTAGCTGTAGGTCTCCCGCCTGCAGTTCCACGGTGCGGTGCGACAGGAAGTCGCGAATGTAGTTGTATGTCCTCTCCCCCAGGCCCAGGCGCGAGACTTTGCCAGGATGGCGGAATGGCGTACCTTGTCGAAGGCATTCTGGAGATCCAGGCCCAGCACTGCCCTGTTATCTTGGGTGGGAACTGATGCATCGAGGATGTCGTGCTGTATCAGAATCATCGCGTCCTGGGTGCTGAGCCTTTCACGAAACCCCAACATGGTGTCGGGGTAGAGGCCTTCGTCTTCCAGGTAGCTTTGCCATCGGCTGTTGAGGACGTGCTCAAGAACCTTGCCCACGCGTGATGTCAGGGAGATGGGGCGAAGGTTCCCGATGTCAGGTGGTTTGCCGGGCTTGGGGATGAGGATTGTCCGTGCCGCCTTCCACTGTTTGGGGAGGGCTCCCGCGCGCCAACACTTGTTGTAGTATCTTGTCAGGGATACGATGGCTCCGTTACTGAGGTTGCGGAGTGCCTTGTTGGTGACCCTGTCCGGGCCCGCTGCCGACTTGCAGTTTAGGTGCTGTAGTGTCGCTCGTACTTCCCACTCCTCTATGTCGCGGTCTAGTGTGGGGTTGGGGGTCCCGCTGTAGTCCTCGTGTTCTTCGGTGGGTGTGCTTTGTAGGTACCGCTCGTTGATGTGTTTGCATGTTTCGTCTTTGCCGAGTTTCTTGATGGTGGTGTGCATGATTTGCGCTAGGCGGTGACGTTGGTATCCCTTGCTCTTTATTTCGTCGAGGAGGTGACGAAGGAGCTGCCAGGTCCTGCCCTGATGTAGTTGTCCGTCGGCTTCGTTGCAGATGGCGTGCCACTGTTGCGTGCGCAGTTCGCGGCTGTATTTTTCGATGGCGCGACCGAGCTGGGCCACCCGTTTACGCAACTTGCGGTTCGGTCGTTGGCGCCGCCATCTTCGTTGTAGTGACTGCCTGGCCTCGATCATGTGAGCTAGGCGGCTATCGACTTGCCGGACGTCGTCGTCCGTTTCCACTTCCGTGGTTGCGGATGCGGTGGCTTGTACGACGGCCGCCGACCACTGTTCGATGTTCGTGATCTCACTTTGCGATTCTGGGCAGCCATTTCTGAAGCGGGTCCAGTCGGTAGTCTTGTGTTTGCGGCGACAGTTGTGTTGGCCGGCCGCGGATGTCGGGAGTGTCAGCTCGATGATGAAATGGCCACTTCCTAAGTTATGGCCGGTGTTCCTCCATTCCACGCCTCCCCTTGTTGTGGCGCTCGTGCGGACGAATGCCAGGTCGGGGTTGGTGTCGCGTGTCACCGATGTACCGATGCGTGTGGGCGCCGCTGTGTCGGTGTGGAGGGTGAATCCGGCATCTGCCGCCGCGTCGAGTAGGTCTTTGCCCTTGGCGGTGGTCCGATGATATCCGAGCTCCTTGTCTGATGCGTTGAAATCCCCACAGATGGCGATGGTATCGGTCGATGCCGTGCGTACTGCCTTGTGGAGGAGTGTCTTGAATTTCTGGTGCCTGTGTGTGGGATTGCTATATATGTTTATGAGGAGGAGGGACTCCTTCTTCTTGCCAATCACCACCTCGGTCGTGCAGTGCTCGATGGTGCTGCGGCCGAGGAAGTGTTCGTGCTTGACGAAGGTGAGTCCCTTGCGAATGAAGGTGCACACCCCCTGTGCCGCCCCTTTGCCACAGTCTCTGGCACTCGGGGGGCTTGCGTGCGTACGGTATCCGGGGAGAGTCGGCGCGTTTTCTGCGTGCGTTTCCTGAATCATGATGACGTCGGGGGGCGTCTCGCTGCTCTGTAGGTGTGGCTGTAATACCGCCCTTCGGCACTGCAACCCGTTGGCGTTCCAGTGCGAGACCTTTAAGCACGATCTTGTTGTTGGTTGAGCTGCCATTACGTGGTTGGTAGTTGGGCGAGGTGGCTGCGGTCTTTAGGCGCGTCTTCGTCGCGCCCCAGTTTCCTGTATAGGAATTCCTGCAGAGCGTCGAACCGTCACTCCATTGCTGTGAATCGGGCGTTAACTCGGTGTTCAAATGCGTCCATTCTCTTTTCTAGACGGTCGATCCTCTCGGTGCACCGTCTAAGGCGGACCGCTACGCCAGTTCCCCCCTGTGTACGGGGTTCTTGATCTTCGTCCCTCGCGAGCGATGTTCTTCGTGTTCTTCCTCCATGGCCGTTTCGGCGGGCGAAGTCGTCGTGGCGTTTTCGTTCTGGCTGGGCAGTTTCGCCGCTTTCTTGGGCGGTGGCATCGGCTGTGATGTGCGTGCGGTGGTCGGTTTCGGTGATGACGTTTGCGCGCCTTGCTGGTGGCGCGGTGTGAGTGAGGGCGGGAGGGGTACGTGGCCCTGTTCCCATTGTTGCTGCTTGACCGACTGCGGTGGCGAGTTCTTGCTTCTCGTTGCTTGTGGGTTTTCCAGAAGCCGCAGGGCTTCGTCGAGGCGGCGGTTGAGCCGCGCATTTTCTTCTTTGAGCGTTGTTATCTCGTCTCGGAGGCTCTGCTTCTTGTCGTCGTGCTGCGTCGACTGCGCGGGGCGTGCTTGTGGGGTTTTCGATCTTTGTCGCTTCGCGGGTGTGTTGGTAACCTCCGCCCACGTCACGCGCTCACGTGATTTTGACACGTTCCGGCTGCTGCTCTTCTCCCGGCCGCCCCGGCTTGCGGAGCGGCTGGCCGGGCATTGCCCTCGCTTGCCGCTGCGGCTGCGGCCACGTGGCTGCGGCTGAAGTGGCGGGAATTCGCAGTCGTCTTCTCTAGAAGGTCGTGCTTATGGTGTAACCGCGACTTGCTTGCCGATCCGTTGCCTCCGCTTCACCATATACGGTGTTTTGAATTTGTTAATGCACCCGGCGGTGCCGGTGGGGTGATGTCCCCCGCATAGTTTGCAGTGGGGCTTGCATTCCGACTCATGGTTCTCGTCCGGGTTCGCCTTTCCGCACGCGAAGCAAACTCGTACATTTGGCTGCGGGCAGACGTCCTGTCGGTGTCCGATTTTGCCGCACGTCTTGCATACTTCGTGGTGTTGTCTGTATAGGCTGCACCTCACGAGCACTGCTCCATATTTGACCGTTGCTGGCACTTTGTTGCTTTGGAAGAGCACGATCACTGTGGTTGAGCTACCGATGCGGTGCGCGTCGATCGCCATGGCATTGTAGTCGTTGACTATGTTTTGTCGAATTTCCTCTGGGCTGTCTTGGGCTGAAATGTTCCTGATGACGCCCTTGATTGTATTGTCCGGTGCCGCGTGATATGCATACACCTCGTGGGTATGGTCTCCGAGTGTTAGAGCTCTGAGTTTGGCGTACCGGACCGCGCGCGTTTCACTTGGGGTGCTCAGTACAATGATGTTTTGCGCGACGTTGGGACATATGGTGTCCTGCATCGTTTCTTCTTTTGGCGTTTCCGTCGCCGTCATTATGGCGGCCATCAGTTCAGTCGCGTTGACTGGGCCCGTGTGTAGGCCGCCTCGTGGTCTGATGATAATCTTGAACTCGCTGCGGGGTATCGTGCCCGGCATGCGTGCAGCTCTCGTTAAGGATGCATTGACTTTCCTGGCGTATTGCGCCCTCGTAGGCGGAGACTTACTTGCCTTGGTGGCAGGCTTACCAGGGGTTGCTGAAGTCTGCGAGGCCTCTCCTCGGTGAGGTGGCGTTCGTCGGCGCTGGATGGTACAACCCGCGTGGTCGCCCGGCGAGAGACCTTCCCCCGGTACGGTGACTGTCGTTCGGCTGGCTTGTCGGTCGACGTGCGCTTGCGATTGAATTTCGTGCACAGGGCTCGTATCCATTGTGGTGTCCATCTCGTTCGTCGCCGGGGTGGTGTCGGTGGTCGAAGGCATTAGGCCTAGCAGCCGCCGCGGCGGCGTGGCCGGGAGCCGTCCTCGAGCTAGGCCTAGGTTAGGCTTAGCAGGGCCGCACCGATTCGGAACATAAAATGTTCGTAGAATCCGTAAAAATGCTCGGACTCACCAAAAAGTGGTATCGGTGGGTTCCGGAGATGAAGCCTAAAACGTTCGTATAATTCGGGACTCGCTGGGGCTGATTGGTCCGCCGAAAATTCACATATCTGCACCGTGGTTTCTCCAACTGCCACACCAGCCTTTCCGGTGGTCCCGCAGATGACGAACGCGTTGTAGGTGGTGTTGATGCCGGGGTTGCTGTACTGGTTGTAGAGGTACATGGTAAGCGGGAGGAGGAACGTCTTACCGCAGCCGGCGGGATCGGTGAACAAGACCAGTAACGGAGGTTCTGACGGCGTCGCCTGCCGGTGGATGATCGCGCGCAGTAGCTCATGTTGTTCCGCGTTTTTCATTCTCATCAAGTTGCAGTATTCGTCGTGGTAGATGATGTCCTGGCGCTTGCACACGGCCGCGCACGGACTCGCGTGTTTCATCAGGCGCACCAGATCTTGGCTCGGAATGAGGTCGGAGTCTTCGTGTTCAGGGTGGACGATGAAGGGAGTAGGAGGTGCTGCTCCTTCGTTTTGTTGTTCTTCTTCTTGTGCCATCTTCTCCGCGGTGCTGTCCGCGGCGCTGACGCTGGCGACGACGCAGGCGTTGTAGGTGGTGTTACCGGCGTCTAAGCCCGTGGCACTAATCTAGGCGTTGCGGGAGGAGGTTCTCCTACGGAAAGATGTCGACAGTGGTTAAAGGCGAAGCTATCTGGTGACGGATTCTTTGCTTGGCCAATCTTTAGGCGAATCCTGCCACAATCATCATCAGCGGTGCCTGGCCAGGCATGCGCAGTGGGGGTTTGGAGAATGGCGGAGGAAACAGGCGCCACCATAAGCTGCTTCGCATCTTAAATGCTGCAGAACGATTAGCCATCCTATGTAAGGGAGGCGTCATGGTGCCGCGGCGATGACATCTTACAGGCTTTTTGGCACCTGTACTCCGGCCGTGGCATCACTACTCCCTTAAGGTGACTGTGCCTGCCACTGTTTTGGGGTAGCAGCCTCCCTCCGGTTTCGCTCCATCGTTGCCTTTCGAGGGCCGCCGAGATCTGCTGGACGGTAAGGGCTTGGACCTTTTAAATGCAGAGCATTTCAGAAACTCACGATGTCACGCGCGTTGACGTCCGTAGTCCGCACCGTCGTTGTCCCTACTATATAAAAAAAATACTATCCCGCGCCCGGTTTCGATCCCTCGACCGTGCGGGCGGAACGCAATGTACATGGTGCTCTACCCACTGCGCCACAAAGCCGACACAGAATGGGACGCTACGAACGCGCCTTATATCGTTGAATCACTCAAATTACTGCTGACGAGCGCTCTCTCGTCAGTAGTTGCCACAGGTGCAAAAACATTAACGTAACGCAAACTACTTAACGTCGTGCGCCCCCGGAAATGCTCCGCATTGGATCGTGCCCCTCGCGAGGGGGATGTTTCACTGCGTCTTCTCTCAGTCGCGGGACCCGTGGCGCCATCTGGCGGAGGCGCGGCACAACTCGTAGCACTTTGAAAAGATGCGGCGCCAGTCCGCTGTGTATGTGTGTGCCGCACTTGTTTTTTAATTAAGCGGCTCACGACATCGGTACTTGGGGGCATTCGCAGAAACTGCCGGTGATGCGGATTGAACAGTGCTACGGCAGCTCAGCTCTGTGATTTCCCTCCGACGGTAACGTGGTCAGCTTTGTTCACACAAAATCCATCGGTTCGCGGCACCCGCTGAAACCGAAACTGCGACTGGCCGCATTTAAAATGCCTCTAATTAAACAACCGTCGCACGCTTAAGCAAATGAGGTTCCTACAGGTGATAAGTAGGTCACTAGCTTCTTATAGCAAAATAAAAGGAGATGCGCAATGTTTTATCGTAGCAACGCGTTGGAGCCTCGAGACGCAGCGAGATTGCTGTCATTGGCGTAGCTTCGTGTGGGTTTTCGGCACAGTCCGAAAGGATGTGAACCGCAGTGGGACTCTCCTTTCGGCACAAACAACACAGGTCACTCACATAAACACTCGGACATATGTGCTTCATCAGCACCGGGATGAGTAACAACCCTGCGTGTTTTTATGGAAATATCACCGCTTCCTCTCGGGAAAAGTTTTGGATAAGTTGGCGCCACAGTCCTTCTCTCTAGTCTGTACTGCTTCGCGATTTCGTTGAGGTCATTCTGTCCTTGGTTTCCTACCACCACGTCGGGTCGACCGCAGTAGCAGCGGCATGTTTGGTTAGTCCACGCCCCGCCGCCATCGCCGTCGCGTTGTGGTTTGCTTTGCCGCAATGCGACACATCACTGCTCATGTGCGCCAGAAAGCAGTTGATCACAACACACCGACATCCATTCGCGCGATCGACCGCACGAAACACACGTGGAGTTTCACCACACAGTCATCCTCTTGCGTAGTTTTTCACTGCCGTCCTAGAATAACAGAGCACAGCCACCTCCTCTGCTCGAGCGCCTTTCGAGTCCACTCATTCAAGGCGTCAGTTTTTGCACAGGTCGATACCACAACGACTGCTGCGGCGAATGCCTTTCTACCATCTAGATACTCTGCCGCGTTCACAAACACAGCACCATTGTCTTTGGCATAGATATCGATGCGCGCCTTCGCTCTCGCCGCCCGCGGCTCATTGTTGAACTTGGGGTTCATATTTCTTGGCACCGGATATACCCGTAACTGTCTGCTAATTGCTTCCAGTACAGGCATGTCTGTATTTTCGGGTCCCCATTCCTATGGCCCCAGTGCTATGTCACGCCGCACTTGTCTGCCCGTTCTTGTTTCCGATAGTCGCACGAGCTGGGTGGTCCTCAGCGCCTCCGCGATCCCTTCCAAGGTGTTATGCCCTGCCAGGGCGAGGAACGCTTCGGTGCTTCTGCAGTCGACACGTCTAACCGCGTCCTTCTACACTTTGCGTATAAGCGCGTTGATCTTATTACGTTCGCACTTCCTCCAGTTGGGGAAAGCAGCAACGTATGTATGTAAGCTGGGTGAGTATTTCTACCTGCATGTCGGCTTTTATCTTTCACACCCTCTTCTTGAGGCGTACTGCCGTGGTGACTATGGCAGCGATATGGTTGACCGCCTCGCCGTTCCCTCGTTTGCGCTCAATTAACATACCCTGCACTCTGATCTTCGCTACCTCCGGGACAACCGCTCTTCTTGATATTGATTTTCTCTTGCTCTCTCGCAGAATCCATGCCTTTCGTCTTCCTTGCTACTCCCTGCGGCGGAATCACCAACAGCTCTGACTTGCTTGGAGAGCAGACGAACCCGCACCCGTCCCTCTGCTCCTCGATAGCATCAAGCGCATCTTGCAATCTACCCTTGATGTGTCCGTCACTTCCACCAGGGACCCATAGCGTTATGTGATCGGCATAGATGGTATGTCAGACCCCCGAGACTCGCGAGAGCCGCTCAGCCACCCCTACCATTACAAGAACGAAAATTATTGGAGAGATGACCGAGCCCTGGGGGCACCGACACTGCCGAGCTTCATGCCTTTAAGCCGCAGGTCACCGGCGTTGATCTAGGTGGTCCGCCCCGTCAAAACATCCTTGACGCAGGCATATGTTCTCTTGCCCATGTTTAGCCGTGACACATTGGCAAGCGTTGCACAGTGCCTCCCTTCCTCAAAAGCGATCTGCATGTCCAAACCCAAGAAGGCTCGTTTATCTTTCGTGTTATTAGTGTCATAGAGGATTTCATTTTTCAGTTGTATCATCGCATCGCGAGTTCCGAGCTTGTTCCGGAACCAGATGACGGGTAATTGCCAATAGTAATAATAACGGCTGATTGACAAAGAATACAGACAGAGAAAAAGGGAGAGAAACAAAAGATAAGGAGTGCATAAGGCTGGCCGGCAGGCTTTGTGCTCCATTTATCCGCAACGGGATGCCTTTGATGAGGTTGGTATTGTTGAGGAAGGCCAAGACAAGTAGGAAGGCTTCCCGCCGGATGGGGTTGAGGCCTGTCGGGAAAAGCGGGGTCAGTCAGGCTGTGATTGGGCAGCCCGAAACGCTGGAGTGCGGCGCAAAGCTCTGCTCTCGGGCCGCGTGCGTAAGAGTATAGAGCAGGCGTCCCTGCTGACGCGGCCATGCCAGATGTGCGGAGCTTGGGCGCTGATGATTCTGGGGTCAAGGTGCTTCGTCTCCACCTCACGAGCCAGAATGGGTTGTGCGGCGTGGAATGGCCTCAGGTCACGGGAGGCAGGGACCTCCTGCCTCCCATCGCGGGAGGCAGGGGTACCTGCTTCCCGTTACCAGCAACGAGGAGCCACCTCTTTGCGAGGGTGCCGACATCAGATAGCAACCAGTGCAGCCGCAGGTCACAGGCCCGGGACTCCACCAGGTGAAGCTTCGCCGCCAGCGACCACACCACGTAGCCGCTGGAGCTCGATGGCTGGTCTGCCGCTTGCAGTCACAAGATAGCGGGTCGGAAGTTGGTGAGCATGACGGCCACCTGAATTCGGTTGCCCTTCTCTAGGAGAAGGTCTGCAGCAAGGTGCCTCCCGGCCAGCTGTGCATGGCTGGAGGAGGCGGAGCAGGGCAGGAAGCGCACTCGACTGGTGTCCACCTTCATGTGCGGTTCCAGCTCTGCCCATATACGATTGCACGGAGCCGTCTGTGTAGACCTGCAGGAGGCCGACCATCTTGTCCTCCAGAACTGCAGCAATGTCCTGATGGATAGCCCGAGTTGGTGTTGACCGCTTGCTACGAATCTTCGGGTGCGTGGTGCTGATGCGAAGAGCTTGCCTGGTTCTAGGTGGTGGTGTCTCGAGGGTGTGCGTTGCGGCAGCGTAATGTTTCGCTCGTAGATGGACGCCAACATGCACATCTGCAAGTAGGGGCAGCTGCGGTAGCACTACAGAACGGCTGCTCGACCGGGTGTGTTATGGAGCCGGTGGATGTGGTGCAGCCCCATCTGCGGGCCCCGCATCTGGATCGACCAGGAGCTGGCCTCTGTGTAGGTAACCGCCGCCAAGGACGTGCTCGGGAAGCCCATGCACAGGCTTATCACCTGGTGCGTTGCCACAAAGAACAAATAACGACGCGGCACGTGCTACACAGAGGGAGAGAGCGCGGGAGTTTATTTGAAGGAAAAAGCACACAGGTTTTTTTGTCACGTTAGACTGGCCGTGTTATTCATGGGGGTTTATTGCTCAAACGTACAAGCGATACGAGTGGGGCATATGACGCATTTCTGAAAGTGCCTTGTATTTACAAGCCGGGTGCAATAAGTTTGAAGGAACAAGTTCAGGACGTAGATATGGAATGGAATGCTTACAAAAGAGGAGGCTTTCATGAGCATCAAATCTCTGTACCAAGCACTTGATATTAACAGCTGGTGCGGCTGGCGATAGATCTCTAAAGACCCATATAGATAGATCTCTAAAGACCCATATCTGTGTCATAGTCTCGGCAAATTCAGAGACAGCGCTCTTTGGGTAAAGCCTTTGTTGTGCATTAACTGACTTTTGGCGAGCTTTAGAATGCACGCATTTTATATGGAATCCGTTTCTATAACATGAATACCTGCTTGATATATTGTTGCGTTGACATTCATTGAAGTAAATTTTATTTCTGCAGTTTTTTACCCTAATTGGTTTTATGATTTTATCCTTCTTGTAGAAACTGTTAAGCATAAATATTGCTCTCAGTGATGATAAAAAATATTGTAGACATTTCTGGGAGTGGTATTCAAAATATCAACCGCTTGTGTAGCATTCATCACACAAAAAAAACTCCCGTTCAACAGTGGAACGTCACGTCCAACGAAAAGAAGGCTCCTATATTTGCAAGCATTAGAAGAGCTCCAACATTGAGCCCTCTGTTTCAACGCAGATTGAATCATTCTGCTTTCAGGAAGAGAGGAAGAAAACTATTTTTTGCCAGCCCCAGTCCAGGCCGTCATTCCACTGACTAATTATCAGACGGCTGAACTGTATCTCGCCCAGAGTTCCTCACTAAACAAAAAGTGGTGGACCAGCAGGAATAGACGTTTACGCTGAAAATAGGCCTCAGTCTGTCGTGGCCGTAGGTGTGGTGGACAGCACTTCCAGTATAGGTGTACTGATGGGTGGGAAGGACAGTTCTGTGAACGGCCAGTAGGGCGACTCGGGGATACATGTTTGTTGTCAGTGTGTCAAACCGGGATTTTTTTTGGGTTCAGTTCGGTTTCGGGTTCAAGCCTTTCGGGTTCGGTTCGGGTTCAGTTCCAGAGCACCATTCCGTTCCGGTTCGAACCGGTTCGAACCGGTTCAAACGGGTTCAAACGGGTTCGAAGAAAAATAGCAGGCGTGTTTTTTTCTGTTAGTTTTCTGTGCTCCTTTTTCGTTTCCTTATCAAGTCAGCATAAAAACAAAGTCATAATGAAGGTTTCTTTGTCCAAATATTTCGTCTTCGCCAAACTAAAGTGACCCTGCAACACTTTTTTCAACTCTTTTCTAAATCTTGAGTGCTTGCAGGAAGTAGTCAACCAACCCATTAAACTATGGGGTCGCAATGTGCCTCAGCCAAAAATTACTGCTCTCTCCTCGTCAGATGACATAGAAACTTGCTCAAAATATTTTTCTCTCCTTCCCGGTCTTCGCGTTCTTCGACCGCTGAATGACGTCATTACAGCGGTGTAGCGGCTGTTTGCAGGCTTTCCTTAAGTTGCAGAATATAACGCATTTGATAGCCACTTAAAAAAAGCCACAAAAGCGAAGCAGAAACGGAATAGCGATGGTTTTATGGCAATAGCGATAGTTTTCGCAGCGCTTCCAGATGCGAAGAAGAGTGAAAGCGTTTATCGAAAGTGTTGATTTATTTATTTACTGCTTTCTTGTTTATTTATTTATTTATTTATTTATTTATTAGATGCGACGCTGAGAGCATCTCTTGCCAGCGGCCCTGTCCTGCGTCCGTCGTCGTCGTCGTCGACGTCCGCGTCCGCACAGCTGCGTCGCTCCTCCGGTCACCCCCTCCTCCTCTCGCCGTGATAGCGCGCCCTCTCCCCCAACATCTGTGGCGCGCGCAGTGCGGCGCGCTCTCTCACTCCGCCGGTGGGCGGCGCTGCACGCGGCGCAAGCGCGCTGCGCGCATGTGCCGCGCCCTCTCTGTCCTCGGCCTGCTCTCCTTAGGGCGCGCTGCGCATACAAGCGGAGTGCCGCGCTCCGGCCGGTCTCTCAGTCGACGGTCGTCCGCGCTACACTTGCTCTCTCTCTCTCTCGCATTACCCGACGATTGCTCACGCAATTCGAGTAATCGACCCAACGTAAACGCACAATGGAACCCCCTTCAGCGTCGCATCACACCAGGCTTCCCGCGAGGGGAGGTGGGCGTAATTTTTTTATTTGTTTGTTTGTTTATTAAATGCAGAGCATTTCAGTAACTTACGATGTCACCCGCGTTGACGTCCGTAGGCGTCCGTAGTCGTTGTGCGCACCCCTCCCCCTACACTATATAAAAAAAATACTATCCGGCGCCTGGTTTCGATCCGTCGACCCTGCGGGCGGAACGCAATGTACATGGTGCTCTACTCACTGAGCCACAAAGCCGACACAGAATGGGAGGCTACGAACGCGCCTTATATCCTTGACTCATTCAAATTACTGCTGACGAGCGCTCTCTCGTCAGCAGTTGCCACAAGTGCAACAACATTAACGTAACGCAAACTACTTAACGTCGTGCGCCCCCGGAAATGCTCTGCATTTGATCGTGCCCCTCGTGAGGGGGATGTTTCACTGCGTCGCCATGTGAACAGTTTGCCATTATAGTTTCCGCCCGCTCCGGTCGGTGTCGCCACGGTTCAAACCACGGCAGGGGAGCTGCGCGGGCGTTCGTTTTTTTGTTCATGATACTAAAGAACTATGCAATAAATAAAACTGCTTAAGATTTCAACTGCGTGGTACAGTAAATTTACTCCATAACATTCTAGCAGCAACACATTCGATGACCTTTTTATTTATGTTGGGTTTAACGCGCCGACGCAACCCCGACGACGAGGCGCGCCATAGTGGAGCGCTCCGGATTAATTTTGACCACCTGGGGATCTTTACGTGCGCCGAAATATCGGACACTCGGACGTTTTCGCTTTTCGCTTCCATCAGAAAAGCGGCCGCCACGGCTGGGAATCTAAACCGCGTCTGTGTGCTCAGCAGCGCAACTCCTTAGCCACTGAACCACCGCGGCGAGTTTATCTAAAGTGTTGAAGAGCTCCTTTATCTGTACCTGCAAAATGTTTTCTATGGTAGTGTGACGACTATGTGGCGCCAACTGCCAAGCGTGGCAGGTGGCATTTAGAGAAATTTCCTTCTTCTCATCTTTTATCTCCTAACAGAGCTGTTAGAAGGAAACAATGGCTATAAAGACTCATTGGACGGCGTGTGTAAGGTCCACTTATGAGATTAGCGGCCAGGCGCCCGGGCTGCTCGTGGGAACCCGCCGCCCTGTCTGACGACGTAGCACTGCCAACACTGCAGAGCAGTCGACGCTAATTCGTCACGGCGCGCACGGGAGACGTATCGTCTGGCCCAACGCATACCTCAGGGATAATCCCCCATTGCGAAAGCAGACGGCGCCGCCGAATTCCAGGAACGTCGGCTCGACGCGCGGAGGTGGGGGATTACCGGCGTCCCCATTGTTGTCGCGCCCTGGTCAGCATGACGCACTGTCGCCGTCTTTCGCTTTCACCCCGCGGGGTCGCCCGAACTTGCTCGTCTGCGAGCGTGCCGTTGACCCGAAGATAGCGGCGCCTCATTGAATATTCCGTGACGTGCTGAGTGGCAGCTGTCTACGTGAAATCGGGCACTCCCATACGCGTGTACGAACGCTACAGGGGCGTTCCCGGCAGAGGGTACGTGATCTCGAGGTTTTATAAGGCCGAACTTGGCCGTTGGAAATCGTTCTTGTCTGAGCGCTGAGCTGGCAGTTCCCGGCGGGACAAGGAGTCTCGACCGCTAACGCTAGGTTGGGATTTAGGAGCCCCCTAGTCGAGGTTAAGATCGCGTCGGAGGTTTAGGGTGCAGCGCCGCACCGGGCAACTAGACGGATCTTGGGGCGAGACAGAGTCTCGGCCGTGGTTTCTCGAGCGGTTTGTGTACGCTCCGGGAATAGGAGAGTTAGACGAAGTTGTGGAGCTAGAGTGATTTGTGCCCACTCGGAGCTAGCGTCTAGCTGAAGTTTGCAGTTTTTCCTTTATTATTCATGCACCCAGTTTTCCCACTGTAAATAGCTGCATATAAACCCTTCGTTGCATTTAATCAACCTCAACGCCTCGAGTTCGTCAATTCGACCGCCGTCTCCAAGAACTTCAACACCATCACCTAGCCAGCCGCCTGCCAAATCAACCGGAGCCCGGGCGATTGGGTTGCTGATCGACACCGGACTTCGGGGAAACGGATCTTCACTGCGTGTATATGACAGCATTGGATAGGGAACCACCGGAGATTGGAACTTGCTAATGGCCCTTCAGCAACCGGTATCAGCGATTGGGCTTAGGAAAGATGATAGCCAAGTCAAGTCACAAGCAGCAGTAATGATCACTTGTAGAGAGAGAGAGAGAGAAAGAGAGAAATGAAGTTTAATTCAATCGAGGCAAAGTTTCAGAGAGACGTCCTCATTCGACGGGGCCGAATCGACAGCCGTTTCCAGCAAGAGCTACTGATCTTCCAGGCCGGAGCTGGCCATGGCTGTCTCCCAATTCTCTATTGAAACGTGGAGGTCGGATGGATCTACGCCACACTTCTCGCAGCCGCCTACTATGTGTAGGAGGTTCCCAGGCTCTCCACAGAAGCAACGAAATGGAGAGAGTTGTGTCCCGTCAAAGAGGTGAAGTGTTGTGTTCTTTGGGAAGGTGCATGCCCACAGGGTGCGCAGTAATCTTTCCTGGTTAATCGGTAGCGATTTGTGCGGGGAAGAATACCTTCTATAGAAGAGGCCATAGCCTTGAGTAAATTCCTGGTCTGTGACTGCAGGATGCATGCACTCGGGCAAGGCTTCATCAGCGCTGGCTAAGCGAGTCAAATCTCGACCCACGAGGTTGGTGATCTTGTTTGCCGGGGATGAGCTGGTGCCCGTACAACCGTGACTGGTCTCGTATGTGGTCTCTGGTTGATCATCGGAAGTGTTGTAACATGCAATCGACCGTTGGCAAAGTTGGGTCACGCCTGCTGAGAGTCTGTCATAAGAGTTTTGGCGTGACAAAATTTCCTGATTGGTCGAGAAGGAGAACGCTGCAAAATTTCCAAATGCCAAGGACCCCAAAGATATCATGTTTGGTCCAACAGTGGAATCCGCCTTAACTGACTCGCTAATTCTTTTAATCCAAATTAATCAACACATCAGTCCCACTAATTCACCTTAGCTCAGGCACTCACCTAACTAATTCACCCCAGTCTACCCACTAACCCGCACTAATCGACTTCAATCCATCCGCCTCTTAAGTTTAAGGTTGAGCAGATTCAATATAACATGAAAATGCTATCAAATATACCTTAAAAGTGGAAATTAGGATTCCTCATTTTTTATAACTCATGTTCTCTTAGAGCAGTAACCAAAGGACACAACGGCACTGTATACAAGAAAAAGTGACGTTAATTTTGACAACTGCCAGTGTTTGGTCTCAGTGCTGTTTGTATATAACTGCCCATTCAAACTACAATAAGTGGAAGATATGGATTTGTTGCTGATGGTGCCCCTGAAGGCCTTCACAAGCGGACAGGGATGGATGCGAATTACCAACACATTGAAAACTTTACACGATTTTAAACTTTACACGATTTTAATAGAAACCATGAAGAGAGAGAGAGAGAGAAAACATCTTTATTTGTCCTGCAAACGCGACGCGGCCTCACGTGGTGTCAGCCGGCCACTCGGCTTCCATCACCTACTCATGCCTACCCCCGGGTGGGGGTGACACTTTCGGGCGTTGAAGCTCGAGGGCGTCCGACACTTGCTGGACGGCCATGTGTTGTATGACGTAATCTTTGCACGCCGCCGCACTGACAAGGTACGGCGGGAACGTCTCTGCTGCACTGGCCTCGCTCGGGTGTCTTCTGCAGTCCCACAGGATGTGGGCCGCCGTGGCCCTGTCCTTCTTGCACATCACACACACATCACTGGGGTACACCTCCGGGCATATGTGTTTAGCTATTACTGGAGTCATCAGCGCACGTGTTTGCAGCTGCCTAAACACCACTGCTTCGCGTCGCGTCAGCTTAGGGTGGGGTGGGGGTAGCGTCCGGCGGTTAGTCCGGTACCACTACAGGGTGTCCTTGTAGGTGGTGAGTGGCACCACCTCGTCGTCTTCCTCCGCCGCAAGTTGGGGGCTCGGGCTCGCGCCGCGGCTGGTGAACGCGCGTGCCGCCCGGTCCGCCTCCTCGTTGCGGTTCTCGCCCGTGCTCAACGGGCCGGCGTGCGCCGGGAACCACTTAATAGTCCCCGATGATCGTCTGGGGAGTAGGACCCCGCACACCCTCACAACACTGAGGGAGACACTATTCGTAGCGTAGTGCGAGATCGCCTGTCTAGCGTCACTGATGACTGTGGTGCACTCTGGGTTCGTAAGGGCTAAGGCGATCGCCATCTCTTCGGCCTGGTCCGTGCTCTTGGCCCTGACGCTGCCAGCCGTGTACAGCGCCCCGGTGGTGGCTGCTACCACCGCCGCGGCGTACGTGTTGGGCCGGTCCGGGTACTTGGCTACGTCCACGTAGTATGCTCCGGTGTCCATCGCGTGTGTCGCCGTGAGTGCCTTGGCTCTGGCGAGCCGTCGTTCCTGATTGTGCTCAGGATGCATGTGCCGGGGGATGGGTGGAACGTGGAGGTTGCGGAGCAGGTCCCGCGGGAGCGAGGCTCGTTCAGCGCCGTCCTGCGTTCCTTGTCCCTGGGGCCCGAGCCGCTGTAGGATCGCGCGTCCCGCTCTCGTTTGCCTTAGTCTATGTTGCCTCGTAAAATGCGTTATAACTTAAGTTATTCTAAAAGTAAAATGCAATTAGGGGGATATGGGCAGTACCTAACGCAAACTGATAGTATATGCGGACAACTTTACATTAAATTGAGGGCAATAATTAGAAGAGAACATGATGGGCCTTGGGAACTGCAGGCTACGCAAAATATTTCATGGTTCTGTCTGGCGAGTGGCAAAATATCTTCAGATGCAAGGTAGGGTACCGAAATGGAAAACTAGAAATCACATTTTTGAGGCCCCGGAACCGGTTCGGAACGGTTCCTTCGATTCGTTCCGGTTCGGGTTCAGTTCCAAAATGGCGGAAAAAAATACGATTCCGGTTCAGTTCCGGTTCCGGGCAAAAATTCGGGTTCGGTTCTGGTTTTCGGTTCGGTTCCGGTTTCGGTTCGACACCCTCTTTGTAGTCGATAGAAGGGGGGTGCCAGAAAAGAGGAGGTTTACCTAGTCTCAGATACGGCTGCACGGGAGAAGGTAAGGTGAAAGGCAGGAAAACACTACTTACGGCACGTAGCGCGTACGAAAGAGAAGAACTTATACTGAGGCTGGCTTTTATATTTGCGCAATTCTACATTCTACGCACATCTAATTGCGCACTTCTACATTGTGGGAAACCCAGAGTCTTACGCGTTCCCTATTCCTCGCCGCCCGCAGCCGAGGCGAGGGGGGAAGACTCCTTCTCTCCCCTCGGCGGATGCGTCGCTCCCGCCGCGGCGCAGGCGTGCCGTGGCACGGCGATCGCTCGTCACGTGACCGGTTCTTCGGGGCCCCGGTGGGCCGGTCTCGGTGCGCGGGACGAAGGAAGGCTCTCTTGGGGTCGAGCGAGCAACGAGGACAGACGTGAGTACCGGAGATCCAGCTTTCCCCTTCCTTTGTCTACCCCTCTTGCGCCTGCTTCCTGATCCTCGCCGGACGGCTGGGTCAGGACGACCGAGGAGTCGACTACGTTATTGGTGGAGCGCCAATAAACGCGAGTTTGACCGTTTCGTTGCGTCTTGTGTGTTCGTTGCTGTTATCTGCCGCAACGCCAGTCGGCGGTCTGTGGCGTAGTTCAGCCGAGCTAGCCTTGCGGCCGGAACCCTCGTCACCACATTTTTCGCGCCCCAACGTGGGGCTCGTCTTCAGTCGAATTTGAGGTTCGCTAGCTCCGAAAGAAACATGGCACACGACAATGAGTTGGCGGATTTGGTGCTGTTGGCCGAGCTTTGTGGTCATGCCCGGGACCCCCCGCGATGCCCTAGATCAACAGCTTCCTCCGCAGCCGTCGACGCGGCTCGGGTCCCCCTTCTCCACGGCCCCTACGCAACCACAGCCGCGGCTTGCGCGGCAACGGGAATCCCGGAAGGTTCCGGATTCCACGAGCGCGCTTCGTCAGGCGACGCTGCGCGTTCATACTCCAGGTGCCGGGCCTACGCAGACGCTTAAGCCCCAAACAGCGCGCCTCTCGTGGCAGTCGGCTCGCAGACGCCCGTAAGCGGAGGAATGTCCGCAGACGCAGATTCCATCGCGAACGCTCTCACAAGCGCTATGCAGCAGGCGCTGCAGGCGGCGCGCTCACCCGTGCCCAGGAGCCCCGGGTGCAGCTGTGCCTTCGTGCAGCGGTTACCGCGATCAGTCGAGCGCCAACGCTTTCCTGCTGGCTCTAAGCCGTTACAAGCAGGCGACCGGCATCAGCGAGAGCGCGGTGCTACGCAGAGTCCTTCCCGCAGCTCTAGTCCACCAGGCCGCCCGGTGGTATCGTATGATAGGCCATACGGCGCGCACGATGGACGACTTTCGAACGATGTTCAGGGAAGAATTCCTGCCCATCGACTACCTACCAAGAATGCGTAGGGAGTCGGAAATGCGCACCCAAGCTCCCGATGAATCGCTCGTCGAGTACGTTCGTGCGATGCTGGAGCTTTACGAGTACGCCGACCGACATGCCCCGAGCTCGGAGGGGGTCGATCGAGTTGTTAGGCAATGCGACCCCACCTTTGTCTTGTACTTGAGGAACTGCAGTTGTAGGGACCTCAACGAGCTGGAGGCCGAAGCTCACCGCGTGCAAGCAGCAGTCGCGGCTGCACGCGCGTATCGGCCACCGCCGCCTCGGGTGGAAACACTGGAACCAAGCCAGCGAGAGACGCTCGATCTTGGGGCCAGAGCCCTGGACCCCTACTCGTATGGGTTGCCCTGTGTGGAGGCGGCACGGCCGGATTCCCTGCCAGCCCCGCGCGCAGAGCACAGAGCAAACCGGTTGGACGATCGGCCGGCGAACGCGCGCCCAGTAGGGCGTCCCTACACGGGATCATCGCTGGCGCAGTTGCCTGCACCCGCTCACAACTCACTGCTGGAGAACCGTATGCTGGCAGTCGGTCGTGGAGCGCCCGAGCAGCCTCAACTACCGCGTCACGCTGCATGGAGCCCCGTCCGCTGCTACAAATGTCGCCAGGTCGGTCAAATTGCGCTATTCTGCCCATTCGAGCGGAGAAACGAGCTCAGCCGTCGGTGAGCCCACAGGCGGCGGATCGAAGCTGCCGAGAGGCAAGCATCGCCACCGCTCCCGCCGCGTACAGAGTCTGAGTCCCGACAAATGTGCCGGCGTCCTTTCTCGACCTCGCAGTCGCGGGGCGAGAGTTTAATGCACTGCTTGACACCGGGGCAAGCACTTCGCTAATAGGGGACGAGGCCGTTTCCCATCTCGAGCGCAAAGCCATTCGGCTGCGCGCGCGGAAGTTGCCGCTTCAGCTGGCGTGGGTTGATGCAACATCAGTCGGTGACGTAGGCCTCGTCGTGCGCTGGGGCCAGCGTGTGCGGCGAATGCGTTTCGTTCACTTGCCCGGACTCACGGTCGTACTCATTTTGGGAAGAGACTTCATGTCCAAGACTGGGCTTGTCGTCGACATCGGCAACGGAGGCTATCAGGAGAACCCGCTTTCGCCGCTCAAACCGTTCGCCGAGCCGCCGCTCGCAGCGAGACCGCTATACGCCTAGAGCGCGGCCTGTAGGGGCGCCACTGAAATCCCCCTAGCGGCCCGTTTCGAAAGCACCCGCGGGATTCCCGTCCCGCTCCCAGTTGCCGCCCCTGCTTTTGCGGCACGTTCACGACCGAGATTTACCGTTTGAGGGCGTTGGAAATCTATGTTTATGTAGAGCAGTCACTCTGTTCGCAAATGGGGTGTGTTTACGAGGGTGTAAATGTTTCTGACGCGATCTTAGTGTGGTATATTTGGTCTGTATAAGCGCCAGGTGTGTGTCACAGGCCGGCGTCGCGGAACTGGCGTATGCATGGACCTGATTGTAGTTACTCTGACCTGAATTTACTAGCAGTGTCTCCGTAACAACCGGTTCCTCAGATGTTTATGCTACGGGTATACACTACGATTTAAATCAGTTTTGTGCGCTTATATATTCAGTGGAGCACTCATACCTGACAGCAAGCCAGTTACGTTTGCCAATATTATACCTCTGATATTGATCACTACCATTTACAAGCCAGTCTGTGTAAATTCCGGGAATATTCAACAAACGTACGATGGACAATGCATAATTATACGATGGAATCAGCACACGACAGAGTCGTCTTGTCGTGAGGTGAGCTCCCGCAAACATTGATCTGCTACATACATCCTCTGCGAGCAGCGTGGAGACGGGCTTAGAATATTGCCGTGAACCATACATTGGGTTTGTTTATTTGTGTTTTGCTTTTACCGCCCGGCTGCGCCGGTCTGTGTTATCTCTGCGCCAAGGGAAGCGCGTGTTCCATTCTTTCTTTCTGTGCCGCATGTGTTATCTGTTGTGATAGGGAGAGCATTCCGATCTAACGTGAACAGCCCAGAATAATCTTCTTGGATCTACTATGTTCTCGATGCGAATCGACGTTTCGAGAACCACGCGCGCCAAAAGATAAAAAGCCTGCAGTGCGGACGCCGGGGCATTCGATTCGACGACACTCGCCTGTGCAAGTCACTTTGTTGACCGCTGCTTCGCCGACTCTGTATTCTTTTGAGTTGTTAGGGGAGCACAAGTTCGCTCCAATAAACGTGTTTCTCATTCAACACCACTGCATCGTCCTTGTCTTCGTGACATCTGGTGGAGGTGCTGGGTACGCACCCTTCATGCCCACTACAACCTCGAAAAGCCGCCAAGCCAGTCCAACAAGAGCCAGCCCCCGCCTGCAAGGTTTACCGCCCGAGTTCGGTCTTCTGCCAGAAGGGCCCAAGAGAAGGAACGCTGCAACCAACACCATGGTGCAAGAAACAACGTCGCCAATCATCCTGCAGCAGCCCCGAGAACCGCCATCGTTCCGGGGAGCCCCCGCTGAAGACCCCGAAGAATGGTTGGAGAAGTTGGAGCGCGTCCGCATCTTCAACAGGTGGGACGATGAAGAAACGTTCCGGCATGTCTTCTTTTACTTAGAAGATGCTGCTCGAACTTGGTTCGAGAACCATGAGAGCTCTTTGACCGACTGGACTCAATTCAAGAGGGAGTTCCTTAAGACCTTCACTACCGTGGTGAGAAAAGAGCGAGCTGCGCTTTTGCTTGAAACTCGAACGCAGCACCCCAACGAAGGAGTCGTGATTTTCGTTGAGGAGATGAAGCGACTTTTTCGTCGTGCGGACCCTGAAATGACCGAGGAAAAGAAGCTCAGGTTTCTAATGCGAGGAGTGAAGCAAGAGCTTTTTGCTTGTCTAGTCCGTAACTCTCCGAAGACAGTGGCCGAATTCGCGTCTGAGGCGGCCGCGATGGAGAAGACGCTAGAAATTCGAACCAGGCAGTACGACCGCCCTGTCAACGCGCTGTTGTCGGAGACCATCGGTGCTGCAAATGGAAGCTCCGATACATTGCGAGAGACCATCCGAGCAGTGGTCAGGGAGGAGCTTCGGAAGCTTTTTCCAACGACGCCGCAACCTCAAGTGGCTTCCCTGGCCGACGTAATCCGAGAAGAAGTCCAAAACGCACTGGGAACTTCTACGCCGTCGGAAGCACCCCGCGAACCACAAGCCATGACCTACTCCTCGGCTGTTCGTCAACCCCGCCTTGCTCCAACCCGTCGTCAAGAGGCTGAGCCATACCGCCGTCCAACGCCGCCCGCCGGACGCCCTGTAGACCAATACCAGACGCCAAGGAAGACCGACGTGTGGCGAACGCCCGATAATCGCCCGCTGTGCTACCACTGCGGAGAGGCCGACCACATCTACCGTCGCTGTCCCTACAAGAGGCTCGGTTTGCGAGGGTTCTCCATCGACGCCCCACGCCCCCGATACGGCCAGCGCCCTGCTGAGATCGAAGAATACCTCTCCAACACCAACCGAGGACCAGCCCGCTTCAACCGTTCACCGTCACCCTACCCGTCTCAGTCACCAAACCGCCGCAGCACTGCTGACTTCTCACGTGGAAGGTCCCCCAGCCCACGCGGGGGAAACTAAAAGCAGCAACTTCGGGAGGTAAAGTTGCACGACGGCGGAAAAATGAAAACCCTCCAACGACGCAGCGACTCGCTGAAGACCATCATTCACGACATGCCCTCATCCCGACGACCCGACCTAGCCCTAACGAGACTCCTGAACACGACGACAGCTACACGGCGCGACGCGTACCCGACCTGACCAAGACGTCCGTTGAGAAGACGACGACAACGACGATGCACAGTGCCCGACCGTCAACACGTACAAGCAGAGATACGACGCCCCGACGAACCCGCAACTCGAGGACGACTGCATCTGACGTCAAGGTGTCCATCGACGGCTTTGACGTAGTCGCCCTCGTAGACACGGGAGCTGACTATTCGGTAATGAGCGGACCATTTGCGTCTAAACTGAAGAAAGTTATGACCAGATGGGACGGTCCGCACATACGCACAGCAGGAGGCCACCTCGTGACGCCAAGTGGAACGTGCACATCGCGCGTCACCATAGACGGCACAACGTACCCTGCGGCGTTCGTCGTTCTGCCTAACTGCTCCCGCGACGTGATTCTCGGAATGGGCTTTTTGACGGACAACGGCGCAATAATTGATCTGCAGACCAAGTCGATAACATTTTCCTCCAATCACTCCACGACGCCGCAGCCGAACCCCGATCACCGTGCTGCTGTCAGGATCGCCGACGATCACATCACCCTGCCACCCCGCGCAAGCTTGATGATCGCCGTCCACTGTGAGGATGCTGCTTCTGACATCGACGCTATCGTAGAGAGTGATCGAAGGTTGCTTCTAGACCGCGGTGTCTCCGTCGCAAGAGGCATTGCGCACTTTAAGCAACGCCAATCTCACGTTTTGGTCACTAATTTCACCGAAGAGTACCAGCATTTAAACAAGGGAGCTGCAATTGCGTTCCTCGAAGAAACGCAAGAAGCAAGTGATGTGATCGCAGTCGCCGACTTTGAACGCACACCCGTAGAAACATTCAAGCTCCCGCAGCCATTCGACGTGAATCCGGCGCTACCGCAAGAACAACGGAAAAAATTATTGGCTTTGCTGCGTCGCTATAGCGAATGTTTTTCGTCGAGCGCAAAACTACGTTAGACCCCTCTAGCGAAGCACCGAATAATAACCGAAGATGGAGCCCGACCTATCCGACAGTCACCGTACCGCGTCTCTTCACACGAACGGGAAGCCATCCGGACTCAAGTCGACGACATGCTGAGTGATGACATTATACAGCCATCGAAAAGCCCCTGGGCTGCGCCCGTCGTACTCGTAAAGAAAAAAGACGGCACATTAAGGTTTTGCGTTGACTACCGGCGACTGAACAAAATCACAAAAAAGGACGTGTACCCCCTCCCCCGAATCGACGACGCCCTCGACCACCTCTGCCACGCGAAGTACTTCTCATCGATGGACCTGAAGACCGGCTACTGGCAAATTGAAGTGGACGAGAGAGACCGAGAGAAGACTGCATTTATAACCCCAGACGGCCTATACGAGTTCAAGGTGATGCCGTTTGGGCTGTGCACAGCACCAGCGACGTTTCAAAGAGTCATGGACACTGTGCTAGCTGGCCTTAAGTGGCACACCTGCCTCGTATACCTCAACGACGTAGTGGTATTCGCCCGGACTTTCGACGAACACCTTGCAAGGTTGGAGTCTGTACTCGAGGCCATTCGTACGTCGGGGTTGACGCTGAAGCCTGAAAAGTGCCGTTTCGCATACGGGGAACTCAAGTTCTTGGGCCACGTCGTCACGCCGCGGGAGTCCTACCTGACCCGGCAAAAACTTCAGCCATTGCGAACTTCCCAAGGCCAAAAGACAAGAAGGGCGTGCGGAGATTTCTCGGGCTGTGCGCATACTACCGGCGCTTCGTCGCAAACTTCGCACGCATTGCAGAGCCACTCACGCGCTTGACGAAAGATAGCACCCCTTTCAGCTGGGAAAACGACCAAGAAAAAGCATTCGGCGAGCTGCAAAAACGCCTGCAAAGCCCGCCCGTGCTCGCTCATTTCGACGGAAATGCCGAAACGGAAATGCATACGGACGCCAGTGATATAGGCTTGGGTGCCGTCCTTTTCCAAAAGCAAAGCGGCTGCGAAAGGGTAATCGCCTATGCTAGCCGTGGTCTGTCGAAGGAGGAGAAAAACTATTCTGCCTCTGAGAAAGAGTGCCTGGCTATTATATGGGCGATTTCAAAATTTCGCCCATACGTGTATGGAAGGCCATTCAAGGTTGTAACAGACCACCATGCACTGTGTTGGCTCGCCAATTTGAAGGACCCCTCTGGCCGTCTTGGGCGTTGGAGCTTGCGCCTGCAGGAGTTCGACATTACAGTCGTTTATAAATCCGGCAGGAAACACTCCGACGCCGACTGCCTGTCCCGCGCCCCCGTCGACCCACCACCACAAGACTCTGATGAAGACAGCGCGTTCTTCGGGGATCGTGACGGAGAGCGACCTAGCCGCCCAGCAGCGTGCCGACCCCGACTTACGCGTCATAATCGAGTACCTCGAGGGATGCAACGTTGCCGTTCCTAGGACCTTCAAACGCAGTTTACCAGCATTCAGCCTGAGAAACTCCGTCCTTGTGAAGAAGAATTTCAGCCCCGGAACAAGAGCGAATTTACCTTCTCGTCATCCCCGCGGACCTTCGTGACGAAATTTTGGAAGCGTGCCACGACGACCCGTCTTCCGGACATCTGGGCACAGCCCGCACTATCGGAAAAATCAAGGCGAGGTACTACTGGCCCGGCCTTACCTCTGACGTCACCCACTACGTCCGGAGCTGCCGTGACTGCCAGCGACGAAAAACGCCGCCGACAAGACCCGCCGGACTTCTGCAACCGATCGCCGTCCCATCGAGACCATTTCAACAGATTGGAATGGACCTTTTAGGCCCGTTCCCTACGTCACGATCACAGAACAAGTGGATTGTCGTAGCGACAGACTACATGACGCGCTACGCAGAGACCGCCGCTCTTCCGAGGGGGAGTGCACAAGAAGTGGCGAAGTTCTTTATAAGCCAGGTTGTGCTGCGACATGGAGCCCCGGAAGTCCTAATCACAGACCGCGGAACGGCATTTACTGCGGAGCTGATGCAAGGAGTATTACGCTACAGCAACACGGATCACCGAAGAACGACGGCGTACCACCCCCAAACGAACGGACTAACAGAACGTCTGAACAAGACAATCGCAGATATGCTGTCAATGTACGTTGACGTTGAACATAAGACTTGGGACGAAGTGCTCCCGTATGTCACGTTTGCGTACAACACGGCTATCCAGGAGACGACACAGCTGACGCCGTTCGAGCTTGTCTACGGTAGAAGGCCGACTACGATGCTCGACGCCATGCTTCCGCACGTAGAAGACGACGACCTCAACGCCGACGTCCACGGATATCTTCAACGTGCGGAGGAGGCCCGCCAGCTCGCTCGAGTTCGTATAACGGACCAGCAGCTGGTGGATGCGGGCCGCTACAACCTCCGACGCCGAGACGCCGAGTACCAACCAGGGGATCGTGTGTGGGTTTGGACTCCTATCCGACGACGCGGACTCAGTGAGAAGCTCCTGCGAAGGTATTTCGGACCCTACCAGATTCTACGACGCGTTGGCCAACTTACCTACGAAGTGATCCCCGATGGTGACTCCGGCACATCACGACGACGCACGCGGCCTGAAGTCGTCCACGTGGTTCGCTTAAAACCTTTCTACGGACGATGACGAACTTTTATTTTCATTTGTTCGGACTCTCGCTTATGTTAGCATCGGGTCGATGCACTCTTAGAGGGGGGGGTAATGCCGCGAACCATACATTGGGTTTGTTTATTTGTGTTTTGCTTTTACCGCCCGGCTGCGCCGGTCTGTGTTATCTCTGCCCCAAGGGAAGCGCGTGTTCCATTCTTTCTTTCTGTGCCGCATGTGTTATCTGTTGTGATAGGGAGAGCATTCCGATCTAACGTGAACAGCCCAGAATAATCTTCTTGGATCTACTATGTTCTCGATGCGAATCGACGTTTCGAGAACCACGCGCGCCAAAAGATAAAAAGCCTGCAGTGCGGACGCCGGGGCATTCGATTCGACGACACTCGCCTGTGCAAGTCACTTTGTTGACCGCTGCTTCGCCGCCTCTGTATTCTTTTGAGTTGTTAGGGGAGCCCAAGTTCGCTCCAATAAGCGTGTTTCTCATTCAACACCACTGCATCGTCCTTGTCTTCGTGACAATATAGTCCGCGTCCGCGACTAAATCCTTCTTCGAAATATCGTCATATGGCACAGGGAGCCTGTAGAATAAAGCAGAAACAAAAATCAGAGGGCCTTGTCACATGTCCCACTCTTCCAACGACCCCTTTCATCGCTTGTTGAACTACCTACATGTATACTTCCAAAAATGCATCCGCCGTACGGTCAGCTGTTCGTTGAAGTCGAAAAACAAAAGGACGGTGAACGGGAGTTTTGTTTGTGAGATTACTTAAACATTCCTTGCTTGATTCCGTTCCGCATTTGTACACAGCGTCCCCCTCCTCTCCCCCCCCACCTATGTTTCGCGAAATAGCAGTGCATTTCGCGTATAGTTGGTCTGGTGACCCCTATCTGGCTTAAGTTTCGACGAACATCTTTACCATGTCAGAAGCTGAACTGTTTTTTTTTCATTTCCGTTAGAGCTATTATGTTTCTTCCGCACTTGCACAGCATTTATTTATTCGTGGTTTCATATTAGATTGCCTTGGTTCTTGCTATAGGGCGTGTGAGGGCAAATATTTAACGACGCACAGGCTTGGAATATACTTAACATTTTCCCATGGTTTATATTCTTATAAAAGGCATAAGTTTTTGTCCGGGATTGGGTTATCATATCCTCGGAACATATTTTTTCTGCTACGTATATATACGAAACGAAGCCGCATTCGTTGTCCACGCTCAAAATGAAGTTAACCTCTCACTCTGCCAGTATCAGGTCGAAACGATGCGACAGAGAATTAATTTCTGCTTGTCGTATTTCGAAGTGACAGTGGTGATATGCTGCTACCATCGCCGACGCCCGGAAGAGCGGCGACGAAGTGCTCAGAACCGCGTCCCCGGGTATACTCTTGCAGGCGATCGCGTACTCTACGTAGACGCAGCTGCTTTTTAAGCGAAGTAAACGCACTCTTCGCTAATATACGTCACCATAACAAGTTTTTTTTGCGGCCCGGAAAGGCGAAAAGAAGCAAAACAGAACCAAAGCACTGCACGAGCCCCTATCAGCCCCTCAGCGCAACTCCCGTCAACGCCGCGGAGAAGCAGCGGCAGGCGGCGCAGCGATCGCGAATCTCGAGGCGTATACGGGCAGGCGGCCGAAATGACCCCAGCGCCGAGAGAAGGAGTCGTTTCTGGCGCAGCCGGTAGCCGGCGCGCGCAGCAACCCCCGAGCCCGGTCGTTGCTGCCGCCGCGGCTGATTTCTCCTGCGCCGCACGCTCTCCCTCCCGAGGCCAGGACGAGCAATTGCGCGCGCCCCTAGGAGACGGTAGCGAGCTGACGGCGGCGCAGCGTGACCGCGTGTTGTCGTTGTTAGGCGTCTTCGGCGAGATATTCACTGAGAAAGCAGGTTGCAGCAAGTTGGTGCAGCACTGCATAGACACCGACGATGCTCAACCATGGAAATGCAACCCCCGTCCCGTCAGCCCCGCTAAACGGCAGGCAACTGATAAGGCGCAGGAGGAACTGCTGGAAGCAGGCGTTCTCCGCCGCTCGACGAGTCCTTGGGGGTTCCCAGTGGTGCTCATTCGAAAGAAAGACGGTAGCTGGCGTTTATGCGTGGACTACCGGCGGCTTAATGCGGTCACGAAAAAGTATGCGTACCCCTTCCCGAACATAGGCGAGATCATCGCGAATCTTGGTGGCGCGAAGTATTTATCTATACTGGACGTCAGCAAGGGGTACCTTCAGGTCGAGATGCCTCCCGGCGATGAATGCAAAACTGCGTTCACTTGCCATCGGAGGCTGTACAAGTTCGTACGTATGCCCTTCGGTTTGTGCGGGAGTCCCAGCACATTCCAACGCTTGATCGACCGGGTGCTCGGTGAGGCAAAGTGGCCGCACGCCCTTGCCTATTTAGATGACATCGTCGTCTACTTCCGCACCTTCGAGGAGCACCTCTGCCACCTGAAAGACGTCCTAGGAAAACTCTGCGCGGCTGGCATCACCATCAATCCTGTCAAGGAGGAAATATGCAGCACTCAGGTGAGCCCGCTGGGCTATCAGATCGAACGCGGACAGGCGTCCCCCGATCCCGAGAAACTTCGGTCGAGCTTGGAGTTTCCCACAACGAAGGATGTCGCCGGAGTCCGGCGCTTCCTAGGGATGATTGGCTACTACCGCCAGTTTTTCCCCGCTTCCGTGCGCGTGCAAGCACCCTTGACAAGGCTGTTGAGGAAATCCGCCCCTTGGGAGTGGGGAGAGGAGCAGGAACGCAGCCTACTCCAGCTGGCGGAAGATGTCGCAGACACTGCATCGCTGAAACTGCCGGATCTGAACAGGCCGTTCGTTATCCAGACGGATGCGAGTGACCTCGGCGTAGGGGCAGTTCTCCTCCAGGCGGACGGAGAAAAACTGCGACCCGTAGCTTTTGCGAGCCGTGCTCTGACACCAGCAGAGCGAAACTACTCGGTCACCGAGAAGGAGTGTCTGGCCATGATCTACGCACCTCGCAAGTTTGAGATGTACGTAGAGGGTGTCAACTTCACGATCGAGACCGATCACATGGCCCTGACATGGCTTTTCCGCCCCCGCGAGCCTTGCGGGAGGCTCGCGCGATGGGCCCTCACATTGCAACGCTTCGAGTACGAAGGACGCTATCGCAAAGGTGGCTCAAACGTGGTTGCCGACGCGCTGTCATGGGCACCGGCAAACGACACCCAACCGGCCGGAGAAGCCGAGGAGGATGCGGAGAACCAGCAAACTCTCTCGGCGCGGGAGGAGCGCGATGCGCGGGACTCCCCGTTCACCGAACGCTCAACGCACGTGCACCTCGTCGGGGGAAGACTTCCTCTCGAGGTTGCGTTCAGTCGGGAGGAGCTACTCGAGGCTCAGCAGGAGGACTTGTTTTATCGTAAGGTGGTCGCCAGTCTTAGTGAAGAGATGGACCCTCAGACAAATCGAACATCCGAGAATGACGGGCGCCGGGAAGCTGCTGGTATTGCCGCTGGCGCGAGCTCTAGTGCAGCTGGTATTGCTGCGAGTGAGCTGGAGAGTTACCTGCTTGACGCCGACGGGGCTCTGCGGAAGTACGTGCCCGGCAAAAATGACTCAGACGAGTGTTTTATGGCTGTGATCCCGCGCAAGCTCAGGTGTGCTGTTTTGCAGCACTACCATGCAGACGGTCACGGTAGCCCGCCAAAGATATGGCGGAAGCTTTGTCGGTATGCTACCTGGCGCGGCATGAAGGCAGAAGTATGTAGTTACGTACGCACATGCCACGTCTGCCAAAAGCGCAAACCGCGAGGCGGAAGGCGCCGGGCTGGCTACAGCCTATCGTGAGCACAAAGCCTTGGGAGATCCTGGCGTGCGACTTGATGGGCCCGCTGCCGCGCAGCGAGAATTAATAAAGGAATAAAGGGTACAAGTTTGTACTCGTGGTGACATGCCACTTCAGTTGGATCGCTGAACTTGATCCGCTGCGCAAAGCGACAGCAGAGGAGATCCTGCAAAAGCTGTCCGAAGTGTTCTGTCGCTACGGGTTCCCGGAGCGGCTGACTACCGACAACGCCACGTATTTCACATCAAGGCTGTTTTGTGAAGCGTGTGCGGCCATGGGTGTCAGGCAGCAAACAACATCGTGCTATCACCCCCTTTCTAACGTGACGGAGCGCCGCAATCGTGACGTGAAGCCACTGCTGGGAGCATATGCCAGACGGCAAAAAGACTGGGAAGAGCACTTCAGCTCAAGCTCCTTCGCTCGGCGCACAAGCGTGAATCGGTGTACTGGCTTCACGCCAGCATTCCTGATGTTCGGCAGGGAGCTGAACACGCCGACTGATACGCTTCTGGCCTGACGGTCGAACGGAGTCCCCGCGAAAGCAGCAGACGCGGCTTACGCACGGCGCTTGCGCGAGCGGTTGGCAGACGACATCAAGGAGGCAAACCAGTCGCGGTAAGGCCAGGGCTGGCCAGAAGGTGGCCTATGACCGAGCTCATCGAGACGTGGCGTACCAGGTGGGAGATTCTGTCTTGAAACGGAATCACGCGCTAAGCGACGCTAGCGCGGGGTTCGCGGCCGGTGTCGCACCCATGTGGGTCGGACCGTTCGTGGTAGCCGAGAAGCTCTCGCGGCTGAACTACAAGCTGAGAGACCCGATTTCGGATCGAATCAGCGGCCCCATCCACGTATGCGAGCTGAAGCAGTACTTTCGGAGGGAAGATACTGCCTACACTACAACCTCGGGCGCGCGAGACCGCGAGCTCGACGGAAGCGCGGAGGGAAGTGTCCCGACGCACCGCTACAACACCCGCAATCGGCGAGTCCGCTGACCGGGTGAGGCAGCAGCTCTGGCGGGCTCAGACCTGCACGCCCGTAGGGAGGTGCGCCGAGGAACAGGGGGCTCAGCGCCGCTTCCTCGGACGACGATAGATGGTGCACCCTGCACGTGGCTCCCCGAGAGTTCCCTGGCGGCGGTTCGAGTGGCCACCGTCATGGGGCAGGCCGCTCCCGCGGGCCCTTTCGCATCCTGCCGGCACCCAGGGAGCATGTATTCTCCCGCTCGATCTGAAGCCTTCAGCGGCCAGCGCCGTCATGGGCGCGCACCCCACCATGGCGAGCGAAGAGGCGCGGCCGGCCCGCGACGGAACAGGAGGACACCTGCGACCCCGGCGCCCTACCCGGGCGAGCCCCGACAGGCACGGAAGGATCAGCACGGTGGCTTGCCGCCGCCGGCAGTGGAGATACGGCCGCCACAGGCGCCTCGCACGGTGGCGACGTGGGTCTCCCAGGCGAGCAACGAGCCGCCGCGCGGCTACTTTTCGGCGACGGCATGGAGCGGCCAGATCAACTGCGAGGTGGGCCTGCTGTTGAACCGGGTGCCCCAGGGGTTCCGGGGCCGAACGTTGGCGGAGCACGGCGCCGCGTTCCCGGGCGGCGTGGCGACTCCGGACCCGCAGGCCCGCTACTGCACCATTTGCGGCCTCCTCGTGGTGGCTACCACATACCACGAGGCGTCGGAGCGGCACAAGGCCTCTGCGGAAGCCGCCAAGGCGGCCAGGGTGGTGGCGGCGGGACCACGGCGAGCACCGGCTTCGGCTTCGGCGGCCGCTGCACTCGACGTCAACACTGTGCGGGCCCGCATGCGGGCCGATCCGGCGTTCACAGCCGCCATCTTGGCTTTGGCGGCTGCGGAGGCCGGTGGTCCTGCCGGTTTCGGAGCAGCAGCGACGGCGGTGTCGGCCGGTGACCGGGGACCTGGAGGTGCCTTCGCTCCTGGGTTGGCGTCGCCGTCGGCCGGAGCCGGTGAGTCGAGCCCCATGGACGCAATTGGTCCAGCTGGCCGGGGCGCGGTTCTCGACCTCTTGGGCCCGGCGGAGGAGCCTCTAGTAGCCGGGTTCGCGCCCCCCGCCGGCGGAGCCGCACCTCGCCACGCAAGACCAGGCGGCCTTCCTCAAGATGCTGGACGACTTCTCACGGCGCTAGGCGGTGAGACCACCGCCGGCCGGATCAATCGGGTCCAAGGGGCTTCGGTCAAAGGGGGGAGGGATTAGGGAAACCCAGAGTCCTGGCGCGTTGCCCATTCCTCGCCGCCCGCAGCCGAGGCGAGGGGGGAAGACTCCTCTTCCCTCAGCGGATACGTCAGTCCCGCCGCGGCGCAGGCGTGTCGTGGCGCGGTGACCGCTCGCCACGTGACGGCTTCTTCGGGGCCCCGGTGGGCTGGTCTCGTTGGGCAGGACGAAGGAAGGCTCTCTTGGGGTCGAGCGAGCAACGAGGACAGACGTGAGTACCGGAGATCCGGCTTTCCCCTTCCTTTGTCTACCCCCTTTGCGCCTGCTTCCTGATCCTCGCTCGACGGTTGGGTCAGGACGACCGAGGAGTCGACTACGTTATTGGTGGAGCGCCAATAAACGCGAGTTTGGCCGTTTCGTTGCATCTTGCGTGTTCCTTGCTGTTCTCTGCCGCTGCACCAGTCGGCGGTCCGTGGCTGAGTTCAGCCGAGCTAGCCTTGTGGCCGGAACCATGGTCGCCACAACATTTACGCGCTACGTTGACAAGCTACGACCACGAGCCGGTTACAAGGATTCTCCTCACTGGAAAGTCTCATAACACGTGAAAGTATTAAGGGTAAATAATAAGAATAATAATAATAATAATAATAATAATAATAATAATAATAATATTAATATTTATTAGTCAAACAGAAGTCATGTACATAATCAGGCCTACCTAAGCCGCAACGGGCTTGTCAGGCAGAGCCTGGCCGGCGACAAGCGTTAAAAAAAAATTCCCCCGCATTTCCCCGAGGGGGAGAATGTGAAAGTGCGAATGCACGGTTGTCGGCCCGCTTGCGGCGCTTGCGCTCGGCCCCCGCAGCCCACCGCCTTCTCTTCCATCTCTTCCATCGGGTTTGTAGTATCACGTGTACACCACGCAGTTATCAAGCCGCTATAACGCCGCTGAGTCGCCAACGCACGCCGCTGACGACGTAGTTTGAATGCGTTAAAGATATAAGGCGCGTTACTCACTCTGATATCAGCGTGGCTTCCGTGGCTTAGTCGGTAGCGCGTCGCGCTGCGGCCGCAAAGTCCTCGGATCGAAACCTGGCGCAGGATGCTGTTTCTTTTTTAAATGTAGAGGAGCACTGCGGACGCCAACGCCGCCGACGCCGCCGCCGCCGCCGCCGCCGGCGGTGGATGGTTTGGGGTCGCTTATAAAGAGCATTCGCTCTTAAAAATTATATATGTTACAGTACACAGTACCAACCAAGAACAGACAACCAAGCGGTATTCCCGAAATCTCTGGAAAGCACTAGCGCACGCGCCTTAAAGACTTTTTCAGTTTCTATTTCGAAGCATGCGCATAATTCAGACGGCAAAGTTTAAATATAGCTGGTACATAATAACGGCGTGTTCTTTTCCCGTACCATGTGGAACAACGAGGAATTGCGTAACGTTGCCTCGGTCTCAGGGACCGAGCAGGAGTGGCTGCAAAATCAAAGAAATATCCCGGGATCTGCTCCTATTCTGAAGCAATGGCGTCTCAACTTTCTAGCCACAACAATGACGGATTGCTGCACACGAAACCGCTTTACTAGCCCGTGGGAGGCAACTTCCCATGGGCGCTTCATTTTCTTGCCATGACTAGGCGCCTCCTGTTCGCTCCAGTCGGTAACAACACCTCTCAAAGCTGCTAGGGTTGCACGGTCGGAAGGTGCTTACCATATTCCGCCAGTGCTACTTCCTTTTCCCGGGCCCGATTCCCTGCTGGTGATGTTATCTCGTGCGCCAGAACTATGTAGATTTAATGCTTTTTCACTAAAAACGGTAATGTTATAGCAATGACACAGGTTTCCTAAAGGGGCCACGAGTAAAGTATACTAGTTTTATTTATTCGAAATATTTGGTAATTTTTACTGCCTCCAGCAATCGTCCGGCTGCAAGTGATGCTTCGTTCATTGACAACTCAAACATGTGAGGGCAAAATACCAGTCCCCCTGCCAAATAGTGTGTTTCATCACCTCTGTGAGGACGTATCGAACCAAATAACTAAAGGGACTTTATTATGCTTCTAAGGGTTACAGAGACCGGCGAAGCGCCGTTTACCATCAGTCTTCCCATATGGTACTATACAGCTCAGGAATGCTGCCCGCGGTGTTTTGACCGAATGTCTTCCTGGATAACTTTACAGCAAAGCTTTGCTGCTTTCATCTAGCGGTTTCGCGGAGAAGGCGCAAGCTAGCCTTTCGACCGGAGATGCAAACCCGGGGAAACACCCCTCGAAGCGCATCGCGTGATTCGCCGGGCCCGTTTTGGGAACTGCGCGCAAGGCCTCGTTTTCCGTCGTTCCGCTTATATGAGCGGGGCCACCGCTGCGGTAGCGGCCGATCAGCTGATAGGCAGCCAACCACCCCCGCAGCCTCCCACGCATGCGGCGCTCGGTCGTCTCGGGCGACGTGACTCGTGTCGCTCCCGGCGAAGAGAAACGGTGCTTTCGCTGTTCGCCCCGGCGAACGCCGCGTTCGCAAGGCCTCCTGCTGTGAGCGTTGCAGGGGGCAACAGCTTCAAGCCATCGTCGGCCATACAGCTACATCAAAGGTTAACCAAGCGAAACCAAGACTCAATAACCCCAATTTGTAGGAGGCGTCGACCCGACTAAGCCTACCTTTTGCTATGCATATCCAGTTTTAGCTTTGGTAAGCCGCAGCCACTCTTTTATATCAGTTGGTAGTAATCGTTTCGTGAAATATTGGGTATTCTCAACAAACGCAGTCGCAAAGACTATATCGTCCCTTGTCAGGTTCGGGGGCAATTATACAACAAGAAAATAATCTGTTAATAAGACTACGTTTATATTTCTTATGCCCAACCCCGAAATGAACTCACGCAATCAACAGAGGGGAAGAAATGAACAATATGGCGCTATAGAAAAAAATAGGGAAGGGTGACAAGGCGAGATGGAAAAAGGCCAAGATTTTGAAGACATAAGAAAAAGCCCCAGCGCGGAAATCAAGGGAACGGACGCAGTACTTGTTCGCTACTGAAACCGGTTTTTTGTACCTCACGTCCCAGATGCGCGTTGGTAGTGTCGTGGTGTCGCAAGGTCCAGGTGACGTTTCGTGGCTGCGATAGTAGAGCGCGCACGAGCGCCCACCGCATGTAGCAGTCGCAGTTCTGTTGAGGCGTCGCGGTCTTCTACCGATGTCTTACCTCCCGACTTGTCTCTGGGGGGGATATCCTGGAGGTTGCACTTCTAGAGAACCTTTTGGGGCAGAGCACGGGTCCGGTCGTCCGACCGTCGTGAATCCCAGTCACGCTGCACCCTTCGACCGGTTGTTCGTCTGCTCAGGATCCCTTCTACTTTGGCCTTCAACCTTACGCGCTGGCAGCTTCAGATTGGTTGGCTCGTGAGTGGGGGTGAGTGCGCCCACAAGGCGATGATGATGATGGCGCTCTCAGTTTTTTGGACCGTACCCCACAGCGCACGTCTTCGTTATCCTCGTCGTCTTCTTTTTATTGGCGTACGTTTTCGTCGTGATTTCTTCGCTGCACAACTCAACCCCACTTCAGCCTTTTTCCACCGACCAAGGTCACTTCCCCGTCCACCAGTCCACAACATCAAAAAATCCCTTTTGAACTAGGTTGCGAAAAGTATATTCCCCATTATTGGACCAGAAGCACACGAACTGGAAAACCCCAGTTCGCAGAAACTGATCGCAATAAAATAATAAGCGAACATACTAAATTAATGACCATCTTTACACTGGCCTTGCATAGGTATTATAAGTTTCCGAAACAAATCAAGAAATCAAACGGGCACAAGTTTTTCCCTTCCTCTACAGTGGCTTCGATGCCAACCTGTGCCTCTTTGGTACACACATCTGGCCAAGTGGTCACTGCGCTTTCCCCTTAAGTCACGGTGTACCGCTGTACGTGAAAACTTTCTGACATACCTTGGAAAACGCAGAACAAAATGTATATCGATGGCTTCTGTATTTCGTGAGGCACTCACGAGTGGTGACATAGCCCTTTTTGCGTTACTACAGTTATGTTGCTTGAATTTTGAACTTGGATCCTTTGTCCGACTAAAGTAGTGCTTTCGGATCTTGCAGGGAGGTTCCTTTGTTTTTGACACTACCTGGCCTTTTCACGCAGAAATCTGGGGGCTTTTGGTATCCGTGTTACTCTCCAATGTCCTTTTCATGGAGAGCGCCGCTTACAAAGGGGGATTTGCTGCGTCTCCGTATTACATTCACCATAAAACTTTGGCTCAAGAGACGTCATAAAAATGAAGTTGGACGTTGCCTCTTGCGTTTTAAAAGGTGTTTCGTAGTTGGGGTCCGATTGAAGACCCATCCGACGTTCCGCTGTTTCATTTGGTTTTGGCACCTTCTGCCTTTTCACAGGGGGCAGAGTTTGGTCTGCGCTGAAACTTGAGGGTGAGACATGTTCGATTAGATTAACAGTTTCTTTATATCCCCTGATCGAGGTGTCGCCCTTCGCGTCGCCTCATGCTGCGCGAGCTGTGCAAGCAGCTGCAAAGTTTCTTTTTCGATTTCCACAGGCACTTTCACCTGCCGGTCACGCTCACTCTGCATTGCAGCAATCTTCGTTTTTATTTCGGCTAGCTTGATGGCCAATTGCAGCTCTAGAATGGTTTCCTTGTGCGAGCGCTCTTGCTTCACGATTACCCACTCCCTACTCTTGTCGCCACTTAAGCCTAAACGAATCTTCAATATAATTAGCTCTGCCGCGTCCATTTCCGGTTTAAGGGTATCCGCAACCAACTTGTCTCGTCCTGCCATAGACGCCAATTATGGTCGGTTGGGGACAATAATACATACGAGAAAATAACCTGAGAACGAGACAATGTTAACAACATGCTGAAATTCAAAATGAATACACACAATGAACAGAGACAAGCTAATAAGCAATGTGAAACTACAGAAACATAGGGAACTGCTACAAATCGCGACTGGGAAGGGCCAGAAGTACGACGACAGGAGAAAGAATCACAGTCGGAAAATAAACGGAACGGACACAGTGCGTGTTCGCTGCTCGAACGGGTTTGTCCTACCCAGGTACGCAGTGGGGTGTTGCGGTGTTGCAAGGTCCAGGTGACGTGTCGTAACTGCAATGGTAGAGCGCACCCCGAGCTCTCGTCGCATTGTAGCGGACGCAGTGCTCATGGGGCGTCGCGGTCTTCTTCCGATGTCCGAAGATTTGACTTGAATGTGGAGGAGATGACCTGCAGGTTGCCATTGTTGAGGACCCTCTGGGCACAGCACGGGTCCGGTAGCACGGCCGCCATCCTTTCCGGTCATGCGTCAACCTCCGACTGCTTGTTCTCGGGATCGCTTCTCTTTCGGCCTTCGGCTCTGTACCTTTCGATTGGCTGGCACGTGAGTGTCTGCTGAGTGACTCCACAAGTCCATGATGATGATTGCGCTCTCGAGGTGTTTGAAACGTACCCCGCAGCATGTTTTGGTTATCTTTGTCGTCTGCTTTTTAACGGCGTGCATTTTTGTCTTTCTGAATTCTTCGCATCCCATCATAATAGTTGGCCAGTGTGGCTACTGCTGGCCAATGGCGGTGCAGTTTTCAATGTATTTAATTTATCCGTTATACTTCGGTGCAACGGGAAGGGTTTCGTTCTTGAGCAAGTTTTAATAAAGCTACGGTGGTGCAGTGCAACGGCGGTGCAGTGCACGGCGTTGCAGCTACAGCTGGCACAGCTCTTGGCTACTGCTTGAGTAGTCATCCTTGCTGAAAATGAAACTTTTCGCTTGCACAACTTAAGGTCCTTCTACTGTCTTTTTGATTTCTGTAACAATAGCGATGTGGTCCCAGAGACCTGGGATACAATTTACGCGTTACAACAAACAGGGATAATCTGGAAGACGAGGTCTACAACATTATTTCTTGTTTATGCAAATGACAAACTGAATAACCCATACATGCCAATGATATTTTTCATTTCTTCCTTCTGTTGGTCCCACTACACACTCAGCAGAACTGCCGTGTACGCTGAGCTAATTAGTACCAAGGCTATTTCCATTTCTTATCCTGTGTCTGGGCCACGCGTGGTAACGCTTGAGACGCGAGTGCCCGGCCTCGCTAGCCTGTTACGCTCATTGGGATAGCCCGGTGGGTGCGGAATAAGGTCTATGTAGTGCCACTATATAAGATGCAGAGTACCGTCACTGCGGCACGCAAGTGAGCAACGGTGGCCATTTTGGTGTTTATCAGTGATGCCAGCTTGTCGCTTCTGCACCCTCATTGTAAACTTTGTGGAAATCATTTGTAAAAAACACTCCCAAATACGCAGCAACACAACACCTTCAGGCACAGTTCTGCCGCTGAAATGCTGCGAAGCGCGTTATCTTCGATTGGCGTTCGAACGACGCCAATCGCGCAGAAGCCGCAGAGCCAGGAGGACAAACTGATACAGTCACAGTTGACCGATCGAAAATGCGTAAACAACAAATGCCCATGAACCGTCGCATCTAAACAAATGTCGCGTGATGCGAACGGACCAATGATTACGGCAGCGGCGCGGAACAATAGGAGAAAAGAGCGCGGATACTCAGCAACCCAATCTAGTAACACGAGGTCTATGAATGTCGTTAAAGGTTTCGTGAGTGCGTTTATTTGACCTGTGTTGTAATCACGCGCCGTTTCTGTTTCCCAAGCCGCCCTAACCGCGAAAGAGTGGTGGTGGTTTAGCGTATGGCTTGTATTCACTGGTGACAAACACATGCCGGCAACCTTGTGAGTGCGCGGTCACTTCTTACGTCGGGCTCCGTGGGATGGCGGTACTTGCCCGTGGTAAGCACATGATGTCTGTTGGACGCTCCAAACTCTACCCTAGTGAACCCGAAGTAATGTCTCTAGTTCATTGAGAGTGCGATTAAAAACATCTCAGGTGACACCACCGTCGAGAACCAGGTGGAAACAGAGCAGACGATGCACGTCGGTGTTTTTTTTCTTCGGCGTGAGAGCGCAGTGGCACAAGCCGCGCCATGTCCATGACGCAGTGGCCGTGTTTCAGGCCGTTTCTACAGTTTCCAAGCGAGGAAAATCAGAACAAAACTTTTCAATGAATACCAATTCCAAGTTTTCGCATATGCGTGCATGTAGAGTTCCCTCGAGTACAGTAATTTATTCCGTCATTGTAAGTTGAAGCACGTTATAAAAAAGACTGTTACGAAGGTGGTCTCTCAGAACATCTGTGATAGCTGTGCTGTCTCGTAGCCGTCCGTTGGTGTAAGCTTCGCAAAAATCGAGATGATTCAGTGTAGCTCTGCCTGTAGCTGGACTTCAAAGCGTTCGATTTGAAGTGAGCTTCTCCCATGTCCTCCCACGTGTTTCGCATACCGACCTTGAGCATCATGGTTGTAGATATCGTGGTAAGGTACCGTGTAGTCGTTTATTTTGTACTGATCGTTGTACTTTCACGGCTCAGTCGTTTCATAAGTATAGAGGTAGTAACAAGAGAGAGAGAGACAGAAACATCTTTATTTGCCCTTCTATAAAGGCTTCTGCGTTGCTGGAGGAAGGAGCTGCTGTTACCAGTCGCCCCCAAGAACTGCCTCCATGTGTTGGAGGAGGTAGTAACAACGTACGATATTCTGCGGCGATTAGGCTTTTAAGTTGTGTTTAGCAATCTTCTAATTCCTCTCCCCCGTTTCGCTCGTTCATTTCTCATTTTACATTACGGGGGAGCTCAGTAACCCTTTGTTGTAGCTTTTTAGATGCGACTGCATCTCATTCACTCGCCTTGTCCCTGCATCCGGCGTCGTCGGCGTTGTCGTATTGTTGTTGTATTGTATCTACTGGCAACAGGTATTGAAGAAAAAAGTTTTATGTATATTGTATAACTTGTGATTGTCATTATAGGAAATGTACGATTTTTTGTATTTTTCTTGATTTACTTATTTTTTTCTCTGTATTGCTGGATCTTATTGCTAAGCACGCATATTTGATTTGAACATGTGCTCTACTGTGAACTCCTCTGTTGTGGACTCCAGGGGGACAGGAGCCCTCGTCAGGCACTCAATGCCTTTAGCTCCTGCCCCTTCAGCAGGGATTGTTACAACGTCTGCTGAAAAATAAAGTCTTCTTCTTCTTCTTCTTCTTCTTCAAGAAAGACCACAAAATATACTGTAGAACTCAAGAGCATTAGGACCTAAGTAGAAAACTTAATAGAAGTCTTGCCCTGAGCTTGCACTTGTCGGCGTCCGCCCCTCCCCCATTCTCCTCGCCACGCGAGCTGTGCTCTCCGCCGCTCACCCCCTCTCCTCTCCGATATCGAACACTCTCTAGCGAGGGGCATTGGATTGGATTCGCTTGGATTGGCTTGGCTTGGATTGGCTTGGATTGGGTGGGCTTGGATTGGATTGGATTGGATTTGGATGGATTGCATTAACGTGGATTGTGTTGGATTGAGGTGCGTCATAGCCGCGCCAGACGCACTGGCGCCGGAGCGTCCCCTTACCGTTATGCGCGCTATAAAACGCGGGGCCTGCGCCGCTCCGCTCCATCGTTCCAGCGCCGTTCCTCCGCTGTCCAACGCTGCAACGTGAACCCCCTGTGCGTCGCACCTACACAGGGGTTCCCGCGAGGGGAGGTGGGAGTTTTTGAAATGTGGCTTCTGTTGATTTGCATTGTATAGGGTTAGCGTGAAACAAGGAGAGTGGACCTTTTAAACTTTCAATTTTTTGCGCACCATTGTAATGCACTATCGCGGATCAACAAGTTTTAGTGACCGTTCTGGACTTCCACCATTAAAAACGAGAATATAGGAATTTAAGGGGAAGCATTGCAGACTGATGTTATCTAAGCACCTTCTTATTAGGTCGATGGCCTTTTTTAGAGTCAGTTACCTGTTGTTTTCTAGCTGCACGTGCTGTTGCCTATACCGAGGAGTCCTACGCAAGGAGACATTGTGAAAGTTTTTATATTGGATTCACTCTCTTGCGCAGGTGTAACATGGCAAATTTAAGCAGCAACTTTGATGTCACCAAATCAGTCCGGTGTTTCCTGGTTGTGTAGATAATATTTGTCGCCTTGAAGGCTGGCAATGAGCACGGCATTTGTACGACTGGTATGGAAGCTTCTAATTTTGTTGTATGTCTTGAGGCGAGAATTTGTGGTTTAGGAGATATGGAAGAATTTGTCGTTCTTTATACTTTCAAATGCCCCCTCGACAGCGAAAGAAACAGGTGTACGTATCACAGACGGTCTAAATATCCCGGTAGGGACGAAGTACGACATATTGGCAAAACAAAGATTGTCGGAACTCAAAAACGGCAGGCACGATCTACCGTATTCTTTGACACACGGCGTGAGCTATTTTTGTACGCTCTCGTTGAGCACTTTAACCTCGTGTGAGACAAAATATATGGTGAAAATTCTCGATGTGCGGCGGCTTCTTTCGCGTTCAAAAGCACTGTGTTAAGGACGGAATTCCTACAGTCAATAGTGTTCACCAGCAGTTGTAGATTACTTCAGATGTGCTGTTGTTGCAGAAGGGAATATTCGTAATTTTATACTGACCAGTCGAGCTGTTCCTGCTCAGCTTGACCTGGTCTGCCTCCATGTTTTCTTGTGTTAAGGAATAATCGTTGTCAGAATTAGGTTTTCCTCGGTAGAGCGCGCTACATGTCAGCCTTAAAGTGACTGCCACCATAATCATAAGTTTTATTTCGCCTCTTATTCATTGCTCGAGGCCGCACGGTCATTTTATGATTTTTTTTTCTGAGGCTGTATTTTGGTTTGTGCTGTAGAAACCGTGTAATAGAGACTCCACTGTGAATTCAAAGCTGGCTCATTTTGAAAGCTGTTAAACACGTTGTGAGTCTTCTTATGGTTTCTATGACTATGAATAAGTTTTGTAATGGGCCATCAGCCTTCGCACGTGATCAATGAAGGAAACCCTCCGTTGGACTGCGTTGGACTCCGTTGAACTGCACCTGTGGAAGCATACGTACCTTGCCCTTCTGGAATCCGCGTAAGAAAAGGAAGTGTTACTTCAACCACTTTCAAAGAATATGCGCCCGGATCCCCAGCCGGAGCAAGCAGCCGCACGCCGTCAGGCGTTGCGTTACGTTTGCGGATTTCTCTTTCAGGTTTTTTACAGAGACGTGGCCTCCTACAATCACAACAGAACCAAGGCTGCACTGATGGAAGGCGGATGTAATGCCTTCCTTTATACGACCTCGTTTAAGCATCCGCCTTTGTTTAGACGACCTGCTGCCCAGACCGAAAAAAATGCTTCGTCTTACCCATCGCTCAAGGCAGCAGCAATATCCTAACGTCATATTCTCAAAACAGCCTTACAGATCTTCGGATCAGTGAGGGTGGCGCCGGTGGATCTCCAGTTACTGCAACGCTAGAGCAAATCTGTTGACGATTGGAGTGTGAAATTAGTACAGCTTTTTTGGTGATTATTCTCCAATACAAAATTCACTGTGTGGTCAGATTCGTTGATCGGCTCCACGAAAAAAGGCTCGCATAAATGCACAAAACGCTGGACACGATCTTGAGTGTAAAATTTCCATGACAGAAGTGAAAGCCCACTGGAGCCCAAGTACTGCTTTTCATTTAATGTCCAATAACAGCAGTTGTGGTTGACTTACGTGAAGAAACATATGAGTACAAGTCAGCAAAGCGTTGGATATATTTTATTCAAAGTAAATCACTCCTACATAAGAACGAAGTCATTTATATTACAGGGTAAGTATACATAACAGTCGTTCATGTTTAGTGTTGAAAAAATATAGATGTAGATTTCAAAAGTCCCTGTTAGAAGGGTCCAGCAACATAAGCAACATAACGTCAACGTTGTTCATTTCATTTTTTCAAATTCATTTTATTTGTACGGAAACATACAAGCAAATAATTATACAGGCGAGGGTCCCAGAGTCTGACGACTGTAACGGGACCCTCGATGAGAAATGCACAACGCAAATATATAAGGCAGCAAAACAAAACAAATATACCTGACCATATCTAGTCAAGAAAAAGAAATCAAAATATCAAGGGACACAAGTTTGAGAATCAGCAAACACTGAATTAAACAAAGTGACAAATAAACAACAGGAAACGAACGTGAACTACAACATTATAAAATAAAGGCATACAAGAACATACACTTGCAGACAACCATGAAATATAGGTGGATTTCCTATGTTAACGACAACAAAAAATCTTTGAGGCGTTTTTTAAAGATGGTTATGGATGATGAAGACTTTATGTTGAGAGGGAGGCCATTCCACAATGAAATTGCTGCAAAGCAAGACGTTTTCTTGCCGTAATTAGTATGCACAGTAGGTAATAAAAAGTTGTTATTGGCTGCAAACCTGGTGAAATTTCTTGTCCTTAAGTGAACAAGATCTATGGCATCGTATGAAACGTAACAGTGATGTAACTTGTAAAAAAATATGCCTAAGTTATAGTTAAATAATTGATTCACTGGTAATATATTGTTCTCGCGCAAAAGAGGTAGAGCTGAAGTACGATATGAATTACATGTAATAATGCGAATGGATTGATTCTGGATGTGTTGAACGGAAGAGATATGGGAAGAATATGCATTACCCCAGGAAGTAATGCCATAATTAATATGACTATGAATAAAAGCGAAATACAATGATAGCAGTGCATGATGAGAAAAAAACGGCCGTGCCTTCAATAATGCCCGGATTCCAAATGCAGTTTTCTGCTTAAGTAGTGCAAAATGAAAACAAAATGTAAGGCTAGGGTCGAGTTCGATGCCGAGAAATGATGACTGTTCGGACGGATAAATAGAGGTTTCTTAACCTGTGCTCTGAAGGCGAAACAACAGAATTGACCAAATATCTTCGAATATGATATCAAAAACAAAAAAGATCCCGAGACATCCATGGAGCTCTCCATGAACGTTTTCTTGCCATGTAAGGCTGAATAAAATTGTTTATAAAATGTGAAACCCTAGTCGCTTCCCCGTAGGAATGGTAAACATTATCGAAGGATTCGAAAACCGTGTGAACAAGTCCATACAAAGTCGATGTTCCATTTTGACGATGAACAATAGGTCCGGCACTGTCGCCCTTTAAAAATAAAACAGAGACGTTTAGACCGTTAACAATCGTTGTGTAAACTGCTGATATGTCGACTATTTGCAGCATTAACAATGAAAACGTCGTCATAAAGGGGTTGCAGAGAAAGCTGTTGAAAAGCACTTTCGGAGTTTTGCTCCGTGTATATTACGTTTTAATCTGTAACCATCAGTTGTAGACATTAATTGTTAGACATGAATCTCTATCCTGACATGATGCGGGCCACCTGCGATAAACTGGATATTTCTTGCTCTTTTTGACCTTGAAGCCTTTGCGTCATTCCACGCAATCTTCATTATGAGAATTCTTATCTTTGAAATCTAGGTTTCTGGTTTATTTCAGTCTATATTATTTTGTGACACACGTTGCACTCGTTATCAATATAAAAATAAATTACTGATGAAGATCAAATTAGCGTCCACCCGGCGACCAATGGTTGGTTAGAACTGTGTACTTTTCACTTGGCCACCTAATACTGTTAGATTGCAGTTACCGTAGGCGGTAGATATGAATTATATCATTATCTGTGCGTTTGTAGCTATGCACATGTGCGGGTAGGTGTCGCTCATCGTCGAAATCGGCATACGTTGCGCTCGAATTCTGGTCTGCCATTTCTACTGTCAGGGTGCCATTTGCTACCATGCCCTTCATGCTTAACACTAATATAACAAATGATACGGAGCTGACCTGACTGGAGCCACGTTTGTGTAATTTAGCAAGTGTTTAGTGCATTTGATGCATGTCGAAGAACCCTGTTGACAGTAACGCAATGGCTTAAACTTCCACTTACGAGCCTATGGAATCCTGTAATGCCATCGAGACAGAGGAGGCATTCTGTGGGAAGGTCGAATCCAGTACACGCTACCTCCTGTACCAATGCTTGCTTCTGTTCAGGAGGGTTGATCTGCTCTTTAGTGGCTGCGAGTAAAGGAAATTGCTGAGCCGTACCCCATAGGCGACGGTTGCACCAAAATAAGATTAGCCATTCAATTTCACTGTACCCGGGAAAGGTGCTTACACAGTGAATTATCTGCATTTTAAGAGTGAGTTTTCTTAACAATCAATGTATTTACTTAGGTTAGCAACTAGCAGAACGGTCACCTGCATTTTCAAATTTTTAATGGTACTTTCTCACATCCGCTATGAAAGAATACTGGTATCAAACATTCTGCTTGTGTACTGAATATTTTACAGTTATCAAGAGGCAATACAATGAATGCCCTGCACCTGGACAGTAAAGATAATGACACAGGCAGTGCACCCTTACATAAAAAATATTACAACGTCGTGTTATGCGTATGGGCCGTTGATGCATTGCTCTCCAAACTCACTGTATGTTTTCACTGGTGAACCGCTAGAAGATGCAGTTTCTTTCCAAGTGTGCGCCTTTGTTTTTGGTGCTGATATGGCACTTCCTCTAAGGTTGAAGGCACCCAAATCAATTATGACGTGTCAGCCTTAAAAACTGAGTATATAACCTGATCAGCCAAAAGATGATTCGTGACTATTTGTTACGTATCAGAAATCAGATGATGCCGCTTTGAGGCCTCTGTTTTCGATTTATGCTCAAAATGCTGACATTATGAATTACTTCTTCCATGCGATGCTTTCAAAATTTACATCGTCAGCGGCGCGCTAATCGAACAAATTTTGTAGCATTTTTATACCACATCACAATCCTACCTTTGAGCACTCTGTGCAAAATCTAGACCTCCAGACTGATGTCCGCAGTGTAAGTTAGTATACAGGATTATCTTTAATGCCCGATAACCTATACTGAGACAATATGTCATACATGGGCGTGTTTTACTTTTTGTCACCCGTTGGTGAAGGACATTTTCATCGCTAAAATTAAACCCGTTTCCCCATCTCAAATACACAAACCGTTCGCAACTATTCACCCGCCATAAGAATTTCCTCAGATCAGACACCGAAATATATTTCCATAAATATGCTTCCCATAGCCATTAGGCTGGAGTGACCTATATAGTGTGGTCTCACACAATAATACGCAAGGCGCAGTGCCAGGACAACCCTTTATACTTCAGGTGTAAAATTTCAAGCTGTGTGGTGATAGCACTATATAACGAGTCAGTGAACTGGTTTGTCCATTGGTCGGTTTGTCCCATCGACAATAGTTGGCCAGCCGGTCAGTCAGTTGTAAAGGACAAAAATTCAGTCTACTCTCAGTGAACTGCTTTCCAACATTATATCAAGCATGGCTCTCAGCAGTACTCAACAAATACAGCAATTACCGTTGGCTCATTCAAGACAAAATATATTGTCAATTCTGAAGAGTACAAAAAGTGGTGTTTACTGAACCAGGCGCGCCTGCAGATGACACCTTGACCGGCAGGGACAGCCAAACATCCTAAAAACGTGCCGAGCTAACACTTCTAACACTTAAGCGTCCTAGATTTCTATGCAGCAATGGTTCGGGTAGCGTGGCGTATCGTGGCAAGGATAGTGACCCTGCGTAAGAATTCGGACAGAACACTTGTTGGCATTGCCCGCTCTACCGTGAATGCATCGCTACGATACGAACGAAGTTATTTCATGAATGAGGAAAAATACAGAAACTGTAAGAATAAAGAAAAAAATGACATGGGTCCCAAAACAGTTCAAGATGAAGTCTGACGGGCGTAATAAGGCTTCATTCTTGCGACGTTCATGACGTCAGACTGTGTCGCGGTGCGAGGAGAACGCGCAGTTTCCTCAGGATGAACTTCGTAGTTGACGTCGCCTGTCCGACGAAGGACTTTGCAGGGACCAAAGCAACGTAGCATTAATTTTTCCGAATGGTAGCTTCGGCGAACGAAGCTTTACACCCAGACGAAATCTTCTGGTTGATATGCAACTTGTCGGTGTCGCGTGTTTTATCGCCGGGCGTCATTTGCCTGCTAACATCGAATGCTCTGGCGTGCTAGTTGGCAGGTGATCTCAGCGCGCTGTGGAATTTTGTCAGCGTCCGTGCTTTCAGCAGAAGCCTCGACTGGCAGAAGCATAATATCCAACATTGTGAAAACGTCTCGCCCATGAACTAAGCGGAACAAGGTGAATAGCGTGGTTTCCAAAGCTGCGGAATTATAGGCGAATGTTACGTATGGAGGTATGCTGCCTCAGTTTCAGTGGTCGAAGTCGACATACCTGGAGAGGATGTCGGCGATAGTCTTGTTGAGCGGCTGTCTCTAAGGCCGTTCGCAAGCGGGTGGTATACTGTCTTTCTGTAGTGACTCGTGCAGCTGAGCTTCAGAATTTCTTGAATAAGTTGTGCTGTGAACGCTGCTCCTCTGTAAGTGATTACTATTGCCGGAGCATCATAGCGAAGTACAATGTTCTCAATAAAAAGCTTCGTAATTTCTGCGGCTCTGCCCTGCGGCAGGGAGTTTGTTTGCCAGTAGTAATCTGTAATCTGTAGCGACCACAATCCATATTTTGCCGCTTGATTACAGAGGGAAAGGGCCCAGGAAATCCATACCGACCTGTTGAAATGGTAGCTTCGGGGGATCAACCGGTTGAATAAATCCAGTTGGTTTTTTTTATTTTAACGCAGAGATCTTCTTCAGCATTAAAAAAATTACTGCGGCTTAGGTCACTAACCCTGTATGTGCAAATCGAAACTTGGTTTAGTATGGGTAACTCTTGGTTTCACTTGGTTAACCTTTGATCTCAATGTAATTCTTATACTTACGTCCACTGTCATCGTAAATCCAGGTATGGGGCTGGACATGACTGGGATTGAATACATGATCAGTGATGAATATAATGACTACGATTAGTCGGTGTCATAGGTGCCTGGCGCGGCGAGTGACGTGATGCGTCACTAAGGCCAGGGCGTGGCTGCGGTCACATGAAGAATAAGTTGCCGGTGGCGGCGAAACTCGGCTCGACTGCGTTAATTCACCTTCGATTTATACCGTGGGGTTTTACGCCACGAAGCCACAACTGAAGATCCACGCAATAGGGGAGGGATCGTGATTAATTTGGCCGCCTGAGAATGTTGAACGTGCGGCTAAATATAAAGACACAAGCGTTTTCGTTTTCCTCCCTACTCGAAACACTGCCGGCGTATTTGAAAATTAAACCGGCGTATTTGAAACAACCCCCCCCCCCTCGATCAGGAGCCACTCAGAAACGAAAGCGGGTTTTTTTATGCACTGAAGTTTTAACCAAACGTATTATTTAACCTAACGTAATGGTTCAATACACTTTGTTACAACGAAGCACCACCGATTTACAGCCGAGCTGTATTTACTCTACGATTTCTTCTTCTTTTTGATGCCCTGACATCAAACACGCGAAGCTGCACGTGTCTTTCAAGGGAGAGGCGTTTCAAAATGCGAAGCGGTTAACAAAACCCGCTATAACTCGGCGTTAGCTACAACAACTGAGCAGTGGCGAAAGCCATCAGCAACTTATTGATGCTATTTAAAAGCGGCACTCAAAGGTACAATGCGGAGCCAATCCAGTCAAGACTGCGGAGGATGAAACTTTTAGAGGATACTGGGTGCAGCAAGCATCTAAGGTGTTGAATTACATTAATTATTGCATTCGCCCCCAACAGAAAGTGCTAGGTTTCTTCCGGAGGTCGCCGGACTGTTGTAAAAAAGCCACAACAATACCTTTTTAAGACGGAGTGAGATTTAAACTTGCTTGTGTCAGGTTGAAGTTAGAAATATTTTGTGAGTTTTGTGTAATTAGTATGTGGCTAGCGATGCCTCTCCGAACTAGCCGAACCAAAAATCCAGCGCTGTACGTGCGTAAATTTACCCTGCCTGAAAAAGTTTCTGTGTGTCGAGTATGCAGATCAGCGTATAATATAAGTACAACAAATACATTATGACCGTCATTACCATGTGACACTGGGCGTATAGCTACGCTTGTAATCTGAATTTTTACGGCTTAAGAGCCTTTAAATCGTACAATTTTGTCTATACAAAAACCATGAGCGAAGTTATAAAAGTTCTGCCCTATTACATCTCGTATCCACCTACTATAAATTGTGTCTTAAGTACTGCTTACACGTTATATATCCCCATCCTGTTACGTGGTACGTAGAACCCAGTGGAAGTGCTTCCTGGTCACGGGGAGGACACACTGGTGAGATGGCGTCGGAGAACTTCACTCGCTCCTGGAGCGTAATGATGGCGATGTCAATCAAACGAGGCCATCTTCCTTCGTCGTCTGACTGGAGAAATAACAAAGTAAAAAGAAAACATACGGTCCTGAGTGCATTCTTTTCAGCGCAAAAAACAGTACATCGTTCAAAGAACGGATCTGTTATTTTTTTATTATTTACTCATACTGTTGGCCGGTGAGGCCGATACAGGGTGGGGTTACAGAATTCTTGTAATAACATATGACCGTGCATAAGCACGCACAAAAGAAAACACCCAATCGTGCATGCCTATATTATTGTAGAAACAATGGAAACAAGTAATGCCAAACAAACGCAAAAAATGCCGACAAGCGAATGAGTACAATAAATAAATTTATACATATACCTATAACTATGCGTATACATATACACACACATTGGTGCAAACATTCATTCAGCACTGCTGACAACGTAAGTTAGGTTCATTTGTACTTGGGCTCGCAAGAAGGCGCTTCTCAAATTCCGAAGCAGTTCGAGATAGAACGACAGATTCTGGTAATGCGTTCCAGTTACGTATTCTACGCCGAAAAAAAGAATATGCGTAAGTGTTCATGCGGAGTTGTGGGACTGTGAAAGCGCGGCTATTTGTTTTTCGCAGGTCTCTACCTTGTCTCGGAATTAGGTATTGGGTTGTTTGTATTTTAAAGGCATTCTCGGTAAGTAGAAAGAAAAACTTCAGGCGCGCTGGAGTGCGGCGATCTGCAAGTGTTGGCAAGTTAAGAATTTCAAGCATATCTGAGACAGACTCAGTGCGTGAGTAACGTGATAATATGAACCGAGCCGCCTTTTTTGCACTTTTTCGAGCTTATCAATTAAACCCTAACGACGCGGATCCCAGATGATGCTAGCGTATTCTAATGTTGGCCTGACAATTGTTAGATCGGCAGATAGCTCCACCGATGGCGGTGCCTGTTTTAGTTTTCTACGCAGAAGCCAGAGCTTTTTTCGGCAGCTGAACAAACATCAGTAATATGAGAAGCCCAACTTAGGTCAGTGTTAATAGTCACACCCAAATATTTTACTGCGTTGACTATGCTTATCTCGCCAGTTTTTAGTGTATATGGGAAATTATGGACATTTGTGGTTTTGTTGACTAGGTGTGTTGACTAGGCTCAGGCGAAAAATGCATAACTTCAGAGGTAATGCCCCGCACGGGGCACCTTGAATAATCTTGGTGATGGTGTTGGTGACACCGCAGACCCCGACCCCCTATACTCTTGCTGTAATCAATCGTGGCTATGAGCTGTAAGGTGAAGGAAAGAAACCGCAAACGGTGGCCGTCGAAGCCCAGGTCAAGCTTCGGCGGATGGGCTGCCTGTGTGTATACCAGGCAGGTAGCTCCGGGACCTCTTCAGCTATCAGGGTTACGCTGACGAAGAATGCACTCCCATCTCCCTGCTTTTATACTATGATATATGGTTTCTAAATTTTCTAAATCCAAGGATTTGCCTCCTAAATGGGCCGCACCCAGGTATCCTTTCCTCGGTTGCCAATGACGAGTTTCCTAAAGCTGGACAATTATGCTAGGTTTTTGATAATGGAATCTGTTGACACACCGAACCTTCTTGCACAAAGTCTGTCTTTTTGATCTACAAAATTACTTGAGGGCATTGTTGGTAAATCCAACAACGCCAGAAAGCGTAGAACCGGAGAAGGTCTTGTAGAAGTCAACGACAAGCAACAAGCTACTAATCTATTGACTCAAACTCACATCGCAGATTTGAAAATCAGGGTCACACCCCACCGCAGCCTTAATAGCTCCCAGGGTGTGATCTTTGAGTCAGATCTGATGAATGAAGCTGACACTGATCTGTTGGAAGGCCTTAAAGACCAAGGTGTGACAGCAGTGAGGCCTATGATTCGTCGAGATAACAAGGAAATCCCCACGAAACATGTAATATTGACTTTCGATCATTCCACAGTTCCTGAAGCCTCATCAGGCCACACATCCCAAACCCGCGCCGGTATTTTAAATGCCAGCGTTTTCGTCATAGTACCAGCTCCTGCTGTGGCCGATTTACGTGTCGAAAGGGTGCTCAGCACGATCATCAATCTGAGACCTGCCCATCACAAACCCTCATCTGTGCTAACTGTCAGGGATTCCACGGGGACTACTCCATCATCGAGGTGAAAGTCACTGAGAACCATACCTTCCCAGAGGCGCAAAAGAGGCTCGCCTTTTTCCCGTGGAGGAGGTACGCCGACGCAGCTCGCCGGGGGGCGGAGCGGCGTCTGATGTCTACAGGGACCCAGTTCAGCGAGTCTGACCTGGGGCCTCTGTCGCCCCCCGCTGAGTTGCCTCAGGCAACCCGACCCATCACCACACCGCTTGCTGAGCAGCAGTGGTTGTGGTGCAAACCACTTCTTTCGCAACCGGTGCCGCTCCCGCTCCTGCCTCTCCGTCCTCCAGTGCGTTGGAGGGTGCCGAGGGGTGGACACCGGGGGCCCCGCATCGGTTCCCACCACTACCGCACCGCCTGTGCCACCTCTGGCACCCCCGATGACCGCGGCGGTGGCGGCTCAAACGAAGGGACCCCGAAGAGGGGCCCAGTACGGCGAGCCCGGTCCATCGGGCATCACTTTGACATCTGACGAGGAGATAGACGTCGGGCTTTTCCTGCCTGCAACGCATCGCAAGGAGCATCCTCCAACGTCCAAGCCTACAGAAAGGCCCAAAAACCAAATCGTAGAGTAACAGCCCCGAAAGACACATGAACACACATGCACAAGGATTCCAGTAGCTCCTCAATCTCCATACTGTGAAGAGAAAATATTGTTCAGTGGCACTGTAAAGGCCCCCTTAAAAATCTTCATGATGTCTGTGAGATATTGCATTCGAACCAGCGAAGTGTGATGTGTCTTCAGGAAACACATTTGAATTCAAATCACACAAATTACTTGAATCGTTGCATGGTATACGGAAAGGACAGGGATAGATGCACACTCTTCTGGTGGTGTGGCCATAATTGCCCGCAAATCGATAGCATGCCACCCTCTCACTTTGAACACTCTTCTTGAGGCTCTGGAGATTCGCACAATAATATTTAATAGGTGGAGAATGGCATGCTCCTTATATATTCCTCCTGATCTTGCACTTTCGAGTTCTGACTTCGAGGCTCGGGTTGACCAGTTTCCCGAACTATACATCCTCACAGGCGACCCTAATGCAAACATTTCTCTTTGGAGCGCTTCTCGAACGGATGCCCGAGGTAACCTGATACAGATGTTTTTAACATCCTCTGGAGCATGCCTTTTCAACAAGAAACAGCTACATACCATAACATAGGACACAACACATACTCATATCTTGACTTGGCTATTGGTTCCGCAGTTCTCTTTTCTTGTCTGAAGTGGGGCGTGGGCACGGACCCATATGGTAGTGACCACTTCCCCACTTCCCTAACATATATAGGTACACGCCCATGCAGTCCATCTTCCCATAACAGGTTTAATGACTCAAACCCAAACTCGAGTACAATCACATAAACATCTAAACTACACCACACAACGATAAAACTCCTACACCTGGAGGAAGCAGCCCAACTCATCACGGCGCACATCCTCGACGCTGCCGAAAAGTCCATTCCCCACGCCTGCTGTGCTCCGCGCAAACAAAGGAGGCCTTGGTTAAATCAGGAGGGTAGGCGGGCGCGAGGGGCCCAGAACACGGCAGAACACGGGGGCTTCGAGACACGGCTGTAATGGTTTAGAATTTATGACATGGTATTTGTTATAGCGTGGTAAATAATGGTTATCTGATATCTTATCAGCTAAACCTTCCCATTTGTATGATCGCTTGGTCACGGCAACGTCATTCAATTTGTTTCTGGAGACTTTCGGTAAAACACGAGCTCCAACCATGTGCCGTGAGAGTGAGAGGAAACCTCTCTTGTGGCACTGCTTCTGGTAGCCCGTAGTAGCTATCTATTGATAAAACGTGGGAAGCTCTGTGTACAAGTGCATGGTGAATTACGGAATTATGATTACTGAAGAACAGATCTTAATGTGTTATGGCAATTGAAATATTGACACAAAGGGCAGTGCCGGTTGGTACGGGACTGTTTCACTGCTTCTTTCAAAAACGGTTTTGAGCAACGGCTTCACGTTATTTGTTATTGAAGTGTGTCCATTGTTTATCCAAGGCAGCTGCAAGAGATTTAAGGTTCATCCAGATTCCAAAATGGCGCGCTCCACTTGCTGCGACAAACGGATGCTCTATGTTGAAGTAAAAATGAATGAGCAGACGGATTCCTTTCTTGATGCCTACAGCGTTATTTCGCACTTCCCATTTCTCCGAGATATTTATAAATGACCAGGTGGGCTATTCCACAAGGCCCGAGTCTGAGAAAACTCGGGCAAGGCGGAGCTGTGGTCATAATAATAAGCTCACGGTAACATTCCGAGGATGGGTTGAAACGCCATAAAAATGTGATTTATGTTATTTCCTGATTATTGAAGTGACGAAACCAGTCCAGGGCAGAGCGCTACAAGGACGGGTGATTAGGGCCTGGCGCACCCTTCAGTGCGTTCTCTCGCTCAACTGTTGCACCAGTGGGTACTATAGGCAAGCAAATCCAACTACTTGTTTTTATTTCAGTGTTACGTTATTAATCTGCGTTTGACTATAAAGTTCCTTTGTTATTTTATTCCACGCGTTAATATAAGTTTTTTGTTTGAAATGTTTCTTCCTAAGAAGCACATTTGATGTCGGTGGCAGACAATGCAACCACGTGACTATCGCCGACAGGCAATAAAAGAAAGTTTATGATGGAAGCGCAACACATTAAAAACAATTGCTGTTCGTATTACGTTATTGAAACCATTTGCTTTTCGATAGAAAATTTCATCGTGGAATTATGCCTGGGTACTTTTAAGGCGAAAGGCAGTCGATACGTATTAACCACTCTTTTATAGGTAGATTGTACTTCCGCATTTTTCGTGGTTTTGCTTTCTTCGTCTTTTTGCACTGATTCGTTCGACCTGTTTCACTTCTGCTATAACGGCTTTGCGTTGGTTTCTTCTTTTTCAATACTTATTGAACCACACCAGCAGGCAGGCTGCAGCCTGCCTAAAATGCGGTCGCGGCGAGGCTGGTGTGCGCCTACCTACACCCGTGACATCATGCTCAGGCGTCACGCGGCAGGCACTATACTGCAACTTATATTTTTGAAACTTAATGTGTGAGAAATTTTGCGCACCGCGCACATTACCTCATCAAGGCTCCAAATTTCGGTAGAATCCACAAAGTGGGCATGTGCTATGGAAGAAGGAATAGTAGCAACTCCTTTTCAGATTTGTTTGATTTATTTCCTTTCGCTCTTCATCGCTCTTGTTAGAAGAATCTCTCTGCAGTGTATTTTTTCAATGGGTCCAATCTCTTCACTGCGCTCTCTTCTTTCGTCCCCTTTCCACTCCTGCTTGCCCTCCCTCTGACGTTATGCGGTTACATTTTTCTCTGCTGTCCCCTTTACTCGCTTTCTATGATCAGCTTCCTGCCATACGATTGTGACGGCGAAGAAAACCTGTTTAAATGCATAGATATCGCATCTGACAATAGACACGCGCAGTTGATTTCATTCACATACGTAGGACATATCCTGCCAGTATCGTTTTCACAAGAAATGTGCGTCACGCAACGCCTCAAGCAAAAGTGATAGCCGCGCTGACGATTGACGAAACACACGGTCATGCAACGTCTCATTAGAAACTTTTTTCCGACCAGACGGTAAGTGAAGCGCACGCTCCGGCTGCAGACGGATAGACGCCCGGTAGAACCTGTGGAAGCATTGTCCGCCTAACCACCTAAAAAAGGGGAGGTCAGGGTACCACGTCTCCACGATCATATGGCACACACACTGGCTGACTGTCGACTGGTGGTGGTCGATGGTGACGTCGCCGCCAACGCTTCCGTGAAAGCTGCCCCTCGCGTAAAACCACAGAGCGCACAACACTTCCTCCTCGACAGTCGTGAAGCGAAAGCCACCTCTAAGTCGTCGTAAGCGGGGTTCTGTCGCCAAATGACTACACAGCCAACGCACAGTACTTTTATAGAGGTAAAAACGAGCTGAAAATTGCTCCTTCGCCGCTTTCTGATGGCCTTCGCCGCTTTCTGATGGCGGGGAAAAGCGAAAACGCCCGTGTTTAAGGTTTCGGAGCACGTTGAAGATTACCAGGGGGTCGAAATTATTTCGGAGCCCTCCACTACGGCGCGCCTCATACCCTGTATAACCTCGGTGCGTAAACCCCCACAATAAAAAAATCAAGTCCTCCTTCATTTAGAATACCTGTTAGGGTAAAAATATGCTTGCTACGGCAATTCTCACAATAAACCAGACCGCAGCAGCTGCTGACACGGGCGTCCCGAGTTCAACTCGGCCATGGAAAACCATTACCTTGTTTTTTCTGAGTTATGAGGTCAATCAGACACACAGAGCCCATTCGTGGGCCCGGCGTAGTGAGCGAAGCCACACCCACCCATGGCGTCCACTTTGTGTGGGTGTAGCGTCGTACAACGAAGTTGTGCTTTGAGCCCGCTAGCAGCGACAATAAGTTAGCACAAAATAAAAATGAAGTCCCCACCCCACCGTGAGCCAATGGTGCCACAGACGCGGGCGTGTTCGATCACAACTTGGGTTCACTCTTGTCAGAACCGATAGGAGTGGCCAAGACGACACGATTTTCCCACGGGAGCCTTGGTCATACACCGTGAATAGAGTCGATCACAATGACATGACCTAAACCTTTAAAACGCACATGCCAACGCTCAAACACACTCTTGACAGGCTAAATTTGGATGATTTCTGACAAGCGACTGTCGTACACAGTCCACCAGGCCGTAAAGAAAAGCCATATTTGATGGTCGGGGGCAGGGCGCATTCAATTAGCTACAGTGAACTCCTTTGCTTACTTACTTTGTGGTTGATCAGAGCTGCGCTGGTTCTACCCTCAAGCAATGTAGAAAACATAATTCAATGGAAGAACACCGCCCGTGCCACCTTGGGCGCTCCTGACATCCTGCGTTCGGGGCTCAAACGAAGGGCACTCGAAGGGGTGCCAAGTCCAAGGGGTACGGTCCGTAGGGCACCCCCCAGACATCGGCCAACAGCCAGTCTCGGGATTTCAAAGTAGTAGTGGGTTTGTCTAATTTATTCTGGGGAATGAATATTGCAGCTAGATTTCAGATGGGGCTGCATGCACAAAATACCAGAAGCCGTACATTATCAACGTAAGCGGCCCCAATACGGAGCGCTGAATATACCAGGCGTGATGCGCGCTATTGCTCCATTTTGCTCGAGGTGTATCGGGTGCTCCACTATCACTACTTCCATAAACCAAGCAGCTGGAATTTCGGGGTATGCCGAAGTCGGGCCTTTGGAATAGCGTCGCATATTGGCAGTTACAGCTGCGCACTGTTTCCCATGTTCCATAGGGCAAAGCCCCGGTCTAAGGTAGCATTTCTGTTTGCCTACATCGTCTTAGATGAAAAACCTGAGTTTTACCACAAACAAAACCCGTCTCGCAAGGGGGCGTAATACCAGACACCCGGACGGGACATAAAATATTGTGTATTCAGCTGGTTGCTGTCAACAAAAACTAAACTAATTGTAACTGTGCGAGGAGATATTTTTCTGGCTCTTCGGGTGTGACTGAACAGCCCAATTTACCAAGACACGAGAAGAAAAAAATCAAATAACACTAGCGCTGACTTTACATCCTTCTTCGAGTTACCAAGCTACAGCTCATAAAACACCTTTCCTCCAGCACTAGTTAAACAAAACCGGAAAAAAACAAGAAATGAAAAACTCTCGACTCTTATCATCCAAACACAGAAGGTCCGTCTTCTGAGGCGAACATGCAGAGAATGCCAATTGCGCTCCCCGCCACCAAAACCATTTATTGCTTCAAGCCGTCCACGATTTTACGGAAGCCCAGATAACAGACGTGAAAAATAAACATTTTATGCCAGAACGCATCCCTCAGACGTTGTGGTGGCGGCCTCATACGCTAAGCTCAGGCGATATAACCGTGGTGGCTGAGCATCATCCGGTAAGAAGTGCTTTTTGTGGGACACCTACTCCTAGTGAGCCTCGCGCCGGTCTGTCAACCGACTAAAACGCACGCGCTCTGAGCGGGTTCCATACGGGTAAGTACTCGTTGAACAGAGAGGCACACTCCGCCGGTTCACGAAGGAAACTGGTGGAAACATACGATTAAAACAATAATCTTCCTGACAACTACTGCAGTAACCAACTCACTGTGTCTGTTAACAACATAACTGCTGGCAAAAACCATCAAGAAGAGAGAGTATTCTCGCATGGGTGCATCTCGCCCACTCTGTTCGCTTAACCAAGATGGAGCACCCTTCTTGATCGAGTAGTGTGTTCGAGTCGGTGTTCTGGCGGATCCGATAAACCAGTTCGGGATGATTTGGGACGGAGACATTCTCGGCCCCAAAATCCCAACAGTAGGAAGATGGACAGTTGTAATGTACCGCCTTTATTCGGAGAAAAGCCACTACCATAAGTTTTGGAACAATAACCAATACACTAAGCTGCGTCGTTGCTAAGTGTTGCTTGAACTGGTTGTCACTGGAATGCATTCTTGAATATAATACTCGCGCGCACCGAGCTTTTATATTAGCTACCAATTCGGGAAAGGTTTCCCGGAGACTTGATGTATTTTAAATTATTTTTACAAGTTGCCACCCGTCATACAATGCCACTTTTAGCTGTCGCAGCCAGAGCCAATGACGGGCAATATTTGAGTTCTGTAACTGCTGGAGCACTTTTTGCTGAGACAAACAAAGATTTGTTGTATGGAACTATGAGCGTCCGTAAGACTCCTTGAATTATATTTTTGCAGTGACACCGTTTACTAGAAACAAGGAAATCTAACAGACACTAGTAGTGTGAGCACTGACCTTTCTCAAAATGAAGTGCAATTATTGTGCCGCTTTAGTGTTGTTCATTGAGATCTTCAAGTATTTCGGATATGAAAGTTTGCCCGAACGGTCAAAATTTCTATTTAGTTTAGTATGCTGGCTTTCTATCTGGTCATCCTGGATACACTGCAGGTAGAGTCTGAATACTATTCCCCCCAAAAAAGCTTACAAGGCTTTTGAACATCTATCAGTTAGTTTTTTTAGCATTAGTTTGATATCACGAAGCTTTAGTCATGTTTACAGTTCAATACCGATATAAATATTCCTTTTTTGAAGGTGTGAAAGCAACAGAATAACATGGACGTATTGGTCTACTTAAAGTGGATTGTGTGTAAAAGATACATCGTTGTATAGCTCGTGAAGGCTCAAAAACGTGCAGGCGTTACGGCAAAAATTTAACACAAAGAGCAACGTTGTTCTGTAATCTGCTCGGTTCCTATGCAACTTCATTGGCAGATGCCGCAACAAAAGAAATGTAATGCTTAATAAAATGTACACAAAACTGTAGAATTCCTTGCTCTCCATGGGCTCGTCTTGCCTTGGTTTGTAACACGTCATGCCAAATGTATTGCAAATAGCATGGCATTACGAGGAACTGTAGAATGGCGTCAGGTTTTACTTTGATAGAAGCTTAATATTGCATAAGAAGATAAACACCAGAAATAAAGCGCAATTCTTGAAATATTAAATTTCTTGAAATAAATAAAAAACCAAATAAATAAATAAAACCCAGGTTCCGTCACGCGACATCGCTCCTGCAGTTTGAATGTATATTTTGAACGGTTACTGCGGATCTCGCAATATGCCATCTAAAGGTTGTATCAGAATCCCGCATATCTGCGTGATTTTTGGACAGTATGAAATTCCGCCAGTTTTGGTTTCTGTCGCTGTTTTATTTGCCGCTCTCCCGCGGAAACTGTAGTTCCTAAATATTAATATCTAGTGTAATATGGGTTGCTGTTCAATTTGTGGTGATGTACATAAATGCATTGAAAGGATATTATCACAAACATATCAAGCGAGCGGCTCTTTATACAGTCCGGAAAACACTATCGGGTTCATGCCAAATATGAAACCATTGTGCAGGCGAGTTTTATATTTAAGCATTGAGTTCAGGGGCAGGGCCTTGAAGACAACATCTAGAAGCGCCGCAGCCTTGCGTGTTGTGTCTTGCTGTTCGTTAGTCTCTACTAGTATATGTTTTTTGAATAACGCCGGTACGTTCTAAGTGTTCAGCGCTTTACTTTGTGGATATCGCGAGGATGTTGCCGTCACCCCCATACCTTTGGAACTAGTTGATCGATTCACGTACAATACCGACTGTAGGGTAGCACATGAAGAAGGAGTGGGCTTCACCCTCCTAGCCATTCCTGAGCGTCAATCACACTCTTAATGAAACTAGTTTCATAGAAAAGGCCGTTAACGAAGGTTAAGAATTTTTACACAGTAGGGATGTTGCACAGCGACGTTCGCCTGATGGTAGGGAACTTATTCAAGTCATATTTTTGCTTAGATGAAAACAATTCAGCCTGTATTACAAATTTTCCTAACACCAAGAACACGGTAAAATTCCCAACTAAACTTAGTAAGCTGACAAAACTCGAACTGTTTTTACGAAACTTTGTAAAGAAAAAAGCTGGCAGTCGTTCAGCCTACCATATCAAAACATTGCGTTGGCCTGAAGAATGTTCTGGGTTCTAAAAGCACCCAGTATCGAGACATGCCCGCTGCTCCGCCATTAAGGTTGATACTGCCGTCTCAACGAAGCCAAACAACGTCTGCGACGGGAATTTACAAGTAACGTTTCGAACACTTACCACCTACTTGTTGATATTGTCGTATATAAGGTTGCACTAGGAAGCATGGTTGTCTAAAATTACGGCCCCGCCTCAGGGCGTGCCGCAAATGTTTGTCCTGGTATTAGCCATGCATTTGTCGGTAATGCGACATTGAAATATTTTAGGGGCATTGCAATTGTTTTCTTTAACAGTTCCCAGTAGTTTCCTTGCAATTTCCTTGGCAGTCGTTCAGCCTTCCGTATCAAGACATTGCCGTGGCGTAGAATATGTTCTTGGTGGGAGCCAGAACCCAGTACGGAAACATGCTTGTTGCTCAGTCCCTAAGTTGAATACTGCGGTTCCGTGTAGCAAAATATTGTCTGCCACGGGAATTTGTGAAGAAGATTTCGCGAAATTACAAACAATTCGGGAAAACTTTTGTATATTCGGTTTCACTAGGAACTAAGCTTGTCTAGAAATTCGGCACCGCACCAGGGCGTGCCGAAAATTTCTGTTCTGGCATTAGGCCGACATTTCTCGGAAATGCGAGATTGAAATATTTTAGGGGCCTTCGCATTTTTCCATTACCTTCCCTAGTAGTTTTCGTAGAATTATAGAAAAAAAGCTTTAGCTTGAACTTTTTCTGGCTATTCATTGTAGTTAAGCTTCACAGCACCACCAAATTTTGCAGAGTTGGCTTCTTATGACTGAGCCGCGAACATGCTCACTTACCAATTATTAAAAAAATATACCACTAAGAGTTGCCGTGACGACGTTTTCACTCACCCACCGTTACATTACAGTACGCCACCATTCTTGCAAAGTTAAGCGTGTAAATTATCATTCGTCAATGTTCGCACATTCATTCATTCCGGCCACCTTCCTAGGATCGAAGTACCTACCACACCGCATTACCACTGAATCAGACAATATAAATTTGAATATCTTAAGAAATAGAAAAACCTAATTTTTTAGCTGGTGTTATATTTTGACTGGTAGATTTTGCTTTCCTTGCAGATGCTTTTTATCGTCATTTAAAACAGTGTTTCAGACTTCAGCGTTATCAAAAATGGCTAATATAAAAAAAACGCTCTCGCTACAACACAACTGCAGATATGAACTTTAGTTCGTTGAAGGTCAAAGGCCCAAGATACCATTGTTCTAATGATGCGGTGTTGATTGTTTGTTGATAAAATCACGCTATTGTAGAGCTCGGCCAGGCTCACAAACTTAAATGCACTGAAAAGATTTTCACCATAAGCATTGTGTTTCTGGATTGTTAAAGGCTACAACAATGGGTTGTTATGAGCCCAGCCCGGTTCAACTGAAAGATGGGAGGAGATGCTTGGTAAAAATATATGACCCAGGAGTGACCTCCTCGTTCATAGGTTTTGTGTGCGTCCGGAACGTATCCCGGAACAGGTCTTGCACCCCATCCGGTAAAGTATTCAGAGACACAGAAATAGTTCGTCTACCCCGCCTGGTATAGCCTGCATGTGTATCAGTAAACACAGGACAAGTGAACCGGCATTGCTCAAATTCTTAGTACTCACGTTCACACCACCCGGCATCTCTCATGCTCGTGTGTAACATAACAGCAAACCTTTCTTCGTTTTCCTTCAAATAACCAGCCTTACTCTATCCATCGGTCTCACACGTGCCCTGTCCTTCTTTGATATGTATCTTTGTGCGCTCACGTATTGGCGCTGCAAACATTGTCCGTCGTCGATCATCTATTTATCCCGTAACACTTACCCATCTCGGGAGGACGACTGAAATGGTAGCAAGGCAATTTTGTGTAACGCTGAGATTAAGTTTCGGGATTTAGGTTGCATGGCAGAATTTTCCGATTTTGAGTTCACAGATTTGAGGTCACAGATGCCCACATAACTCTATTCGTTTTGTCATGGAAGCAGCTGACGTCTCGTGTGGACGGAGCAGAACGGCGTAATCATATCATGGAGATAAAACGTTCTGCCTTGAACCTGGAAGCAAGGCTGTTTTAAAGTTGACAACTGCTTGGAAGGGGGTGTTGTTCTTGATTTTGTCCCTTAGTACTCAGATAAAATCTTCATGAAACATCTCGGATACCCGACCCCACCTGCTTCACAAGCCCTTCAGCGCATTCCATCTTCAATCCGGTCCCACATTACTGTATCCAAAATTCCTAACAATATGCACCCAGAATTCAACCAAGGTAGAAGGCTCTCCCGGGTTAAGCATCTGCGTTCACAATTCCACTTTCACCCCGATACTCGCTACACCGACGCCGCCCTCTACCCCACACGCCAGGCTCATGCTCGGGCGGTTGTAAACTCAGAAGGCACACTTCTCACCTCCCTCACAACTCGTTCGACATCAACCACCACTGTCGAAGAACTTGCCATAGCCATCGCCGCTACAACTGGCTCCGAATACCTTACAATAATAACAGATTCCCAGCAAGCCTGCCGTAACATTCAACGTGGACGCATCTCACTTCCTGCATTACGCATACTCGCATCAATCAATCCTCTCCCCGACCTGTACATCGTCTGGACCCCTGGCCACTCGACCCTCGAGGGAAATGAGGCGGCTCACGCCGCTGCCCGCGCCCTTCCACACCGCGCATTTCCCTCAGGAACAGAACCTACGGTCCAGCCTCCTCCAACTCCCGCTGTTCCATCACGCTACCACGACATCCTGCACCATTATCGCAACCTTCGCCTTACTTTGCCTCAACCTCACCCTCAACTAACCAAGGAGGAAGCAGTCATCTGGCGTCGATTACAAACAAACACATATTACAACGCACCCATCCTCCACGCTATATCCCCTACCCAATACACCCTCACCTGCCAATTCTGCCCTCTCTTAATACTACCTACCACATGGTGTGGGCCTGTCAAAACACCCCATCGCTTACCCCCAATCTCAGACCTTCCCCAGAGCAGTGGGAGGGCCTACTGACCAGCTCCCGTCACGCTGACCAGATCTTTCTGGTCACCCGTGCCAGGGCTGCAGCCAAGGCCCAAGGGTACCTGGACTGAGGTGAACCCACCCCACCGAGTGACGGCTCAACCACCACCGTCTGCTCTAATAAATGTTTCTTCTCTCTCTCTCTCTCCCCTTTCTGTTAAGTAGCCTCTGGTATTCTGTTCCTTAACACGAGCCTATTTCAAGCAGAAATCAATCGTTCGAAGGCACTTTGTTTATTGTGTGTCTTTCTATTTTTAACCGCCCATTTTACCCTCAACAAACCACCTCTTTTTCTTGAGGATGTTTGGTTCACCGAATTTGTTCCTTGCTGTTTCCTTATTGTCTTATATGTCCAAATTCATCATTTGGCCTTATGAATAGTTTTTTTGGTTTCCTGATAAGTCTTTTAAACATTTAACACTGATATGCAGAGGAGGACGCAACCAGCGGTTTTCTGAACTCATGTCAGGCGCCTGTGCTCGTGTCCATTTGGCTACGTCCTTCCTTAGAGAAGTGTTCAATTGACAAAAAACCGTTGTGTGTGGCATATCTCTTCAAGAATAAAACCACATAAAATCAATAAAAACGCACATTAACGACAACAATTGTTAGTTTTGACGGTAAGTTTCAGTAAATTTTTTTTTTGTTAAACTGGTTGCAATGCCGCATACTTTTCTATTCGAAAACAGTTCGCCGTGCATTTAATTGCTCCGCAAGCAATCCCGTGACAAAGCGAGACACGCTGTTGGAACTTTATTCTTTAGACAAGAAAGAAGTTATCGCAGATGCTAGTAGAAGAGAACGATGCTCTTCTGCTTGTCATGTGATGGAATTATAGTTCCTTTCCCTTACCGAAGGCGTTGTAGTCGCGACAAAGTGGTTCCGAAATCCCGCGGAATCAACGAACGATAGTATGTACCTCAACGGTTGCGACCAAGGCCTGAAAAGAACTGAAACCACTCTCATCATGACCGAATCACGAGCGAAGCCTACAGGAGATCAGCTATACTGAAAACGGAGTGTTCAACGCTTCTCTATAACGAGACTGATCCCCCACGCAAAGGCTGCCATTTTGAACGCGGACGCAACAGATGAAGATATTTCCGCCATTACCGACCGCCTTGACTACGAGTCCGGACAACTACGGAAGACGGACCGCGACATCGAACCGTTTCTGACTGGCAACACCGCTGAGGAACTCCGCTGTACATGTGAGTAGAAAAGGCGACGATCGGGCATTTTCTGTGTGTATTCTAACGTAAATACAGTTCTTTTCCCCTTACCGAAGGCGTTGTAGTCGCGACACGTGCCACTCATAGATAAAGCCCGTTATCACCTTTTACGTACGCGTTCCCAAGGGCCCTGTACTTCCTTGTAAAGTCGACGTGATAAGACATAGTATATATAATCGCTCCAAGTGCAGAAGCTTGAGCACTACTTTCTACATTGGTGGAGTAAGCCAAAAACGACTAAGGAGAAAAATGGGAAATGCAATTTTGCTGTGCTTACTGCTTTTTGGTGCTACTATGACAAATGGAAAAGGTGAGACGTTTCTTATGTTGGCCGAAGGGATAAGAATGTGGCTACAACCACAATGTTTCCTTGGCTCAAAACTTACATGATACAGTACGAATTAGCAGCCATTATTATGACTACGGTAATACATGCGCTCTAGACTGAGCTCGTGCCCAAAGCCTGGACACTGCTTCACCTCAAATCTTCGTACTTTATTATGACCGATGTATAAAATAGCACTCATCTTTTTGGTGGATGGCCTGCTTATAGCTGAACGTTATGTATACGGTAGCATAAAACTCTAGCTTGAAGCTTTCCTTACCGTTTTCTGTGGGCAGAGGACTGCGGACGTCCTGCCATCAAGCCCTTGCTGGAGGCCGGGGACCGAATTTTCGGCGGCCAGGCCGCCGTCCCTCATAGCTGGCCTTGGACGGCTCATTTGTACAATAGTGCCGGTTGGGACTTCTGCGGGGGCGTTTTGATCAGCCCCCACCATGTGCTTACGGCTGCGCACTGCATCTGGTAAGTTGTGCTGTTTTGTAAGCAGGTACATTGTGACACCTTGAAAGAAAGCATAGGTTTTCATCCACTGGCTCTCATGAGTGCCTAGTCTGCAGCAGCAACTAGTAGCCATTCGTGGACCCACCGTTTGCTGCAGAATGGCTCAAGTATAGTTAACAGTGCCTTTATAGAACCATACATTTCATTGGCTTGCCTAATAGCTGCAGAACACTCTATTGTAAATGTAGCGCGCGTGGAATGAAGAACCTTCACACAACACTAGCTTTTCTTCGTAAGTTGTGTTTCTTCCTAAAAAGCCTGTCAGATGAGGAACTTCACATAATCGCAACAAAAGAACAGTGGTGCACAGAACTCTCGTATGCCATTGCGATTATACCAGGATGGGAAGGTAAGTACTAGAACCAATGTATCCCTCAAGCTACGGCATATCGTGCTGCGGCCTAAATAAAGTGGCTGAAGTGATTCAATATCACGGTATTTCATTGCGAGAAAAAAGTGCTCTAATTTAACAGAGTGACTGTTTTCAAATAGGAATATTGGTTCTTCAGAAAAGGGCCTTTAGTAAAAGCTGATTAAAAAAAGACTTGTATGCTTAAGAAGCGGCATCTCAAAAATGTAGAACGCGGTAATAATTTCAATAAATGCCAAGCCTAGACTTTTGCTATATACATCACGGCATGTAAGACGTCTTTATGCTACTGCAGCATTGTTTTTTTTAAAGTGCTCCTATAATTCCTTCGTTGATTCCCCCTTGCGGCCATATTCAGCCTACACTAGGTTTTATACGGCCATATGGGTGACAGTGTACACCGTGTAATAACGAACAATAGTTTGCGCACTAAAAACCTTGAAGAACAACAAAAAAAACTATTTTTGGGAACTGAGAATTGCCCCACTTCTATCGCAACAGCAAAGTGGAAAAAATCAGATTGAAACGGTTCGTCGTAAGAACAATGTGAAACGTTCTTAGTAATGGGTACATGGCAGTTTTTACCAGTGACATAGTGAAAACTGTGCCCGGTTTGGTTTTTCCAGTCCAAGTACAGGTACCCAGTTCACTGTGCATCTGGGGTCTCACAAACGCACCACCAGAGACCGAACAGAAGTTGTACGCAAGGTGAAACAAGTCTGCGTTCATTCTCAATACCCATGCCACCAGGCAAGTGTCTCCTTTTCATTTCTTTACCCCATAGTGACTGGAGGTAACAGGAGTTCTAAAAAGAGCAAGGCGAACTTAAAAACAGGCTTCAAGAAAGCGAACCTTACAAATATGTCTGGCGTATTGCATGCGCACATGTCGCTTGCACTAATCGATACTACATTATCGTGAAGTTGTGCTAACCCACACGTCATTATGGGTCCTAATCAAACTACTTTAGGCAAACGACGCTCTGTTTCGATTCCAACTGACCCCTCAGTCTGATGCACCCTGCACCGTCCTCACTCACGCCCTCTGCACCATTGGTGACAATCAAGGCGATTTGCAGCGAACCGTTTTCTACAGCGCCAATTATTCTTAAAACCTCTTTTGTTTATTGCGCGTGTCTGGTGCGTACTGATGTAAGAAAACGCAATACCTGTTTGCGTCATATTTATGAGGAAAGATTCCCCACGGCCGGAGGATGTCTTGCCGGCGACTGGCCCTCTCTAGTTCTTGCAACGCGTTGCCAGTGCGCTCTGATTACGATACGGATACGGTACTCCACAATAGAAGGGAATGGCCAGGCTTCATTGTTACCGGTCTTAGAGGTACTAGCATATGATAAAAGAACTGGAGTTTTAAGTGTGCACTGCGACAGGGAACTTGTAAACGAAAGCTCGCAAAAGCAACATAACATATCCAGGTATTCGATCTCCACATCTTCGCAGTGTTAACGGAATGGCTGGTCAGCGACTTGTCGTATATAGTTCCATACTCGAGTCGTCAATCCTGCCGCTATTAGAGAGTTTTGGTATATCGTGCGGAGGCCTACGTAAAAAGATAGCGAACGTTATTTGCTAACGTCGCTGCACTGCGGATGCGCTGTTCACTTCCTAACTTTTCTGCAGCTAGCGGACGTTCGTGACACGTACGCTATTTCAGGAACATAGCGACCGTACGTTGACGTGATTGCCTTTCTCTCTACTTACAACATGGGCGCAGGTAGAGCGGAACAGGTCAAGGTTAACACTTGCTCTTGGAGGAGTAACTTGCATCTGAGAGAACAAGTTTTTAAAGCAAAGCTTCTCAACTTTCGTCCTGCGATTTCTTGGAGGATGCGCAAGGTCACCTTTTGAGCGGAGACGCATTTCCAGCGACACACCCCTCGAAGCGCATCGTGTGATTCGCCGCGGCCGCTGTTAGCGGCTGCGGCCGCGGACAGCGGTCGCCACCGCCGCTGAAGCCGAGGCAGACGAACACTCCAATGAATCGGGCGCTGACTCGTTTCATGCAACGTGACTAGCCTCCAGCCCGGTGAAAAGGAACGGTGCGTTCGCTCCGCGAATGCAGTGACCTCCTGGCCTTCTTCTTTGTGCGTTGCGCGGAAAGGAACGACTTTGAGATGTGGTCGGCAATTCAGCTAAATGAAAGGTTACCCAAGCGAAATCAAGACGCAACCAGATTAAGCCAAGCTTTTTCTTTGCATATCCAAGGTTAGCTGAGCCTACCCGTAGCCATTTTTTCGCTCCCGTCTTCTGACAAAGGCCGAGGGTTTTACCTTTTGATCTCGCGGTGAGCGAAACTAATATGAAGTCGCTTACTTCCAGAACAAGGCTGCTGCGGGCTGGCGTCTGATGCTAGGTGTATGACGCGTTCGCCTCAGGTGGAAGACGAGGGTGGGCTCCGGCGAGTCCGGAATTAGTTATCACTAGTTACGACGCAACTCGATGTGCGATTAAAAGTCTTATTATCTTTCGCCACAGTGAAGTGACTTGCCGCTGAACCCAGCAAATCGCGTGAATTGAGTGCGATGTTTACGACGAGGTGGCGAAAAGCTATCGCGTTTTACTTTTGTGCTTCCGACCCAGAGAACAAGCAGGGGCGTTGTCACGTCGCGTTTGTTCGAAACATATTTTGGGGTTGATTTCTAGCCGAACAAAATGTATACGAGCTTCCGCGCGTTGTATTCAGACGCCAAACAAAAAGTAACCTCGGTGCTTTAATGCTTCCGCTATAGAGCGTGCTTATGTAGAATAATTCTATGATGTTGTGCACGTTTTACATTCAATACTAGTCGGGCAAAATTCCACGTGCTCGTTCAACCGGATGAGTGTCGCTTAGCCGGCGGTTCAACAGATGGCGCCAGTAGGGGTTTGTGTGCCGCAAAAGAAAGCCGACGAAAGGGTGTGCTGATTCTGTCTGCGGGGGGCCACAGTTGCGTGGCGCAAAAAAAAAACAACCTTTAGCACCCGCAACGGCAGAGAGCGCTACACTAAAACTCTCCATTTGTGTACCATGCCCATCTGCTTGTTTTCCCCTGGGGTAATAATGTATTATTCACCTCCACCTTTGTCCGCTTCCCATTGGAGTGCCTGCGGAGCAAGTGGATGTCAGCTGATGACGAGAAATCAGGAATGTGTTCTGGCCCCGAAATTTAACCCGAAAAAAATTGTTGTATCTGTTACTTAAACATTGAGGGTTCACCTGAGCACGTATTTTCATCTCGCCTTCTTGAACTAATCTTCCTGGTGCGAGTAATAGGATCATAAAAATTATATTTCGAACCAGGTAAAATATGTTGAAATATTGTCTTCTCTTCAACTCCCCAATGTTGAAAGACAAAGTTGTATTGGGCCGTGCTTTCTTCCGGAATGGTTCTAAACTAGTTGAGATATTTCCTTCAAGTTAAAAGCAACATTCGGTCTCGTTCCGCTGTTGGAAAGAAGATTTGCTGAGCCAGAGGTCGTCGGTTCGAATACCGGCCGCGACGGCCGCATTTTGATGAAGGCGAAAAGCAAAAACGCCCGCGTGTACGAGATTTCGGCGCACGTTAAGATCCCCAGGTGGTCAAAATAAATGCGGAGCCCTCCACTACGGCGCGCCTTATCGTCTGCGCCGCGTCGGCGCGTTAAGTCCCTATAATCAATGCAAAGCAGATTACTAGCGGTGCTCTTTATGACTCCGTTGACCATGGCAGACTGCAAGGAGTGCAGAGAAAGCATGTTCATGTCCAACTTGCGAATGAGCATATTCGCTATTTGATTAGTTGAATAAAACTTTGAAGCCCTAGAAGATCATTTGGAGGGACCGAAAGGGGGGTGTCCATTTCTTTGCACTAGTAGGGAATGAATTGACAAAGGACGTGACATACGCAATATCTATAACTTCAGTGTGACATATTACATATGAAATGAGCATGACATATAAGATATGTTAGAATCGTCTCAACGGCAAATTTCGCATTTTTTGTTCGGGACTTTTCCGGTAAAGCAAGAGAAGAGTTACATCTAGTTCCCTAACCGTGCTTTTCCGCAAATGGCCCTGTATTTAGAGTAGCCAAAAATACCGTTACGTTCGCAATTTCTCTGTGAGCTAATGATGACAAGTAAATAGAACTTGGTGTCATAATACAGTAGTCTTACCGCCCAATAAACCTTCTGTCTAATTGTGCAACAAATGGCTCATAACAATAAATTTTAATAAGTGCGAGGTATTGTGCTACAGCCATAAACATGTAAATTCGAAATTTTGTTATCACATAAATAACACTGTGCTTTCCCATACTTCTTCGTACAAGATACCATGGTTGGTGGAGGCGAAAAGCAAAAAGACCCGTGTGTACGAGATTTTGACGCACGTTAAGGATCCCCAGGTGGTCAAAATTTAATCCGGAGCCCTTCACTACGGCGCGCCTCATCGCCTGCGTTGCGTCGGCGCGTTAAACCCTATAATCAATCAACAAGATACCATAGTGTTCTTTTTACAGCCGATCTTTCATGGGTCCAACATATCACGTCTTTATGCGCCAAAGAATAACGTTGGCTGGGTTATCAACGCCACAACTCGCAAAATTTACCTACTAACATTCGTACACTCGCCTTTCAAACATTCATCCTGCCACAATCAGAATTCGCCACGACAGTTTGATATCCTCACCAGTATTACGCTATAAATATTATAGAAATGATACCGAATAGAGCAGACCGGTTCATATCACGTAAATACAATACCAGCTCCAGCATAGCACCAATAAAACTAGACCTGCAACTGCCGCCATTAGACAGCCACCGTAATGCTGCTGCTTTGTGCCTTTTCCACAGATATATTTTCACCCATAAACGAACCCGGCTACCATTTCAAAAAGCTCATTATTTTTAACACAGATTGCATAATCACTCCATTTTCATGAGCATATACGGTAAAACCAATGCATTTATTTCATCCGCACTGCCTCGTGTATTTCGCTTTGGAATTAGCTGCCTGGTACCGTTGCAACCATATCTGACCCGAAACATTTCGCCGTCAGCTACTCGCACTTTATAATATTTATTGCTCTTAAAAAACTTATAACGCCTGTTACCAGGATTGGCGTCTATGCGGTATTTTTTTCTCACAAATTGTATGCTTTTGCGCTCCATTAACGGCCACAAGTGTTCATGAACTGTCAAAAAGTGATCACTTTGTACTCTGAAGTAGGTATTGCGTTCATATTTTGATGTCAGGATGTTCCTGTCTTAAGCGTGAACCGCATGGAGCGTTTTCTGCTCGCGAAAACGCGCCGCGCACGCCCCAGGCGCGCTGACCCTGCCGTGTAACCACCCACACTCTGCGCGCGCCGCGGCCGGCGGCGGCAACATGGCGGCGGCTTCGGCAGCGAAGTGGTGCCGGGAGCTCGAGCGACCGCTTCTAAGCGCTCTCTAAAATGCCGCTCAAGGCACGAACGACGTTGCTTGTGCGGTAAAGGAGCTTATAATGTGGGTGAAAACGGTACTATAAAACATCATCCGCGCCGCTAGTGAGAGCGCCCATTCAATATCTGCTGGGGTGGTAAGCCTAAACATTCCCGGCGGAGCCAGCCGGTTGTCTCGAGCTCTTCGAAATCGCCGCCATGAGCCGCGCACCTCCTCATTGGCGCAAGTCGCCAGGCTCCTCCCACTGCCGCGCGCGACGCGCGTCAACATCTATCCAAGGCAGATGCTGACGCAGGCGCGGAATTGTCGACGCGGGCGTCGAAAAAACGCACGCGCACCGCCTACGCGCGCGAATCGCGTGAAAAAACGCTCCATGCGGTTCGGCCTTTAAATTTATGCTTTTTATTGGTTTACGTGTTCAAACGCCCCCCTTACTCTATGCCTTCCAGTGGGCCTAGAATATTTATTCATAGGGTTTTTATGAATAAATAAATAAATTTCAGTACATTGTTTAAGTGAAACGATGAATTACACTGAAGGAAACAATAAAGTGAAGGAAACAGCGTCTTCATCAGAAAGATGTTTTAGTTGTCACATTTTGCGACGAGAAGTTTTTTTCACCTCGCGCAGTTTTCTTCACATAATAGCCAAAAACAACTGTAGTGTTCAAATGCAGTGCTATTTTGTGATCTCCAGGTAAAGCACTGAATAAGGTCTGGTTTCGTTTCTACAGTCAATCAAAGAAGGAAGCTGGCCACGTTGGAACGACATCGCCATCATTACACTCCAGGAGAGAGTGAACTTCGGGAGCGCAATATCCCCAGTGTGTCTTCCCAGCCATCATGAAACACTCCCAATAGGTTCTACATACTACGTGACAGGATGGGGATCTATCACATGTAAGCAGTACTTAAGATACCATGAAGCTTCGGTGCCCCTGAGTAGTAATCGGCAAGAACTTCTCCAATTTTGTTTCATTGTGCTGGGATAGACTAAAAAGAGCATGTGGTGTCTGTTCAGCAACGCGATTGGGCATCATCAGCAGAGCTGTATAGTCATCTTCACTTTGTTGCGGTGGTCACAGTAAATTATTTGTCCTCTTAATATCTGGTGATGGGCTTACCTGACAGCGAGACACATGCTCAGTGTGAAATCAAAGCACTTAGGAAGCTGGGTTATTTCTTGGGACAGATGACCATAGCATCGCATGCGAAACGGGTCCAACACGAAATGCCTCCCCCTCTCCCAATTTGGTGCCAACACATGCACATAGAGATCCGCGACGGCGATTAAGACTTATTGTCAACTCCACTAACCCATAGACCGACGACATTAGAAGGACACTTAGACACAACTTTAGGGGTCGCAAATGCGAAAGCAAAAATGCAGCGTCGGACACCGTAGACGCTTTGCGTCAGAGCAGCGTTCTCTAGCAGCTTTCTCCTCTTGAAGCTTGACACAATTTGCTTCGGGGGACCTGCCTGGATCTGAAAAATATGAAATTTGTTTTCAGGCATTGCTTAGCTGGTGCACCGTGGCTACTTTCTTTTGGCTACGACGAAATTTAAGCCCTTTTTGTGGACTGGTTCGTGTTATGCATCGCCTCATGCTTTGAAGACACGTGGGGCCTCGGCAGTGTTGATGTTAGTCATTTTGAAATATATAAAATCCTAAGTGATAGCGTAATATAAGCTAGGCGGCACGTGTTGTGCTGCCAAATTCAAGATGCGCGTGTTAAACCACCACTACACTCCAGAACACAACTATAAATTCGATCGTTTTCTGAAAAAAAAAACTGCTTCGCTGCCTTAGGGGCGAAGGGCCATGCTGCTGGGCCTATATAAACGGGTTTGTCCAATAAACGACTATTCTGCAGATGTAGGCGAAAAACAAAAACGCCCGTGTGTCGATATTTCGGCGCGTGTAAAGGACGTCCACAGTGAATGTAATTCGGGACCCCCCAGAATGGCGGGCCAATTACTCTAGTTCTCGCTTCGGCCCGTGAAACACAACAATTTTTAATGAAGAAAATAAAAATCCTTATTTATAATTTCATTTCTAATCATAGCAAGCATATTTGCACGTATTAGTAGATTACTGCTAATAGTCGTGATTCATAAGAAGTAAGAAATCAATTGACTGAGATTTTGAGCTGTATGTTTGTTACCTATGACTGGGTGAGCCACTTAGCAGTAATTGTCTATACGGCTGAACGACTGTTCGACTAACTGAATAACTTGTAAATACCACCCAGACCACTGTGCTTTCCAGTCTATAAGTAAAAAGCCGGCTCTCACACTCAGAACTTAAAATTTATAACGCACCAGCTCTGGAAATTTTCAATTAGGTGGAAGAAAAACGCCGCTAGGCCGCGTAGGCGTTCCACAACCTTTGGATATTTTTATAATAATCACCGAGTTTTCTATTTGACTAGAGGTATTTTTGAATATTCAATATTGCCCCCTTGAACAGAAGCCGTTATACTACAATGTAGTCATCGTGGCAGCTAGAAACTTCCATTTGTAGCATGTGTCTATCTTTGAGAGCACCGCTCACAGTTGTAGTGCCTAGCGTAAGTAAAAAAAACTTGCGTTTCCTGTTAAGACAAGTGACTTTGCTGTTCAAAATATTGCATTATGCGTTGTATTTCACATGGTAGAGGGACAAGAAACAGACGGTCTTACTTTCTAGGCGACTGTCACATATGCCGTACCGCTCAAGAATTTCCTTTTCTCTCAGCCACGACCAAGCAGATAGACCCTCCTGAACTAAAACAAGCCTTGGTACAGGAGATCCCATGTACTAACGACCCACATCTAGCAGAAGGCCTCATATGTCTCCGAGGTGTTACAGGAATTCATAGGACAGTAAGTGCAATTTTAATCCTTTTCCTTACCGCAGTTTGCTTACTCAAGTGTGCACAAAATGCATGAACTCCTTTCTAAACTGCACGAGAATTCATTCAGGTAATCTCGGGTCCCATTTGCAATGTTAGTATGAAGCGCAAGACAATGATCACAAATAAAGCCCGTGCTACCTGAAGCAAAGGCAGAGTAGGATGCGAGCGCATCTGATGTTGACGTCGATGATGGAAACCTGTTTTCTCACGTGCATAGGAACACGCGCGCATATAATGATGTAATGCACATCATCTTGTCACAGCAGCTCAAATGCAATTTTACTTCTACTGATCCAAAGTACTTTAATATAACCCTCCATAAGCGTATTCTATAATGTTGCACTTAATCATAATGAGCCATTAGGATAAGGAGGACTAGGTATGTCAGATAATATAGATAAACGTACAGCCAAAACCTAGTAGCCGAAACCAAGTAATGGAGCAAATCTCAGCGAAATGCTTTTTTCAGATTCATGTGTGACCTCTCTAGTCTCGTTTTTTGTGTTTAACCCAGTAATATATGACCCCCTAAGCCATTTACCAAGCCAACGTTCAGCTCAAATAAAGTTTTTTTTTTCTCTGTTTAAGGGTGACAGTGGCGGACCTGTGGTTCATCACAAGAATGGAACATGGACATTATATGGACTTGCTCACACAGCTCAGAGAATATTTCTTAATATTGACGAATCTTCAGGGGCTGCAACGAGGGTTTCGTATTATATCAGCACATTTATCCAGCCTTACATGGCCTCAGAGGCTTCATGGCTAACTCCATGGATGCCCCGGCCTTTTACGTGTTTTAGATAGGTTTTGCAATGACTTTTTTGTCAGTGCCGTCATTGGCCAACTGAACATACAAAAGAAACAGAGTTGGCAGCGTTTGGCTTGCGGTACTATACCCGAATAATGTGATCCATCGAAATCCACGTATTCTTAACAGTAAAAATCACGGACAGGTGTGGGTACTTGCTTTGAAAAAGGCATAAGATTATTCCCATGTACGGGTGATCTACATTGAATAAAATACTACCAAAGCTTTCCTGGCTTCTCCTTACAGGTTTCTCTCAGAATGTAACGGCAGAAACATGGTATTAAACACCAAACAAAAAACTATCACTTTATTTGTGTCAGTACATTTTTGTCTCTGTTTTGGAAATGTTAATCTGAAGCTAGCGCCCAGCGTATTGTTCTTTCCTGAGAGCCTTCCTACGTGGAGCCTTTCAACACAGCTGCCCGCAAAATGCTTCTTTGTTTGAAGCTTAAGTACCGTGAAATCATGGCCGCTATATAACGTTCGCACTATAATCAATAGAGTAAGTCCACGCGATTAGAATTTGGTGAGCGTAGCACTAGCGTTACAGTACATGGAGTGTGACGACACTACCTCCCCTACAGGAAATTGTTAAGGGTTGCTTGACAATCTGAGATTACAATTTTTGGTGGAGGTTTGAGTGATGGGCATGGCAAAGACGATCTGTTGGAGTTCGCGGAAGTACGGCACCGAAGCGTTCGCGCATGTGATAAGAATAAATATAGGTTTCCAAACAGTGCTTATGCAGTAAAACATGGATACAAAGAATTTGACAAAAGTTCAAAGTTTTTCGTTACATGCATGTTCTTGTTGCATACAGGTTTTGAGTAAATGAAGAAAAAACTAAACCAAAATTCTAGGAATCAGTGAAGGGAAACTCATCATTCAAGGATCTATTTCACGCTAACAAAATGGGTGATTCGGGCCTGGTGCTTGCGAACGAGCGTAGGCACTACACGGTGCTCCTAAGAAAGAGCAAACTTACCCTTTTTTACGAAGTTAAGTATCACTTTTGCCTTTTGGAACTTTTCGGTGCGTTAACGCTTTTCAAGAACAAACCTTATGCGGAAAGACCATCTTTTCGCAAACTTCATGATCTTTTTCGCTCTCAAAAATGTTGAGAGGGTGCTAGCTGGGATACTGAACCCGAGCTGCGACATTCTGTTTTCCCGCCCACGGAGAATGCATTTAAAATTGGAACCTTGTCACAGAAAGACAACACAATTCATTTTGTGGCTTCAGAACTCATCACTGGCGAACCTACATCACAGATAGCAATGGAGACGCGCGACTATAAGCCGACTGGCAGGCCTTGCACGTTAAAATTTCTCGCGAACAGAAAGCACGCTCGCATGTGAAAACGCATGGTAGTTTGCTGTGTGAGCGATAAAAAGTGAAGTGTAGTTACTCTTGCTTTCTGGTGTCATGCGACACAAGCTACTCCTGAAGTGGCTGCAACGTTAGCCACGGGATGGCGCTAACCGCTTTGATTATCGTCATCCTCCTTACGAAGCTCGTTTCTAAGCGCATCTAGACGCTTTTGTAGCGGTCCGCTCCTTATAGTAGTTCTAATATTCGCTAAATTCGTAATTGTTTCGGCCGATTTTTCAGTAAAATGACAAATAACATGGGTCATCAGCTCAGCGTTACATCAAGGGTAACCGCCGCACCCCCTTCATTAAATAGAGGTCGCTAACACATGGGCTTTACGGGGGCTGGCAATGAGAACTTGAAATTTTTTTCATAAATCGACAAATTCGTTCTATAGACGTTCATTACATCCGGTTAACTGTACTTCAAACGTGGTAAACCATTTCCATGTCGAAAACACCAAATCAAGCGTGCTATGTTAATAGGTAAGCTTGACGGCGCACGGTTCCTCTGTACGGATGATGGTCTGGCGTATCTTGTTTGGAAGGCGTCGAAGTAAAGTACATTTTCCCCACTCCTTTGCGTGAAGGGCGACGTTTGTTTGCTCGCTTATGCCAGTAATGATTCGAGGGAGAACACGTTCTCCTTCGATGCGTGCGGCAAAGAGGTAGTTTGACAGGGTTCATTCCATGCCGGTGGCCCTTTAGAAAAACTCGGTAGTCAACGTACCCACAGCAAATCTGACACCTTGTTTACAGGCTTTGAGTATGATCCAGCTTTGCGACTTACTTTTCTTCTTGTAGTATGCATGGTTATTTCGGGCACAAAGGAGTGGTATATCCATCGAGTATTAAGCTGGCTGCCGGGACGTTTTTTACGGTCGATCTGACTATGATGAGTTCAGACGTCTCAGGAGTCCATTTCAATCCAAAACTTACGATCAGTTCCTAAAGGTCGTTCATAGTATCTTGTAAGAGATCTAACTTAAATTGTAACGTTCTGCTTTTTTTAGTTCAGATTGTAATGCCATCAGCCTATATGGCTTTTCGTAATTCTTGACGTTCTTCCGTTCTCTCAGGCGAAATTTCGAACGGCCGTCTTTGAATCAGAGATTACGAGAGTGCGGGTCGGCCTTTGTGACAGGGCAAGCGCAATTGCCGCCTCTCCGCCACGGCAGTGCAAGGGGTGCGAATTTTAAGGGAGCATAACGGGGGGTTGTCCGGCCTGTTCATAATGGCCAGAGCATAAGCATTGTGGTGACAGTATTCTTCCGCGTCCACGTGCAAATATCTGGTTTTACAGGTAGGCGTCGCTGTAGAGCCTGGGCTCGTTGTATTCTGTGACCCGCATGATACAAAGGGTGCTTGTTGCGTGGTACAGGACGGACGACAAGCCGACCTCCCACCGGCGGCCACCACGCTTCCCTAACCCAATTGCTCAATAAAAGTTTCTCTCTCTCTCTCTCTCTCTTTATTCTCTAAGCGATATTTATTATTGTTAGCTAGAATGTAAGAGGCGAGAGCGAGGGAGCGAAGCAACTTTATTATGAAATTTCACCATCTTCCAGTGGGAAACAATGAGTAGTATGCGAAGCAGCCATGGGGTCGGCTCAAGTTGACTGCGTTTAGGTTGTCAAAACTTCATGCTCCCCTCGTCTATGATCACGCATTTCACGTTGCGGAAGGCCATGAGGAATATGTTCAACTCGCTGGCGCTGAGGCCTCCGTCCTTGTTTGGGCCGGTGGTCTTCCGAGAGAGCTTGAAAGCCACGTGCACTGTGGTTCCTCCCGCTGCCACAGCCGCCTTTCAGTTGGCCGCGCAGATGACGAACGCGTTGTAGGTCGTGTTGTGGCCAAGGTTGCTCTACCGGTTGTAGAAGTCCATGGTAAGCCGGCGGAGGAACGTCTTGCCGCAACCGGCCGGATCGGTGAGCAAGGCCCGTTACGGAGGCGCTGACGGCGTTGGCTACCGGTGGATAATCGCGCGCAGTAGCTCATGTTGTTCCACGTTTGTCATCCTCATCAAGTTGTAGTATTCGTCATGGTTCATGATGTCCTCGCGCTTGCACACGGCCGCGCACAGACTCGCGTATTTGATCAGGCGCACCAAGTCTTGGCTCGGAATGAGGTCGGCGTCTTCGTGTTCTGGGTGAACGATCACGGGAGTAGGAGGTGCTGCTCCTTCTTTTTGTTCTTCTTGTTGTGCCCTCTTCTCCGCGGGGCTGTCCGCGGTGCTGTCCGCGGCGCTGACTATGGCGTTGACGCTGGCGTTGCAGGTGGTGTTACCGGTGGCGTTGCCTACGCACTGATCGCGGCGTTGCGGGAGGAGGTTCCCCTACGGAAAGATGACGACACTGGTTGAACGCAAAGCTATCTCGTGACGGATTCTTTGGTTGGCCAATCTTTAAGGGCATTTTGCCACAATCATCATCAGCAGTGTCTGGCCAGGCATGCACTGGGGGTGTGCATGCCGCACAGCGGCGCCCACACAATGGCGGAGGGAACATGCGCCACCATAAGCTGCTTCGCATCTTAAATGCTTCAGAACGATTAGCCTTCCTATGTAAGCGAGGCGTCACGGTAACACGGCGATGACATCTTCCAGGCTTTTGGCACCTGTACTCCGTACGCGGCCTCACTAATCCCTTAGGTTGACTGCGCCTGCCACTGTTTTTGGGTTGCAGCCTCCCTCCGGTTTCGCTCCATCGTTGCCTGTTGAGGGCCTCCGAGACCTGCTGGACGGACTAGGCCTGGACCTCTTTATGGTAGCAACGCGTTGCAGCCTCGAGACGCGGCGAGATTGTTGTCATTGTTATACCTTCGTGCGGATTCTTGGCACAGTCCGAAAGGATGTGAACCGCAGTGGCTCTCTCCTTTCGGCACAAACAACACAGGTCACTCACATAAACACGCCGCCCCCCTTATCGAAATATCACCCCTTCCTCTCGGGCTAACCCCGGATGATGTGACGGCATAGTCTTTCTCTGTACTCTGCACCGCTTCGCGATTTCGTGGAGGTTATTCTGTCCTTGGTTTCTCACCACCACGTCTGGTAGACCGCAGTAGCAGCGGCATGTTAGGTTAGTCCACACCCCGCCGCATTCGCCGTCTCGTTGTGGTTTGCGTTGCTGCAATGCGACACACCACTGCCCATATGCGCCGGAAACCACTTGATCACAACATACCGACTTTTGTTCGCAAGATCGACCGCTAGCAATACACGTGCAGCTTCCCCACACAATCGTCATCTGGCGTAGTTTTTCACTGCCGTCATAGAATAACAGAGCACAGCCACCTCCTATGCTCTAGCGCCACTAGTGTACCCCCCTCCCCACAGGTCGATACCCCTACGACTGCCGCGGTGAATGCCTTTCTACCATCTAGATACTCTGCCGCGTCCACAAACACAGCCGCACTGTTTTCGGCATTCAGAGCGATGCCCGCCATCACTCTCACCGCCCGCCGCTTCTTGTTGTACTTGGGGTTCATATTTCGTGGCACCGGATATACCCGTAACTGTCTGCTAATTGCTTCCAGTACAGGCACGTCTGTATTTTCGGATCCCCCTTTCTATAGCCCGGGGCTATGACACGCCGCACTTCTCTGCCCGTTCTTGTTTCCGATAGCCGCACGAGCTGGGCGGTCCTCAGCGCCTCCGCGATCCCTTCCAAGGTGTTATGCCCTCCCAGGGTAAGGAACGTGTCGGTGCTATGTAATCTGACGTAGAGCGAAGGATTGCACCAGCCGGGTGAGGCTTTCTACCTTCATGCCTGCTTTTATGTTTGACCCTTTCTTCATGAGGGGTACGGCCTTGGTGACTTTGGCAGCGATATGGTTGACCGCCTCGCCGATCCCTCGTTCGCGCTCAATTAGCATACGCTGCACTCGGATCTTCCCTACCTCCGGGACAGCCGCTCGTCTTGATCTTAATTTCCTCTTGCACTCTCGCAGAATCCTTGCCTTTCGCCTTCCTTGCTACTCCCTTCGGCGAAATCACGAACAGCTCTGACTTGCTTGGAGAGCAGACGAACCCGCACACGTCCCGCTGCTCCTCGATAGCGTCAAGCGCCTCTTCCAACTGGGACCCATTAGCGTTATGTAATCTGCATAGCTTGTGTGTCGGACCCCCGAGACTTGCGAGAGCCGCTCAGCCACGCCTACCATTGCAAGGATGAAAATTAATCGCGAGATGACCGAGCCCTGAGGGGTACCGACACTGCCGAGCTTCATGCCTTTGAGCCGCAAGTCACCGGCGTTGATCTCGGTGGTCCGCCCCGTCAAAACAACGTTGATGCACGCATATGTTCTCTTGCCCATGTTTAGCCATGACACCTTGGCCAGGGTCAGAATGCCTCCCTTTGTCAAAAGCGCTCTGCAGATCCCAATCCAAGAAGGCTCGGCTTTCGTGTTAGTAGTGTCATCGAGGATTTCATTTTCCAGTTGTAACGTCGCATCGTGAGTTCCGAGCTTGTTTCGGAACCAGATGACGGTTAATTGCCAATACTTAATAATAACGGTTGATTGACAATAAAAGTGGACAGAGAAAAAGGGAGAGAAAGAAAAGATAAGGAGTGCATAAGGCTGGGCGGCAGGCTTTGGGCTTCATTTATCCCCAACGTGATGCCTTTGATGAGGTTGGTATTCTCGAGGAAGGCCAAGAGAAGTCGGAAGGCTTCCCGCCGGATGGCGTTGGGGCCTGTCGGGAAACGCTGGTCAGTCATGGTGTGATTGGGCAGCCCGATACGCTGGAGTGCGGCCCAAAGCTCTGCTCTCTGGGCGTCATGCTGGCGGCAAGAGCAGAGCAGGTGCGCCAGGGTGTCGGGCTCTGGGCAGTCAGCGCATGTGGGCGACGACCGGCGGCCTTCCTGGTGCAAGCGGGCTCTCACATTGCAGCAATCGAGTCGCATGCGTGAGACTGCTAACGCGGCCAAGCCGGATGTGCGGAGCTTGGGCGCTGATGACTCTGGGGTCGAGGTGCATCGTCTCCACCTCACAAGCCAGAATGGTTTGTGCGAGGTCGAATGACCTCCCGTCACCGGCAACGAGGAGCCACCTCGTTGCCGGTGATGCCGACATTAGATGGCAATCAGTGGAGCCGCAGGTCACAGCCCCGGGACTCCACCAGGTGAAGCTTCGCCGCAAGCGACCACGCCACATAGCCGCTGGAGCTCGATGGATGGTCTGCCGCTTGCAGTCACAAGAGCGGGCCGGAAGTCAGTGACCATGACGGCCACCTGAATCCGGTTGCCCTTCTTTGGAGAAGGTCTGCAGCAAGGTGCATGCCGACCAGCTCTGCACCGCTGGAGGAGGCGGAGCAGGACAGGAAGCGCACTCGACTGGTGCTCAGCTTCATGGCCATATAGGCGGCTCCAGCTCTGCCCATAGACGATTGCACGGAGCCGTCTGTGTAGACCTGCAGAAGACCGACCGTCTTGTTCTCCAGAAGGGCAGCAATTTATGGATAGCCCGAGTTGGTGTTGACCGCGTACTACGAATCTTCGGGTGCGTGGTGCTGATGCGAAGAGCTTGCCTGGTGCTAGGTGGTGGTGTCTCGAGGGTGTGCGTTGCGGCAGCTTAAGGTTACTCTCTTAGATGGACGCCAGCATGCCCATCTGCGAGTAGGGACGGCTGCGGTAGCGCTACAGAACGGCTGCTCCACCCGGTGTGTTATGGAGCCGGTGGATGTGGTGCAGCCCCGTCTGCAGGGCGCGCATCTGAATGGACCAGGAGCTGTCCTCTGTGTAGGTAACCGCAGCCGAGGACGCGCTCGGGAGGCCCATGCACAGGCGTATGACCCGGTGCGTAGCGACAAAGAACAAATAACGACGTGGCACCTGCTGCACAGAGGGAGAGAGCGCCGCTGTTTATTTGAAGGAAAAAGCACACAGGTTTTTTTTGTCACGTTAGTCTGGCCGTTTTATTCATGGGGGCTTTATTGCTCAAACGTACAAGCGATACGAGTAGGGTATATGACGCATTTCTGAAAGTGCCTCATGTTTCCAAACCTGGTGCAATACGTTTGAAGGAACAAGTTCAGGACACAGAGATGGAATGGAAAGCCTACGACAGAGGAGGCTTTCCTGTGCATCAGATCTCTGTACCCAGCACTTGATATTAACAGGTGGTGCGGCTGGCGATTTATCTGTAAAGACTCATTGTCGTAGTCTCGGCGAATTCAGAGACAGCGCTCTTTTGTTAAAGTCTTTGTTGTGCATTAGCTGACTTTTGGCAAGCTTTACAATGCACGCATTTCATATGGAATCCGTTTCTATAACATCAATACCCGCTTGTTATATTGTTCCGTTGACATGCAATGAAGCAAATTTTATATCTCCAGTTTTTGACCGTAACTGCTTTTATGATTTTATAATAATAATAATATTTTCATTTTTCTTAGAGGAACAAAATACATGACGGGTCAGCCCAAGCCAGACAGGCTTGTCGGGCTGTACTCGGCAGTCAGTGTCAGGACACTACAAAATACTGCAGGGGTAAAGAAGAAAGAAAAGAAAAGAAAAGGGAGAGGGAAAAGAAACGGTACTACAATGAAGCCAAAAGGAAAAAAAATCAAGGAAGTAAGCAATATGTGATGCATACGTACAATATGGCATAGGGTTACTCAACTTCAGAGAAGTTTTTTCTTAAATACATTTTCAGAGCGCTTTTAGATGAAATGGAGTAAATAGCAGTGGGCATAGAATTTTGATTGATTGATTGATTGTGGGGTTTAACGCGCCGACGCAACGCAGGCGATGAGGCGCGCCGTAGTGGAGGGCTCCGGATTAACTTTGACCACCTGGGGATCTTTATCGTGCGCCGAAATCTCGTACACACGGGCGTTTTTGCTTTTCGCCACCATCAGAAAAGCGGCCGCCGCGGCCGGGAATCGAACCCGCGACCTCGTGCTCAGCAGCGCAACGCCTTAGCCACTGAGCCACCGCGGCGGGTGGGCATAGAATTAAATATATCGGGAACATAATAATTGCGTAAAAAACGTCCAAATCGCGTATAACATCGGGGCGTGATAAACAAAGGATGACGTCTCAGTGGTCTTGTAGGGACAAAACGAAACAAAAAATCGCTATTCCAAAAATTGCGAGAGACAACAGTGTGCAAAAACAAAGCGTCAAAAGAAGGCAATTGTAAAGCAGAGAACAAACTGGTATTTTCGGGAATGTTGATATTGTAGGCTACATTTCTTAGCAGCGTTTTTATAATGCAGTTTATTTTCGTACGCCAAGTGAAAGAACAGTGAAAAAATACAGTGATTCCGTATCTCAAGATACTGTAGCCAAGTGCATGTAGGATAATCTTACGCACTGGAAAGGGGAAGAGGAAACGACTGTTATAAAGAGTACATGACAAGCCCCGAAGCTTATTGCAGAGCATAGATAGGTGACTGTTCTATGTCATATCCGAGTCGAAGATAATTCCTAAATACTTTACATTCGGCGATAATAGAAGAGTAGAGCATTGACAATTATTACATCGTGAACCATGAAGAACGAGGGGTACAGTATGATCAATTTGCTTGTGTGGATTGTGAAAACAAACCAGTTTTGTTTTTTGCTTATTTATTGTAATAAAGTTTCTGGAAAACCAGTCCATAACAGATTGACAATCCCCTTGTAACATTGCAACTGATTTGCTGTAGACGGAGTGCTTAGCAAGAAGAACAGTGTCATCGGCATACTGAAATATTTGGCAGTGGGTTATATGATTAGGTAAGTCGTTTACATAGACATTGAATAATATGGGAGATAGCACGGACCCTTGTGGGACACCAGATTTTAGGAGAACTTTCGAACTAACGTTATCACCAATCTTGACTACCTGTGAGCGATTGCAAAAATAGTTAGCTAACAGTTTGCTGAATGGACCTCGAAATCCTAGTAGATATAGTTTTCGCAGTAGTATTGTGGGTATAACAGAATCAAATGCTTTGCTTGCATCCAAAAAAAGACCCGTTACTACTTCGTTGTTATCGAAAGCGGAGAAGATTAAATCCGACAATTTTTCCAAAAGTACAACAGTCCCCTTCCCAGGAACAAAACCAAATTGTGAACTCGACAATAAGTTGTGTTTTTCCAGGAAGTTGGTTATTACTCTGGCTAAGTGTTTTTCTAAAATTTGGCTAATCGCAGGTAAAATAGAAATCGGCCTGTAGTTGTCAACCTGTTTCAAAGAGCCATTTTTATGTAATGGCTTCACAACTGCAGTTTTTAATTCATCTGGAAGAAAACCAAGTTCAATGTAACTGTTCAGCATAAATAGAAGTACCTTTTCTAAAATGGGAAGGTTACGTTGCAACTCGTAGACAGATATACCATCGAAACCAGGCGCCTTATTTTGCTTAAAACTAAATAGTATGTTGTGTAAGTCATACGAAGTCACGAAAGGAAGGAATGCAGAGGATTCTAAACTGCTAATGTTGTCGCAACCTTGAATATCAGCTGAATACGTAGCCAATGACGTTTTAGCGAAGTGAACATTGAAATCAGTAACTGCGGATTCCAAATTGGTGAAGTGTTTGCCAAAGACGTCAACTGATTGGGCAGGATGTCGACCGAATATTTGATTAATTGTTGACCAAGTTTTCCTAGGGTTGTGTCTGTTGTCATGGAAGGTTTTACTGTAAAATGAGCGCTTCTCTGACCGAAGTAACGCAGTTACCTTATTTCTATGAACTTTGTATAGGTTCCTCAAAGCAGTGTTATTAGGAGAGCGCCTACACTTCTCCCAAAGTTTGTCTTTTTCTTTAATAGCCCTAAGAACGGTAGAGGTAAGCCAAGGCAAGTCCATATTGCGCTTTTTAATTTTGATGGTTTTTTGTGCAGTGCCTTTTAATGTGTCAATAATGGTAAAAAATTTAGTTTAAATATTTCGTGCAGTTGCCCCGGCCATGAATGCTTCCCAGTCAAAATTATTGACTAAATTATCGAATTTAGCTACGTCAAGAATAGGCACCTGGAAGTGCTGGGGTGAAACTTTTTAAAGCAAAGCTTTTTACCTCTACCCCCCAAGGGTTCTTTCGCGACCGTTGGTGTCACCAGAAAACTCCAGCGAACAAATAAAAGAATTTACTGGCACAGCCGGGGATCGAACCTGGAACTAATGGACTAACGAAGCGAGAGCCCGTTGTCTTACCGATTTAGCTACGAGCCCACGCGAATGCTGGAAAGACAGGTGGTGTACTCACCAAGCACATCTACGGGTTTGCCCCCTGCGTTCTCGCTGAATGGCACGTGAAAGCGTCACGCGACCACTCACGCCCGTCTAGCGGCCCTGTGCGCACCTTGCTCATGTGCTAAGAGTAACAAAATTTAAAGGAAGCTCACACCAATGCATGGCATCTCCCTTCTAGTACGCCAATATGCTGACGCCTGTGCCCTCCAGTGTTCACGTAAACAATCACAGCTCCTTGCCGTCCGCCCTCACGCCAAACAAAGGAATACATTCAAATACTCCTTGATGGCCAGGCCATCACTCGAAGCTCCAGCATCAAGATCCTGGGCCTACATCTCGAGGCTAACACCAACAGTGACGTCTCCTTGCAGCGCCTCAAAAACAGCATTAATCAAATCATACACATGATCAGGCGAGTTGCCACCAAGAAGCAAGGCCTAAAAGAATCCGTTATCTTTCGATTATTTGAAGGTTTTGTCCCCTCGAGAGTCACTTACGTCAACCCTCTGTCTTCTTCTCGACAACGAAGACATAGAGATGCTTTATATAATTATTAGAAAGGCGGTCGAGCAAGCCATTGGTCTTCTCATGAGTGCGTCTACACAGAGGCTGCTTAGCACGGGGCTCCCCATCACGGTGGAAGAGCTGATAGAAGGACATCTTTCTAACCAGAAGGTCCGACTCAGAACGGCGATGGGTAACCGCATTCTTCACCAGATTGGCTGGGCAGCCCAGAATGTCACTCCGCTTGATGTACTCCCAGACTCTTCGCGACTAAAACTAAAGATGCTCCCTTTGCTTAGAAATATGAACCCCTCACATGACGAGGCTCACCGAAAAGCACGGGCTCAAGCGCTAAACACCACCCTCGGTGGGGATCATGCAGTTATCTACACAGCGCCTCCAAACATCGGGGGCAGCAATACGCCATCATCGTGGCTACCTTCAGAACCAACCTCTTTGCGTGTACCTCGCTTAGGACCCAAGAAATGACGGCAGCAGAAGAGGCAGCCATCACCTTAGCTCTCGCTCAGTCAGGGGTTCGGAGGGTAGTCATCGATTCCCAGCAAGCCTACGGGAATTACCAGTAGGGTTGGGTGTCCTGACCTGCACTGCGCGTTCTAAAAAACCACTCCCCAAACGGTTCCATTCAGCTCATCTGGACACCCCCTCACGCTTCAATGGAGGGCAACAAATACGCCCACCCAACAAGCCTGCGCTTTTACCTCCCGTGCTATGGAGCTGCACGAGGACAGTCACCCGCTTGTCACGTTCAGGGCGATAACCCAGCATTATCGCCTTCTGAGACAGACCGTACCTTCGCCTTACCCTGACCTCTCCAGAGAACAACAAACTACCCTACAGCTCATCCAATCCGGGCTCCTTCCCACAGCCTACGCGTCTTCACTTAATGCATACGAATCACTACGACGCTGAATGTAAATTTTGCTCAGAAGTAGGAACACTCCGCCCCGTAATAGGGGTGTGCGACTTTAGCCCTGAGCACCCTCCTCTCTTTCCGTCAACTACCCAACAAGAGCAAGGGAAGTGCTGCTGTCCAGGCCCTCTCTACCTACCCAGCTTCAGCGAGTGGACATAACACAGGTCACGCGGACTGCATATGGGCCCCACAGAAGAAGGAATTACTCCCCAGGTCTGCACTCTGGGCCGATGAGAAATCTGAACAGAAGTATTTCTTCTTCGTCCTCCTTCTCTGCCGCAAATCTCGTCGCCTCCGTCAGCGGCGCAGAGGCGGAGAAGACAGATTGTCTAACACCGGGTTGGAGCTTACTTTAATTTTATAAAAAAAGTTTCCACTCTTGTGCTACACCAATACAACTCAACCAAACACCGTTCATGCTTCATGCATTGATTTAACCTTACCAAGAATATCTCTTTGAAATAATAAATGGTGTGGCTAAGTGCATTTAACTTCTCTCTGGTTTTGCCATTTGCAGAGCGATGTGAGTGAATTTAAGTGACGTCGCATGGGTAATCGTTATGGGTGCCGTTTATAGCTTTGCTTTCCAACCACATTCACGGGGTGGATTGGCGCGATTTTTTTCAGCACGGGAAAATAAACATGGCAACCCACAAAGTAGTGGTCGGCAAGTTTCTGTTTGATAATTGCCGAATCGATGCGAAAAAATGGTGCCCTAACATTGATATGGTCAATACATGAAGTTACTAATTTCGTACCAAGGTATTCTTCCCTTGTAGCGGAGCAAATGGTTGGAATAACCCCTGATTTGGCCAACACGTTTAAATATTCGCAAGCAGTCGGGCGCGCCGGACATAAAGTATCTATGTTGATATCACCAGCCAGACAAAAGAGTGAAGTTGAGGGAAAGGAAAGTAAGAATTCATCTAGTTCGCTTACGAAAAGGTTGGCATTTTCGGATGGGGGTCTGTAGATAGCCAGGAGCGTTATATCTGTGTCTGACAACGCGATGCGCAGTGCCAGGCATTCGGCAGAGGTGAACCTTGGTGACAAGAATGACGACACATATCGTTCATGTATTAAGGCCATAATGCCCCCGCCCCTGATAACACGGCGCGTCAGCGCGAAAGAAGAATAGTGCGGAAGTTCGAAAGATGAAACAAGATCATCATGAATGTTAATCTCAGTTAGTACAAATGCATCGATAATAGAATCAGTATTTTGTACGATACCAAGGTATTCGTCCCAGTGCCGACGGATACTGCGGATGTTAACGTGCACAATTGTGAAGGACTTGCAACCCTGATCAGCCAAAACAGTAAAGTCGGTGAAGCTGTCACAATTGTGAAAGGCGTTCATTATGGGAACGGTCTAGCTCTGTAGCATTGTGAACTTTTAAACAAGCTTGTTCAGATCAGCGTGATCTGATATGCGGACAAGAGACGAGTTCTCAGCTTTCCTTGCGAAAATTTTGCCCTGTTTCGCCCAGATGAATTTGTACAGTTTTTCTTTTCCTGTTTGGCGGGCTGCCCAGAATAGTTCTCTGTTGTAGTTGGTCAAGTTTTCGGAGAAGTACAGCTGAGGAATCGTGCCCTGTTCCGCAAGTGCCCTCAAAGAGTCTTTCCTGTTCCACCACATTTCTTTCAGCGATACCGAGGCAAATCTAACCAGCAGAACTGGCGGACGATCCCGGTTAGCAGGCAGGCGATGTATCACTTCAATGTCAGACTCAACGAAGTTCAACTCTAGCTTCTGCGCCATATCAGAAATGATAGGAAGAAGTTTTTCGCCTTTCTGTTGAGGCAGACCATGAATTTCTAAGTTTGGCCTCCTGCTGTATTGCTCAACGTTATTTAACTCTTTGCGCAGGCTCGCGAGTTCCTCCGCTTGATCCGACACAGTGGCTTTCAAGGCATGGACCTCACTTTGCAGTTGACCTATAGTGGCATGTTGCGTAGCAGCAGTAGCAATGACTTCATCGTACTTTTCCGACACAAAGTTAACCGTTTCATGAACAGAGTCAACTGATTTTTGAAGGATCTCTACAGTCGATTTGAGTTGCAGAAGCTCATCAACTTTGAGAACAAGGGAGCTGATGGCGTCCTTTATCGGCAAAAGAGTTTCAATTTTAGACGAGAGTTCTGAAAGAGAGTGGGAATTTGGGACAGCATCTACAGCGACTGCGGTATGATTCGAGGAACGACAGTCCCGGCAAAGCCATGTCTCACGCTTGGCAGCTCCCTTGCCAGACATTTCTTTTTCAGCTATCCCCGCACAATTTTTACCAAAGTGAAACCCAACCTCACACTCTGTACAAACCAAAAATTTTCCTTCAGTCGGAAGCACTTTCGAACATTTGCCACAGATAGATACTGAAGCCATGATTCACTTGCGGAACATGAACAATAATATCAACAGTACAGTGCAGTGCAGTCGATGGCGAGAAAAGATACACGAGAAGCAACAAAAGTGCAAATTGCACCTCACCTGCAGCAAAAGTGACGGTTAAATCGTGCCAGAATCCCGCCACCGACTCCGAAGGGGCGACAGTTTCTCGCTGGCTTATATAGCCTGGCGTCCCAGGATTCGGTTGAAGCAGCGCCTCCTGGATGCTGTTGATGGGTTTCTGTGATAGACACCCGTCCGGCGCAGCCGCTGAAGCGCCGGGAACTTGAAACAGTGATGAGATTGCTGCAGGCTGGAGTCACCGGCGACGATGCTGTGCGCAGACGCACAAGGGCGTACTTGCGCTGGAGAATGTGTTCCTGCAGAAAAAGTGACGGTTAAATCGTGCCAGAATCCCGCCACCGACTGCGAAGGGGCGACAGTTTCTCGCTGGCTTATATAGCCTGGCGTCCCAGGATTCGGTTGAAGCAGCGCCTCCTGGATGCTGTTGATGGGTTTCTGTGATAGACACCCGTCCGGCGCAGCCGCTGAAGCTCCGGGAACTTGAAACAGTGATGAGATTGCTGCAGGCTGAAGTCACCGGTGACGATGCTGTGCGCAGACGCACAAGGGCGTACTTGCACTGGAGAATGTGTTCCTGCAGCAAAAGTTTATCCTTGTACAAACTGTTAAGCATAAATATTTATCTCAGTGATGATGACAAATATTGTTTACATTTCTGGGAGTGGTATTCAAAATAACAACCGCTTGTGTAGCATTGATCACACAAAAAAGCTCCCGTTCAACAGTGGAACACACGTCCAACGAAAAGAAGGCTTCTATATTTCCAAGCATTACAAGAGCTCCGCCAGTGAGACCTCTGTTGCTACGCAGATTGAATAATTGTGCTTTCAGAAAGAGACGAAGAAAACTTCATTTTTTTGCCAGTACCAGTACAGGCCGTCATGCCACTGTCTCATTTTCAGATACCGGACTGTATCTCGCGCAGAGGCCCTCACTAAACAAAAGATGCTTGGCCAGCAGGAATAAATGTTCACGCCGTAACTAGGCCTCAGCCAGTTCTCCTATTAGAAGCGATGCGGTAGTGAAGGTTTGGCCTTAGGTGTGGTGGATGGCACTCCCAGTATAGGTGTACTCATGGGTGGGAAGTGCAGTTCTGTGAACGACAAGTAGGGTGACTCGGGATACATGTTCGTAGTCGATAGAAGGGGGGTCCTAGAAAAGAGGAGGTTCACCTATTCTCAGATACGGCTGCACGGGAGAAGGTAGGGTGAAAGGCTGGAAAACAGTGCCTACGGCACGTAGCGCGTAGAGAAGACAAGAATTTATACCGAGCCTGGCTTTTATATTTGCGCACTTCTACATTTACGCAATTTGTTGACAAGCTACGACTACGAGCCGGGCACAAAGATTCTCTGCACATGAAAGTCTCATAACAAGTGAAAGTATTAAGAGGAAATCGAAGAAATACCCCGTTATCTGCTCCTATTCTGAAGCATAAGCGTCTCAACTTTCTAGCCACAACAACGACGGATCACAGCACACGAAACCGCTCTACTAGCCCTTGGAAAGCAACCTCCCATGGTCGCTTCATTTGCTTGGCGTGGCGAGGCGCCTCCTGTTCGCTCGAGTCGGTAACAACAGCTCGCAAACCTGCTGGGCTTGCAAGGGCCGAAGGTGCTTAGCATACTCCGCCAATGCTGATTGCTTTTTGCGGGCCCGAATCCCTGCTGCTAATCTTATCTCGTGCGCCGGAACTATGGAGATTTGATGCTTCTTCCCTAAAAACGAAGCAATGTTATAGCAATGACACAGGTTTCTTAAAAGGGCCCCTAGTAAAATATATTTTTATTCGTTCGACATATTTGGTGATTGATACTGCCTCCAGCAATCGTGCAGCGGCAAGCGATGCTTCATTCACTGACAAATCATACATTTGAGGGCAAAATACCAGTCCTCCTGACAAATGGTGTGTTTCTTGACGTCTGCAATGACGTATCGAAGGCAATTAACTAAACGGACTTTATTATCCTGCCAAGGGTTACCGAGTCCGGCGAAGCGCCGTGTACCGTCTGTCTTTGCCATATAGTACTGCACAGCTCAGGAATTCTGCCCGCTATGTTTTGACCATATGTCTTCCTGGATAACTCTAAAGCAAAGCTTTGCTACTTTCGTCCAGCGGTTTCGCAGAGAATGCGCAAGCTAACCTTTTAACGCGCCTCCGGCGACACACCCCTCGAAGCGCATCGCGTGATTCGCCGGGCCCGCTTTCGGAACTGCGCGCAAGGCCTCTTTTTCAGTCGTTCTGCTTATATGAGCGGGGGCCACCGCTGCGGTAGCGGCCGATCAGCTGACTGGCAGCCAACCACCCCCGCAGCCTCCCGTGCATGCGCCGCCCGGTCGTCTCGGGAGACGTGACTCGTCTCGCTCGCGGCGAAGAGAAACGGCGCGTTCGCTGTTCGCCCCGGCGAACGCCGCGCTCGCAAGGCCTCCTCCTGTGAGCGTTCCACGCGACCGAAGAGCTTTAACCCAGGGTCGGCCATACAGCTACATCAAAGGTTAACCAAGCGAAACCAAGACTCAACCGAACCAATTTGTAGGAGGCGTTTAACAGACTAAGCCAAGCTTTTGCTTTGCATGTCCAGTTTTAGCTTCGCTAAGCCGCAGCCACTTTTTTATATCAGTTGGTAGTAATCGTTTAGTGAAATATTGGGTATTCCCAACAAACGCAGTCGCAAAGGCTGTATCGTCCCTTGTCAGGTTGGGGGACAATTATACAACAAGGAAATAATCTGTAAATAAGACTACGTTTACACTACTCCCAACACCAAAATGAATGCACACAATAAACGGAGGGGAAGAAACGAACAATATGGAGCTGTAGAGAAAAATAGGGAAGGGCGTCAAGGCGAGATGGGAAAAGCCCAAGATTTCTAAGACACAAGAAAAGGCCACAGCGCGGAAATAAAGGGAAAGGATGCACTACTTGTTCGCTACTGAAACCGGTTTTTCCTTCCTGACATCCCGGATGCGCAGCGGTAAAGTCGTGGTGTCGCAAGGTCCAGGTGACGTGTCGTGGCTGCAATGGTAGAGCGCGCACGAGCGTCCACAGCATAGTAGCGGTCGCAGCTCTGTTGAGGCGTCGCGGTCTTCTACTGATGTCCTACGTCCCGACTTGTCTCCGGGGGGGGGGGGGGGGGGGGGAGGGGTGATGTCCTGGAGGTTGCACTTCTAGAGAACCTTTTGGGGCACGTACAGCACGGGTCCGGTCGCCCGACCGTCGTGAAACCAGTTACGCTCCACCCTTAGACAGGTTGCTCGTCTGCTCAAGATCGCTTCTACTTCGGCCTTCAACCGTAGGCGCTGGCAGGTTCCGATTGGCTGGATCGTGAGGGGGGGGGGGTGAGTGAGCCCACAAGGCGATGATGATGATGGCGCTCTCAGTTTGTTTAAACCGTATCCCGCAGCACGCGTCTTGGTTATCTCCGTCGTCTTCTTTTTATTGGCGTACATTGTCGTCGTTGGGATTTCTTCGCAGCACAACTCACCCCACTTCTGCCTTTTTTTGCCGACCAATGTCAGTTCCCCGTCACCAGTCCACAACATCAAACACTCCCCTCTGAAATAGGTCGTAAAAAGTATATTCCACATTATTCGACCTAAAGCACACGAACTGGAAAACACAAGTTCACAGAAACTGATCGCAATAGAATAATAAGCGAACATAATAAACAATTGACCGTCTTTACACCGGTCTTGCATAGGGATTATAAGATCGCGAAACAAATCAAGAAATCAAGCCGGCACAAGTTTTTCCCTTTCTCTACAGTGGCTTCGATGCCAACCTTTGCCTCTTTGGTACACACATCTGGCCGAGTAGTGTATGCGCTTTCCCCTTAAGCGACGGTGTACCGCTGTACGTGGAAGCTTGCTTACCGACCTTGGGTAACGCAGAACAAAATGTATTTCGGTGGCTTTTGTATTTCGTGAGGCACTCACAAGTTGTGACATAGCCCTTTTTGAGTTACTACAGTTATGTTGCTTGAATTTTGAAATTCGATTCTTTGTCCGACTAAAATAGTGCTTTCAGATCTTTTTTACAGTACCTGGCTTTTTCGCGCTGAAATAGGGTTGCTTTTGGTACCTGTGTTCCTTGCCAATGTCCTTTTCATACATAGCGCCGCTTAGAAAGTGGGATTTGCTGCGTCTCGGTATTATATTCACCATAAATCTTTGTCTCAAGAGACCTCATAACAATGAAGTTTACGTGGCCACTTGCGTTTTAAAAGGTGTTTCGTTGTTGTTGTCTGATCGAAGACCCATCCGACGTTTCGCTGTTTCATTTGGTTTTAGCACCTTCTGCCTCTTCACAAGGGGGCAGAGTTTGGTCTGCGCTGAAACCTGAGGGTGAGACATTTATTCCGAATACTGCAAGCCAGATTTTCTGGCCCAAACAGGTGGGGCAACTGGTGATACACAATCATTTATACAAGGATCAAACTTTTTTTTTAAAGTAAGAAAACAAACAAACAAAAATACAAGGCACATCGGTAAAGGCATAGCACACCGTACAATGCATATACTCAATGAACAATGTTCGCATGGAGCGCTTCGGAAACATTTTTGGCCAGAACAACTGTTACCGGAAGTGCATTCCATTCAGAAATGGTATGAGGGAAAAAACTAAGCTTGAACTGGTTTGTTTTTGCGAAAATAGGCTCAAGAGATTGAGTATGCGTGTGTCGCGTCCTTGTGCTAAAGGGTTAAATTAAAGTCGATGGAGTTATTTGCACTCTAGAAGTAACAATATTGTGGACGAATGATAACCGGGCCAAGCGTCTTCGAGATTCTAAAAATTGAATGCCATTGTCAGACTTGAGCTTCGAAGGAGACTCGTAACGCCCATATTTGCAAAAAATAAACCGTACTGCTTTTCTTTGGACGAGCTCTAGCATGTAAATATCATTTTGAAAGGGTGGATCCCAAACCACGGAGGCATATTCCAGTTTGACTCTAACAAAAGTATTGTAGGCTAAAAGCTTGAATTGACTTGGGGCATGTCTTAATTTGCGCCTCAAGAAACACAGCTTCGTAAATGCAACTGAACAAATACGTGATACAGGGGACGACCAAGTTAAAGTAGAATTTAGAGTTATGCCGAGGTATTTATACTCTGCACCGTTTGCGATTGCAGTGTTCTGCAGAAAATACTGGGAACGAAAGAAAACTTTTTTTCGTGTTATTCCTTAAAAAGCACATTTTCTAGCATCGAATCGAACCGAATTTAGCTTTGAATTTGATATGTTCGTTTCGATCCCCCGTTTCTTTAATATCCCCTGATCGAGGTGTCTCCCTTCGCGTCGCCTCCCGCTCAGCGAGCTGTACAAGCAGCTGCAAAGTTTCTTTTTCGATTTCCGCACGCACTCGTACATGCCGGTCACTCTGATTCAGCATTGCAGCTATCTTCCTTTTTATTTCGGCTACCGTTATGGCCGCTTCCAACCCTAGAACTGTTTCCTCGTGCGAGAGCTCTTGCTTCACGAGTACCCACTCTCTACTCTTGTCGCCGCTTAAGCCTAAACGAATCATCAATATAATTATCTCTGCCGCGTCCATTTCTGGTTTAAGGGTATCCACAACCAACTAGTCTCGTCCTGCCATACACGCCAATTATGGTCACGTTCGGGACAATAATGCATACGCCGAAAAAACATGAGAACGAGACAATCTTAACATTACGCTGAAATCCAAAATGAATACACACAATGGACCGAGACAGGCTAATAAGCAATGTGAAACTACAGAAACATGGAGAAATGATACAAATCGCGTTTGGAAAGGGCCAGAAGTACGAAGACAGGAGAAAGAGTCACAGTCGGAAAATAAAGGGAAGGGATACAGTACGTGTTCGCTGCTCGAACGGGTTTGGCCTACCCAGGTACACAGTGCGGTGTTGCGCTGTTGCAAGGTCTAGGTGTCTTGTCGTAACTGCAATGGTAGAGCACATAGCGAGCTCTCGTCGCATTGTAGCGGGCGCAGTTCTCTGTGGGCGTCGCGGTCTTCTTCCGATGTCCGAAGATTCGACCTGAATGCGGAGAAGATGACCTGAAGGTTGCCCTGGTGGAGGACCTCCTGGGCACAGCAAGGGTCCGGTAGCACGGCCGCCATCCATCCCGGTCACGTGCCAACCTCCCACTGCTTGTACTCGGGATCGCTTCTCTTTCGGCCTTCGGCTCTGTACCTTCCGATTGGCCGGCACGTGAGTGTCTTCTGAGTGACCCGAGAAGACTATGCTGATGATTGCGCTCCCGAGGTATTGGAAACGTACCACGCAGCATATTTCGGTTACCCTTGTCGTCTGCTTTTTAACGGCGTGCATTTTTGTCGTTGTGAATTCTTCGCATCCCATCATTATCGTTGGCCCGTGTAGCTACAGCTGGTCAACGGCTGTGCAGTGCAGCTACGGCGGTGCAGTGCAATGGCGGTGCAGAGCACGGCGGTGCAGCTACAGCTGGCACAGCTCTGGGCTACTGCTTGAGTAGTCATCCTTGCTGAAAAGTAAACTTTTCGCTTGGCACAACTCATGGTTCTTCTACTTCTACTGGCTTTTTGATTTTTGTAACAATATTCATGTTGTCCCAGAGACCTGGGATACAATTTACGTTGTTTACCAAACAGGGAGAATCTGGGAACACAAGGACAAGAACATTATGTATTGTTTATGCAAATGACAAACAGAATAACCCAAACATGCCTGTGATATTTTTCATTTCTTCCTTCTGTTGGTCACACTACACACTCAGCAGAACGGTTGTGTACGCTGAGCTAATTAGTACCAAGGCTGTCGCCGTTTGTTCTGCTGTGTCGGGGCCACACGTGGTAACGATTTAGACGCGAGTTCCCGGCCTCGCTAGCCTATTACGCTTATTGGGATAGCCTGGTGGTTGCGGAATCGGGTCTTTGTAGTGCCACTATATAAGATGCAGAGTACCGTCACTGCGGCACGCAAGTGAGCAACGGTGGCCATTTTGGTGTTTATCAGTGCTGCCAGCTTTTCGCTTCTGCGCCCTCACTGCAAACTTTGATGAGTTAATTTGTAAAAAACACTGCCAAATACACACCAACACAGCCGCTTCAGGCACACGTCTGCCGCTGAAATGCTGCGAAGCGCGTTATCTTCGATTGGCGTCCGCACGAAGCCAATCGGGCGCAGCCGCAGAGCAAGGAGGACAAGCTGATACTATCATAGTCGACCGATCGAAAATGCATAAACAACATGTGCCCATGAACCGTCGCATCTAAACAAATGTCGCGTGATGCGAACGAACCAGTGATTACCGCGGCGGCACGGAACCATAGGGAAAAAGAGCGCGGATACTCTGTAACCCTATCTAGTAACACTAGGTCGGTGAATGTCGTTAGAGGTTTCATGAGTGCGTTTATTTGAACTGTGTTGTAATCACGCGCTGTTTATGTTTCCCAAGCCGCGGTGTCCGCGAAAGCGTGGTGGTGGTTTATCGTATGGTTTGTATTCTTTGGTGACGAACACATGCAGGCAACCATGTGAGTGCGCCGTCACTGGTTACGTCGGGCTCCGCGGGATGGCGGTACTTGTCCGCGGTAAGCACGTGACGTCTCTTGAACGTTCCAAAGTCTACAACAGCGAACGCAAAGTAATGCCTTTATTTCATTGAGAGTGCGATTAAAAACATCTCAGGTGACGCCACCATCGAGAATCTTGTTGAAATAGAGCAGACGACGCACGTCGGTGTTTTTTTTTTTCTGGCCGTGAAGGCGCAGTGGCACAAGCAGCGCCATGTCCGTGACGCACCGGCCGTGCTTGTTGCCGTTTCTAGTGTTGCCAAGCGAAGAAAATGACAGCAAAACTTTTCAATGAATACCATTTATAAGTTTTTCCATATGCGTGCATGTAGAGTTCCCTCGAGTGCATTGATTTATTCCATCATAATAAGTTGCGGCACGTTATATAAAAGGAGTGTTACGAAGGTGGTCTCTAAGAACATCTGTGCTAGCTGCGCTTTCTCGTAGCTGTCCGTGGTGTAAGCTTCGTAAAAACCGAGATGATGCAGTGCAGCTCTTCCTGTAGCAGGATTTCAAAGCGTCCGAGTTGAAGTGAGCTACGCCCATGTCCTCCCATGTGTTTTGCATACTTACCTTGAGCATCTTGGTAGTAGATGCCGTGTTAAGGTAACGTGTGATCGTGGTTCATTTTGAAGTGATTGTTGTAATTGCATGGCTCAGTCGTTCCATATTTATAGAGATAGTAACAACATACGATCTTCTACGACGATTAGGCTTTTAGGTTGTGTTTAGAAATCTGCTCATTCCTCTCCCGCTTTCATTCGTTCATTTTTCATTTCACTTTACGGGGGAGCTCAGTAACCCTCTGTTACTGAGCCCATGTCCTCCCACGTGTTTTGCATACCTACCTTGAGCATCTTGGTAGAAGATGCCGTGTTAAGGTAACGTGTGGTCGTGGTTCATTTGTAGTGATCGTTGTAATTGCATGGCTCAGTCATTGCATATTTATAGAGATAGTAACAACATACGATCTTCTACGGCGATTAGGCTTTTAGGTTGTGTTTAGAAATCTGCTCATTCCTCTCCCCCTTTCGTTCGGTCATTTTTCATTTCACTTTACGGGGGAGCTCAGTAACCCTCTGTTGTAGCTTTTGAATGGTGGCTTCTGTTGATTCGCATTGCATAGTGTTAGCGTGAAACACGGAGAGTGGACCTTTTAAACTTTCAATACTTTTGCACACCAGTGTAATGCACTATCACGGAATAAGAAGTTTTAGTTACCGTTCTGGACTTCACCATTAAGAACGAGAATATAGGAATTTAAGAAGAATCACCGCAGACTGACGTTGTCTAAGCACCTTTTTATAGGGTCGATGGCCTCTTTTAGAGTCAGTTACCTGTTTCTTTCTAGCTGCACGTGTTGTTGCCTATACCGAGGAGTCCGACGCACGAAGGCCTTGTGAAAGTCCTTCTATTAGATTCACTTTCTTGAGCAGGGGTAACATGGCAAATTTAAGCAGCAGCTTTGATGTCACCAATCAGTCCGGTGTGTCCTGGTTGTGTAGATAATATTTGTCGCCTTGAAGGTTGGCAATGAGCACGGCATTTGTACGACTGGTGTGGAAGCTTCCAACATTGTTGCGTGTCTTGAGGCGAGAATTTGTGGTTTACGAGATGTGGAGGAATTTGTCGTGCTTTATACTTTTAAGGTTAAGGTTCATGGATAAGTCCATGGATGCCCAGGCCTTTGACGTGTTTTAGCTAGGTCTTGCAATGCCTATTTTTTCAAAGCCGTGATTGGCCAACTGCACTTACAAATGAAACAGAGTTGGCAGCGTTCGGCTTACGGTACCATACCCGAATAACGGGATCCATTGAAGTCCTTGTTTTCTTAACAATAAAAATTACGGAGAGGTGTGGGTACTTGGTTTGAAAAAGGCATAAGGTTATTCCCATGTACGGGTGATTTACGTTGAATAAAATGCAACCAAAGCTTTCCTGGTTTATACTTACAGGTTTCTTCGCAGAATGTGACAACACAAACTTGGCATTATGCAATAAACAAGAACCTAGCCCTGTGTTCGTGTGAGTCAGTTTTCGTTTCTGTCTTAGAATTGTAAACGCGGAAGCTAGCCTCCAGGGAATTGATCATTTATGCGAGCCGTCCTACGTGGAGCCTTTCAACAAAGTTGACCGCAGGATGCTTCTTTCATTGAAGCCTGATTACCGTGAAAACATGGCCGCTATAGAACTTTCGCACTAAAATCATTAGAGTCAGCCCACACGATTACAACTTGGTGAGCACAGCGCTATCGTTACAGTACCTGAAAAGTCACGCCGCTCTTAACGGGGTCTTGAGAATCTTAAGAAATTGGGCTTGAGGTTACTTGCTTGAGGTTGCTTGAGGAAACTCCTAACGATTGCTTGAGAGTATCAGACTATAATATTTAGTGAAAGTTTCAGTAATAAGCGAGGCAAAGACGATGTGTCAATTTTCACGCAAGTATACCATCCAAACGTTTGCACATATGATGAGAATAAACAGACAAGTTTCTACTGTAACAGTGCTTGTGCAGTTTAACCAGGATATAACGAAGACGACAAAAATTACTCGCAGGTTTTGTTGGATTCAGGTTTCGAGTAGAGTAAGCAGAAACTAAACGCACGTACTAAACGTCAGTGAAGGTGATCTGACCATTCAAGAATCTTTCTCACTCCAAAAAAATGCGCAATTCGTGCCTGCAGCTTCGGCACACGCTTGGGAACTTCCCAACGCTCGAAAAAAAAACCAGCTCACTTAACCCTATTTTCAAATGTAGCTGAAGTATCCCCTTTTCATGTTGAAACTTTTCAGCACGTAACGCTTTTCAAGAAAAAAATCTCGTTCTGAAAGACCGCCTTTTTGCAAACTTGATGCTTTTTTCTGCACTCAAAAATTCTGAGAGGGTGCTAGCTGGGATACGGAACCGGGCAACGACATTCTGCTCTTCCGAATAAGCAGACTTCATTTAAAAATCCGCGTTTGTCTTGAAAATAAAACCGTTTCGTTTTCTGGCTTTAGAACTCATCACCGACAAACGGACAGCCTATACAGCAGTGAAGACGCGCGACAACATGCCGACAGGCAGGCGTAGCCCCCCAAAAGTTAGGTCTCCAACGGACATGGCACTCACTCGTCTAAATGCACGGTAGCTTGAGGTGCGAGAGAAAAAATTGGGCCCATCTCCCCGCGGGGGGGACTCGAGTAAATGCGTCGCATAGGGGGTGGGTGTATTGCGTTAACGTTTAGTGTTTGGGGAGTTGGTGGTAGTGAATGCGTTGTATCACCAGCTTCTTGACGAAGTTTGAATGAGTCAAGGATATAAGGCGCGTTCGTAGACTTCCATTCTGTGTAGGCTTTGTGGCGCAGTGGGTAGAGAACCATGTACATTGCGTTCCGCCCGCAATGTCGTGGGATCGAAACCAGGCGCCGGATAGTATTTTTTTATATAGTGTAGGGGGAGGGGTGCGGACTACGACTACGGACGTCAACGCGGGTGACATCGTGAGTTACTGAAATGCTCTGCATTTAAAAAAGTGATGTGCAGTTACTCTTGCAACCTGGTGTGTTGCGACACAAGCGAAACCTGAAGTGGCTGCTACGTTAGCCACTAGATGGCGCTAACCCGTTCGTTCAGCATCATCATTACGACTTTCGTTTTTAGGTTTTTATACACTTTTGCAGCTGCCGGTACCTTAGAGTAGTTATAGTATGCGCGAAATTCATAAATTTTTCTGCCAATGTTTCAGCAAAAGTGCAAATAACGATGTCTCATCAGCTCAGCAAGTTTGTTACAGCAAGGGTAACCGCCGCACCCCCTTCGTTACATAGAGATTGCAAACACATGGCCTTTGCTGGGGCTAGAAATGAGGAATTGAAATTTTTCCTAAATTAACAAATTCATTCAAGAGAGATTCATTACATCCGGTTTTACTGTACTACAAACGTGATCAACCACTTCTATGTCGAAGACATCAATTTAAGTGCCGTATGTTAACAGGTAAGCCTTCACGGCCTACTGTTCCTTGGTGGGGAGGATAGTCTCGGTGCATCTTTTCTGGGGCACGACGTTTTCCCTACTCGGCTGCGCGAACGGCAGGTTTCTTTGCTCGCTTAGGTCAGTTGTGCATTGAAGGAGAAATCGTTCTTTGCGAAATATCGTGCGCCGGAAAGTTAATTTCATAGCGTGCTTCCAATGCCTGGGGCCCCAGTAGAAAAACTTGGCAGTCAACGTACCCATTAGGAATCTGAGAACTTGTTTGCAGGCTTTGAGTATTAGGCAGCGTTGCGCCTTGTAGCTCACTTATTTCGTGGCAAGGAGGGGTCTTCTGTGCATCCAGTGTTATGCTGGCTGCAGTTGCATTGTTTATGGTTGATCTCAGTTCGGACGTCCCAGGAGCACATTTCAAGCCATTTGTTACGATCAGTTCTCGAAGGTCGTTATGGTATCTTGTAGCAGACCTAACTTAAATTGTAACGTTCTGCTTTTGGTCTACATTGTAATGCCGTCGGCGTATATAAGTTTTCCCAATTCTTCACGTTCTTCCAGTCTCAGCGATATTTATCGTTGTCAGCTGGTACAGAAGATGCGAGAAAATTGATAGCTGGGGCATGGCCCTTTTTGGCGCCTTAAAGTGGTAGGATCGAATGTTGGCTGCACCAATTACTGCTGGTCTGTGGTTATACGAAGTCTCTAAGGCAACTGTATCTTTTTACCCGCATTGCATCTCCTCGGCCACCTTGGGGACAGCACGGTGTGATATATTGTCCAAGGTTTCGTGAAGGCCTAGTGCGAGGATGATTTATTTTGTATGTCAATATCAATTTTGATGTCATTTTTAAATGCAGAAGGGTTTTCTGCACTGACAGATTTTGCCTTAAACTGATCATGCAGTCCTGAAAAAGATGATGTTTTGCTACGTTGATTTGAAGTCTTGTGGTAAAGGGAAACTAAATGGTAGAAACAAGTGGGCCGGTATCGATGGATTACGCTGCCGAGAATCTAACTACACGATTCTAGCAAGCAGCCCTTGTTTAAAACGACAGAAAACACTGGAAACGGGAAGAGAGAGGACGAAGACTTGAGTGTTTTTCGGTACTACGTTTTGTGACGTCACTAAAGTGGTGCACAGCGAAAACTCTTTGGAGAAGTATCTATAGATGTTTTCAGGGAAGTCAGAGTTCCTACATGGTTGATCACGTAAAATCAACGTGTATAAAAGCTTTCCGTGAGCTCATGGTACATAAAAAACACAGACTGCTTCTTTCATACCCTACGAGGGAACGCTAATTCCCCCACTATTCTGTAAGCCATCACACTTTCAGTTTCGTTTTACAAAAGTATTGGTGTACAATTAGCGATGTCCCTAACCTACGAAGGTGAGCGCCTAAGCTCCTGCGAGCAATATACCACACAGGAAGCAGCTAGAGTCTCTACATTAGAATCGGCAAAACACGCAAGATGCAATCCAAGCAATTAAGCGAGCCGCCTCAATTTCCCATCTCTGGTTCTCCGCGAGTGGAGCAGGAGGAGGAGCAGGAGTAACACTGTATTTAAAATGTTGCTCTCGGTATGGCGCGCCCAGTTCGAACATAATTCCCCGGGAAATAAACCTTCTTTGAATGGTTATGGCTGACCGATACGCCCATTCGCATCGACCCGCTGCTGATCATACGTAAACCGTGCGTCCTTGTACCCCTGTTTAGCTAGAGGCAGGAGGAGAGTGGGCAACGACGACTACTCACACGGATATACCGCGAAGAGAGTTGATTTCACGTTAGGTTCGCGCCCCGCGAGAAAGATAATGTAAGATGGTTGGGATCGCCAGGCGAGGTGAAGTGAGGGCGCCCTCGTGAACGGCGTCAGCTTAGAGCTCAGGACGCCGCGCTTGATATTCGAAATCGCGCTTGTTTCTTGGAAAGCGGCTTCGAGCAGCCCTCTATGCTCGCAGCGGGCTCGATTGGGTCTGGGACGCCGGAGTAGGCGGGCACACCAGTTTGAACACTTTAACGTGTGTATCATTCCGTTGGTGAAGGAACAAAAAACTCCAAACCCGTATAATTAGTCAAGCAAACGTTGCTGTAGTCGGTCATAGCTTGGAGGCGTAATAGCTACCGATCAAGCGTTAACGCCTTAGACCACAGCGGAGCTTCGCTCCTATTTTATGACGCAATGGCTATGTCATGAAAAAATGAAAATGTAGCGGATGAGAGTAACGCCACCTTCTTTTACTTATTTATCAGCAAATAATGCATCTCTGCTCGTCCAACAAAACCCGTTAGAGCTACTAATTGTATGATCCTTCAGTTAAAAGAAAATTTCATTCAGCCTATTTTGTCCGTTCAATTATTCCTTCGTAAATTTTGTCGACATGTGGGGTGAGAGATCGGTCTTCGATTTTTCTTCTCAAAGGGCTTTCCGGCTTGAGTGTAGTTGTTTCTTCTTGCAGTGTTTCGACTAAGTCGTAGCGGATCTTCGAACCATAAATCATTTAGTTATTACGAGCACCTCCCTCTGAGTATAGCTAACCTTTTTTGCAAAAGTGTTCGTTATTTCTTTCGCAGCGGGTGCGCTTTTTGTATTAACTGCCAATATATCCCGCTTTAACTCCTTCTTAGATATTTCTCAATCAAAGAAGTCAATAGTACTACCTATATTTTCTCCGTACCGGTGGAATGTTTAGGTCCAGTTCGAATTCTTCTCTAAGAGCCAAAATTACTTACCGTTAGTAGCTTAATGACTTTGTTGAGTTGGTGACTCGTTTCTCGTCATGTTGTTTCAGTATTTCAGTTGTTGTTTCGGCCCTTGATTATAGCCTATGTTTTAGAGGAGTTGCGGTAGCCATTACGCGATTTTGAACAAAAAAAGTCTTCCAATTTTGCTTGCTGAGCTTAGTGGCATACTGTCGGGCTCGTTCGTGAAGCATCTGAGGGAAGTTGGGCCGTTGTGCCTATCAGAGAAAATCGCGTGAAAGACGAAGAACGTAGCCCTAAAGGAGACGCAAACACGTTGTAGCAAGTTGGATAATTTCAATGCTGGGGTCTTTACACCACATAAATAAATTTAATTGCTCGAGGCATTTCTTGGCAAGATGCCTGACTTCATAACGGTTTCTTGCAGCTTCGAATGGATCGTTGCACCCGTTTTTTTCTTACGGAGGATAGTGGTCAGTACCCAAGGAGTCAGCCTTTGACATTTGTACGGCGTAAGCAGCGACGCAGGGATACTGATTTAGCACAACGGGTGGTCGCGCTCGAATTAAGGTGCGGAATATTGGATTTCCACCATCTGTGTATAGTGTAAATGACTTCTTGAGGAATGCCTGTTCCGGGGTAGTTGCCGGTGGTCTCGTTTCCCATCATGTTGTAATCTCCGTACTTTGGATTCTCCGAAGCTTGTGTAAGCGAATAGCGAATTGTATTGTTTTCAAAGACGATAGTCTTTCTCGTGCTACTTAAACGCCTAAAGTTTAGTCTGTTAGTCTGTGACTAGATTCATCCACCCGACCAAAGGGAAACTGAACCTGCACAATAGTCCTTATATACCCAAAGCCAAACCTAAACGCATAACTCCGGTGGGCAATCTTCATACTTGCCAACAATGTTGAACAAGAACAACACATTACGCAGATGTAAGGCAGAAAATCAGTTTTTCAGTAATATTTGTACTGTTACTTTGAAAATTCATGGATGCGTGTTTTTTGCGTTATCAAATGAAGTACTGTCTCAACTTCAGAATATCATCGCCTGCTTTTGCCCTCGCCACTATAGCTCCTGGCGGAATTTTAAGAAATGAAACGGCAACAGTAACGAATGGTTCCACTAGATACGTTTCACGTTAGACTTGGAATGCATGTGGAGTTGGACAACGTTTTATTAGAAACATTGTAGTAGGGTGCCTCGAATCACACTGGTTTCCGGTGCCTCGAATCACACCGGGGCACCGGGCCTGGAACCGTAGAACCCGGTAAATTTCAATTGACTGATCAAAACTCTAGCATGTTATCGTGGGAGCAGCGAGACGGGATAGGAACGGCATAAGATGTGAGCGGGAAAGAGAAGGAAGGCGTTTACATGGGAGATGTCCCAGTCGACTATCGTTTTTCGTCGCCGTTTGCAACGAAAGCAGCAGATACAAGGCCTTTATTATCTCGTAAAAGCCAGTACAACGTTGTATTATTATGAAAAGTATTCTAGAACTCTTTGAAGTTAAGGTACCCCAACACACATTACCGTCTTTATAAATTCCCACCAAGCCACGGTTGGAATGTGGCTGGTGAAAAAACTATATGCACGACTGAACCGCGAATGACCGCGGCGAACCATTTTCGGCGTGATTTTTATAATCAACTTCCTTTGGTGAGATAACTTTCCTCCGAAACCGCGAGTGGCTTCTGGAGCCACAAGAATTGTTTCAATTTTCTTCCACCGCGTTTCTCGAAAATGCGGTACCATGGTGCTCCCTAAGGCCTTCTTTTTTAGAGGAGGCCTTCTGCTGACGTACGCACTAATTTGTATGCATATTCTACGTGCTACTGAGGCCTTTTCACCGGGGGTTCATTCATAACATCCCCATTATTACTGCCGCGGCAAGAGCGAACACAGCTATTTCTTCTTTGTTCGTGATACAAGACGAAGTTGAGGTGGGCACACAGTACAAGCAGCGCACACGCTAGTACGCAGGAATGGCTTTAGTCGCGGAAGCGCCGGCAACGATACCCCAAGTTTGACTAGAGAAAGAAAGATCCCCTGCGGAGAGGCGAGGCGGCGGCGTGATGTGGTCGTCGGGGCGGCCGTCGGTGGGGTGTGACCAGCGCGTCGGCCGACAGCGCGCAGGCGCCAACGCCCCGCCGATTTCTCGCCGACGCCGACGGTTGGCCAACGGTCGGCGTCGGCGCTTTCTGACATGGCAGCCGACACCTCGCCGACACGGTGAGGGCCGCCCAAATCGGCCGATGGTAGGGCTAGTGTGACAGCGCCTGTATCAAGCTCTCTTCATCATCATCACCACCACCACCACCACCATCATCATCATCAACAACAACAACATCATCATCACCAACATCATCATCATCATCATCATCATCATGATCATCATCATAATCATAACCAGTATATCTAAGCCAACTGCAGGGCAAAGGCCTTTCTCAATAATCTCGAATTTGCCCGGTCCTGCGCTAACTGCGACCAATTTATCCCCGCAAAATTCTTAATCTCCTCGGCTCTTTTAACCTCAGCTCACATCCACGCACTCCCTTGTCCGGCCACAAAGCCTTATACCTACAAAAAGGAGTGCACGTGCCCACATTGCAAAGTGACTGGGGTTACCTGGCTTTTTTTGCACGTTGGTTTATATCTTGCTTGCCATGTCTTTGTATTTTGGCAGTTTAAACTAAATCCGGTTCTTTGGGAGCAATGTGAAATAAAAATGATGCGCCCCAATTTAACCTTGGCAGTAATATTGCGTTCCATATAGCTCGCGACACACCCGAGCTGTAGAAGAAGAGAAGGCGGAAGCTTTCAGATCATTGAATTTCTGCGACCATGGAACCTGAAAAGTCGGACGCTCCTCTGCCGCCTGAACTGCCTTCAAGAAGGAGCTCCAGAGCCCACTCGAAGGGTAGAAGTCCCTCGGTGAGTGCCACTAAACGGTCTCGCTAATTGAGCGTTTTCGTGATGAGCCCGTTCCCTTTAAGTGGCGCTGGGCCTACACCTTGCATTTGAAGATTTAGGCACAGGGTCGAGAGGTAGTTTTTCAGATATTTAATGCGCTCAAGTGACTCAATTTCACTTGCTGGTCGCTGTCACAAGCGGCATCGGCGGCGCGCGGCATGAACTCGAACGAAGTGCTCGATGTCCGCGGGAGGCTGGCTGTGGCGGCGGGTGCTTGAACGAAGGTCTGGGTGTTTACCTCGGACACATTGCTATGGCAGGGGCTCGAACAATGGGCTAGACACATGCTGCGGTGAGACTGCGACGATACAAGATAGAACGAGGGTATGAAAGTTTGGCTTAACTTCCCGGTGAAGCGGTGGGTATGCTGACGCTGCACCTAGGCGATGCATGAACCCCGGCCTCCCACATCCCCAGGTCTTCTGCTTTGTTCTACCTGCGACCTTCTCGTCAGCTCGCGTCCGGTCGCTCTCCCAGTTTCTCCTTTTTACCCACCTTCCCCTCTGCGACCCGCAGGCACATATTGACTTAGGCAATTACCGGTGTCCATCCGTCTCTGCGTCACCCGACCCCCGCATTTGTATCGGTAGCATTTCTGCAGACGAACCCGCAAATTTTCTCGCATTTTTCCGTGGGGCTACCATGGTTGCCACACCATGAATGCTCTCCCCCCTAAAACAGCAGCGGAAGGGGGTCGCCAGTTTGTGACCCCTTCGCATAATGTGCTAAAGCTTTTTTTTTCTTTTTTCCTCTCTCTCTCTTTGTTCGCTTTCTGCTTCCCCCCCCCCCCGCCATTTCTCCCCCTGCCTTTTGTTCTGTCGTCCCGTCGCTGCCGATTCCTCTCCGTATCCTCCTGATAGATTCCGCTAGCCACCGTATTTGGATCTTGTGAAATCTGAAAGGGTCCGAAATTAGACTGGACCACTCATGCACTGCACAATACAAGTCGTTGGTAACTTTTCAATGCTGGCATCTTTGCCTGCCTGTTCCCAAATATGGGCATGGTTGGGTCCGGCGATAATGTACCAGAATTGCGCAGTGAGCATTTTCCGAGAAAAGTCGCAGACCGAATTCCTGTGCACAGGCCCGTGCCGTCTAAATTGCATGCCGTGAAAGGGTTGATGTGCCGAGGCAGAAAAAGCAAAAAGGTGCCGTTTTCAAAACTGCGATTGAAAAAGAAGCGCTATATTAAGAACATAATTTTACTCGGATTTTTTACTCTGGTAACATTTCGCGAGTGAATTACGGGAATGGGCAGTTTTAGTTCAAAGAAGCCAAAGTTATAATTTTGCTTCCCGCGATTTTTTGAATCTGACACCTAAATTAAAGCATTCACGTTATTTACCAGAGTGTTCCCCAAAATTAGCTGCCTTCGTGCTGCCATGATGGCCATCACATTTATAGGGTGTTCTCTGAGCGAAGCAAAAGGTAGTTAACTGAGCTGGTTTAAAAAAAATGCATCTTAAAGATTGTATAGGCCGCAGATGTGTGATATTTTTGTTGCTTTGGCTTGAAGGATTGCGAAGATTCCTTCGAGATAGATGCACATGCCGAAGTGTGCTCTCAGTTTCCATAGAGGATTTTAAACATTACTCAACTGCGGAAATAAATGTATGTCGTCAGCTAGACTGTCGAAATTTTGTTTTTACAGTGTTTAAAATTTTTCAGCTGTCATTTTTGGTTTTCAGATATCAGATTGCCTGAATATGCATATATTGAATCAAAAATGACACAGTTCCATTATTGTTTTGGAGTCTAATTGCATTGCATGGCTCCGTTTGTTGCAATAGGGTTAAAACTGCAGTTTTGCTTCTCACGCACGCGGCAAGCCTACGGGGCAAGCATACATTCGCACATAGAAACGTAAAGCACAATACACTATACAGTGCTTCCAAACATAATTCACAACTTTCAACTTTGGGACTTTTATGCTATGTACTCTGTCTTTAGACTCCCGTCAACGTTGCTTCCAGTAGACAATTATTCCCCGACGCGGCAGTGTGGTTCCGAGCGCGATAAGTTTTGGTGATTGAAGGGGTGCACGGGTACTTAGGTGTTTCCCTTGTATGCCTCCACACTTGTAATTGCACTCTTCACACATACTAAAAACTCTTAGTTGTGCGATTGAAGTCGACCATAAATTTACCAATCAGATAGGGAGCAGTGATGATCATGCATGACAGTTCCAATTTTATAACAGAAACAATTAAATAAATCGTTATGCGCCGCTCACAGGGGGAATTTCATCTGAAGCTGCTAGCAGTATTCCTAGGCAACGTTGTATGTTTAATATTTTGGGCCCTAACGTTTCTAGCAAGATGTTTTCTCTGCGTTTTGTTAGATTTTCAGGACCCGATAGGGCCACAAACAAAATATAGATCTGCTAGTGCAAGTAATGGGGGATTTTATAGTAAGGCAAATACAGTCAATTACAAATTTTGTATTGAGCAGAACAAAATGGCATATTTTCCTAAATCTTGGGACCACATGAACCTAGAAACTATAACAAAGCTTTCTACGGCACATATATGTGCCATAAGAAGCTTCGGAGTAAAAGTGGGACCTCCGTTTTTGTGGCTTCAACCTTGTAGTTTTACATTCACGCCAGGTTTTATTTCTTTGTGTGGTCTCGAGTTAAAATGCCACAGCGGCGATGACCCTCGCAACAGTCTTCCTTGAAGGACGATTCCGCGGAAAACTAGTAACCTTGGTTGGGTTCTCTGTGCGCTAGAGAAACGTTAAGGTGCTTGCGTCAAATGCCACCTCTAGGGCAGAAATTGTCTTCCCACTTCCATGAATATTCCAAAACACTTCTAAATCACTGACGTCCTTAGCACATACTTGGCAAACAAGTCCTCAGACGCATTTTCTTCGACTCTAGTGCTACCCACTAACAACCCAGAACGTTTGTAGGTGCGAAGCATCTTAAGAACTCGCAATGTCCGTCTGCCGTCCGCTGGTGTCTCCTAAAGTTCCCGTTGTCCGTGCGCCCTAACTACAGCGAGGAACATGAAGGGCGCTAAACCGCAATGTCCGTCTGCCGTCCGATGGTGTCTCCTAAAGTTCCCGTTGTCCGTGCGCCCTAACTACAGCGAGGAACATGAAGGGCGCTACACGCAAACACGAGTATAGCGAGCTACACCAAAGGGCGCTACGCGAAAACACATCACATTCCAAACATGTAAGACGTCGTTTCACTTCGATTCATTTCGGGCCAGTAAATCACACCATCTCCTCGCTGTGAACGATTCCGAGGGTGTGAAGCACTGGGATGCGAGTTGTCTCACGTGTGGCGTTTGTCATTTACAGTGCACTTACTGAACCCCGAATCATTTAATAAACCTTAGGTGCATCGTCATGCACGGACGATAGCACTCACACACGCAATACACACAACTTGCGTCCTAGTTCTTCGCACCCTTGGCATCGTTCTAGGCGCGGAGATGGTGTGTTTTTTTTCTCAATCGTCGTCGTCATCGTCGTCATCATAGTTGTCATCATCCTCCCACACAGGTCTCCTGCAGGAGGAACGCGACCTAACAACCCCCAACCGGTCCTGTCGTCCACTGCTCGAGTCCATTCTTCACTCCCTAATTTTCCCATTTCAACCCTGCATCGATTTATTGGCTTTCCCATTCTTCCAGTCCTACCTCTCGGTATCCACTCTGTTACCCCTGTATCACAGGAATACATTCAAATCTTCCCATGACACAATCCTCTTGCAGGGGGCTTGTTCTGGTGCTTGGTCCGTAGCAGTTCTGCAAAGCATTTATTGGGTTTTCATCGGAAATTGTAGAAATGTCCGTCGCGTGCCAAATACTGGTCCTGGCGGGGTTATGATAAAGAAAATATTCTATAGCGCATTATTTTGAGAAGCTCGATGAACCGATTCATTAGCTTGCGGATAGTCCAAGGCCACGAGACGGCATCGAATAAAAGAGCAAGCTAACTAGGCGGAGAAGACACCGTACGATGATCCCGGGCTTTCCGGAAACTTATGCCACTGTGACTCTGAGAGTCCCAATCGAGGAACGTGTCTTCCAGTTCCTTTGAAACGACCTAGCTAGCATAGGGTGCGCATGTGGTGGCAATACACGGCTGCAACGTGTCCGTGGGAAAGGTTGGTTTACTTCCTTATAGTAAGTTGAAGGAATGTGCGGCCATATTCCGACCGAAGATATTATCAGCAGATTTAGAAGCAAAACGGGCAACTGGAGAGCGACCAAGATTTCGCTGTCGAAAAAGGTAGCATACCCAGTGGGGTGCGTCCCGTATTTGAGATCTCATTGCGCGTAGAGGAGGAAAATCTGTCATGTCGAGCCATGCTACGCACGTCCAGACATTGATAATAGACGACGTGATATGGTGATACGCGACTCTCATACGGCCACGTAAGCAACGAAGATGTGGCGCCGGCAGGCTTGTCTTTCGTAAACACAGACGCTCTACTCGCTTGGGTGATGTCGGCGTACCTAAGCGAATGTCTGCCTTGTGAATGTTTGCCTGCTATAAACTTGCGATTATCGCACGGGATTTCCCACTAGAACGGAACGTCACAGCGGTAACTACAATAAAACTAATCGTATGTTCAAGGATACGTTTCAGGCCTGGTAAGGGATAATACACGAGGACAGTATTTTACTACGCAATGCCACTTCGGTTATCGCGGCAATCCGTCATGGGGTAACTGACAATGCTGGATTGCTTTGTCGTATTTTCCCTTTTTTATTCTGGACACAACCATCAGCCTTCTTTATTACTATTTAAACCTTCCTTTCTACCAGCCATATTGTGGTTCCGTCAGTTCACATGGTGCATGCTGTTATCCGTGGTTTCACGTGCGCTCCACATTGACATTCGAAGAAATTAAACTGGTAGTTCCAAAGGTATTATACAATGTATGCGCCCTCCTTAGCGTCTGAAAAACTCATTGAGATAGTTTTGCAGTAGCGCCTGAATACAACACGTCGAATTTTATGCGCATGTTTCTTTATGTGGCAGTAGCAACACTGCGATAACTGGGTTACCTTTTTTTCGTTTTTGCCTTCAGCGCTCTTTAGAACACTCTCAGGTGTCACGCTCACGGTGCAGAAAGAAGGACAAGTACCACGGACCAACGACAATACCAGAGGTAAGCAACAGGTATTTTTAAGGCAAAACGTTCTACCTCAACCAGCCAACTATTCCTTCGTGGCATGAGGAGCACGCAACTTCGAACGCAGATGGGGAGGGTGACGGCGGTTTTCACTCCCGGAGCACTGTGTGATGGCTTGGTGATAGGGCGCTATTACCAAGCGTCCCCCGCGCGCAGCTGCCTGCTCGCACCAGCGGGCACGTTCGGGGGACGGCTTTGTCGTCTGCTTTAGCGACGGTTGTTTTTGGCTTGTTCTGGCGTGCTTCGCGTTCATTGCGTGCTTCCTTCTTACGGCTTGATTAACTTGTTCTACAGCACCTCCTGGGTAACCCAGACTCGGTGGAATTAAGTGGTCGTACGGCAAAGATACGATAAGGATTGCTTTGCAGGGAGAGAAAACAAAATCTAGGGACCACATGCAGATATCAGGCTGCTACAGAAACGCTAACGTTTTCGCACTGCTTGCCACGTATGACATTGCGTTTTTTGAATTGAATACCAATTCGGCTGTGTTTTAACAAGTATTACAAAAAGCTAAAGGAGAAAGTGGATCTGATAAATGCCGGCTATAAAAGTTCTCTCAGCGTTCTCGCAATTCTCAAACCAAATAAAGTAGCTAGTTTAAATCCGTATACATGGCAATCACTAAGCTCACATGCTGAATCGTTTCGGTGTCTGCGCTTGTGTTGCGCGGTTGTGTAGCCCCTAACTAGTACATCAGGATGGCTAGGTTCTGCTGTCTCTCCCGTCGAAAGACGCTCCTCTCTGTTTTCTGGCGAAGCACGGTCGGGCTATAGCGGCGGCGTCGACAGGAGCGCTAGCCCGGCCGTGGCCGACGCTTCTTGCTTTCGGGAGGCCGGCCACGCGAATTCCAGTTAACGGTTGGCCGAATCTCCAGTTTCGCTGTTTGTAGAGCCACGTGTGGGAGTTCAAGTGACGTGGCATGGGCAATTAATGTGTGTGTCGTTTAAAGCTTTGCTTTCGTTTAAAGCTGTGAAGGTGGGTAGCTTCAGTGTGGATTGGAGCCTATTTTTTTATTTTGAAATGTTTTTGGTTTGGTATGAAAAGGCTGATCATTAATGACTGCCAAGAGTGACCCCAGCGCTCGTAAATGGTAATATTGAATGTATTACCACCGGTGGAAAACTATACTGAAAATTGGAGACTACAGATCTTCTGTTCTCTGATTGCTCTCACCATTCAATGTTTATGAAACTTCTTAGTGGTACTAGACATCGTGCTCGAAAGCTCACACAGAAAGAATTGACTGATTGTAGAGTTTAACGCGCCGACGCAACGCAGGCGATTAGGTGCGCCGTAGTGGAGGGTGCCGGATTAATTTTGACCACCTGGGGATCTTCAACGTGCGGCAAAATCTCGTACACACGGGCGTTTTTGCTTTTCGCCCCCGTCATAAAAGCGGCCGCCGCGGCTGGGAATTGAACCCGCGACCTTGTGCTCCGCTAGGGCAACGCCTTAGCCACTGAGCCTCACGCAGAATGAAGTCATGTGAGTTGTATCCATCCAACACGGAGAGGTTGCAGCGAGCACTTGTTGTCCACAGCGAACTATGCAGCTGTTGGAGTACGTGCCTGGCGGTCACCTCAGTGACCTTTTGACAAAAGATGAAACTTGCGGAATTAGTTTGCTCCCTGCGTTGGCTTCTGATCGAGGCTGGAAGAAACGTTGCTTCGTCTGTCCGTTTTGTTCTGAGCCAAATCGTTATGTTTTCTGGGCAAGTAACAACCAGGGGCCGAATTCTCTAAACCGACGGGCCGTCGCTTTGAAGCGACGGGTTAGCGCTATTGAAATGCATGTGTTGGGGGGTTGGGGCCGTCGCATTGCGTGCACCTCATGAGGAGTGTCCCTGAGAAAAGCAGTGTGGCAAGGGCGCGAAGCGACCAGCGAAACGACGGGGGGCCGTGGGTGTCGCTTCGCGCCCTTGCCACACTGCTTTTCTCAGGGACACTCCTCATGAGGTGCACGCAATGCGACGGCCCCAACCCCCCAACACATGCATTTCAATAGCGCTAACCCGTCGCTTCAAAGCGACGCCCCGTCGGTTTAGAGAATTCGGCCCAAGAGCAACAGAGAAACCGGCGCGCGGTAGACAAAATGCCAGTGCTTAAATTACAAAAAAAAAAAACAAATGCGGCAGCGTTCGCAACGATACCACATTCATCAAGATAGCCGAAAAAAGAAATGCAACTTTTTGAGCTGTAAAGAAAATTTGGTACTCTTGCAAGTGTTCGGAAATCACAACCTAATCCCTCGTAAGGCGAAACGACGAAAAATGTTGCGGCATTAAAGACGTGTACACAGTGACAATGGAAAAATTTGACAAGCGTTATTACACACGCAAAAACTCGCAGAGGTATTTCGGTTGCTAAGAAATTGTGCTGTCGAGCCCAACGACAAGGTTTTATTTCATTTCGTTTCATTTGTTTTCCAGAACAACCACTTGACGATCTCCTGGCCTATAAGCTGCGAGCTGCAGCTTGACTAGGCCCAGGAGCCATTGTACATAGCAACAACAATGTACTACTCGGTCCCGACCGCGATGGCTGATTTTATGATTGAAGCGAAAACCGTAAAATGGCCCTGTATAGAGGTTTCACCGCACGTTAAACATCCCCGGACGGTCAAATTCAGTCCGCAGCCCTCTTCTACTGCAGCCCAAATAGCCCCGTTATGGCTTCGGCGCGATAAACCCCGGATTCAATCAGTCAATCAATCCAACAAGCATCAATTGGGTCTGTGGCAATACACGTTCCCGGTAATGGTGTTTAGGAAGGGCTAACAGGGTGACTGCCCCGTTCTTTCCAGCGCAGTAATCCAACGAGGAAGAACGCATTTAAAATGTTATAAGAATGGCGTTAATACCGAGAGAACACTCGCTAACGCTGGACACGTGCCATTTTAGACTTGACGGTATTATTTTGCAACGAACGCACTGCCTCTAACGCGCCACTTCTAACAAGTTCACCCGAGCGGTGTACGCGTAAGCCTATTCTCAACCTTGTGTTCAACAGCACCAGGAAACGTCCTGGTGCACGCAATACTGGCATACAAGGAGGCATGTCGATAAATAAATGTTTTTAAAACATATTCCTAAGTGAACCGCTGCTTTATTAGCGCTGAAACGTTACAGGAAGGTTGCATTTTGTGGTCCGTTTTGGCTAGCACCAAGTAGAAGAACGGTGCTTCTCTGTTTATTTGGAAAACAGAACTATATATGTATAAATCTTTATTATAAAAACAACTTTTCAGTGGCCTTAGAAAAGAAGGGGTTCCTGAGGAGGGACTGTAGTTCTTCTCTTTGTCGTAAATACTTTGGGCTACGCCTGACTCTTTTGCGTACTCCCACTGGGAGAGTAATGTCTCCATGGCATGACTAGGGTTTGTAGGCATCTTCCACTTTTGATACGATTGCACGTGTTGGGCTTTTCGGGCTAGGAGTTTAAGGAGGTCTCTCCAGTCCAACAAGAGCTGTAAAATGCCTGGCTTTACTATGGATACCTTGCAGGGGTGCTATTTCAGAAGGCCACAGTTTGAGATACACTCGGTCAATGCGGAGTTTTGGTGATAATAATGAGCTCATGATAATATTTCTGGGCGCGGCTAAAACGCGGCATAATGCGATTCATGCTATTTTATGATTATTCAGGCAACGTAATCAGTCCATGGAAGCGCGCACCAAGGATGCGGGAATAGGGTGTGGCGCATCTTTCACTGTGTTCTCTCGCTTTACTGCTGTAGTGGCGGCTACTGGAGGCAAGCAAATCCAACTACTTTATTTCATTGCACTTTTTCCTTATTAATCTGTGTTTCACCACAAAGTTCATTTTATTTTTCATTCCAGGCGTTAATATGAGCTTTATGTTAGAAATTTTTCGTTATAAGAAGTAGTTTCTGCCGTCGGTGCCAGGCAGTGCAATCACGTGACTATGGCAGAGTGGCAAAATAAAAAAAAGCCGGTAATGAAATCGCGCCACATTATAAACAGTTACTCTTCGTATTACATTATGAAAACCCTCCACCTTTCGACACAAAATCTCCTTAGGACGCTCCAGTCTGCTTACGTGCTTATGAGGCGACAGCCTGGCGATGCGTATTAGCAGAGCCCTTCAATGCCTTTGAGGACTCTGGTATTAGCAACTTTGTTTCAGATACATAGTACTTGCGCCTTTTTCTTCGCTTTGGTTTCTTTGTCCTTTGCCACGTATTACTTCAAATGGTTTCGTTTCTCCTATTACGTATTTGCGCAAGTTTCTCCTCTTTATTTGTTCGTCTTAGTGTGTGAATTACGTCAGTAAGCACACTGGGAAACGGCACAGCCTCTCCAGATTCGGGGTTCTGCGAGGGTCATCTGCACCTGTCCTACGCCCATAACATCACGTTCAGCCTTCACGCTGCACGCACTATTCTACAAATGCTGCTTTTCAAACTCAGTGTTTTACGAACGGGCGAGTTAGTTCCTCTAAGCTCCTGGGAATTAAGGAATAGAAACAAGTACAACTTTTCAGATTAGTTTACGTCATTTCATTTTGCTCTTCACCGCTCTTGCCCAAAAAAGATCGTGACAGTCGTTTATTTTTTCTTTTCCATAGAGTTCAATCCCCCCACAACCCTCTCTTCCTTGTCTCTGTTCCCACTCTCACTTACCATCAATCTGGCTTCAAGCGGTTACTATAATTCTTATCTCTACCCTTTACTCCCTTTCCGCGCACTACTTCCTGCCATACGCCCGTGGAGCTAAACAAAACCCGTTCAAACGTGTAAAGATCGCCCTGACAATACGCACCCGCCGTTCGTTGTATTGTAGCGAGGATAATGAACAAATGCAACAGGCCATCAAGCTATAGGGGTATGCGCCGTACCAGCATCAACAATGTGGAAGAGGAAGATAGGATTATGTCCAATCCAGACGCGGGGATATGCGCCAAAGACGTGTCAGTGGACGAACATGAACCCCAGAAGGTGGATGCGCGAGAAACAAGCTGGGTTATCTCAACGTTCAGTGCTGCGTTCCTTTAGGATTCTACCCTGAGAATAAACCACGTCAACCGGCTATCGGTTCGTCGACTGTCGCCTTGACAATATATGTAGTACCAACGCCACCTGTGTTGTTATTATTATTATAAATTATTTAATCGAAAAGGGGGACTCAAGGTCTAGTCAGGGATGGGGAAGGCGGTAGAGATGGTGAGATCGTCTACATTCCCTGGTGTATCCCCGTGGTACAAGCTAAAGTCCACAGGGACATAGCAGTCTCTTTTGGGTGAACATTGGCTAACGCGTGCGCGAAAATGGCCAAACAGCCAATCTCCTGCTGCTCTCTCCTACCGTTTCCCTCTCCGTAGCCTTCCAGCGTGCTTTCATGTCCGCAAGCCCGGCGTCTCGAAAACTATGCAAAATAGTTGACAGCTTGTCTAGCCTTCATCAGACGGCGCTCCTACGCCTTCTTGTTTTTAAAGACGATAGTCTTTCTTGGGCTACTTAAACCCAGAAATTTTGGTCTGTCTGTATGTCTGTGTGTCTGTATGTCTGTCCGTCTGTCTGTCTGTGACTCGGTTCAGCCACCCGGCCAAAGCAAAACAATGCCTGCGCAATAGTCTTATATAGTCACAGCTAAATCTACCCGTCTTGGTCCGGTGTAATGTTCATACTTGTCAGCATTGTTGAAGAAGAACAAGACATTACGCAAATATGAGACAACAAATCAATACAGAAGTGATATTTGCAGTGTTTCTTTATAAAAATTCAAACATGCTTGACTTTTGCGAAATTAAATACTTCATCAACTGCAGAAAAAGAATTCACTCCGCCGTCGCCTGCTGTCTCCAGCGCCACTATAGCTTCTGGCGCCATTTTAAGAAATCAACCGGCAACAGTTACGCAAGGTTCCACTAGATAGTTTCCACGTTCTGCTTGCAGCGCACGTGGAGTAGGGAAACGCGGTTCTATAAACGTTGAAGTAGGGTGCCTCGATTAACGCGCGTCTTCGCCGTACGGCAGCGTTCTCATCGAGACACCCGGTTTGGAGCAGTAGAACGCGGGAAATTTAAAATGATTTAAGCAAACCTTTGGTGGTTTTACCTTGGGAGGAGCGTGACGCAAGAGGAACAACATGAGAGGTGAGCAGTAAAGCGAAGGGAGGCATTTACTTGGCAAAAGTCGATGAAGATTATCGTCTTTTGACGACATTTGCAACGAAAGGAGCAGATACGCGGCCAATTTTTTACCATGGGTATCGCATTCGTCTGTCGCTGATAAAACCGCCGCTACCATGGCGAATGCAAAACCACTTGTACTTCCGCAGGCTAATGCCGGCCATGCGCGCTTACCTACTGGATCACGGGCATCAAACTTTTCTGAGTGGTGCATTTCGAGTTTGTTTTGTCCACGCTGTTCGCACTCCTGAAAGATATATTCATATGTAAAAGCAAAAGAAAAAAAACTATGTAAGAGAATGAAATGACGTTTGCTTGCAGGCTCTCTTTGTTTTTCGTCTTGCTTTTAGCCGCCGTATAACACACCCCTAAAACTATTTTGGCTGTGCCAGTGCTCCTGTTACTTAATAAAAGTGCTATTACTACTAGTACCCGTACCGTGGAAGCAAACAGCTTTATCGCGAATCAAATGGTGTCAAGCTGCAGCAATACAAAGCCGTTCAAGAAAGCAGAGAGCTCTGTCAGTCATCTTTCGAAAAATGCAGCAAATATGTAGAGAGAGACATGTTGGATGAGATCCCCAGTGGCCCCATACCTAACGCCCCGTCGCCACTAAAATGGGAATGAAACGGTTCTTGAAACTGAACAGGCAAGCTGAAAGACACATGTCGTAGTTGTAGGAGCAGCGGCCGCGACTCGCGAGCACTTGCGTAAGGCGGGTCGTCAGCTGGCGGACACCACATAGCGGAGGAGTGGCTGAACTAAGCTTTCTTACTGTTACCATATGGACCGCACATTTGGCAATTGGCACTGTCTGATGCCCTCGCTGAGCAATCAGTCTTAGAAGAGAGTCAGACAAAAGGATTGGATCAAAATTGCTTCCCTCATTCCCACCCTTTTTCCCATAACCCATCCCGATATCCAAGTTCCCGTTCCCAGCAACCCACCCTATCCGGCTTTTTCCTAGGGGGGACAGGAGGGGTCCCCCTGGGTTCGTCCCCCTGGCGGTGGGTCGCAAGAAAGTCTTTCCCGTTAATTTCTCTCCACCTTCGTGTGGACAAAATTCTCTTTGCCGGTTGGCCCTATTTTTGTACTGTTGCTATTGGGTATAACCGGTTGTACTTCGTGTGGTACCGGGGAGCTATTGAAAGCTCCATATACTCATGTTACCATATGGGGGGGGGGGGGGAATCTTACTGCCGGCCTGCACGTGGCCCCCCCTGCCGGCGGACTGGGCTGTGACGGTCGGTTTCGGCTGTCCTGCATTGGTCCGTCGCAATGGCAGTAGTCAGTGGTGTGCCAGGCCCATTTTATTGGGTATTCAACGCCCATGGGAGCTTGAGCAACTCCCAAGAAGGGCAAGTGCCTTCCAAGAACACCGATGCGTGATGCGGACGCAGGCCCGGACAGCCTGGGTGGCTACCGAGGTCGGTGCTTGGAATGGTAATTCGATCAAAATTTGCGGTCGCAAATTTCTGTGGATCAACTATGACTCTCTTTGGCCGGGGGCGGTAACGCGCTCCTGTAATCCAGAGTGGTGGAGGCCGGGGGGTCATTGTTGCGAAGTGCAACTGCACCAAGCGGTACAGTTTGTGTTATAGTGGTGCACGGTTGCTAAGGCACTGTGAGCGCTACTATGAGGCCGGGGGAGTGGCGAGACCCTGTAACCGCAGCTAGGAAGGGGCCTATAAACACGAACCAATCTGCTCGCCGAGGGAGGTGACGAGCCCTTGTAACCCAAGTCATAGGGGTACATGCGGTGCAGTTCGTTTTATCGTGCCATGCTGAAGCATGGGTACACACAATGAGGCCGGGGGTGTAGCGAACCTCTGTAACCGGAGCATGGAAGGGGCCTTTAATGCGAACGGGTCTGCTGACCGAGGGAACTTGATGAGCCCTTGTAACCTTCAGTCTTGGGGGCGAGAGTGCAGAGCCACTGGGATTTCCTCAGAGGATCCCTTGTATCCCGAAAGATGGCATTTGAGGAGCAACTATGACTCTCTTGGCTAGGGGAAGTAGCGAGCCCCTGTAATCCAGTGTGGGAGAAGGCCAAAGGCTGGGGGTGGTAACGCGACCCTGTAATCCAGCGTGAGAGGAAGCCAGCGTGTCATTGTTGCGACGTAAGCACTGCGCTCACGCGGTACAGTTCGCACGTAGTGTTGGCGTACCATTGCTGAAGCAATGGGTAGACCACTACCGAGCCGGGGGCGTGCACACCCCTGTAACCATAGCTTGGGGCTCGTTCTGTTGAACTTGCGAACTAATCTGCAGGCCGGGGGTTGTGACAAACCCTTGTAACCTAATGTCATAGGGGCCAGAGCGTGGAAGTGCGGTAATTCCACGAGACCTCCTCGAGGAATCGGGGAGGCCGCACAATCCCTGCCCAGGGAGCGTGCAAAACGGCCGCCACAGCGGAGGTTCCTGGTCAACTGGAATCAGGTCCTACGCGGAGGTCGGGCGGTCGGGTGTCAGCCCGGCACTTGGCAATGCGGTTGAAGCAGGAAGACGTGTCGAGATCTATCAACTATGACTTTCTATGCCCGGGGGAAGTAACGCACCCCTGTTTTCCAGCGTGAGAGGAGGCCGGCAAGTCAAGTTGCAAAAGTAGCAAGTGCTGGTCAGCGTACAGTCGTTTGTATTGGGAATACCGATTAAATTCGGGAAACCGTTACGGGCCGGGGGACTGGCGACCCTTGTAACCGCAAGCTTTGGCGGGGCCAGCGACCTGATCGCAATATGTCCGGGGAGTGACAGACCCCTGTAACCGAACGTCAAGGGGGCTAGATGTTGTACAGTCCGTATGGGGTCGGGGGGGGGGGGGGTCGCGCCCCCCTGTAACCTTGCTGTGAGGGGCCTATAGACTGATCTTCTCTAGCTGCGGCGCTTGTGAACTTCGTCCCCCAAATGTCACTGGGACGTACTTGCACGAGCTACTTGGTGTCCCGCACGGGGAAAACGGGGAAAGGTGAGGTTAGTACACCGACCGGGGAAACTCTCCTGGCTTAGTAACGGCCAGCAGGCCCGGACCGATCTCCTCTGCCATATGCAAGGCAATGTCCGAAGACTCTTGTTTCTCTGAGCGACAGAGTAGGCAAAGAGGAGGACATCAGAATAATCCCGATGTGCCGCAGGGACCTTGCGAACGGGCCGTTGAGGCACCGTTCGCATACAAACTTCCGGTGTCCGGAGACCGTGAAAAGCAGGTGTTGCAAGTACCCGTGTATAGTGGAAAGCTTCATTGGTGATCCGTGAGTACCTGGTGCGGGGCCGTCGGTCAAGGACGTTAGTACGCATCGGCCGCTGAGCTGGGGGTCGGGAGGGGGCCCGTCCGTCGCCACCAAATAGGGTACTTCCTGTCTCCGACGGTTGCGGCCCAGTAATCGGACCCTATGGGTGAGCGGTAACCCGTGGCAGGGACCGCATATTTGGCAATTGGCACTGTCTGATGCCCTCGCTGAGCAATCAGTCTTGGAAGAGAGTCAGACAAAAGGATTGGAGCAAAATTGCTCCCCCATTCCCAACCTTCTTCCCATAACAATCCCGATGTCCAAGTTCCCGTTCCCAGCAACCCACCCTACCCGTCTTTTTCCTAGGGGGGACAAGGGGGGTCCCCCCGGGCTCGTCCCCCTGGCGGTGGGTCGCAAGATAGCTCTTCCCGTTAATTTCTCTCCACCTTCGGGTGGACAAAATTCTCTTTGCCGGTTGGCCCTTTTTTTGTACTGTTGCAATTGGGTATAACCGGTTATACTAAGGTTGTGCCGGGGAGCTATTGAAAGCTCCATTTACTGAATGTTACCATATTAAAGCAGGCAACGCGTCAAGCAATTTTTATACAGGCGGCGTTCATAATACGTAGCAGCTATCCTGCCTTCAACGTTCTCACAAGAAAGGTGCGTCACGCAACCGCTCGATGGAAACTGCCTGCCACACTGATGATAAACAAAACGCAGAGTCACGCAACGCCTCGTTCGAAACTGTTTTGCGTGGATAGGGTAACTAGTGAGTTTTATAATAACGTGAGATTCCGTACGCAAGGCGATATCGAACGCTACACCTGCGTCGTTCGCACTGCACATGCGGCGTACGGTAAGCCGGTACTGCTTTTAGCGGACGGAAGACAAGCGGTGGGAACGCCGCTTGCGTTTCCATCATTGCGGCAAATAGGACGACAACCGCCCACGGTTCCGCTCATCTGTGGACAGTAATCTGTCTCCGATGAACCAACTTCTTTGCTCCTTAGTTTTTAAATAGATCGCGTGATTAGCATGTCGCTCTCTCGCCTCGCGCATCTCTGTATCGTCGCGACATCGTTGACTGCCCGAACAAAGCTTTGTAGCCATATCGTTCATCTTAAACGCAGAAAAAAACAGGGACAAGCGCTCTTGAAGAAGGGCTTGCGTTCGGCCTAGTTGGTATTCCATATCGTTCAATTCAATTCAATTCAATTCAATTCCTTTTATTCACCAAATAATACTGGTTCACCTTAACCGCAGAAAAAAACAGGGACACAGTAGACAAGGACAAGCGCTTGTCCTTGTCTACTGTGTACCTGTTTTTTCCTGCGCTTAAGATGAACGATATGGACTACCAACTAGCCCGAAAGCAAGCCCTTCTTTGTAGCCAGGCCAACTACCGAAGTTGTGTGTGCGTGTGTGCGTGTGCGTGCGTGTGCGTGTGCGTGCGTGTGCGTGTGCGTGTGTGCGTGTGCGTGTGCGTGTGTGCGCGTGCGTGCGTGTACGTGCGTGCATGTGTGTGTGGGTGTGTGTGTGTTTGTGTGTGCGCGTGTGTGTGCGTGGTGTTCGTGTGCATGTGCGCGCGAGTGTGTGTGTGCGCGTGCGCGTGCTTGCGTGCTTGCGTGCGTGTGTGTGCATATGTGCGTGTGCCAGTGAGTGCGTGCGTGCGTGCGTTGTGCGTGCATATGCGCGTGCGTGTGTGTGCGTGCGTGCGTACGGGTGTGTGTGCGTGTGTGTGCGTGTGCGTGTGCGTGTGTGTGTGCGCTTGCGCGTGCGTGCGTGTGTGCGTGAATATGTGCGTCTGTGTGCGTGCATGTGCTTGTGTGTGTGTGTGCGTGTGCGTGCGTGCGTGTGCGTGCGTCTGCGCGCGCGCCCGCGTGTGTGTGTGTGTGTGTGTGTGTGTGTGTGTGTGTGTGTGTGTGTGTGTGTGTGTGTGTGTGTGTGTGTGTGTGTGTGTGTGTGTGTGTGTGTGTGTGTGTGTGTGTGTGTGTGTGTGTGTGTGTGTGTGTGTGTGTGTGTGTGTGTGTGTGTGTGTGTGTGTGTGTGTGTGTTCGCGATGAAGTGCTATGTGCGCTCCTGCGGGGGGACAGTGCTTGCCATGCTCGGGATCAACGGCAGTTCAAACTTTGAACGCATGCCGCGGTTTTTTGTTCGTTCTAAACGCATGTCTGGATTGTTTTCATTCAGAACAAAATGTGGGCGTTAAACACGGACATTTGTTTTGGGCATTCTCTGCAATTGCATGAAATAAGTGCCCCAGGGCTTCAACACTCTCTTTGTGGCACATACACCCAGTCGGGGGAATATTCTTATTATGGTATGGAAGGTCAGCATTCAATACTAACGAGAAATCGTTTGTTTCCGATCCTTTGGATGGTCGAAGAATATACCGGGCACTCCGGCACTCCGTTGACAGATAGATCAGCCAGCGAGTCATTTTGCAAAACATTTGACAGATGGCACCTGAAGCATTACCGTGTCGTATCGAAAACTGATGAGACGCTGTACTGAAACTCCCGCCGCGGTGTTTACGTAGCGTGACCAAAATTTTAGCGTTTAGCGTACGAAACGTAACCAACGCTGTAATAAACCTCCCTACTGAAGCGGACGCTCCGGCTGCAGATGGATAGACGTGCGGTAGGAAGCTCCACGTCTATCTGCACCCGTTTGCAAAGTAGCCGTGGGAATACGCGTCCCGCTCCCCAGTGCCGCCGCTGCTTTTGCGGCACATTCACGACTGAGATTTACCGTTTGCGGGCGTTTGAAATCCATGTTTATGGGGAGCAGTCACTCTGTTCGCAAATGTTCGCAAATGGGGTGTGTTTACGAGAGTGTAAATGTTTCTGATGCAATCTTAGTGTGGTATATTCGGTCTATATAAGCGTCAGGTGTGTGTGAAAGGCCAGCTTCGCGGAACCGGCGTATGATGGAGCCGATTGTAGTTACACTGACCTGAATTTACAAGCAGTGTCTCTATAACCACCGGTTCCTCAGATGTTCTTGCTATGGCTATACATTACAATTTAAATCGGTTTTGTGCGCTTACATAATCAGCGGACCACTCATACCTGACAGCACGCCAGTTACGCTTGCCAATATGATACCTCAGATATTGATCACCACCATTTCAAAGCCAGTCTGTTTTAATTTCGGGAATATTCAACAAAAGTACGATGGAAAATGCATAATTATACTCGGGGATCAGCACACGACAGAGTCGTCTTGTCGTGAGGTGAGCGCCCGCAAACATTCATCTGCTACATATATCCTCTGCGACGAGCGTGGAGACGGGCTTGGAATATAATCGGCGTCCGCGACTACATGCTTCTTCGAAATATCGTCATATGGCTCCGGGAGCCTGCAGAATAAAGCAGAAACTGAAATCAGAGGGCCTTGTCAGATACCACACTCTTCCAACGACACCGTTTATGGCTTGTTGAGCATCCTTCCCTGTATACTTCCAAAAAAGCGTCCACCTTACTACCAGCTGTTCGTTGAAGTAGAAAAAACAAAAGGAAAGTGAACATGAGATTTGTGTGTGTGATTACTAAAACGTTCATTGCTTGATTCCGCTCCGCATTTGTACACAATGCCCCCCCCCCAACGATGACTCACGAAATAGCAGTGCATTTCGCGTATAGTTGGTCTATTGAACCCTACCTGGCTTAAGTTTTGACGAACGTCTTTAGCATGTCAGAACCGGCACTGTTTTTTTTTTCATTTCTGCTAGAGCTATTCTGTTTGCTCCGCATTTGCACAGCATTTATTTTCCCGTGGTTTCATTATTTTGCCTTGGTTCTTGCTACAAGGTGTGTGTGGGCACATATTTAACGACGCACAGGCTTGGAATATACTTAACATTTTCGCATGGTTTATATTCTTATAAAAGGAATAAGTCATTGTCCGGGATTGGGTAATCACATCCCCGAAATCTGCGACGTATATATTCGAAACGAAGCCGCATTCGTTGTCCACGCTGCAAAATGAAGCCAAGCTCTCATTGTGCCAGTATCAGGTCTTAATGAGGTGACAGTAGAATTCATTTGTGCCTGAAGTTTTGGAGGTGACAGGGGTGATATGTTGCTACCGTCGCCGACGCCCGGAAGAGCGGCGACGAAGCGCGCAGAACCGCGTCTTCGGGTAGCTCTTGCAGGCGATCGCGTTCTCTAAGAAGACGCAGCTGCTTTTTTTAGTGACCTAAACGTACTCTCTGCCTATAGACGTCACCATAACAAGTTTTTTTAAGGCGCGGAAAGTCGAAAAGAAGCGAAGCAAAACCAAGACAATGCCCGAGCCCCTATCAGCCACACACCGCAAATCCTGTCAACGCCGCGGAGAAGCGGCGGCAGGCGTCGCAGCGATCGCGAAGCTCGAGGCGTGTAATGAAAGCAATACACCATTGTGTTCGGGGAACGTTACTATCGCCGGCTATAATTAATGGTCCAATTTTGATGATAGGGATGGTGCAAAGTATTTGGTATGAAATTTCGAAAGGGTTCTTTGTATGGTCACACAATACTTTGAATAACCTGTAGATTTTGTTTGAACTCACCCGACAGAGTCAGCACCTCGGAGAGGACGTGCTAACAGCACTGTTCTGTTGGGAGATCGTTAACTTCAGAGAAGCGCTGCGAATGCGTGAGAGCGCTCAGTAGGACTTTATCTGAGACTTTGACTGCTCGATGGCAGTCCCCTATTGTTTGTAAACAGAAGTTAGGTTTAGGCTTAGAAAAAAATACCAAAAAATGACATGCCTATACCCGCACCACAAAGTTTTGCGAGCCTAACAGAAGAATAAGAAAAAATAATTGGCCAAGGGCAAAGTTGTTTTTGAACACCGAAGTGGAAATGAATGACAAGGAAGATTATACTCAGGGAGACCACAAGCAGGCGAGCCGGTACAGGGAAACTGCCCTGAGCTCCACTGGGAAGTAGCCGGAGGGATTGGGTTGAACGGGAAGGGGTAATTGGAAAAGATGAATGGGTCATGGGACTAGGGATGAAAAGGACGATAGCGAGATTTGTTATATGATCCTTAGATGCGTGACTCTTAAAAGGCCGGAATAATATCAGGATGGGCATGAGACAATGCGACTTGGAATTTTGGCGGCCCTACAACAGGTTCCGCACTTGCTGTGCTCCGACCATCCAGAGAGAGAAAACCCACGAAGGGGTGACGACGCTTTCCCCCCAGCTCAGTATGGCACCCAGTCTTTCAGCGGGCACCAGCCAGATATCCCAATTTATCAGAAAGACGCCTCACCGAACCACGGGTACTAATTGCTCTCGTCCTATATCGGTTTCGTGTACCGGTGAAAACGACCGACAGCTTTAATAAATGCTGTCCAGCTGTCGAGTACTACGTAAACCAGGATCATTTATCCCTATAGGATCGCCGTATGGGACTTACGTGAGGTAACGCTGGTTTCGTTCATCGTCTTGTCCTCTTTGTGCCACCTCTCACCAGGCGGGACTCTCCAAAATCCCGTTAGGGCAGTACTCATCAGGCTACATTAGAGAAAAAAGAACTGGTCCTACTTACAATACTAAGAACGAGGAGCTTTCCCGAGCAGTGGGCTCGTCCACGCTTTCCTTGGTCCTAGCCAGTGCGCTACTTCGGAACCGGTCCCTACTCCGGGCAAGAGAAAGCGGCCGTCATACGCCTCTTGCGAAGGACCTGATTCATAGGCTCAGAAACCTTCGTGTCGGAAGCGATCAGCCTTGCCCGTGTAGGGTGACTTCGGCGTTCCCTTATATAAAGGAACTTTTTCATCTCTTTTAGCCAAGTTCCCACAGCCAACCTTGGTAGTCGCTCAGGCTGTCCATGCTTCCATCCGCGTCCAGCATCGGCTCCAATTCTGGAACTGGCTCATACAGTTCCAGGGAGTCGCCGCCACTCCCTTAGGGTTTTGCATTCCCCGGGTGAGTCCTGGCTGCCACCACACCCAACGCTGCTGTTGTAACTGAAAAAATCTAGGCAGCCGAAGTACCCATCGCCGAGCCAGCTGACAGGGGAGACAACGAGCAAGATTCACTCGGATTTCCCCCCACCCGCGCCCCCATGGTTTGAAAACAGGAGCTCTGACGAAACGTATAACAGACTTTTGGTTGACACCTATGCAATTTTTTCGTAGTGCATAGTGGAAGGGGGATTAGGCCTTGCGTAGGCTATAAAGTGGGAACCCGAAGAGGGCTGCCAAGATATGGTAAACGGCATTCTGGCAAAGCAAGTTTTTTTTAAATAACATTAGAGGGGGCAAATAGTCGAGTAATAAAATTTAGAATAAAAATGCTAGGGGTGTTCAAGACATCCTACCAATCAAGACAGGTCTCCATCGAGCAGGGGAGACAATAAGGGTTTATTATGATGACGGGTCACAGGAAGTTCGCGCACGTGCTCGTGAGTGGTACGGGTTACCCAATCGGAAATTACAGATGGCAGAGCGGAATATATTGGGTCGGTCACAAACGTTCAATCACCAACTCACAAATTCCCACAAGGTCATTTATTCGGTAGTAAGGACGCTTACCACTAACATTACCTTATTATTTGGGTGATAGGAGGACAAAACAAATTCCTACATCAGGTTTTGGTGAGGAACCAAGATAGAAGTTCAAATTGAATCAAGAAATTCAAATCAAGGAAGAGCGATAGGTCGCTTTCGCGTATTTCGCCATTGCGCATAAGAATGAAAAAATAAAAGTTGGCTTCGTTGGCACTGATTCTGGGGAGGACGAATCAGAGCTGATTAAACCGACATTCGAAGCAGTTGTAGGTTTCATACTAACGGTTGAAAGAATGAAGTGAAGAAAGGAAGCAAGAAAGGAAGGAGGAAGGAAGGTAGGAAGGAAGGAATTAAGGAAGGAAGTATCAAAACGGGAAAAAGCAAAGCACGAAGGAAAGAAGCAAACAAGACGAGAAGGAAGCAGGGTAGGAATGCAGGGAGGATGGAAAGAACGAATGATAAGCAGAGGAACTAAGAAATAGAGAAAAAAGTACAGTTGCCTTTGAAAGAACCAAAAAGAATTAGAAAAGAGCCATTGAAGGAATTGTGGCTCTTTCTTATTCAAGCGCCCGCTGCTTTTTCTTTTTCTGGTACTGCAGAAACCTGGTGAGTCAGATATCCAGATAACCACGCCAACTGTCCAAACTGAACACGCAACAGATGGCGAAAACTTTGTTTCGTTGGCATCAGCTAGCATGATAAGAGGGGCTACACCTGCTATTTTATCATGAACAAGGCCGTCGCTACATTTAGTGGTTCTTTAGAAAAAAACATCCCTGCAATTCCTTTTCTTTTATTTTTTTTTCAGACACCTGCAATGTCCGTAGCAACACCTTCCCCAGCTGTATCAGCTTCGAAAACATCTGACGTGAGTACGGGCAAACCCAACGCTATGCCCTCAACAGTCCAGAAGGTACACAGTTCTTCCTACATTTTGTCCATTTTTATGAACAAAACGTTTTATGTAAAGGAAAGACAACATGAAAAAATGTATAGCTTTTGTCGAGTTGGGGTGCGTCTTCATAGTTTTGTCGGCCAGATGTTTTGTAACCATGTAGCACCTTGCAGACCATACCAAGAGCGAAGTTTTTATCATGCAGAACTCAATGTTGTTTTCAGTCAACGTTGTGTTCCTATTATGATTACAATATGCGTTTTATGGGCTTGACACAAAGCAGTCTTGAGGAACATGTCTGTTACTCTTGCAACGTTCAGATACTAAGGGGGAAACGCAATTATTCTGTTTGTATTGTGGAATGAACCCTCCATATACGTAGGTATTTAGCGATTACATTTCATAAGTTTAGAAGCACTGCTTAACAGTGTGTCCATATTTTGGCATACCGAGCAGCTTCGTTTTCGGCCTGTTCTGTACATTATGCATATTCAGCAGCCGTTCATCCATCATGAGTATACTATAGTTAGCCGTGGTTTTTGCCGCTTGTTTACTATTCGGCTGAATTTCCTCGTTTCGAAAAAGTGTCCATTACGCAGGTTCAAACATTCAGATAATAAATAACAAAACGAACAAAACATGGATTGAATGAATGAATGAATGAATGACAGAATGAAAGAATGAATGAATGAATGAATCAATCAATCAATCAATCAATCAATCAATCAATCAACCAATCAATCAATCAATCAATCAACAAGCCAGCCAACCAATCAATCGATTAATCAATACATCAATAAATAAATCAGGGAAATACGCAATCAAGCAATCAATCAATCAATAAAGAAATTTGTCTATGCATATATATAAGAGAGACAAAATGTGCACTATATTGATTTTTACGAAAAAATCGATATAAGAACAGTGAAACACCTGAGGGTGCAGGTTTTAGAATGTAAAACTCGCGTGCCAGTGTGTGTTTGTTTAATCCGTTTTCTTTTCGAGAGGAGGGTTGCGTACAGGAACCACTTTTAGAAGTTGAAATTTTTGACCCAGTAAACATAGTGCACACGGCTGACAAGGTAGCTGATAAATACAGTTTTTACTAATACCGCTTGGTGATAGAAACGCTCAGGTTCTGTCTCTAAACTCTTTGCGTGTTATGGCCCAGAAGAACTCAGTCGAGTTACCTTGACATGACTGTAAAACATCACATTGAAAATTACTCCAAAATAATTAAGCCATTAGCCTTATCAGATGACACTGTTCGAATGAGACAGCCTTGTCATATCTATAGATATTGCTTAGGGGGTTCGCTTAAGAACGCTTGCTGCGAACTCTAAATAACCATAAAGACAAGAAAGTGACTCTTGATATCAATTAAGAAAAACGCGCCTTGCATACTACGTGTAAGATAAGTACCCCCTTCATCAAACTGTTCCTTCAGAACACCTTGTATAAATCAATTATGCTCAGAAATGTTATGGGATTGGAGAACTGCGAAGTTCGTATTTTTTCAACTCTGACTTTTATCCGTGACTAAAAAATGGTGTGCAGCCAGTGGATGCTTCGGTAGGGGCTAGGGGGGTCAAAACTTGGGCTTTCAGTGATGACCTAACGGTCACATATATTTGCCCAAAAGGCCATTTAAAGAAAAGTTCTGGGAGCAACTTTTAAATTAAAAAACGTATTTGAGGTTCGAGAACACGCTCGTGTGGTCGGGCACAAGACATTGAGGTTCAAATTAGGCGGGATGAATGGAGTGGTCTACGTCTTCTATTACGCATCGGGAACACAACGTCCACCATAAGTATGACGGAAGAGTTAGCAATACCGGGTATATTAAAAAACCATAAGGAATGGTCTCGATTAAATAAGAGATAATCGTCTGGGTAACCGTCTGCCCTTTTTGTACTATTTAAATCCTCCCTTTGACAAGCCATAATGTAAGTGTGGTTTGAATAACGTTGCCCATATATCCCAAGTTAATACGCTGATATTTTCGGTGGAACGTTTTAAAATTTTGGCCTTATATCGGAGCTTCAATAAATCAACGACTTCATTTTGGTTGGCGTATATTTGGGATGCTTTACAGCGCTGCTAGCATTGATATTCGCCTACGACGTTTCTCAACTCAATAGTTTATTAATGGTGAAAAATATAATGGAATGCTTACTATGCGCATGTTTTCTTTCCCTATCAGTAACAGTGTGCCAAATGTGTCACCCTTGCTTTCATTTTTCCGGCAGGATCCGGGAGAACACATGTCCCACCTGTCACGCTCACGGGTGAAGAAGAGGGCGAAGTCCCTCCAGCCAACCAAACCTTCAAAAGTAAGCACCACGACTTGGCGTTTTAAGGGTTTTTAACTTTATGAATATTAATCCCTGATTGTCCAACTTACAAATGTACGGTACGGTGTTGGGTTGTAGGTGTTTTGAAGCAGTTGTTTTTCCGATTGGGCTGGTCTCTGTGGACCTCACTTCAAAATTAAGGGCTAACAATAAACTATAGTAACATAGTTCATAATTAAACTAATTTCAACTATAGTAATAAATAATATATAATAATATAATAGTAATATAGCTAATTTAAACTATAGCATGGCAAATAGTAAAAAGCAAGAATCGATGATGGCGAGAACTACGCGATCTTGCGGAATATGAACAACTTGCTAGAAGCCTTCAAGACAGGTATTTATCTATCAGTGTAGGCAAGAAAGTTGTTTTTTTTGATAATGCGGTTATTTTGTTGGGTACGTTGTTTATGTTATTATGTGTAGTTACTGACCCTCGTGACCGACCTGTTCGACACGTCACCCTATAGGGAATATCAGGTGGCCCACAATGTGTATATAATAAGTCATTGTACTAGTTACCAAATCAACAACGTATACAGGGACCATGACGCCATGGCGAGCAGACTCACCCGCAACATTTTTTTCCCTTTGGTGAGAGGCGAACAGATTATATCAGTCGTCTTGACAATCATGTGGATCGATATGGTGGCACTCTTTCACTTCTGCACCATTCTCAAAAGCACATCCCATTGAAGACGCGATAAGAACGTCCCTGGCTCCACCTCTAGTCCGGAGGAATTAGAGCTGTTGCCAACAATATTCGAGGAAGATTGCGGTTTTCCTTGTAAATGAACGACTTAGTGAATGTATGGATGAATGAAGGAAGGAAGGAAGGAAGGAAGGAAGGAAGGAAGGAAGGAAGGAAGGAAGGAAGGAAGGAAGGAAGGAAGGAAAGAACGATGTATGCAAAGTGGGTAAAAACACAAAGGAAGAAGGAAAGAAGCAAGCAAGGGGAGAGGGAAGCAAGGTAGGAATGGAGGGAGGGAGAAAAGAAGGAAGCAAAAATGGGGGATGTAAGAAATAGAGAAGAAATGACAAATTGCCCTCTGAAATAACGAAGGGGAATAAAAAATTTATATGGCAGGAATTGTTTATCTTTCTTATGCAAGCGCCCGCTGCTTTTTTTCTGGTTTTGCAGGTACCTTGTGAGTCGGATGTGCTGCTAACCACACCAACTGTCCAACCTGAAGACGCAACAGATGGCGAAAACTTTGTTTCAGTGGCATCAGTCAGCATGGTAAGAGAGGCTATACATGGTATTATATCATGAACAGGGCCCTTCTTACTTTTAGTGGTCTTTTTAGAGCAACACATATTGCAATTCCTTTCCTTTTATGTTTTCTTTCAGACACCTGCAATGTCCATTGCACCGCCTTCCCCAGCATTATCATCTCCAAAAACATCTGAAGTGAGTACCGGCAAACCGAACGCTATGCCACCAGCCGCCCAGAAGGTCCACGGGTCTTCCTGCATTTTGTCCAATTATATAAACAAAACGTTTCATGTAAAGGAAAGGCGACAGCAAAAAAATGTTTACGCTTGTCGGGATGGGTTGCTGTCATACTCTTATCCGCCAGAAGTTTTCTAACAATCGTAATACCACGAAGACCATAAAAAGAGTGAAGCCTTTATCAAGCAGAACTCAATTTTGTTTTCAGTAAACTTTGTGTTTCTTTATCATTACAATCTGCGTTTTATTAGCCTTACTCAAAGCAGTCTTGATGAACATGTCTCTTTTGCAATGGTCTGATAATTAAGAGGAAACAAAATCATTCTGTTTGTACTGTAAAACGAATACATTTGATGTGTTTAGAAGCACTGCCTAATTGTGTGTCTATATTTTGGCACAACGAGCAGTTTCGTTTTCGACCTGTTCTGTACATTCTGCATATAGAGCAACCGTTCACCCATCATAAACACGCTATAGTTAGCCGTGGTTTTTGACTCAATTATTATTCGGCTGAATTTCCCTCGTTCAGAAAAATCCTCCATCACGCATTTTAAAAACTAACGATGACGAATATTAAAGTGAATAAAACATGAAATGAATGAATGAATTATTAATTCAATCAATCAATCAATCAATCCAGCAAGCAAAAATTCAATAAATCTATCGATCGATCGACCAATCAATCAATCAATAGAAAAATTGGTTTTCGTATAAATAAGGGAGATACAAAATGCACTATGTAAATTTTTACAAAAAATTGTTTTTATAACAATAAAATAATTGAGGCTGCAGGTTTTATAACGTCAAACTCTCGGGCCTGCGTATGTTTCTTTATTCAGTTCCCGTTCTGGAGAGGAGGGTTGCGTACACGAACTACTTTTCGAAGCTGAAATTTTTCACGCTGTAAACATAGTGCACATGACTGTTAAGCCAGCTGATAGATGAAGTTTTTGATAATACCGCTAGGTGATACAAACGCTCAGGTTCTGTCACTAAACTTTTCGCTTGCTATTACCAAAGGAGAACTCAGTCGAGTGACCTTGACATGAGTGTAAAACATCATGTTGAAAATTAGTGCAAAATGATTAAGACCTACCGGATGACACCGTTTGAGTGAGACAGCCTTGTCATATCTATGGATCTCGCTTAGAGAGCTTCCTTTGGAACGCTTGCGGCGGGGCTCTAAGTTATCCTTAAGACAACAAAGTAACTCTTGAATTCAATTAAAAGAAACACGCGTTGCATACTTCGTGTATGGTAGGTACCCCGTTCACAAAATTTTTTCTCCATAATACCTTGTATAAATCAATTATGGACAGAAATATTATGGGATTGGCGGAATTGTGAAAGAAATGTCGTATTTGTTAGCTCTGACTTACATCCGTGACTACAACTTGGTGTGCAGCCAGTGTATGCTTCTGTAGGGGCTAGTGGGGCCAACATTGGGCTTTCAGTGATGACCTAACGGTCACGTAGATTTGCCCAAAAGGTCATTTAAAGAAAAGTTCTGGGAGCAACTTTTAAATAAAAAAAAAACGCATTTGAGGTTCGAGAACACCCTCGTGTGGTCGTGCACAAGACGTAGAGGTTCAAATTAGGCGGTAATGAATGGGGCGGTCTACGTCTCCTATTACGCGTTGGGAGCACAACATCCATCATCCGTATGACGCAATAGTTAGCAAAACCGGGTCATAAAAAACAATAGGAATGGTCTCGATTAAATGATAGACAACCGTCGGCACAACAGTCTGCCTTCCTGGTACTACTTAAATCCTCCTTGCGATAAGCCACAGTGTAAGCGTGGTTTGACTGACGTGGTCTGTGTTTTCATCAGTGTTTGCATGTGCCGATCATTTATGTCTGAAGTATATACGCTGACTTGCTCGCCGAAAACTTTTAAAATTTGGGGCTTTCTTCGGAACTGGAATAAATCAACAACTTGATTTTGGTTTACGTATATTTGGGCTGCTTTACAGTGCTGCTAGCATTGCTATTCGCCAAAAACGCTTCTCGGCTCCATGCTATTAGAACGGTAAAAATTTATTACCTGGCATTCTATGCGCGTGTTTTCTTACAGTATCAATACCAGTATGCCAAATGTGTCGCCTTTGCTTTCATTTTTTCTATCAGGTTCCCAGAGAACACACGTCCCACCTGTCACGCTCACGGGTGAAGAAGGCGGCCGAGTCCCTCCACCCAACGAAAACTTCGGCAGTAAGCAGCACGACTTGGCCTTTTAACGATGCTTAACTTTGTGAAAACTACTAACACCTCATCATCTAACTTACGGATGCACCGTACGGTGTGGGTTTGTAGGTGTTTTGAAGCAGTTGTTTTCCCGAGTGGGCTGGTTTATGTGCACCTTCCTTGTAAAGAAAAAGCTAACAATAGACTTAAAACAGCAATAGTAAAAAGCAGGGATCGATAAATACGAGGATTAAGTGGTTCCCGGCAGATATAAACAAGTAAATTTATGATAGAAGGGCTACAAGCCGTCAAGACATGTATTTATCCATTAGTGAAGGCATGAAGGTTGTTTATTTTGATAATGTGGTTACTTTGTTTGGTGCGTTGCCTATTTTATATAGTGTACTTACCGACTCTCGTGACCGACCTGTCCGACACGTCATCCCATCCGAAATATCCGGTGGCCCACAATGTGTATTGTCATTAAGTGCTAGTTGCCAACTCAACAATTTACACAAAGCCGTTACGCAATGGGGAGCAGGCTCACCTGCAACAATTTTTTGTGACTTTGGTGAGAGCCGACCAGACAATATTAGTCTTGTTGGAAATCGTGTGTTGTGATACGGTGGCGCTCTTTCACTTCCGCATCATTCTCAAAAGCACAACCAATCGAAGGCACCATAAGGACGCCGCTTGCTCTACATCTACCGTTGGTGAATCAGAGCTGTTGCCAACGATATTCGAGAAAATTGCGTGTTTCCATGTAAATGAATGGCTGAGTGAATGAATGAAAGAATGAAGGAAGGAAGGAAGGAAGGAAGGAAGGAAGGAAGGAAGGAAGGAAGGAAGGAAGGAAGGAAGGAAGGAAGGAAGGAAGGATGGATGCAAAGTGGGGGAACAAAGCAATTAAAGGAAGAAGGAAAGGAGCAAGCAAGTGCAGAAGGAAACAAGGTGTGAATAGAGGCAGTGTGGAAAGAATGAAGGAACAGCGGGGAAGTAAAAAATCGAGAAAAAAGGACAGATTGCCATTGAAAGAATGAAAGAAAATAAAAAAGGAGCCATAGAAGGAATTGCTGATCTTTCTTGTCTAAGCACCCGCTGATTTTTTCTGGTTTTGCAGGTACCCGGTGAGTCAGATATCCAGCTAACCACACCAACTGTGCAAGCTCAAGGTGCCACACGTGGCGAAAACTTTGTTTCGTCGGCATCAATCGGCATGGTAAGATAGGCTATATATGGTATTATAATATTAAAAGGGCCCTTGCTGATTTTAGTTGTTTTTAGAACAACATTGCGATTGTTCCTCATTCCCTTCCAATCCTTTCCTTTATTTTTTTTCGCACACCTCCAAAGGCCGCAGCAACGCCTTCCCCGGCTATATCAGCTGCAAAAACATCCGACGTGAGGTCGGGTAAACCCAAATCTATTTCACCAACAGTCTAGAAGGTTCACAGGTCTTTCTACGTTTTGTCCATATATATAAAGAAAGCGTTTGATGTAAATGAAAAGCCCCAGCAAAGAATTTGTCGGGTTGGGGTGTGCCCTCATAGTTTTATCCTCATGGTTTGTAACAGTCGTGCACCTTGAAGACTATTGAAGGAGCGAAGTTGTTAGCAAGAAGAAGTAAGCTTTGTGCTGCTATTCTCCTTACAATCGCCGTTTTGATGGCTTGACGCAAAGCAGACTTGAGGAATGTGTGTGTTACTCTTGCAATGGTCTGTTACTCATCAGGAAACGCAATTGTGTTAGTACTGTAGGACGAATTCTCCGTACACGTGTTCAGCGAATACATTTCATGAGTTTAGAACCGCTGCTTAACTGTGTGTCCATATTTTGACATTCGAGCAGTTTCATTTTCCTCTTGTTCTGGACATTTTCCCTCTGCAGCAACCGTTCTTTAGTCATGAGTACTCTATAGTTAGGCGTAGTTTTTGCTCCACTTAGTTATTATTCGGCTGAATTTCCCTTGTTCCGAAAACGCCTGTATCACAAAGGTTAACAAAAGTGAAGATTACGAAATACAAAGCGAATAAAACCTCACTGAATGAATGAATGAATGAATGAATGAACGAATGAATGAATTAAGGAATGAATTAAGGAATGAATGAATGAATGAATGAATGAATGAATGAATGAATGAATGAATGAATGAATGAATGAATGAATGAATGAATGAGTAAATCAATCAATAGAAACATTGGTCTTCCAATATATAAGAGCGATAAAAGGTGTACTTTATTTTTATTATTTTTGCATAACATTCAACTTTAAAACACTTGAGGCTGCAGGTTTTAGACGTCAACCTCGGGTGCCTGGGTGTGTTTGTTTGTTTATTTAGTTTTTTTTTCTCGAGAGGAGGGCCGCATACAGAAAACACTTTTGAACGCTCAAATTGTTGATGCAGTAAACACAGTTCACATGATCGGCAAGCTAGCTCAGAGATGCAGTTTCTGATTATACGGCTTGGCGATAGAAGCGCTCAGGTTCTGTCTCTACTCTTAAGTTGTTATGGCCAAAGAAAACTTAACAGAGTGACCTTGACATGGCTGTAAAGCATCACGTCAAAAATTGATGCGAAATGATTACGCCATTTGCTTTACCGCATGACACGGTCTTAATGATACAGCCTGGTCATATCTCTAGATCACGCTTAGACAGCTCCCTTTGGACCGCTTGGTTTGCGGATTCAAAGTGCCATAAATACAAAAAACTAACTCTTGAAGTAAATTAAGAGAAACGCGCGCTGCAAATACGTGTATGATCACTGCCCCCTTCACCAAATTGTTGCTTCAATACTTCTTGTACCAATGAATTATGGCCAGAAACCTTGTGGGATTTGATGCATTGTAAAAGTAAGCTTGTATGTTTTCTGTAACTTTCATCCGCGACTAAAAAAATCGTGTGCAACCAGTGTATGCTTCAATAGGGTTAAGGAGGGCTGAAGGTTTGGCTTTCCATGGTGACATACAGATCGCCATGGAAGTTTGTCGAAGGGTATCTCGCATTTTGCGTCGAGCGCGCGCAGTCAGAGCGCACATTTGCTGATTGAACGGGGCTTTACTATTACTTCTCACCGCTCCCCTCCCACCGGAATTTTCTCCTTCGGAACGAGCGAGCGGTTAGACGGTTGTACTCTTTTTCCGTCTTCGCGACGGTATACACAGTCTTAGGTTAAAATGTTAGCGCTTCTAAGGCTGTTCAAAGCTCCAGTGGGCAAGAAAAAACAAAAGTTTAACGAGAAGGCGCAAACTATCAACTGTTTATTCTTGGAACGCTAATGTGGCTGCGGAAAAAAGCCCAATACACTCACCAAAAAGGGAGAAGCTTAGGCAGTTGAGACGAAAATATAATGAAGAACGCAAAAACAATGCAAAACAAACAGGAAGATGTTTTAACATTAGTTTCAGGGAGAATACGCGTGTGCGCAGACATGCCTTCGTGGAAACATGACCGGGCAACGCAAAGTGTTCGAATGAAAGGCTTTGTTCAATCACAGCGAGGTCTTAGATCACCAAAACTCCAGAAGTGGAAAGAAGGCGCGGCGTCCTTGTCCTTAGCAAAATTGCAAATGGCCTTTTTAAAACACGCGCTCTGGCCCCTGCATTTGCACTCTGCGTGAAAGAATCCCGAGATATGTCGCCGCACAGTGAAGTTGTGTAGTACAGCGGTCTACAAGTCGTGAGTTCTATTTTCTTCACAATTGCCTATAGGTTCCCCTGTTCTTTTGTTCGAGTTTTATTTTCATTTGTGCGCACCCTTTGGATGCAGCAATGATTGTATGTGGAAGGCTTGGATCCATCTAATGATTTGCTGGGAAACCGTTACCTTGGATCACCGTAAATCCAAAAGCTTAAATTCACAAAATCGGAACTGTTCATTGAATCGTTTTCCTTTTTAGACAAGGGTGGAGCGGATGGGTGAGAACACACTAATTTTTAGCGAATAAATTGCTTATCATGTACACCTAGTGCCAATTACCGATGAGCCTGCCCAGAGATGAACATTTTCACAATTAGGCTGGTAACCTAAACGCAGAGTGACTTAGGATATAAACTTCCGCTTGTCTCGGCACTTCTTAAGAACATAACTTGAAGCAGGCCCCATCACACATTAGAAAACTAGCTAGCCTCCCTCTTATCCGCCCTAAAATAGAATATGCATCTGCCATTTTGTATCCAAGTCAAGAATATACAAAATACGCGACATTGAATCCCTGCACAACCGTGCTGTTCGTTTTATTTTTTCTCGTTATTCACCATACGCAAGGGTCACTTTCCTGAAAAACCGGGGCGACTTGGTTTCATTATTGGTTCGGCTCCAACATGCTCGCTTAACACTTTTTCATAAATTGTATCACCATCAGCGCATTCACGACGACTTCTTTTACTCACCCTCTGTTACATTTCCATGCCGCGATCATACATGCAAAGTTAAGCGTATTACTTGCCATTCATTTCCGTTCGCACAGTCATTCATTCCACGCACAGTAGTAGAATGGAATAACCTACCACACCACATTGCCACTGAAGCTAACGTAACAAAATTTCAGGACTTGTTAAGGAATGAAGCGACCTAATCTTCTATTTTGCTTGTTTTCATATACTTTTCTTCTTCTTTTTTGTAGTAATGCGATTTTGTAGCTATGTGTCTTGTAGTTATGTGTTTAGGGAAATCTTATTGCTTGTGTTTTTATGTATTTGTATTCTATTTTGTGAGCACCCATTCAGGTTTTGTTTGTTTGATATATGCGAAGCCTCCCGCCGCAGCCCAATGTGATAGCCCCCTAAATAAATAAGGAAATAAATAAATAAGTAAATAAATAAATAAATAAATAAAGTTACTGGGATTACTTTACCGTAGACGGAATACTGCGATACTGCAACTAAATCCAAGATGATTAAGCCACGGCCGCTGGATCATAGGGCGATTGTGTCGTGGTTAATCTTTTGGGATTACCGCACACAATATTTTAATAATGAGGCAGCGGTGCTAGAGTTTTTAGATGTGCTTCGAGAGCTCTGCTTGCAAACCTTTGCATTGGGTGCATAATATCAAAGCTAAATTCAAATATTGCTAAAAGGAGATAAAAAATCCTTTCGAGATAGGCCTATATACCAAAATAGAATACTCGAATTTTGTTCAGCAAATTGTTCGTTCTGATCCCTATTAGAAAAGTAAAAAATATGCACACAAGTATTAAAGCTGTGGCTTATTTTCAAACAGCACCCAGAAAACATTGGCTGTGACGTGCATTTTTAAGCGGAAAATTTAGCGCGCAAAAAATGAGTACTGCTGTATTGGCATATGAAACAGAATATTGCGGTTTCTCTAAGAACCTGCGCAGAACCATTCGGTCCGCTCAAAGGGGTCAACAAAAAAAAATTGAAGGTTAAATTTAAAGACGAGAAAAAAACATCGTAGGCTCTGCAAAAATTAGTGTGGTAGGGACTAGATGTTTAGGGTGAGAAAAAGAAAAAAAAAACAAAGAAAGGTGACTGTGCCGGTTTCGCATTGAGCATGGCGTACACATGGTCAGCCAATCAGTTAACAAAATCTTTGAAAAAAGGGAATTAAATCCGGCAAAGCAAAAACTTGAGAAAATAACTGCTTGATTGATTTGAGTGTTTGGACTGTACTAGGCAGTCGTACCGAGGAGGCTGGAAGTCATTGGGGAGGTGGTCATGATGCAGTGGCACGAATAGGGTGCTCAGAGTGGTGAATGGCTAATTATGGTTGACTGCCATGAGGAACCCGTGTGATTCATGGGCCTAAAATGTACAATGTGTGCCCTTCATTTAGCTCTCTAAAAAGCCTAAACATTAATCACCGCCCCACGAACATCCACTAGGTGACGGCTCACTAGTTAGCAGGCGTACATTTACCGCATGGGTGACGGCAAACAGTAGCGAAGGACAAGAGCGGCAGTTCTATATAAAATAGTAGCAGGTGCTTGAAGGGAAACGTTCTACTTCCCCACCTTTTCGAAAACTACAGCCAACCGTGTGTAACGAGTGACGGGTGTGCCGTTCGTTCCACCCATCTGAAGACGCAATAGAGGTTGTGCTACCTTGAGACGTGGCTCAAGATTCGCACCTGAAATACAATACAATACAAATTGAAGCAATGATGTATAAAACAAAGAAAACAGGGGTAATAAAAACAAGAAATAAACACAAAAAAGCTGCAAGGAAGCTGGGAAGAGTGAGAGGCAAGGCTCCGCGTTTTTTAAACTTTTGTACTGAAGCCATTTTTTTTCTACTTTCATTGCCACAGGTTGAGGGCAAAGCTCCGACTCCTACCCCACCTCCTCCAGGTCAAGACGAGAAGCAAAGCGAAGGCTCCGCTTCATCCGCCTCCGACAGAGTGGTAAGGGGCGATAATCGGAATGTTTATATGATAAAATACCCTTCTCGCATTTTATTTGAAGTGTTCTTGGAGGAAACATCTCGAAATGCTCTGAATCAGCCACCATGTCTTCCCTTTGATCATTATAGTCTCTCTTTCGGTCCGCACCAATGCCCGCTTCGCATGTACGAGACATAGAAACTGCAGACGAAAATCCGATGAAAGACACTCGTATGCCGACTACAGGTGAAGTGGTAAGTACCAGAAATCTTTGTGCTTCATGCTCGATTGATTACAATACACCTTGGCACGAAAGGAAGTTAGAAACACTGAGATGGAATAAGAAGGAACATGAAAGAAGGTGGTGCTTTTGTCATTTTGTGTGTCTTCACTGTTTTCTTTTGCGAGAAAATTTGTAACTAACCTGTTAAAGTCTGTGTTGTCTCTGTTGATGGGCCGTCGATAGTAGTCTGGTTAATGAATATGGCCAGGGTATTCGCGTTGTTATACATTAAAACCGATGCTACTGGGTGCACCTAATTAGCAGTTTTTCTGGCGGAATCTTCTCGAATGCAGATGATTTGCAGCTATGCGTTTCAATTTATATTGTCAGCCAGTGCATGGGCTGGGAGCGTCGTCCGGTTCGCCTTTGCTACCTGTGCAAAGTAGCGAAGGGAAATTGGACATATATGCTATGCCAACCACACTCAAGGTAGCAAACAGCGCTAATTCTGGCAGTTCCTGTTCAAACGTGTTGTTAGGGTTTGTATTCTGGTGTTTAAGAACAATGTTTTTGTACATACTGGAGATGAAACAGGGAACTTACGGCGGTTTTAGTGTAATACGGGGCGCCAATATGTTTCTTGCAGTGTAAGGATTTTGTATGCGTGTTGTTGAAATTGACTACCACAGGTTTTTTCAGGGGAATAGCAATTGTTCTTGTGTACTTAGATTGGCAGAAGGAGTCGAATTTTATTTATGGTTTTGTTCTCTTTGAATGATACACATTCAAATGTTTACCACCAGGCTGCGTTAAAGCCCTCTTACGGTGATGTCAGCGGGATTTGTTCGTGCGGCATTCCCACACAACGAATGAAAATTTCTGAAGCTATTAAATTCGTTCTGTGTATTATTTACAATTCATGCATTTTAAAACCTGTTTAAGTCAATCGGGTGTGTGTTTATTCTGGAATCAGCTTGTAACTTTCCGCTCACATTGAACAACATAGCCCTCAACCAGGTACATTATAGTGAGCCCTACACCATTGTTGTATGATTTCTGGAACGCTCGTAGCGGTGGCCACATTATTTATGGAGACCGGTGGTTCTGGAATTGCTGGCGTCGCGTGTTGCTTTCGTAACGTAGAAGGAACCTATAGGTATTCCTGACGGAAGAAAATGTGCGGCCGATGAGCTCAAAAAGTTTGTGGTGATAAATTGGTCGCACTTGGCAGAGGTCAGGGATAATTGAAGATCTGTAGGGATGCCTTTGCCCTACAGTGGGCGTAGACAGACTGCTGCTACTGCTGCTGCTGGTGCTGATGATGACGATGATAATGCTGCTGCCTATTATGATGCGGAGAATGATGCTGCTGCTGATGATGATGGTGATGATTTACGACATTGCTTGTGGTGCTAACCCATGAAGACAGTTGCTGCGGTGCGGAGTATCGAGACAGGACGGGAACAGTGTGACAGATGGGTTGGGTCGGGCAGGGTGTTTTAAATGCAGAGCATTTCTTAGCCTCGCCTGTTCCTGCGTCGGACGGTGTCAACAGTTTCGCGTCCGCAGCAGGTGCGCCTCTCCTTCCCTCCTCTCTCTCAACAGCAGCTGGCGCGCGCATGCGTCGTAGTCGGCCCGTTCGCTCCGTCGCGATCTCGGCGTAACAGCTGCGTGATAGCAGCGCGGTGGGGTGTGGAAGCGAGCGCGCTGCTTGCCCATGCGCTCTCTCCCCCCGTACTGCTCTCCCTCTACTGCGCGCGCTGCAAAGATAAAGCGGCTAGCGGTCGCTCGTGCTTCAGTCACTGCGTTGCTCATTCCTTCATTGGTTGACGCTCGCTCCCACGTTTACTCGTGTCTGCTACTCTAGCATCACGGAAGAAGCGATGGTAACAACACTGCCTTCAACCAGTACTCAGGCCCCAATGCTCTGCATTTACTCGGGTTTCACCTCGCGGGAAGGCGCGGGAATTTTTATGACAGGGGCTGTATAGGAGTATCCTCTCCGTACGATACTGCAGTAAAGTCAACAGATACTCAGTCAATGCTTGTCTAATCTGCAACACTAGTGATGGCATTGTTAACTATACCGCATCGTAAATACACAATGTCCACAATAAGGTTTATTCTCCACGTTTGCGAGAAAAAACGTTAGCGTGCATTGAAACATTGCGTAAGCAATGTAATGCCTCGACACTGTGACAAGGGCATACCCGCCTTGTAACTATTGTGGTTCAATGCGCCAAACTGAAGCTATTTTTTGTACAGAGAAGCCTGTACGACTATTTACCGTTTCGCTTGCAAAAGGAATACTGCCTTCGCCACAACGACCAAAACCCGTGCTCTTTTAATGCCGCCTCCGCTATACGCATTAGCGCCTGGGTCAAACAGACACCAAGAGTTCATTTAGTGGTCTGGTGGCCGGGGAGTTCGATCCCGTTGCCGGTGAATGCGGGAGATACCGTGGCACAAAAAGATATATCTAGGAAATTTTGTTCGTGCTCTGTGTCTGCCTCCATGCGGAAGCTGAAACCAAATGTCCGCACCTTATAATGCATTCTGCAGTAGAAAACACTGAAAAACACGGACTAAAACGAATCCGAATCCGTGGCGCACTTCAGCCGTGATTAACGCTCCGTGCACGATGAGCTCCGCCGCTGCAGCGTCTTCGCGCCGCTGCAGTCGGTGCATGTACTAGACGGCGAACACGAAATCGTAATAAGGGTAGCGTCCTGGGCACTTTGGTACTCCATTGTTAAATAAAATGATTGCGCTAAAAAGGGACATGGACTGAGTGAGGACCGACACACACGGCGCATCTACATCACTACTCTTGCAGTCAGACACACATTGCGCCGTGTGTGTCGGCCCTCACTCCGTCCGTGTCCCTTTTTAGCGCAATCATTTTATTTAACGAAATCGTAGTTCTCGTTGCCGGGAGACCGGTAAGTGAAAACATTTAAAAATATTCTTACATCGTCGTTAAACCTAGCCTCCGCACACGGCAAATATGCCGGCAGCGGAAGCACGGGAAAGAACACGCAAAAAAACGTTACTTCAAGAATCAACTGGCCATTGTGTGCTGCTTCCTATCCATGTTGATGAGCTATGAGGTAAACAAGATGAGCAGCGATTGTTGTCCCATGAGATAGCCCCCGTGTGTATTGAACATGATACATCATTGGGGTCGCTGAGCGTTACCTTCCCCTGTTATAATAAAGGGTCTGGTTTTGGAGATAGCGATGACGTAAAGTATATCGGATGAAATTTGGAGTCGATTCTGTATACAGTCACGCATTGCTTTAAATAACCTGTAGGCTTCGTTTGAGCTCACACGACGTCGCTGTTCTGTTGGTACATCGTTACCTTCAGAAAAGCGCTGCGAATGCGTGTCAGGGGTTTGTAGGTCTTCGGCTGAGACTTCGTCTCTTTGATTGCTTTTACCATTGGTTTGAAAAAGAAGAGTCCTCACGAAAAATATAACGATAACAGTCTTTTGGTTGTGACCTGTGTGACTGCGTTCGTAAAGAGTTGGGAAACAGGAACTAGGCTTCCCGCAAGCCCTAAGGTAAGAATCCGGAGAGGTCTTGTCCCCATGGGTGCGTCCCCATGGGTGCACGGGGACTGAGGGAAGTCCCCATGGGTGCATGGGAACTAAGGGAAATCTCCATACCTGCGTGAGGACTAAGAGATGTGGGCTAAGACAACGTAGAATAAAAGTGCTTTGAGTCTTTTTGTCAGGTATTTATCTACTAGTGGAGTCAATGCTGGTTTATTATGATGATGTGTACAGGTAGTTCCTCCACGTTACCCTGCGTAGGACAGGTCCACCAATTGAAAATGACTGGTGGCATACTATAATGTATCTGTTCGGTCACGAAAATCTAATAACCAACACACAAATTCCCATATTTTCATTTATTCACTAGTAAGCACGCTTACCACTATCATTGCTTTTATATTTGGGTGTACGTGGAGGGAACAAAATCATGCATTTGGGTTATCTCAAGAGCAAAAGTCGTAATTAAGAATCATTGCTTTCAAAAGAAAAGCAGTGGGTAACTTCTGTATCCGTCTGAAAAACACAATAAAGTAAAGAAAAAAAAGTTTACTTCGCTGGCTCTGACTCATGGGTGGACGAATCAGAGCTGGCGCTAACGTCATTTGAAGCAATTTAAGGTTTCATCCTAAGGGTTAATGAATACAATGAAAGAAGCAAGGAAGGTTGATTTGATTGATTTCAGCGTTTCACGCGCCGACGGAACGCAGGCGATGAGGGGCGCCGTAGTGGAGGGCTCCGGAATAATTTTGATCAACTGGGGTTCTTTATTGTGCACTGAAATTTCGTGCACGCGGGTGTTTTCGAAAGAATGAAGGAAGGATAAAATGTGGGTAGAAGAGGGTAGAGAGGAGGATGAAAGCTAGGAATGGGGGGAAGGAATAGTGAGGAATGGACAAAGAATAAAAAGGAAAGACAAGCTGATCAGGTAATAAAAAGAGAAAAGAGGACAAATTTCTTTTGGAAGAACAAAAAAAAAAGAAAAAGAACCATGCAAGAAATTATTAATCTTTCTTTCTCGATTCCCGCTGCTTTTTTCTGGTTTTGCAGGTATTTGGTGAGCCAGATACTCAGTTATCCACACCAACTTGGCAAACTGAAGACACAACGCATTGGGAAGACTTCGTTTCGGCAGCATCAGTCTGCATGGTAAGAGAGACTAGGTGGTTTTATATTACAAAGGAGGCCCTTGCTACTTTTACTAGTTATTTTAAATGACAACGTCACTAGTGTTTCTGATTCCCTGCCATTCCTTTTCTTTAATTTCTTTCAGACACCTTCATTGACCGGGGCAACGCCTTCTCCGGTTCTGTCATCTGTAAAAACATATCACCCCATTCTGGGCAAATACAACACTATGCCACCAACAGCCAGAAAAGTGAGGGGACTGGTCTACCTATATTTCGTTCAATTATATCAATGAAACGTTTCATGTAAACGAAAGATGACAAAATGAATGTAAAGCTTTTGTCATGTTGGGGTGTGTCCTCATAGTTTTATTCGCCACAGGTTTGGTAACCATCGTAGCACCTTGGAGAAATGAAGTTTTCTATCAATTAAAACCTAATTTAGTATTCAGTAAACTTTGTGGTCGTACCGTAATTACAATCTGCGTTTTATTTACTTGACACAAAGAAGTATTGAAGAACGTGTCTGCCCCTCTTGTAATGGTCTGATACTAGTGAGGAAGCACAATTATTCTGTTTGTACTGTACGACAGATTCTCCACACGCATGTTGAGCGAATACTATTCACGAGTTTAAAACCATTGCTTAACTGTGCGTCCATCATTTAGCATACCGAGCAGCTTTGTTTTAACCGTGTTCTATATATTTTGTCTATACAGCAACAGTTGATCAATCGCGAGTGCGCCATGCCATGGCGAGTACGCAATGGCGTACGCGAGTACGCCATGGTAGTTTTGTGCTTGCTGATTTATTATTCGGCTGAATTCCCCTCGATCAGAAAATGCTTCTATCACGGATTTATAAAATTTAAGACAACGACTAAGAAAACGAATATAGCAAAAAATTATTGAAAGAATGAATGAATTATCTATTCAATCAATCAATCAATCATATTAAACAATCACTAAATAACCAGATAAATTGGTCTTCCTATGTATAACACAGATAAAAGTGCTTTAACCTGATTTCTAAAAAAAAATCTTATTCAAACTATGAAACACTACAGGCTGCAAGTGTTAAAGCGTCCAACTTGCCCTCCTGCGTGTGGCTTGTTTATTCGGTTTTCTTTCTGGAGAGGAGGGTTGCCTACAGGAAGCCACTTTTCGAAGCTGAAATTGTTGATGCAATAAATGTAGCGCCCATGGCTTATAGGCCAGCCTAAAAATGCAGTTTGTTATAATACGGCTGCTGTGATAGAAACGCTCAGGATCTGTCTTCGCTGGTCATGGTCAAGGACAACCGAGTCGAGTGACCCGACGTGACTGTAATACATCGTGTTGAAAATTAATGCTAAAATGCTTGAGCCATTTGCCCTAGCGGATGACACCGTTTTAATGGGACAGCCTGGTCGTAACTCTAGATCACGCTTAGATAGCTTCCTTTGGAAGGCATGCCTGTGGGGCTCTAAATTACCCTAAACACAAAAACCTAACTCTTGTACGGAATTAGGAGAAACGCACGTTTCAAAATACGAGTAGGATGCCGTATAGTTTCTTCGTATCCCCTTGTATAAATTATTCCTGATCAGAAATTGCGTGGTATGGACAGCATTGTGAACGTAAGCTTGCATTTCTTAGCTCTAAGTCGCATCTGTGGCTAAAACTGGTGTCCAGTCAACATATGCTTCTGTAAGGGCTAGTTGGCCAATATTTGTGCTTTCTCTGAGGACCTACAAACCACGTAGGTCTGCAAAAAAGTCATTTTAAAGAAAATTTCCGGGGGCAATTTTTAAAATGAAACAAACAGCCTTGGCAATTTCAGAACCCGCTCGTGTGGCCGTGAACACGACATTGAAGTTTAAATTTGGCGGGATGAATGGGGTGTTCTGCGTCTTCTCTTGCGCATTGGGTACACAACGTCAAACATCCTTATGACTGAATAGTTATAATGACGGGGTAGATAAAAAAGGAGAAATGGTCTTGATGAAAGAATAAATCACCGTCTGTAAAACCGTCTGTCTTCCTACCACAATTGAAACCCTTCTTTCTACAAGCCACAGTGTAAGGGTTGTTTGACTAACCTGGTCCGTGTTTTCATCAGTTGTCGCGTGTACGTAACTTTTATATCCGAAGAATACACTGACGTGTTCGATGGCAACTTTCAAAATCTTGGCCTTTCTTTACAACGTGGAAAAATCAAAAACTTAATCTTGGTATACCTCTATTCCTGCTGCTTTACAGCGCTGCTAGCATTGCTATTCATCTGAAACGCTTCTGGGCTCGATTCCTTAATAATAGCGAAAAATATAATACATGGTATGCTACGCGCATGTTTTCTTGCGGTATCACTAACAGTGTGCCAACGCCAACTGTATCGTTTTTGCTTTCATTTTTCCGTGAGGATCCCGGAGGACACAAGTCACCCGTGTCAGGCTCATGGCTGAGGTGGAGGTCCAAGTGCATCGTGCCAACAAAACCCTCAGAAGTAAGCAGGGACACTTTGCGTTTAAATGTTTTTTACTTTGTGAAATCTACTAACAACTGATTGTTTGCCTGATGGATGTACGGTACGGTGTGGGTTTGTAGCCCTTTTTAGGTACTTGTTTCCCCGATTGGGAGGGTTCATGTGGACCTTCGTGATAAAGGACGGGTTACCAATAGACTTAAAACAGAAATAGTAAAAAGCAAGGATCGTTCGATTGGAGAATTAAACGATTCCAGGCAGATATAGAGAAAGTTATGATGGAAGTGCTAGAAGCCTTCAACGCAGGTATTTACAAGAAGTGTAGCAAGAAGGTTGTTTATATTGTTAATGTGGGCACTTTTTGGGTAAGCTATGTGTTTTAATGATATTTATTGAGCGACCCTAGTGACCGGACTGTGTGACATGTCACCCCATCAGGAATATCAGGTGGCCCACCATGGGTATCTGATATGCCATTAAGTCCTAGTTGCCATCTAAACAATTTACACATGAACAGTTACGCAATAGCGAGCAGGCTTACAAGCAACATATTTTTCTCACTTGGGTGACAGGTGGATAACCTATATCAATCGTCTTGAAAATAATTTCGAGCGATATGGTGCGCTCTTTCACTTCCGCATCATTCTCGAAAGCACAAGCAGTTGAAGGCACGATACGGACTCCTGCCTCGACCTCTACTGAGGATGAATCAGAGCTGTTGTCAACAATAATCGACAGATTTGCGAGTTTCCGTGTAAATGAAGTAATTAAGGGAGGAAGGAAGGAAGAACGGAAACAAGGAAGGCAGGAAGGAAGGATGCAGCGAAAGTAATGAAGGACAAAATTAAAGAAAAAGAAGAATAACAGACCGAACGAAACAAGACACAAAGAAATGGAAAGAGGAAGAAAGAGCAAAGAACAAACAAATGCAGAAAAAAAGAACAAGAGAAACAAATACAGAAAGGAGGCCAGTGAGCATTGAAGAACGGTTGGATGGCGAGAAAGAAGGTGAAGGGGGGAAAACAGGCGGAAAAGGACCGGTGAAATAACGGCAGAAACAGAGCGAAAGAAACATTTAAAGGGAGAGAAGTACAAAAGAGACAGACCAAGTTGATATATTTGTCCAACTTTTCTAACTTCACACATTCGTACAGGAACTTTTTAAACTTCAGCCTGTATTCGTACAGGAAATCTTTGATGCAAACTAAAGACGGCAGCGGGAAATCATTACAGCGAAGCTGTTTAGCAAATCGCAATTTTTCCTGTTCGTATTTAAAAAAACCAAAAAAATGCTAAGCGCGTCCACGTCAGCGCATGCCTCGTTGCGACTTCGCGCAAGTGAAAAAAAAAACAAGAAAATGTTGAGGGCACGTGTGTGTGTTCCTCGCGTCTTCCGCCCAGCGTCCCCGGTGCACATTACTTAATCAAGGCGTACGAACCTAAAAGATTGGCCAATATTGCCCTTCCACTCCCCCTCAAAAAAAAAAAAAACTCCGGTGTTTACCGAGTACGTGGCAACGCTTGCTCCGAACGAGAAAGACACGTCACCGGGCACACCGTCCAAGGTTTTCCCCAATGAATATCACTTCCATATAAATGAAGGACGGTCACACTTTTAGCAACATTGATGGAGTATAGGACTTTGCAAATCGGCGGCAATCGTGAATTTAAGCCTTCGTGATGGTCGTGAAGGTTGCGTAGAGATTCTCTACTGCAACCCTTACGCGTTAGTTTGAGCTTCCTTCATTTCTGATTTCTTGTATGTCATCATTGTTTTACTGTGAACAGCTCATTTTTAACAATTGTGACAAATTTATTGTAACTTTAAGAATAGGGTTTTCTATCAGGCAGATCAAGCAGATTAAGAATATGTTGCGATCATTACCCAAACGTTTATCTTTTTTTGTATTAAGCACAAACACCTTAATGCTCGTGTTCCTCAGGCGGAAGAAACACTGTGATACTGCGCCACAAACGAAACAGTTTACTTTTGTAGCGTAGCCAACTTTGATACTGTTTTTAAAACTAGCAAAAACTCCTTGGAACTTTTAAATTTTGCGGGTTTGGGAGATGTTTGAAAAAATAGATGGCAGAGTGATTGCACAACTAGAGAAAATTCATCGGCCCTTCACCGGTGTGAAGACGGATGACGAGCGAATTACCGCTCAAAGTGGTTAACGAAGCCGAAGTTCGTCGAAGGGTAGTTCGCTTTTCGCGTAGAAAGCGCGCAGTCAGGGCGCACATATTCTGATTGAACAGGCCTTTACTACACCTATCATTTTTCGCTCCATTGCCCGCTGAGTCGTTCTCAATTTAAGTTGAGCCCTCTTAGTGAGCCTCAAAGTTTCTGCCCCGTAGTTAAGTACCGGTAAGATGCAGCTGTCATACACTTTCTTCTTCAGGGGCAATGGTAGGCTGCTATTCATTATCTGAGAATGTTTGCCGTAGCCACTCCACCCCATTCTGATCCTTCTAATTATCTCTCCCTCATGATTCGGATCCGGGGTCACAACTTGGCCTAAATAGATATATTCGCTCAACTCTTCCACTGCCTCGCCCCCTATCGCAAACTGATGTGCTGTCCCGAGGTTATTGATCACTACTTTGGTTTTGTGCATATTAATTTTCAGGCCCATGGTTCTACTCTTCGTCCAGTGCGGAAAGCATGCTTTTCAATTCGTCCCCTGAGGTACTTAGCAAAGCAACGTCATCAGTAAATCTGGGGTTACTGAGGTATTCTCTATTAACCCTTACTCCCACCTGTTCCAACTTCCCAATCCAACGTTCTGAATACTTCTTGTAAACATTCTGTGAATAACATTGGAGAGATTGTACCTCCTTGTCTGACGCCCTTCCTAACAGGTATTCTACTGGTCTCTTTATGGAGGATAATGGTAGTTGTGGACCAATTATAGATGTCCTCTAGTATTTTTATATAATGCTCATCTACCCCCTGGTTCCGTAATGCCTGAATGACTGCTAGGGTTTCGGCCGAGTCAAATGCTTTCTCATAATCTATGTAGCCCATATATAGGGGTTCAGTATACTCAGCGCACTTCTCTATCACCTGATTGATCGTGTGAATATGGTCCATTGTATCACCAGATTGATCGTGTGAATTTGGTTCATTGTTGAATAACATTTGCGGAACCCTGCTTGTTCTTTAGGTTGACTGAAATCTAAGGTTGCAGAAATTCTGTTAGCGATTACCTTGGTGAGTAGCTTGTAGACGACTGACAGTAAGCTGATCGGCCTGTAATTTTGAAGTCCTTCATGTCACTTTTCTTGTGGATTAGGACGATGTTCGCATTCTTCTAAGATTCCGGTACACTTGCGGTCATTAGGCTTTACGTATACAGGTTTTGCAGTTTTTCAGGTACAATTTCTTCGCCATCCCTCAAGAGGTCTGCTGTTATCTGATCCTCACCAGGTGCTTTGCCCCCTTACATTTCTTTGAATCATCATTAATCACCAATCAACCATTAATCACCAGCCCACAATCATTTATAGATGATGGCGGCTCACTAGCCAGCAAGCGTACACCTAACTGCTGGGTAAGTTAAGAAAGATAAACCAAATAGAAGAGTTGCATTCATATTTAAAATACTTTCAGGTGCTAGCGGAACGTTCGACATCCCCACCCTCACAGCAGACCGCAGCCCGCCATGTGTAAAGAGAGACATGTGGGTATTTTGTTCCCCCTGCTGGCGACGCAATAGAGTTAGGGCCACGGTGTCCTAAAATCGCGCCCAAAATACAAAAGAATGCAAATTGAAGCAATTATGCATAAAACAAAAAAAAAACATGGGTAAGGAAAACAAGAAATGAAGACAAATAAAGCTTCAAAGGGAGCTGGGTAAAGTGAGAGACAAGACGCCGCTTTTTTTTTAACTTTCGTACTGAAAGCATTTTTTCTGCTTTCATGGCGACAGGTTGAGGGCAAAGCTCCACCTCCTACCCCAGCTCCAGAAAATCAAGACGCGAAGCGAGGCGAAGGCTCCCCTTCATCCGCCTCCGACAGAGTGGTAAGGGGCGATAATAGAAGTGTTTATAAGATAAAATACCCTTCTTCTCGCATTTTATTTGAAGTGTTCTTGAAGGAAACCACTTGAAAGGCTCTGAATCAGCCACCATTTCTTCCTTTTGATCATTATAGTCGCTGTCTGGGTCCGCAGCGATGCCCGCTTTGCATGTACCAGACATACAAACTGCAGACGAAAGCCGGAGGAAAGACACTCGTATGCCGACTACAGGTGAAGTGGTAAGTACCAGAAATCTTTGTGCTCCATGCTCGATTGATTACAATACACCTTGGCACAAAAGGAAGTTAGTATAAGATGAAACAGGAAAGAACGTGGTGCTTTTGTCATTTTGTGTGCCTTCATTCTTTTCTTTCGCGAGAAAATTAGTAACTATCCTGTTAAAGTCTCTGTCCTCTCTGTTGATGAGCGGTCGAAAGTAGCCTGGTTAATGAATATGGCCAGGGTATTCGCGTTGTTATACATTAAAACAGATGCTATACTGGGTGCACCTGATTAGCAGTTTTCCTGGCGGAATTTTCTCGAATGCAGCTGATTTGCAGCTATACGTTTTAATTTATATTGTCAGGCACTGCATAGGCTGGCAGCGTCGTCCGGTTCGCCCTTGCTACCTGTGCAAAGTAGCGAAGGGAAATTGGACGTACATGCTATGCCAACCACACTCAAGGTAGCAAACAGCGCAAATCCTGGCAGTTCCTGTCCAAACATTTTGTTAGGGTTTGTATTCTCGTGTTTAAGAAAAATGTTTTTGTACACAATGGAGATGACACAGGGAACGTAGGGCAGTTTTTGTGTAATACGGGCTCCGATATGTTTCTTGCAGTGCAAGGATTTTGTATTCGTGTTGTTTAAATTGACTACCGCAGATGGACACAGGTTTTATCAGGGGAATATCAATTGTTCTTGTCTACTTAGTTTGGCAGAACTAGTCAAATTTTATTTATTGTTTCGTTGTCTTCATATGATACACACTCAAATGTTTACTACCAGGCTGCGTTAAAGCCCTCTTACAGAGATGTCAGCGGGATTTGTTCGTGCGGCATTCCCACACAACGAATGAAACTTTCTGAAGCTAATAAATTCCTTCTGCGTAATATTTACAATCCAAAAATCCAAGAATATTAAAACCTGTCTGGCAGTCGGGTGTGTGTTTTTCTGTAATCAGTTTGTAACTTTCCGCTCACAGTGAACAACATAGCAATCATCCAGGTACGTATTATTGACCCCTATACCATTGTTGTATAATTTCTGGTACGCTAGGACCGATGACACTAATACTTATAGAGACCATTTATTCTAAAATCGCAGGACTTGCGTGTAGCTTTCGTAACATAGAAGGAAACTATCGGTATCAGAAGGAATAAAGTGTGGGGCAGAGGAGGTGAAAAAGTTTCCGGTGATAAATTGGTGGCACTTGCAGAGGGCAGGGATAATTGGAGATCTATGGGAGATGCCTTTGCCCTACAGTGGGCGTAGAATGGCTGCTGCTGTTGCTGATACTGCTGCTGATGATGAAGATGATAATTTTGATGTCGATGATGATGGTGAGGATGATGCTGCTGATGATGATAATTGTGACGATTTGCGAAATTTTTTGTGATGCTAACGCATGAAGATGGTTGTTCCTGTGCAGAGTATCGAGACAGGACGAGAACAGTGTGAGAGGTGGGTGGGGTAGGGAAGGGCGTTTTTATGGCAAGAGCTCCATAGGAGTATCCTCTCCCTAAGATATGGCAGTAAAGTCAACAGATACACGGTCAATGCTTTGATCATCTGCAAGACTAGTGATGGCATTGTTAACTAGACCGCATGGTAAATACCGAAAGTAGGACATAATATTTATTCTCCACATTTGCGAAAAAAGCGTGCGCGTGGATTGAAACGTTGCGTAAGCTATGTAATAACTCGACAGTGAGAAGGGCATGCCCGACTAGTAATTAACATGGTTCCATGCGCCAAACTGAAGTTATTTTATGAGCAGAGAAGCTTGTAAGACCATTCAGCATTTCGCTTGCAGGAGGAATTCTGCCTTCGCCACCAGGACTAAAACCAGTGCTCTTTTAACGCCTCCTCCGCTATACGCATTAGCGACGTGGTGAAACAGAAACCAAGAGTTCATTTAGTGTTCTAGCGTCCGGGGAGTTCAATCTGGTGGCCGGAGAATACGGGACACACCACGGCACAAAAAGGTATTTCTAGGAAAGTTTGTTCGTTCTCTGTGTCTGCCTCAATGCGGAAGCTGAAACCAAATGTCCGTACTTTATAATGCATTCTGGCAGTACAAAACAAAGAGAAACACGGAATAAAACAAATCCAAATTCGTGGCGCACTGCAGCCGCGATTAACGCTCCGTGCACGATCTGCTCCGGCGCCGCAGCGTCTTCGCACCGCTGCGGTCGGTGCATGTACTAGACTGCGAACACGAAATCCCAGCGCTCGCTGCCGGGCGACCAGTAAGTGAGAACATTTAAATATATTCTTACATCGTGGATAAAACAAGGCACCGCACATGGCTAGATTGCCAGCAGCGGCAACACGGTACCAGAACACGAGACAAAAGGTTACTTCGAGAATTAACTGGCGATTGTGTGCCGGTTGCTATCCATGTTGATGAGCAATGAGGTAGACTGAAGTGAGCAGCGATTGTTTTCTCATGAGATAACCCACCTGTGTATTGCACATAATACATCATTGTGGTCGGTGAGCGTTACCGCCGCCTGTTATATGAAGGGTCTGCTTTCGGGGATAGCAATGACGTAAAGTATATCGGATGAAATGTCGAGGGGATTCTGTATACGGTCACACATTACTTTAAATAACCTGTAGACTTCGTTTAAGCTCAGAGGACGTAATTAGGAGAGCGCAACGGACGTGCTGACATCGCTGTTCTTTTCGGACATCGTTAACTTCAGAAAAGCGCCTAGAATGCGGGTGAGGGTTTTAAGGCTTTGGCCGAAACTTCGCCTCCTCGATTGCTTTCACCATTTGTTTGAAAAGAGGACTCCTGACGACAAATGTAACGATAACAGTGTTTAGGTTGCGTCCTCGGTGATTTTGTTCATAAAGGGTTGTGGAATAGGAATTAGGCTTCCCTCATGCAGTAAGGCATGAAACCGAAAAGGTCTTGTCCTCATGGGTGCATGGGGACTGAGGGAAGTCCCCATGGATGCATGGGCACTAAGGGAAATCTTCATGCCTGCGTAGGGACTAAAAGAAGTGGGCTAAGACAACATACATTAAAAGTGATAGGAGTTTTCTTGTCAGGTATTCGTCTACCAGTGGAGGCATTAGGTGTTTATTATGATGATTGGTCACAGGTAGTTCGTCCACGTTACCATGCGTAGGAGGGGTAACACAATCGGAAATGACATCTGAAATACTATATTATATCTGTTCGGTCATCATAATCACCAACTCAGAAATTCCCACAGTGTTATTTATTCACTAGTAAGCACGCTTACCTCTATCATTGCTTTTATACTTGGGTGTACGTGGACAGAACACAATCTTGCATTTGGGTTTTCTCAAGAACAAAAGTCGTAATTAAGACTCATTGCTGTCAAAAGAACAGCAATTGGTAACTACCGTATCCTTCTCAAAAGCGCAATAAAACAGAAAAAAAAGGTAACTTCGGTAGCTCTCACTCAAGGATGGACGAATCAGAGCTGGTGCCAACGACATTTGAAGCAATTTGAAGTTTCACCCAAGGGTTAAAGAACCAAATGAAAGAAGGAAGGAAGGTTGATTTGATTTATTGTGGCGTTTAACGCGCAGACCGAACCCAGGAGATGAGGCGCGCCGTAGTGGAGGGCTCCGGAATAATTTTGATCAACTGGGGATGTTTAACCTGCGCTAAAATCTTGTACACACGGGAGTTTTTGGAAGGAAGGAAGGAAGGAAGGAAGGAAGGAAGGAAGGAAGGAAGGAAGGAAGGAAGGAAGGAAGGAAGGAAGGAAGGAAGGAAGGAAGGAAGGAAGGAAGAAAGGAAGGAAGGATGGACGGGGGTAGGCAATAAGGGAGCAAGGAAGGAAGGATAAAATATGGGTAAAAAAAGATAGGAAGGAGGAAGAAAGCTAGGAATGGGGAGAAGGAATACAGGGACGAATGGGCGAAGAATGAAAAGAATGCATGAAAAGCTGACGAAGTAATCAAAAGGGAGAAAATAGGACAAGTACCCTTGGGAAAAAAACGAAATTACGAAAAAGAACCGTGCAAGGAAATATTGATCTTTCTTTCTCTTCCACCGGCTGCTTTTTTCTGGTTTTGCAGGTATTCGGTGAGTCAGATATTCAGTTATCCACACCCTCTTGGCAAGCTGAAGACAACACGCTTTGGGAAGACTTCGTTTCGGCGGCATCAGTCTGCATGGTAAGAGAGACTAGGTGATTTTTTATTGCGAAGAATGCCCTTGGTACTTTTACTGGTCTTTTAGAAGAAAACTTCAAGGATGTGTCTGATTCCTTGCCATTTATTTTCTTTGATTTCTTTCAGACACCTACATTGACCGGGGCAACGCCTTCCCCGGCTATGTCATCTGTAAAAACATTTCACCCGATTCTAGGCAAATACAACACTATGCCACCAACAGTCAGAAAGGTAAGGGGAATGGTCTACCTACAAGTCGTTCAATTATATAAATAAAACTTTTCATGTAAAGGAAAGATGACAGAAATAATGTAAAGCTTTTGTCTTGTTGGGGTGTGTCCTCATAGTTTTATCCGCCACACATTTTGTAACCATCGTAGCACCTTGAAGATATAGTGAAGTTTGTTATCAATGAGAACTTATTTAGTATTCAGTAAACTTTGTGGTCGTACCGTAATTACAATCTGCGTTTTATTGGCTTGACACAAAGAAGTCTTGAAGAACGTGTGTGCCCCTCTTGTAATGGTCTGATAATAGTGAGGATACACAATTATTCTGTTTGTACTGTAGAACAGATTCTGCACACACATGTTGAGCGAATACTATTCACGAGTTTAAAACCGCTGCTTAACTGTGAGTGCATTATTCAGCATACCGAGCAGCTTCATTTCAAGCGTGTTCTATATATTTGGTCTATACAGCAACCGTTCATCAATCACGAGTACGCCATAGCTAACCATGGTTTTGGGCTTGCTTGTTTATTATCCGGCTGCATTTCCCTCGATCAGAAAATGCCTCTATCCCGAAATAAAAATTGAAGACAATGACAAAGAAAACGAATATAGCAACAAATAATTGAAAGGATGAATGAATTTTTCAATCAAAAAATCAAATCAATCAATAAATAAATACATAGAAAAATTGGTCTTATAACAGAGATAAAAGTGGTCTACACTGATATATAAAGAAATTCATATTCGAACTATGAAACACTCCTGGATGGATCTATTGAAACGTGAAACTCGCACGCCTGCGTGTGGATTGTTTATTCAGTTTTCTTTCTCGAGAGGAGGGTGGCGTACAGGAAGCCAGTTTTCGACGCTGAAATTGTTGATGCAATAAACATAGAGCACATGGCTTATAAGGCAGCTTATAAATGCACTTTTTATAATACGGCTTCTGTCACAGAAAAGTTCAGGGTCTGTATCTAAACTCTCGCTGGTTATGGTCAAGGAAAACCCAGTTGAGTGACCCTGACGTCACTGTAATACATCACGTTAAACATTAATGCTAAAACGCTCTAGGAATTTGCCCTACTGGATGATATCGGTTTAATGAGACAGCCTGGTCGTATCTCTAGATCACGCTTAGAAAGCCCCCTTTGGAAGGATTGCCTGCGAGACTCTAGATTACCCTAAACACAAAAACGTAACTCTCGAACTGAATTAAGAGAAAAGAGTGTTGCGAAATACGAGTACGATAAGTGCTTCCTTTACTAAATAGTTTCTTCAGAACACCTTGTAAAAATTATTTATGGTCATAAATTCCGTTGGATGGGCAGCATTGTGAAAGTAAGCTCGAATTTTTAGCTGTAACTCGCATGCTTGACCAAAATTGGTTTGCATTCAAGGTGTGCTTCTGTAAGGGCTAGTGGAGCCGAAATTTGTGCTTTCTGTGAGGACCTACGAAGCACGTAGGTTTGCAAAACAAGGCCATTTAAACAAATTTTCTGAGAGCAACTTTTAAAATAAAAAAAAAATGCCTTGGAAATTTCAGAACACGCTCGTGTGGCCGGACACACGACACTGAAGTTTAAATTTGGCGGGATGAATGGGGCCATCTGCGTCTTCTATTGCGCATTGGGAACTTTCCTTATGACGGAATAGTTATAATGAAGGGGTAGATAAAAAAGAAAAAAAAATGGTTTTGATGAAAGAATAAATAACCGTCTGTATAACTGGCTGTCTTCCTAGTACAATTTAAACTCTTCTTTCTTCAAGACACCGTGTAAGGGTGGTTTCACTAACCTGGTCCGTGTTTTTATGACTGTTCGTGAGTAGCTAACTTTCATATCTGAAGTAAATACACTGATGTGTTCGATGGCAACTTACAAAATCTTGCCCTTTCTTCACAACTTAAAAAAAACAACTACTTAAACTTGGTATGCCTCTATTCTCTCTGCTTTACAGAGCTGCTAGCAATGCTGTTAATCTAAAACGCTTCTGAGCTCCGTACTTTTATAATGACGAAAAATATAATACAAGGCATTCTATGCGCATGTTTTCTTACAGTATCAGTAAGAGTGTGCGAACTGTATCGCCTTTTTCTTCGTTTTTTCCATGAGGATCCCGGAGAACACAAGTCAGCCGTGTCACGCTCACGGCTGAGGAAGAGGGCCAAGTCCGTCGTGCAAAGAAAACCATCAGAAGTAAGCAGCACGACTTCGCGTTTTACTTGTTCCTAACTTGGTGTAAACTACAAACAACATGTTGTTTGCCTAATGGAAGTACGGTACGGTGTGAGTTTGTGGCCCTTTTTAAGTAGCGCCTAACAATACAACGACGAGTAAGAGGGGACACATGACGGCGCTGCATGAGTGTTAGCACAAATAAAAGGGCTCGATGTAATAGAAATATAGCTTAGCAGAATCGACAGCAGGGATAGCTCCTAACCGTCCACACTAAACAGCGCCTAACAACACAAGTACGAGCGCCATCTTGGGTCCCCTCTTCTTTGTCGTTGTGGCGTTAAGCGCTGTTTACGATGGACGGTTACCAACTAGCCCAGCTGCCGATTCCGTTTTGAAGAACTTGTTTTTCCGACTGGGATGGTTCATGTTGACCTTACCTGTGAAGGACGGGCTTCCCATAGACATTAAACGGAAATAGTAAAAAGCAAGGATCGATGAATGCGAGAACTAAGCGATTCCACGCAGATATAGAGGAGAAAGTTACGGTGAAAGCACAAGGAGTCTTAAAGACAGGTATTTAAAAGCATTGTAGGAAAGGAGGTTGTATATATTGTTGATGCGAGTATTTTGGTCGCTACGTTATTTCTTTTAATATTGTTTAGTGACCGACCCTGGTGACCGACCGGCCATACACGCCACCCAATGGGGAATATCAATTTGCCTACAATGTATATCTGATAAGTCATTAGGCACTAGTTGCCAACTCAACACTTTACACAGGGACCGTTACGCAATAGCAAGCAGGCTTACCAGCAACATATTTTATTCTCAATTGGGTGAAAGGCGAACAGACTATATCGCTCTTCTTGGAAATTACGTGGAGCGATACGCTGGTGCTATTTTACTTCCACATCTATCTCGATAGCACAACTAATTGAAGACACTATAAGCACTCCGCTGCCTCCACCTCTATTGTAGACGAATCAGATCTGTTGCATACAACATTCGAGAAGGTTGCGGGTTTTTGCGTAATGAATGCATGAATGAATGAAGTAAGAAAGGTAGGAAGGAAGGAAATAAAGAATATCAAGAAAACAGCGAATGGAAGAAGACAGAAAGAAAAGAAGAAAGAAAGGGAAGGAGGAACAAAGAAGAAAGAACAAAGAAACGAAGAAAGAAAGAACGAGAAAATAAATAGACGAAGGAGGCCAGTGAGCAATGAAGAATGGTTCTATGGCGAGAAAGAGGGTGAAGCGGTAAAAGAAAAGGTGGAAAAGAACCAGGGAAATATTGGCAGGAACAGAGCGAAAAAAACATTTGTGGGAGAGATACACAAAAGAGAAAAACCAAGTAGACATATCTGTGAGATTTTAAATGCAGAGCAGACATATCTGTGAGATTTTAAATGCAGAGCAATTCAGTAACTCACGATGTCACCCGCGTTGACGTCCGTAGTCCACACCGTCGTTGTCCCTACTATATAAAAAAAAATACTATCCGGCGCCATGTTTCGATCATTCGACCCTGCGGGCGGAACGCAATGTACATGGCGCTCTACCCACTCCGCCACAAAGCCGAAACAGAATGGGACGCTATGAACGCGCCTTATATCGTTGACTCATTCAAATTACTGCTGACGAGCGCTTTCTCGTCAGCAGTTGCCACAAGTGCAACAACATTAACGTAACGCAAACTACTTAACGTCGTGCGCCCCCGGAAATGATCTGCGTTTGATCGTGCCCCTCGCGAGGGGGATGTTTTACTGCGTCTTCCTACTGGCCAGTACAGTCGTCGCCATCCATCGGATGTTGTGCGAACCCTTTGCGGCTGATGGCGTGCGATTTGAAACGACATTTTTTGTTGTTGCTGTTGTTGTTTTCTTGAACATCACACATGACTTTGGGTTTTTCAGAAACCTGCTGAGTTACAAGTCGCGTGAAGTGCACAAACTGTGCAAATCCCAAACTAAAGCATGGCGCAGTTCCGGATTCGCCTGCCACAGTGGGCAGGCTAATGGCAGGCACGAAGTGTGCTGTTATTATACAGACTATCTTTTGTAGTGTTTGACTTGTCTCCATGAGAAAAACCCCAAGGTTCCTTTGATTTGCTGCAATATGATTTGGCGTTTTTGCTTTCTACAGCTACCGACTATTAACGTACAGAGATGTCCTCCGCCCTCACGAGCCCTAAAAACAGCGCAGACTACCCTGGACGTCGACACCGATTTGCCACTAACATCCGATAAGGTAACAAACCCAAAGCTTGGTACTGTCTGTTCAAGGCTTAAGAAGCACCTTTGTAGTCTAAATTCGTACAGGAAATATTTGATGAAAACTAACGACAACAGGGGGGAATGTATTAACAGCGAGGCTGTCTAGCAAATCGCAATTTTTTGTGTTCGTAGTTAAAAAATACCAAGAAAATGCCAAGCGCGTGAACATCAACGCATGCCTCGCGGCGACTGCCCCCAAGTATAAAAAACAAGAAAATGCCGAGAGCTTGTGTGTGCGTTCCTCGCGACTTCCGCCCAGTGTCCCCGGCGCACGTTTCTTAAGCAAGGCATACCCACTTAAAAGATTGGCCAAAATTGCCCCCCCCCCAAAAAAAAAAACAAAAAACATCCGACGTTAACTGAGTACGTGGCTACGCTTCCTCCGAAAGATAAAGACACGTTACAGAGCACGCCCTCCAAGGTTATCCCCAATGATTATCACTGACAGATAAACGAAGTAGGCTCACACTTACAGCAACATTGATGGAGTACAGGACTTTGCAAATCGGCGGCAATCATGAACTTAAGCTGTCGTGATAATCGTGAAGGTTGAATACAGCTTGTCTACTTCAAGCCTTACGCGTTAGCTCGAGCTTTCTTCATTTTTGATTTTCTATCTGCCCTCATTGTTTCTTTGTGAACAGCCGAAGTTAACAATTGTGATATATTTATAGTAGGTTTAAGAATAAGGTTTTCCATCGGGCAGATCAAGCAGACCTATGTTATGTTCGGATCAATACCCGAACGTTTCACTTTATATTGTCTTGAGCGTGTGGGCCTGCTCTGTACGGCATGCCAAGGAATGAGGCACACTGCGCTTGCGTGAAAGAACTCTTTACTTACATCTTCCACCTCGCTGTCGCCCGTCCGGGGATACAAACAGGCACACGCCAGCCAAAACGCCCGGCCGCCCGAGTCCCAGTCTCACACGCGGTTCTCCCACACCACCGCCCGCTTCTTCACATTGCTGCCCGCTTCTCCGTGTCCGCCAGCGCCATCTCTCGGGCGCCGGCGTCCCCAGGTCTCACGGCTGGTGGGCGTTCGGCGGTGGAGAGGGTACGAGGAGAGCGCTCGCGGCGAGGGGCGCGGAAGGGTTCCAAGCAACACCTTCCAGTCCAGAAGGCATCGCGACAAGGCGCCCCCCCACATCTCTCCCCCCCTCAAACACGCGGCACGGGTGCATCAGGAAAGATTGTTCTCAGGGTCTCATTGCACGTGGAACCGCTAGTCTTCGTCTGAGGCCGCCCTGTGCGGCCGCGTTGTGAGCCGGGAACTGCCAAAGCGCGGCAGCATCCCGCTCGGTCTCCAAAGCCACCATGTAGGCATCCACAGGAGCGCATTCTCGGCTGCCCGGCGCCAGAGCCGGAGGCGACACGATGAGCCCTGGGCAAACCCGGTTGACGGGCGCCTGCAGAGGCTCGAAGCACCAGAGCGAGCTATAGGCTTTGCGCCCACCGGCGCCTCTACGCCAGGGTTACAGCTCCGCGATGAGCTCAGCAGGCCTTCAACCCATGAACAGGACTCCGCTGTCGACCAGGAGGCGAGAACCGCAGCCACCTCGCATCTCCGAAGGACGGCAGGACCCCCCGGACCGTGGCAACAGCTCCCGGGTCGAACCTGGAAGGCCCTCTTCTCGGCAGGCCTGGGCCGGACTCACAACGCCCAGGCACGAACGTATCTCCTCGCACCACCACGCCGGTGGCGCGAAGCTCCCGGGTCGCACCAGCAAGGCCCTCTTCTCGGCAGGCCCGGGCCGGACTCGCAACGCCCAGGCACGAAGGCATCGCCTCGCACCACCAGGCCGGTGGCGCGAAGCTCCGGTGTCTCACCGGGAGGGCCCGCTGTCGGCAGGCCCATGCTGACATCGTAACGGCCAGGCACAAAACCACGCCTTGCACCACCGCACAGGTGGCGCGATAAAACCTGAAGCGGTGACTGTGCTGCGGGTTGCTCCGTGGTAGAACCACGTGAGACCCGTAGCCGGGGGGGGGGGGGGGGTAGACACTACCGCACCCTCAGGTCGTAACGATGGGTGCGAACCTTATCACTGGCCGTTCTGTCATTAGAAGCGGGACTCCCACCTTCTGGTTCCGCTACTACCTGTTTGTCATCGCCTGTGCGAACATGATAGGCCTTGAGATCGCTAACGTCCTTAAGACCCACCACCTCGGCGCTTTCGAACGACTGCATCTCATACGTGAGCAGAGTTGTCCGCGCCGTAATTCTGTATGGCCCTTGCCATTTGTGTGCGAGTGCCGCGGTGAAACCGCGTGCAGGGTTGCTGAGTGGGTGTGTTCTCCTCAGCACTAGGTCACCGATGTTGTACACAAGGTGACGACGGCCTTTGTTATACTGCTCGGCTTACTCCATCCGCGCCACGTCGAGGTTCTCCCGAGCCGTGCGTTGCGCTGCCCAAAGGCGTCCCCAGAGCCTAGCCGCGTACGGCGACAGAGAAGGGGCGTTTCCCGCCGCCGTGTACAGCAGTACATTTTCCATTGGGAAAGCGATCTCTCAACCGAAGTTTACATAACCTGGTGTTAAACCCGTTGACCTTTTTACGGTAGTCCTAGTCGCGAAAGCCAACTCGGGCAAATCGCGTCCCAGTCCTTATGCTCCTTGGTTGTCGCAACCAGCATGCACTTCGGGTTCCGGTTCACCCTCTCAGTGATGTTGCTCTGAGCATGATAAGGACTCGTTTTCCTGTGCGGAATGTGCAGCGCTCGACAACAGAATGAAAAGACTTTGCTTGTGAAATACGAAGCATTGTCAGTGATCAGGTCGGAGGGAAGCCGAAACAAGTGCATGCCTCCAACAGCTTCTCTACCATCTACTACGACTCTAGCTTTCTAAGGGGAAAGAAATCCACCCACTTAGAAAAGTGGTCCGTTATAACCAGAATGATCTGGTTTCCTCGCGCGGATCTTGGGAGGGGTCGCATTACATCACACGCTACAATCTTCCACGGGTAGCTGCTTTCCACCGGCTTCATGAAACACACAGGTTTCCCAGCGCGCGACTTCGCTACCTGCAAATAGGGCAAGCGCGGGAATAGCTCAACACGTCTCTCCTCATGCCTGGCCAGGTCCCGACACGGCATAACTTGTGGTAAGTATTACTGCCGCTGCCATGTCCTGCCAGCGCTGAGTCATGAAAGTACCGCATGAACCGTTTCCGCAACTTCCTTGGGACCACGACTCGAAAGGGGGATGAAACCGCCTCTTCGTCGTCCAGTTGGAGGAGGTAGCGAAGTAATAAGCCATCGTCGCCCAGCAGATACGCGTCAAACCCCTCAGCGTTACGGTGCAAGCTACGCCGTTCACTAGCTTTTTCAGCACCCGCTGGCACAGACCGTCTGCTTTCTGGGCCTCAACGAGCTCTTCCTTACTCACTACCTCCCCCAACGACATATTCCTTTCTGCCTCCCTTCTCGGGGGGCGAGAAATCGCCGCTGTGGGATGCCGCTTCTCTTTGCCGCCGGCCTTCACTCCTCCGTCCGGCCCTCTCCGCCCCCTCTCGGGGCGGCGCGCACCGCTAATTAAACCAATTAAACCACTCAACTCAGCGCGCGCGCTCTCGCCACCCCTTTCCGATAAGGAGAGCAAACTTTCCGCCAACATTCGGCGCTAATCAGGGGAACCTGAAAAAGATGCGACGATCGCTTCAACATCAGTGCTCATCTTTCCTGACGCCTCCCCCTGGCCTTCCGCAGCGAAGTAGAGCTAATTTGCCCCGTGCGGTTGTAAACCGTGCATCGGCGTGTTCGCGAAAGGAAAGAAAGGGGGTTGCGGCCCGTACTGGTAGCCGTTCCTCCCAATGTGGAGCACAACACCGTCCCTCGAGAGGAAATCTCTGCCCAGTATGACTGAACCGACAAACCAGGCAAGCAAACAAAACGCTGCCTGCGCGTTCTGCCATCAAAACCGAGCGTGAGTCTCACAGCTCCCTCTGCTTTTGCCGAACCCGCTGCTAAGCTCAAGGGTGTCTCGGCGGGCCTTACCCGGATTCTCCTTCTCCGGCAGGCCTCAAACATTTCGCCTCCTATTAGAGACACCGTCGAGCCTGTTTCGACCAGTGCAAAAAGTTCGCGACCGACCAATTGCACTAGCACGAATGGGGCAGACAAAGAGGGGTCTCCCTGTGCCTTACATGCGGAGGGAGCCAGTTGCCCGTCGCCGCCAGCGTCGGGTGCCCTGGGCGCTCCCTCGCACCCCCTCTGTCTGGCACGCTCTTCTCGCTTCCTTGGCTACGACGAGCCACCGCCCTTCACCGCCGCCGGCGATCCGAGTTTACCTGCTTGCTAGGCATTTTCTCGGGGCATTGACGGGAAAAGTGGCCAGGCTTGAGACAAAACCAGAACAAACGTGTCGTTTCGTCCTGCCTCCCTCTTCCGTCGCCTGCGTTGCTTCCGACCGAGGAGTTTGTGGGGCCGTTATCCGATCCCCCTCCCGACCAGGCCAAAGCCTGTTCGAGCGATTCCTCGGGTCTCGGCGGCAACCTGTAGCGAAGGTCGGCTAGTAAATCCGCCTGAATTACGCGCGCTTCTTGTGCGAGGGCCTCGAGTTGCGGAAACTCTGGCCCCGCAAGTACGGTCTGAAACGTGGGTGGCATTGTCTGCACACGCGCGCTACCTTGCCCGCGTCGGCTGCCTCGGGGTAGGCCCGTTCGTACAGCTCCTGCATAGCCCGCACGTACCCGAGGAGACTCTCCCCAGGGTGCTCAGTGCGAAGGACAAGCTCGTCCCTCATACGGTGCTCGTAATGACGTGGCAGGAATTCAGCGCGGAAGTGGTCCTTAAAATCTGCCATCGATTCGAAAGCCGGTTGGCAGCGCCTCGAACGCGCAGCGCTTCATACCAGTGCCACGGGGAGGACCTGCATCAGCACGTCGTCATCCGATGCGCCTACCGCAGTTTGATACGAATCCAGTTGCTGCAGGTATTCGCAAACGGATTTCACGTCTCCGTAGCCGGAATACGAGGGAACCTCGGTATTTAAACGCGGCTTAGAGACTGGCACTACAGGACCCGCTCTGGGAGCCGCTGGCGCCAATCCGAGCATTCGGGTCATCTCCGCGAACATCCCGGTCATCTGCCTCATCATTGAAGCGAGATCTGTGGGATGCAACTGATCAGCAGCCTCCTGCACAGCGGCTGCTGAGTCTCCCGCCGAGCCGTGCGGCTCCTCGTTCTCTGACATCTCTCTCCGTGTGGTAGGAGCCATTGCCAGAACACTACCCAACAAAAGCTGGCTCGAACACGCCAAACTGTAGACGCGAAGATACAGCACAAGCCACGCTTACTACATACGCAACGCGACGAACACCCCACAGACAAATCTACAATGGAAGCAAAAAAAGAACGTCAAGACAATACATAGGACCAACGGGGCTGAACTACAGCCACATTAAAATAGGAAAAACTACAGTAGGGACACGTCAAAATACACAAGCGACTCATATCCCTAAAAACGCTAAATACACTCGCAATGTAACCACTTAGGCCGTTAACCAAACAACAGAAAAAAAAGAACGCAAGAAAAACTTCAGGCATGCACCTACAGTCATCGCAAATCCTAAGCAAACTAAAACACTGGTCTCAAAACTAATTTAAACATGCCTCTATACGGCTCAAAGCCCTGGTCTCCAACTGCCAAAATGGCGCTTCCTTCCCGGAACAAAGGAATGCCGTCCCAAACCCCAGTGGGCCCCTTCCAGGCAGCCGCAGAGAGCAAATGTCGACGGGTGGGCTTGACATCAGCACGTTCGGGCGCTAGATGTGGGCCTGCTCTCTACGGCATGCCAAGGAATGAGGCACACTGTGGTTGCGCGAAAGGATTCTTTACTTACATCCTCCACCTCGCTGTCGCCCGTCCGGGCATATACACAGGCACACACCAGCAAAAATCCCCGGTCTCCCGAGTCCCAGTCCCACTCGCTGTTCTGCCACACCACCGCCCGCTCCTTCACATCGCTGCCCGCTTGATTGATTGATTGATTGATTGCTATTGGTTTCCCTTTTGAAGCAGGGTGATGACATGTCACCTTACCAAAAAGGACTAATATAACCAGGTTTTACACACTTGGTTTAATACTGGCGCTGCTTAGGGCGGGCACTAAAGCTTATTAGGCAGGAAATACTTTTTTTTCCTGTTACAGGTTGTAACTGTCCTAGGCAATACTCCCCTCTCTGCTTTTCGAACACCAGCATTATAATCTTCTTTTCGTCCCCTCGACAGCCTTGAAGTTAACTTCCTCTGTGATACCCTTAATTCCCAGAGCTTCGGGAAGCCCAATACTCCCTTCATGTAGATCTGGATGGATACCCTGACATTTTAGCACTATGTGCCGCATTGTTTCTGTTCCTTTTCCGCAGACCACGCATATCCCATCATTTTGTGAATACTTCCTACAAAGCTCTTAGTTCGCAGGCAACCTGCTCTAGCCTCAAAAAGAAAAAGCACTGTCCTGGGAATTATCGTAGAAATTTTCCTTTCTGATGTTCAATTTCTCAGCCCTGTACATCTCTAACGACGTTTTAGATTCCATTTTTTCCCTCCATTTATTCGTTTCAGTCTGCCTTTCCTCGTTTTTGGTTACCTTGGCTGTTTTGGATTCTTCACTGTTCTTTTCGTATTTCATCGTTAGCCTTCTAGTCTTTCTTAACCACTGCGTGTCCACGCCTTTCAAGTATAGGTACCTAAAAACCTTAGCTGCCCACCTTCGTTGATCCATTGCCCTCAACCTCATCTCAAAGCATATTTTACTCTAAGCTTCTCTAACTTCAAACGACGCCCAGCCCATATCTCCCTGAACTGCTTCGTTAGTTGTTTTTCCATGCGCGCCTAAGGCCAAACGTCCTACCGTTCTCTGGATTACTTCTAGGCCTGATAGAACGTCTGATTTTAAGCAGAGTACAGCATTCGCAAACGTGAGACCAGGAACAATTACTCCTTTCCACATTCCTCTTACTACTTCATATTTGTTATACCCCCACAGAGCGCTATGCTTCATTATAGCTGCTTTTCGCTTTTCCTTAACCTTAAGTTGCTCCTCGTGAGTTCTTAAGTAGTTATCCTCTTTGTTTATCCACACTCCCAAATACTTATGTTCCTTCACTCTAGGTAATTCGCCTTGCTGGATAGACACTACGTCAATGGTAGCCTCATTGAAAACCATTATTCCTGACTGAAATTTAACCCGAGGTCGGTGGATTCCTGGTAATACTATTTATTAGCCGCTGTATATCGGTTTGGTTATCAGCTAAAAGAACAATGTCATCTGCGTATAATATACCCGGAATATGCTGTTGTACTACTTCGCCTTGCAGCATATGGGTTAGGCTAAACCCTACTGGACTTTCTTCCAGTTTCTTTTCTAACCCTGCCATGTAAAGCATGAACAGTATTGGGCTTAAAGGGATGGCGCCAGTGTCCGCCAGCACCATCTCTCGGGCGCCGGCGTCCCCAGATCGCGCGGCCGGTGGGCGTTCGGCGGCGGAGAAGGTACGAGGAGAGAGCTCGCGGCGAGGGCCGCCGAAGCGTTCCGAGCAACACCTTTCAGCCCCCCCCCCCTCCTTAACGCAATCACGTTACAGTTCTTGCGCCTCAGGCTCCATAAACCCTCTGATCGTGCGGCGCAAACGGAACGCGATACTTCTGTAGTGCAGCCACCTGTGCTACTGTTTTTCCAACAAGCAAAAACCCTTTTAAAAGTTTATGGTCTATGGCTTCGAGAGAGCTGCCAAACCGAGAAACAATTTCACCATGCTGAGCCGCGTCACGTTCAGCCACTTCTAGGCGGATGACATCTGCAGCATCCGTCCACCAATCATAAACATCACAACTGGGCGTACACGTGGCCACCGTGGTTTAGCCCTCGGCTGAGGCCTCCCGTTTGAGGACCGGCCCCCTTCATGTCGTTTACATAGCTTGATGGTGGGCGAAGAAATGAGGAACACCGATGAATTAATATTGGAGTTTGAAAAAATAAATGGCACAGTGATTGGACAAATAGAGAAAGTTCATCGGCCCTTCATCGGCCAATGGACTTCATCGGCAAGACGGATGACGAGCGAGTTACCACGCAAAGAGGTTAACGAAGCCGATGTTTGTCAAATGGTAGCTCTCTTTTCGCGTTCAGAGCGCGCAGTGCGGGCGCACATTTCCTGATTGAACGGGCCTTCACTATCAGACGCCCCCGCCCCCCCCCCCCCCCTCCACACACACACACCGTAATTTTCTCATTTAGAACGAGCGAGTGGTTATACGGTTTAACTGTTTAACTCTCGTTTTCCCGACGGTATTCACACTGTTTGGTTAGAATGTTAGCCCTTCTAAGGGTTTTCAAAACACGAACGGAGGGAGAAAAAACAAGACGAACAGGAAGGCGCAAACTATTATCTGTTTATTCTTGGAATGCCTGCTCCAGCTGCGAAAAACAAGCCAAATACGCTCACCACAAAGAGAGAAACTGAACGCAGTTCAGAGGAAAATATAATGAAGAACGCAAAAACAACGCAAAACAAGCAGGCAGATGCTCTAACACTAGGTTCAGGGAGAATACGCGTGTCCGCAGACATACGGGCAGGGAAACATGGCCGCGCAACGCAAAGTGTTCGAATACAAGGCTTTGTTCGTTCACGGCGAGGTCTTATGTAGATCACCAAATCGCCAGAAGAATAAAGATGGCGCGGAATCCTTGTCGTTACCAACATAGCAAATGGCCTTTTTCAAAGACGCGCCCTGGCTCCTCCAATTGCACTCTGCGTGAAAGAATCTGGATTTTTGGCGCTGCATAGTCCAGTTGTGTAGTACAGTGGGCTACACACCGGGAGTTGTTCTATTTTCGTCTCAATTGCCTATATGGTCAGTAAAATTGTAATTTTTTTTGTACTTTTCTTTGTACTTGCGATGCCTGTAGGTTCCCCGGTTCTTTTGATAGGGTTTTCTTTTCTATTGTGCGCAACCGCGCGATGCAACTTTGAATTTATGTAGACGCGTTGGATCCACCTAATGCTTCTCGGTGAAACCGCTACCTGGGATTTCGGTAAACCCACGAGCTAGGGTTCACAAACTCAGACCTGTTCATTCACTCATTTTTCTTTCTAGACAAGGGGGGGAGGAGACGGGAGAAAACACACTATGTTTTAGTGGTTAAATTGCATTGAGCAAACCTAGTGCCAACAGCCGACAAGCGAGCCCAGAGGTGTGTCTTGTGATAATTAGGCTTACAATTTAAACACTGAGTGCCTGAGCGTGTAAATCTTGGCTTGACGGGGCCCTTAGCAAGAATGTATTGGGATGACCTTACCGTGGACGGAATATTGCGGCACTACATATCAATACAAAATGGTTAAGCATTGGCCGCTCGATCATCAGCCGGTAGTGGTTGAGCATTGGGATGACCGGACACAATCTCTTAATTATTGAGGCAGCGGCGCCAGAAATTTTAGATGTGTTTCAATAGCTGTACTTGGAAACGTTTGCATTGGTTGCGTAAATACCAAAGCGACATTAAAATATTGCTATAACAGATAAAAAACAACCTTTTGAGATTGCCTATATACCGAAATAGACGAATAGAACTTCATTAAGCAAATTTTTAGTTCTGATCCTAGTTAGAAAAGTAGAAAATAGGAACACAGGTATTATAGCTGTCGCCTATTTCAACCAGTATCCAGAAAACATTGGCTGTGTCTCGCATTTCTGAACGCGAAATTTAGCGCGCAACCAATGAGTACTGAGACATTGACGTATGAGACAGAATATTGCCGTTTCTCTAACCACTCACGGAACATTTCGGTCTGCTCAAAGGGTCATCGAAGAAAATTTGAAGGATAATTTTTAGAGATGAAAAAACACCAACGTATGCTCTGTAACAAACTTGTGTGGACGGGCAGGAAACGTTTACGGTAAAAAAAATTGATTGATGGGTTGATTAAATAATTGATAGATCGTTTGATTGATTGATTGATTGATTGATTGATTGATTGATTGATTGATTGATTGATTGATTGATTGATTGATTGATTGAATAATTTATTGTAGTGTTTTACGCGCCGAAGCAACGCAGGCGATGAGCGCACCGTAGAAGAAGGCTCCAGATTAATTCTTAACACCTAGGGATCTTTAACGTGCGCCGAAATCTCCTACACACGGGCAAGAAAGGTGGCTGTGCATGTATTGAATTTCGCATGGCGTACACATTTTCAGCCTTTCCTGTTACGGAATGGCTGCAAAAACAGTAAACAAAATAAGGCAAAGCAAAAACTTAAGGAAATAACCAACTGACGGAATTGAGAGTTAGGACAGACATCGGCATATTTAGGCTGGATGCTGCTGGAAGTCATTTGGGAGGTGTTCATGATGCAGCAATTTTAATAGTGTCGCGAGTAAGGTCACTAGCTATTTATGGTTCACTCTCATGACGCACCCGTGCGTGGCTCAACCGTGCATAATGAGCATCGCTCAGTTAGCCCTCTGAGCAGCCGCGAGAAATTATTCACCCCACCACAAACATTTATTATATGATGACGGCTCACTAGCCAGCAAGCGTACACCTACCTGCTTGGTAAGGTGACAAACATTTACCAAATAGAAGAGTTGCAATCATTTTTAAAGCAGTTTCAGGGGCTAGAGCGGAACGTTCGACTTCCCCACCCTCACAGTAGACCACAGCCAAGCATGTGTTAAGAGTGACATGTGCGTCTTTTGTTCCCCCCTGCTGGTGACACAATAGAGGTTGGGCCACCTTCAGAGGTGTCCCAACAATCCCGCCCAAAATACAATAGAATTTATATTGAAGCAAATATGCCTAAAACAAAGAAAACAAGGGTAAGTAAAAGAAGAAATGAAGAGAAATAAAGCTACAAGGGAGCTGGGCAAAGTGAGAGACAAGACGCCGCTTTTGTTAGCTTCTGTACTGAAACCATTTTTTTGTCTGCTTTCATGGCGACAGGTTGAAAGCAAAGCTCCGCCTCATACCCCAGCTCCAGAAAACCAACACTGGAAGCAAAGCGAAGGCTCCCGCTCCCCTTCATCCGCCTCAGACAGAGTCGTAAGGGGCTATAATTAGCATGTTTATAAGATAAAATATCCTACTTGTCGCATTTTATTTGAAGTGTTCCTGGAGAAAACGACATGAAATGCTCTGAATCAGCCACCATTTCTTCCTTTTCATAATTATAGTCGCTGTCTGGGTCCGCAGCAATGCCCGCTTCACAAGTACCAGACGTACAAACTGCGGTAGAAAATCCGATGAAAGACATTCGTATGCCGACTACAGGTGAAGTGGTAAGTACCAGAAAAGTTTGTACTTCATGGTAGATTGATTACAATGCACCTTGGTATAAAAGGCAGTTCAAAATACGGTGATGTAATAAGAAGAAAAAGGCAAGAACGTAGTGGTTTGGTCATTTTATGTGCCATCACTCTTTTCTTTCGCGAGAAAATTTGTGAGTATCCCGTTGAAGCCTGTTTTGCCTCTGTTGATGGCTCGTCGATAGTAGTCTGGTTAATGAATATGGCCAGGGTACTCACGTTGTTATACATTATAACAGATGCTACTCGGTGCACCTGATTAGCAGTTTTCCTGGTGGAATTTTCTCGAAGGCAGATGATTTGCAGCTATACGTTTTAATTTATATTTTGAGGCACTGCATGGGCCCGCAGCGGCATCCTGTTCACCCTTGCTACCTGTGCAAAGTAGCGAAGGGAAGTCGGACCTATGCACTACCACGCCAACGACAGTCAAGGTAGCAAACAGCGCAAATTTTGGCAGTTCTTGTTAAAATGTTTTGTAGGGTTTGTATTCTGCTGTTTTAAGAAAATGTGCAAAATGAAGGTGACACAGGAAACCTAGGGCTTGTTTTGTTTTATACTGGGTGGGTGCCTATACGTTTCTTGCAGTGTAAGGATTTAGTACGCATCTTGTTTGAAGGACTACCGCTGATGTACCCAGGTACTTTGTATGGTGGATATTAATTGTTCGTGTCCACTTATTTTGGCAGATCTAGCCAAGTTTTACTTTTTCGTTGTGTTTTTCTTCAGCACAGTCAAAAAGCTGTGCCATTAGGGTCCTTTAAAGCGCTCTTACTGAGATGTCGATGGGATTTGTGGCTGCGATATTCCGACACCACGAACGAAAATTTCTTAACCTCTTAAATTCTGTTTGTAAATTAATTCGAATTCAAGCATTTTAAAACCTCTCTATTTTTGTAAATCGGGTGTGTGTTTATGCCGTGAATAGCTTGTAACTTTCCGCTCCAATTGAACAACATAGCCCTCAGCGAGGTATATATTATTGACGCCTTTACCATTGTTGTATGATTTGCGAAACACTCGGCGCGGCGGCCGTAGTATTTTTGGAGACCTTTGCTTCTAAAATTGCTGGTGTCCCGTGTAGCCTTAATAACATACAAGGAACCTACCGGAATTCCAGAAAGAGTAAAATGCCGGGAAGATGAGTTCAAGAAGCTTGCGTTAATAAGTGGGTCGCAGTTGGCTAAGGGCAGGGATAACTGGAGTTCTATCAGAGCTGCATTTGCCCTACAGTGGGCGTAGACAGCCTAATGATAACGACGACGGCGATGATGATGATGACAACTACAGACCCAGTAGCCAAGTCAAGATGTGCTAATGTGTTGTGTCCTAATTTTTGGTACCAAGGCTGTTTCTTTGTGAAGAGGCATGCTCCAGAGGATGTTATAAACTTCTCTAGCAGGCGACGTCGGGCATGCGTGTGAGAAGAGCCCCAGAGAGAATAAATGCCCATCAGGTCGCCTGTGGGGATGTATGGTTCGGCCACTAGAAACCACCGCCTCGAAACCAGAGCTCGAAAGTGCAAAATCAGGAGCAGTGTAAATGGAGCATACTGTTATCAACCTATTCAATATTATTCTGTGCATCGCTACAGCCCCGAGGGCAGCGTTCATAATCCGTTACATGCTAATGATTTTCGGGCGACAATGGTAATGCCACCGGAAGAGTGTGTGCGGCCAACTCTGTCCTCTCTGAAAGAACGCATCTATTACGAAAGTTTGTTTACTGTTAGAGTGAGTATCTTGTAGAGACATAGCATTCACAATTGGTTTGAAAACAGGAGTCCTGACAAAAATATAACGATAACAACCTTTTGGTTGTGACATCTGCATTTTCATTTGACGGGAGTTGTAGAAACGACATTAGGCTTTGCGCATCCCACAATGTGAGAAACCAAGAGTTCTTGTACGTGTTCTGAGTGCATGGAGACTACGGGAAGTCCCAATGGGTGGATGGGGATTAAGGAAACTGTACTAAGAAAACTTACAAAAGCGCTAGGAGTATTCTTGTGAAGTATTCATCGACCAGTGGAGATAATAGGGGTCTATTATGAGGATGGTTCCCAGGAAGGTCGCCCATGTAACGGCGTGGGACGGGTCACCCAATGGGAAATGACAGGTGGCAGAGTGGAATGTATCGGTTCTGTGGTCAAAGTCCAATCACCAGCTCGCAAATCCACACAGGGTTATTTATCCACTATTAAGCAAGCTTACACTAGTTTTGTTTTATTACTTGGTTGTACGTGAACAGGAAAAAGTCTTGCATTTGCGTTTTCTCAAGAACCAAAGTTGTATTAAAAACCATTTCCGGCAAAGGACGAGCAATCAATCACTTCCGTATCCTTCTTTAAAGCGCAATAAAACAAAGAGAAAAAATGCTGAGTTCGGAGGCTTTGACTCCAGGGTGGACTAATCAGAGCTGGTGCTAACGACATTCGAAGCAATTGCAGGTTTCATCCTAAGGGTTTAGAAAATCAAATGAAAGAAGGAAGGAAGAACGGAAGGTACGCAAAAAGGAAGGGAGCATGGAAGGATTGGATTGGATTCGAAAAGTCTTTATTGACAAAGATCCTGCAGTAGGTGGGGACCGATTTACGGCTCCGCCTCAACGCGACCTGACGTTGCATCTCATTTCGCAGCCCTACTGACCACTAGCTCCTTTTTGGAGCCCATGCCTTTCAATCGCGGTGAAGATTCAATGTGTGTAAAAAAGGATAGAAACGACGACGGAAGATAGCAAGTGCAGACAGAAGAGAGCGACTAATGGACGAAAATGAAAAGAAGAAAGGAGAAGCGTAGGAACTACCAGTAAAAAGTGGACAAGTTAGTCCTGAAAGAACAAAAAGAAATCGCTAAAACCAGCCATGCAAGGAATTATTCATCTTTCTTTTTCGACCGCACGCTGCTTTTTTTTTTTTTGTTTTCCCGGTACCTCGTGAGTCAGACATTCAGCTAAATGCACCAACTGCGGAAGCTCAAGATGCAACGCATTGCGAAACCTTCGTCTCGCCAGCATCAGTCAGCATAGTAAGAGAGACTACATGCAGATTTATACTACAAAAAAGGCTCTTGCTACATTTACTGGTTTTTTAGATGAAAAACTCACTAACGTGTCTGATTTCCCTCCATTCCAATCATTTCAATTCTTTCAGGCAGAAGCATTGGCCGGGGCCACGCCTTCCCCGGCTATATCAGCTGTAAAAACATCTGATCCGAGTCCGTTCCAAGACAACGCTATGCCTCCAACAGTCCAGAAGGTAAGAGCACTGGTCTGCTTACGTTTCGTCCCATTATATAAACAATACATTTGATGTAAAGCAAACAAGACCGGAAAGAACGTATGGCTTTGCTTTTGTCGGGTACGGGTGCGTCCTCATAGTTTTACTCACCAGAGGTTTTGTATCTATCGCAGCATTTTTTTAGTTGTTTATTTATGTATTGATGCTGCAATCCCACATTGCGGCATCTTGAAGTTTTAACGAGGAGATCTCATATTTAGGTTTTCAGTTAACGTTGTGGTGCCTTTCAAATTACACCCTGCGTTATATTGGCTTGACGCAAAGCAGTCTTGAGGAGCGGGTCCGTCACTTTTGCAATAGTCTGATACAAAGCGGAAACTCAATTATTTTTTGTACTGTCACCACATGTAAAACGGTTTCTAGAGCGCGTAAGTTACACGTGTTGAGCGAATACTTTTCATGAGTGTATTACCGTGGCTTAACTGTTTGTCAATCATTTTACATACCGATCAGCTTCGTTTTCAGCCTGTTCTGTATAGTTTGTCTTTACAACAACTGTTCATTAATCACGAGAACGCCATATCTAGCCGTGGCTTAGGGCTCAGTTATTTATTATTCGGTTGAATTCCCCTCCTTCAGGAAAAGCCTCCATCACGCAGTTTAAAAATTGAAGGCCAAGAATAAGAAAACGAATATGGCACCAAATGAATGAATGATTCAGTCAATCAATCAATCAATCAATTATTCAATCAATCAATGAATCAATGAATCAATCAATAAATCAATCAATGAATCAATCATTCAATCAACGGCACGTTCATTGAGCACATAGGAAGTAGTAAAGCGGGTGGCGGGATTAGTGATGGACATATACTTAGTTTTAGAATGGTTTAGGGTGATTATATAAGATGAGCAGCACGTATTGATAGCTGTCAAATCCGTTTGCGAAGCTTCACGGTCATTATCGCGAGATATTATTGGCCAAATCACACAGTCATCAGTAAAAATGCTTATTCGGGAAGAGACAGAGGATGGTAAGTCTTTAATATAGATTAAAAACAGTAGCGGTCCGAGTACGCGGCTCGGGGGGACTCCGGAAGTAACAGGTTATAGCTGATAAGCCAGCTCATAGAAGCAGTTTTGTATGATTAGGCTGGGGGATAGAAACGTTCATTGTCTGTATCAACTCTTGCCTTGTTATGGTCGCGGACAACCCAATTGAGTGACCCTGACATGACTGCAAAGCATAAGGTTGAAAATTATTGCCAAAATTCTTGAGCCATTTTCTCTACCGGATGACACCGTCTTCATGAGACAGCCTAAACGTATCTCTAGATCACGCTTACAGAGCTTCCATTGGAACACTTGCCTGTGCTGCTCTAAATTATCCTAAAGAAAAAAAACGTAAACGCTGAACTGAATTAATAGAACCGCGCCTGGTAAACTACGAGTATGAGAAGTACTCCCTTCCTGAAATAGTTCCTTCACAACCCCCTCATTTAAATTATTAATGGTTGGAAATTGTGTGGGATGGGCAGCATTGTGAAAGTAAGCGGGTATTTTTATTTTTAACTTGCACCCGTGACTAAAATTTGTGTGGAGCCAGTGTATGCTTCTGTAAGGGCTAGTGAGGGCGACATTTCTGGTTTCCGAACAAACCACGTAGGTCTCCCCAAAAGACAATTTAAAGAAATTTCTGGCAGCAATAAAAAAACAGCTTTGGATATTAAAAAAAAACGCACGTGTGGCCGCGCACGAGACATTGAGTTTTAGATTAGGCGAGATGAATGGCCCGGCCTACGTCTTCTATTGCGCATTGGGTACAGAATGTCCACCATCCGTGTGACGGAATAGTTGGGAAGACGGGGTAGATAAAAAAGGAGAAAATGGATTTGATGAATAGATCCATATAATCTGAAGTAGTGTAGACACCCCGTCTTGTTGGTACAGATTCATTTTCACAATGCACAAATAATGGGACAGCGGCGAGGATAACAACGGTCAGGTGGTGATAATCGCTGGATAACCGAATGTCTTCCTGGTACTATTCAAACCCTCCCATCTACAAGCCACAGTGTAAGTGTGCTTTACTAGTCTGGTCAGTGTTTTTATGAGTGCTGACGTGTACCAAAACTTTATATCCGAAGTAACTACCGTGACGTGTTCGGCGAAAACTTCTAAAAATTGGGCCTTTCTTCGGAACTTGAATAACCCAACAACTTGATTTTGGTTCACGTATACTTGGGCTGCTTTACAGCGCTGCTAGCATTACTATTCGCCTACAACCCTTCTCGGTTACATACTTTTATAACGGTGAAAAATATAATACATTGCATTCTATGCGCATGTTTTCTTACAGTACCAAACACACTATGCCAAATGTCTCGGCTTTCGTTTCATTTTTACCGGCAGGATCCCGGAGAACACATGTCACACCTGTCACGCTCACGGGCGAAGAGGGCCAGGGCCCTCCACTCAACGAAACCATCAGAAGTAAGCAGCACGAGTTGGCGTTTTAAGTGTTTTTAACTTGGTTAAAACTAATAACCCTTGAATGTTCGCCTTACGAATGTAGAGTACCATATGGGTATGTGGGTGTTTTGAAGTACTTGCGTCCACGATTGGGCTCGTTCATGTGGACTTTACTTATAAAGGAAGGGCTACCAATAGACGTAGAACAAAAATTGTAAAAAGCAAGGATCGATGAATGCGAAAAATAGGCGATTCCAGGCAGATATACAAGGTAAAGTTATGATGGAAGTACTAGAAGCCTCCAAGACAGGTATTTACCAGCAGTGTAGGCAACAAGGTTGTTTATGTTGTTAAAGTGGGTATTTTGCTGGGTACGCAATTTCTGTTAATGATGTTTAGTTACCTATCCTGGTGATCGACAGGTCTGATACGTCACCCCATAGGAAATATCAGTTGGCCCACAATGTGTATCTAAAAAGTGATCAAGCACTAGTTGCCAACTCTACAATTTTCAGAAGGACTGTTGCTCAATAGCGAGGAGACTTACCAGCAGCATATTTTATTCTCACTTGGGTGAGAGGCGGACAGACTATATCACTCGTCTCGGAAATCATGCAGACCAATAGGGTCCGGATCAATCTCTAAAGCACAAGCAATAGAAGACACGATAAGGACTTCGCTGCCTCCACCTCTAATGTGGACGAATTGGAGCTGTTGCCTACAATATTCGAGATGGTTGCGGGTTTTTGCGTAAATGAATTTTCGACAGAATGAAAGAAGGAAGGAAAGTAAGAATGAACGAAGGAAGAAAGGAAGGAAGGATGGATGGAAGGAAGAATAAAAGGAAGGAAGGAAATAATTTTAGAGAATGTAGAAAAGAGCGAACGAAAGAAGACAGAAAGAGAAAAAAATAACAGGTAAGGGGCAGAAAGAACAACGAACAAATAAACGCAGAAATAAAGAACAAGATAAACAAATAAACGAAGGAGGCCAGAGAGCAATAAAGAACGGTTCTATGGAGAAAAAGAAGGTGAAGGGGAAAAAGAAAATCCGGAAAAGGACCGGTGAAATAACGGCAGGAACAGAGCGAACGAAGCGTTTAGGGGAGCGAAGTACAAAAAAAAAGAAAATCAAGTTGATATTTCAACTTCACACGTTTCTTTGCATTTTTCAGAGACCCGTTGAGTTACAAGATGCGCTAATTTCACCGAGTGTACAAACCATAAAATAAAGCATGGCGCAGACTTGGATTCACCTGCCTCAGTGCGAAGGATAACGGCAGGCACAATGTGTGCTCATTTTATAGACACTACCTCTTAGAATCCATGTTTTGTTTTCACGTAGCAAAACCCCAAGATTCTATTGAGTTTCTACCATTACATTTTTGCTTCTTTGCTTTCTACAGCCACTGGCTATTCTCGTACAGAGGTGCCCCCACCTTCACCAGGCCTAAAAACAGCGGAGGCTACCCCGGACGACGACACCGTTTTGCCTCTAAAATTCGACAATATAACAAGCAAAAACTTTGGTACTCTGTACAAGTTTTAAGCTGCACAGAAGTTGCCTAAATTCGTACATAAAATATTTGATGCAAACGAAAAACGACAGCGGGAAATCCATTACAGCGAAGCTGTTTAGCAAATCGCAACTGTTCCTGTTCGTAGTTGAAAATACCACGAAAATGCCAAGAGCGTGCACGTCAGCGCTTGCCTCGGGGCTGCTGCCCTCAAGTAAAAAAACAAGAAAATATCGAGGGCTCGCGTGTGCGTTCCTCGCGACGACCGCCCACTGTCCCCGGCGCATGTTTCTTAAGCGAGGCGTACCCACTTAAAAGATTGGGCAGAACTCCCTCCACCTCTCAAAAAAAAAAAAAAAAACTCCGGCGTTAACCGAGTACGTGGCAACGCTTGCCCGAATGAGGAAGGCCCGCCATAAAGCACGCCCTAGAAGGTTATCCCCAATGATTATCACTTCGAGATAGGTGAAGGCGGCTCACACTTACAGAAATATTGATGAAGTACAGGGCTTTGCAAATCGGCGGCAATCGTGAGCTTAAGCTGTCGTGTGGCCATGAAGGTTGCATACAGCGTAGATACTTCGTCTTGCGCGTTACTTTGAGCTCTCTTCATTTTTGGTTTCTTGTATGTCCTCATTGTTTCATTCAGAAAGCCCGAGTTTCAGCAATTGAGACATATTTACCGTATGTTTAAGAATAAGGTTTCTTATCAAACATCTCCTGGGCCAGTTTTAAATTATGTTGGGATCTATTACCCTAATGGTTCATTGTTTATTGTCGTGACCGAAATCACTTCAATGCGCGTGTGCCTCAGGATATGCGTGTTCCTCGAGCCGCCAACGGAACGGATTACTTCTGTAGTGCAGCCACCTGTGCTACTGTTTTTCAAACGGGCAAAACACTTAAAGGTTTAGAGTTTATGTGTTTGGAACACCTGCCCAATCGTTGGACAATTTTTGGCATGGTAAGAACCTTCGCTTTTAACCACATCTATGCCAAAGAAATCTACAGCACTCGTCCACCAATCATGGTTACGTCATGACTGGGCGTAGACGTTGCCGAAGTGGTTTAGCCTTCGCTGAGGCCTCTCGTCTGGAGAGCGGCCTTCTTCACGCAGTTGTCATACCTTGGTGGTAAAAGAAAAAATGAGGGTCACCAAAGTAATATTCCAGGAGTTAGAAAAAAAACAAATGGCAAGGTCTATGCGCCACTTCAGAAAATTCATAGGCCCTTTTAACGCTGTGAAGAGGGATGACGAGCGAATTGGTCACGTTTACTAAGATCGCGAAATATAAATTTATGTATGAATATAGCGAGAGTGGCAGAAAAGACATAAATGATTTTTTGTGTGCGCCGACCAGACCGGCCCGTAGCATAAACTCCCGCACCTAAGGTTCCAGCACTTGCGGCACGCACACGCCTCTGCGCACCGCGGCGCGTACGTTGAGTTACGGCGCAAACTTTGGAGCGACGATAACCTTGTTCGAAAGGTCGCTCTCGTTTCGTGGTGAGAGCGCGCAGTTTGGGCGCACATTTTCTGATTGCATGCCCCTTTACTCCTACACCTTTACTCCTACACACGGCAGCCAGCCAAGAGATGCACTTTTGGATAACTACGCTGGTAATCTAAACACTGAATGACTGAGCATCTAAACTTCGGCTTGTCGGGGCACTTCGTAAGAAGTTATCGGGATGACCTTACCGGGGACGGAATACTGCGGTACTATACATAAATCCGAAATGGTTATGCCACGGTCACTCGATCGTCAGGCGGTCCTACTCAAGCTATTGGAATTACCAGACACAATATCTTATTTATGAGGCAGCGGCGGCATACCTTTCACGTGTGCTTCAAGAGATCCGCTTGGAAACCTTTGAATTAGGTGCATAAATACCAATGCGAAATTCAAGTGTCGCTAAAACAAGATAAAAAAAAAACCCTTTCGAGATAGGCCTATATACCAAAATGGACGAACAGATATTCATTGCGGAAATTGTTCTTCTGATCCCAATTACAAAAAATAATATATACAAAAAACATGTGTGGGTGCAGCTGAATTCGACCAGATACCAGAAAATGTTGTCTGTGACGTGAAACTTCAAATTAAAATTTGGCACTTAAAAAATGAGTACTGCTGTATTGGCATATGGAACACAAGGGTGCGACTTCTCTAACCAATTCTCTAACACCTTCTCCAATAATTTCGCCCGAAATAAAATAGAATGCAAATTGAAGCAATGATTTATATGAAAAAAAAAACAAGGCTGGGGAAAACAATAAAGAAAAATTATGCTGCAAGTGAGCTGGGTAAAGTCCGAGACAAGACGCCGCTTTTTTAAAACCTTTGTACTGAAACCGTTTTTTCCTTCTATCATAGCCACAAGACGAGGGCAAAGCTGCGCTCGCTACCCCAGCTCCTCAAAATCAAGACGGGAAGCCAAGTGGAGGCTCTCCTTCATCCGCCTCAGACAGAGTGGTAAGGGGCGATAATCGGAATGTTGATAAGAAAAAAATATCCTTCTTCTCGTATTTTACTTGAAGTGTTCTTGAAGGAAGCAACTTGAAATTCTGTGAATTAGCCACTCACTATTTCCTTCCCTTTATCGTTATAGTCGCTGTCTAGGTCTACACCAATGCCCGCTTCGTATGCACCAGCCGTACAAACTGCGGACGAGAAGCCGATGGAAGACGCTGGTCTGCCGACGTCAGGGGAAGTGGTAAGTACCACAAAGCTTTGTACTTTATACATGGTTGATTACAATGCATCTTGGTATAAAACTCCGGTAAAAATTACGGAGGTGCAATAAAAAGCAGCACGAGAGAACGTAGGGCTTTTGTAATTTTGTGTACCATCAATCTTTCCTTTCGTGAAAAAATTTGTAACTATACCGTTAAAGTCGCTATTTTTTGTCTGTATTGTTTGGTGGGCCATCAAAACTACTGTCTGGTTTATGATTATGGCCTGGGTATTGGCGTTGTTATAGATGAGAGCAGATCCTGCTGGGTGCACCTAATTAGCTGTTTTTCTCTTGCAAGTTTCTCGAAGGCAGATGATAGCCAGCTATTCATTTTATTTTTATATTTTCAGGCACTACATGGGCCCGTAGCGCCGCCCTGTACGCCTTTGCCACCTGCGCAAGGTGACGAAGGAAGGTCGGATGTATACACCGCCATGCCAACGACCCTCAAGGTAGCCAACAGCGTAAATTTTGGCAGTTCCTCATCACACTTTTTCTCAGGGTTTGTATTCTGGTGCTAAGGAAAAATGTATTTGGGCAAAATGAAGGCGATACAGGAAACATACGGCTGTTTTTGTGTAATAAGATGTGTCCATACATTTTTTGTTGTGTAAGGCTTTTGTACGTGTGTTGTTTAAATTGACTACCGCTGATAGAGACAGGTTTTTTATCAGGGGCATATCAATTGCTCGGGCATACTTAGTTTGCGAGAGCTGGCAAAATTTTAGTGTTTGTTCATTGTCTTTATATGAAGCCAATTTAAAACACTATACCATCGGCTCAGTTAAAGACGTCTTACTGATATGTAAAGGAAATGGTTGCTGCGACATTCCCACACTACGAAATAAAATTTATAAAGCTCTTAAAATTCCGTTCGTAAATGCTTTACATTTCATGCACTTTCAAACCTGTCTGACTATGTAAATTGGGTGTCTGTTTATTCTGTAACAAGCTTGTAGCTTTCCCCTCGCATTGATCAACATCGCTCTCTACCAGGTACATATTACTGAAGCCTATACCACTGTTATATGAAGTGTCACAGGTTCCGGAGCGGCGATTATAATATTTTTGGAGGCTAATGCTTCTAACATTCCTGTGCTCTGGTGTAGTTTTGTAAATTACAATTAACCTACGGGCATTCCCAAATGAATAAAATGCTAAGATCAAGCCTTTATGAGCTGTTCGGAGTAGCTATGACGTTGTGCGAAGTGGTTGCCAGTTTTAGCTCTGGCGCTATTGCTTCGCCTGTGAAATAGACTGACTACTTACTGTCAGTTAGGGTAAGGCGCGTTTTGTTGTAGATATTCCTTCCTAAATCTCAGCTGCAATAGGCTGCTTGCTTTTTTTACTTTTCCTTCTTTTGCTTGTGAACAAAAGACTCAAGTGAAACATTTTAAGGGGATCCAAGCGTTCTCACGTCACTAACCTTTCGGTTAAGGCGCCAATTATCAAGAATGGTCTGAGCTGTGGTAAACGCCTAAATACGACAGGTAGTAAGTCTCAAGTCGCGCCTACAATTGCCACCAAACGCCGTCTTCAAAACATAAATACGTACTTTTACACCCCACAGGAAACAGACGAAACTACTGACGAGAACAAATATGGAAAACATGGACATACCGTTTACACTTTTTTTGGGTTCTAGTTTTGCGAAAACATCTGTATACACTACCTGTGACGATGTAGCACTGGGGTCTCGTGCTAGTACGCTGCAGTTCATGAGCGTAAAAGTGGTGACATAGGAACCGTCTCAACAGTTCACACGTAAAGTTAAAATACACAAATTCGTTAGGCGTAGACCTCAAAGATTTGAAGTACTAAAGGTCAATATAACAAAACAAAACAAGGACTTATATGACGCAAACCGTCTTGTGAAAGCAAAGCATTCTCTGTTGTCTCATATTGAACCTACGCCAAAAGCAACAGAAGCACTCGAACTAAGTTTAAAGCAATTTTCAATTAAGCATTTACGAATATCTCTCAAGAAGCACCTCTAAAAATCTGTACTTCATAATATCCTGACATAAAATTTGTACATCATAAAATCCGAACTTCATAAAATCATAAACATTGAAAATAATACTTATTCATAACAAATTCCTTTCTAACCTGAATATCTGTTTTCACGCTGGCTGCCTCTTGTGCCTGATACCTTTTTGCGAGAAAGTTCACAAAAATTGCTGGAGGGGTCTTGACAATTAACACGTGTGCGAGATACCAATTCACGTATTTTAACGAAGAAGGTGGTAAATAACGCCGGATTACATTTGATGCACTCTAAAAACTGTCGAACCGTGTAAACCAGGTGTATCTTTGTTCTGGAATCAGCTTGGGACTTCCCACTCGCATTGAGAAAAATCGCGCTCAGTCCCGTATATATCGTTGACACGTATACCATTGGTGTAAGACTGGTCACATGTTAATAGCAGGGGACCATTTTTAGAGACCATTGGTTCTAATAGTGCTGCTCCATCGTGCAGTTTCCTAACTTGCAAGAAACCTACGGGTATTCCAAGGAGAATAAAATGCTAAAAAATAAGCTTTTATCTTTTTCAAAATAGCTTTGGCGCGTTCTTTTTCGAAATAGCTGTGACGTTGTGTTACGGGATTGCCAGTTTTAGCTCTGGCACTATTTATTCGCATTGGAAATAGACTGCATCTGTAGTGTCAGGGTGAGGTGCATTTTGTGTAGATATTCCAACCCAAATCTCAACTGCAATCAGTTGCTTGTTTTTTCTTCTTTGCCTTCTCAACTGATGAAAAAATGAAGTGCCATATTTTAAAGGGATCCTAGATATGCCACGTTAAAATCTTTTCTGTGACGAAGGTCTTTCTATAACATTGTCTGAGCCGTGGTAAATCCCCAAGTGCGCCTGGTGGTCACATATCCAGTCTTTAATTTTCATACAACGCCGTATTTGAAATATAGATAACAACGTACGAGTAAAACATACTGTAAACAAGCTCTTATTGTCAGAACAAAACATTATGAAAAAAGCTGATATACCTTTTATACTTTTCGGGAACGATGTTTGCAGAAAACATTGGATTTCAAGACCACCGACGCGGTATCACTCGGGTCTCGTGCGAGCATGCAACAGTCCAAGAGCCTAAACCAGGTAACAAAGGAAACTTCGCCAGAGTTCACACGTATAGCTGAACTACGGCAATTTATTGAGCGTAGAGCGTAAGCATTTTGCGATAAAATCGTCGTTATAGTACTGATTGCAAAGCGAAAAAAGTGCTTCTTTAAACTAAAGGAACTTGCGGACGAACTGTTTTTTGCAGGTCACATTTTGAACGTCATTCAGCGGCAGTATAAGAAATAAAATTAAGTTTAAACTTATTGTTCATCTTACACCGATATTCATTTGAAAACGCGGCTCTTTAAAATACATACTTCCCAAAAGCCTGATAAGGCCAATAGCAAAACACTCACAAATGTTCACACTATTAAACACTCTTCAAAACATTCCTCTCTACCCTTCTTATATGCTTTCACGTTGGCTCCCCCCTGCGTCTGAAATTTTTTTTTCGAGAAAGTCCAGAAAAATGTCCTATGGTTCCTACATAAAACGTGGCCGAAATACTGATCTACGCATTTCTACAAAGATGCTAGCAAAATAACGCCCAAAACAAGCTTTATCGTACACTCTTTTTATTAAAAGAGGAGCTGTCATATCTGGCGCGTTCCTCCACAAATATCCATCTCAACGTATTGTTCTGCTAAACCTATATGCTTTATAAAGAAATGTTGTAGTAGACTGGTTGTGCCTTTCTACTGCGAGTAATTGCTGGCAGACGTTTTCTGTTCTCACTGTTTGTATATACAAGGACGTTTAATCGGCGAGCCCCGGCTTTGATCTTAACGTTAGTGGAGCTGCTCTGCGAATTTTAACAGGCCAGGCTCGCCAGAAGACCGAAATTGTGGCAACCAGAAAGGGGCTTACATTTATATATAGTGTAGGCATATACAGTTCCAAGCGGTTACCCATCAGAAAAAGATGTGTAAAGGAAAACCCAGCATCAACAAATCAAGGACATCACATAAAAAATATCTTACTTGTGATCTGTACACCAAATAATATAAAATATGCGGCTGTACATTGAGTTGTATTGCAGATCCCGTTCAGATTGTATACAATTGAAATCGCATACAAAATGATTCTCCTAAAACACGCTTACAAGGCTAAATTTCTCTAATATTAAAAAAAAACAATTCGCATACAAATTGACCCAGATTATGCAGAGGGTTTCTATTTAAAAAGCGGAACACAGTGCAACGGGTCTAGAAAGCCCCAAATAAGTCAGTGCATCGTTGTGCGTATACCTTGATGAGGCCCCGCTTGTATACGTCTAACACACGACGATGCTTCTTGCAACGCAAGTTAGGGCAGTACACAGAAACTTCAGTTTTTTTCTCTATGACATAACGTTATATATTCGCAAAAGGCGAGCACAAATATTAATAAGGAATAAAGGAAAAATCGCAGGACTGTTCACGGAAAGGAAATAGGCGATCACCAAAATTATTCTGATAAAGGTAATCGAAGATATCATATTTATTGATAATGTTTTGAGCACACAAAACTATAGTGAAGCAAGAAACATAACACGAAGAGTTTGTCATCATCTATCGAAATACAAAAGCAGCAGAGCATGTACATGGCACAAAATTTCACTGTAAGTAACGATGCGACATAAACCAGAGAAAAGTGCGCTTTTGATATGAAATAAACACCGGACGTTTCATTTCGGAGATCCACCTGAAACAGTAAATTTTTTCGCGGTCCTAGTTTCCGACGTTTATTGAAATCGGCTAATGTACTATTTAAAGCTACATTGCAAATATAGTAAGCAAATTGCAACATTACAACATCAGATTTTACTAACCGACAGAAGTGATTCCGGTAAGAGACCGAAAATTTCCTCTACGTTCTCGGCTGAACAAAGCCCTTATTGCAGAAATCACCTGTCCAAGTAGAATCTCATCAGGAAACATACGATGAAAGAACTGCGTTATTTTTCAATGGAAGTGAACCCGTATTCAAACAACGAACCCTTTGTTTTGTTTTTCTCCCAGGTATATCAAAATTCATCTTCTCACACGCCACTATTCGTTTGAAGCACAACACCGACACACGCGTATGACACTCGTCTTAGGGGCCGATTTCATAATGCTTTTTTCTCAGTATACCTGAATTAGATTCAGAGATGCGGAGCGATTTCGAGATTCCGCAAACGACTATTCACGTGCATGCGATGACTAGACGAACCGGCATCAACCACTGCCGGAGGGTAGCTATGTGCTTCTCCGCTGTAAAGAATTTGCCCTATATTGTAACGGCACCTCCTAATGATTAACAAAAAATTGGTACTGTATGCTGCCCAATTTGTTTTTGCATTACAGTGTTCAGTAACTGTTGAAACTGGCCACAAGCACGTTGAGGTAGCCTTTTTAGCCTTGAGGCGGCTAAGAGTAAATTTACAACTTTAGCTCAAGAAGAACATGAGCCTAATACCAATTTTTATGGCAAAACTGGAACAAATACCAGAAGCATGTAATAAATACGAAGCAGTGTCCAAACAGTAGGCAGTTAGCGGTGATTCCTCTGTGGCATCAAGGAATCTGGAATGCATGATTGGCGGTCGCCGACTTAAGCCACCGCGAAGAAACATGACCTCGATGTTTCTAGTGATACCTTTAGCCTTTTTGCATCCTATCTATTTAATGCTAACGTGCGCGTACAAGCAGATAACCAAGTTGTTTACGCCCAACCTTACCACATTGTGTAACGTGCCTCACTGCGGCGTCGAATTTCAAAATTGTTCAGGCACACCCCTTGAAGAGTTACTGAGGTGCTTTGAAGATAGCGTAAAATATTTTTTTTAAATTTACTGGCCAGAGTACGCCTGTGCGACCGAGCGAAACAACCTTATTAAGAATGCCTGCAGAACGATTAGCCGTCCAATGTAAGGAAGGCGTCATTGTGACGTGATGACGTCTTCATCACGTCATCACGTGGGATGCCTTTAACGAAGGCATCACACTCCTTAAGTCAATGCTTTAGAATCCTTCTGCTGACTTCTTCGTTGTCACCAAGAGGGACAGCGACCTCCACAATGTAGTGGTCATTTCGCAAGTCGTTCCCCGTGTTTTTTCATTCAAAGTTCTTTGCACAAGCGGCGTTACCCCTGACGAAAGTGACATCGAGCGTTGTGTCTCGAGTGATCGAGCTGCCGCTTCCCGTAGGGTATGCTAGCTCGGTTATTAGATTTAGACCCTAGCCGGTGGCGTCTTGCAATAAGTCCCTTTCCATTGTGAAAGCTTTGTGGTAACCGCAGGCTTTAATCGTCGCGTTAAAGCCCGCGAGATTACCAGCCTGCTGCCGGGCCTCTCAACGTTGCATGCCTTGTCTAACAGTGCTTTGGATTTCTGCTATCCGTGTGACGGGCTACTGTACAGATTTATCATGAAGTGCTTTTCTTCTTTTTCCTGTGACCAGTTCTATTATACAACTTTTAAAATGCTCTCATTTAACCGAAACTATGCCACGGGATTTTGGTGTGGGGGACCACAACTAAAACTAATTATAACATGCTCAGTGTATTGCAAAAAAGAATTTTGCGCATATATTTAGATTCCTGGGCCGGATACGCGGATTTGAGGACAAGTCCTTGATTTAATGAATATTCAATGCTTTGAGCTGACCAAATCTATTACATGAAGGTTCTGCACACCTTTTATAAGCAAAAGACCCACAAACAAGTTAACAATAAATGTTTTGAATACCATCTCAGCCATACAATACGGCACACTCCAAAAGTAAGAACGAACTACGGTGAGCAATCTTTCCTGTACCAGTCAACTGAAATATTAAATAAATTAGGAGAAAAATTAAACTTCGACGCCAGTGAACTTAGTTTAACAAACAGGTCAAAGAAATGTTACTTAATCCAAACGTTCGCAATACTGATATATATTTAATGGCTCGAAGTATATCTTTACATGTTCCCCTAAAAGTACAAATTAAAAACAATTACAAATAAAAATATATTAATACGTTATTGTGACAGTATTGTAACCGATGAAAGTTCATGCCTACGAATTACTGCGTTTATGTGTACATTGTGACCCCTTTGTGAATTTGAGACCTATTCTTTTTATAATACATAAGAAATATACTAATGACTTTGCTTTGTGCAATTTCTCTATTACGATTGTGCTATCAAGCTTAAATTTGTGAACAGACATTGTAAAGCGGGTGGCTGAGGCCTGTGTCAGGCCACGTTCGTCTTTAGTCTCAGCCTGCCCTTGGTTTTTGCCAAGAAATAAAAAATCAATTCAAATTATGGTGCACGGATTCTTGAGCTCTTGCTCAAGAATCCGTGCTCGACGTACGTGATGCCTTTTCTCACCACGGTGCAAACTCCCCTGCCGCTACTGTCGACCGCCGCCCAAAGGCTTGGGGGGCTAGTGTGGGACAGGTAACCCAAAAACGCGACCTTTTCAATGAGGTTCTTTTGCAACAACATGATAATGCTTGGCTTTCTTGATACTTGTCGTAAGCGTTGCTGGAGTACAGCCTTCTTCCCAGCAAAAGCGTTTCAGTTACAATCGTCAGACTAAGAGGAATTTTACTGCAGTTGTGGTTGCGGTGGTTAATGTCCTATCCACGTTTCCTCAGAGTTAGCCATTTGCGGGCCGAAATTCTGAACTGTCCTAAAATACGAAGTTGGCAGGTGTGTGCAAGTGCTCTGAAACAGTCAGTGATTGTCTAATGAACGTCTTGAGAATATACTCTTCAAAGTGGTCGGACCTATCTTCGAGTTTGTCAACTCCATCGCTGAGCGTACGCTCTTTAAAGAAGAGGAGGAGGAATAAACGTCCCTATGAAGACGTTCGCCTTGGGCAAGAGTCCCTATTCCAGGACCCCTTGAAACCGTCCAGCTTCTTGGGCTCTCTTCACCAGCCGAAGCTTGTCATCAGGGTCCGAGCTGGATAGTGCTCACTCCCAGTGCTCAGGGGAGGGGAAGGGCCGCGGGAGTAGGTTAGGGTTTTTATCACAGCCCCACAAAAGGTGGAAAGCGTGCCCGGAGCCTCACAGAAGCGGCATTGCGAGGAGTACAGGGTGGGAGCCAGAATGTGGGCTCTAGTTGGGTAGGGAAAGGTATTGGTTTGGATACCTCGAAGGTGGCGTTCGTGTTCTTTTGTGAGGTTTTTGTGTGGAGGAGGGTACACGGTTCGTTGCAGCGGTAGTGCTGCGTGATTTGCTTGTAGGACAAAAGGGGACAGTCACGCAGCTACTCGCCGAACTCCTGACTAGCCCGGTGTGTCAGATCGCGGGAATGCTGATGGGCAGCTTCGTTGCCAGGCACGTCGGCATGGGCGGGAGCCCAAATAATACTTACGCGGTGTTGTGGAGGATTCTGCAGCAGAATGTTTGTGGCGGGGGGTGAGACGAATCCGCTGTAGAAAGTTCTGCATGCTTGTTGGCAGTCGGTAATAATGATCTCTGCAGGGGTATGAGCAATTGCTAGGGCTATGGACGCTTCTTCTGCCTGCTGTGCATGGGTGGTAAGAATTGATACACTTGTGAGGAGGGCTTGAGCTGTTTAAGAGCTTCAATTGCCCTTCTCTTGGGTGCCGGACCCGCCGCGGCCGCGTTTGCTGCCCTCTGATTCACCTCGACTTCAGATTCATCATCGGTCATTGCCATCTGCCGTGGAGGTGGCATTAAATGCGGCTGCTGTGCCTGCTGTCGCTGTACCTTGGCCGCCATAATTTTCTCGATCTCGGCCATTTCGATATAGATCTTATTGACTGTCGCCTCTTGATCAGTGTTATTCTTCCGCAACGCCTTCTTGGCGTCTCTAAGCGCTTTCATCGTCCCACGTTCGTCTTGAACTTTCCATCCTCCACTTTGCAATGGCGGTGACTGCTGCTGCTGTCGTTGCTGTTGCTGCTGCTCCCTTTTGGCTATCAACTACATTGCTGCGTAAGCCCTGTCGACTCTGTCTTGGTATTGGGATCGGCGCCGGCGGCTGGTGCCTGGTTTCGATTTTTTCTTTCGCTTTTGCCCCTGCGCGAGTGTGATTCGTGAAGAATAGCTGTGCCGCTCGCTCGGCAATGGTCACGGACAACGGTGGAAACTCTCCGGGCGCCAGTTTCTGCTCGACGCGCTGTTCTGCCATCTTGCGTTTCTACTGCCTTCTCGTTACTATGTAGGGAGTCTTGCATTTGTTCTTCCAGTCTATATTGCCCTTTGGGTGTTGCTCCCCGCAAACCTTTAATTTAGGGCTACGCTCGTGCTCGTGGCCTTTAGCAGGGTTGTTGGCCGCACAGTTGAAGAAGTCATACTTTCACATCAGCGTTAGGGCAAACGTCTCTTCTGTGGCCTACTTTGCCGCACTGTTTGCAGACATCGAAATGCTTGCAAAACAGACTACACCTCGTTTATATATAATAGGGCCGTAAAATAGATTATATGAAACTATTTGGCCTTAGAAAACCACAATTACGGCAGTCTTGTTGCCAATGTTTGGCGCACCTTTTGATAATAGGTTTCTTGAGTTACCAATGGTATCGTCAATGTCCTCCGCATTTTCTTTCATTAGAATACCTTGAAAACTTCGTTTGACCCTACCATATGGTGTGGTTTCGTACGCGCCTACCTCGTGCATCTAGTCCCCTAAACGAATAGCCTCGATTTTGGCATAGGACAAAGCGCACCCCTTATCAGAGGTACTCACCACCATGATGATCTGGTTTAGGTTGGGGCAGAAGGTATTCGCCGCACTGTCTCCTCTCGAAACCCTCGCCGCGGCCATGATGGCCGAGGCAACGATCGCAGTTCGCGTTCTTAGATTGTTTAGGCCTCCCTGCGGCCTCATGATCCCTTTGATGCCCTCTCTCCGTAACACGTCTGGCATCCTCGCTGCCCTGGTTGTTGATGCGATCACTTTCTGGCGAAGTTGCCTCTCGTTTTAGGCCTCGACTGGCGGATAATGGCGGGGGTGCCCTCTGTGCCAGCCGGCGGCCCACGTGCGACCCGCCGGAACTCCCATTAAATTCTTCAGAGGAAATTGTCTTACATTGAACGTCAATGCGCATCTGGCGGCCATGCCGCTGAGGTCGGGGGTTGTTAACTCATGCGAAGATAAGGTCGTCTCCATCTCGCAAGCCATGATGCCGTAGTTCTTCACCACGCCAGGGCAGAGGCCCGACCGGCCTGGTCCTAGCACGCCGAAGTCCTCGGCCATTCGGCTACGCTTAGCGGAAGGCCACCGCCGCTGTGAAAACAAAGTGCGCGTAAATCACCAAGAATCTGGTGCCCGTCAATGCCAAGGTACCGTTACGCGCACATGGGTATTCATTGTAGCATGGTAACTGCTCTTTAACAGTGCTATGGAGACAAAAACAGAATGCCTATACAAATCTTTTCGCATTTCTGGGCTGGGGACAGCGGTATTTGTCAATACCATTGACAGTATGCCCTGCGCACTGCTCAGACACTCACCGTTGGTATAGCGAGAAACCGAGATGTAGGGGCTGGTTGTTCCGGCATATTCGGAAAACGGGAAGATGACGTGCTCTGCAGTTTCGCTGTTCTCCAAATTCCTGTGTGAAGTTCCGAATAACCATGTACGCAATCTAACCATTACTTATATATATTGTCTTAAGTTGCCTGCGCGAGAAATTTTAGCTGTAAGGCTAATGTGTTTTAAGTGATCATCTAAACGACTCCTAGATACTAGATATTTACTACCTGAACGACTGTGGCTATTGCATTGCATTCACGAATAGTTCGGGTCCACCCCGTCGTCGAGTGCTATGTGCTTCTTACGCGAATAGACAGGCGGAAAGGAATACGGCGGTGCCCCAGGTTAATGATCCATCAGAAAATTTAGGTGGCCGCAACGGTGTGGCTACTAAACGTCTCGCTCGTTTTCCGAGCCACATTGTGGATCGTGACAATACGATAGCTACGTAGAATTGCCTTATTGTTAGCAAGAAATGAATCATGAAGCAAGAAATTTGGCATGAAGAGTTCTACTCACGTAAGTCCTCCGCACACACTCTGAACAAGAATGCTGGTATGGCCCACGAAGCGGTTCGAACCGGCGCAGGCCGTGGAAGCAGCAGCACCTCTTCGCTTCTGACTATAATCAAGGCAATCCCAAAAAATATGGTAATCATGAAAGAGAGTGGATGATAGTGTGGTGAAAAGTTTGCTAGGGATTGTCAGGCGAGGGAATTTTCCAAAGTGGTGATGAAATTATTGCCGCGATTCTAAGGCTACATTTATCTACGCCGACAGGCCGTGGAGGCAGCAGGGCACACCACCACCAGCTGCAGTGTTTCCAGAACTATGTCGAACAATCCATCCAAAACAAGTCCAGAAAACGTATAAAATCTCCAAAACATTTTCTGAAATACGCCAATACATCGGATGATCAGCGTGTGTGTGTGAAAGTGTGTATTTAAAATATACCGAGCAGCGAGAAGCAATTCACTGAGCCGAAATAGACCAGAGAATGTTCGTGTTTTTTTAAGTCCTGACATCTTATTGTGGAGCACTGAAACATTCATCCGAAAGAAAAATAAAAGGTACGCAGAAGATGCTGCATAAAATGACAATTCCTAAACTTAGTGGTTATATAGAATAAACTAATTGATATATTTTAAGATGCTGCATAAAACGACCATTCCTAAACTTAGTGGTTATATAGAATAAACTAATTGATATATTTTACAAATTAGACGACTACCACTCTTGGCATGAATATGAAACATAAAATTACGAGTGTTTAATATTGCGGTGGTTGATAAAGACTAGGAGAAATTGTTGCACCCTACAGGTAGTTTAAGAGAGTTCAACGCTAGTCTGCCCTTCTTGAAATGTCATAGACGCTCGAGTCACGGCCCGGTGGTTAAAAACAGGCCCACTTCACCCCGAGTAGTGCGAGTGGCGCTGGATACCGCCCCCAAGTGGAGAAAACAAAATACCTTAACATAAATACATATGAAGGAGGAGGAAACCCCCCCCCCCCCCGGTAGCGTAATTTTCATCGCACCAGACGTGCATTTTGGAGGTCGACGGTGCGGATCCCACCAGGTGGCATTTTTGCTCAAGTCTCTTTCTGTCCTTGGAAATACTTCATCTGTTTCAATGGCCTACCGTATTATCACCCTTGCTTTCCAAGGCATTGGTGATTGTCAACCCTTATTTCTGTCATATATACGTATACATATAATATATACGCAAACACACAAACAGCCTTTTTGCGGCAGCAGCCGAGGGCAAGGCTGTCTTTGCCAGAGACTTCACTCGGCTGGCGCCAGGCCCGGCAACTTGCTTGCCGCCGCCCTCACACGTAACATTAAAAATTCTGCAGAACGTACAGGTTTGCGCAGAAGTAAAGAGGGCACAGTTGCGGTTGCCGAACTGCATCGCTGCGCCGCGTATGGGCGCCGACGGCAACCAAGGAACGCCGGTCTAAGAGTGTGTTCGCACTGCCCCCGCCACCCTATCTGATATGCTTAATCGCCGCTCTGCTGGCGTGTAATGCTGCGTGTGACAGTCTTCAAAAGACAGCGCTGGGCTATAGAGGGGCGCTGGTTGCATTGCGCTCACAGGCATCAGCAGCGACAGAATCTGCCGCTGTTGAGCTAGACGAAGCTGCGGCCGCGAGGACACGTGCCTTGTTGCGCGCTCTAAATGGCGGCATGAAATTATAGGCCACTCCGGTTTTCTATAGCAAGTCATTGCGATATGATATATTGTCAGCCGTCAACAAATTTGCTTTGGACAATATAGAATGCATATTCACAGAAATTGTTGTTATTCGGGAAAAAGAAATCTTGCTTCCAACATTGCTTTTTTTTTAATTTGGGTTTCTCCCAAGTTACCGCTGCCCCTCAGTTAAGGTCTGTTCTGAAGAAAGGAAAATACAAAATGTCTACGCGGTGGAAATTTTGTGTTAAAGAACGCTGTAAGAAATAGATGCAATTGTTGTCTTCTATTGCAGCGGGCCTCATAGGGCGCATATTTTGTTGTCACATTAAACCGACGTTGTTATTTTTAACGAGCAACTTCCATTAGTTCTGTAAATGTTGCGGCTTTAAATTATCCCCCGTTGAAAAAAAGATGGCTTCACCGCAAGAGAACCATGTCTTGCAAAGAAGCGCCGTCAGGGCTCCTAATGAGCGATGGCGAGTATAGTCATGACCGATGACCATACTCCTCATCCGTCATTTTGGTACAAAATCTTATAACGGCTTCACTCCTCAACGTGGCCAGAGGGTTATTGCGACAACAAAATATGCGCCCTATAAGTCTTGCTGTGATAGAAAACTACGATTGTATTCTTTAGGCGTTCTTTAATACAGAATTTCCACCGTATGGACATTTTTTATTTCCCTTTCTTCAGAACAGACCTGCACTGAGTGGTAGCACTAACTTGGGACAAACCCAAAATCAGAAAAAAATGTTGTAAGCGAGGTTTTTTTTTTTGTACAACGAAAGTGTCTGTGAATATTCTTTCTATATTGTCCAGGACAATTTTGTTGCCGGCTTACAATGAATTATATCGCAAAGACATGCCAAGCCGCAGCGGCGTACAATTTTATGCCACCCTTTACAGCGCGCAACAACAAAGCACGTTTCCGAGAGCGCGTAGCTTCGTCCATCTCAACAGCGGCGTATTCGGATGCCGCTAATGCCTGTGAGCACAATGCAACCAGCGCCCCTCTATTGGCGGTGAGCGCGACCACGGGCGGCGCTGCGGAGCGCGCCTTCGTGACGTCAGCTTAGGGATTCTTGCATTTGTCGTCTGCTTCACTCGGGTTTGCTCTCTCTGCTGTTTCTTTGCGCGCGGTTGAGATTTTGTGCTTGTCCGCAGCAGATATCGCGTATGCGTAACTTTTTTTTCGTAACAAAAGACTTAAAATAGCGTAAACCAGCTCAAGGCGTGATTTTAGGTATAGTTTTTGATACCGCTCCGGAAATAAACATTGCCGGCGTCGCCCATGCATTGCTGCGAAGGTGGTCCTGTGCGGAGCGCGAAGAGTCGGAGCTGGGCGTCAGCCTCTGTGTTCAGCAGTCTTTCGAACAAAGGTAACAGCCGGAGTCTGACAACCGACAACAGCTAAAATGGAAGACCAAAACAAATTCCGGGCCTTTGGGGCTGTCGGCTTTGGCAGAAGGCATTACGATTCCAGCTAATCGTATGTAAGGTAAAACAGATTTGGCAACCTTGCCTAACGCTCGAAACTATTGTATCAAGTCACTTCACATTGTCACGGCATGAAAGTGTGCCGACATGCACTATGGGGCACAAATATTGTAGATTGATTTCCAAATAACCTGCTGTTTGTATAGGCGCGTGCTGGTTTTATACCAGGCTTCTAACCAGTATGCAGGCTTGTTGAGCGAAACGAGTAACCTGTATGGCAAACATACAGTAAGACTATGTTTGTTCAGATTTGGAGGGATATTTCGGTACATTTGCCACAGTCATACCATCCCAATATTCAGATAGGCGTTATAGTAAAACTGCACTCAAGAGGAGGAGGACCAGGATGAGGAGAAAACTTTAACAGTAAAATCGAGCTGGTTAGTGGGCAGGCTCCTCAATCCAAGACGAGAGAGTAAGATTCATTCTTCAATTCACCGAATGTCATCCCGAGTAGTCCAGGATTTGTTCTTTGCGACTGAAGGGGTTGGAAAACAATAAAGAGCTGTCTGGACATATTCATTGGTTTCGAATTGTGTTATACTGAAAATTGGCATGTATACTATTTATTGCGTTCTTTAGCAAGTAGTTTTCAACACCGTAATCATGTCATAACTTTTCGGGTTGAGATTGAGTTCATTACGATAACGACGGTTCGATAGAAATTAGGTCACAAAAGCCGCCTTCGAGTACTGTGGACAACGTTATCTGCGCCGTAGCACAAATCTTATTGCATTGCATATTCACACGAACTTTGTGAGCCTCGCAAACATCCCCAAACCTCCTAGGACGTTTGGGACGGTGGAGAAAAATGAATGCGTTGGGCACAGAAAAAAAAACAACATTCATCTAACAACAACGAAAGAAATAGAAAACACCCGTTTTATTTCCTGCTGTGCGTCCCGCTGCTTGATGCGTAGCATTAGACTGTTGAGTTCTCATAAGTGCATCTCAGAAATAGTTAAGGGAAGCCTACGCATTTTGAATACTTATCGAGGAGCTCTCAGCACTAAAACTCGCAAATACGCTAGATAGGACGAGTTACACACGATCGTCTGAGAGATGCTCTCTGAAAGTCGTTCTCTCTCTCCTCGTGTGTTGTGTAAACTTGGGCGGGATAAAGCTTGAAATTATTCAGAGCTGCCAGAATCTGATTGAAAACACGCTTTTTAAAGCCCCAAAGCATCAAAGCGGGCGATTTCTAGCAAAGGCACTGCTGCCAGTCACAACCGGACGACCGCGGCGCGGGTGTAGCAGCGGCACGAGCAGACGACAGCGGAGCGGGTCCCTAAGCTGACGTCAGATCCAGGGGGCGCCACTCAAACATCTCACCGCCAATAGCCTAGCGCTGCTTTTTAAATGCAGAGCATTTCTTCAACTCGCACTGTCACCCGTCGTCCCTCGGCGTTGTCCGCTCTCAACAACAGGTGCGGGCGCGCATGCGCGTGCTCCGGCGCTGAAAGAGGCGTTTCAGCATCAGGTGCTACCTCCTCTCCCTCTACTCCGCGCGCTAAGGCAGCGGCGAAGCGTCAGCGTCGAGCGGCCGATCCCGAGCGTGGAGAACGAGAGGCCGCAGCCAGTCGTCAGCGTCGAGCTACGGATCCATCGAATCGAGAGCGAGACACGGCTTCGAAACGTCAGCGGCGAGCGGCGGACCCCGCGTTACGAGAACGAGATGCCGTGGTCGGCCTTGTTGACGTAGTCCACGACGTACGCCGCGCAAGCGTAGTGGTCGAGGATGATCTGCAGGTCCATGTTGGAGTCGAGAACCCTTCCGATCCACGGGTTGAACGCGTTCATGCGCTTCTCGGCGGGGGTCCTCGCGTGAAGCACGCACGGACGCGACGCGCCAGCCCGCAGAATATCCGAGTACTCCTCCCCGGTCCCCACGTCGCAGGCGCGCAGGAACTCGTCCAAGCTCGCAAACTCTCCGTGCTCCAACGCCTCGTGCATTTCGTCGTACTTGGCCTTCAAGCGCCGTCGACGCACCCGTACGACAACAACTACAACTACCACCGCCAACTACCGCAACGTACGCCACGTGACAACCCCCAATGCTCTGCATTTACTCGTGTCCCTCGCGCGGGGGCATGCGAGGGGGGCACTTTTTCGACGTACTGAACAAGGCATTCGATGCTTCTTTAATTCCGGCCTATCTTAGTCTGTAGGAAAGGGACACAGAAACCGCTTTGTACTGAACAATTTCATGGCGAATATTTCCAGGCATTCCACACCCAATGGTAATTAAAAGAAAAGCTCCTTTATGGGCTTCGTTATGAGCTCTGTCTAAGACACCTTAACTGCGGGACTGAAATAGCGATGCTTTGTAAGATTTTGTAACCGAGTAACTGCGCCGCGAGGAGTATTTCCATTGGTTACTGAGGCATTCCTTATACGTATACACACAGACTATGCTAAAAAAACGCAATCAATAATTTCGGGGTATGCTTAAAGAGTGTTCAGAATGCGATGACGAAATCGTAGTTGCAACTTCTGCTGATCTGTGGATGAATTGTTCATGTTGCTCTTGCGGGGCTGCTGCCACAGCTTCATATATGACCCCTTCCTCCCCAGAGTGATGACGGCGAGCGGAATTTATAGGTCTGCTTGCCCGTTTCGTCACGGCGTAACTTCTCGTACTTCCCCACCCGCGATTAGGGTCTGCTCTGTGGTCAATCATAGAGACGTGTGCTGAAGCTCTGAAACCACAGGCCACCAGTACAAAGCGCGTCCAGAAGGTTTTGAAGACCGCCACGCCCAGCGTTGCACGCCAGCAGAGCGACGATTAGGCATATCAGATAGGGCGGCGGGGGCAGTGCGAACCCACTCTTTAGACCGGCGCTCCTTGGTTGCTGTCGGGGCCCATACGCGGCGCAGCAATGCAGTTCGGCCATCCACCGCTCCCCCGCTCTGTTTACTTGTGCGTGGACCTGTACATTGGTTGTCCATATGTGATGAAGATGCATAACGGGGAAGTGGTGCGTGTTTGAGCAACGATACGAACAACGACCCTCAATCCACAATGGACACTCAGAGTAACAGTGTATATATAAATAATGAATTGGGCCGAGGGTTTCCTCGGTTTGCATAGAGAGCGCCATTGAAAACTTCCTTATGGTCGACAGATAATATTCGTTTGGCAATGCGCTTTTTTGTTTTTGAGCGAGAATTCTTTAAAGTTCAGATTATCTTGTTTGGCCTCAGTGTTGCAACCGCATGTCTGTTAATAACTTCGGCGGAATTGAAAACCTCTGGGCAAACATTGTAACGCTGGGGTTGGAACTAGCGTTTTCTATGGCAGATAGACGTATCCCAAACATAGCGACGTATAGAATCGCAGCAAAAATGAGGACAGGAACACAGAAGACGACACACAGAGCGCTAACTTCAACTTTAATGACACAAAAAAAAAACCCGTACGTGGGCCAGTCGGGCAGATGCTTGAACGAAAGCTTAAAGGAGCATAGCTACAAAGTTCGTAATCAGAATGGGGGCTTTCTTGAATTGTACTGCATAGCGTGTGACTGTTCTTCTCCCCTCTTTGAAAAATGTGTTGCTGTGGCCAAGCACCGATACCCCCTTACACGCGAAATTTTGGAAGCGAAAACTATCGCTGATTTGGGGGATCGTTGCGTTTCGAAGCCGTGGGTTACGCTCGTGCCCAAAGAGTTAGATTTTTTCAGGTCAGATTCATGAATTCTTGTCCAAACCCGCCGCGGTGGCTCAGTGGCTAAGGCGTTGCGCTGCTGAGCACGAGGTCGAGGGTTCGATTCCCTGCCGCGGCGGCCGCTTTTCTGATGAAGGCGAAAAGCAAAAACGCCCGTGTGTACGAGATTTCGGCGCACGTTAAAGATCCCCAGGTGGTCAAAATTAATCCGGAGCCCTCCACTACGGCGCGCCTCATCGCCTGCGTTGCGTCGGCGCGTTAAACACTACAATCAATCAATCATTTTTTGTCCAGAGCATGTGTCTTTTGCGCATGCGTCTTCTGCTCGCTCTTGCGTGAATTTGGCATTTTCTATTTTAATTTTTTTATTCTTTCTTTTTTATCGTTTTTTTGGCGTACTTGTATTGTGATACTTTTATCGTTTTTTGACAATGTTAAACTTCCGCAGTTTTATTTTTTTGTGTTGTTGTGATATTGCCTACATCCTGGTTCGTTTAAATGCGGTATGTTGGCTGATAAGGGCATTATACATGTGGTGGTTGGGTTTTTTTGTGTGATTAAAGTTGGAAGTTAGTGCCCTGCGTGTCGTTTTCTGTGTTCCTGTCCTCGTCTTTGCTGCGCTTAGATATGTCACTATGTACCAACTCGCCCACACGAATACTCTCCCAAGCAATGCACCATGCAGGAAGTCCCTTTCGTCACAATTGTCAATTATGGGCAGCAATATGTGACATGATGCGACTGATGGGCCACCGAGGAAAAAAATGCCCCGAGAAACGGGACAGGAGTAAAGAAAGACCGACAATTTAATATGAATGTGCTTGAGAAATTGACAAGGAACTCTAAGGGCACACGAGTACAGAAGTAGAAATTTTTTGCGGCGTTCCACATGTTGCATTCGACAAAACGGTTTGCTTCTTTTGCTAATAATTACAATAATGACTATGGTAGTGAAATCTTGAAATTTTCATAAAATGCGTGAAGAGCTTTTCGTAGCGTACAAAGGGGTAGGATTCACTTTTGCAGCTGTTCTGTCGTGCTACAGATGACGATTGCCATTATGGAGGAAGTTTCAGTAGTCTGATGTGTTGCCTGCTGCCCTTTCCATAACATAAATCGATGTGTACTTTATCCTCCTTATCAAAAAAAAATAGGAAACCGAGAGAACCCGGGAAAGTCTGTCGAAGCCCGCGCTCTATGACTATTGCATTTCCTTCGAGAAAAGATTAAAGTATGGGGCCAAAAATGTTTCCTAAAATTTTACAATGCCGTTTTGAAAGCGTGTAGTATTCTGCTCTCTATCACGAATTGTTAGTACGAAATTTTTTTTGAGGCTCAGCTTAATTTGCAGAGCCTCGGCCTGTTGCTGTCAAGGCGACCTACACCCCCACGGCCAGGCTTCATGACGGTGCGGGTTGAAGACGTTCCCCTACGTGTGTTGACGTTGACGGCCATCGGGTGCGCATCGCTGACTCTGCTAACCGGTCTGCTGGTCTACGTGGTCATCAGCGGGCCTGGGTACCTAGTGTGTCAAAACACCGTGTGCACGTTATACAGCAATCTTCTAGCGCACACACTGGCTCCATTACAAAACCCCTGCAACGACTTTCACCATTTCGTCTGCGGAGGATGGGAAGCCAACAACAAGCTGTCGCTTCACAAATATGTTTTCGAAAGGTGAGAGTCCGTTTCTAGCCATTAAACTCAAGCTCTAATTCGGAATCCTTCGGAAACGTTGTAGAGTTAATTCCAATTTTAATAACATACGCAAACGGAACGAGAAAGAACACACATTTGTCCCCTAGTTTTGCGCTGCTTACTTTTTTTTGAATGTGAACATCTTCGACAGAACTCTGTCTGGTTGGGTTAAACTTGAAGAGGCGAATACACAAACCAAGGGCGTTTATTCAAAGCGGTCCCTTGTTTTTGTCACAATCATTTTGTATGCCGACGGAGCTTATTTAGGCTTTACTAATCTTCGGTAATCTTAGGCATAAGGCTAACCTTGGCTAAGCCTAATAGTTGGCCTTGCTGCACGTGTGGGAATCATTTATACTTCCTGAGAGCATTTCCAATTCCGCGTCGCCTGCTCGAGAAATCTTTCCTTCGTGAGCTAGATTGCTCAAACTCGTGCAACAACAAAGTTGTGTAAGTCTGATTTTAGGCTTCGTGATAGCCTGAGCGAAATAAATACACGAACTGCCGATGGGGCCAGATCGTCTGAAAGACAGGTCCAACTTAGCAGCAGAAATAATCACGTGAGCTTCGACAGGGTACAAAAAGCTGCAAACCTTTTGTGGTATACTTTCCGGTCATGATCAATCAAGATGTCTTTCCCAGGGCATATGTCGCTATTCAAGTTTTTTATTCATGTTGCGCAGTTTCGAGAAGCCGCCCTGCTCCCGCCTAAATCAAGAACCTAATTACGAGCCCTCAACAAGTGATACTTTTGGAACTAATAGGCCTCAGATGACGATGATGTACTCAGAAAAATTCACCTCTGCAAATATTTGAGCGTGAGCAAATGTCAAAGAAAGCGTTCTGGGAAGTGCTGATAGTACAACTGATACACGCCCACTGACTGAGGAGTGGAGGGTTAATTTCTGAGCGTTAACTCAGGAAGCTGCTTACCACACGGGAAACTGGGAGTCTTTATCACCAGGAGGACGTGCTGGGGGAATAGGCACACGCAGCAAACACAGGCAACGCAAACAAAACACCTAAAGGGGCCATGCAGATGCTTTATTAAAAGATTTCGTTTTTTATATTGCCCTCAGCGCTTGTCCGGCTGCAAACGATTCTTTATTCACAGAGGAATTCAACATTACAAGACAAACTTTTAATTCTCTCGGTAAATTCCGTGTATTCGGGATATCAACAACGAGGAATCCAGAGCATGAACTCAAAACTAAAAAAAAACCTGCTGACTATTGCTGGTACCATCTCACACGAATACTTAACCACCTTGTTTCTTGTTTATCTTGTTTATCGCCCACTTTCACTGATGGTTCTGCAATACCGCTGAAGAGCCACGGTTCGACCTTTGCTTCTGTTCGGGCTTTTATACCTGCCGTATTTTTTTAGGATTCATACTAACCGTTTTTTGCAACTTAACCAATCAGTCGACAAATATGGCCATGTAAGTGAACGTGCTGCATATGTCAGTTTGGAATTGTTGTTTCAGACAAGCCCAGTGCGTCCGACTGCTGTGTAAGGCAGTGTCAGCCTGCAACGTGTCGCTCTAACTGCTTCGGTATTTCCGCGTTAGTTCAGACTTTATTCTTCACCCCACAATTTTTACTGCTATAAAAATAGGGTGCCGTAAATATGAGCGCAAATAGCTCGATCGGATAACTTAAAAGCCCTGCCTAATTTGCATTTGCTTTTGCCGACAAAAGCCAATCGCACAGCAGGGCATATGACGTCATAGGTTCTGTTGCAGGAGAGGCGGTTGGAGATGGCGTGGCTATTCCATTTTCCCCTAATTATGTAGCTTATCTGAGCGAAGCTTACGTTAAAATTCGGGTCAGTATGATTCTAACGACGCAATCTTTCTAATGAACAAAACTTGTCTTTTGGCTGCCTTTTAAAGGCATAATAGTACCTTTCCCCGGGAACACAACAACTTCATACGCGTATGAAACTCTCTCTTAAAATTTGCAACAGATTTCGTGCAATCCGCTTTTTGAGCAACTGCAACAAATCGTACCTTAATTTTTTTTAAACGCCAGACTTCGCAAACACGCAAATGACGTGTCATAGAATTTACATGGAAACGTGGCTGCCGAATCAGAACGTATACATGCGGGACGACCGAAAAAAGGTACCACAGGAACAAATTGTGATCACAAATTTAGTAACTAATGACTTAGTATGGTATTTATTAACTGTGTATTATAATGTGACAAATTTATTAGTATTGTTATAAGCTTTCTGATCTGAATTTTCGCTGAGCAGGTTGTGGCATAATGTGATTTGTTTAGCTTTTTCTTCGTCACATATCACATTATGAATGTTGCTGCTAGAGAAATACACATAAAGTTCCGTGACTTCTTGTTTTATTCGATCTCAGGTTCCTCCAGAAGGCGTCCAGGATGGCAGCCAACCCTGTATTCCATCAAGACAAACAAAGCGCGGTGCAGAAGGCCGCAGTGTTCTACCAGTCCTGTTACGCTGTGCTAAAGGACGACCTGAACCATCTTCAAGTGGTAAAGGATTCGCTCTTGGACTTCGGAATTGTTTGGCCGGTGCTCAGCAACCAGTCGAACGTCTTGAAAATACTGTTTTCTGTCGCCTCGGCGTGGAACTGGGGAAGTCCCTTGCACGTCTTCCTGAATAGGCCTGGAATAATCGAAGCTAAGCCTGCAGTACTTTTCGGAGTAACAATGAAGAAGACTAAAACCATGCTCGAGAAAGCGCCGGAGAAGGCTTACTACCAGAGATATTTTGAGAAACTCGTCGAAGACTTGGCTATACCAGGATCTGAGGTAGGAAATTTGTAAATTATTGCGAATAAAATGCGCCTAGAAAAAGCAGGCACTTCGGAAACACAAAAATAAATTCTAACACGACAATTGTTATGCACCATACCATATTAAAAATATTTCTGGGGATGCTAAACCTTTCATGAACACCCAAAAAAGCGAGATTTTGAGTGCTTCAATTAAAACATTTTTTCTCGATTGAGCTATTCGTCACATTTAGCATTGCTCTGCATGATATGGTAGCATATAGATTGCTCTTTCAAACACATAACAGTGATTTGAAAGGCAGAAATATTTACAGTGTATTGACCAAATCAGCTAAAAAATGGCGAAAAAACAAACTGTATGTATGGGTGATTGTTCGGGCCTTAAAATATTTTACGCATTCTAAGATATACACGTTATCACTACGTTCTTATGCTATCAATAAGTATATACATCAACGCTGTACATAAATTCTTAGATTTTTGCGGGTTCACTAAGCTATCGGGCTTGACGGCTGTGCCGTTCAGCGAAGCAGCTCGAGAGTAAGTCGGTCTCTCTAGACTATTCACGCAACCATAACTGCTTGCGTTGTAACACAAAATCATTATACCATCAGCACTAGAAAGCTTTAAAAAATCCACAGTTCTTGAGACGCAGAGCGGGTAGCTCCACAGCGCTAATTTGCCACGAGCGACAGGCTATCTCCCTGCCGCAGGTTGTCCAGAGCACACACATAACAGTAATACTGCAGTTGCCCGACAGGAAGCAAGTTTTATTTATGAATACAATATGAAGTCAAAAGCGAACCTTATCTGTCACAACCTGTCGAAGTCGGAGGCCGTCGAATGGAAACGCCTTCGTCAGAACTAAAGTGTGACGAATCCATATCCTTGCAGGAGTTATCACTGCTGCGAGGGTAAAAAAAAAAATCAGCAGCAGCAGCGCCCTAAGTCTCTGAAAGAGCTATTCCCTTTTGCGCAACGAGCACCGAAGCAGGACGCCATTTTCGCGGCACTCGCATCTTCCTTGGGTTCAAATTTCACTTACGACACCGTCCACGTTCGCAAAAGAGAAACAGACAATATTGAAATTGAGAAATCAGTTGTCAGTAAATACGCCAGATGGCGTTAGTCATCCGAAAAGCACCGCTTTCAGCTTTTGCGGGATGTTTGAAAATCATCGTTCACACGTGAACGATGGCTTATGGCGTAGTGACGAAACATTTAATATGAGTACACCTGTTTACTCCATCTTCCACACACACACACACACACAAACACAAATACACACACACACACACACGCACACGCACCCGCACACACACACACACGCGCACATACACACACACACGCACACACACACACGCGCACACACACACACACAAACACACACACAAACACACACACACAAACACACACACACATGCGCGCACACACACGCACACAAACATACACACACGCGCGCACACACACACACAAACACACACACACATGCACACATGCGCACATACACACACACGCACACACACACACACGCACACACACACACACATCCACACACATGCAAACACACACACAAGCACACACACATGCGCACACACACACACACAAACACACACACATGCCCACATACACACACACACACAAACACACACACACACAAACACACACAAACACACACACGCACACACACACACACACGCACGGACACAGACACACACGCACACGCACAGGCACACGTGCGCTCCCACAGGCACATGCACGCAGGCACACAAACACACACACACGCGCGCGAGCGAGAGTGCGTGCACGCACAGGCACACGCACACACATACACACACACGCACACGCGCACAAGCGCGCACACTTTCCCGGCTCATTATTGTGGGCAACCCTATCGGGCTCCGGTTGACACAAGGAATCGCTCCTCTTAATAATGGGATCATCCTCTCATACACGAAACATGAACATGGCATTATTCACTGCTGTTAATTCCGCCCTTTTCTTCTAAATGAAAACTAGATCTTCATCGGCCTCAACATTTCGCTAGTCGCTCTGTTAGGTAGCGCAATGCGCTAACAATACAGATGGGATACTGCCTCTCCAACCCAGGATTTATTCGCTGTTACGCGTGTCGTCCACTACGATCAGACTCCTCATGGTGAGATGCCCAAGAATGCGGTTGCGAGTAAGAGCGGCCTGGTTTATTTCAGTTTTGCTTTCCCGAACACAATCAGTTGTTTGTTTTGGCTCCATCTAATGTCAGGAACGGTGAAGGTAGCTTTCGCGATTAATGCGCAAAGGAAGAATTTTCTTTTTTCTTTTTACCCACAAACAAAAGTAAAGAAAGCTTCCACTCAGAAAATAGAATAATGTTAAAGGAAAAAATGAATACCAAGCATAAAAAGGCTATTGTAATCAGCCCAACAAAGAAAATCACTTGAAGTTTTGAGTTTTACACAGCCGGTATACTTGTTTGTAAGTTAGTAAACAGCCGGTATATTCTTTTCCTTAGCAGACATATTTCGTAAGAGTGCACCAAGGTCGAGGGTGGGCTAGTTGGTGCACATTCACTAAGGAAAAAAATGCAATTTTAACTAGAAGAAAGACGCACACGTGGTGGGTGCCTGTGTAGTTCCGTTATGTTTAGCTCTTCAGTAAACATTTTGTACAAGTTTTGAAAGCGACGTAATCGCTGTTGTTTTAGATGCGACTGCATCTCTTTCACTCGCCTTGTCCCTCCATATGGCGTTGTTGTCCGTCCACACCGCTCCTCCTACACTATAAAAAAACCCCCAAGCATTCCACTTAGAGAGACTGACCAAGATTGGCCAATAAAACATAATAATAATCATAAAACATAATAATCATACGTGTTCCCGACACGTTTCACCTGATTTCAGAATCAATACAACAGAAACACCCAGTGAACCCCACGATGCGTCGCATCGACACAGGGTTCCCCTCGCGGGGAGGTGGGCGCAATTTTACCAACAAACCATACAATAAAAGCTCTCTGAGAAGTTCTAGCACATGAAGTTTTGAAGGTTTTTATACAAGAATTGTTTGCATGGAAATGGTGCATCTTTTGATTGTTAGACAATGACTGCTTTAAGGTGCACTTTAGTTACCCTTTTACCTATCAACATTGCGTTTTTTGTTGACACGGCTTCTCAGCAGATCCATGATTAGTACATAATTACTTATTTTCTTCATCTGGAGACAGGGTAGCATTATGAAATCATTTGAATATTGCAGTGCACAGTCTAAGAGCATGTGTTTTTTTATAAGGAGATACAGCCTGAGGAAATAAAAAACGGTTAGAAGAAACGAACTTTTTCAGAAGAGGGAGGCATTCCCATTTAACGGCGAACTCACTTTTTCACTGTAATATTGTTTGTTGATGCCACACGAATTCCGTAATTCTGCATATTTCATTACTCGTGCGTTCATTCTATTTTGTTTTTCTTTCGACAGGTGCAATCTTACGCAGAACACAGAAATATTGAGTCTAGGATGCTTGAACGTCTACAGAATATCTATTGGATGAAGAATTGGACTACAGCGACAAACGTCACTGTTGAAGAAGTCATCACTCTGTCCAACAACTCGATAGAAAGATACGCCTGGAACGAACAGCTGAGCGCACACTTTAACACCACGTCTGAAGGTTTCCGTGGCTACTCCTTTACGATATACAACACCGAGTTTTTTAGTGCTTTCTTTCAGGTGCTCTTGAGCGATGGAGAGGCTACTTTAGCCTACTTTATGGGATGGTGCATTGTCCAGGTGGTGTCTCAACTAGCAACTAAGGACCTTATTCAGCACTCTTACACAAGTGATTACGAAGCGACAACGGGCCATGAAGAACTTTGTGCAACAATAACCCTGAGCTACATGGGTCTTCCTTTCTACGCGGGCTACGTTAGACGTTATGTTCAGCCTCTAACTGTCAGCCGCGCTTATAGTATATTCGAAAACACCAGGGCCGCCTTTAGCGCAGCCCTTGAAATATCCAAACTAAAGACGCTTCTGCCACAACTGAATGCTCTGCGCATAGGCGGCGAAACAAGTATATTGGAGTTAGTGAGAGAGCACAACGCAGATGCTCTTGACAGCATGTATAAACAGTTCCCCAACATGAAGGAAAGCGTCTGGCACAACATCCCTGCAGCGACGAATGCAAGACGAGCAATGGAGGTGAACGAATCATTGCTGGATTACCTCGATGACGATCTGCAGCCCGTCTACAGACAAAGAAAGCAGTACTTCGAGCTTCTCCCAATTGCATTCGAGACACCTTTTTACGATGACGATGTTATTCCCGCAGCAAGCTACGGTGCCCTTGGAAGCGAAATGGCATCTGGTTTGGCAGCGCACATCTTCAAACTGATTATTTTGTCTGGGAATGACACGTCTGCGATGCTGGACAGCAAGGCATCTTGCCTTACGTCTTCACAAACAAATTCAACAGCCGGAAGTCATGCTTTGTGGGACAAGAAAAAATTCGAACTGCTTGTGCGCTCTACTGCATTGCGGATGACACACCACGCCTATTTTACTGGGGACAGAATTTGGAGGGATTACCGGCTCAGCGGCTACACTCACCTGACGGATAGGCAACTGTTGTTCATCTTCTCGTGTCTCTTACAGTGTGGAAAGCCGGATGCTAAGTTTAATTGCAATGGTCCAGTCGAAGCCTTCAGGAGCTTTGGAACCACGTTTAGTTGTGCTCCTGGAGATCCAATGTACAGCGGACGGGATTGTGACGTGCTTATTTAAGTAGAAACTTTCACCAGCGCAATTTTATATGTGGCAATGATGATTACTTTTTAAGGTAGTTAAAGCGCCTGAAAAGGCATAGACACTTCCCACGCCATACCCATTTTAAAAAATGTCGTTTATGTACACAGAGAACAATTTGTAAAATCAGAAAAATATTTTGAGGTAGGTTTGCAATGCGGGGCGTGTTAATGTGGTACCCCGAGGAGTTGCAATAACCGTGGTTAGCCACTCCGTATTTTCTGAGCCTCGTTTTTAGACATGTATCGCAACGACTTTTGCTGCCATAAAATATATTTTTATCCTAATGATGTGTAAAGTGGTTTCGCATTGCGCAGGAACAATGGTACTCTACAAATATGTCGGGTGCTTTTTTAACCACCCGCAATAGTCTGAGTTGTGGAGATGCGCTTGAACGGCTCTGACACCGAGTTTTTTTTATTTTTTTATCTACAAAATTTCGTCTGAGAAATCTTTAAATTACAACTTTTTCTCACCTGCGCCCCTCTGCAGGCGCAGGTTCTCTCAGCAACTAAACTATCTAGTTCCATTCTTGGTGGCGCATACTTATTTGACGTATTTACCGGAAGTCGCGACATTTAAGAAGACCCGTCGGATATACAAAAACGTACAAAAACTATAAATTCGGAACGTCAAAGTTTTAATAATGTACGTACAAGAGTGCACTGGAGCCACACTGAACCCTGATTTTACACAAGCTCCGGGGTGTGCCAATGTGCTTTCTGAGAAAATTCCCGCTTTAAGACGAAAGAATTAAGAGGACAAAACGGCGCATACGCGGTCTACAAGAAACTATCCCGGTTGTCGTAATTCGCGGTGAAATACAAAAGTGGAAAAACGGACGGAATCTTGTGGTGGCGTAGGTTTTAACTAATTTTTCTGAGGCTTCCCCACCAAAGCACTTAAGGAGGCGTAGTGCTAGGACGTTTTTGTTTTAAACATAAGTGCATGCTTGAAATATGTTCGCGTTTAATCGTGCGGTTCAAGAATAATTGCCAAATCGTTTACGCATAAGGCATGCCTTACAACAGGCAAATGTTGAGAGAGAGAGAGAGAGAGAGAGAGAGAGAGAGCTAGAGAGAAATACAAAGAGAGAAAGAGAAACAGGGACAGAGACAGATGGAGAGACGAGGAGAGACAAGAACGGGGAGTGACAGACAGAGAATGAGCACTGGCTGCGTCGACAGTCGTTCTGATCAAACGCAGGCAATCTTCGAGGCGGGAGGCCGCCAAGGCTCTTCTCTGAAAGCTGTGTTTTAATGCAGAACCTCAGTATAGTGGCGATCTGCTTCATACTGTTCACTGTATTTTAACAAGACATAAAATTTTGACCAGCCGAAGGCGCACATTTTGCTGTCCTGCAAAAATTTTGCTCTCCTGCTTAAACGCAAGATGAAGGTGAATACGTTGGCTGTCGATGTAGTGATTTTCAGGTTTCACGGTTGTTTGAAGGTAGGCAGCAGCTCGAGCATTAATGAAAAGCATCCTGCTGGAACTGCGTAGGCATAATGTTCTGGCGTGTGTAGATTGTGCCTTACACCCACCCCTGAGGGTGATGATGGTGCGCACTAAAATTCGGTGATGGTTAAGCTGCTATAAAATAATTGTTTTAATAAAGACGATAGCCCTTCTTCGGCTGCTTAATCGCCGGCTCAATTAAGCCACCCGGCCAAGGCGACAATGAATCGGTGCAATAGTCTTGTATACCCACAGCCAAATCTAAACATCTTAAGTCCAGTGGTAATCTTCGTACTTGTCAAAGTTGTTAAGCAAAAAGAAAACATTACGCAGTTTGGAGGCAGAAAATCAATACATAAGTGTTATTTGCAGTATTCCTTTATTAAAACAGTTACGATGCTTGGTTGTTGCTTTATCAAATAAAATTTTACCTTAGCTGCAGATAAAAAAATTGTCGCCTGCTGTTTCTCGCACCACCATAGCTCCTGATGGAATTTTAAGAAACGAAATGGCAACAGTAACCAAAGCTCTTACAGTAACAGTAACAAAATTCAGAAGAAAAAATCCGAACCCTGTGCAAAAAAACCACGCTGTTCGCTACACAGACTGCAGCATGGGTGTAGTTTACAAAATTCCACCGAGCTGCAAAAAAGTGTACATAGGGAAAATTGGAAGGTGCTTCAATGAGAGAGCGATTGAGCACAACTGGACAGTTGCAAATAGTGCTGGTGGCGATGTATAGCACTGCCAAAGATGCAAGTGTAGCCCCCTGCTAGAGATGACGAATTTATTGCGGAAAGCAAGAGGGAAGCTTGAGCGCGAAATTCTTAAAGCTCTATTTATCAGACAGGCATTGGATAACTGCGTTAGTACTCCGTCTATATCGCTGACAGATAAAGAAGTGGCCTTTTTATAAATGTGATGCATTTTGACGTCACAATGCTTTTAGTGTTTTAGTTTTGTGTATATAAACAGCATCTTTTTCAATAAATTCTAGTTGGAAGTTCGGCACTGTGTTGTGTTTTACGTGTTTCTTCTTCGTCCCTGTTTTAGCGCCGATTAATTTTTCTGGCAAAAGTAACGAAAGGTTCAATTAGTAAAGTTTCCCGTTCCGCTTGCAATGCATGTGGAGCAGGGCTACGTCGATCTATAATTATTGTAGTAGGGTACCTCGAATCACGCGCGTATCTTCTGTACGACATCGCTGGCATCGAGGCAGCCGGCCTAGATCAGTAGAACACGTTAAATTTCAATTGACTTGAGCAAACTTCTAGCGTGTTATTTGGCAGGACAGAGACGAAGAGGAACAGCATGACAGGTGAGCGGGAAAGAGAAGGGAGGCGTTTTCATGGCGGGGTGCGATTCGACTATCGTCTTTCGTCGACATTTGCAACGAAATGACAGATACACGGCCATTTCTATATTGAGGGAGTGCGCAGATCACATGACATTGTGCCTTGGGGTGTCTCAGTAGGGGAACGTGTTGCATTTTTGCGGCTTTTTTAGGGTCTTACCGGTTGTTTTAGTTCATGTTCCTCGTATTCTGTTTGCTTTATGAAACCCGCCGCGGTGGCTCAGTGGCTAAGGCGTTGCGCTGCTGAGCACAAGGTCGCGGGTTCGATTCCCTGTCGCGGCGGCCGCTTTTCTGATGGAGGCGAAAAGCAAAAACGCCCGTGTGTACGAGATTTCGGCGCACGTTAAAGATCCCCAGGTGGTCAAAATTAATCCGGAGCCCTCCACTACGGCGCGCCTCATGGCCTGCGTTGCGTCGGCGTGTTAAACCCTACAATCAATCAATCAATCAATGTTTGCTTTATGAAGAATCAAATTGACCACTAACACGTGTGGAAGCTTTCGCTTGTCGTCTGAGTCCTACAATTCGTTGCTACTGCTTGTCACTCCATCACCCATGATGCACGGGCGCTATTAAAATAAGACAAGCTCATGCACATCACCTGCACTAAGTACAAATATATCCACAAAGGTACTCGCACTGCCATGAAACTTTTACAATGTGTTGTACACTGGTTCCAATTTTATTGAACCCCATCGCGTAACAAGTATGCGATATATGACCTTACCGCATGGCGTAACATTTATGACAGCCGAAAATTACCTACCATCTAGAGCACCGCAGGATACAGCGATCTAGCCGTATTTGAGTAGGGGCAGCTCCCGAATGCAGGTAATAAATAAACGTCACCGAACAAATATTTCAAGGCCACCTTTCGTGCCTCAGCGTACTAGAAAAATTTCCCGTCCTCTCTCTTTCCGTGCTCGTTGTTAGAAAGAGGCAGCTAGACGGTTCTGCAGATTCTCTTAGCGTTTTGTTTGTCATTTAACATCCCATAGATACTACGTAAAGTTCACGATCCCTAGCCAATACCGTGTGCTCGTTGCGATTAACTAATTTTTCTTGTGCCTTACATAAGACACACCGAGTGGTAAGCGGTCACAAAATGTTTGTGGAATCTCTTGAAATAAATCACTCCGCCAGTTGATGGAGTACATTGTTGTCTTCGTAGAAGTTTTAACCATAAAAATTGAAACTCGCTCCTCTCTCCGAATAAATATTTTCTGCTTATTGCAACCTTTCGAATATTCAATGAAGTCGCTCTTGGCCTTTCTTCTTTATATAAAAATGGCAATAGTTTCAGCCACGCAAGGTGCAATCAAGCAGCACATCGGCCCCGACAGCCCTTCTGTGCTGCTGTTTTTTGAATAAATGGTTGGCGGAATAACCAGGTGAGAAGAGAAAATGGTTTTGTTAGCGACTAGACCTGACCCTAAGGACACGGAACTAAAGTTTTGAGTCACAAATGGTGTGTAAGACAACGAATCATCATGCCGCGAAATGGTAGCAAATAATGGCGGGCTATTTTTGAAAACCCGTTAACGTCAACATTTCCGCCTTACATGCACCCACTGTTTGAACTAAACAAAGAAGTTAGAGAAAAGTGACATCACAGATTAAGTAGAAGACAACATTGATAACGTTTTATTTTTCTTTGTTAAATGTGGTCCCGCAGTGGTAGTGTTCACTTTTTACAACTTTGGGTACACTGACTCAAAGTTGCTTCTGTATTTACGGTATTTGTAATCGGCAGCAGTATCTCGTGCACGCTATATTTTTTTAATTGCGATAGTATGCCCGTTAGCATAAAGGCTACGTTACAAGTCTAGGTTAACTCCCATTCGCGAAGAAACGCAAGGAGGGAGCGGTGGTGGGGTGCCCATATCCACCGATGAAGGTCAGGTGGTCTGCCATGGTGGAGGCCTGTGGCTCGAGGGTGTCGTGTTCTAGCCGCTTCCAATGACGGGCACGTCCACAGCGAATGCTCTTTGTTTGCATCTTCGGCAGGAGCGCGGCGAAAGGGCCAGTTCTGTGCGAAGGGCGCATGGTAGCGTGGTCGTCACTCCCGGGTAACAGGGGGAGAGGGCTACACCAAAACTAAGTGTTCGCCGCAAGACCTCTTTCCAGTGCGCGAGTCCGCTAGGGAGGTCTGTTCCACACGATGGAAATAGAGCTCTTGTGACGCGTCGATCTTCTTTCCTTTGGAAAAAATGTCCTGTGATATCTAGTGCCAGTAATGACAATGGTCGTGGAACAAATTCAGTGTGGCAGGCACCATCCGAGCGTGTTTCGCCGGACCCACAAGAGCCGCAGAGAGCAGGGGTACGGGTCTAGTATATCATGAAGGTGCCTCGAAATAGCTGAGTTTTTATTTACTCGAATTAAAACACGTATGGCCGCCGATCGCGGAGGCCACGCTAGCATAAACTAGATAACCCCACTACTACTTTCAAATCCCCAGCAAGGATTTTGGGCCCGCCTGGCGCGGGACAGTGCTTTTTTGTCGGTGTTGTGTTCTTCCACTGAATTATGTTTGCTATGTGGTTTGAGGGTAGCCCCAGTGTAGCCCTGCGCAAGCACAAGCTGAGTATGCAAAGGCGTTTACTGTAGCGAAGGGATCCCACGCGCCCGGCTCCCGACCGTCAAATTTGGCTTTTGTTTATGGCTTGGTTGAGTGTGTACGTGGGGCGTTTATCAGTAATCGTGCCATTTCAGCGAGTCAAGAGCGTGTTTTATCGTTGGCGACAACGTTTTAAACGTTGAAGTTGTGTCATTTGCCATCGACTGCTTTCACGCTGTACGTAAACGGCTGCTGTAGAAAAATCTTGTCCTCTTGGGTGCTCCTATAGGCTCGGACAAGAGTAAACTCGCACCGAGACCCCGCGACAGTGGCACCGTTGGCTGACGGTGGCCTGGGGACTTCATTTTTGTTTCTGGCTAATTTCTCGTCGCCGCTAGCTGGCATCAAAAGACGACTTCGTGGCTATGACGCTAGGCCCACACAAAGTGCGCGCCATGGGAGGGTGTGGCTTCGGTTGCTACGCCACACCCACGAATGGACTCGGTGTGTTTGACTGACATTACAACTCGGAGGAAAGTCAGGCATGGTTTTACATGGCTCAGTTGAACTCGGCCCACCCGCGACGGCTGCTCCTTCAGCGTGGTTTATTGTTATGGACCCGTAGCAGGCGCATTTCTACCCCGATGGTTTTTAAAAGAAGGAGGAATTCCGAGCTCATTTTTATCTCCAGAAACGTGCAGCGCATTGGCTTTGCTGTCCTCTGGCTACAGACCCCTGTTTGCGACGACTTGAAAACGGCTTTCGCTCCATAACCATCGAGGAGAGAGTGTTGTGTGTTCTACGGTTTAAAGCGATGGGCAGCTTCCACGGAAGCGTTAGTGGCGACCGCACCATCGACCGCCACCAGTCGACAGTCTGCCGGGGTGTCGCAGTATGATCGCTAAAGAAATGTTTCCCTTACGTCGCATTTATTTTAGGCTGTTTGGCGGACATGGCTTCCGCAGGTCCTTCCATGCTTCTATCCATCTGCAGTTGAGCTGGCGCTTCAATTGTCGTCTGCTCGCAAAACAGTTTCAAAAGAGGCGTTGCATGACCCTGCGTTTCGTTTATCGTTAGCGCGGCAGAAAAGTTCCCTTGAGGCATTGCATGACACAGATTTCTTGTGAATTCGCTAGTGCCAGGATAGCTGATACTTACATACTAATACAATCAACGGCGGATGTCTGTTATCGGAGGCGATCTCTACACATTTCCACAGGGTTTGTTCAGCGTCACCATCGTATGGCAGGAAGCAGAGCATGGAAAGCGAGTAAAAGGGAGAATTCAGAGTGAATTAACCGCGTCATGCCAGTGGGAGTGGGAACGGCGCGAAGAAAGCGAGTGGCCATGGCTGCATGGACTCCTCCATGGGCCAGCGTCTTAGCACGCAGTATAAACAAATGAAATGAAATGAAGACGTGGAGTGATGGGATTAAACTCTATGAAGAAAAAAAAAGGACGGTGGAGAGCTCTGCAGAACAAAAGCGGTGAAGAGGAAAAAGAAATAAAGCAAAATAAAGCAAACAAATCTGAAAATGTGTCTTTGTTTCTATCCATTCTTCGCAGCACAAGACGACTTGTGGAATTGGCCCGCAATTGGGAGCTTTGAGCAGCTACTGCTCCCGTTCCGCAAAATTCAAAACACTGAGAATTTGAAAAGCAAAAGTTGTAGTATAGTGCACGCCGCGTGATGCCTGAACGTGATGCCAGGAGAGTAGGAGAGATGCACACCATCGTCGTAAAACATCGATTCTTGCGAGACTGTGACGTGTTCCAGTCTGCTTTCTGACGTAATTCACAAAACTAAGACGAACGAATGAAGCAGAAGAAACAGACCTAAACACGTTAGAACAGAAAAGAAACCGGTCGAAGAATTCCGTGCCAAAAGACGAAGAAATGAAAGCGAAGAAAAATGCGCAAACACAATATATCGGAAGAAAAGTTCTTAATGCGTATCGCCAGTCTTTCTTCCTAAAAGCACGTAATGAGACTTATGTGCGTCGAAGAAATTTTGCATCGAAAAGTGGGGGATTCCGATAATGCAAAACGAGCAGCAACTGTTTTGAATGTGGCGCGCATTCATCACCCGCTTTCCTGTATTGCTAGTCGGACTAGTCGCGTGATTTCATTGTTTGCCACTGACGGCCGCAACCGCTTCTTAGGAGAAAAAATTTCCTACAGAAAGCTCGTATAAATACCTGGAATATAAAATAAATGAACCTTGTAATTAAATAGAGATTAACAATGAAAAAGTGCTATACAATAAAGTTGTTGAATTTCCCTGCCCCAGCAGCCCCTGGTGTAACAGTGGAGGGAGAGAACACACTAAAAGATGCGACACGCCATAGTCACACATCCTTAAAGCACGCTGCTCTGGACCGATTATGTCACCTCAAAATAAGCAAATAGAATGAATCGCATTTTTTAAAGCATTTTAACCCAGCCTCGGAACATTGTCGGTGAGTTTGTTATTATCACCAGAGCTCCGCCTTGCCCGAGTTTCGCTCGATCTCCGGCCTCCTGGAATAGCGCCCCTGTTCTGTGGTTGCGTGGATGGGGCCTTAAAATTCGCGCTGCGCCACCCGCCGTCGAGGGTAGTCATGGTGGGAACTGAAAGGGGGCGATGTTTACGCAGCTAGGAAGTAATTGCTGTGCTACATGAAGGAAGTAGTTCGCAGAAAGCACCACCTTGGGGTGTCTCAGGTAGAGAACGTCTGGCTTTTTAGCGCCTTTTTTGGAGTCTTATGCCTTCTCTCAGGTAATTTTTTTAGTCTTTCAATTATCATATTGGCCGCTAACCAATGTGCGGAGTTCGATTTCGCGCTTTTGTTGTGCAATTCGCTGTCACTGGTCCTTACGCCGTCACCCATATTGCACGCGCGCCATGCAAAGTAACGGCTTAATCAGAGCTCATAAATATCGCTTGCGCTAACTACCAATGAAATCCTCACAAAAAACTAGCAGTGGCTTAAAGCATCCGTAAGGTGCACGCCGGCTCCAATTTCACTGAAAATTGCCCTAACCGCACGCCGTATCGCGGGTTACAGCAACGAAATTAGCTACCACAAAGCGTCTCACAGAATACAATGCTTTGGCACTATTTGAGTACAAACAGGCCACAAATAAACGGATTAGGCTAAGTTAACAAAACAAATACTGGAAAACAGCCGGTTTACCTGAATAGATACGGCAAGACGGTCCGTCCGTTGCGTTGCCACGATCATCGTGAGAAAAAAGGCTGATAGACTGTTCCGCAGGTCGTACTAGCTGGTTTCTTGTAGTTCATGGTCCTACAGAAGCTACGTAAGCAGGAAAGTTGTGAATAGCAAGCTAGTAATATTTTGCCTGTGAAATGCTAGCAGCACCACAGAAAGAGAACGTGAGTTCTTACAAAGACCCAACCTTTGTTACACTTGTCGCTTGTTTTGTAGCTAGCGATTGGTGGTGTGGATATAGTATTTTGGACCGGGTACGACAAGACATGAGGCGCGTGTTCCTGCTCCCGCTCCTTTTGCCGAAGAGTAAGCGAGTGACGCTTATGACTATCATTATCCCCTGTTTGAAGTTAGTGAGAACTCAGGTCTCCTTTTATGGTAAAGGTGGTGTTTTTTGAGGACTATTACCGTTATACCTATAACAACTACATCTCTGAGTATTCCAAATGTGGCCTTAACAACGATCCAACAATAATCTTGTTTTACTTTTTCTGTATGTATATCTGTTTTGTTGAATATCCGTAACCAGTGTTCCCACAGTTTCAAATTCCAATTTGATATTTTTAGTTTTCGTGGATCAATTTTTTAGCATTTTTTTGCCGTGCTCCCAACGTGCTCTCAGGATTCTCTTGCTTTATTTCCTTAAATGTTTTGTCCGTGTGAAGGTATTCGAGAAGGATATTTGCATTGTTTTGAAGGGGTTCATTACTATCCAATGTCTATCCACCCAGTCCTTGGTGCCTGTAGCAGTTCCTGTAAACCCTACAAAAGAAACAGTTTCAATAGCAGTTTAGAAAAAGAGTTTAGAGCATACGAACGTACGGAGAGATCTTTCTGTGAAGTCATGCGCACATGTCCCTAAAGAAAATGCTCCTCCTCAAGAACTGTGCACCAGCATAGTAAGGAAGTTGGGATGAGGAGTGGCTTCCAGTCACAATTGCATATTTTTACCGCTTGCTGCTGCTGTTTATGAAGGTTATATCAAGAAGAAAAGTGCTTCAGGCTGATCGTCTTTGTAACGTACGTAAGTACGTACCTTAATTTTTCTTCGTTGCAAATTACTCGGTAAAGAAAAATGGCTTTGTTATAAGGGGCACTCCACTCCGCTCAAGAGTATTTCGCTTGCATTTTTGCTTCCTCGGCGGCTGTCGAAAAATCCTGGCTTGAGCAAACCTTTTTTTCATTTCCATGCGTGGGTGCCCTCTAGCAGCGCTCTTTAATTGTGCAGTCGACACCAGTTAAAAGGAAGTTCAAGGGGCAGCAAAAGCTCCAAAACAACTAAACTTCAAATCAAAAAAGCGTTCAACAGCGGCATTGTTATTACAGGACACCGAATGTTAAGCAAAGGCCTATTTTGTTCCTTGCGCTACGATCAGTACAGTGTGATATATAAGCATGAATTGGAGGTTAACAAAGGCTATCCTAGTGTTTTATAGTGCCTACTAATGCCTGACTTGGTGTTCGTGCCTCAATGCTTATTTAAATGGCTTCTTTTTATATCGGCGCCTATACAAACTCTATTTAACCTCAAGTTTCACTTAAAAGTACATTCTGAGATCGTTATTATTGCTAGCAAGCACCATTGACTGTTCGGAATTGTATTAGTTTAACCGTCTAGTTCCATATTTACGAGACGTTGGAAGCCTAAACCTTGTTCTGCCTTCCTATTTTGGCGACTAAAATGCGCGTTTAACGCCTAGTGATCCGGCCTTTAGCTGTTTGTCCGCAACACGTCTCCCTTCTTGACTCCGTTCCGTGTCTGTACTTTTGTTGTCAAGTCGAGCGTACGACGCGGGTCACCATGCTAGTTAAGACGTATCAATAAACTAGAAGCCTGAACGTCCGCCACACAGCCTGCCCACACAACACTGTGCACAGAGATGTTCTTGCGGGAAGTAGTCGGTGAATAGTTGCTATGATGTGAAGGGCAACAAAACATACAGATGGAGAAACAGAGTAGACGAGACAAGCGCCTGTCTCGTGTACTCTGTTTGCTCGTCTGCGTTTTTTGTAGCGCTTCAATTCATGGCAACACTGTGCACAGTAACTAAACAGGTTGACAACCTCAAAATAGACAGATTCATACGCTGGAGCGACGTTCGACATGCCTGCCGCGTTAGCAACTCCGCGCTGACTCAGTTGCGATGACGCCCATTTTACTACAGAGCCGTGCCCGGTTTTTACGATGGGAAATTTGAAATTTAATCGGGAAACGCTAGTGAAACTTCCCTATATACGAAATCATGGCAATACAAAATCTCTACATTTGTTGAAACACCGCCGAAATAAAAATATGGATATGTGCCGGAAACATATGATAATAGAGTGCGGTGTTACGTTAGAAAATTTTGACATCGATTTTGAGTCTGTACGCCTACAAGCAGCACCAAATGAGAGTCCTTAAGAATTCTGTATAAACAAAGTATTCGGAAAAGATATCGAAAGCATATGGTGCGTTATCTTGCGCTTTATTGAACGCAGAAAGACGAAAACTGTAAAAAACGTTTTTGTTTGTTTGGGGAAAAAATCTGCATTAGCTATGCCTTGGTGTGTAATACCCAGTATGAATTTCGTATATATGCACCAATTCACTAGGCAAGGACGGTCACCTTGATGCTTTTTAGTTGAATAATTTCTAAATTGCTGATGTAAAGAGTTTTAGCTTCGAATTATTGACGATTGCATATAAAATTGCCGCCGACAATCACCTTCTCTTAACAGAAAACTCCAATTAGGCGAATTTAAATTTTCTATAGCTGACTGCACTAATATATCTGCTATCAAATAAGAGCTCCTATTTTGAAAAAAACGTGAAATATGAGAGCCCAACTAATCACCATGTCTGTCGCGCGACCAATGTAGATTTCACTTTCTCTCCTGGGCCATCGGCTGGAGACAAGGCTCTGCCGCCCTCTCGAGGGTCAGCGACCACTGTGAAGATAGGACGACGCATGAGGTGTCAGGTCTAGGGTTTCCCGTGTGGTTAAAAAGATTAGCCGGACTTTTCGTCGCTGACATATCAGCAACAGTTATCACGAATTCGAGTGCATGAACTTTGAAAGGTCAAACAGCAATGACTTCACATTTGACTCTTTAGGCTGGAGCCTTGAAAGACTCTTTTCCAACACCTAAGTGGAGCCTAAAATGAATGAATGAAGATATTTCACGAATACAACGTTTCTCAAAATGTTTATCCTCCAAGGGAAGCGGGGGAAGGGGCGGAAAAGGGGGGCTAGGTAACTTCTTTCAATTTTCCGGACATTCAGATACTGCCCAGAGCAAAAAATGTTCAAGCGTCGGGGAAATAAAACAGGAAATGGGTGACAAGGATCTCCGGGTCGGCTGATTTGTTTTAGGCAGTTTAGGCGGCGGGTCACAATAATGTAAGCATTTCACAGTCTTCTACTGCTACTGACTACCACCCAGTTGGACGCTCAACGAGGGCGCAAAGTTAATAATAAAAGTTCAGTTTTTTTATGTGATGCCGTTTAACATGGCAGTGTTTTATTTCGGGGTACAGAAACCTGACCGAGCTTTTATCCGTCACGTCAATTACATCACCAGAAAAAGTTCCATTGACGCGGCGGCGCTAGGTTTTAAGCCCACGATCACGCTGGCCGCAACGGGAAGTGCGAAATGCTTTACCGACTGATCCATGAAGTAATGCCCGCGTAACTGTACGAACGCACGTATGTCCTTAATTTTAATAATTCTAATAAGCAGGCAGAGGCATTTTTTTGTGGTCGCAGGCCAATATTTACAGAGGCTGTACACACAAACGAGTGAAGAATTTTTATAGGCACGGAATTAGGTGCCTAGATACTTAGTCGCGGCTGTTTCATTTATTTGCTGTATTACACGCGCTGGCCAAAGCGTTTTGTGGGTATCACGTGGCCTACGATGTGAGGATAGAAGAAAGCAATCACACGACGGAAAAAGCTTCTATTTAAACGGAGCAAAAGCACTCTAACGGTACGTGAAATGAAGCAAAACACACAGATAATCAAAAGCACAAAGATGTTAACCAACACGGATCTGCGGTTTCTTTGGCGGAAGCGTGTCTCCATAATGTCAATACGGTGAGTTCATTTCTACTTGTTGCAGCCTACGGCGAGTAATCTATCAACGAACCAATCGAGTGAGCACATCTAAGTGCAAAACCTGAACGGCATGATGACACGAGCTGAGCGTCCGTTCCTTATGCTGCGTGTCTGCGGAAGTTGCTGTTTTTGTTGGAGGGAACATGGAGCATAATTGATCTCTCTGGAATTACTAACCACCTGCGACGAAGGTATTGCAACCACTGATGCAATTACTGTTGAGAAAAAAAAAAACAGCTCTTCTGTGAGCTAATATGATTTTCATTTCTCACTTCTCGTTCTGCGTAGCCTACTAAATCTATATAACGAAGTTTTATTATTCTGGATGCATGTATGCCTTACAAAACGTATCAAAATGGTTCTGTACGCATGCCTTGCGTTGAAATGCTTGCAAGGATTGCTTTGAGCTCATCATAATCTTCAATAGTACAATTAGGGGTCGCATTAAGAAAGTATATTGTTATCAAGCACATAATTTGTCTTCGCAAGTCCGGTTATTGCAAAGATGCTTGGTTTTACCGAATGGTCTACGGGTGCAAAAATGACGCGATGTTCTGGTGACAGATGGTCAACAGAGAGAAAGAGTGCAGAGAAAGAAAGAACGAAGGGAAAGAGTTGTACAGGGACTCGCCTTAAACTACGAAACATTTCTGTTGAGGGAAGTATTGGCGCAGGTACAGGTGCTCTATGAATAAGTATTATTTCACGAATTCCCTTCCGTGCCTTCCAAAATGTGAGCTATAGACACCGAAGAAATACTTCATGTTGTAGAAAACAAAAAAAAAGTTTTTTTCTGCAGAGTACCCTCATATTGCCTCCTTGAATTACAGTAGTGCAAGTGTTTCCTTGCAGTATTTTCTTCAAGGCGTGCCGCAAACTTTCTCTATTTTCAGCTGCACCATAAAAACGATAACTTACAAGGCCCGGGTTGGACGTGTATGGGACGAATTTCGGGCAAAATTTTATTACTCCGTTTCTTTTTTTAGCATTTCTGGATATCTTTTTCTGCACAAACAACACGTAATAATAAATCCGTTTATATAGAGATACACGAAGCGTTGGGGTTAATAATGGCATTTTTAGAAACAGGAGCCCTCAAGCGGATGGCCATACACTCGTTTAGAAGATAACTGCTTATCACCCACTAAGCTGCTCGAGGCTGCCTTCGCTTGCAAAAAGAAAATAACATTACACTTCAAAAAGAGCAAGCACGAGAATCAAGTTTCGTTTCAGCGCCTGCTCACTGCGATAAGCGCATATATAAGGGCAACCGCTATGTGTTGTTTAGACCTGTATGCAGCGCTGTTGGTTGTGCTTGGCGTTGCGTATAGTCCTGCTTTGTCGTAGTGGAACAAACAAGGGTAAAAAATTTGTACGTAAACATATTTGCAATGCTCACCCGTAAAGAGGGGCTCTATTTTGTCGCCTTTATTTTCTGCTTAATACAAACAAGATGCGGCGCACGCGATCCTTCCTGCCAAATATTTGACACAGGAAGTACGGAGCTCTTTGAGACCTGCGGACACTTCACAAACGTGTCTCAACTTCGCACTGGCATTCCTCGGCCGCAGCTCACTGACCCTTTGTACTTTGTTCTTGCCGATAGCCACATCGAGTACTTACCGGACGACATCTTCGATCAACTCCTTATTAGAAACCTAAGCTTCGAAAAAGTAACCATCGGTAGATATCCAGACCACCACCAGAACGCATTTGACGCCATAAAAGCGACGCTCAGGCAAGTTACTTTCGGGCCGAATAGCACTTTGCCGCAGTCCTGGAACGTCCTCGGAGAGGTTGCCGACTTGGAGACATTAGGCCTTGAGGGCCAGACTGTAAGGATCGACCGAAGCTGGGCGGCCCTTCCGCGTGGTCTCAAGAGGATTCTCATCATGAAAAGTGACGTGTCCGGGCAGGAAGATGGGGCACTGGCTTCTTTCACTGATCTTGAGGAGTTCATGATGACAGAGAGCGGCGTCGACACCTTCTCATGGACGGTTCTTCCCAACCCGGCTCCCAAGTTGACAACCCTGAGACTTGAGTGAGTAAAGAAGTCCACTTGGAAGTAATTTTTCACTATTTTCGTTGCGCAAGATTCAACGCGTCCACTAAGTTTATATTAGGAATCTGTAGTAGTATTCTTACCACTCTTGCAGGAAAGTTAAACAGAACAAGCTTACGTTTGCGCTGCTATGCCTAGATTGTTATGCTATCCCAAGTTTCCAACGTTAATCCAGCTTACGTTCACGGTCCCAGTTCCGAGTGCCTACTCCCTGGTGGTGAGGTTGCTTGAATTTTTATACAGGAGTATCAGTGTTACTTATCTACATCATAACATACTTTCATTGCGAACATTTTTATGGCAATACAACGGCCATTGCTACTAACTCAATGCATTTTGGACGCATGTCGGGAGTTTTTTTTTTCTGAACAGCTTACCTACTGACACCTTGAACAATTGAAACTTTAGCTTACAGAGAGTTCTATGCCCCATACAACCGATCTCTTTCCATGAGCTTAGAAACTCTCAAGCACTACAGAGTGAACATTTATTTAAGAGATGAAGAAAACGAAATGATCCAGAAGCTTCTCTAGTTTGTACTGCGAGATACTAATATCGCTGATTCTGCGTTTCTGTTCCCGCATTTGTTCAGCAATGATGTTCCACCCAAGACTAAGCAGCCAAAAATACCTTAGCCGCATTTTGGAAGTTGTGTTCCCGATACAATACTGTTATTTGTTTGCAGCAGTGTAAAAAAATGCAACTGCTGTTAGGGTAGTATTAGTCATACTAGCATTCTCAAATTATGTCTAAGTTACTAAGTCATGCCCAGAGCTTCCATTACCAGTAAATGCTCTGTAATTTGCACTTATGTTTGTAGTACAAAAATTATGCTCGTGTTTTTTTTCGCGATGTTGCGCCATTCAACGTCGAACGTTTAACTCTGTGGTTCCACGGTTTTACGGACAATAAAACAGCAATTGCAGGTAGCGCTAGCATGCGGCGACACATCTTTATGCGAAAGTTTTTGTAATCTCCTATAAAACTTTCGCTCCTGTTTGGCGGTGTATGTGGATGCTATGAGGAGATAGAGATTACGAACGTTTTGGTGTTCCTTACAGGCAGAACAGGCTGAGTGAAATTCCCCGAGGGCTCACCGCTGGTCAGTTTCCTGTGCTCAAAGACCTCCACGTCGAATCAAACCCAATCACTAGGTGGGACGACAGCACCCTTGCCGTTCTTCGCGACCACCCTAACAGGCCAAACCTTGTAGTTGGTAAGTACGTGCTTCGTTGTAACTTCGCTTTCGAGGGAACTTTCTTTATTACTTAATACAGTTGGTTTGTGTTTAATCACGCTTACAAAAATTTATACGAGAATAAAAAACAACTTATTCTCCAGAAAGGTTGCAAAATGTGCCCACAAATATACTGCAGTAATGCATTGCCTTGATAAATAAATGCACTCCCATCGGTGTTTCACCCGCTTCTTATGTTACCAAATGATTTGTTGCTACCAAACAAGAAGGTATATTTTAATTACTTTTCTCCCCTGCATTCTTGTGCCGTTGGTTAGCTTATGACTGCAGGTGGTTTGTAGCTTTAGTGGTGGTGAAACAAGCGGGACCAAGGAAGCCTGTCACTGCCAGGACAAATGGTGGCGTTTTTGTGTTATTAAATCGGCAGTAATTCACAAGTTACAAAAAATAAGATGCAGTGACTGCTTCCGAATAGTGACCCGAAAAATGTTTTCGTAATTTGTAATTGCGACATACGACTATGTCAACAACTTGAGTTCTACGCCATCGGAATAAAAAAATAAAAAATGTTTTGCTCAGGGGGTACTTTATTGGTCGCACATGGAATTGTTTACCAACCTCCCGAAGTTGGTAATTAGAAGAGTTTGGTAACGTACGATAGCAAAAGATTTATTTACATGAATGTTAAATATTTACACAAAGGACATGTAATTATGGGGTTTCTTTCGATCAGTGGGAATACTCGTTGCTTTAAATTTAACATATATATCTTTTTTCCTTCTGGTTTAGAGATGTGCTAAAAGTTTTTAAAGATACCCGAGTCGAAAGCATGGATGCGTAGTGATTAAAAGAAACCCCCGCGTTTGTCTTGCCAGTGCAAAACCGCGAAAAGGGAAAGCAATGGGTGTGCCCACGCGCGCGACTATGTAGATGCATACAAATGTGAGCCGGAAGCCCGACTTCAAAACATTTCGGAGCAATTACTATTCACAATTTCTACTCCAGTTGCCTACTTGCTTCCATCATCTTTTTATGCACTTGAGGGCGAAAGAAAGTAACATGTATAAAGAGCAATAATAACCATGCGACTGAGGAAAGGAAGTCGAGCTTGAAAATTCCAAGCAACATATCGTCGAACACATGTGCCTGTAGTAACATAAGCGACGTTATAAAGAAAAGTACCGAAGTAAACCACAGGAATAACAAGTACAGTACATTTGGTACTGATAAAGAAGTTAGAATAAAGCTTACAAAATGTCTTAGGCTCGCTGACTGGCAGTTGGTCTTTGGTGGTAAGCTACCAACGTATGACGGCTGGCTCTTTTGTTAGACTCATCTGACCTTATGTGCATTCTAAAGAAAGAATCACGAGATAAGAAACCTTCGGACAGAAAGCCCAGTTCTAGTTTGTTATTCACAGGAAGAGCGATTGTTATTCACAGGAAGAGCGATCGGACTGTACTAGCCCCAAACCGGGAATGGTGAAGGAGCCAACGCTTAGATGCCTGAAAACAATAAACCACTCTAGATGTAAAAGGTGCCTAGCAAGTTGACAGACAATGCAACCGGCAGAAAAAATCAAGCCAGCCTTAGTTCCCTAAAAGGCGTAAAATTGTCATTTTGGAAGCTGTGGCAAAAGCTGCTAGATCTACTTGGCGACGCTGGGTTCAGCAGCACCAGGTAATTAAATGCGTTGCCCGGCCGATGAATATTGTCTACACATACCTCAAGATTCTTTCTATGGATACAATCAAGGACAACCGAAACGCGAGCACAAGAATATGGACCACAACACATAAACAGCGCGATTTCTTTGGATGCATGTCAAATTGAAGCGTGACGTAACTAAAGTAAGGGAGTTGGGAAATATGGCTTTCCGAATATTACAATAGCGCCCAATATGCTAGCTCCCCGAAATTGATCTTTCAATTTTGCGTGTTCTGGTTTATATTTTAATGCTCGATTTTTCTTTGCCCATGAATGTACAAAAAGCATTTTAGACGAGTAATATTTGTGGAAAAATTAATATTTATACCAATTTTATGATGGAGACCTCACATAACACCCGTAGGTCGATAACTCGGCGTGCGTTGAGGTTTTCCACGTAGTATATTTTGCTCCCTGAACACAATACGGCACACCTTACTGCCAGAATTTTGCTTCCGTTTGGAAAAAAACCATTAAAGTTCTTGTACATTCCGATCGGCGCTGAAGTCAGCCGCGGTTTAAGGTTAAACTGCTCGCCTTTTGATCTTTTTAAACAACGTTAAACGTGAAATGGTTTTTATAGTCATCTATTACTTTTACAGGCGATGTCCACTGCGGCTGTACTATTGAACCACTTCTTCAATTTCCTCGTGAACGACTTCAGGGCAGATGCACGTCTCCAGAAAACCTGAAGCGACGGCTGATCGGTGACCTGACAGACAACGATCTCCAGTGCAAGAATTAAGCGCAATAAGAAGGGCCAGCGTTTTTGTTGCAGGTCATTGAGATGATTAGTAATTTCTCTGGCCTTTTTCGCTGAACCTATATATCAGTATATTAATGTTTGATCGGCAAGTGTGTTCTACTACGAACCAGGCTTTTTTTTCGTTATTAAGTTGTCTGTACATTGTTCGTGCATTAAAAACGGTGGCATGGACAGTGCTTCAAAAGCCATAAATTTACAGTTTATTACCTGCCCTCAATTTCATGGGATGGATATCATTAGTGTCACACAAGATGCGCAGTGGTGACCTTGAATGAGAAACATTACGAGTCATCTATGACAGAAGGCTGCAAATCATTCACCGCAGCCTATAGGTCATGAAGTTTTGTTTGGGGCACTTTCACCGCTAAATTTAGCAATTATCTTTGCCGCGTTCATGATATGACACGATTTAAACACAATATGCAACATCTTCCATTTAGTGCACCCTGAAAGCCCATAACCGCATGAGAAAGTATTATCAAGTGGAAAACAGACCATACGTTTGCGCAAACAGGATATTACGAAGAGGTTATTCTCAAAGCATTTGAGCACGATGTCTAGAGAAAACTTTATTGGTCCAAAATGCGCACAACCTTCACCTCTTTATCCTTGTGTGTAAGGTCTATTGTACTCGGATGTTTATTAAATTCACAGTGAACAAGTTGAAAATAAAATTTCACCATATCAATTTTCCTCGTGGTCGTGACCACACCTCGCCGAATTTCGCCAGCATAAGTGACAGCTACGGATTATAGTCCCCACGCTGGTGCGAGGTCATAAAACTGGATCTTTGCATGGCGTTTGCAGACGAATTTTATTTCGTGCATGCTTCAATAAAAGCAGAGTTGCTAACGAACGACTGAAATTTCCTTGAAGCGCCGACTCTCTGATTTGAAGTAATGATACTTTGTACCTACACATGTGCCACCTCCTACAGCATTTCACTGCTTCCAATATATCTGGTAATTCTCAAAGCTTCCCTACTTGTCAGCCTCTTTTCTCCTTGGGATCTTGCTTATTTCACGAGGGCAATATTGACTGCAAGGGAAGTGCTTTCTTTGCAATTGCACCAACGTTTACAGCCACCCTCTAGTTTTGTACGTTGTTTGAGCGCGTGCCTCTTTGCGCTGGTTTAAATATGGTGATTGAGCAAGCGGAAGTTCAGTGATGTTAGCCTTCCAGGATACTTTGAGCTAGATGTAGTGGACTAATTGCAGATGTATTGAGAACAACATTTTTGCTTACGTCAAAATAATGATCAAAAAGCAAAAAAAAAATTGTTTAGACATCACATGAATTTTTGAGATAAATATCTGTTTGTTTTCCGTAATCCCAGAGAAATCATTTTTATGCAAACACCACGTGAAGTTTTGTTGGAGCGTCAACCTGTCTTTTCACATTTGTACGTCTTATACTGCTAGCTAGCAAAAAAATTCCTCAAGTAGCAACCGGAGAGAAAGACGAAACTTTACTGTGAATCCTCCACCTGCGTTAGGCCTTTAGTCCTCGGGGGCTCAGCGCATCAAACGTAGACAATGAGGTGTCTACCAGTTCGGGCCACACTTCTTGTAAGCAGGGTGCTCGGTCTATCATTCCGGCCTTCCGTGACGAGGTTTAGGGGAAGGAACCAGAGACAAGGCTGATGTCTGTGTGATAACTGTTCGGCCAACTATATCATAAATTGCGGTAAATAAAAAAGTAACTTGAAGAAAGTCAAGGCACTGAAACTTCTAAATTTTATAAGAACTGTCTGCATAAGTACAGTCTCAACGGAAAAAGATTGACACAAGTGATTCATGACTAGAGCGGAATGATCGTGGCAGGCGGCGCGATTGTCATTTAGCGCTCCTACAGTGACAGCGCAAGGCACATTCCATTTTCTTACGAAGGGGTGGTCGGCGCTAAGCACTCCCACAAACTGCTTGCAACTTATGTCGTGTGTCGTTCTGATAAAAATTATTCGAACCACACCTGGTTTTAAACTCTTGCTTTCCTGTGACGTAAGCCCTGCCACCCACTGCTTTTGACAATGCGTCGTCCAGAAAATATTTGCCGGTAAGGTAGCTGGCAGCTCTGGAAAAAAAAAAGAAATCATGTGCATAGGCATGTCTGTCGATAAGGAATGCACAAGCGTTTATGCAAGATGTGGGCTTTCGAATGGGCCGACAGCAGGATGGGCTGCTTTCTGCCAGCCACCCCTTCTTGGAAAATGGAACGTGCTTGCCACTCTCGCTATCGCCGCGCTGGGCAACGATTGCGCCACGTGTCGAGATTTTTCGGCTCCAGTCATGAATCACTTGTGCCAATCTTTTTCCGTTGAGACTGTACATGTGCCGCTAGATGTAGGAGAATACACGGACGCCTGTCAAGGGATAAGGTAACACTGCGTGCTTTCTCAGTGCTTTAAAGAGAAGAGCAGCACGAGAAACAAATGGCGCTGAGTCTCCAATGCATCACCCTTGCAGCGGGCAGCCAGTGCTAAACCCGGTGCAGTGAATCAAACAGCAAGCGCGCCGGTATTGCATCTTTCCTGCCGTAATTTGCGCTACCAATCACTTCAAGGCGAAAATCCTAACCGCTTGTTTGGGCTTTGTAAGCACAAAAAAGCAGTTAGGCTGTCGCCGTGATCGAGTATAACAATGGCCGCCGGAGAAGAGTACAAAACACGCTTCAGGTCATGAGGAAACTGGGCCCAGGTTTACATAGTAGAAGCCTGTTGCTTCACCACGTTGCCAGCGACGAAAACAAATAACAAAGTGCATGCGACGCTGATGTGAAATCGCGTGACAGGTCATTGTGACGGCGCCCGAGTAGAGCAGGTCCACCCCTGAATTCTTATTAGGGGAAAGCTGTCGCTTCGAGTGTCCCCTGAGTGCCTGTCGAGTTAATTCACACCGAACGAAGTCTAAAATAGACATCACGCGGAGAAGGTAATGCGTTCGCCTTAAAGATGTAAGCATACTGCATTGTCCCGATGATTGTTTTCTAACGCTGTTCAGCACGTGATGCTCCCGATGACACAATCTCAGCACCAGACGCAGCAGGTCGCTGGATATTTTCATTCAGCCGTATTTAAATACCTAAGCCGTCTGGGAAATTGAGCCTAAACAGTTTAGTAATGGTTTTCTCATTGTGACCTCAAACATCAACCCTGGCGCTCTTTTTAGCGGTTAGACACAAACATGTATGTGCTCATTGGTGTTAATAGAAAAGTTCACCTGCAAGAAAATTAGAGAAACACATTGAGGTTGTGTACGCTTATGACTTGATTTTCGCTTTTTGTTTGAAAGAGGAATTTACGTGGGGAACACAGGCAGCGCGAAATTAAAAAAAAATGACACAACGCGTAAGGTAGGGCCCTAATAGTCTTTTTTGACTTATTCTAACCGCAATAGTATTAGCCCGTAGTGTCGAGGGAGCACAAACGTTTGTCTTGGAGCCACTGTTCCAAATTGAAGAATATTATTGCATCTAACAAAATTCGTACATAGCCATATGAAACGCTCTGCTACATTGTTATGAGTAGGTAAATTTATATGCGCGTGTCTCAGCTATTAGAGAGGAAAGGCCCATTGGAGAAAAAAATATAACTATGGGAGAGGTCCTTAAACATTTGCGACTTACGAATGATTTATAGATTTCTCTCACAACCTGGCTTGTTTGGTGCTCCATACTTGGGGCTGCGGTCGTTCGGTAAACGCTGCATCTCAATCTTTACAAACCCTTTGTTGTTTAGTCTGCAAACTTTTGTAACTGAGCGTCCTAGAAGCCACTTGTTTCAAATCAATTCAAGTGAGTATGGAGAGAGAGAGAGAAAATATAATACTTTATTTCGACAACACTTTACACATTTTAATTTACGTATTTATTTAGTTATTTATGTATATATATTCTGTGCTTCTTTGTTTGTTTGTTTGTTTTTTGGTTGTTTGTGTTTGTTTGTTTGTGTCCGAGCCGCCATCTATATGTTAATTGAGTTTCTTCATTCTTTCATTCATTTGAAAAAATGGTTAAGGGTGTTGGGGGGGGGGGGGCAGGCAAAGGTGCGGGGCGACCGCCAGAGCTTGAGAGGTCAGCAGCCCTTCGCTGGACTTCTGAGGGCTGCTTAGGACCTACTCTCAGTGATGTGAAGATGTGAGTGGCTGTATGAGCAAGCAAAACACCCGCTTGGAGAGGGGTATAGAGTATCCAGCGGACGGTGGTAGGGTCAGCGGGTTATAAAATAATTGTCCTTACATTCATCACTTCTCGGACAAACACGCTCTGCAACCAAATCATTGTCCTTACATTCATCACTTCTCGGGCAAACACACCCTGCCACCAAATCTGACATAGCCATCACGACACCCCCATAAACAGCTTTTCTCTAAACCCCTAATAAACCTATCTGAAAAGGATAACCCCATCGTCCACACCATAGCGTAGTTTCATGAGGCCCAAAGCAAAATAACGGCAAGGGGAAAATACGGCAGCTTTGTAATTCCGATGGCATTGGCGCTTACTTTTTCAGGGGAAGTTCTGCCTATTCTATTAGGCAATTTGCATAACACATACCAGCACACAAATCTCGCATGTCTTATATTCCCTTGGCATCATAGGGTGCTCAATGAAGCGAGACACTCCACGCTGTGTACAGCAGATCTTCCGACATTTCTACGTGTATTGAAGTAGAGAAAAAGAAAGCAGTATGACCGGAACGAGATTTGAGCAGAGGGAGGGAAGATTAAAGGGAGGTGTGTACAAAACCCCACTCCAACACCACATGAGGTAAGGCCACATGAGCCATTCAATTCGTATTTCGAGTATATTTAGGTCACGTTTTCAAGCCTTCTTACTGGTATTGATCGCGAACGCATGCTTTCTTTGATAATATTTTACTGCAATAGGATGTGTTGTTGGGTGAGTTGGTTCATACTGAAAAGAAAGGCTTAAAGTGAAGAAGACATGGACGGCGACGAGAACGAAAAGCGCCTGGTCCGTCTTCTCATCGTCCATGTCCTTGCGAGAAGCCTTGGTGCCTTCTTTGGGCTGTACACCTATGCTGCGTATGCGCAACGCTGATTCTTCACCTCATAGTTCCAGGTTCCGCATGTTATTCGGACTGGTCACACTTGCCTTCAAGGAGATTGGTCAATGACTCTGACAGATGCCCCCTGGGGGCGCAACGGCTATCAACTGCACCCCAGGACCCACGGTGTTAGGCAAACGACTCAACCCCTATTCTACGCCCATGCCACGGACCACAGGCAAAGTGGTACACAAAAGTCTATTTAAGTGGTCTGAGTGCAAGAACATTAGGGTGTGCCTTAACCCAATGTTTTTTTTTTTTGCTAGCCATCGCGCGTCTTCCTGCTACAAGAACCTACCATACGACCTTTTCGTAGCTTCACATTACGAAGTTCCAGTTGTCTTCCGTATACATAACGCACCAAAGTGCAGATTCGGCAATGACAATAACAGGTGCCGTGAGAAGAACCGTGGCGACTCACCACTTCCAGGTTGGTCTGCGACGTCAGGTTATTTCCCTTTTCCTACATAAACACGAACGGGGTTGGACCAGGAAAAATAACAGTGGGCGGTCAGGGGCTCATGACTGATCCACCACTTTTTATTGCCATAACCCATTCTTATACAAACCACTTAGGCCGACTTAGATGCCCCAATAACGTTTGGATTAGTGCTTGAGACAGCAAGGTTGCTGAATTAAGAAGAGAAATTTTCATGCTGTTTCTCTAAATATACATATAATGCTAGTTTCAAGTGGCTTCTTTTCCCAATAAACGTAAATAACCGAGCGATAGCTGGGGATATTGAGACTGGCAGAAATACGTCTCTCATAGCCATACTATGTTCGACAGATTTTATTCAAAGCATTCTACAAACACAGAAGAAATTGTTAAGATGATTACCAATTACATTATTGAGCCAATACATACTACACAAACCTTAGGCCACCCGCGTAGGAGGCATCTCATTTTAAATCTCATTTTAACGCATTCGGTGGATTATTGGTTTGTTGGCTTGATGCTTTATAGAAGGCTACAACTGAAATTTATGAATAGCAACTGGGAATTCTTTCAGTCGTTTATCATTTACTTGAACTAAGAGTTACAAAATTTCTACTACTTGAGCTGTGCACCGTAAATATGATAGAATGGTGTAAACTTCATCGTTAGATTTATTGTACGCTGCGTACAATTAAACATTATATGGATATTAAATTCGAAGAACAGGAATGTCGCAGACACAAACTTTTTTGTTTATTATTCATCTACCATTGGCCGCAAACGTCATACGGTGCTGCAATCGTTCATCCGTTCCCTTTCAGCGCCATCGCCCAGGCTGCGTCTTCTGTCCTTGCGACGTTTCAGGCGGACGTAGTCACGGAGGGCGAGCATGGCGAGCAAGGCAGCGATAGCAATGTTTGCCGCAGCAAGGTAGACGTAAAAAAAGTTGTATGATCCTCGTACATCCCGCGAAAATCCTGAAGCAAAAGGTACAAACAACACATTTTGTATTAGAAACAATAACCCTTCGCTCATTGGTTCAGCACACAATCCAGATCAGTCTGCATGCTGTAGCGACCAAGTACGTTTTCATTGATCGATAATATCCACATTTTGCGGTGCTTACAAGTCCAGTTCACTGGGAAGCAATGTTCAGTTTGCTTATTAATAATAAACAACCGTTTGTCTCTCTATGGTTGTTGTCTTAGTTGTTCCGCAGCTCAAAAAACCAGACCACAGGGACTAGCGAAGAAGCGCAAAGCACTGCAAAAATACGAGGATGTGAGTTGCTGCTAACTAACTACAAAACAAGTGTTGAAAAGCACACGGAGGCGCGGAGAGTTGAAGATTTTTTTGTTCCAGCTGTCCTGTGCTGGTTGTGAGGGCATTACGGCCAGGTGAACACAACTGCAGAGCGCCAATAGGGACTTTGATTGTTTCGCAGCACTTTGCACGGCGGCAAAAACATGTGAGGGTACTTACCAATAATGGAGGCACTGCTCAAATACACAGGAATGGCCGCTAGTCCCGACACTCCTCTGCAGAAACTGAACCTTGCAATACCCACGTAGTGGGCCACTAGGACGCATTTCATGCACTGTAGGTAGCCCAACACAAGGCCCAATATACATGCCAGGCAGGCGAATGTCCAGAAGGCCGAAGCATGGGGTAGAATCAGCAAGCACACACCCGCTGTGGACATGTTCAGCACTGTTACAGGGCACGGGTTGAAGGCCATCTTGTCTGACACGAAGGGTAAAATCACTCGCCCTAAAAACTGTCCAAGCGCGCAGTACACTAGGATTTGCTTCGCGTCTTCGAGTGGGGATCCCTTGTCAACAGTGTGGTCGACGATAGTCCCCGTAAATGCGGAGGACGTGTAATCTGTAAACACGCAGAAGGGTAGTAGAATGTAGAAAGCGAGCATTTTGAAGCACGCGAGGTTGCTCCCCGTAGCCCCCTGCAGTGTAGTCGGGCTGTGGTTGGGAGAAGGCGCTGATGTTTGGACGTCACAAGCGTGCGAGCCATTTGATCCATTACTAAAAGTTACTCTTCCTTCTCCGCTGTTGTGATCCAATGCTTTTTTACGACTTTCTTTTCTTTTGATGGCGCGAATTAGTACAGGGCGAGGATGTTTGATGAGCATCACAATGGGCAAAACATGCAGTATTAACGCTGCGGCCAACAGCAGGCTTCCGGGAACGCCGTACTGTGTGGAGAGGTACGCCGTCAGTGGAGGCCCCACCAGGCCAGCCCCCGCCCAGCCTGCGAACATCATAGAGGTTGCGGTTGAGGCGTAGTCCTTGAAGTACAGTAGTATATAGAGGGAAAACCCAATCATGGTGATTCCTACGCCAGCACCTGAAAAAAAAATGATATAGATTTGCGCGCCTGTGTTTCGAAAACAGCACAAGTTATGCGTCAATGCGTCTGAGAATATCAGAACAAGTTAGTGCCCTGCACTTCTGGGAAGATGGAGGCTAGCGGAGTTAATTTCGTGGATACGTGAATCGAGTAAAGTCTGTCGCCTTACTTTAATAATAAATTTTTGAGAAACATACACGTATATTCGCTGGAACTGGTTATAAATTATTTTTCATAGAACTTGTTTCGGGGTAGTTCTTGTAAAACAAAAGTTACAGCTGTTTCCTGTAAACGTAACGCCTCTTCGAAAAGGCTTATATTGACAACACCAGGGAATATTGTGACGTTTACAATTTCACCGTGAACTAGCCAATTGCGAGAATTTTTAAATCACATTCGCCGTAAACAATCTTGTCGTCCCAGCGGCCATTATGAATGTCATTGTCGGCAAGATGCTAGAGTTTTTCCGACTAGCTCAGGACCGAGCACGTGCGATTCTTCGCGTACGCGTCCCAACAGACGCGGGCAAGTTCGGTGACAACCTAACGCAAGACACGTTTGTACAGAAATTTGTTTTCGAGGGAGCCCCTACCAACCCATTGTTATACTGATGGTCCCTCCTTGAATGGAGGTTTCGTGCAGAGAATGAGTCTTTCGAGACTGTTCGTATCCAGCGCCACAACACAGCTTCAAATATGCATCTCGTAGGCCCCGCACCTGCACTACACTAAAAAAATGATATTTACAGGCTGTTTTTAGGCTTTTCGTCAGCCCCGTTATAAAACAAATTTTCAATGTTAATCAGCATTTCATAGCATTTCTTTTCTATCGTTTCGCCTCCAAAAGTTTAAAAAGTGGAAGTGATCTAATCTTTATTCTGCACAGTATGTGTTCAACCCCTGGTGACCTATGACAAACAAATAATTTTTTTTGTTTAAAAGATATGCACGTCGCAATTCAACAGAATTCCAACGAAAAGTCTTAAAATTTTTAGGACTGCTTTTTGAACATCAGAGACCTGATCGATGTGCAATTTCTTTCAAGGTGACCAGTTCACAAACAGCACTTCGGGCTGTCACTTTGCGCGGAAACAGATTCAATTGCTCTTGCAGTTTTACTGTCTGTTTATCGCCTAACGGCCTAGTAGCGACCCGCTGTAATATTATTAGGAAATGACCGTATAATTTTGATTCATTAGAAACAGCGCCACGTAACAATACAAGTCATTCCAATACAACCAATACCACTTAAACTGAAACTTCAAAAAACTTTTCTAGATAAAAAAGCACACCAAAGAAGCAGTTTTGAACGCGTGTGGAGAACCACATAAGGTCACCCTAACTACGCGTGGTGAAATTGAGGGTGAAATATAAAGCTGTAACCTGCTCAGTGAGTACACTGGGAGGGCAAGTTTGCTGGACATGCGAACCTTCTTTCCGAGCGAACGAGGCTTCCAAACAATCCTTCCCTCATTTGCTGAGTCTACACCAATCAACAAAAATGTTGCCCTTGAAAATGGCTACCAAAGCGTGCCGCCATAACTTGGGTACTTCGCATGAGTTTTACTTTCGACGAGCCCTGCTCCGTGACGTTCTCTAATGTGGAGCCTCTTGACAGCTCCGGGCAGATTGTGGCTGCTACTTTTAAAGGAGATAGTCTTTATTGGGCTAGCTAGTCTACAAAATTTTAGTTTGTTTGTCTCCCTGCCTGAACTAGGATTTCAAGTGTGAAGAAATAAAAGGTCGAAATACTATTGTTTAGGCGTCTATCTCGACATCCATTGTCAGAATTGCTTAAAAGGCAGAAACAGAATTCTTAAAAACCTACCAACGCGCGAATGTACCAAAACTTAGCCCGGTTTAGCAGGCCTAGTGTAGCAAATGCTGATGTAAGAGGGAAACAGCCAGAAGTTCCCTTATCTCAAGGCTTATCTCAGAAGTCAAGGCTCTCTTCAAAGCCCGCAGATCGGTTACCGTTCGCGCGCCCACTTTCGCAGGTACTTACTACGGGGGCTACCCCTTTCGAGGAGCGCACGACTGCATTCATTTTCCCAACCTCCGAGAAACGGCCACCAAGCGCACTCGTCTCTGTATATGCGGGATACTCTGAACCATCTGTTGTGCGTGCGCTCTCCAATTGCCCGATTCGTCTCGGCTTCGCCCACCCGCGCTTGCCGCATTACGCTGCATCTGTGCTTGTCGGTTGCTCTCCCTCTCCCCAATACGCTGCATGTGTGCTTGGTGCTTGCTCTTTCTCTCGCTAGGCTACGCCCTCTTCCCATCCCTGTGCCGGCGTTAACACGCCTCGTTCAATGAAATCCTCGGCCAAGCATAGCTTCGCTTTAAAAATATATGAGGGCACCAGTCATATACCAAACCATGCCACACAAACAGCAAATACATATTACTTGCTCTCGTTTTTTTTGGGGGGGGAGGGGCGTCTAATGGGAGACAGTCTTTTCAGGTCAATATCCAAAAATTACTGCATTTATTTGAAATTAGCACCTAGGGGAAGTTATGTCGGTGTATGTCAATTGAGGCGATAGCAGTGTGCCTTCCCCTGATAGTATTTGTCAGACTTCGTTGCTGCTCCATCGGATTTCCGTTCCCTCCCCCGCTTGTGCTCCTTCGTCTTCGGCGCAAAATCCTTCGGCTCGTGGACTGGTGGCACTTCATGCCACACCTTCGCCAAAGGGAATATTGTTTTCCTTAAAGGGTACAAGGCAAGCCTTTCCTCTGCTTATCCATCGTCAGTTACTGGCTCGCTTAAAATATGCTGTTTCCCTTACTGGCCTGTTCGGCCTTAGTATACATGGGGTAGACTCTAGAGTATTCTAGCGTACGTACTGGGTGCGAGTTCCAACCTTAAGAGATACATTGAGAGCTGTTTCGAGTGCACAGGAGTTACAACAACATAATACATCTCACCTTGTATCACGCCATAAGTTAATGTCATCCATATATTGTTTGGGGCGAAAGCTGAGGCTACAAGTCCCGTGGAAACCAAGAAACCACCAAGCATTGTTATTTGGGACAGTGGAAATTTTCTCTCAATTTGGCTGACGAGAAGGCCTGAAAAAATTAATTATGTGTGTAAATATCTTTATTTATTTACGTAGGTGCAGAAGTCCAAGTACAGGCTTTACAACTGCAATTTTGAGGCTGGACACAAAGAACGTAGACGGGTCTGCTCGATTTGATATGCTGTTTATATTATAGCCCTATTTAATTTTAGCAACGCGATAGAACGTGGCAGGCTTCTGTTTGCTTCTTTTCTGACTAGCGGTATACTAAAGAGCCAACGCCCAATGAGCCAGAGACCAACATACAACCCGGTGCCTTCATAAATTGGCATGTTTATGCTGGCTTTGGAATCCCACATTTACTATTCTTTAAAAAAATTTAAAAATGTCCTCCAATACAAATGCCATAAATTCTTTATTACCTCAGAATACTTCTTTTACATTTATTTTTTTTCTGTTTTTGTGCTTGGTATTGCATGTTCTTTTTTAACATATGCGCACTACTGGCGCGGCATTGGTTGAGTGGGTGAAGCCTGAGTTCATTGCTTCGACTGTAGCTATGAACGCGTTCATTTTAATGCCGATATTCTGGCTTGTGCAACATAAATGCGAACATTCTTGTGTCAGCTCGTCTCTTCGTCGCTATGTAATAAGCGAACTCCCGAAAAACACGTTAATAAATTTTTTACCTCCAAGTATGCGCACGGATAACTATTACAAACTACTAGAACTGTTGCCCTGTGTCGTAAATGTCCAGGTTCTTAAGCATAAATAAAACGTGAGGCATATTCGGCGCAAAATATATGTACAATACTGAGAACACCAGCGTGATTCTTTAATGCACTATGAACTTGTTTTACAATCGCAAGTTAAAACTAAAGATGAACGCGTTACAACGGTAGCGAAGACAAGTGAGTAAATAGGAGTCACTAATGGGTAAAGCTCTATAATATTCATCATAAAAAGCGCGACTGGAGAAAGGAGAGGCTGAAGGATACAAGTAAAAGCGTGTGAAACCTCGAAAGAGTAGCTGGAGGCTATCATATTTTGTCATGGGCAGAGAAGGAAGCAAATACGCCGTAAATGTCTGCTTTAAATTAGTGAGCTAGCAGGCGGTTCTTATTTTACGCTAACAAGTTACAAAGTAAGCAAGACACCTTTCCTGAGCTTTTACGGCGACCTTGATTATCTTTTTTAGAGCTTTTACGCGCAGGGTCCCGTGCTTACGCGTCCTCAGTAGCCATCGGCCTCGTTGTAACCAAGGAAACGAAGAGGACACGTAAGAAAGCGAGCAGGACAGCGCAGGCGGAGAGTACGACAAAAGTGCGAGGGGTAAGGCGGTATGCCGAGGTTGACTTGCGAGATCCGGTCCGAGGCGACGATGAGCTACGAGATAACGCCAGAGTAAAGCGCACCGCCGTGCATTCGCAGATGGCGTGGTCACTTCCTGAGACCGACGATGTGCTGCCCGAGCAGAAGCTCAGCGCCGCCGGCGCCAGAGTCCAGGCGTGCGCTACGCCGAAGCAGCAGCTATGCGCTGTCGCCGAGAAGACTCTGCAGTTCACGCTGCACTCAAATTTCGCATTACTGAGTATCGTAATCGTCAAATATTTTTTTCATAAACTAGCTTTAAATTTCAAATATTATTAGGGGCAGAAAATAAACGGCACCCAGTTCTGACAATTATGGCCACTGTCTCAACTTGTGACACCTGTTTCAAACAAACGACCCTCCGCAGAATGCTGAGTGGGATTTCTGCCAAGCCTGATATTACGTTCAAGCCTAAACACACAAATAAACCACAAGTTAGGGGGACAACGCACTCTATGTAGGAGTGCATGTTTAAATACCGAACGTGTCGTCTCTCTGTAACAGCCATCCGTTTTGTTTGGAGTACTTTTATCCTCCTCCCATTTTTTATGTCTCTGAGACTTGAACAGTCGACCTGGTTGACCGTTTAATTTGGGATAATCATACGCTGCCAGAACCCGAGGACTTACGATGCGCCAACTGTGGCAAAGTTCGTCTACGTCAACCTAAGGTTACCGGTCGACAACGCCAGACCTCAACGCGTACTCATAGCCCAAGCGTTGCGTCAACATCCACCTTCACGTTCGCAGTTGGTGCACCGCCACAAAATGGCATATTTTAGTTGATGCTCCACACAGGTTCTTCTAAAGACACGCCAGTGCCAAGTCACATTCATATCGCCAAGTAGACAGGATATGCATTTGTAATTTACAGGGCCGTCCACTCTTGGTGTGAACACCACGCGGCGTGGCCGTGCTCTGCGGAGCGTCAGCTCCCAAGCCACAGCCGTGCATCGAAGCTAACCAGCGCAGGCACACGGGGGCTTGGAGGCGGGGCTTCATGTCGTCTGCTAGCGCGAGAGCGCGCCGTGCTTGCTTTGTTATGATGCATGCCTAAATCTCGGCATGCTTATAGTAAGCATATATGTGCTTATAGTAAGCAGGTATGCCGCAACTGCTTTCCTGGAAAGCGCAATTCGTTCACTGCGGCGCGTTGTGCAGTTTCATACTTACGGCAACTAAGCGCTTCCTCTTTTCAGCGCCACGATCATAGTTATATGCCAGCATTGTTGCAAACATTTCAAAGACTGGCTTGGTTTGGTTGAATGAGAGACGCTTTAAAAGAGGGCGCCGTGTAATTTCGGCAACCAGGGTTTATTTACTGCGCATACCGCATTATGCAGCACGTGGGTGTCCGTGCATTCCGCCTCCACGGACGTTCGGCCGCAGCGGCTGGGTTTTGATCCCGCGAATAAGGTCTGGACGTCTGTTGGCTTTTTTTATGTATATATGAATATCGCCCATCGCGGAGACCGTTCGATCAGTCGCCCAGCAAGCGGGTCTCACGCCCCCAGCATGATCGTCCTACTCTCTGGTAGAGTCCTGGACTGGACCCACTTCTCGCCTGCAGCATTATAATGCATCATTGGGTGCGCATCAGACTTGGCCAGTTATTGAGAGATAGCGGCCCTACCCGGCCAGGCATCCTAATGTCTGCGCCGACCCATACTTCCTCGCAATGGGCCTACGGGAATAATGAAGCTGGGGTCAACAGACCCATGCCCTACAATTGTTGAACAGCTTCTCGGTTCTTGAGGTCCACAACTTCTGCATTCTTCCCGTTAGCATCCGACAACGAATGGCCTAGCCAAACCCCAAGAACAGAAAAATCCCCAATATGTTCAATATGCTTGCAAAGGGCTTAACACTTCAAGCATGGGCTTACATATAAAAGAAACACTTTCATTGTGGACTGAACATACGTTGATTTTTTTTTATATTTGCGAGATTTGTTGTCGCTTTCCACGAGTTCGCTGATCCCATTCGAAGTCGCATCGACCAATCCGCGAGTACCTTCGTGAAGACTAAGGACATGAACACACCGTTAAAAAAAGTGAGCTGGACGCCATATCCGGACATATGGCCATCTGCTTTAAAGAGCACACGCAGAAAAAAAAGCTTTCCTCCGTGACCCTCTTTACTTCTAGGGTTGTGTCAAGTCCTAAGAGGTGGGCCGCGATAGTTCTGTGACCAGGGTGCTTAGCTATACTGAGCCGGGAGACCCATTGTCCAACACGGTAGGAGGCGCCGCGTGTTAAGAGGTGAAATGCAAGAACGGGCATTTTCTGCGCAATATCAGTGCACATTAAACAGCCTCGAGTGGTTATCCGGAGCCTTCCTCTGCAACGTCTTCATAGCCAGGGTCGTCTTGCAGCATTAAACACCATAACCCGAACCAAATCAGTACTGAAATGTTCGCCCCAATGCTTGAATTTAACTGGGATCGTGGCGATGAAAAGAGGAACCGCTCTTGCAGTTGCCGTAAGCAGAAACTACACAACGCGCCGCAGTGAACGAAGTGCGCTCTCGCGCCAAGCAGTCTTGGCATGCTGATACGTTACAACCTTACCACAAGCATGCCGAGAGTTATGCGTGCTTCATAGCAAAGCAAGCACGGCGCGCTTCAATGCTAGTAGACGACACGAAGCCCCCAGCATCCTCAAGTAATCATGTGCGCTTCACAGTGTATGTCTATATCACTCGTTTATAAGTCGGAGGGTATAACGCATTCCCTAAGCCCACCCCTGAGAACTATATTTCAAAATAGTAAGCAGAGTTGGTTATTATGCAATCACAATTGCAACCTAATATAAGAAAAACGCTGTTATTCTGTAACAATAGTTCAGCTTAGCACTACATATCTAATAATAGTACGGTCTAACCAATCACACAATGCCACATCGACGTAACCACTAGCGGTGACTTTCCTCTGCTCACTGCTGTCATGACTTAGGACGTTTCGTACAATGAGCTTTTGCTTTTGGCATCAGAATCCTTAATAATGATCATGCCATATTTTTAATAGGCATGTAGACTACAGTGTTAGTCACTCATTTTACCATCATGTCATCGTACCTGCACAGCCACCGGTGAGGATCAATGCACTCTGCGGCCAAATGGCTTGCTCACGGCTCAGCCCAAACTTCTCCATGAACCTGACATAGAGGTATCCATAGCTACAACTTGGAAAGCAGAACAAGAACGCTGACACAGCCGCAGCAACGGGTACACCCCAGCAAGTATCCAGTGGAGGCGGTCGTCGTTGGGGACGAGGACTCGAAGACGAGGAACGATTACGCTCTTCCATGGCCATGGGGAGTTGGTGCTACACCGACTGTATAGAACGAGCAAACGAAAAAATTATTTTACGAATGCTTGTTTCTCAGAAGTGTATTGGCAATATTACTCACCACAGTTGACTGCTCAATTCTTTTAAACAACCAGCTAAAGTCTGAGCTATGGTGTGGGGTGTGGGACAACTGCCCCACAACAACTATAGCACGTCCTTATTTCAAAGCAGTCTTTCGCACACGCCGTTGTAAGCTAGCACCTACGCGTCTATGTGGTAGTAAGGCAGCGTAAAATTTCCTGTTTTCCATATTTACTGTTCATAAGTATCGCCTGATGCATGTTTAAGCAAGGTGAGGATAAAAAAAAGGCCCTTGATTGGGGGTGGTGTGGCTGCGAATTAGAGATCATGTGCTTCGATACGACAACATTGTAATAGGAGAAATAAATAGTTGTTGTCGCATTATGCGTTTATGCGCGAATACACTACAGCATAAACTACAGCATTGGTGATTGCATATTGTTTGTACTGGGAGGTTTTCTGATCATCTCAAGTGAGCTCGTCGTACCATGTCATAAATTTTTGATTGGTTTTACCGACGTTGCTGACGGGCCCTTAACCCGACTTTTATGTTTTGGTTAGACGAACATCTAGAAAAATACACTAATAAAAAACCATCGCCTCTGACAACTGACCTGTGTGCGCCTACTTCGGGTATCCAGAATTATGAATAGTCAAACTACACAACCTTTTCTCTGCGACAGCCCATGCTATTGCCATCTGTAAGAAAGTGCCAAAACATTGTTTTAGGAGAGGCTCATTTGGAACGTGAAAGTTCTCGCATCACTTTTCACTCGTTGCTTAAGTCGCTTTTTGTGTCTAATGACAGCACCACATTTTGATCTCGCCTCTTGTGTAAACCAATCGGACTGTTGAATAAGACAATGACTGGAATGGCAATAATACATCCGCTTATGTTACTGAATATACGGGCTCAGTAATTGCAAAGACACCTACGGTACGAAACAAAACCATGCTTAAGTAAAGCGAAATTTGTCCCATATTTGCAGAGGTTTTATTTGTTCTATATAAAAACATAAAAACAAAATACATAAAAGTAAAACATCGCGGAGAAGAACTCTTGTACGGGAAATTCCACTCTGAATACGCTATAGTGGAAACGTGCGGACACTGACGACTGCACATGCATGCATTCAAGAACAGGCTAACACACCTGCGGCCTTGTGCCCTCGCAAAGGTTGTTTTCCCGTACAAAAGTTTCGGAACAGAGGTGGGAAATGCAATTGTCTTTTCTCCCTATATCAAAGGTCCAGGATGCAGTTATTGCAATTGGAGCAGCAAAGTTTATGCCATACAACCGTCTGCGGGTTAAATTTATTTAAATGCATTTTTGTGTGCGAACTAGACCGTGACGGCGCTTTCTAAGGCAGATATTTTGAAGCCATATGCTGCTCTTATAGTCTGAAGCCGACCTGGTATGACTGTAGTTTAGTGCCGATATTACAAGCGTTTATTAAAGCCTGTTTTTAAATAGCTGTTGGCAGTGCACTGAGGGTTTGAGCAAACGACATCGGATTCGGCTTTACAGTGTGCGTTAGGTTGCTTCTAGGCTCGTGCCTACTTTTCTGAGGACCTCTACTTATTACTTTCGTTTTCAATTTAAAAACAGGTTGCCCGGGTACTGTCTTGGTTTGGTAATTTTGTGGAATCCTTGCAACTGGTTGCAGCATCTACCGAATTCCCAGTACGCAACTTTGCTTGGCGTTATTTACTTAAAATAAGGCTTCTCCAGAATATTTGTACGTAAGACTTGAGACGAGTAAATTGTTTGTACGTGAACTTGTCCATGCAACCTCTAAGTAAACGGGACTAATTAGGTTGAGAAAAAAGTGAAAGTAAGCAGAATTTTAGATGCGAACGCATCTCATTCACTCGCCTTGTCACTGCATCCATCTGGCGTTGTCGGCATCCACCCCTCCCCTATTCTCCTCGCCACGCCAGCTGCGCTCTCCGCCGCTCACCCCCTCTCCTCGCCGATAGCGAACACCCTCTCGCGAGGGGCATTGGATTGGATTCGATTGGATTGGCTTGGCTTGGATTGGATTGGATTGGATTTGGATTGGATTGGATTAAAGTGGATTCTGTTGGATTGTGTTGGGTCATAGCCGCGGCAGACGCACTGGCGCCGGCGCGTCCCCTTACCGTTATGCTCGCTATAAAACGCGGTGCCTGGCCGCTCCGCTCCATCGTTCCAGCGCCGTTCCTCCGCTGTCCAACGCTGCAACGTGAACCCCCTATGCGTCGCATCTACACAGGGGTTCCCGCGAGGACAGGTTGCAGTTTTTTTGTTTTTTCTATTTTATATAAATCCCAATTGCTCGCTTAGTAGTTAGACTAGGGGGGGGGGACAGAAACCTCTGGAAGAGCTTCGTTCTCTATGCCCATCAAATCACATAAAAACTCGCCCCCAAAATGTTTTCTCTCTCTCAGACTCAGGGTTGTTTGCCCGTTTGATTGACGTCTCTGAGGCTATATCGCCGCTATTGACCGAGTGTCTTCCAGTTGCAACCACAAACGTACCCGACAGACCTATTTTACGAAACCGCAAGAACTGCAACGTGCAAACTGGAAGGCGGATCTCCTGGTGAAACAAATCTAACATTGACAGTCGGTGCTGGCAGCAACTACAGCTTTTATAGTGCTTCCAGGTCCAAAGGAAATAGTAAAAGCGTTTATTTGCAGTGTTCGAGGGTATCTTTGATAACTACGAGATCTATTTTAGCTTAACTGAGAGTGTTGAAAGAGATTCACAGAAGTCAGCTTTAGAATATGAGCTGAGTTTGCTATTTTTGTAAATAAAAAGATCGCTCTAAATTAACACACGCGTAGATTCAAAATATCCCTAACTTTATAGATCATCGTTGGCCGCTTTTCCATGCAAAAATATTTAGCAATAGGTAAAATATTCCTAACTCGATTTTAATCAATGGTTTCCGGCTGCAGAACGTTATACGATATTTAACTAATTTTACTGCGCGAAAAAAAAAACCTCTTCAGTACAAATCCCACGCATTCGTCAAGGATGGTGTTATAACCGCGCAAGGCCTTCGGGTAGATTACGCCTAGCAGTGGTTCATGCTCAGGCAGGAAAATCTACACACGCCACCATCGTAATTGAAATCACCCAACATTTTTACCCAAAATCGAATTCTGTCTAATTCAACATAGAAATTTAAATATATACTAGGCGAACGTTTAATACGAAATCGAGTTCTTATAAAGTATTGAGTTAATTTAAGAATTTTCTTCCTTCCTATTTTGCAACACATGTATTACTCTGCCGTTTTTGCAGTGGTGAGTTTGCGGCTAAAAAGCGGCTGCCGGCGCTTCGTAACCTTATGGTTAGGCGGGCTAGACGGGTGCATATACAGAGGATAGCGCCCGCCAGAAACTGGAATCGTGTGCTACAACCATCGGCGTGTGACGAGAACAGGCCAGCAAGAGGGACCTTTCCAAAATTTACTTGCTTTTATCACTTGCCGATTATCTCCAGGGGACTGGGCACGCCGGGCACACAGTCGAAATACCTGATACCCGGAAGACTCTGGAAAGACGCTCCGTAATCTAATTGCAAATCGCAGGCATAGCGAAATGCTTTAAACTAGCGCTCTTTACTAACAATGGTGAGCATGATGTGCATGCGAACGAAATTCACCTTTATGCAAAACCCTGGTTGAGTGAACCTCCAAAGGTACTGATCGGGCAGCAAGATGATAGAGGCGGGGGAGATGAATGTGCGATAGTGGGTGACGATTGTGGGTGAGGAAGCCGAGCAATGGCCCGCTTCCCACTGCTGCGCATGGGGTTCAATATTCTCGTAGGCTAAGCTGCTCTAAAGTTCTTTGCGCCTGCATTGGTGCCCGCACGTTGCTCCTTAACACAGTCGCCAACCGTTATCAGGGGCGGTAATCTGACCTTTGCCCATTTTGAAAGCGCCCGTTTGGAGTCCATTTCATTGCTACGTAGTTCCGGTTTAGGCGGGCTTCGCGTTGACTTTTGCGCAATTGTTTTTGTAAACAAATTTTAAACAATGTGACCTATTTTAAAATATCTTTTATGTGTTTATTTGAACGTGTTTTTGACAACCTCATCACGGTGACATTTTTGTAAAAGCAGTTCAAAATTCACACCACCAGGCGACGAATGTAAGCCGAAGAAGGCAGCTGCGTCCAGCTGTTTCCTGTGGCAGTAAAGGCAGACAACGCTACGACTGCTGCGTTTTTTCACACTTGGACCGCGATTTTTATGTCGGTGACACTTAAAGTATATCGCGACAAAAACGTGTTACGTATGTCGACATCAACGAACTGGGGCCATGCTGGCTCGAGGTTTTCCAGGAGTTTTAAATGGTTCGCTACGGCGTTGGCGTTTCTGTTGTACTCTCCGAGTGAAAAAATGTGAGTCGTCGCGATTCTTGTTTAACTACACGTCTGCTTCCCGTCATGTGTACAAATGTTAAGTCGGTAGGCGTATACGTAAAGTACCAACAAAAGTTTATAAATTTTATGCCGAGTGTTTGTGAACTTTCGGTAACCTGCTCGACAGCTACGAAGCTTGCAGACCATCGTTTATTTCACTATGTGATGGAAACGGCGGTGAGGCACCGGCTCACGGAGGCTGCGGCAGCGATATCGTTTCTTCGTTATAGCAACCGCTAACTGGAAGATATTGGTAGCGAAGAAACGAAGGGCACATATCAGCTCGCCCTGGACACTGAGCCCACGGTACCACCGGCTAAGTTCATCTCGCAGCTCGTCGCACAGCCACCGCACCGTCCTCTTGAGGCGGTAGGCTTCTGCAGAAAGTTGGAACGGGTCGGCTGTAGTTATTCACCTCCTGTTCTGCCAGTGAGCCAACAACAAGGCGATGAAAAATCGTCCGCTCCAAGCCGTCTTCTCCGAGAGGCCGTGGTTCATCGCAGTAGCTCCGCCGTGCCTGAGTTGCGCCTCATGCGTGTTCCCTAACAGCCAATCGGGGCACGCTCAAAATGGACACAAAACGGACAAAACCACGGAGTACCGCCCCAAAACTGATCATGCCCAAGCGCCTCTCCCGCCGTAACTAAAGCTGAGCCAAGCATTCCGCCACCTAGCAACATAAAGTGCCAAAAAATTACGGTAGGCTCTTTCAATATAATCAAAGGGCTCCATCACCAACATAAATTAACTGAAAAATGTCCCCACTACAAATCACACGCAGCAGACGGCGTCGATATAATTGAATTTGCAAACCAGTTTTCGAATAGCCTACGGCCTTGACACCACTGCGAGCTTCTTGTGCTATGCGATAGATAGCCCCACGACGCTCACCGATGATACTTTGGAAAACACTACAAATGTCGCATTTTCAGCCAACTCTCGAAACACCCCGCAACCACAGGCTTCCGAGCATACATGGAAAACCAAGCAAGCGCAGATGTCCTCAGTTTTTCTCACAAGTCTGTCCTCCAGGGGTCGACGAACGTACGCGGTCAAAAAATTTAAGAAACGTAATTACTAAACTAGTAGTGGGTCACGTACACTGATAGTAATGCCGATGACGCATACGTGCATCATTTGAGCCTAGTGTGGTTCACGAGCTTACTGCTATAAATAACCGCCCCAACGCAATGCTAGATCCAGATTATTAACACCAACCCTAGTACTCTGAATCCTTCCTCCACTCGAGCGTCCAGTGGAGGAAATGCTTGAAATCGATTTCGCATGCATAAGCATTGCGTTATTTTTCCCACAGCCGAGTGGAGGGAGCAAATGTAGTGGGGGAGGGACTGTGAATACGGCCCTAAGTGTAGCTTTTACCGTCTTCGGTGCCATACTTTTTGCAGTTTTGGTTTTTATAGTTGTGTGTGCCACTTTTACATAATGTATGTAAGCATAGGGTAGTGCTTGCTCATTAGAGCGCTTTTGTTTCGGATTCTTCATCTCAACCACGTGTAATTTCCCGGACTTGTTACGTTGAATGCCCCTGCAAGATTTGACATTCAGCGTGGCACCGTTCTGGCAGGGCTAGCCGCTGAAGAACTGATTGTGTTCCAATGGCTCCCGCATGATATAGAGACCTGCGAACCTCTTCATAAGAACTAGCTACCAAACAGACATGACCAAGGCGCGTATACATGGCCGAGGGCTACTCTCTACTGAAGCAACCTATTTTTCTTGGGCCAAAACAGGGAGGGGGGAGCTGATACCTTGCTAAAAGGACTTACGCCACCTCGCTGCACCGAAATTCTTGTCAAAAACTTCACCATGTTGAAGACTGGACGGCCCTTTGTAGGCGGCACTGAAAATCAGCCCAACGAGTTGACGCGTAAACGACAATGCTACGGAAACCTCACGTGTTAAAATACGGGATTCTGCGCCCGATAATCACCCTCCCATAGAGAAGGAAAGCCTACGAAATTAGTGCCGCTAACACGCTCCAAACAATGCGGCTACGAAGAGGCTGGCAAATCTAAGCGGTCACGCTGGGAGGGAGATAGAAGACCCCTAATTGGGCGTATTGTTTCTATTGGCGCGACCTCTATAGGTTGCGTGTGAGGAACTGTTTCGCTAAGTATTGTTTTTTCATACAAACATAAAGTTGCATGTTCAACTTGAATTTCAAAGCATTTTCGTGTGATGTTTCTTATGCTTGCAGGAAATGTTGCATAATATTTTTCTCTATTCCCACTTTGTATCTTTTAAATTAGGTGGCATTCCTGCGGGGGCACGCCTTAAACGATCGGTCGCAAGCACACCATTTAACAACGTTTCGTTCAAAATCTAACGTCTTAACAACGTCTACGTTACTCGGTGAGATGTTACTTCTGTGAAGGCAGATAATGTACGTCGTTAAAGATTATTCTGCAGTCGAATACAAAACAGCAATAAATGGCTTTGCACGCCCACTCTACTTTGTGCGACATAGGAGCAGATATAAACAAAATTTTCATTTTTGGATTTTTGTTTGCAGATTCCAGTAATAAAATATGTGTATTACATAATTCAAACTTCCGTACCCCACAAACAAAAGGCGCGCACCCACAGAAAATAGGTACTCGCAGTACCCGAAGTATTCACCGAACAATTTAGTGCGTACTTATACATTGTGGACTTCAGTCTCCCATTCCCACTAATCTCCACCCCCGCCAATAAAAATTACATATCTGCGCACTTGCTGGGCAAAGCTCAATGTTACCATCACGAGCGTTTTATACGATGGTTGATATAATCTGCACATTTTAATCCCATCCGGGCAGCGACTTCACTACTTCTTGCAATAGCTATATCAAATACCGAATGACACAAGCGACACGTAGCACAATGCTACAAAGCTAATATGACTTACTACACAAAGAAACTGCGTCCTGTTTCTATATATAAGGAGACATGTTAGGAGAATAGATGTTTTTAAAGACAATAAATAAACTCACTCTTCATAAGAAAATCGGTCACCTTTCTAAGAGGGAGAACTAGAAGCACAAAAGTAAATGATATCAATTTATCTGGGCAACACTTCATAGAACGGAAACATTTAGACGGTGAAAACATAGCACCATTATCGTTATCTGTAAATTGATTATAACAAGGCTGTATCGGCACCTAATATGAAAATCACCAGGGAAAGGTTTACATATTACATAGCGTACTACTAGATGCCAGAAGCTTGCGAGTTTTTTTATTGGAAATCATGTATCGTTATCACCTATACGCATTTTATCTCACGAAACGTATGACCAAACCACCCTTAAATTTGTGGGCGAGTTTAAACCGTTTCAACAATTTTCAAAGCACCACGTACCGGCAGGCCAACATACCTTTTTTAGGTTATCCCACAGCTGCATGCCTCCAGCGCCGCACCCAGTGATGTCTGCTCGAAGCGTTCCGTTTTGCGGCATGCCACGGATGTAGCCGAACGGAACACCTGTGGTTTTGTTGAATGCTTTTTTCGTCTGCACCTTCGGTGCCCTTCAAATTACTAGCACGCAGGTCACAATCACAACAAACACCCAGTGCGTGATGGAAGTATGCTCAGCGTTTTTAGCCAGGCCTGCTTAGGAATGACAAGGGGGGACATGATTTATCACTGAACATTGTCTGTGGGAGAAGTACGCTCCAGAACATTTATTATTGCTTTGTATACATCAGGGCTAACATACCTGTAGGGTACCACCGTCAATGATACCTAACTTGAACCTAACACTGCCCACACATTCTCTGATTATTATACTGTGAGATAATTACTTCTACAGACAGTTTAGTACATTGTAAGTAGCCAAACATTCCTGGCTTTAAAGTACGCGTGTTTGGCACGGCTTGCCAATTTTAGGTCACTACATTATTCACTCTCGGTAACTGACGCCGATTTTAGGTGCAAATCGCTATCACAGTTAGGAAAGATTAAGCGCAAAGAGCACATCACTTCACGTAGGTGTCTGTGCCCCTTGCCTTTGAGATTTATATCGTGGCATGCCAAGCTTTTTCGTCTATTTCATGGCTCTTTGCCAAAACATGTATTTCTAACGGAACACCAAGCATTACTTTGGGTGAGACGCAAAAAGTGACAGCACTGCCTCGTTGTGCCCCTTCAGCCGGCATTTTTTCTAGTAATTGAAGACTGTGGTGAATGCCCGCATGTTAATTTGTCCTTTTCAGTTTTTCTCTCGGTAGTGCTAGTTTACTGCCGTGTACCGCACCGGCCTCCGTGTCACTGAAGCCATGCATACAAGGCCGAAGCAAGAAATACTGGCAGCCATAGCGCGAAAAATTGCGTGACTTTCAAAGGCTTTGTTTAATCTCTGCGGTTGCACTAATTCAGACCCAATCCTTCACTAACTTCATTGCGGCTAGCCAGTAGAACTCTCGAATTCTGCATGCATGTTTTCTCCTCCACCATGATAGATTCTAGCAGCGCCGACTGCGCATTACACCTTTTCAAGGGTGTAGTGGTGCAGCCAATCAAAGGCCGCACGGCTACGAAGCGGAAGGGTATACATTCTGGTTGCATACCAATTGCGAGTAGTTTTGGGGAACAACAAAAAAGTACGCATGGATATTTTTTATCTTGGTGCTGAAAGCGCTCTCAAAATAGGGACGAACACCGAAGAAAACGGCATGGCGCTAACTCACAATTGAAATGATCTGCTACCAACTATCCGTATTGTCTTTTATTCTGCACAGGACTTTTTTGCCAGTTCCCGCAAGAACCGCCCACGCATGAACGACTGCAACAAACCGAAAGAGGTTTGCAAGAGAAAAAAAAGTGGCTGACGATTAGGATAGAGGTCAATGCTGAAGTTGAGCGCAGCTGTTAGCTGTTTCAAATGCGCGAAAGATGCTTAGGGGAAGAATTTAGGAACGACATATATGTGTGGTCGCAGACCACTTTTTTCCTCACATATTACTCCTGCAATCAACACTTTAAAGAACTTTGAAAAGCCAGAAAAACACAGCAAAAATGGAAGGCGTATCTGCTGCGACGAACAAATCACGCGGTGCCGCTCGTTGCTGGCGATAACTGTAGCTTTCGCAGTGGTTTCAGACGAGAAGGAAAGAGTGAAAGCGCTTATGGAAAGTGTTTCAGGGCCTCTTTAATGTGAGGCCTAGGATGTGCACTACGTCTTTCGTGAGCGCGGAAGGCGACAAGTAGACAACCACTTACAGCAAAGCGCTGTTCAAGTTTGCGGCACACAGACCGCCCACTTCATCAGACGTAACGAAGATTTGCATTGGCCTAATTGACATACTAGTACGGAAGTACTCACGCCGCTTTGTTGTGGCCTTTACTAAGCGCAGAACTGGTGCTTCAGCGCTATGAACTTCGGGACGCTGGCGTCGGCGAAGCTGAACTTCGGGCTTGAACGTCGGGCGGTTCGTTTAGCTGCAGCGGCAGACGCAGCACATCCTTCGATTCAGGAAGCAATCGTGTCATCGTCGAACGTGTAACGCTACCGGCTATAATTGTATTATCTAGCAGGATATCACCACCGCCCAGAATATTTTGCGCGGCCTCGGCATACCGCCCTCCGTTTCATACTTCCGCCAAACTTTCATCCTCCGCTTTCCTACTCCCTTTATCTCGTCCGTCTTAGAGATCCTCTTCGTTCGCTCGGTTGCAATAAGGGTCGACGGCGCCGCTAAACCGCAGAAGAGCGCATAAGAGATTCCGTTCTAATACACGCGGAAGCGTTTGTTGGTTGTGTGACACAGGTTGTGTACGAAGTTCTCTAGCCTACCTCTGGAAACTCCTGCATTACCCAGATGGAACGTTGCGCCAAGGACCGCTGGACGCGGCATCCACTCAGCCTTAACAAAGTGGGTTTGGTCCCCCGCAGTGGTTTTAAGTGGCTTACGCGTTATTCTGCTGAGCCAAGGGACGCGTGTTCAATCCCGGCCTGGCAGGCCGCCTTGTCAAATTGAGATGTAAAGCAAAAACGCCGGCGCGTAGAGATTTTGTGGCACGGTAATGAACTCCAGGTGATCTAAATTAACCCAGGGTCCCCTCCTACGGCATGCACCATAGCCCAGGTGTGGCTTCGGTGGAATAAATTCAATGATGCGAAGAAAGATGATCTGGCCGATTTTTCTGCGCAACCGCTTGGAAACCGCAATTCTTCGGGAGCAAAATTGTCAATCGAAGCCGTTCGAGGCAAAATTGGAGCTTTCACGTGCACTTTTCATTAAATAGAAAAAAAGGATAAGTGCGCACGGACGCCACTTCGATTCAATTGTACTGCGAAGAGCTAGCAGTATTCAGTACATTTTATAGGCGAAAAGCAAAAACGCGTGTGTGTATGACAGTTGGGCGCGTGTTAAAAATCCCCAGGTGGTCCAAATTAATCCGGAGCCCTCCACAGTGGCGCATCTCATCATCTGCGTTGCGTAGGCGCGTTCAGCCCTACAATCAATCAAATTAATTGGGCGTGTTTTTCAGACTGATTTCAAATGCAGCTGTTGTTTTGTCATTTTCACAACACAGCTGTATACCGCCACACCCCAGCGTTTTCATCTTTGTGGGCAAAACACGCCGAGGCGCCAACGCCTACGACGCCTCGCGCATGTTTCAGGCTAAGCAGGCTTGCAGCACAAAGCTCAGAAATTGTTTAAGGGAACCACAAAACAAGCATCGATACGACATTATGAATGACGAGGCACCGGTGAACAATGGGACCCCCCACCATGTGTTCCTGGTAAAGATTTTTGCAGATTGTCTTTGAAGGCTAGGCAGGACTAGTGTCACTAAATAGAGCAGTTCTTGCCCAAAACGCCGAGCGCATGCATCAGGCTAGGCAGGATCCAGCATATTCCGCGTAGTGAAACCGAGCGTAGTGTCAGCGTTAAGGTTTTAGAGCACCACCCCTCACGCACGCAATTCAGCAAAGGCGGCCATTCAGGTGCTTGTTCGTGTTGCGAGATTGCCGCAACTAAGGCGTCATTGATAACTTCGACCGGGTCGTATGATAACAACACTACCAAAGATGCACCCAAACGGCATCGTTGGACATACTTCCGCTGCTGACATGCTATTACACGTGTTATCTTTGAGCCGTATTTGCAACGACGCCAGTCGCCCGCAGCCGCCTAGCAGAGGACAAGCTGAGCCCACCAGAGTTGAGCAACTAAAATATATAAACAACAAAAATTGCCCCCACCTCCCCGAAGGGAATCGTGAGGAAGTGCGAATGCATTTCTTGCGCCGACAGCACACGGCGTAGTAATTCTGCCATCGCCTTGAGAGGCGCAGTACCGGCGAGGGGGAGCTGTCAGGCGAGGGGAGAGGCGCGCGCCGAGGGTGAGTGCAAACCTAACGGGGGGAGAGGCGCGCCAGCTGCAGAGCATGTGACGTCACGGCGCGAGGAGAGGGGGAGCAGACGCAAAGGCGCCAGCGCGCGGTCACGTGGGAGTGTGACGTCACGGCGCGAGGAGCGGTGCTGGAGCCGGCGCGGGCGCGCGCAGCCACGGCGCGGGAGGCGGAGCGCGCGCTGGTCACGTGGGGTGTGACGTCGCTGCGCCGTTGCTACAGACGCTCCTCTCCGCTCCTCGCGCCGTTGCTAGGGGAGAGGAGGAGGAGCAATGCGGACGGCGGATTCAGGGTCGCTTATAAAGTGCATCGCACTTAAAAAATGGCGGCGCTCATGAACCGTCGCAGTGTAAACGAATGCCACGTAATAAGAACTAATCACTCATCATTGCGACGGCACGGAACAAATGCAGAAAAGACTGCCGATACACTCTACTCTCATCTGGTGACACTAGCCGATTGCAAGCGACAAGCCTGCTGAGACAACGAGACACATTTCATACCCTCCTGAATCGCCATTTCTTTGGTTTGCAAAGCTTTACTTGACATCCACTTCGCAGGGCCAAATGAGGACCATTTTTTTTATCGCACATATGCTTGACGGTTGATTGATTCTGCGATATTACTTGCTTTAATAGGTTTTTACGGTTCTTGGGCCTGCGCTCAATCGCGGTATATATTTCCGTGTTTTACCTGTTCAGTCAACAGTTGAGAGCCAGCCCTTATCCAGTGGGCCATGTATAAGTCCTTGCCAACTGTTCAGGCTGTTGCGTCTTATTTATCTGTTTTCCAGCGTAGCCAGTGTTTGGCGGCTTCTTGCCTAGATGCGTCACTCTGTAGCAAGTTACCGGATTTTGTTTATAAGGATACTTAGGGTGTTATGTGATGTACTGATGTTTATGGTATATGACGACTGAGTTGTAACTATGGTTGGACGATCCGGAGCGCCGTGCTTTTGCATATGTGTATTATCGCTTTGTCTAATGCATGATGCGGTCCATAGGTTCTGAATGTTCTCAGTAGGTACTGGTGTATTGGTATGATTTAGCTGTGATAACTACCGTGATTATGTCCTCTCTCGTTCACTGAGTTCAGGAGTGGTTTACACGCTCCGTGGATACTTCCAGGTGTATGTGCAATGAGGTTCAAAGAAAAGATGCTTACGAACCATACGACAAATTTGTGTGCCGAGATTCCGCCATATTTATTTTATTTTTCTTCAAAGCGTCAATAATCTCGCCCAATTTCCAGAACACAGTCCATTAAAAAATGATCGCCTGAAAACAAAACTAATACCCGGAAGTGGTTTAACAGTGAATTGGGCGAGAAATTAATTGCCCCGCCACCAGCTTGAAGCAGTGTGATGTTGTTCAAAATCATGTGACTCAAAATCAATTGATCAAAATCTTGTGCAGTGATGACAGTGTTAACGCTATCGTGCGAAATTGTACTAACGCGCTGTATTCTGCATGCGATAGGATTCAGGCCTGGGTAGACGCTTACCGTTTACTTCCCGAGTGCATAAGGGTACATCACATTATTGTGTTTGTATCTTGGTTGTCCAGGTATTTGCCCCCGTTTCTACGAAAGTTATCCCTTCCCCTTGAAGTCACATGCGTACGCGCAGCGGGAGCTAACCTTTCCCCGTGGTTTGGCCTGCTGGAGCGTTTTGTGGGCTGTTTATTTGCTGTGGGTGCTAATAGAGAGTGAAATAGTAACATCAGCGTCCTTCCATTCTATTGCTCCTACCCTATAGTAGTGCCGCGTAGCGAAGCCCAAGCAGGTAGCATCACTGCAGTGTGTTGTGCAAGAACGAATACCAGAGCCAGGGTTAGTCTATTCCAATGTGTGGGGATGGCGGCTTTCACGCGAACCCCTTTCTGGCTAGCTTTTCATCGAGGCCGGCATTGCACATCGTTTCCTTGCTTGCGCGACGGCAGCGCGCCAGCAACTGGAGGGTTTTTTGTTGCTGGGGTGCTGTCGACCGTTCTTCGCTCTGCCTTACCCGAGAACCAGTTCTTCCTCCGTACTAGCGCCACCATTTGGCGAGGTCTGGTGGGTTGTAGCATGACGAGAGGACGCTGTTTCGTCTTGGGCATGCGGTAGCGCGCGTACTAGCGCCAGCAGGCTTGTCCGAGCCTGGGGAACGCGCAACGGAGGGGTGCTTTCGTGCGAGCTCGGAGACTGCACCTCGGCTCGCAGGCGCAGGGCCCCGCTGCTCCGGTATGCCATCGGTGAGTCGAACTATCTCGATCTCTAGCGTTGTTTAAAGCATCGCTCCCAATGTTACGGTTATGGCCTACGGTTGGCCTGTATGCAGTATATGTGATTTGCTTGTTGCAATAAATGGCCCCATCGATGTTCTGCCCTTGTCGCCTGCAGCCTTTGTCTCCGCACGCACCGGACCCGCCTGCAGCCGGTGCTCGCAAGGCATGTTTGCCAAGGACGGATGGCTGCGGCGGTAGGGAATAAGTAGTGCGTGAAATGAAGAATCCCACAAATGCTACTATCCATTTGCGGTGTACCTAGTGTAGCAACGCCTGCAACACGTACAAGAATTATCAGATACTATACTAGCCCTGTATATCAACAACATTGATCAGGGAAGAACTTATGCACACACACTGATTTACGCATAACTGCACTGCACGATTCTGAAGCGTCGACTAAGCCGCCTTCAGCATAATCTCTGGCTTACTCGTCCAAGAGGAACCACGTTTATGATATGATAGTCCACCTAAAATCGCGAACTGGTTCCGTTCAGCGGGCAACAAATAAAGGGGCCCTGAAATAACCGAGAGCAACGGCACCCACTACATAGCACCCGCACCTGTACAGTTCACAGCCGCAGGTACGTTGCAAAGTTTTCTCGTATCTGCACCATCCTGTTTTAACACAAAAGAAAAAGTGTAATGGTGAGTTCTTGCCAATACGCTCTATTGTTTTTTATTTATCTTAGTTTGAAGTGCAGCGAATCTCACACTGTATCCTCGTGTTCTCTATTATGCCGCCCAATGCTGAATTATCGGTATGCTGCTTGTCTCAACCTAGACACATGGGAAAAAATATGGCTTGCTTACGCTGAAAGCTGACAGGATACTGACAACCATCTTGAGCAATTCCAATGGCGAGACCAGACAATCAACCATATATTTACAAAATTAGAAATACCAAAGGTATCAGTGCACCCTAAATCAGGTCGTTTCACGACGCCCAAGACAAACCTCGGCCTCCCTTTCTCAAAGGTGGGTAATTGATGTATGAACCACCCTGATGCCAAAGCGAATACCTTCCTGGCGAATAAACCTCCTCATCCTGCTCGTCAGCATTGATCCAAAATGCAGTGTAAGGAATCTTACAGGCCTAGACAGGTGCACCACATGCCACAAACTCGAAGTGATCGCTGTTTTGCAGGCTTCTTCAAACCGTCCTGTAGGGTTCTACGTTACTCGACACAGTGGACTGTGCTTCCAGTCTTGTGATCTTGGACCTTCCCAGGTTTAGAAGTTTTGTGCACATTAGGGGCTACTGTTCCAGCACTTCCCCATAATCAACCACACAACGCTCCCGCTTACACATGATTCGCGCCGCGCATGTTGCAATAATATAAAAAGTGTTATGCGTCTTTTCTGCGCTTGCCACCTGCCTTTCACATTTAGGTGACGCCGTAGGCCGCGTCCTCTGTTATCACACGGAATACAAGGACAAGGTAAAATGACAGCTGCTTCCACCATTTTAATGAAAGGATGGGTCCAAATCTTGCTGATGGCTCAGTGGCTGCTGTTCCCTTCCGCATGTATAAGTGGCTTTTCAGTATTCAAGAACTGTCGTGCAGGCAATGTCATGATCTTAGCTCCGAAAAAGTAAATTGCTTTCGTTGACACAAAGATGGCGTAATAAATTCGGCTGACAGAAAAATAAAGGAGTTCAATCTACTCAAAACAGCACTGACGAAAAAACAATTGAGGTGATACCGCAGAACACTAAAACCTAACTAAAGACACTGGGGCATCAAGGTGAGTCAGGAAACGTCCTGCTGTTTGATTTCTGCCTGTTCAGGAACATCTAACAGTGCGAGATGTCGACTGCACGTAAATTAGTCATCGGATTTTCTTCCGCTCCATCACTCGGTCGCCGATAATGTTTAAGGCGGCCTTTTCTGTGAACGTGGTCTCTGAAGACAAGCACCGCCAGTACCGAAGCTATCAGCAAGTTCAGTGCCGCAAGCAGAGCGTAGAAATAGTCGTAGGATCCTAGTTTGTCCCGGAAAAACCCTGTAATAAACATAGGAAATTATATTAGCACTTGCTAGTATGATTGCTTACGCCAGTATAAATGCGCCAACGCTGTGCGTTTCTTGCCCCGACAAAATTCTCTACACACTCAGGCTGTTGGTCTGTGGCAATACTTTAGCGGCTGTGTTGTTTCTTCAGTTTTATTTTTTAAGTCCTTGTCACCGGTTTATGCCAGCACCCCCGTGCCAATGGTATTTTATCTCCTGCCGTAAAAACATGCAGTTTTGTAACTTCTAAGAGTTTATGTTTGGGTTGGTTGTTATCGATGATCCAATAACGTCGTGTACCAGAAAAAAATGGACATCCACACAGAGGTGTGACACGCACAAGTGGTAACTTCCAAATTAGTTTTATTGAAAACTGCAATAATTTAAACGGACCTTGCAATACTTTTCTCAACTTAGCTCTAAATCTTAAAGGCTTTCGGACTGCAGTGAACAAACACATTTATAGCGGCTCACAAAAGTACCTCAGCCAAAAATGACTGATCTATGCCAATCACACAACTTAGTAACTTGCTCAAACGATTTTTCTTCCGTTTCAAGTATTGGCGTTCTTCTTTAGCTTGAATTACGTCAGTATAGCGATATAGCGGCTATCGGCCGGCTTCCTTCAAGTTGCAGCAACAAACGCATTCGGTAGCCACTTAAAAAAACGCCACCAAAGCACAACAGAAACGGAAGGCAGATCTGATGCGACGAGCAAATCACGCAGTGTTACTTTGTACGGGATATAACTAAAGCTTTCACAGAGCTTAGAGACCTGAAGGAACGAGCGAGAGAGTTTATTGAAAGCTTAGCACAGTTCAATAGGCAGGAAAGGTATTATCATACGTCAAGAAAAGAAGCAAGACAATATGAAATTCGCACACAAAAAGAATTGCAAAAGGATTTGACTTTCAAGGACGCAACAACAGACTGTGCCTAAGGTGGTAGTCACCCCCCTTTCAGATAGCCAATCTCCTTTTCAGATGAGGCCACGCATGGTGAGCCCGCGCAGTGGTCCCCCAGGCGTGCTATCTGAGCAGCCTCAATATTTTCCTTCGTTTTCCGATTGCCGTGCCGTCTGCGTGAACAATGACGCCGAGTCCAGAAAGATTTAGGGGATAGTCCCACGAACGCTTGGGCCACGAAAATTTAGCATTGCTTTCTGCTTGAAAAAATAAATACTACCATACACAAGAATTAAAGTGATGGCTGTATATGGGAACTATTCAGCGCCAATTTTTTTCTCTATCTAGACACAGCAGACGCCATGTCCCTTTTCTTTCTTTTATTTCTTCTGTTCTTTTTTCTTTTTTGTTTTTCGTGTTCAACTGCAACGTTTACTATCCGACAATCCCCGCAAGTTCCGGCTCTCGGTCCTGCCCCGCGATGCTTACTGCAATTCTTTCAAAATGACCAATAGAATCGCAAATGATCCGGCCGAAATTTCGAACACTTTTAACTCGTTCTTCAGTCTGTCTTTACAGTCGACAATCTTGTTGTTCCTTCTTTTTCCACCTCGAATCCAACGTCTACAATCCACGATGTAGTGATCACTGAACAGGGCATGTTAAATCTCATACCTAATTTGGACACTAAAAAATGTTATGGACCCGATGGTATCCTTAACTTGTTTCTCGATCGTTACTCTCTTTTGACCTCTCAATACGTCACAATAATTTCCCATAAATCCCTAAAATCTGGTGCCGTTCCCAGATCTTGGAAAAATGGCAAAATAGTACCAATACCTAAATTTAGTGACAAGCAAGTCTTCAGCAATTACAGACCCAACACTCTTACCCCTCATTCCTGCAAGCTATTAGAGCATAATATTTACAAACATAATATTCCATTTCTCGAATCTAACCATCTTTTGTCTAACTTCCAACATGGATTCAGACGAAGTTATAGTACTGTTACTCAGTTAACCGAATTCGTGCACGACATTACTAGTAACCTAGATATTGGTAATCAGGTTTACGCACTACTCATTGACTTTTCGAAAGCGTTCGACACTGTACTTCACTCAAAATTATTATGTAAATTAAACACCATATTAAACGACCCAAAACTAGTTACTTGGATTTCTAATTTCCTTTCTGGGGGCTCGCAATCCGTTTGGTATAACTCGACGGACTCCGATATTGTTAGTGTTAGTTCAGGCGTTCCACAAGGTTCTGTACTTAGCCCGTTACTGTTTCTACTGTATATAAACGATTTTCCTAATAACGTCACCTCTAAAATTCGGCTGTACGCGAATGATTGTGTTTTGTATGAACACATTGACTCTCCTGAAGCTCATCATCGTTTAAATGACTCATTTATAAATTATGCGAATGGTGTGCAACCTGGCAAATAAGTATCAATTAAAAAAACCGTGGCTATTTCTTTCACGAATACTAAGTCCCCTTCCTGCTTCACGTACTCGTTTAACGGATCCACCTTAAAAAAGTAACAGAATCCAAATATCTTGGTGTTGTTCTTTCCAGCAATCTATCTTGGTCTCAGCATATTAATTTTATCTGTACAAGATCTTTTAAAAAATCAGGTTATTTAAGACGAACACTGTCCCAGTCCCCTAAACACTCTAAATTACTAATGTATAAAACACTGATTCGTCCTGTACTTAACTACGCATGCCCCGTATAGAACCAAGACAAGCAGGGGGAAATCACTAGAATCGAGGCCATTAAAAAAAAGCTATCAGATTTATTTGTAATCGCTATGACCACTACTTTTCACCTTCCCTTGCCCTGCCTTCTCTTGAACTCACCACACTACGCACGCGCCGAATAAATGATTCAATGAAATTGCTTTACTGTTTTAATAACTCAGTCTATCGCATGTCTGACAATACCTACATCTCATTTGCCTCGCCGTCCATAACTAGAAGTAATCACCACCTATATATCAAGCCTTACCATTGTCAAACCAACGCAATCAAATTTAGTTTTTTTCATTTCACTGCCAAACGCTGGAATGAATTGTCCGGTGATACTCGCTCCCTTCCGCTGGAAATTTTTTTACGTGCCCTTGCTGATTTGCATTAACTGTTCTTTCGTTGTATTGCTCAGTTGATCTGTTTAATTGCTATTTTCTGTTCTGTCAATGCTCACTCCTGCCATAGCCACAAATTGGGGGTTGCAGTATGTATAAATAAAATAAAAATCAGAAGGAGAATTAAGATCTTTTTCGCCAAGCAAGCCATTGTTGCCTCGATCAATCTTAAGGCGGACTAATTCACCCCGATCTCTCATCGTGAGCTGCATTGCGGCATTCTTTCGTTTCTTAACTATTGTCAGGGTGCAAATGACAATTCAGGGTTTGTTACAGAGCCACATACAGTGATCTCATTATTCCGATATTTTTTACCTAATTAGCATTAACCCTCAATGGACTTACCCACAATGTAGGGGCCACCTAAGTGCAGCGGAATTCCCGTCAGCCCTGTCATTCCCGTGCAGAAAGTGAGTCTCGCAACGCCCATGTAGTCCGCAACAAGCACGGGTCTGATGCACATCACGTAACCCTGGGTCAGTCCTACGATGACTGCCAAGCTCGCAACACTCTTGAACGCCGATATGTGCGGTAGGACCAAGAAGCACGCCGCGGCCGTTGACATGCTGAGGACGGTGATGGGGCAGCGGCTGTGAGCAATCTTATCTGACGCGAAAGGCACAACCACCCGCCCGAGCAACTGTCCCAGGCCATTGTATAACAAAATTTGCTTGGCGTCTTGGAGTTGAGATCCCTTGTCCACGCTGTAGTCGACGATGGTCATCGAAAAGGAGGCTGCTGTGTATTCGGCAATAATGCTGAACGTCACCATAACGTAGAAAGGGAGCATTTTGAAACAAGCAAGTCTCTTAACCGGAACGTCCTGGTGGGCGCGAATATTTGTAGAAGTTTTTGATACTTGCACGCCACACGATAACGATTTATTCTCTCTTTCATCGATCCTTGCTGCATATGGAGTTTTCGACTGAAACGACTCTTCTTTGCAGTTGGTTTCCCTTTTGAAGCAACGAATGTCTGTACGGCAGGGGTGCTTGATAAGCATCACGACCGGTAGGATATGCATGGTTATCGCTCCGGTTAAAAGGAGGGTTCCTTGAACACCGTAGCGTGCATCCAAGAACGCTGTCAATTGTGGGCCTCCGAATGCAGCCGCGGCCCAGCCAACATATTTAATGGCTGTTGCGGTGGCGATGTATTCCTTGAAGTGTAGAAGTATGTACAGCGAGAGGCCCAGCATAATCATCCCTAGGCCCACACCTAGAGACAAAGTTAATAAAAAACCTTGTTAATAATTAAGACCAACTATTTACTTACTTGGTTACGTCAATAACACCTGATCTGTCAAGAATGCTTTAGGATTAGAAAAAAACAAGACGTGGTGGGTATATGTCTCAACTAACAAAGTGCAGTTTCTGAGTGCGATAACCAAACCCAGAATGATCGCGTTCTGAGTATTGTAGCAACTTGCCTAGCTGTGCCTTTGAACTCATTCGCTTTTTTTTCAGCTCAAGAAAGATACCTTAAACAGTCACAGCCCGTAACCTTGCCCGGATTTCATGGTAATTTAGAGAGAATAGAACTGCGAAACTATGTGATAGCACGAGACTGAAACTGAAAGCACGTAGCTAAATAAGTAACGGGGAGTTGTATTGTGTTGTAAATTGGGAAGAAATCAGTGCATTAGGCTGCTCGGAATATTTAGATCACACCTCTTTAAGTGTAGTTAGAATTAAGAAATTATGCCCCTAATTGAAAATTTGTGGCATTGTTAGGTCGGCTTGCACGCTTTGAACGTGAAACATTTAGGGCAACGAGACTGCGCGAATTTCGTGTGACCCTCCGAAGACAGTTGTTCTTTTCAAGGCTCAATTCTTCTGTGTCCCGACGTGGTAAATATTGATCCGTATGCTGACGTTGCAGCAAATACGAATTTGTAAATCTGTCGTGAGTTTCTGACGCCACCGGCTATTGTCCCATGCAGCCCCCTTGGGAAGTGCTTATGGCTTTTGTTATGCCTGTATCCGTACGCAAAGGTGGAAACGGTATCGTGGAGCCGAATGACAGTTTATGCAACGTCAAAGTGCGGTTTCTTGGTAACGGTGTTAGACCTCGAAACGCAAATTGAGGACTACACTTTCGCCATCCGGACCCAAATTCTAATTATGCGTCCTAGCCAATGGCAAAGTAAGGCCTCCGCATACTCGTTGTTTCCAGCCAAGCTAGATGTTCAGCTGGATCATATCTGCGGGTGCTGCGTATTAAATTTTAACAGTTTCCATTCAAGTATTATATTAACGTGCCAGAAGCAAGAATTTAACCCTGTATCGTTCAAAACAATGTATGGGTGCAATGCCTAGACTTCCCTAGAAATTGAAGAAAATGTGAGAAAAGGCCATTAGCGATGGCAATTTCATAGTGACAATGGTAAACTACACGCCAGCATGTTTCCAGGCATCCACGTGTTATCGGGGTCATTTGTCAAGCGTTTAAGAACGAGATACTTCTACCGTTAGCGGCAGTCTTTATAAAATCCTTCAATTTCAATGCGTTACCATCGTCTAATTCTAAAGCACGTACAATGCTACCAAATAAAACAAACACAAAAAAAGCCTAAATGTGTTGTCCTTCAATTTATCAGAATATAGTAGACTACTGGTGTTTCTTTTTATTTCTAGGACGGGGTCTACAGGCAGACAAACAACATTAAGCTGCGTCGTACCCGGCGCGAGTCGCAAAAGGCCCCAAGATATTTATCAGCATTCACAAAGCCAGGTGTGTGCTCGAGTGCTGCGATGCGGCTAAGAGGTGTGTTGACGTTGGTGTGCTTGAATTGGAAAAAACAAATATGACTTTATAACGTGAAAATGTAGGCCCTGTGTGAAGGAGGCCGGTTTCACTCAACCATTTTATAAAGAAGGCCTTAATAAAGGTCATAGCATCTCGGCAACACTTTAATAAAGGCTTGGCGTACTGGAAGTGCGTCACGATGTTAACTGAAATAAGACACCTAAGGTCTCTATATGAACAGTACAGCTAAGACTTTCTGATAAGGTTCCCCGCTATTTGATTTTTAGATTTAGACGCCATGACTAACCGTTTTGAAAAGAAATATGTAAACGAGCATCATCCCTGCAAAACTAAACGGAAACATCTATCGTATACGCTGGAGGCATAGCAGTCTTCTGCCTAAAAAGGGAACGTCCTGCTGTTGCTGTAAAGAGTGCCAAGTTCTTTTTAAATGCAGAGCATTTCAGTAACTCACGATGTCACCCGCGTTGGCGTCCGTAGTCCGCACGCTCACTGCGCATGCGCGTGGAGTCGAGGCGAAAGCGAACACATCTCTCGCGAGGGGCATTGGATTGGATTCGAACACTCTCTCGCGAGGGGCATTGGATTGGATTCGATTGGATTGGCTTGGATTGGATTGGCTTGGCTTGGCTTGGCTTGGATTGGATTGGATTGGATTGGATTAAAGTGGATTGTGTTGGATTGTGTTGCGTCATAGCCGCGGCACGTTGCGTCATAGGCGCGGCCGGCAGACGCGCTTGGGCCGGCGCATGTGCAGTACTCTCTCTTCCGCGGTTTCCTCTCCTTCGGGCGCGCTGCGCATATAACCGGTGTGCCGTTCTCCGGCCAAGCAACATCCGCGGTTGGCTCAAACACCTAGAGTCCACGCCGCTTTACAAGTACGCCAACGTCGTCGACTGGGACCGGCTTACGCAGTCCCCTCAACGTATATAAGCGGCGGAGCGCGCGTTCGGAATTCAGTCAAGGGCGTCTTTGCATGGCTTACGCTTGACGTGACGCTTTGCTTGACTCGAGTAGATGCGACGCATTTACTCGAGTTCCCCCCGTGGGAAGATGCGGGTTTTCTTTTTTTTTTGAGGGAAGGGGGGCTTAGAGCCGCAGTGCGATTAGCTAAGAAGAGTGCCTGCAATTTAGACGGCGCTTTTTTCTCGACTCCAGTCGCATTTGCAAATGTGCGCTAGATCTCCACCTCGAATAACATTGGCATAGGGAGCCTTACTCACGAGGACAGGAGGCGGAACCTGATCAAAAAGCAGAACAATGAAAAGGTGGGGAAAGTGAATGTTTAGGATGATAATTGTTTATAAGTTATCCTCATTTCAAAAATTCCGTTCTTAATACATGAGCTGCGTTGCTCTATAATCAATACACAGAAATTGCACCAACGCTGTTCTCTTTTTCATGCGTCAACCAGCGAAACATGCTGTCTAAAATGTTTGTTAGGTCAATCCGGAATAATGGTCTAGGTCAAGTACCCTTCAATATTACAATCTTCCAAAACGTTTTTTTATATGTTCACGCTAAACGTTTTGAACTGCGATTCAAAGAGACGCTGTGGTAGTGATGGGGATTCCTTGCGGCCTCGCATTTCTAAGGTTCCTGTATGGAATGCTGACCAAAGCAAATATACTATTTTTAGGGCAAAAGCCTCAACGGCACAATTCTGTGAAATACCGCGGTTTTCTTGTTCTTGTAGTGCAGCGAACAAAACGACGGTCCTATGAAGGAGAAGTAAAGAAAAAGAAATGCGTTTCAGCATGATGGAAATTGAACCTAAATATCAACCAGTCCAGCCTGATTCGCTACCACTATGCTATCACCACACATTGCCGGCGGAACTTTTTTCTGGTTCACCTCTCTATATTCCTTACGGATTTCTCATTGCCTTGCCTGACTCACATTTTCTCTACAACTCAGTACACGCACGCTTTTAATACGAATACGCGAAAGGTTACCGTATACCAAATTTATCTTACCTTGAATAACACCAAATGTTATCGACATCCATGCTATGCTCGGGGTAAAGGCTGAAGTGACTAGTCCTGTGGCTACCAGAGAGCCACCAATCAGCGTAATGTGGTAGTACGAAACTTTATTTTGTACTTGGCTGACGAGGAGGCCTGGAAAATCGAAAGCAATGTTTTAAAGCAAATTTCATGAGCACTCTGTGTAACCAGAAGGTAATATTTTTAGATGCAAGGCATCCCTTACACTCGGCCTGTCCCTCCATCCAGATTCCGTCCACAACCCTCCTCCTTTCCCCTCGCCCGCCTGCTGCATTAGCACGTTCTGCTCACCATGCCAGCTGTGCGTTAGTGCGCATGCGTGTCTCTCTCTCGGTCCGTCCACAACCCTCCTGCTTTCCCCTCGCCTGTCAGCTGCGTTAGCACGTTCTCCTCGCCATGCCAGCTGTGCGTTAGTGCGCATGCGTGTCTTTCCCTCATCACTCTCTCTCGCAGAGCGGCTATATAACCGCGGTATCTGCAGCGCGCTCCTCAGTCGCTCGGTCAGTCGCTCTTGCTGCTACTGCTCCGACTGCTGCTCCGATGAGTTGAAATGGACACTAACATGCCTGCTACCGCGTAATTGGAAATGTACGTGTGATTGAGCATCATTTAAGGTTCGCTACACTTCAACCAAGTTTGGGTAAACAACATAACGTAAACGCGAATTGAACACCGTGAGATGCCTTGCATCACCCTAGGGTTCCCCTCGCAGAATATGGTGGCATATTTTATTTTGATAAAGTTTAGAGCTGTTTTTGTGAAAAAAATCGATGGGCTTTATTCTTGTGTTTTTTAAGGTACCTCAGCCTAACTTCAGCAACCTACAACAAATGACTGGAATCAATAAACCATAATTTTATTTTGACACGGAAGTTACAAAGCGCACTGCATTAGGTTCTTTCAGCGGAATTTTCAAATTGTAAACTAAATGCTATGGTTAAGCGACAAGCTAACTTTCAATTATTAACTTGGCTTAATGGTTGTGAGCGTGCTTCCAAAAAACACATTTAAACTGTGTGTTCGTCTTATAGTATTTTAACCATATTCATGGAGCATGTAGGGGTTGATTTTCGTGTGTTTACTTTGGCTGCCCCGGTCACAAACAACTTATTTTTTTCACGTATTGCTCTGTGAGACACATGTTAGGCGTAGCGTAAATGGCGCCTTATATCATACAAGCAGGGACCGTGGTAGGGACGTAAACAATGGGGGGTTTGGTGGTTCGAAACCCAACCAACATTTTTTCTAGGCGGTGCGTAAGACAGACGTAGGTTTCTTTCGGCAAAACTCATCCATTCCCATAACCCAAAACACCTACCGAAAAATATTTTGGTTGCGGCCCAGGGCTGATTTAACCATCAGCAAAAAAATAGCGTTAGCGATATAGGGTGCCCCGACACCAGCGCCGCCGTACAGGGTTGGGACACCCGTCTAACGGGGCCATGCCGCACTCCTTCCCACGGAGCAAAAAACATAATTTAGGCGGGAGCATGACGTCAGGCGGCCGAGCTTTCGCAAGGCACATCCTCTGAGGCCGCAATCTCTTCTCAGGTTCCTCCCGCACACAGCACCCTGGGTTTTTCATCTACCCCAGCCCCGCGGTAGCACCTAGTGAATCCAGCCGGCTGCCTGTGGAGTTGAAGCGCCATTGGCGAAGACACCGAACGGTATTCTTCACCAGCGTTCCTCTGCCAGCCTCAGATACTGAGAGTGTGGCCGCTAGACCAAAGGGGAAGGGTTAGATGCGTAACATGCGTAACAGCGCATGCTTAGCAGCGAACACCCTTAAAGGGGCCATGCAGACAAAATGCAACTTTGTTTTTTTCGAAAGTTTTGGTCTTTTGTAATGCGCCCAGCACTTGTCCGGCAGCAAACCTAGCTTTATTCAATGAAAAAGTAATCAATTTATTTAACATTTTGCTTCTGCCGTCAAGTCATGTTTCGTGACGTCTGCGATGACGTAACAAGGCTCGATCTTCAAGCTACCTTCAAGTGCGCTGCATAATCTGCCGCGAACCACAAAGCTTTGTTTACCGTGAGTCCTCCTAGATAGCGCCACCATACCACGCCGGACCGCTGTCCGCCTTTGTTTTGTTTTTGACCGTATTTGCACCTGGCTTGTTTTGGTTACGGTAGATAAGAACCGTTTCGGGAGGCATGGGGTATGTTCGACAAACAGGGTAACGTAAAACAATGTCGCTTACGTCACTAGGCCAGTGTTTTGTTAGAAAACCCCAAAGCACCAGGCCGCTGTGCAGCTATAACAAGCATAGTGCGTGCAGTACCAACAGGAGTAGGCACTGGTGCTTCTATGTGTACGTGCACTTTCTTAACTTTCATTGTTCATCCCACCATTCTTACTGTTATGCATTGCATGTGCGCGAAAATATCTTGTTCTTCAAGTTTATAAGCCCTGCTTAACTTTCGTTTGCGTTTGCCGGCCTCAGCTAATCGCGCGGCTATGGGTATAACGTCATATGTTCTAGTGCGGGAAAGAAGCTAGTCAATCCCATTGCCATTCTGTTTTGTCTAAATTATGTAGCTAATTTGAGGGAAATTTACGCTTAAAGTTGTGTCAGTACAATTATAGCGGGGCAGGTTTTTGAATGAAGCAGGCTTGCGTTTTGTCTGCATGGCTCCTTCTAGAGCTGCGAGCCGATTTTGACTTCTGAAGTGGGATCGCTCGAACGCGCCGCCGTAAACTCACACGCACGAAGCGCACGCACAGCTGCGTGGTGTTTTCCAGGTTTGCTGCGACGACTGCGTTAAGCATTTTTTTGGGAGTTGTCGGGCGACAGACTGTTTACATCATAGCGGTGTAAAAATAGAGCCCTCGAACAGGAATATCTCGACTGGTACAATAAACCGATCCACTGCGATATAACTTATTCTCATGAACGGACATCTAATGTAGCTCCAGGTCTTAACACTGGTCGGAAGCTATCAAGGAGCACCAGTGGCATTACGCATACTTAATATAGCAGCCGCACGATGCCTCTCGTCCAGGGTATTTGTCGTCTTAACGAGGACGTGCAAATCTGCTGGAACAAAATCGAATCGTCATGCTAAGCCCAGCGATGCTAACCGCATGTTGGTGGATCATGACTAGTTCTAAACGAAGTAAAAGAGTGGCGGGCTTGTATTTGAACCTCAACGGCAGCAATTTGCTGCTCCCAGCGCGCTCACATCGAGGGCCGGAAATAGGAACAAAAACGTTGCCGTTGTCTTTTAAATTCGGTCAGACTCCACTACACTTAATTTATTACAGTGAAGCTGAGTCTCGCTAGTTGTCTGTGGAATTCTTGGCCTGAAACAAACCTGGGGAGGGGGGGGGGGGGCTGAAAACGCCATGCGGCAAAGACAACTTTAATGCAAATACTCATCTTAAAGTGGGATAACTCTCGTTTTAGTAAAAGTTTCTAAAAGTAATTCTGTGAACTTGGCCACCAAAACGCCTTGATTACCACTACGAGTTTCAGGTACTTGTCATACTTAGTTCAAAGTAAAGTTGTAAACCCTGCATGATTTTCGCCGGCTGTTATACTTGGGCTTCTAAGACAGGGAGAAAATAGGTCCCATGTGTCTTTACTAGAATGAAACATGTTCTTCAAAGTTTTGTTAGGTTATTTTGTAATCACAAAGCCCCAGAGTCTGTAAATACAATAAAATCTGAAAAATAAACTATTCCTTTTTTTTCATCAGTGTGACATTTAGTTTACACGGATTCCCACGTTGTCCACCTTTCCGGAACAGAGTGGTTCGTAATTTTTTCTTTTAACGTGCCGTCGTGATTTTTTCTGTGGAATGCGTAAGCTTTTACTTGCAGCTTGAACGCCCAGTGCTACACGTTCAACGTTATAAGTAGCGACCGTCACGTTCGATTTGACATTGAGAGCTTTAGCCTCCCTCATAAAAGTGTATGTGAATATAACACACCGAAGAAACATCAGAAAATTCCCATTTAAAATGTTCTTAAGAAAACCGATCACACAATCACCTCATAACATTTGTAGAGGTAATGGCGGAATTAAAAAAAAGAATTAGGAATTTTCAGGACGTCCGAAATATTAACAAGGTATAACGAAATATTCTAAACTAAAAGGAAAATCCACATGTGAAGCACCTTACTAATTTCAGATGGCTGCATTACAGCGTACACACCTTCACATGGCTAGCACCTTGAGCCAAAAAATGAGCCTTTAGATAACATGGAACCTTTGTAGTATCATTATTACTGCACAGATATTTTACTTCTGCGACGAGAAAAAGGGACGTTTCTTATACAGTTTTTACTGCTGGCTAATGTAACCCATTATGCTTTACTTTTACTGCAGGGGCTGCTTTTTGCATAAAATATCCTTTTTAAGGCCCCTGAGGTTACTCAAAAAGTATCATTAGTCACCCAGGGGAAACAGAAACTAAAACATTTCTTAGGGCTATCCAGTACTTTTTTGGTCCCATTGCTAGAAACATTGTGGTTTTCCAAGGCTTGACTATACGCCTCGAGCGCGGCCTGTAGGGGCGCCACTGAAATCCTCCTAGCGGCCCGTTTCGAAAGCAGCCTCGGGAGTCCGCGTCCCGCTCCCCAGTGCCACCGCTGCTTTTGCGGCACGTTCACGACTGAGATTTACCGTTTGCGGGCGTTTGAAATCCATGTTTATGTGGAGCAGTCACTCTGTTCGCAAATGGGATGTGTTTACGAGAGTGTAAATGTTTCTGACGCGATCTTAGTGTGGTATATTCGGTCTGTATAAGCGCCAGGTGTGTGTCACAGGCCAGCGTCGCGGAACCGGCGTGTGATGTAGCCGATTGTAGTTACACTGACCTGAATTTACTAGTCGTGTCTCCGTAACCACCGGTTCCTCAGATGTTCATGCTACGGCTATACAATACGATTTAAATCGGTTTTGTGCGCTTACATAATCAGCAGAGCACTCATACCTGACAGCATGCCAGTTATGTTTGCCGATATTACACCTCAGATATTTATCACCACCATTTACAAGCCAGTCTGCGTTAATTTCGGGAATATTCAACAAAAGTACGATGGGCAATGCATAATTATACTCGGGGATCAGCACACGACAGAGTCGTCTTGTCGTGATGTGAGCGCCCGCAAGCATTCATCTGCTACATATATCCTCTGCGAGCAGCGCCGAGACGGGCTTAGAATATAATCCGCATCCGCGACTAATGCTTCTTCGAAATATCGTCATATGGCACAGGGAGCCTGCAGAATAAAGCAGAAACTGAAATCAGAGGGCCTTATCACATACCATATTCTTCCAACGACACCTTTCATCGCTTGTTGAACAGCTAGCCTACCCTGTACACTTCCAAAGATGCGTCCACCGTACGATCAGCTCTTCGTTGAAGAAGAAAAACAAAAGGAAAGTGGACGCGAGATTTGTGTGTGGGATTACTAAAACGTTCATTGCTTGATTCCGCTCCGCATTTGTACACAGCGTCCCCCTCCCCTACCCCCCCCCCTTCCTTCCCACCGATGTCTCGCGAAATAGCAGTGCATTTCGCGTATAGTTGGTCTCGTGAGCCCTACCTGGCTTAAGTTTCGACGAACGTCCTTAGCATGTCAGAAGCTGGACTGTATTTGTTTTTTTTTTTTCATTTCCGTTAGAGCTATTATGTTTCTTAATTCCGCACTTGCACAGCATTTATTTTTCCGTGGTTTCATTAACTTGCCTTGGTTCTTGCTATATGGAATGTGTGGGCACATATTTAATGACGCACAGGCTTGGAATATACTTAACATTTTCGCATGGTTTATATTTTTATGAAAGACACAAGTTATTGTCCGGGATTGGGTAATCACATCCCCGAAACATATTTTTCTGCGACGTATATATTCGAAACGAATTAGGCCGCATTCGTTGTCCCTGCTGCAAAATGAAGCCAACCTCTCATTGTGCCAGTATCAGGTCTAAATGAGGCGACAGTAGAATTCATTTGTGCCTGATGTTTTGGAGGTGACATGGGTGATATGTTGCTGCCGTCGCCGACGCCCGGAAGAGCGGCGCCGAAGCGCGCAGAACCGCGTCCCTGGGTAGCTCTTGCAAGCGATCGCATACTCTACGAAGACACAGCTGCTTTTTAAGTGACCTAAACGTACTCTTTGCCTAAACGTACTCTAGACGTGACCATAACAAGTTATTTTAGGGCGCGGAAAGGCGAAAAGAAGCGAAACAGAACCAAAACACTGCACGAGCCCCTATCAGCCACGCAGCGCAAATCCCGTCAACGCCGCGGAGAAGCGGCGGCAGGCGGCGCAGCGATCGCGAAGCTCGAGGCGTATAGAGCACAGTACAGTATCGCTCAAGGCAAATGCAGTCGCTGAAACCAGCCTATTGCTAAGCAAACGTACCACTTCCTGGTAGCAAGAACAGGGTACGCCCGGAAACATTACATGACCCGGGCATAGTTTCACTTGCAGCGCTGCGCAGTCGTCTCATACCGGTGGGGCAAAGAGAATTGATCTTCTTTGGACGCTATCACTTCTACCGCACGGCTAACCGTATATGGGTGCAGGAGTTGTTACCGCGAACCCTCCCTGTTTAATCCGGTTGCCATCTCCATAGTGTTTTAAAGGAAGGCTTTTCACCCTTGGCCTCCTTCGGCATCCCCTGGGTGGGGTCCGGGGGTTTCATTTTGAACTGCTCATGTGTGTATCGTATAAACCTGGAGTCGGGAACGTTGTCAGGTGGAGGGCCGAGTTGCATGAAGCCGACACGGCTGGGGCCGGACGCCAAATATAAAAGGGGGAGGTTTTTGCAGGCGAAAAGAAAAACATTGGCAAACTGGCAATAATGCTCAAAACTGTGCGATGGGGAACAATGGCAAGTGCAAACGATATTTCTTTGTTCCTATCTAACCCCAATTGATAATTGAAACTGCCTTCTCATCATTCATGTAGGGAATGACAAGTGGAGTGGGAGGGGGGGGGTTCTGACGTCGGACCACCATCATCATCATCATCAGCCTATCTACGCCCACTGCAGGGCAAAGGCCTCTCCCATTATTCTCCAATTACCTCGGTCCTGTGCCAACTGTGACCAATTTATCCCCGCAAACTTCTTGATCTCATGTGCCCATCTAACTTTCTGCCGCCCCCTGCAGCGCTTGCCTTCTCTAGGGATCCACTCTGTTACCCTTAATGACCAGCGGTTATCTTGCCTTCGCATTACATCCCCTCCCCACGTCCATTTCTTTTTCTTAATCTCTACTAATATGTCCTTAACACGTGTTTGTTCCCTGACCCACTCCGCTCTCTTCTTGTCCCTTAATGTTACACCTATCATTTTCCGCTCCATTGCACCCCTAGTAGTTCTCAATTTAAGTTGAACCCTCTTAGTGAGCCTCCAGGTTTCTGCCCCGTAGGTGAGTACCGGTAGAGCTGTCATACAGCTGCATCCTAGCTGCATACAGCTGCATACAGCTGCAGCGTCGGACCGGGGGCCGCTTAATACGGCTCTGTGGGCCGCAGATTGCTGACCCCGGTTATAAAAGGATTTATTGATTGATTGATTGATTGATTGATTGATTGATTGATTGATTGATTGATTGATTGATTGATTTTAACGCGCCGACGCAGCGCAGGCGATGAGGCGCGCCGTAGTGGAGCGCTCCGGATTAATTTTGACCACCTGGGGATCTTTAACGTGCGCCGAAATCTCGTACACACGGGCGTTTTTGCTTTTCGCCTCCATCAGAAAAGCGGCCGCCGCGGCCGGGAATCGAACCCGCGACCTCGTGCTCAGCAGCGCAACGCCTTAGCCACTGAGCAAACGCGGCGGGTGGTTATACGCCTCGAGATTCGCGATCGCTGCGCCGCCTGCCGCCGCTTCTCCGCGGCGTTTGCGGGATTAGCGCTGCGTGGCTGATAGGCGGTCATGCAGTGTTTTGGTTCTCTTTCGCTTCTCTTTGCCTTTCCGCGCACAAAACAACTTGTTATGGTGACGTCTGTAAGCTAACTGCACGTATAGGGCACTTGAAAAAAACAGCTGCGTCTTGGTAGAGCGCTCTAACGCCAACAAGAGCTACCCGCGGGGAGGCGGTTCTGCGCGCTTCTTGGCCGCTCTTGCGGGCGTCGACGACGGCAGCAGCATATCACCGCTGTCACCTTCGAACACGTCAGCACAAGTGAATTCTATTTATTGTCGCCTCGTTGAGACATCATATTGGCACTGTAAGAGGTTGGTTCGTTTTGCAGCGCAGACAACAAATGCGGCTTTGCTTCTATGTACGTCGTAGAAAAATATGATTCGGGGATGTGATAACCCAATAGCTGACAAAAACTTGTGTCTTTTATGGGAATCTAAGCCACGCGAAAATGTTAAGTACACTCAAAGGATGTGCAGTGTCATATATGTGCCCGCTCATGCCTTATAGTAAGAACCAATGTGTATGTTAACGAAACCTCGGGAAAATGAATGGTCTGCAAGTCAGGAATAAATAGAATAGTCGTACGGGAATGAAAAAAAAAACCGAGTGCAGCTCCTGAAATGCTAAAGACGTTTGTTTGAGCAAGGTAGTATTCACCAGACCAACTAGATGCGAAATGCAGTGATATATCGCTAGACATGTGGGGGGGGGGGGGGGGGGGAGGGGGCTGAGGAGGAGGACGCTCCACTATCGTTGTTTAAAAATGCGGAGCGAAATCAACGAATGAACGTTTTAGTAATCACACACACAATTGCTGCGTGTTCACTTTTCGTTTGTTTTTCGCCTTCAACGAACGGCTGATCACTCGGCGGACGCATTTTTTGAAGAATACAGGGTAGGCAGTTCACAAGCAATACGAGGTGTCGTTGGAAGAGTTGATTGATTGATTGCAGGGTTTAACGCGCCGACGAAACGGAGACGATGAGTCATGCCGTGGTGGCGGGCTCCGGATTAATTTTGACCACCTGGAGATCCTTAATGTGCGCCGAAATCTCGTACACACGGGCTCGTTGGAAGAGTGTCGTATCTGATAAGGGTTCTGATTTCGGTTTATGCTAGATTCTGCAGTCTCCCTGTGTCATATGACGATGTTTCGAAGAGTTTGGTCGGGGACGCGGATTACTCTATAAACCCGTCTTCGCGCTTCTCGTGGAGGATAAATGTAACAGATGAATCTTTGCGAGCGCTCACCTCGGGACAAGACGACCCACATTAAATTTGTCGTCGTGTGCTGACTCTGGAGTGTAATTTTCCATTATCCATCGTACTTCTTTGGTACAGTGTTTGTGAAATTTATGCCGCATTGGCTTTTTCATGGTACTGATCAATATCTGCTATGTGATATTGGCAGGCGTAACTTGCGTGCTGTCAGGCATGAGTGCTCCGCTGGATTTTGTAAGTGCACAAAGTCGATTTACATCATAGTGTGTATGGCCGCAACACGACCATCGGAGGAAACACTGCTTACGGAGACACTGCCACTAAATTTCAGGGCAGCGGAATTGCAATCAGCTGCATGCAAATGCTGGCTTCGGGACGCGGACCTGTGACACACGCCCGGCGCTCATAAAGATCTCACTAAGATCGCGTCATAAACGTTTATAGTCTCGTGAACACACCACGCTTGCAAACAGAGTGCCTGCTCCACGTTATTCGGTATTTCTAACGCGGACAAACGGTAAATCGCTCTCTTGAACGAGCCCCAAAAGCAACGGCGACAGGGGGGACCGAGCCGGGGACTCCCGCGCCTGCTTTCGAAACGGGCCGCTAGGGGGATTTCAGTGGCGCCCCTACAGGCCGCGCTCGAGGCGTATAAAGGGTGCGTAGGCACACATGAGGGCTGCAGGTGGCGGCTACCCTGAACGGGTTATGTCCGTATTTGATGCGCAGGCCATGTAAAACAATGACTACAGTGGTTGGGGAGACAGGCGAAAGAGTTCTGCAGGAGCGCTGCAGCATGATGGAAAAGCTTGAAGGCTATGCCACAACTACGTTCATCGTCACCCGCCAATCACGCAAGACCCAGCACGCGCACAACGAAGAAGGAACGGGAGGGTATAGAAGGAACGTCTAAGCGCCTTTGCTACCCTTCAACCTCACAAATAGGTTTCGACTCAATCCTTTGTGGAACTAACACCCAAAAATAAATGAAGCAATACCACTGTGCGTGTAAAAAGATATCTTGAAATTTCGTCAACGTGTAGCATTGATTCAACAAGCACGACGGCGCTGCGCCGTTTTTGCCAACTTATTGCAACGTAACTGATCGTTTCAGAAGTCCAATCGCGGAACCGTTGCACTGCTATGGCTAGTCCGCCAAAACAATAACCACACATACTTACGACCTTCGAAACAAAATAATTTCTACACTGTACCACGTCAACCTGAAAAGCATGGCATGATGATAACCTACCTGAACATCCAGCGACGATTATTTGAACACTCTGCGGCCATATGGCTTCTTGGTGGTTCACTGCGTACACTTCCATGAACCTGACGTACAGGTATCCATAGCTGGACACAGAAAGACAAGCCAGCAAGGATGACAGAGCCGCGGCGATTGGCACACCCCAACATGAGTCCGGTGGAACTGGTCGACGCTGGACGCAGGAGCCCGGTGACGGCGAGGAATTGTCCGCGGTCATGGAATTTGCTTGGCTATTTCTGCAGTGCGTGAAATAGAACGGTGAAAAAAAGGATGATATTTTGGGGCCTACCGCAATGCGAACTAACCTCGAAAATTGATATATGACATTGTACCAGCAAGCAAGAGTAACTACCCATCGCTTTTTTGTTTTCGCCCGCACCGCACACTACCATGCGTTTCCACGTGCGAATGCGGTTTTGGTTCGAAACATAAGTTTTGAGGTGCTAGGTCATCCTGTCGGCGTGTAGTCGTGCGTCTCCGCTTCTATCTATAGTATATCGGTTATTCGGTGATGAGTGCTGCTGCTATAAAATGAAAAGTTGCGTTTTTTCAAGAAAGGCACACAATTTTAAATGCCGCCTCCACTGTCGAGAAAGGAGATGTGGCCGCCTGGTATAGTATCCTGCCTAACACCCTCTCAACAATCTTGGGTGCGGTAAAGAGAATCAAGTTCGCAAAAGGTACCCTTTCAGCATAAGTTCGGCTCTTGTAACGCGTTCATGCGCCGAAAAGTTTCAAAAGGCAAAAGTGACACTTAAGCTACGTTTATTATTACGGGGGTCAGTGACCGTGCTTTCTTGGAGCACTGTGTAATGCCTAAGCTCGTCCAAAATCAGGAGGCACAAATCGCGGAGCTTTTTACTGTAAACTAAATTCACGAAGGGTGAGTTAACCTTCACTAATGTCTACCATTTTGGCATTGTTTCTCCTTCCTTGCCACGAGCGTTAACTCGGATCTTGCATCTAACGAAAACCTGGATGTAACAAAAAATTGGTAACTTTTGTACACGTTGTTGCACCCAGGTTTGACTATAATTCAGAGTGGCAATTCCAAGAAGTTTTACTGAATTCTCGAACTCGCAGTGCTGAAGATTGCTCGCCCTAGAGTCTACATTTTTGGGTGGCGTGTCCTGCCGCTATTTGGCTCAACAAGCCGGTGCTATAGGGTCCGGGCGGCCGTTGTATGGCACCACCGTCGTTTCAGCGAACAGCGCCGCCCATGGCGAACCGCTCGTCAGTGGAAGGCCGGTGGCGGTCAGCGCAGCGTAGTTGTGCATGGCTTTCTGTCGTTTTTCTGGGGTGCGGCTTGCAGAGCGAACGTAACCACACATGCATTCTTTAGATCGGTAAATCTTCAGTGTGGATGTGACGTTTACAAGGTATGCCATGTGTGTTATTTACGCCCATACTCAGTATTTACAAATAGCAGACGACGCTCAATGCGCCAAGCTGGAATTCAACTGGAAGTGAAAGTTCGTTGCTTCATGCAATTTTTTCATGCCTGCATGCAGTTTTACGAATCGAGGAGTATATTCCCGCTAAATGCTCCCACAAAGCCGGTGTGCGCAACCGATCTAGGAATACTGCGGCCCAGGCCTTTGGCAGTTGATGACGAAACGGCGCCGACGTCGTGCACAAGCGAAAGACAAAGTTGGAGGGTGTCTTCGAAGATTTACCTCAAAACAGAAATTGTGACGGATGACGCTTCCGTATCTTCATTACCTACGGCTGAAACGTGCTTAATTTAACAGAAATAATCTTACTACAGTCATCGGGAATCGTTGATAGAATAAATACCGCATGGTAGTAGAATGTTATTGCTTGCCGTGAAGAAGCATTGTTTTACAAGAATTGCAATGGTTTCTGGCTAGTTGGTAAATTGTTTTTCAAAAACCAATTCCTGCGTGACTGAAGGATGCAAGACAGGAGGGTGCCCGAAACCTGTACTCAGCTTCAAAACTGAATGCTGCGGTCGCTTTATAAGCTGCCACCTACGCTTGAAAAATCATGCACACCTCCATCTAACGACGATGATGGTTTATCGCAAAGCTCTATCGTAAGGGGTTCCTTGGTTGCCTTCTGGATTTGAACTTTGACTAGTTAAGCGTCGAATTTGACCAGCTCGCAGTTTGGTCTTTTGGTCGCAGCGTCTTGGACTTTGACCATTTCCCATTCGATTTCGCACGAAGAAAGCTTTGTGTTCAACCATCATAATCATTAGATGATTTTGCTGTTTAATTTTGAACTTCCATGCCCCCTCTCCAAATCTAAACTTTTTCCAGTGTGTCGGAAAAGTGTCTGTGGTGGAGGACTCGCGCTCATGCACCCATATTTGAGGCAACTAATCGCGCGCTTTTAGTGTCTTCACCAGGCATCACACGATTTTTTAGGTACTCTGTAAAGAATACTTAAGCATTAAAAAACACCGGCTTACGTTAACACTGCCACATTTCGTAACTATCGGTGCCAGCCTTTATTCTACGCAGGGGGTAAAACGGGAAAGGGAGGAGGGATGGTTTGTAGCTTGGGCTATTGAGTTGGTGAATAACTTTGGCTCTTGATAAAATGACCACCAGAAACGTGGGTTTTCCACTTCGGCTTTCAGGCTCCCATGCTGTCACAGTGTCGCTCACCAAAACCGAAGGTACAAAGCTCACGGTTACAGAGAGTGTAAACTAGCGCCACATTTCTACGGCTACACGGTAATCCATCTCGTATGCAGGTGCCTTTCTATTTAAAGCACACGTATCAAGGTATCCCAGCGCTAAGGCTGGCGTGGAAACCGTAGTCATTGAAACCAGTGAAGAAAGTGGTAGAACTGAATTCAAATATTGCTAATAGTTTATTCCTGCTCAGATCGCGCGGAGCCAGGCGCAGAGCGCTGCAAAAGCGCTCGTGTCAATGTAGCCCTTCCCCAACTTTACAAGCATCCAATAAATTTGCGTAGCCATGAGTGCATTTAGGAAGGAAATAATACTGTAGTGAAGATTAGCAGCTATGCTCCGCAAAAGCATCGGAGGCGTCATTACCCACAATAGGTCATGTTGACCAGTACGAGCAGCGTCATCATCAGCAAACAGACTGTCGGAAATCCTCATCGCCATCGCCTAGAACGACGGGGTTCACTCGGACTGCTTCGCTCGGCTCGTGTCCGCTTCCCTGGTCCGCGATTCCTGATCTCTCGCCTTCAGAAAGATCTTCGGCAATAAATCACCTTTCAAGTGGTGGAGGAGCCGGGGTCACGCCTTAATCCTGGAACTCCGGAGCCGGAAGTTACCCTCGGCCATGAACAACCAACCGAACCAGAGTGCTACGCCCTCATCGCCGACGGTGATGTGCTACGGTGCTATGCAGCGAGAACCTCCATTCTTCAACGGAACCGATAATAACGACGCTGAGGATTGGCTGTCCGTGTATGAACGCGTAAGCACTCATAACCGATGGGACGACGCCATGAAACTGAATGACGTCGGCTTCTCTCTGAAGGGCGCCGCCGAGTTATGGTATGGGAACAACAAGCGCGACTGCCGGACCTGGTCTGAGTTCAAGGTAAAGTTCCTTGCGGCCTTTGGCCGTTCAGCGGTGCGCAAGCTTGAAGCGGAGCAGCGTCTGCGTGTTCGAGCACAGCAGGCTGGCGAGAACTTTATTAGTTATATTGAAGACGTCGTGGACCTATGTAAGCGCGTCGAACCATCTATGGCGGAAGCTGATAAAATCAAACATATTTTAAAAGGCATAGATGACGACGCCTTCCAAATGCTTTTGTCCAAGGACTTGAGCACGGTTGCCGATGTCGTCAAGCTGTGCTTAAGCTTTGATGAGCTGAGGAAGCAATGGGCCCTCACTCGAAAATCTCTTGCACGGGATGGCTCTGGGTTGAGTTTGGCAGCGATTTCCGCCGATTCCGCGCTCCTTACGCAACTTAGACTTCGTGCGTGAGGAAGTGGCGCGACAGCTGTCCCTCCTACCCTCCACGACGACGTCGGTGTCCGCGCTGGAGCCTGCCCTCAGAGATGTCATCCGGGGTCAAATTGCTGAAGCACTTCCGCCGCCGCCTCCGCAGTACGTGCCAGTAGCTGCGCCAGTCACTTATGCCGAAGTCGTCACCAGACCATTGCAGCAGCCTGCCGTGACGTTCCAGCCGACATTCCCAGTTCGACCTCGGGTTCCGCCCTCGGTGCTTCCTCAACCTCAGTTCGTGCCGCAACCCCGGAGTGTATGGCGTACACCGGACAATCGCCCTATCTGCTTTGCGTGCAGGATGCCTGGGCACGTTGCACGCTATTGTCGTCGTTGTCCGCCGTCAACCTGGAACTCAGCGCCTGCAGACTTCACTCAGTCGCCTCAAGTCCATGTGACGCCACGCTCGTCGTTCCCGACCTCCTCTTCGAACCGCGCCACCTTTACCGACCACCGTTCGCCGTCACCACGCCGTCGCTCGCTCTCCCCGATGCGGCGCCGTCCTGGTCCCGGAGATACGGAAAACTAGTCGCCGCAGTTCCTGAGGCACGAACTGCGTCGACGTCGAAAAGTCCAAGGCCTCATCCCCTTCCGTTCCCTACCAATGTCATCGATGTTGTTGTTGAAGGCATTCGCACATTAGCTCTGGTCGACACAGGAGCCGCCATTTCCGTTATTCACGCTGATCTCTGTCGTTCCCTTCGCAAAGTAAAGACGCCTCTGGATGGACTATCACTCCGAACCGCAAGTGCACAACATATCGAGCCAGTGGCTGCATGCACGGCTCGGGTTGTTATTCAGGACGTCGTGCACCACGTTGAGTTTATAGTGCTTCCGGCTTGCTCCCACGAAGTAATATTAGGATGGGACTTTCTTTCCCGCAATAACGCAGTGATTGACTGCGCACGCGCACAAGTGGAACTTTCAGCCTCTTCTGACGCATTGTTTGACGACGACCATCCCATCCACGCTGCTAAACTTGTCGTGGCAGAAGACACTCACATTCCGCCCTGTTCTTCTGTATGTGTGCCTATATGCTGTGTGTCTGTGACCGACGCCACGGCGCTGTTTACACCATCTGACACGTTTCACCGCCGCAACCTTTTTCCACTGCCGTTTGCCGTTCTGGATTTCCACTCCGGGGGAAGCGCCATGTTCATCACGAACACATCGACCGTACCGTGCGCACTCCTAGAAGGCGAAACTCTTGGAACTCTAGAACATATCGACCCTGGCCTTATTTTCAACGTTGCGGATGGCGTGTCACACATTGACATCGACGGACTGGATCCGTGTTCGTCAGATCCAAACTCAGCGACTGACGTGTTTCGTGCCTCCGTGGATGATGCTCTAGACAGCACCCAACAAGCTCAACTTATGGCTCTACTTCAGCGATTCCGTTCGTCTTTCGATTTGTCGCACAACGCCCTTGGTCGTACGTCCACTGTGGAGCACACCATCGACACTGGAAGCCATGCTCCCCTTCGGCAACGGCCGTATCGCGTCTCCCCAACCGAGCGTCGCACCATCGAGCAACACGTCGATGACATGCTCCAGCGTGGCGTTGTTCGACCCTCAAGCAGTCCCTGGGCATCTCCTGTCGTTCTCGTTCGAAAAAAAGATGGCTCTATTCGATTTTGTGTAGACTATCGCCGCCTCAACAAAATCACGCGCAGGGACGTCTATCCTCTCCCTCGCATAGATGATGCTCTGGACTGCTTGCAGGGGGCAGAATTTAAGGTACGGGTATTGGCAGGTTCCTATGGCAGACGGTGATCGCTCGAAAACGGCATTTGTCACACCTGATGGGTTGTACGAATTTAATGTCATGCCGTTCGGGCTGTGCAACGGCCCTGCAACATTTGAACGCATGATGGACAATGTTTTGCGCGGCCTCAAGTGGAAGATCTGTCTTTGCTATCTAGACGACATTGTCATCTTTTCCGCCGATTTTCAGACGCACCTACACCGTTTGGAGCAAGTTTTAACATGCCTTTCACGAGCTGGGCTCCAACTTAACCTGAAAAAGTGTCGTTTTGCCGCCACGAAACTTACCATTTTGGGTCACGTTGTATCCAAGGACGGCGTGCTCCCCGACCCAGCCAAGCTTCGCGCTGTCGCCGAATTCCCGAAGCCAAACAACATAAAATCCCTTCGGAGCTTCATCGGGCTTTGCTCGTACTTCCGGCGCTTCATTCGCAACTTTGCTTCCATCATTGAGCCATTGACGAAGCTCCTCGGTGGTGCCCGTGACTTGCCTGCCTGGTCTCCGGCCTGCGACCACGCGTTCCATACTTTGCGCCGTCTCCTTACATCGCCACCCATACTTCGACACTTCGACCCTACAGCGCCCACCGAACTTCATACTGACGCCAGCGGAGTTGGCCTTGGGGCTGTGCTTTGCCAACGTAAACAAGGTTTCGACGAATATGTCGTCGCCTATGCCAGCCGCACCCTAACGAAGCCAGAATCCAATTATACAGTTACCGAGAAGGAGTGCTTGGCCATCATCTGGGCGCTTGCTAAATTTCGACCATATCTGTACGGCCGCCCATTTGATGTTGTCACTGACCACCACGCCCTCTGTTGGCTGTCTTCTTTGAAAGATCCGGCCGGTCGTCTGGGGCGATGGGCGCTTCGCCTCCAAGAACATGACATACGAGTAAAATACAGGTCTGGTAAGAAGCATTCGGACGCCGACGCTCTCTCCCGTTCACCCGTACCTGCTAATCTATCGGACTCTCCGGGTGACCTGGCTTCCCTTGCTGTGACTGACATGGCAGCTGAGCAACGGAAGGACCCATGGATTGTTGCCCTTGTCACCTCGCTCACCAATCCTTCCCAAGCTGTAACGACACGCGCTCTCCGTAGGCAAGCATCTCACTTTGCAGTACGCGATCAGCTGCTTTATCGACGCAACTACTACTTGGATGGCCGCAAATGGTTGCTAGTGATTCCACGGCATTTGCGGTCCGATGTTTGTGCCTTGTTCCACTCTGATCCCACATGTGGTCATGTCGGCCTACTCAAAACCTATGAACGTTTGCGTCTTCGTTACTTTTGGCGCGGGATGTACAACTTCGTGCGAAAATACGTTCGATCCTGCCAAGATTGCCAACGCCGAAATTCGCCGGTACCTCACCTCTGTGGTCCGTTACAGCCGCTGCCTTGCCCAGTGAAACCATTTGACCGTGTGGGCATTGATCTGTACGGACCGTTACCCTGCACAACCGCCGGCAACCGCTGGGCTATAGTTGCCATCGACCACTTGACGCGCTATGCTGAGACCGCCGCTCTACCGGCTGCTACCGCACGGGACGTCGCCTCGTTTCTCCTGCGGCGTTTTATACTCCGTCACGGTGCGCCTAAGGAGCTGCTCAGCGACAGGGGCCGCGTATTTCTGTCTGACGTCGTCGCGGAGCTTCTTAACGCATGCAGCGTCATCCATCGAACGAGCACTGCCTACCATCCGCAAACGAATGGCCTCACGGAGCGCTTCAACCGTACCCTCGGGGACATGTTGTCCAAGTACGTTGCGTCTGACCATGGAAACTGGGACCTTGTACTCCCTTACGTGACGTACGCCTACAACACCGCCATACAAGCGACGACGGGTTTTTCTCCGTTTTTCCTCCTATATGGGCGGGAGCCATCGTGCATGCTGGACACGATCCTTCCCTACCGCCCTGATGTATCCGAGTGCACGCCGATTTCTGAGGCTGCCAAACACGCCGAGGAATGCCGCCAGCTTGCCCGTTCTTTCACCACTGAAGAGCAGGAGCGACAAAAGTCCATCACGACTGACGAGCCCGCACCCGTCTTCGGTACCGGTTCTCTCGTGTGGCTCTGGGTACCCACCAGGACTCCTGGCCTGTGCTAGAAATTCCTGTCGAACTACCAGGGGCCGTACCGTGTTGTTGAACGCACTTCCCCGGTGAACTACGTCGTCGAGCCGCTAACACCTTCCCAGGATCTCCGACACCGTGGACGTGACACAGTGCATGTTGCTCGTCTCAAGAATTATTATGACCCGCTCGTCTCGCCATCACCTTGAGTCGCCAGGATGGCTACCCTCTTTTCCGGGGGGTGATTGTAGTGAAGATTAGCAGCTATGCTCCGCAAAAGCATCGGAGGCGTCATTACCCACAATAGGTCATGTTGACCAGTACGAGCAGCGTCATCATCAGCAAACAGACTGTCGGAAATCCTCATCGCCATCGCCTAGAACGACGGGGTTCACTCGGACTGCTTCGCTCGGCTCGTGTCTGCTTCCCTGGTCCGCGATTCCTGACCTCTCGCCTTCAGAAAGATCTTCGGCAATAAATCACCTTTCAATACTAATAATAGTAGTTTTATTCGTACTCAGAACGGGTGGAGCCAAGCGCAGATCGCTGCAAAAAGCGCTTATGCCATTGCAGCCGATACCCATCTTTAGACGCGTCCGACAAGTTTGCGTAGTCATTACTGCATCTAAGAACCCAACACATCTGTTTAGACTTCGTTTAATCTCACATGTCTGCTCACAACGCCACCAAAACATACAAAGCACCGAAGCAAACACGATAAAAACAACGGGAGGCTGTGTAGTCCAATGCACCGGCTCATTCCACTGACGAGGGGAGCGCCGAGTGGTGGCGCCACCCGTCCAGCTGCCCGGTCCCTATAGTCGGGACTTACCAGCGGCACTGGACATGACACTAGGTGTGTGCACCACAGTCAGGTAAAGCTAATCGAAGCAGGGGTCGGGGTCAGACCTGAAGATATGTGCTTTAATAACTTTTGGGCGCAAAGACAGACAAATGAAAAGCCGGTGCGCTCGTCGTTTTGATGTCACATATAGTAAGCCCTAATCTTTCTCTCTGTGACATTGGCTTTAGTGGCGCATTCGGACGGTCATAATTATACTCTAACGGCGTATTTCCTTCTACATTCTCCGTGTGTGAACCACATTTCGGCCTCATTTGGCGTTAATAGACTTCATGCGAGAATAAATCTTCAAAATGTAGCGGATTTATCGTTATCCTTGAAAAACTGCTTATTGTTTAGTTCGCCTGCCTTTTGTCTGTTGGGTTCGCTGTTTGTATATGGTTCCATGGCAACCAAACTAGCCGAAGAAAAACTGTCGGGGAATTACGAATTCGAGCATATCAAGATCAAGTATTTTACGTTGCATGGTTATCGGTAGGTAACATTTGCAAATCGCTTCTGTTTTGAAGAGTTTCTTCAGCATGACTCTACACTAAGCGAATCTTCCCTCACCATCCCCAGCAAACATCTTCAGATACATGACATCCCCGCACACCACGCTTATATAAAATTCATCGGATCATGCCTTTTGGTTCGCGAGCCGCTAGCAGCTTCCAGATACCTGTGTTTGATGCGAAGCGCGTTTCCTAGATTTGCATTTGTTGCCTACATTTGTAGGGTGTTAATTTGTGGTCCTTGTTCTAGACAGTTCTTTTTTACAAAAACGCGTTTTCGGTTTAAATGAATGTTAGCAGAACTGTAAATAAATTTGTGCAGAGCAAACCAAGCGAGGTTCCATTCCCCGTCGTCCGTCTGTGAACGCCACTTCAGTGACTGTTTATCAAGGCGTGTGTTTTTTTAGTTTATTGAGGGTGCAAGTTCGCGCCAATAAACCTTTTTCTTTCGACGACCCGCCGAAATCTTTGTGTAAGTGACTGCCAATCACCCCACAAATTAGGCTGAATAGCGAAAGCGGAAATGACAGGAGCATATCAGTAAGCCCGTCTGCCCCGTGCATGGGTTTTTGTTGTACGCAAAATTTCCAACGCGATGCATTCAATTCTTGAACAACAACCACCACGCATGGACCAACAAACTTGTAGACCTGAAGAGTTGCTGCAATATTATGCTTCCCCGCGCGACTCTCCCTCTCACCATGCAGAATTGAACAGTGGGTTGGGCGACTTGCCTACAAGCTTATCCCCGGCGGTAACTACAGGGCATCAAGACTACGCGCGAGGGCCTAGTTCATCCATGCTGTAGGCAGAAATCAATACTATTCCAGAGAAGAGAATTTCTGCTGAGTGAGCACCGCTTATTTTTTCATCATGTCGATGCAAACATATAGAAGGCTAATGCCGCAAACCAAATGTTGCAATTGATGTTCCTTATAATTGGTGCTCCACGTGAAAACGGATGTCCTAGCTATTCCTGCGCTAAAAGCGAAGCCTTCGCTTGTTCCTTCTTGCGCTATGGTGCAAGAAAACATGTGTGATGCCCATGTCAGTAACCCTAGGCAGGCACGTTTTTCTCGACTTCGTGAATTATCCGAAAAGCCTCCATCTGTTTTTGTGGAGCGGACACGTAGGCGATCTGTGTGACGTGTGCACGTATAGCTCTGACGACATGCAGTATAATTTGGCGCTTGACTTACAAAGGTCACTTCCAAGCTGTCAAATATCCCGGAAATACAACATAGAAACAGCTGCTTCGTCCTCTGAACTAGACACGCACGTTGATACTGGAAACAAAACACAATTTCCGGTTAAAAGTAGCGCCAACACCGCATGTCGAAATGCGAGCGGAATGCTTGTGTTAAGCTAAAGAACATGACACAATGGTTTCCCAAGTAACTAATAATTTCTTTTTACCGCCTTTATTAACATAACTGACGTTATTGAACTCTCCTGACCAATGTTTCCTTCCAGGCAGCGTTTAGCATTATCACCTTCTCGGCCGTCACCGCCGTGACGCGATCGTCTGCTGCTACATTACAAGACATTGATGCCGCCACCAAAAACGAAGATCATGGCTATCGGTTCTCTGCTGAGGCAAGGAAACCGAAACAGCACGCGTGATAATCGAAAAGCATGCTGATGCTGCGGATCCACTCGTCCATTTAGTTTCAACTCGATCAGCGCAGTAATAAAGAGAAAAGTTAATTTGCTCTTTTATTTTTCTCTTGTTTTTCATCATGTTGCCCGCAAGCTTACTAGAAGGAGTCTGGACAAATCCAGTGTTCTGAATTCTTTGTAATAAAAGGCGGCCCCCTTGCGTTTCTGTTACACAAAACCAATAGCGACAAATTTATTCCCGATGTGAACAGAAAACATGGGCGTTTTTTCTAACCTCTGTTATTTGTGGCTTCAAACGAATCGAATTTTCATTTTATTCACTTGCAAGCAGGCTTAAAATACTCCTCATGCGGAACTGTCCCTATTGCAAATTCATGGGCATTTCACAGTAGCGAGGTACCATGAAATCTTTAGCCCCTTTTCCGGGGTGATGGGAGAAGCCATATGCGAGTTTTTACGTAACATCACGCGACTTTTACGCGGGCTTAAGTTGCAAATGTGGGGCATTGTCGCTACCACCAACTGTTTAATACGTCAAAACTTCTAGGCAAATGGCAAAAAGAACGCAGTCTTGAAGCCATATTCTTGATGAATAGGAAAAACGGGCGTACGTTTTTATGACTGTTGCATTTCGACTAGGTTCTCAATTCCGGCCAGGAGTTAGACCTTTTCAGTAGAAAAAAAGGTAAACTTTAGAACTGCTAGAAGCAAACGCCATGAAACATCAAAACAGTGGATGCACGCAAATAAGCTTTGTTAGCCGAAGCATGTTAGCAAACTGAATCCAAGTCAGACCAACCTTCCAGCGAATTCACGAAGTCACGGAGAATTCACGAAGACAAGAGAAAGGCCCGTGGTAGGGTGCGATCGGAAATGATACGGACATGATTAGACGCGTGTTAACAAGACATCAATTCAAGATGCACGCATTCCGAAAAAAATTGCAAGCACTCAGTTCGCCAGTCCGCCTCCTCCCCCCTGACTATGCCATTATCCTGGTAAACTGCAGCTTCGAAGATTGCTCGTTCATACACATTGTTGCAGAAGATTGTTCTTGCTGCAGTTCCAGGTGATTCCTGGGTTGGCAATATATAGCAACGGTTACAACACATGTAAGAAAAACATACAGATCGTAATAGGCGCTTAAATAGAAATTCCCTGAATTATGTAGAGGTGAAGAGGAACCCAGGAAGTAGTTTGAGTCTTTGGTAAGCGCTTCGCACAAAAAAAAAAACAGTTTGGTACAAGAATGGGATTCCAAAATAATAAAGAATTCCCGAAAGGAACCATTTAGCCGCTTACGCAGAAACTCCCCAAGGATACCACGTCCCTGTAATGGCTCATTTGTTCGCAGTGTTTGTAGACCACAGTCGACAGGATACGCCCTGCAACAGAACCAACTTTCTCTCGAAAACTCTGTACCTCTCAATAAAATTGGGAAGTTTTACAGCGAAGCTCTATCTGTAATCCTCCACCTCCTCACATCCTCGCGAAGTGTGGACGCTTAAATCAGAGTCATTGGTTCGGCTTGTAGAAAGCTTAAAATGGTCAAAGAGGTCATAAGGCCTCCATATTTTGATGTTCTTATATTGCCCCTGGACAGATGTCTTGCTAGCGATGCAGTTTTGTTTAGACGTTAATCGACCATATTTAGGGGAACTCCCCAACGTGGAGTAAGTGTCTGCAAAAGAAAGTTTGACATCCCCCTGAATGCAGCCGCAAGGCTACAAAGGAAAGCTATACAGCTTACTCAGAAACTTCGCAGTTGAAGAAAAATTCGTCCTGGTCCAGGATTCGAACCCGGGACCACTGCTTAACCGGAGCAGTCGCTCTCCCAATTGAGCTAACCAGGAGGCTAGTCGTTTGTAGCGCGAGAGCGAATTGATAAACAGCTGGAAGTGAAGGACTGGTGTTAATCGACCATATTTAGGGAACTCCCCAAGGTGGAGTAACTTTCTGCACAGGAAAGTTTGACATCTACCTGAATGCAGTCGTACGGCTACAAAGGAAAGCTTTCCTTTGTAGCCGTACAGCTGCGTTCAGGTGGATGTCAAACTTTCCTTTGCAGAAACGTACTCCACCTTGGGGAGTTCCCCTAAATATGGTCGATTAACACCGGTCCTTCACTTCGAGTTGATCAATTCGCTCTCGCGCTACAAACGACTTGCCTCCTGGTTAGCTCAGTTGGTTGAGCAGCTGCTCCGCCTAAGCGGTGGGCCGGGTTCGAAGCCTGAACCAGGACGAATTTTTCTTCAACTGCGAAGTTTCTGAGGAAGCTGTATAGCTTTCCTTTGTAGTCGTACGGCTGCATTCAGGTGGATGTCAAACTTTCCTATTCATTTGTTTAGACGTGAAGCTGACTTTGTGGAGATTGGTGCAACCTTGATCTTTCTTTGGTTTCTTTGAGGGATTGCGTAGCGAAGCATGTACATCTTCGGAAGGAGTATGGTTACAGCTCCCCGTCGTACTCATCCCTCGGTGCCGCCTCTTTCTCAAGTCGTGTGTACTGCACACCACGCGCTGCGCCATGCTTCCTTCCGCCATTGCGCAATGCCTCGCGCTCCTCGTTAGCTACCTTAGCGGCCAGCGGACCAGGCGTGCCCAAGCACGGGCCTCGGCGCTAATTAGCGCGTTCGTCGGTATCGGGTCGTGCCACGTGTCAATTCGCATCGAATACGGCGGTTCATCAACCATGCGTCCACCGCGCCCCTTCACCTCTGAGTGGCTTCCGCGGAAACGAGGAGGCGTGTCCGGGCACGATGCTTCCTGAGCCATACCCGCCCGGGAAATTCTGATGAAACAGCATAGGAGGAGGTGCGGGCGCTGAAATGGGTCAGCGCCGATCAGTGTAAATTAAGCACCCAGGCGCGCCTCGTACTTGGGATAAAGAGTCCTCTCGTACCGGCGGCGCCATCACCTGCTCTTCGTCGTAGTCGCGTGGGCAAAAAACCAGAACGGCTTTTCGCGATGTCGGTGCCAATGTGCGTGAGATTGTGGGTCTGTCATTTACCAGACATGATTGGACCAGGGAATTTCGCTTGAACAAAAAGGCGTTGTTGCGAGCCGCCGAGTGTTGCTCCCGTGTTGCTCTCGGGTTACTGTCAGAGTTGCAGTTGCTGTTTGAGCACAGTATCCAAACTTGTACTCCGCATGTAAATACGTGTATAAAGTTGTTCTCCTTCATCAGCAAACATCGGTCTCTTGATCAACGCCTCCGGTCACCAGTCACGCTAGCAAGACGTATTCTCGAACCCTGTAATCGCAACAACTGGTGAACGCGGTAGTATCTGACCGCGTACGTCCCAACAACTGACGTCAGGGGTGGGATTAGACCACCCAAGTCACAAACAATGTTTTTAGAACAATTCGTTGTTCTAAAAACGTTGGTCACAACTGCTAGAAGCGGTGGAATCTGGCCACTGAAGTCACACCAACTGGATGTTAGCGGTGGAATGAAATTTTGTGCGTTAAAGAAACGTGTTTTTGACACGGATGTACCAGTGTCGTGTGTCTCATAGAAGTGTCTGAGCTGGTGTGTTTTGTTGGTTGACATTTTTTTGGGGTCAGATTGAAAGGACAAGGACGTAGCCAAGTGTCTGAGCCCAGTAGTCATGGATCTCAGATCGTTGAGGTGAACCGAATTGCACTGGATGTGCAGCCTATTGAATGTGTCGACAGGGAACACTCGCAAGCCTCATATTATCGATGCGATTCGCGGCTTGAACGCAAACGATAGCGAGTTAGTTGAGTGCTGGAAAGATATCAAGAAAGGCAAGCGCTCAGCGGCTGCTTAGCTAGAGCGAAAGAACCTCCAAGCGGCTGAGCGAAAGCGCTGCGAGGAAGCGGCAGAGATAGCTGAACAGAAACGTTGCAACCATGAGCTAGCAATGGAACGGCTGACACTAGACCAAAATCCATACAGCTTGCAACCGGCCAGATTAGGACAGTTAACGGGACGAGAAAGGGAGGTCGAACCCGAAAAGGCGGAGAAGGGTATGAGAGAACTTGAAAAAGCTATGAATGATAGAGAGAGAGAGTGTGAGTCAGTTAAGCTTAAAAGTTATGCTGAACACGAAGAAGCTGATCAAGAACAAAGCGCATGTGTGTAGGCTTAGAAACCAAAAATCAGCGCGCATGATGAGATCGTGCGGGGAAGATAAAACACACGTGAGGAGACAAAAATAGAGGAACGAAAGGAACGTGACGCAATCAGTGATCGTGCACAATGGGTGTTTAAGAAAGAACCATGCCCAACTGGTTAATCGCAACGTGCACGAGCAGCATTGGCTGCTGGTGGACGCGTCCGACGTTGTAGCCGGGATGCATCCAGTCTGTACGGGGAAGAATGAACCCAAGCATGTGGTCGCGTTCGCGGGTCCCCGTTCCTCTCCAATATCAAGCATGTGCTCTTCCTGTGAACTCGAAGAATTGCCTAAAAGGTGGGCAATGAGGAAGCTTGATCACGGGGCTTTGGGGGCGGAAATAGAAGTCCCCTCTGATCCTAAACCTTTGACTTCTTTGAAGTTATGCACACATCGTAGGGCTAAGTTGTCCAGATGCGCGTTGGCGTTTCGGAGCTTCAAAAGGGTAACTTGCCGTGGCGGTTGGAACGGCGCGTACGCAAAGTCCTGTTTTCAGAAGGTCGCTAGGGGAGGCTAGCATTGAATCTCCGCACAGCCTTGTCCCCGCCATGGCGTACGTAAACGTTTCCGTTCAGTGGTCCCTTCATGGTCGTGTGTGTGTGTAGTTTAATTTATTAGGAAGTTTTAGCATATCGTTACCGTGTTTATGTTACCGTTTACCATGCTTGCGGGAGTAGGCTGCGCAGCGTGAAAGTTACCGCGAACGGTAACTTACCGGCACAAGCGTCACCGTCACCAGCGCTTCCGGTAACACGGTAAACGGTAACGCAAACACGGTAACCATATGCTAAAACTGCCTGTTACTTCAGTTGTAAATTCTCAGTGTTTGCAAACATCGTGATGCGGGTAGTCTTTGGGTGTCAAAGGGAAATGTTACCCAAGTGTGCGGTTATAAACCGAGATCGCTTTTGTGATTCAGTTCGCTGAAGCTTCTCGCTTTTTGAAGGCTGTTAGAATTTGTTGGTGTTTTCTTCAGCGTAGGCAGTGTCCTCTGTGACAGGACGGAGTTTGCGTTTTGCTCCCGCGTAGCATCAGACTACAGTACGTCTGGGAATGTTACACGCTGTGTGTTTTGTAGCGAGGGCTATTAGTTTCTTGGTTGTTCTGTATTGTGGTTGTATACCCACAGTCAGAGTTTAGTGTACGAATAACCTACTTGGTGGGGAAATGATAAGTTCGGGCACCTCACTTAGGTAATTAAAACCCCCTGGCAATTAGGTATGGTTCGTTGAGTATAATCTTCACCGGTGTGGTGTGTGTTTTCACGTCAGCCGGGCTGACTGGAGCGCGAGGGCGTGAGGAGAATCCGCGGAAGTTTCCTTTTGTCCGTCGCGCTTTCGTGTTCACTCCACGAGCAGGCCGGGAAAAACATTCTACGAAATCGGCTTCGGTCACCCTTCGATAGTTAATAGATACGTTAGCTTTTAAAAGAGGATTTCCCGTAGTCCGTGTGTGAACCCTACAGAGGGGGAGAGCATGACGCCTGGCGACCGTGATTACCACCGTAAAAATCCCAGCAGCGGACGGAGGCTGGAGGTAATACAGCGGGTCAAAATAAAAGCCGTCCTAGGGTGATGTCAGGCAGTAGCTTGATTCTTAGCTGGCTGATTTTGTTGTGTTATATTTGTGTTTGCGAAACACCTTCGAGTTTCGGTGTGATAGTGAGGTAGATCAGTCACGTGATTATTTTGCACCTGCCTAATTCGTTTGTCGCGGAAGCGAATAGTCTTGGTTAATCGATAGGTCGTCCTCAATATCAATATGTAAAGTCCCTTTTGTAGGGCAGGGTTTTTGTTATAAAACCAGGGAGTTTGATGGTTTGAGGAGGAGGACGGAAAAGGAGAGCCCTCTCGACTCGGTCCTTGCCCGACCTCTTTTATGCGATATGAAACAGTTAATTTGAACTCCCATGCCGGCGGCTTGAGTCGCTGCTTTCATGGTTGAGTCAGAAGCACTAGTAGGGGTTGAAGGGTGTACTCTTTTGTACTGTGGCCCATTGTACAGTGTATCTGCGCAACATTAACCACCTCAGAATTTATCGGCTAGTTTTGATCCATGAGGCCTTGACACGGCTAACTGTTGCTGCCCTTGCCAGCTCTACGATTTAATGTTGTTTATCCTAGAGCCTCGTAGATTTCACTGCGGAGGTCGTCAGTGCCTGCTGGTTGTTTGTTGAGGAGGGTCTCAAGTTTCTTCACTGCGAAACTCCAGACAGTTACTGACCCAGCAAGGACAAGACATCGACCCACAGCGCAGCCCAGAGAACCAGCTGAAGGAATGTTCTGGATCCAGGCCTCGGCTCTGCGTGAAGCGGCGTCGAGCCCCTCCATTACGTGGGCTAGATTTGGGTGGCGGAAGAGCTGTTATGACCGGGCAGTGGACCCGCCACAGCCAAGCACGGACCTAGGCGCTAATTAGCGCGTTCGTCGGTATCGGCTCGTGCCACGTGTCAATCAGATTGTATATGGCGGTTCATCAACCGATCTTCAACCGCGCGCCTTCAACTATGAGTGATTTCAGCGGAAACGAGCAAGCGTGTCCAGGCACGCGACTTCCTGAGTCATCTCCACCCGTGCAATTAGGATGATCTCCCTCCTAGCGGTCGGCCATTACCAAATTAAGAGAAGTGGGAGCGCACGATGCTCAGCACTTACCTGTCGTAAAGCATTCTATCGTGATAAGAGCGCTGGAGGTTCTTCTAAGGTTTGAAGGTGTTGTGACCTAGAGCAGTGCACGGGCCCGGGCCGGCCCGAAAGCCCGAGCCCTGCCCAGCCCACGGGGCGGTCTCGGGCCCGGTAGCCCAGATTTTCTCAGGCCCGGGTCGGGCTCAGGCTTGAACCAAAATTTTGTCGGGCCGCGCCTGTCCGATCCGGCCCGGGCAGTTCCTTAAGCCCGGCTATCCTTTGCCGCAAATTCTCAATTGTTAGCAAGAAAAAGTTTTCGTGGTGATATTTCAGGTAAAGTGAAAACAAAAAAATGAAGTGCTAAATCACTACCGCGCCGTTAAAAGATATAATAAAAAGACGATTGCACTTAGAAAGCCTTCACATCAATAAAACCAACGTCTGGGTCCCTCAGCTTAGCGGGAGATAGCGGTCCAGAAAACTAGGGCACTCCAGGCACAGACTACAACATAATTGTAGTTTCTCTCTCCTTTTCAAAACAAAACAACCAAACAGACGTTACCGGGATTTCGCAGTGTGTGCAGAGTATGAAGAACCAATTTTAGTAGCAGAGCCCATGATTTTCTCTCGCAAGAATTATTTTAGAGCCTTGATTAAAGGCAACAAAGAACACAAGCGCACATGAAATCATGCTGCTAACGTAACTAGAGGGAAAGACAAAAATTTAATGGGGAAACCAGACGCATCGTCTGATAAAATTTCAGCAAGGAATGGAAGAACGAAAGGAGCAATATCTGCAAAAGAATTGCAATAATAAAAAAATCTGCTTACTCGGAATCATGTATGGTATCCTCGGGTGTGCTTTGATTTCGAAGACTGGCAAATGAAGTGGCAAATGACACGACTACAGAAAATACAGCTTCTTAGTGAGGATAACTTGTACAAAGTTGGGTCCAAGGTACAAGGAAATTTAAATCAAAAGTAGTTGTATTCGCTGTGTGCTTACGCTTGTTAGGTTAACAGCAAACTTCTTCAAGTTCATGTTAATATCCTGGCGGACTTGGGTAACAATACTGAGGCGGGCTTGGGCCAGGCTCGGGCTCATATTTTTGAAGTTTTTCGGGCTCGGGCCAGGCTCTTACTAAGATTTTAAAAATTCATCGGGCTCGGGCTCAATTTTTATAAATCTCTCGGGCCCGGGCTTGGCCTGGGCCGTGTCTCAATCGGGCCGGGTCGGGCCGGGCATAAAAATTCTGGCCCGTGCACTGCTATAGAGTGTGTTATCCTGCAGGCGACCCGTAGCAACCAATAATTTCAATATTGGTGCGCATTTATTTTCTCGAGTTCTGACCCTGAACAGTGGGGGTGTTGATAGTGTTGTGATTGATCTAAGGGGCCGTGGACGACAAGGAAGCTGATTGTACATAAATAAAAATTCCCGAATGAAACTTAACGCTCTATATCAAAAATGGATGGTCAAATGTTTCGTCGTGAAGCGGTAACCGTTATTTATTTTTTTGGTTAGGTTGCGGTTCTGGTTCAGCGTGATAAATAATACGGTTCATGTTGGGGCACAGTTCGGGCCAAAGTATCGGTTAGAGTCCCGCTTCCGGTTCAGTTTGGTTCCGGTTCGACACGCTGATACATACATACATACATACATACATACATACATACATACATACATACATACATACATACATACATACATACATACATACATACATTGTACGTACAGTGTTTGTCATAATTTTCTAGGGCAAGCCGGTTGTACGAAGCTGCAAAAACTTTACAGTACAAGGTTACGCCCCCAGCGACGATGAATTTATACCGGAAAGCTAGAGCAAACACCTTCCTTTCTTGCTGTTATAAAATATTTTTGGCACATTTAAAGCGAAAGCTTATCCTTTGAATTCTGTGTGGTCGACAAAGCTTAGGGCTGACCTAGAAAACTTTGACAAAGGATGTACATACCTACATAAGTACCTTCCACCAGTAACGACAGAAGAAGTACGGAAGGCTTTCAAAGAAATGCAATGGGGCAATGCACCTGGTAAAGGTCAGAAAACAGCAGACCTCTTGAAGGATGGCGGGTAAATTGTACTAGAAAAACTGGAAAACCTATACACGCACTGCCGAATGACCGCTAGTGTACCGGAATCTCGGAAGAACACGAACATCATCCTAATCCACAAGAAAGGCGAGATGAAGGACTTGAAAAATTGCAGGCCGATCAGCTTACTATTATTCTTCTACAAGGTATTTATTTACCAAGGTAATTACTAATAGAATTTGTGCCACCTTCGATTTCAGTCAACCTAAAGAACAAGCAGGGTTCCGTAAAGCCTATTCAACAATCGACCAAATGTACAGGATCAATCAGTTGATACAGAAGCACGGAGTATACTGAACACCTATATATAGCCTTCATAAATTATGAGAAAGCATTTGACTCGGTCGAAACCTCAGCAGTCATTCAGGCATTACGGAACCAGGGTGTAGACGAGCATTATTCCCCAATCACTTACTTGCCTGGAATAAGCGACCATTGTCTTCTCACTCTCGATATTCACGCACCGATCTTAAAAACAAGACGAGTTAGAAAAACTGTACACGACTACAGCAGAGCTGACTTCGCTTCCATAAATAACGCCTTGTCACAATTTATTGAAGTTTTTTTTTAATTTTGATGATCGTTCGGTCGAAGAAAACTGGGACATTTTTGCGCGTAAAGTTCATGAACTAACCGAAAAGCACATTCCACAACGTACAATCACCACTAACACGCATGCACCTTGGTACAATATTCATATCAAACGTCTAGCTAACAAAAAGAAGCGTCTTTATCGCCAGGCCAAACGAAATCCCACAAACACGCGCTGGTCCGCCTATAATATTGCTTCAAATGCTTATGTTTCAGCTATTAAAAATGCCAAATTGTACTTTTTAACCAATACACTACCAGCCATGCTAAAAAACAACCCTAGACAGTTCTAGCGAGCTATTAATCCGTCATATTCTGACAAAATTAGCTTGGTTGACCCGTCAAATAACCCGATCCCTGAAGATCAAAGTGCTACTGTCTTGCAAGAGGTATTCGTTAACATTATTTCGGATGCAAAACACAACTACCTTCCTGTGAAAATCACTATAACTACATCATCATGCCTCAAATATCTTTCGACATAGCTGGTATATATAAATTAATTAGTGGTCTTTGTAATCATTCCTCCCCTGGTTATGACAACATCACAACAAAATTTCTAAAAAACACGTCCATTTACAGTGCCATCCTACTAACAAAAATTTTTCAACAATCATTAAATATGTCCAGTCTTCCCACATCATGGAAAATCGGAAAGTTGGTTCCAGTTCACAAATCGGAGAACAAATCTAATCCAGCTAACTACCGTCCTATTTCTCTTACAAGTACTTGTTGCAAGCTTTTAGAACACGTAATTTACTCTAACTTGGTAAAATTCCTAGAATCAAACTCATTTTTCACATCGGCACAACATGGATTTCGCAAATCATACTCATGTGAAACTCAGCTTGCATTGCTAACTCATAAGCTGCATCAAATCCTAGATCGCTCATCAAAAGCCGACTGTATTTTTCTGGATTTTTCAAAAGCATTCGATAAGGTATCACATAAACTACTACTCCATAAACTAGGAAAACTAAACATAGATCGGAATGTCCTTAGATGGATTGAGTATTTTCTAACTAATCGTACCCAATTTGTTTCAACTAACGGCCATAACTCCAAACTAAGTAATGTTGATTCTGGTGTACCCCAAGGATCCGTCCTTGGTCCGCTTTTATTTCTTATCTATATTAACGACCTTCATAATGTCGTGACTTCTAATTTACACCTTTTCGCAGATGACTGTGTAATATTTCGGAAAATAACCAGCGAAAATGATAGTCGAATACTTCAATCTGATCTCTCTGCTATCAATAACTGGTGTAATACCTGGCTAATGGAACTGAATACAAATAAATGTAAAGTCATGCATGTTTCTAGGATTAACGTAACTCGATGTTCCTACTACCTCAATAACGTATGCTTGCAATCCGTTGACTCTTACAAATACTTAGATGTCCATATTACTTTTAACCTAGCGTGGGAGGCCACGTGGAATATGTTGCTAATAACGCTAACAGAATGCTTGGCTACTTGCATAGGAACTTCCATAACGCACCATCATCATTAAAACTACTACTGTATAAAACATTAGTGCGCTGTAAATTAGAATATGCTTCATCAGTATGGGACCCCAGTCACGATAAACTAACCTACTGTCTTGAAATGGTCCAGAATAACTCTGCACGCTTCATTCTTTCCAATTGTAACCGTACAGCCAGCATAACTACTATGAAGTCCAGTCTTGACCTGCCGTTACTACAGACCCGTCGTAAAATTTCTCGCCTCAGCTTATTTCACAAACTATATCATCATAATGAGCTACACCATAAATTAATTCCCTCTCCGTCCTACCTTTCCCATCGCATTGATTACGCTCACAAAGTAGGTTTCAAATCATGTCTTACGAGAACGTTCGCGCAATCATTTATACCCCGTACCTCATGAGACTGGAACCACCTTCCTGCAGAAGTTGTATCGATTACTGATAACCATTTTTTTCACGATACCCTACCTAACATTGTATAATAAGGTGAACTAATCTTTACATACCAAACTGATTACTTTATTTGCGTTTGTATTATATCTGACTGCTTTTGTTATTTACCTGAATTGTTTATTTACTTGAACTGAATGTATCTTTATATAACAAACTAATTGCTTTATTTGCGTTTGTATTGTAACTGACTGCTTTTTTATTATGTTTGTATTGTAGATTGTAACCTCTCCCCTCTGTAATGCCTTCCGGCCCTAAGGGTAAATAAATAAATAAATGAATAAATAAATTATGTAAGAATACTAGAGGATATTTACAACGGGTCCACAGCTACCATCATCTTCCATCAGTAGAGCAGTAAAATACCTATAAGAAAGCGCGTCATACAACGAGACACAATATGTTAAATGTTATTCAAAACATGTTTACGAGAAGTATTCAGAACATTGGATTGGGAACAGGTAGGAGTAAGGGTTAATGAAGAACACCTCAGTAACCTCAGATTTGTTGATTACGTTGCCTTGCTATGTAACTCGGGAAACGAATTGCAAAGCATACTTACTTTGCAGGCAGACTGACAGCACTTACAAGCAGACTGACAGCACTTTTCCTCTCTTATCCAGGGTTGCTTCCGATGTACACAAATACTTATGTCGATATCTGTGATACACATATACTTCGGGCACGTAACTGTGAAGTTCCTAACAGTTTCGAGCTTGTTATTTAGGCCTGTGGCTTGACATGGTGCAGTGCCAATGCCCCTTCTGGCCTAAAAAATTTCATATAAAAGCTGACTCTTAAAAAAAAGTATAATATTCCGCAACAGCTGGCTCATTATGCAAAAAATGCTTGCCCATAAAAAACACTACTAGGATAATAACTCAACTTCTATTCAATAGACACGTGTGCTTATTATATGGGTCACACCCAGAAGGACAACAATAATTCCGAAGTCCTCAAATTAGCAAGCGTTATTATCAGGCTTATTACGGTTGGAAGCGTGATGCTTAATGAAGTTAAATAAATACGCCCAGATCTATTTCACGTGAACTTGCAAACAGATGGCCCTGGTGCGCCAAACGAAGTAGTCAGATTGTTCTGCACGCTTTGTATAATAACCTAGCGGAAAGTTGTTTTTCTGAGTAAACCGCATTACGAAGGTTTTGATTGGAGACACTTTTTGTCATCGAATACTGAAACTAGCTTAAAACATTTAGAAAACAAAAGCACTTCGTAATCATTGCAACCTTCCTTGGAAATGATGAAGTGTGAATATGTTAATGGGTTCGTCTTGCAAAGGGTTACTGGGGAGCCAAGGCTGAATTATATGACTAGCAAAGTGTTAAAAAGAAAAAAAAATGGGTAAATACGTGTTCTGCTGATGAGCGATGATTTTCAGTTGATTTCACTCCCGTACGCATCAAGCGTGTCGCACTAGGCCGCTTACTCGAAGCTTTGCTGTGTGGTCTTCGTGGACTACATAGTCAATGCGAACATTCGCGGCTGTAGCACTCGCTTTTTACTTGTGTCTCCCTACCCTATACTCAGGTAATTTGCCACAGGGGATGGGATCGCAGCGCTCATATTGCGCCTGCACATCTACGGCTAATATTGTTCGGCATGACAGCACACGTGCGCTCAGCATAGACTCTCCTAATTGTAGAGCGGACGTTTGAGAACGACAGTAACAGCAACGCATTCCATGATGCTTATCACAGTACACGTTGAACGTGTCTGTATGGCAGCAACATTTCGAATGCACTCTACCATTGTACGAAGAAATTATATTCATAAAACAGAGGTAAGTATTAACCAAAAAACAGGATACTTAAATACATTTGTGCGGTGATTTAGTCACCGAATGAAGCAACATAAGGAGAAAATTACAAGGGGGGTTTAAAAAAGCGGGGTGATACAGTAAGCAAACCTTATACGCATACACTTCATAAGCATCCGAAGAACATTTATAATTGTATTAGTCAATGTTCGGAGACAATGTACAGCATGTCCAGCTTTCCGGCTCATGGCCAGTAGTACTGGCTTTGGCCACCACGTGCCGCATTCAGTTCAGTTTTTAAAATTCCCGGCAACAGCGTCAATGTTTGTTTATCAAGCATAAATGTAAAAAGAAAGGAGCCGACTTCTTTGTGGCAGCGCGATAGTCGAGCCCCGCTCCGCCGACTGCGAATGATCAGGCAGCTGTAGTGCAGCACTGGCAAACAGTGGCCGTTACGCTGCGTTTTGATAGCGAAGCGTGGGCAGAGATGAATTGTTGGCCGGACGAAGAAGGTTGCTTTGGCGTGGAACGTGTTACATTTTTTTTCACGAGTTAAAGCGAGAGGCTACACTAGAGCCAAGCTCGCATAGAAAATGCAGGCAAACGTTAAACGCCCCAGCATACTTGATTCTGTGTTGAGCCCAGTTGAATTCGGTTGAACCTTCTTGCTCTCGAAGGGCTAAGCATGATGTTTGGCACTTTGAGGGCAAGATGGTTTTTACTGTCCAACTTGCTACAGGTCGCGGGCCAATACCGGGGCGCCGGTTCGACCCGGGCAAGCACTTTCTGAGACCCTCTGCGCGCTTTCTCAGTTGTCTTGTATATATGCTATATATTCCTGTACTTTATATAAAGTGCACATAATTTGGACATAAGAGTTTGCCGCGCCCCTGACGGTGATACTAGGCACGGCAACGCGTTCCTGAAAGAGGAAAAGTCCTGAAATTTACTTTGATGTATACACAATTCCGAATATATGACTCGTATGGGTATTGTCCCACTCGTCAAAAGGCCATTTTTCAAAGGCCAATTCCTCATAGGTAAACTGGTGGGGAATGCCAGCTACTCATAGGGAATTTCGCATGAGGAATACTTGTGTTTCGGGAATTATCAGTACCAGCAAAACTTTGATGAAGAGCTTCTTTTCGACAGTTCAAACATTGTTTGCGCCTGCTACCGCTTTTATAAAGTATAGGCGAGTGTGCATAGCGTTTGGCGCAGAGAAGTTAGGTTGAATTCATATACCGTCACACCTTATTAGTTATATTTAAATGATAATTGTAGTGAAGTTTTTTTTATATGACACAGAAAACTTAAAAATTCCCCCGCATTTCCCCGAGGGGGAGAATGTGAAAGTGCGAATGCACGGTTGTCGGCCCGCTTGCGGCGCTTGCGCTCGGCCCCCGCAGCCCACCGCCTCGCCGCCTTCTCTTCCATCTCTTCCATCGGGTTTGTAGTATCACGTGTACACCACGCAGTTATCAAGCCGCTATAACGCCGCTGAGTCGCCAACGCACGCCGCTGACGACGTAGTTTGAATGCGTTAAAGATATAAGGCGCGTCACTAACACTGATACCAGCGTCGCGTCCGTGGCTTGGTCGGTAGAGCGTCGCGCTGCGGCCGCAAAGTCCTCGGATCGAAACCTGGCGCCGGATGCTGTTTCTTTTTTAAATATAGAGGAGCACTGCGGACGCCGCCGCCGACGCCGCCGCCGCCGCCGCCGGCGGTGGATGGTTTGGGGTCGCTTATAAAGTGCATTCGCAATTAAAAAAAATAACGGTACAGATTACGCAGTAAACAAGTTGAGCATGGTATTAACAAAGCTGTTTATTGCTCTCGGTTAACACGTCAGCTGGAGGCGGATGTTCCGGGCAATATTGCGAAGCATGTTGACTGGGGCTCCGCTGAGGGCAATAAGGGTAGGCGAAGTTGACGTGATTTGACCGCACCCTATTCTTTCTGTCACTTTCCAGACAGGGCTTCGTTTACAATGTCGCGGAGAAACGAAATCCACGCACTAAAAATGAAGGAAACTCACACTAACGCGTAAGATTTGAACGTAGCTAAGCTGTGCGCCACCTTCACGGCCATCACGACGGTTTAAGTCCACGAGTGCAGCGGATTTGCTTCTTCTTTGCTTCCGCAACGCCCATTATTCCATTCTTGGTGCTATAAGTGTAGCTTCCGTCAGTTTTTTGGGAAGTGTTTCAACGATTACGGTGAACGCTGGAGTTTTTCGCCAATCTTGTCCAATGCTTGGCTTGATAAACGGTGCCGGGGAGCCTGGGCGGTCGCCGCGAGGCACGCGCTCACGATCGCTCAGCGTTTTCGTATTTCTTAACGGTCGGGTGGTTCCCGCGAGGTAGGCGCTCACGTGCGCCCAATATTTTGTATTTGTCGGGGATTTTCTGACGCCGTAACCCATGGATTGCCCCACAGCTTCTCTGTTAAAAAGGCACTCTTCCAGGTGGACATACTGTATGTGCACAAATTTGCAGTGTGGATTACTCTGGTTTCAGCCCCGCTTACAGGCACATGTACAGGACGCAACTGATTTCTTCCCCTTCCATCTCGCCCCCTCCCTCGTGGAGAGTACTTTTTTTTATCAATACTGTAACCCTTGTCAGGCTCTTACAGGAAGTTAGCAGTCGCGGCGCGCAACATGCATGAATACAAAAATGGGTGCACTGCGCGTCGGTGCCTACTCTGCGGTAAAATGAACGATACATCGCCAATCGGCAACGGCGCTGTCAAAGCATGCAAAAAAATATAGATGCGCTTTCTCAGCTGTACGGTTCAGTTACCACACAGCTGTGGGAAAAACAAGTTATAATAACAATGTACAGCCTTTTTAACACAAATAACACAGTGAGACACTATTAAACGCTACACATCATCGCTAAAACAAGGCGATAAATAGTAAAATCAAAAGCATGCACGCAAGAACAGGTGACGACCTGCTTGCCTTGTAATCTCGGCTGTATTAGGCACAAGAACAGGATTAAAGAATGTACAGGAGCCGTCGTAAGTAACTGGAACAAGGATTCGTGAGTATCACAAACCACTGTGTCTTATTGGCTTTATGACAGCCATTACCGATTTATAGGAAGCTTTTTCTACTGCGAGGACTTATGTAAGCGCACACCAATGCAGCCAGGCAGTTTCCGGAAGAAGAAATGTTTGGAAATTCACGAGACCATGTTCCAATTGCATTTCACGGCGCCTGTACACATTTTTCAAACGCCTTTACTGTTCCAGGGATGAAGTGAATCACAGTTCTGCCTTCTTAACAAAGCGGTCAAACGATCCCGCGTTGGTAACATCGAGTGGTACTAATACGTTCCACGTTTCAATGCATCAGAGGAAAAATACTTGAATGTGTTTTTACGCGTGTTAAATGGCCTTATATGTTTTTCATGATGGGTTCTTGTTCAGTGCCGATGTGGAAGTTGGATGTAACGTACATGAACTTCACAGCAGAAACACAACGACGTGACGACAAGGCTTAGAATTCATGCTCGAATGCGTAGTGAAGGTACACTATCGTGTCTAGAATATTTAAAATAACAATGCTGCTGAGCGCGAGGACACGGGTACGACTTCCGGCTGTGGCGGCCGCTTTTCTGACGGAGGCGAAAAGCAAAAACGCCCGTGTGCACGAGATTTCGGCGCACGTGGTCAGAATTACTCCGGAGCCCTCCACTACGGCGTGCATAACCGCCTCCGTTGCATCGGCGCGTTAAACCCTACAATAAATCAATTAATCATTGTAAATGAAACGGAGTGCCTTTTCTGATGTGGGTTCCAAACTATACCGCCATACTCGAGGATTGGTTTTAGAAGCGTTTTATATGCTGCTAATTTGATGTGAGGCTGTGGTGCGGACAATTTTCTACGGAGGAAGCAAAATTGTGCGAATGCTTTGGTGCATGTGTTTTCAATATGGGCATCCCATTTCAGCATATGCGTGAAAGTAAAGCCTAATATTTCATGGAATTTGTTCGCGACACTTCGGAGACATTGATGGTTTAGGTGAATTCTGGCGGTGACCTTTTCTGAGTTATGCTCACAGAGTTTGTTTTACTAGTTCCAGGTCACACGAACGAGATGTACTATAGAGCAAAGAATTTAGTGTTTATTATTCCCAGGTATTACGCACGATTGAATAAACAACGCAATCCTCACCAAACAGTTGAACTGTAACTCTAGTGTCCCTAGATAAGGCTGTAGAGTGTCGGCACTCTTTTCTCCTATTGTTCAATGCTGCCGCCGTGATCATTGCGCAGTTCGCATCGCGTGACATATGTTTACACTGCGAGGGATCATGGGTACCGCCATTTTGTTGTTTATGCGTTTTCTGTCGGTCAACTGTGGTATGTGGTAGTCTCAGCTTGTCCTGCCTGTTCTGGTGCTGCGCGCCACTGGCCTTGTTCCGAACGCAAATAAAAAGTAACGCGCTTAGCAGCATTTCAGCTGCATAAGTGACTCCGAAGATGCAGTGTTCCTATGTGTTTGGCAGTGTTGTTTACAAATAACATGGTCAATATTAGCTGTGAGGCCGAAAAGGCAGGACTTTGGCAACACTGATAAACACCGAAATGGTTGCATGCCTCAATGACGGTACTCTGTATTTTATCCAACGGCACTAGGTAACTCCATCTCCAACAAAGTAAGCAACGTCAATAAACATACAAGAAAAAGTAAGGGGCCGAAGAAGGAAACCTGTGGGACGTCTGAAAAAACGTCCAGAAACGCAGGTTCTCCTTTGTTGATGGCTATGTACTGACTGTGGTTTGATAAATAAGCTCTTTTCCACAATATGATTTGAGATTTTACGCTAATTTACTTCCGTTTTCCTAAGCTTGCTAGGCCAGACATGGTCGAAGGCTTTAGTGAAGTTAAAAATATTGTATTAACTTGGAGATTTGAATGTATTGGTGATGCAATTTAGCTCTTTCAAGAAGCTGAGTCCCCGTGGACAAACCATTGTGAAAGCCGTGTTGCTTTGAGTAAAGCAGATTGTTTTCTTCTAAGCAATCTATTATTGCTTTGTTGAGAATGTGTTCCAACAATTCGCAGTAGGAACTTGCTAGTGAGATTGGCCTGCCTGCAGTTTACTGCCGCCTTTATGGATGGGAGTGATTTTTGCACAAAGTCAATCTTCGGGCAAAGTGGTCGTCCTGAGGGACGTTGTAAAGATTGCATACAAGAATGGAACTACATGTTCTGAGTATTGTATAAAGGAAACATTTGATAAATTATCAGGACCGGCCCTTTTCAATCTGCAAAAGCAAGTTTTATGCCGGACTCTGTTATCTCTATCCCCAGCACTGCTGATCGAGACGTTGTCAGCGGTACTACTACGACGACAGTAACTCGTGTAAAAACACTTGAAAATACTTATTGCAGAAGTTTGAAATTGATTTTTCGTCGCTCACAACAGCACCTGCTACTTCCAATGTGGTGATGGGGCAACTGGCTTAGACAAATATTGCCAAAACTACTTTGGCTGATTTATCATAAAACCTTTAAGTGTTGTTGAAAAGAAATTATCTGTGGCTTTTTTTATTGTGATCTTTAATGTTCCTGCGAGATTACTTTTGTCTGTTGATTCATTTCCCTTTTTTCGTATTATCAGTTATCAAAACTTGAGTGCGCTCAATTGCATTCTGGAAAAAGAAATCGTGCATTTGAATGAAGTAATCCTTAATCGTCGTGTGGTTTTCTATAGATTCCGTCTATAAGAAGTGCAGCATTATTAACCCTAATAGTGCACCAGGCGCTTTTGTGGGAAGAGATGCTTTGATGGGCGAAAAATGAAAGACTATTTCATGGCAATAGCTACGCCCCCTGTCCGTACGTAGTACTACTCGGACGTCACTATCCGTACGTAGCAGGGTACATGGCAAATGAATTAGTTTGGATTTATGCATGCCAGTATTTAGCCACGTTTCTGTTTTAACTACTATATCAGGGGAATACAGTAACAACAATCTTCTAATTTATCGGTTCAAAATACTTCTCGCATCGAAACATAGTAATGCAAGCGGTGTAGTATTCCTGGTGCGTCACGCGTCGGAATTCCTGGCATCAGCAGGTAAATCGTCATAGGATCGGTTTATTACCACTCGCTTATACTGTGCGTGGTCCCAAACATACGAGCTCTTTTATTTTAGGTTTTCATACAATAGAATGCCTTCATCGCTATTAAATTAGCCTCCAAAGTGACCTTAACCAAGTGCAGCGTTGTTGTGAACACTGGCAAATGGAACTTAATCCTGACAGATGTAAACTTATGTCGTGTTAGCGTCGCCATAACCCGTTGACCACTTCCGACATAATTTCTAACACTCATGTTCAACTTGTGCAATCATACAAATACCGTGGCCTAACTTTGTGCTGTGACCTAACTTGGACTGAACATATCCGGACTATGATCGCAGCTGCTAATCGTACTCTAGGATTCCTAAAACGTCATCTGCGCTACGCGCCTCGCCATGTAAAATTACTAGCTTATCAATCCCTCGTAAGAAGCAAGCTCGAATATGCGTCGTAAATTTGGAGCCCACAACACGCATATCTCATTACTGCATTCGAATCGCTTCAAAACCGTGCTACTAGATTCATTCATTCCTCACATGCCTATCACATTAGCGTGCCATCTTTAAAAGTACAAATTGGCCTGTCACCTCTGTCTTCCCGCAACCGCATTGCTACCCTTTGCTTGTTTCATAAACTTTTTTGCAGTCTACTGGCAATCGAACCTTACATCTCCCCCCATTTCGCAGATCACATGCATTGGCCATATCTTTCAAGTTACCCGTCAACGTTCCCGCACCATTACTTTTGCTGCCTAATCTTTTCTTCGTGCAGCAAAAGACTGGAATGACCTCCCCCACCATATTGCAGCAATCAGCCGTCGATCAACATTTATGCATAGCGTCACAAGCTATTTTTCAATCTAATTCATGGCTTATTTGTAAGTTTTTTTTTGTAACCCCGCCCCTTATGTAATGTCCCTCCGGCGACCTTTAAGGTAATAAAATGAAATGAAATGAAATCGCTGTTGTCAGGGTTAACTTTTGTCCATTGCCACAGGTTCCGATGCGTTTAACGGAGAGTCAGTGGAAAAATCATGCGAAACAGACATAGTTGGACACTTCAGCTTGAAACAGTTCCGTACCACTGCCATTTACTTCTGTGGGGTCATAAAATCGAATTACAACAGGTCGCTCTCGCGTAGCTTTTTTCTTGCCAACACAGTATTTGCGCTCTACCGACGTCACTTTTACCCTCAGCCCGCCCGCAAAGATGTTCGTCACGACAGTTCCCAACAGAGGTCCATGAACTTGTCTCTCCTTTTCGTTTACGCCATACACAACTAGGCTGATTGATTGATTGTATAGTTTAACGCGCCAACGCTACACAGGCGATGAGACCTGCTGTAGTGGAGACCTCGGGATTAATTTCGACAACTTGGGAATCTTTAACTTGCACTGAAATCTCCAGCTCACGGGCGTTTTTGCTTCTCGCCTACATCAAAAAAGCGGCCGCCACGGCCAGGAATCCAACCCGCCTCTTGGTGCTAGCTACGCAGCACAAATACACAACTAGATTGTTCCGACGTGTACGATTGTCTAAATCATCGGTATCTTAAAGGGACACTGAAGTGAATTTGTCAAGCTCCGGTTTTTGCTTGCACTGCGTAGACTGGCTCAAATTAGCACACTTTTCATCGTTTTTACGATTGACAAATCGGTAATTATTTTACAAAGCGCGAAAGAAGAAAAACTACCATGCGCGGTTTGCGGCGGCCGCACCAACTAAAGCTGTGACGTTAGGAGGAGCGGGCACCGTGATTGGACGATGCCCAAGGTGAGCAACCAAACAAGTTTCGGTTTCGGTTTCGGTTCTGTAAAACACAACCGTTGGCGTTGTTAGATGGGCATTCTCAATAACTCAGTAATCATCGTACCGCGCTTCTGCCATGTTGTCAGCTGTAAAAATGCATAAAGATAAGCCTCCTAGGACGGCTTGGAATCGTAGGATTCACTAGCCGAAACCTACGCAGTGCATGAACGCCCTCCGCGTACCCGCAGACGCCCAAATGTCATGCGCTTTTCCCCCATATTTGGAGCTTGCCTCCCTCATGCCTGTATCGTAAAAAGCGTGTTCGCACCAGGCCAAGGGTCTGTTCATTCTGGCCTGTGCCCACTGCCTGCAAGCAGTCGGTGCTTATGGCAACAGCACGCCAACGAGAACTCGCCAGTGCGCCAGTGCCAGCCTGCGCGCGTTTTGTGAACTAGTTCGTGGAGCCATGAACGTTGCGGCCCAAAAAAAGGTGAACTCAATATAGAAAACATCGGCGGAAAACGAAAAAGTTAACTTACAGAAAAAAAAAGCACGTACCCGCGGGGATTCGAACTCCTGACTTGCAAAATACTTCCGGTGGCATATCCAGCGCCCAAAACCACTCGACCACGGAGCGGGCTCCGCTGGCCTTGGTAATATAGGGTATATATTGTACAACCAGTTTACACTTTTATTTAGTTTTGGCATTTCAAGCAGCTTAGGTGACTATTTGTTGTATTGCGCTCGTGCAGTAAGCGTCGCCCGAGTTTCCACAATAGCTCACGTCTAGCAATTGCATTTCGTAGACGGAAAAGCGTTCGCAGATGCGTAGTCGTGCTGCTGACCGCTGTGCTTGTTCGCCCAGCGCAAAAAAGTGCTTCCTGCACCCTAGTTCTACGCTGTACGGTAAAAATATCAGTTGATTTTATTTCCTTAGTACCTATATTGACTTCGCTGACTCTTTTCCCGCCTTCAAGAGGCCTTATATTTTCCTACTGGCGTACCAGTCAGCGAAGCGTCGCATGTGCGCTTGTGCAGCGCTTCTGTGAAGCGATATTGACTTGGAGCTAGATACAGTGTACAAACTAACCAAGTAAAGAAAGGCAGATTCTACCATTCACAAACGTGTCCTGGCTTCGTTTCAACTGAGCGAACAAATTGCGACGACTTGTCGGCGGCCGGCGGACGAAACGCTGGGCCGACTGACTGTCTGAAGGCAGGGGAGCCGTGCAGATAGCGCAGCCAATTGCGAGCTCGACTCCTCTCGACGTCACACGAAAACGCCGCAGAAAATGGGCGAGCGTAAAGAGAGAAGGACAGCATTTTCGAATTAATTTTTCTACTAAATAAAATCGCGTAAACGCGTCCAGGGTGGTCGAAACATGGTCTGGGGACTCCGGACTACAATTTGCGCAAGTAATCCCGCAATGTTTACATATCACTTCAGTGTCCCTTTAAATTCATCTTCTTGACCTCACAATGAACGGCAGTTACTGCTTCGGCGCAGTCATCAACAACCTTCTCGTGGTACTGTTTAGGTGTTGCAAGAGCGGCCACTGTGGACGCAGTTGTGGTCTCTGTACTCTGTAGACCAGTCTGCAGAGTTTGTTGTGAAGATTTCATCGGTGACAAATAAGAGCATCTCTTACAGCTAAGTGTCAGCACCAGGGTTTTCCTCGGTGTCACCAGTGAGTTGCAACAGCAACCCAATAATGCGCAATGAGTCAGACCAACAATCCATGATACGCTGATTCAGCAACGCTTAAAGGGTTGAAACACATGTGCAGGACGCACCATCGTTTGCTCACAAAGACCTCTCCACGTTTTCCACAAGCACAGCTGTAACCAGAAACCAGCTAGGTACCCAACCTCAAAGCCCCTGTATGATAAGCGCTTCAAACAAATGCAGGTCGCGCTTTCACAATCCACAATCCACCATCCTAAATTCCAAAATACAAACAGTAAAAGTCCGAAGCCAAACTCTCCTTCTACTACGCCTAAGTCCAGAGCCAGCGCATGCTCTATGACGGCAAATTGAATCCGTTGCGAGCCGAGTGCGATGGTAGCGCAATCGGATAGCTGCCGCTTTTATAACACGAGAGACCCTGGTTCCATTCCGACGAGGGGAGGCCTTATTTTTCTTTCCCATTGGCTGCAAATTTTGCTATTTTGTGCCGCTATACCCCGTAACCCTCGTGCCTTTGGTATGGCCAAGTGGTAAGGTACCATTTTGAGGGCGTGTAGGTCCGAGGTTCGATTCCCCAGATCTACCCCACGCGCACTTCTTTCTTGAAGCGCGCACTCTCAACACCTGCTTATGGGCTCCTTGCCTCCTCGCCACATCCGCACGGACAGAAGAACGCTTCTACAGCTCTGCTGTTGGAAAGTAGTAGCGAGCAGTCGGCATACTTTCTTTGTACACCTAATGATAAATGCCCAAATCTAGCTGTGCTGAAACAAGCCAAGGATTTATCAGAAACCTTTGCCGAGTATTGTAATGTAATTCTGTCGTCCTGCTGGTCTATGACCGTATTAATAAATGAATGTGCACCGCTCACGCGATAATCCAGCATTACTAAAGCCGCTAATGCTGCGGAGGCACGCCTATGCTAAGATATCAAGGAAGAGTTGCAGAGGACATTTTGCTTTTTGAGATCTGTGACGTGATATCGTTGTATTCGCGCCCAGGAAGCGTTTTGGAACGGAGTGATTACTGCATTTAAGACGTGCGCTTCACGAGCAATGAGTCATCAGAGAAAGACTAGCAGCAAGTATTTAAGGGGCTAAGCCTCTTAGTGGCACGGGCTGTTGGCGTCTCCTGTCGTCGTTTTATAACATCGTCGTCTCATGCAGTCAAGTTGCTAAAACACAGGTAAACTCGTTTACTCCTCGCGCTAGAACATGACGCGTACTAAAAAAAGAGCGGGACACTCGTTTAGGCCTCGCACAAGAGTGCTTCGTGCTTCGAAGACAACAGACCTTTCCAGCAAAGCCGTATACACCCCCCCCCCAAAGGTTTCATCTCCGTTGGCAAAAACGCCAAGCAGCCAAGAATACTCTTATACACTACACGCGTTGCCATTCACCAAGTTTTACGTTAGTGGAGATGGCCAGGTATTTTTAATCACGTCTTCCGAGGAAGATAGAGGCCTCTGCGGCTCTGGGGATTAAGGTGGTATCGCGAAAGATTGTAGCTGCGGGTGGTGGTCAATATAGAGATAAAAAGCAGGCCAATGGTCAGTTTAGCGAGAAAGCGACATTTTCAGTGTTTTAATGTGTTGTGCTATATTGTCTACGCCGGATTGAACGGTGTAGTTTTGTGTAGGGAGAGAATGAAGATGTTGGTTGTGGAAGTAGTTGTAAGAGTCTAGGAAAAGGGGGTAGACAGATGGTAGAGAGCTCGAAGGCGTAACCTTAAGTCTAGGGTACAATATGCGAAAGCTAGTTTTTGTGCCCTCCCATTCAGCTCGCGGTAACCTTGAGGTAACCAGATAGTACAAGCTGAGAAATATACCGTATTGACGCGATTCTAAGTACCCCCAATTCTAAGGACCCTCCCCTATTTTCGCGGAAAAATCTGAAAAAAAAAGTTTCATGCGAATCTAAGCATCCCGTTTTCTATGCAGCCATCGCAAGGAGGTGGATTTCTGACGAGTGGAAGCGGGCTCTAGTTGAAGTTGTGGCCAATTAATGTATGAAGCTTTCAATTAAAAACCGTGCACTTCTACGGAAGAGAAGACGATCTGCTGGGAGATACTGAAAGCGGCGGCCCAAGCGGCACAACTCCCTCGAATGGTAATGAAGGTGTCTGGGTATCATACGAAAGCCGTGGGTTCACTGTACCTATTTTTTGGTTGAATATCTATGAAATAAAGCATTGACCCTTGCGCCAGTCTCGTCGGCAAACGGCCCCGAAAGAAATGGCCCGTGGGGGGGGGGGGGGGGAATGTAGGTTTTTCGAATCTAAGCACCCCCCTCACTTTGGGTATCGCAATCTTGGAAAGAAGGGGGTGCTTAGAATCGAGTAAATACGGTATAATGTTTGAGTGGTTCTCCCCATAGCATACGCTTGGAAATGGCTGGGTTACGCGTAAGAGGATGGATGTGTTCCCGAATTTAGCAGAGTTTAAAGCTTATGTTTCATGTTCCTGCCAAACATCTTCGCCCACGTAGATTTGTAGATACTTGCGTTGGTTTGTCATCTCCAGTTTGCGATTCGTCAGAATTGAGACGCCTTTTGGCACGGTGAGGTATCGTGTTTCTAGAGTACGATGAGGAGGCGTTCGTAATGTTTTATTTGGAAATGGCTCCTTGATAAATCGCCGATGGCTCATCGCGACCCCGATTATAGCGGCAATCGTGGTCGCGAGGAGCAAGGTTCGTGAGTTCACGTCTTGGTCGGTGCCTCGTTCTCTTCCAGACCGTTCTGCCCAGGTGTCCAGATAACGTTAACTTCTTTATTGTGGATGGGAGTATCTTACCAAAGCGTTCAGGTATTCTGGCTGAATCATAATGCCTAATTAGGGCTGCAGCCTAGAGCCTAATACAGACTCTAATGCCATTTGAGAGTCTATAATGATATTAGCGCATATATTCGGTGCTTGAGCTAGTCGGAATGCGGAGAGGATTGCGCAAACTTCCGCTTTTTCGTTCCAGCACGTAGGATAGTCACGCACTCACAAAGGTTGCCGCAACAGCAACTACGACAATTATTTCTTCGTACTTTTGCACATCCCGGAATCAGTGCAGTGTTACCGTAATTTTAAAATCCTGTTCTCATAATTTAGGGTCGACTGTGACCCCATGCTTTGACCTACCGGAGAGCGGAAGCCATCGCGGATATTTGCGGCAATCTTGGAACGGCTGCGCAAATGGCGGTATGCCGAACAATACACACGGTCCATTTCGCGAGCGGAACAAGCCAAATAGGCGGCATATGGAAAGGCTCCTTTCGTCGCTAGATAAAGATGACCACAAAAGGAAATAGCTGACAATAACAACAACAAAATATTATCACGGAACATTGTTACTTATTACTAAATCCTTTAAACCCAACCAACAGTCAGTTACCCAACTTTCTAATCAATCCTCAAAGCAATCTCATTGTTCAACGCCGTACTATAAAAAGGGGCGTTTCAGCTAACTAAGCCGGACTTTAAAAATATGCCGATGCACTCTAACACGATGCGACCAAATGCATGTGCTCTATTTTATATGTAGTGTGTCACACTATTTTTTGCATCTTGCCTAATCGGATAATCAATCACGCTTAATTAGCCAACTTCTGAAGCAATGGAGCTAGGCAAAAATTTTCAGTTTAAAGTTGGAGAGCGGTTTGCAGTATGTCCGAATAAACGTTTCCTTCTTTCTATCTATTCACTATTAGTGTTTTTCTGCGTACTGGATAAATACAAAAAACACCAGGTGACATGCCCGCTTGCACGTCCTGACTGCAGTGCTCCCAAACGTTTCGCGCGCAAACAGCCATAGGCGGGCTGCCGCTTGAAAGGCGACAGTTAAGCGATGTAGGCCTTGGCACGGAGCAAGAATCTTATTCTTGATCCGTGGTGTTGGCTGTGCCGTTTACGCCAGCGATGTGCTCTCCTCGCCACAGTTCGTTATGGCGATACGCACAGGCAACCTTTATCGTTTGCATCGGTGACCTGTCGCTTTTTAAGCTGCAGTGTGCTTATGGTTGTTTGTGCACCGAACGTTTGGGAGCACTTCAATCACGACGCGCACGCGGGAATGTGACGTGGTGCTTTTTTCATCGCAGATATCATGCATGAGTAAGCTGAAAAATACTACGGAGAGACTATTTGTTCGGAAGCTTTGCAAACCGTTTTGCATCTTTCTATTTGGATTGTTTTGCCTACATTTGCTGCTTTAAAAGTTCGCTAATAATCTTCAGAAATTATCTCATTCGGCAAAATACAAAAAATTGTGGCTCCAATCCACGCTGCGAACGTAGTGGAACTGCGAAGCTGAAAACGACACCCACAATTTTTAACAATGTCACGTCACTTCAATTCTCACACGGAGCTCTACAAAGAGTGAAACTGCCGAGACAAGTGAAATGTACTTAACCAAACTTTCCATTACTTCACAACGACATTTACGACTGCTTTATGTTATTCTTCTTCTGGCTGTTCCACTGATGTCTTTACTTTGGTCTACCCTACGTAGCTTGGTTTGAAATTAAGGAGCTGGACGCACGCACTCACACACACACACGCAAGTGCACGCACAGGCGCGCGCGCGTGTGTGTGTGAGCATGTGCGTGCGTGCGTGTGTGTGTGTGTGTGTGTGTGTGTGTGTGTGTTTGCGCACACGCACGCACGCACGTACAAGCACGCATGCACGCACACACACGCACGCATGCACGTCCACACACGGACTCACATACACGCAAGCATGCACGCCCACACACGCACGCATGCACGCGCACATGCACGGACGCACGCACACTCATACACGTACACAAGCGCGCGCGCACGCACGCACCGACGATTTGTAACAGCACCCAAATCCTGAACCGCCGCTTTATCTTTAGCTCCACATTATCCGTTTCTTCTTCAACGCGTCACTAACACACGTAGGCTTTCAAAAATGCGACTTATTTGGAACCCGGACTGATACAACGACGAGGCAAAGCACCCATGGAGTGTGGTCTTCTCCGGGGACGGCAGGAGCTTTTCCGCAATGCTTGAAGCTTCTCCGCAATACTCACACTTTAAACCCTTCAGGAACCTAGGGGAACCAATATACTCAAGCTATATTTTATATACTGGTAGTTGTCACTCCCAGGTTAACCTGACAAGAAAAACATTGCAGAACATTACAAAAATTATGAGTAATCGCGCTGAAAAGATCGCCGCCCATAGAGTTGCGGTCGTTCCAGAGCGCCTAGTGGCCGATGGCTGAACTAGGCGTGAGCCGGAAAGCTGGGGATGAAGATAAACATCAGAAAAAAAAACAAAAGCTGGTCTTGAATCTCCCGATGAGTACGCGCTTGTCGCTACCATTATTATCAAGGACACAACCACGCCATTAAAGCTTTCATCCTTGTTTCGAGCAACACGGCCCGGTCTGCATGGCATCGTTCTTCTATTACATATTGGCGCCGTTTGACCTGGTAAGATGGCCGCGCTCTCGGAAGAAAACCACCCACGTTACAACCGCTTTGAGGTACGAAGAAACCCCTTGTTCGGACCGTTCTTTTGTTTACCCAGCCCCTCACGCAGCCGGAGGTCACCATAGTTGGCCCTCATTGCCTACAGCCGATCGACCGTAACTGTACTCTAAATTAGACTACTCCGACAGCAACGCTTACGGGGCTGCACAAAGCAGCGTCGGATCTTCTTGAAGCCGCCTCGCCGCATCCGTACGTTATTCAGGAGGCCATTAACGAGCTCGAAAGCCAACACGCCGCACTGTACGAGACAGACAAGAGAATCAACAAGCTTTTTGATCGTGATGAAATTGATCGTGATGATGATTCGAAACCTTGACGTAGCAAGGAGATATACGTTCTGCCCTCAACCAGCTGCACTCTGCTTTGAAGTGTTCAAAGACGACCGGCATAAGACTTAGAGCAAATGTCCTTCTGGCAAGCCCAGTTTCTCTCGACAATTGACCATCACGCCAGGCGGTGTTCTCCCCAAAACCCTTCCAGATGACTCCTACTTATGCGGCGCTCGCACATCAACCTCGCAAGTTGTCCTTCGGAAGCCGAATTATTCAGCTTTCAACGGTGAGCAACGTAAGCACAAGGCGTTTTGTTACCGTGTCGAGACAACGATTCGCAGAAATTGACAATGTGCACGCTCCAGGTACGAAGACGTTCAGTTCGATCACTGAGTGGAGACAAAGTGAGCACGACTTTTGCCGCTTTGCTCATATCACGCCCACCTTGCCTTGCGCATATCATGCCTTTGCGCATATCGTTATTTACGCCGAGCACGGATAGCCTGAGTCCAGGATGTTCATTGGAGCACAACTGCTCCACGACGGATGTGCAAGATGATTAGGTTCTATCCAACGTGACGTGCGAGACGTAGTAAAGACCTTCGTGACCAGAACAGATGACCAGAAGACGATCAAGAAAAATTAGTCCCGTAACGTCTCGTAAGTCTCCGTACGGAAACAAGGCGTATTCACAGAGCAGGATTCAACGTTCAAAAATTCCGAAGACGACGCTGAGCGTGAAGAGGTGTAGCGGGTAGGGGGCAAAGGAGTACCTTCCGGCGTCCAGACTAACAGCAAGTGTGATGAAGACGAGATTGCGCTTGTAATAATCACAAATGATTCAGCAGCACAAATCCAAGCACACAACAGAGAACATGAAGTCAAGGCTGTGAAAGAAAAGGTACACCCTCCACTGTATGGGTTCGAATAAATCTTTGTTCCAGATTTCATGAAGGGGGAATAATTAGAAGACCTTTCTCGAAGACGGCTTACGCAAACAACTCGAAAGCCGTCTTACTGCTTTCACACATTGGCCTCGAAGGCCTTCGAGTTATTTGCCTTAGTTTTCTTTTTCATGTGTCCAATCAGATAACTGTCAGCGCGAAATTTACGATTGACTCGCCGCGGTGGTTCACTGGCTACGGCGTTGTGCTGGTGAGCACAAAGACGCGGGTTCGATTCCCAGCCGCTGCGGCTCCTTTTCTGGTGGGAGCGAAAATCCGAAAGCAAAAACGCCCCTGTGTACGAGATTGTAGTGCACATTGATGATCCCCATGTGGTCAATATTAACACGGAGCCCTCTACTACAGCGCGAAACATCGCCTGCGTTGCGTCGGCGCACTAAACCATACAAGAAATAAATCGATAAATAAATAAAATTTACCCTTGTATGAGCCGTGATGGCTATAGCGAGATGGTTCATATTTCTTGGGATGAGGCGCGTGATTGCCTTATACCGCACACTTGTTTCTCTCCTCCTGAGTGTTTTGGTTCTTCTTCCGCCATGCTTTTGCTGCCACGTGCAAATGGGTTTGTCACAACACAACCAGGCAGCGTTCGCCCCCCCACATCCTGCCCAGCGCTGGCAGTACTTCACGACTTCTGTGTATGGCGCGGGGTCTTGGTGCTAGCGTCTCAACACCGTGCTGGCCATGTACGAAGAAAGAGCACGTAACCTCGCGTGAACAATGAATGGATCCAAAGCATTGACTCAGTGTTTAAAACACCGTGGACAGAAAACAAAATTGGCTCCAATTCACGTTGTGACGGTGGCTGAAAACCAAAGCTGTAAACGACACCCACAACAACTGACCATGCGACCTCACTTGAATTCACACTCGTCGCGCTACAAAGAGTGAAACCAGATTTTCTGCCAACCGTTACCTGCGATTCACTGGGCCGGCGTCCCGAACGCTCCAGCACCGACCACGGCCGGGCTAAAGCAGCGTACGGCACCGCTGTAGCCCGGACAAAAGGGAGAAGAGCGTGTTTCGAATGGCGAGACAGCGGAACCTAGCCATCGTTATGGGCTAGCTTGGGGTTACAGCACCGCGCGACACCAGCGCAGACACCCGAACAATTCGGCATGTGAGCTTAGTGATTCCCATTTATACCGATTTCAACTAGAGAGTTTGAGAATTGCCAGAAAGCTGACAGAACTTTTACAATCGCTATTTATCAGAACCAGTTGCTTTCTCGCCTTTTGCCATACCTCTTAAAATAACCGAATTGTTATTCACCAATTTATAAAACGGGGTCCCATTCGTGGCAAGCAGTGCGCAAAAAGTAACGTTTTTCTAGCAGCCAGATGTCTGTATGTGGTTTGTACAATTTGCTTTCCCGCCCTGAAAACCGATCCTTGATGTATCTTTGCCATCGACCACCTAATTCCGTCGGGTGCGGGTACCCAGGAGGTGCTGTCGAACAAGTCACTCAAGGCGTCCGAAGGAAGCTCGCAGTGAACGTGAAACTGCGCCAAAAGAGGCTCAAAACAACCCTTGCTATAGCATACGACAAAGTCGCACCGCCGACGCGCCCACCGGCGAGCAGGCACCTCTGCACGGGTAACGCTGGGTAAATTCCCCACGCCATAAACAGTGTGCTTCGTGAGAGAACCCCCCCCCCCCTCGCTTCCGCTTCCCTCGCTTTGGTAGTTTATTGTGCCGCACTCCGCCGAAGAACCGTAGGATTGTCGAGGTAGAAAGCTGGGCTTTAAAATTGTAGAAAAGAAAAGGAGTGCCTCTCCATGCAGAAACAGTAGTTCAGACAGCTATTATGCGCCGGCTACAAGCCTTGGGGCAAGTCAAACGCGAGCGGCGGCATATAAGAAAGGTGTTACGCGCAGTACCCAGGAGCGACCAGTAGAACAACAACGCATGGCGGCCATAATTGACGAGCAGCGTAGTTAGCTCAGCTACCTTAAACGACAAGGAGAGGAACAATGCGTGGCGACATTTAAAAACTTAAGCGCGGTGCAAAAGCATCGCTTTAAATCGCCTCCTATTTCCGTGTAGAATCCGCCAAGATTTCAGTAGGCACTTCCAACGACATGTTGCTGCCTAAAAATACTACCCCCATAATAAAAAAAACGCTTAAAAAAAGATTTCAGTCTTTTGAAGCCAGCCTTACTGCTCATTATTGTTCTAGGAACTACACATTGAGCAATACGTCATAGTGGCAAATTTAGGCTAATAATTATTGAACAAGTAAACTGTTTAGATGCTTCGGCTGGGCCCTCCTTGGCGCTAGAAAGGTTGGAGACAATGGTTTGTGAAATACCTCACGGTGGTGAAAAAAAGCAGAACAAGCAGGCAGTTGAGTTCCGGTATCTTGACGCCAAGCATGTTTTCAGAGCTCCCTGCTCCCAAGACCATGAATGTTCTCATCCAGTGCTTGTAAAAGATGCTATTAGGCGCCGTTAGCGGCTACTTCATCTCACCTTTACCCCATCATTTTAGTTGAACAGGGCAACGTACGGTGCTCCGAATTAGAAGTGTTGTGTCGCGGTTTCTTGAGAAGTTATGGTTTTACTTCTTTGATTACCGTTCGATTGTAGCGTGTACACCGGTGTGTATTTCATCCTTGTTAGAAGTTACTTTCATTGTTTTATCCTGGGCGAGATGAACGCACAACGTGAGATGTTGAAAGTATATATTTGTGTTTTATTTCAATAAAGAAATAGTTGCGAGTTAGCGCCGTGTCTTCTCTGTTTTTCTACTTTTTTCGATGTTGTGTGAGCGCTTCCACCTTCATGATGAGCCACTTTAAAGACCCTTGCGGTGGTAGGGAAATTTCGCAGGTTAAGAGGTGCCCTACATGCTGTTCTGATATGCAGCCTGTTTCACTGTGGGTAGGCTTGAGGTGGGTAGGCTGTACAATATCTGGCTAATGATAATTGCCTGCATAAGTTTCATTCTATCCTTTATTCCCGGTCTTTCCCCGTAGAGGCGTTTCAGAGTTTTCTCCAAATGGTCAAAGGATTTTCGGTATTTTAGCGTGTCAGATCGGCTCTGCCGCTTCTCTGTAGGCCCATGCCAGGCATCCTTACATGTCTGTTCTCTGGGATGGCATGCTCATACAGTTTTAAGGGTTCTGTTAATTGGCCGTCTGGCGCCATTCATATTTTGCCGGACCGAGCTTGCACCCGTGACAGGGGAGCAACAAAATTCGAAAAGAGGTTTTAAAGTTTCAGTAGTTACACGCTTATACTCGGTTTTTGTTTCTTATTGGGACACATTTTGATTCTTTTCTGTATAAAATACACGCGTTCTTTGGTTCTTGAGAGCCTGGCATTACTGATTTGGATCCCTTTTTAGCTAGGTGACAAAAGGTTAAGGCCGGCCTCATTTTGGTCATTCCAGGGGCGCTTTGGTGGTGGCGTACGTTGCCAGCGCGGCTGGCCTACGTAACATGCGTTCCGAACGCGAGACTACACACGGCGTGTAGAAAGAATATCATTGTGCAGGCCCTCCGCCTGCTAAAATGGCTTGATTTTTTTATCTTTGCCTTAGAGTCATTGTCCTGCTTTCCACCACCTGCCGCTGTTTTGTACTCACGTGAAATCATCGTACAGTTAAACCTGGATATAATGAAGTTGACAAAAATTAGCAATTCTTCTTTATATGCAGATTATCGTTACATGTAGGTTTACAGTTAGGGCTCATTTGAGTGAAGCAAAAACTAAACGAAAATTCTGGACATTAGAGATAGTAAACTCACCGTTAAAAACTTTATTTCACTGTAAAAAACTGCCTTTTTACACCCTTCTGCTCTCCCACAAACTTATCACTACACGGCACTCCACAAAAGCAAGTCACTTACCTCGTATTCACAACGTAACTTAAGTATTAATTTTGCCGTTTGACACTGTTCGGTTCCTTAATTCATTTCAAGGACCAAACTTATGCAGAAAGGGCTCCTTTAGCGAACTTGACGCTCGTTGCCGCACTCAAAATTCCTTAGAGGGTGGCATCTGGGAAACTCTATCGCGCGGTGACGTTCTTTCTCGCCGCGCAGACGGCATTTAAAATTTCGAGCTTGTGTTTTTCTCAAAAGGCAGAACTTTTCGTTTTCCGACAGCATAACTCATCACCGAAGAAACGACACCACAGATGGCAGTGGAGACGCACGAGTATGCGCCAACAGGCAAGCCTAGCCAACACCGCACTCGCACTGGAAACGCACGTTTGTTTGCGCTGCGAGTGACATTCACTAAATTCTTGAGTTTCTCCAGTCGATTTTTCAGAAAAAGTTTAAAAAACAATGGCTTATATGCGTAGTGAATTTGCTACGTCGAGGTTAACCGACGGAATATTTTCGTTACATAGAAGTCTCAAACACATGGGTGTCAATGGGGCTGGCTAGGGGGAATTGGAAAACTTCGATAAATCAAGGATTCTATTACTAGAGGTTCGTTATATCCAGGTTTGACTGTATCAGGCTGCCTCATTTGTGTTTACTATTAGCACTGACGACGTATTTCCACGGACGCTTGGTGAACATGGCTTATAGCGGACGGCTGGCAGGCCACGACAAAATTGAAAAATGTGTCATATAACGCTATCCTGTTAAAAAAAACTACTTCCGGCCGTGGCTCGTTCCCCCTGGCGGCATTCCGAGACGCACAGGCGGGCTCGACGCCTGCGCACGAGAATGCAGATCGGCCCTCCATGAGCTCCAACAGTAACCAATGATTGCAGTAGATGGCGCGAGCAGTCGAAAGAAAGAAAATCGAATTGCCTTTAGCAAACCTTCTCCGTGTTTGTCGTGGTAGGACGGAAAGGAAAGGGAAGAGCATCATAGCTGTTCGGGGGAGAGAAAATAAGTATTTACGTGGAGAAGGCGGCAGAATACTATCGTAAATGCGCGACATTTGCAGCAAAGTCACCAAATCCATGGGCATTTCTTTGTAGGCACGCTGCTTATTATGAGTTATTCAGCTCCTGGCTGCCTTGTTCTGCGTCGCGTTGCATGAGAGCTTCACCACTCTACACGACCTATATGCGAATAATGCAAGGGTTGACATTTTCACGCATCTACCCCTGAAAGCTGCTTCCCTGGAGCCCTAGTCTCAATTGCGAATATGCCTTCACAGCAGGCATACTCCTTTCGTTGCAACTTAACACCAGAATTTGTTTGCCTTTGTTGGTCTTCATCAGAATTGGACCTAGTTTCGGAAGTGATTTCTGCAACGTCGTCTAAGATTAGTATGGTGTATTTACCCTATTAGTGTGGTTCACAAGATAAACGTATGTGCTGACGGTCCAAGTTTGTTTCCACGCGACGGAACGAAGTATACCAAAAAGATTCCAGCGAATAATTGAAGTTAGGAAAAAAACCTGTTCAGGTGATTAACATAGCGGTAGCAGTGCGCTCGCTACCGGCAATAACGGTCTCATTTATCATACAGCCCTTTGTGAGTATTATTCCACATTATAACGCTATTTGAAAGAGGGCTCTGCTGCTTTCAAATGAGCCATGGAACAAAGTGAGTAAACTCATCGCAATACAGCGGCCGACGGTTGTTCTTTTTTAAGGAACCACTGATGTTTTTAATTTGTTTTATCTGATCACATTTGGTTGAATACTCTATGAATCGTCGAAAGGGGGCCTCTGGGTACACATTTACAGTAAGCAACTATTTGCATGGAACCCTACACTTGGCGGCGTAAATCCCTATATGTTTAAGGAGGACTCCCCTGATAACGTTCCTATGGGACTTACCGCTTCGTGACCCACGAGCTTACAAACCATTACGTCCAATACGAAAAGTTTGGAAAGTTATTGGAAACGGGCTCAACGGCCTAGTTTGCTCGTTTTAGAAATATGTCACGTCTGTACTGGACAAAAAAGACAAAACTCTTGCTTGCTGATCAGCTAGCACCATCTTTTAAATCTAAATAAACTCAAATGAATTTCCTATTTTTTTCATTTCAGTAAAGAAGTGACACATATCTAAACGAAGCAAATTAGGCCGTAAGGAACACTTCTCTGGATTTCTAAAACGTTTCTTATTAGTGCACGGTGTTTTTTAAGCCCGTTTGCAATGAATTAGTAAGTCTCATAGGAACGTGATCAGATGAGTCCCCGTTAAAAAGACGCTGGGGCGTCGCGAGTTAGGCTGGGTTTGTTCATGCCTGGAACGTGTTTCCGGATAGCAGTCTATCGCCAGCGTAGCACTGTATCTGATTCGTTGCCCGTATCACCGGCACAAATACCTATCTCATATTTTGCATGCTTCCCCACCAACGTGAGGAGCTTAAGCTCCATGAAGAAACGCCACAAGCCCTCGTTGCGGACTCCTATAACAATCCCATGCATCGGACCAGCAGCGAGTTCCAGGTTCGTCCGCACAGAATTTTCAGTCTCTCGTGAGTGCACCAGCAAATCAGCCCAAGCCAGCGCCTAACTAGGCAGTTTTGAGAAGAGGTGCTTCCAAAGCAGGTTTGTGGAATATGCCTCGCGAGTGCCAGCTGTAAAATGTGGGCTGGGCTATCTCGCGTATAAGATACATCGAAAACTTGTCTCATGAGGGCCTGGTGGTATATGTGAATTCATGGATCAATGTAACAATTTGTTTTCTTTTTTGGAGAGCCACCTGCCGGCCGCTAGCGTTACCTTTCTTTGTATACACGCGTGTCAACAACATTTCTCCAGAAAATCAACAGTCAAGACCTAAATTAAAAGATGTGCACGTCGTCAATGCCTGGTTGTGGTGCCGATGCTACGTCCGCCGAACAAAGCGTGTTTTTTACACCTGATATCATAGCCCGCGGATGAGAATCTCTACCTTAGATGAAATTTTCTGAACAGAAAACGTGCGGCATTGTACATGTATCTCGAGGCCAACTGTTCTAATATGATATCAATGACCCCATGAACATGTGGGACTCAGTGGCTATTACAAAACACGGCAGTGTGCTACTGCCCTGTCCTGAAATGCAAGCTTAGTAGAATCAGTATTGGCTGTAGAAGAGCATGACCACGGGCGGCGCTGCCAAGGGCTCCTCCGTGACGTTGGCTTAGGGATTCTCGCATTTGTCGTCTGCTTCACTCGAGCTCGCTCTCCCTGCTGTTTTTTTGCGCTAGGTTAACGTCTGATACTTGTCCGCACCAGCCTTCGCGTATGATCAACTTTTAAACGTAATAATAGACTTAGAATAAAATACACTAGCTCAACGCGTGAGTAAAAGTACAGTTTTGGATACCGCTACGGAAGAAACATCGCCGCGGTAGGCCCATTCCTTGCGAAGCCGGTCCTGTGCGGAGGGCGAAGAGTCGGAGCTAGGTGTAAGCTTCTGTATTAAGCAATCTTTCGAACAAAGTAAACAGCCAGCTGCTAGCAACCCACAATAGCGAAAATGTAAGACCAAAACCAATTCCAGGCATTCGGGGCTTCGCCGTTGACAGAAGGCATTACGATTCCCCGCAATGGTATGTAAACTGACGCAGTTTTTGCAACCTTGCCGAACACTCCAAAGTATTGTATCATATCACTTTACGTTGTCATAGCATGAAGGTATGCCGACATGCCCTATGCGCTGCTAAAACTGTATGTTCAGTTCAAAATAACCCACTGTGTGTATAGGGGCGTGGTAGTTTTATACCAGGTTTCTAACCAGTATGGAAGTTTGTAGAGACAAACGGGTCACGTCAATGGTAAAGATAAAGAAACACGGTATTTGTTCAGATGTGGAGGGATAGTTCGGTACATTTCCCACCGCCATATATTCCCAATATTCAGATACGCGTTATAGGAAAACTGCACACAAAACGAGGAGAAGCAGGAGCAGGAGGAGCAGGAGGAGGAACAGGAGCACGAGGAGGAGGGAAAACTTTATTTAAAAGTAAAACGAAGTTAATTAGTGTGCCGGGTCCTCAGCTCAGGACTAAGAGAGTAACAGTAATTTTTCTCAATTGAGAGAACGCAATCCTGAATAGACAAAGATTTCTTCTTGAGCCAGGAAGGGTTAGAATACAATAAAGGGCTGCTGGAATATATTCATTGGTTTAGATTCTTATAATGTATGCAGGTATGCTATTTATTGCTTTCTTTAGCTACCACATCAAAGTTTCAACGACGTAATCGTGTCATCATTGTTCAGGTTGAGAGTCACTTTTTTATGGTAACGATGGTTACTATAGAAATTCGGAGCACCAAAGCCACCTTCAAGTACTTTGGACATCGTTGTCTGGGGCGCTATCGTGGTGGCGTAGCACAGACTTTCTCATTGTATTTGCATGTGAATCAACAACGCACGCTGCGGATATGCACTTTGTTCCACGCATCCATAACGAAACCGAATGTATGCTTGCAGCCTGAAGAAAATATCTGGACGATCTTTGTGAGCCTCCCAAACATCCCCAAACCTACTACTAAGCGGTTTGTGATGGTGCAGAAAAATTAATGTGTTGGGCACAGAAGAAAACATTCATCTGATACAAGTCAGCGACAACGAAAGAAATAGAAGACAGCCGCTTTATTTTCTGCTGTGAGATGCGCGTGTACGGGCCGGGCCCACTGCTTGGTACATTGCGTTTTATACTTATCACTGAAGCTCTGAGCGCTGAACCTCGCAAATAAACTGGAAAGGACGAGTTGCACATGATCTTCTGGCCGATGCTCTAAAGAAAGTTGTTCCCTCTCTCCTCGTGTGTTGCAAACTTGTGGGGAATACAGCTTGAAATTATTCATATTTATCAGAAGCTGGGGAAAACTACTGAATTACTAGAACTTCTCTTTTAAATGCAATCAAGCATCGAAGCGAGCGATTTTCAGCACAGGCACTGCTGTAGCGGACTATAGCAGACGACAGTGGCGGCAGTCTCTAAGCCGACGTCAAAGCCAGGGGCGCCACTCAAGCATCTCACTGCAAATAGTAAAACAGTACGCACAAACACCTTCAAACACACACAAACGTATATGCGTGGGTGGGCACGTGTGTAAATACGCCTATTATAGACCAGAGTATTCTGATTCGCCATTCTAAGGGTTAACAATATGCTCGCATTGCCAGAGAATTCGAAAGGAGGAGTCGTTGCTTTATTGCCACTGAACTCTTATCTGCAGGTATTGCTCGCAGACACTCAAATACTATGCTTCACTGGCGATAAACACTTTTCTATTTCTTTCACGTCTAGAATCACCGCGAATGCCCCAGTTTTTCTCAGCATAGAGCGACAGTGCACGATTTGTTTGTTGCAGCAGGTATGCCTTCGGGATTGTGCGTCACTTTCTTGAGATTTTCTTCGCAGTGGCTGGCTGTGACATAAAGGAAGTCGCGCAACTGACGCAACATTGCTGCATAGACGTGGTTCGAGCTTGGAAACCCCTTCAAGGCCAAATAAGGTAGAATGTTTTGAAGAGATCTTAGGTTTTTTAGGGGCATACAACAGTACGTTTTGGCTGTGGCACTTTTCGGTCACCTACTTTAGGCACTATAGATGCGCTCTAAAGGTATGGTCTCACAGCAATTCACATTTCAAAAAAGAGCCGCAAACATTGGGGCAGTGTCTTTAAGGAGGCAGTGACGGAAGATGACCAAATCTGCCACCTTCGCTATTAAAATGCGAAGACGGACGATACAGAAAACCGCCGGGCTGGTGGTTTTCACTAGCTTAACCTTGGCTTTTTTTTAGTTCTGGCTATCTTGTCAGTAGACCACACACTTATGGCACCACGCGCGCCGTCTCCCTCAACTATATGAACACCCGCACATAAGAGCAGACGTCCTCATTAGGCGCAGCCAATCCCCGACACACGCCTTCCCGTCCAAACTTCTATCCGGTTGAACTCAAACAAAATCCAAAGACAAAGCCCGCGCTACGACCACAAATGAAATAATGAGCAGCCAAACCGTGTTCTTAGAGCAATCGAGTAGACGCTGGTTGTCTAGCGCGGGTGGGTAAGTTCGATTCCGTCCACGAGAAGCGTTTCTTCTTTGGGGCGCGCACTACCCACACGAGCTCGTCGGGTTCTTGCTTCCTCGACAATTTTTCTCAAAGATACTGGCCTGGCATTTTCCTCCTTTACACATGGTGCGCCGACTTCGGAGCGACGCCAGGGCGGATGAAACTCGAGCTTAAACAGCACCTCTGTTGAAAAGCTGCACTGCAATATGTTCGGACGCACAAGAATAGAAAAATTAACATTGGCGTATCTCGGCTATGCCAGGATATACGTAGCGTGAGCTAAGGTTAGGCTGGTTATTCTTAGGTTTTCTGGTTGACTAGGATTAGCTGATTATCATGCTTACTGCTGCTAAAACGATTTCCAATCCAATCCAATCCAATCCAATAAAATTTAATTCAATTCAATCTAATTCGATCTGATCCAATCCAATCCAATCGAGTACACTCTTAGGCAAAAAGGACTAAAATAGGGACTAAAATACAGCCGTTAGTCTTCGCGGGCGACCATTCGTCTTCAAGGGGAGTACCTGCGGCAGAGTACGTGCCGTGTGCATAAATGCGGACTAACTGTTCGTCCCCGCCGATCTATAAGGAGTAACAGGAAGCCGAAACGCATGCAGTTAGTCTCTTTGCTGCGTCGTTAATCCCCTAATGGCGTCGTCGTTGCCCTTTCGCCCATATGTCTGCGAACACTTTTATATTTCCAAAACACAAGCCATTGCAGTCACTGGGTACTTTAGATGGTGCCACGGGAGAAAATATTGATGTTAGTTATAAGAAAATCGCCAAGGGTAGTAGAGCGGCGGGTAATGGCAAGGAGCGGCGAAGCGCGATTGCCATACGCTTCTCGGCGAGGTTATGTTGATACGCTGTGTTGCATACGATTCGTGCGAGGTAATAACGGCGAATGAAAGCTTTCAAGCGCCTTAACAGTAACGCAAAAATTAGTGTCTATAGCAAAAGTGGATTCCTGAGCCTAATGAATATGTATATTTTAACAGACTAGAAAAACGCATGTTGCTGATGACAACTGCAAAACAAAAATGCTCGCTACAGGTAAGCGTCTCGAAGTTATCTTTCACAATCGGTACATAATTGCCTTGGGCACCAAAGCTATGACAATGCTGCAATTGCTGTAAACCCCGTTTGCATTTCCCAGTCGCAATCGTCTAGCGACGCGAATTTGAAGAATTCAGGCTAAGCGACACCTAATTCGCTTTCGCCGATGCAGGAAAATATGGCATGTTTCCTTATTCTGACACTCACACAGACGACACCTTTCACATACGTTACATAGAGTACTTAACATATGTATCGAACACTAAGAAAGTACTTAGCTTGTGCTAATTTGTGCGGAAACAAATGAGTCATCCAATCGCCCTGCTACCTATCTCAACTAGGCGACGACGAGTTGATTGTTATTTACGAGAAAAACTATGGTTGTGAGGCGCTACTTCGAATCGAACGGAGCAATAGTCCCTAAACCTAGCAAAGCGCTAAGCGCAAGGCGCAAAACGCGGTCACGTTCGCTTGCACAGATAGAAATTCGGGCACCCGAGAGAGAGAGAGAGAGAATGAATCTGTTGAATATTATCTACCGCAGCTATCACCCGGCGGCGTGGTCCAGAAAGCGACTGTATGGTGATCTTTGTGATACAGTTCTCCCGGTTCCGTTGTACAGAATAACGTACTCAGCAGGCCCTGGTCGAGATGTGTTAAAGCGGGTCAAGAAAATGCCAGTTGCACCATGAATTAAAACGATTTTCTTTAAATTACATACCGGAACACTCCTTGTCAAGACATGGATGCAAGAAAAGGGCCTCTTTATACCATGGGGGGAACATTGTTGGTTGTGCAAGAAACCGGAAACCATTGAACATGTCTTCATCGACTGTTGGGATGGTGTATTCTTCTGGGATGTGCTGCAGCGTACGTTGAAAAAAGATCTGCCAGTCGATGCCCATGGCATCCGGTATTTGTCCGTTGAACATGATGAGGAGGGTGTACCGTTAGATCTAATAATGTTATTGGGCCTGCACAGCATATGGAGGTGCCGGCTGGCAGTCCGTCACTCGGACATTGACGCGCGCCCAGTCAGAGAGTATTTTCAGGAGGCTATTGTTTCGTTTGTTGAATTGAAAAAGGCACAACAAAGTGTTCCGGAATGGCTGTCACAAGTGGAAAGGCTAACAAAGATAATATTTTAGCCACCAGCGCTGTATCCCAGAGCGGGAGCAGCAATTTTATGTTTTAGTATGGGTTTGTTGTAACACTGATGTTTATGTTTGTAAAAGCGGTGCTTGTTTGGAAAAAAAAATGGTCCAGCGGATAGCGAGTCGGGTTCTTTATGTACATTTCCGGGCGTCAGGGGTTCGATCCCTGCCGGTGCCAGATTGTTTTTTTTTCTGCACTCTACGCAGTTCGTCCTGGGGGAGTATCGTAACAGACCATCCGGGTGGGGGACTAACCATTCGTCCCCTCGCAGTTAGTCCCCAATGAGACTAATGATTGTGGCAGAAGCCGTTAGTCCCCGAAAGGACGAACTTTTAGTCCTTTTTGCCTAAGAGTGTAGCGATGGCGGCAGCTCCGGCGCGCCAGCTGTGCGCCGTGAGACGCCACTGCTCCGCGCGCATACGGAGTATGGTTCTCCAGAAGCCACGCGAAACTGCTCAACCTCGGCCAGTGCAGCTCACGAGCGAAAACGTTGGCTATTTTAGGATGTTTTGGCCGGTTTGCAGGCGTTTACTGAGACGCGTTTGTTGAACGTGCTCAGCTGAATTAGGCGGTTTTGCTAGCATTACGAAAATGTAGAACCTATCATGGTAGAAACAAGCACAAAGAACATTGTAGACCAGTGAGGCGCTATCGCGGTCATTGTTGCCACTCCCTGAAAGGCGCATGGGCGTAGCTCGTTTGTTAAACATAAGCCAAAGCCCGCTACTCTAAGCGCGGTACTAATAATCACAATGTGAAATACTGCCGCTAAATTGCCCACTGCCAGCACGAAGAGGGCATCGAGTCATTCACTTACCCTTTTTACTAGAAATACATTCAGTTTATCGGCTGTCTTATTGGTTCTAATATAAAACCCGTTCTTCCAAGGAGTGTTGCATTTCAAGTGTTAAAATGTATTATCCAAAGCGAAGCCCATTTGTGTCTCCTGTGATGTACCCTGTACAGCAAGTGCTTATGAACCACGAAAGTTGCAATTTTAGCTTATTTCTCTGCCGCGCGGCCACACAGGGCAATATGTGCGGTATTTTTAATACTTCAGTAAGTATACAACATCTCACATTCATTCCGCAGATGGTGCACTCCTTCAACAAGTAAAATTACCCGAAATTGTCATTTTTGTGGTACGTAAACTTCCGCTCATGGCAGTACATTCCATGCCTTGTGACGGAGTCGGTTGTAAATGCAGAGACCGCATGTAAGTGTGGCAGCCGAAAGGTTCATGGCTGCCAGAAGCCAATAGAAGTGATCATAGGAGCCGCCAACTGTGTCCCTGAAGAAGCCTGCACGAAAAGGGAATAAGAAAGAATATGTAAAACGTGAAGTTCAACAGCGCATATTCCAGTTCCGATTGTTCCTCTTGCATCTTTGATGACGCAGGATCAGTGCCCGTCCCCACTTTCAATAGGATGACATTTTGTGGTAGAGTGCATCCTATCTATTTTATTCGTGTTTAAGTTAAGCCTTTTTTCAGTGAAAGTATTCTGTCACTTCTGTAGCCCATATTGCCTCGGGGAATGCTTTTATTATGTGTCCGGTACATGGTTATATCTGTAACGCTACAGGGATGCCGGCAATGCCTAAAATAAGAAATGTTGGCAAAATTGCGGTCGCTGATATTATTATTAAACGCAGGTTGAATTGATCCGTTTATTAAGCCAAAAGCCTCTGATTGCCAGGATTTGTTTAGCATAAAATAACACAACTTTACAGAGCTGTACAGCGTGGAATTTCTATAAGTGAAAAATAAAGAACTCTAAAATGAATTGTAAGTATATGTGAATTCGCTAAATGTAGTCGTCATTTGTGAAAACAAACGACATTCATCACTTGACAAAATTTTATTCTATAAGGAATACTCCCAATCGCATACAAATAAGGAATTCTCTGTCTACTCTGACAATAAATTCGCTACAATAAATAATAATCTCATGCACGACTGGGTCATGGTTAATTTGAACACGTTAGACATTGAAAACACAACGCTCCGCTGAACTTTATGTAACTGCCGAATTTCACTTAATAACTGTGCTTGCCAACAATGTCTGCAAGCAAACTTATTTTATCAGGGATAGCGTACTGTTAAAAAAACAACTGGTAGTCCTGAATCACACATCAAAATACGTACTACGAATTCCATATTACTTCGCTTCCGCTTCATTATTTGGTAGCTAGAATATAGACCTGTTGCTGATTTATTATATGTAATAATTTAGCTTGAGTTATCCCATGCAGCTTAATAATGAAGTAGCCACCTTCAATTTTTGTACAGTATTGCACAAATGAAGCATTGCATTACATGGGTGCTCTCTCGGGAAACCAGAAATTGCAATAATTTTTGTTATAGGGAAAGAAGCGATATAAATGCATATATATATATATATATATATATATATATATATAGAGAGAGTAAGGAAATGAGGGGCTCGTTGAGGGAATACAGAGAGATAGGTCAGCAGTCTACAACGTCAAAGGAGGCATAGGGGTGTGGTTAGGCTCTTTTCTTCATCACTACGGTTAATTAAGTAAACATTTTTTAAAATTATACAGAAGAAAGAAAGAAAGAAAAACACGCGCCCAGAGTGGGGACCGAACCCACGCCTTTCGATTACATGTCGAATGCCTTACCAATTCGGCTATCAGGGCGACTGTTTTCTCCTTCACTTTCTGGGCTATTTATATTTACTAGAAGTGTATCTGACGCTTGAGGGTGGTAGCCAGCGCCACTCTGACTAGACGGGGAGAAGGGGACCTTCTTTTTAACCCCCGGGGCGTGACTCGAACGTCTACAGCCTGTCATGAGCGGGTTACTGGCGGGAAGCCCTCTTATGCTACCTAGGCATCAAGGCTGCCAGAACCGAGACCCTCGCTAGGCTTTCGCAGAATGATAGAGTAAGGAAATGAGGGGCTCGTTGAGGGAATACAGAGAGATAGGTCAGCAGAGATAGGTCAGCAGTCAGAGAGATAGGTCAGCATAAGAGGGCTTCCCGCCAGTAACCCGCTCATGACAGGCTGTAGACGTTCGAGTCACGCCCCGGGGGTTAAAAAGAAGGTCCCCTTCTCCCCGTCTAGTCAGAGTGGCGCTGGCTACCACCCTCAAGCGTCAGATACACTTCTAGTAAATATAAATAGCCCAGAAAGTGAAGGAGAACACAGTCGCCCAGATAGCCGAATTGGTAAGGCATTCGACATGTAATCGAAAGGCGTGGGTTCGGTCCCCACTCTGGGCGCGTGTTTTTCTTTCTTTCTTTCTTCTGTATAATTTAAAAAAAATGTTTACTTAATTAACCGTAGTGATAAAGAAAAGAGCCTAACCACACCCCTATGCCTCCTTTGGCGTTGTAGACTGCTGACCTATCTCTCTGTATTCCCTCAACGAGCCCCTCATTTCCTTACTCTATTATTCTGCGAAAGCCTAGCGAGGGTCTCGGTTCTGGCAGCCTTGATGCCTAGGTAGCATAAGAGGGCTTCCCGCCAGTAACCCGCTCATGACAGGCTGTAGACGTTCGAGTCACGCCCCGGGGGTTAAAAAGAAGGTCCTCTTCTCCCCGTCTAGTCAGAGTGGCGCTGGCTACCACCCTCAAGCGTCAGATACACTTCTAGTAAATATAAATAGCCCAGAAAGTGAAGGAGAACACAGTCGCCCAGATAGCCGAATTGGTAAGGCATTCGACATGTAATCGAAAGGCGTGGGTTCGGTCCCCACTCTGGGCGCGTGTTTTTCTTTCTTTCTTCTGTATAATTTAAAAAAATGTTTACTTAATTAACCGTAGTGATAAAGAAAAGAGCCTAACCACACCCCTATGCCTCCTTTGGCGTTGTAGACTGCTGACCTATCTCTCTGTATTCCCTCAACGAGCCCCTCATTTCCTTACTCTATTATTCTGCGAAAGCCTAGCGAGGGTCTCGGTTCTGGCAGCCTTGATGCCTAGGTAGCATGAGAGGGCTTCCCGCCAGTAACCCGCTCATGACAGGCTGTAGACGTTCGAGTCACGCCCCGGGGGTTAAAAAGAAGGTCCCCTTCTCCCCGTCTAGTCAGAGTGGCGCTGGCTACCACCCTCAAGCGTCAGATACACTTCTAGTAAATATAAATAGCCCAGAAAGTGAAGGAGAACACAGTCGCCCAGATAGCCGAATTGGTAAGGCATTCGACATGTAATCGAAAGGCGTGGGTTCAGTCCCCACTCTGGGGGCGTGTTTTTCTTTCTTTCTTTCTTCTGTATAATTTAAAAAAAAATGTTTACTTAATTAACCGTAGTGATAAAGAAAAGAGCCTAACCACACCCCTTTGCCTCCTTTGGCGTTGTAGACTGCTGACCTATCTCTCTGTATATATATATATATATATATATATTTATATTTGTGGTACAGCAACAGGATGGAAATCTGGGCGAGTTCGTATTGCGACACTTGCGTTCTCGATATACCGCGATGGTTCTAGAACATTTGTGGAACAATTTTATTTTTTGTATATATTCAAAAGATATGCATCAGGTTAATATTATTAGAATCTCTTATTTTCCCAACCCAAAATACGCCGTACTATTGCAGCCACCTGACCTTAAAACAAAAAATCAACGAGCGTGTCTCAGTCACATGGTACAGATACTATAATAAAGAACATCGAAGAAGAACTGTGCGGAATCGCGTTTTGCAATTAGGCAATTACTGACGTCATTATGCTGGATAAGCGAAGCTGAGAAAGAAACGCGATGATGTATTAGGCGTCCAGGCCTTTTATTTCTGAAACATACATGAATCCCGCAAGGTTGGCTTCTGTCACGCGCTTAACATCCCTTTGGAGGGGTGTTGACAAGGAGATTTTTTGAGGTGACAACCTACTCAACAAACTGATTTCGATTCAAAATAACGCATCGTGCAATATACAAACACGAAAACCAAAACTATTGCGTTTTACAGAAATGTATATGCGAGCTAGGAATTTTTACTTATAAACCCTGGTGTAAGGTTTTTATATGTACTCTTAATTGCCCACGATGGCGACATGTTTTTGTGGAAGTAATCTTCGTACACTCAAGATAAAATTTACAAAAAATAAAACTAATTTTTTGGTTTCTGGACTAATAGGAATCTACGGCAGCAACTTCGTATCGCATTTTGTAACCACATCGTTAAATAAGGTTTCTCGGCTTTACGTACAAAAAGGTTAAATTGGTCTTGTGATGTAATCAGAATCCAACAAATTATATGCAGTAGAATTACGATAATTCAATCTCCAAGGGACCCCAGAATTTTGTTTGAATGATCGTTTGAATTATCAGGAATTATCGCAGATATGACTCGGGACAACATATTAATTTGTATTGTATTGAAATATTCATATCCATTAATTAAGACAACATTCATACACGTACAATAATGAAGGAGTATTCACAGCTTGAAAAAAAACCAACTATAGATGACGTCTTTGGCTTTGCATGAGAATTTAAAACAATATTTTAAATTCCAGCAATGGGAAGCAGTGCACAGCGAACGTTTTCTGAAGTGGTCACGAACTTGCGGATCCATATACTCTAAGGACGCAGGTCACGTCTTTCGGTACGTGCGGAGGTTGCCGTGGATCACGCGTGTGATTTCTGAGCGTGCCGCGCCTGCCCCGCCTGCCGTCGTGCTTTTTTCTTCGTCCCTGAATAAGCACGGTATTTTTGACACACGAGGTTTCGCCTTGACAGGTGTATGTGGCTAATCGGTTTAATTCATGGCTGTTTGTGATAACAGGGTGCACATACGCATCTACAAGCGGCAAATACTGCATATGTGTTCCCTCAAGGATAAGCAAAATGTGCGCATTAACCGCATTTGCGCAATGAAGCATTATGAATCCGCGCCTTTAAAATACATTGATAACTTGACAGGCGAACCGAAATCTCAAAATTTGTTCGCTGTAACCGAAAGTTTGAATTATCCGAGCTTGAGTGCTTACGAGTCTGCTGCAGTTCTATTCAAAACAATATCTCTGATGAAGAGTAGCAGGCCGTCTGACTGACCGACCAACCAACCGACCAACCGACTGACCGATCACTGTTCCCAGTGGCTTGAAATTGTCGGTGAATACTTTTGTCTGTGCGTTGGGCCTCACAAAGGGTACATTTTCAAAACTAACACCCGTATGAGAGAAAAAGGCCTAAATTGCATTTTAGCGAAATGCTTTGTATCTCCTAAGCACATTGAGTTATCCAAGTACTTCTTTCGTCATCTTTAGCGCGCACAAAGGTCCAAATATAACTTTGAGCGTTTCCGCTTAACCAGTCCGTATGGGGCGAATCTTGATTTGGCAGCGATTTGAACCTTTCTGATGGTTTTCCGACCCGTTTAGGTGTTAAATCGGCTCATGATGACAAACCTTTCCCATACAAAGACGGAACATTTACTAGGGCGCTAACTGAAATTACGTGCTTTTTCTGCAAAAGCGTTGGAGCTTCTCCAAGCGATGCTTATCAGAGATTTACTGCGACATCCCGTCCGGATCGGTTCATTTGCTTTCATTTCTTCTTCGTTAGGCGCTGATTTCTTCAACGGGTACGCTGGGTTCTCTTCATCCCGCAGCTTTTCCAGAATTGCAGTTCGCGGTGGCTGGAGCGTGCGCGTTCAATTCACATGCCCTGACGTCCACCCTGCACGCGATTATGCGTCAGCGGCGCAGGTTTAAGGCTAACCGTTCCTCAGCAGCTGACAACGTGTTGATGAAATTTGCTGGTAACGTTCGTGGCTCTCACTCTGGAGAGCCGGGCTCGATCCACATAGGAACTATAACCTGCTCGATGTTCCAGCCGAACTATTCCATTTTCTTTGCAGCAATTAAGTTACATATGTACTTTCACACAAATGCTGGCGCTTTTTTGTTTACTATTTCCTACAGCGGCAGTACCTTGCCCATATTTCAGACTAATCGACTTAAGTTAGAGAAACTAATTTACTTTTGTACATTGTCACAAATTGCGGCACTTTCTGAGGGTTACTTATTCCGGTGTCGACAATTGTATGTACAGCACAACGCCGCATTTTCGCGAAGTGAGACAGCAAATGCATTCGAATTCAGGCGATTTTGCCCCAAGAAGGCTCTAGAAGGTACCGTAGTATTCTTTTACACGTCAGAATTAGCAATATGAAGGGGCCAAACACATATTATTAACGTTAAGCCCACCTGCTGGCTTTATAGTTCAGATATCGGGAAAAACATTTTTTTTTTCAATGTGAACGAGCTTTATATGGGTTGATGTAAACAAACTCTGTAAAACGAGTCGGAAAAGCTAGAATGTTGCGACAAATTGGGGTTTTAAATATTCAGCTGCTTCTTGCTGATACGACGAACCCGTACGAGTTTCTCAGAAAGGCTTAAAGTTTTTCTGCTAAACCAACTCAAAAAGAGCTGCATTTTGGGCACGTGACATTTCTTAAATTCACTACAATGGCAGAGTGATACCGACTTAGCGGTTGCACCAAATCCCTCATCTTGGCTGCAGACACAGAGTTTCAAAGTTCGTTTATAGCACTCTTATAATTGAAATTTGCTGACTGCGTCAGCACAATAAGCTTTATTTTCAAAGTTGCTTTTCCAAGAGTGAAATCCTGTCACAGACCATTTCGAGAACGGACGTGGAGACTGGAGTCATAGGAAGGGGCGACACAAATGCCAGTAATATTGCTTTGCCGCGAAGTGTATTCCCTAAAACTCCTACAGGCACCGGACACAATTGAGCTATTGGAAAAATTTGGAGCCGAGTTTATCTCTGAAAGACTTTGTTTGTTTCCAAAAGTGCTTATTATCTCCGAGGCCTTCTCCCATGTCAACATGGCTTTGGGTAATACAGTTAAACCTGGACATAACGAATTTTGCCAAAAATTCCCAAATATTTATTACATCCAGGTTTTCGTTACATGCAGTTTTCGAGTTTAGGCTCACGTGAGTTAAAAACAAACGAAAGAGAAACGATAGACATCAGTGGCGGAGAACGCACACTTAAAGTATTTATTTCACAGTCAAAACCTGCGTTATTTGCGACTACTGATTTTCCGATGGCTTAGTCACTACACAGCACTGGACGGAAGCAAGGTCACTTACTCCCGTGTTCACAAGTTTAAGCATCACTTTTGCCTCTTGACACTTTTCAGTGCCTTAACGCATTTCAAGGACCGAAATTGTGCTAAAAAGGTGACTTTCAATGAATTTGTAGAACTTGAGGCTCTTTTATTCACCTAAAATTGGCGAGATGGTGCTAGCGGAATACTGTATCGTTGGCCACGTTTTTTCCTTCCTAGCCGGTGGAAACGGCATTTAAAATGGCGAGTTTGTCTTGACAAGGCAAAACGTTTCATTTTCTCGCGGCAGAAGTCATCATCGACGAAGGGACACCAGAGATAGCAGTGAAAATGCCCGACTACCCGCAAACAGTTGGGCATAGTGCCTAACCAACACCGCGCTCACGCGTGGAAACGCACGGTATTTTGCGGCGGGGTCGAAAGTATCAAGTTAGTGCATTTCTGCAGCCAATGTTTCAAGGAAATGCGCAAAACAATGACTCAACTGTCTATCTCCAGCCGGTTCTTCACAGAAAAGGGTTGAAAACAATGACTGGTCAGCTTAGCGAGTTCGTTACATCAAGTTTAACCCTCGCCACGCATTCGTTAAATAGAGGTCCCATACACATGGTCTTCAAAGGGGCCGCACAATGGGGAATTGAAAAACTTCGATAGATCCAGGAATTCGTTACATAGAGGTTCGTCGCATGAAGGTTTAACTGTATGCGCTACGTTTACAAATGTCTAAGGAGCATTTACCACGTTTACACTAAAACTACAAAATTGGTAAAAACTCGTTTGCGTTTATTTACCCGTTTTGCGGGTAGTATGAATTATACCAATTTTTCTACTGGCACGACAGCGCGTAGCTGTTACTGCAGCTTGATGTGCAAAGTGAAGCTTCCTCTCTGTGAGAAGCGCCGTTTCACTTCGCATGAATACAGTTTCTCCCCCTTTCTGATTGTCTTGTGCGTGATAGAGAGACGAGATTCAGTTAAAATAATTTAGCTATACTGTCATCAAAAGAACTGAATACCCTTGGTTGCACATGCATTACCTAGAAGACGCGCTCCCGCTCTTTTACAAAAAAAAAATCATTTTTACTTAGTCAACATCATAAAAGTTCAATTTTTTCCTATTATCCGCTACAAAGGAAGAACATGTCTCACCTAACATTGATGGCGCTCCCAGGAAAGTGGGAATCATGCACAAACCCTGCAAACCGAAGAACGGTCCCAGACGCTCGACTCCAAGATAGTCCGCGACGAGGACGCTTGTGTTGCACAGAAGGTAGCCCTCACATATTCCCAACACAGAAGTGAGGGCTACAAGGGCCAGAAAGTTGTCTACTGATGAAATGAGAGCCAGGAGCAGAGACGCGACGGTGAAGTTGGCGGCCATCAACCCACAGCGGCTGATTGACATCTTGTCCGCAAGGAACGGCACCACCACATGTCCCAAAAGTTGGCCCAAGGCCGTGTAGGTAAGCAGCTGGTTTGAACCAGTCAAGTCTGCGGCACCTTTGTCGAGTCCGTACTCCACGACGGTCGTCTCGTGCATTGAAACGGAAAAATTCAATGTTGAGAAGGACAGAAGGAACACGTAAAAGGCCGGTTTAATAAAGAGAGCTTGGTAGTACGTTAGAAAGCTGGGGGCCTGGTTCATTTCTTTATTCTTGTTCCTCTCATCTTTATTTCTTCGCCTTGTCGCTTCTGTGCATTCGTGCCAATGAGGTTTCTCCACCTGGCCAGCACTCCGGCTTCGCAAATGCTCTTCCGTAGGCCTTGTCTCCTCTTTCTTATTTTCTAGAGCGATATTGCTCAATGAGTGTTTAGCATATACTGTTCTTGGCTCTCTCACATAGAGCATCTGTGTCTCCTTGCTTTCCCGATTGCGGACTGCGATCGGGAGCTGACTCCCAGGAGGTGACAAGCTTCCGGCCACTGAAAAAACAGGTGTAGAGGAGTTCGTAGCCTGACATGCGTCTGTCTTTGGCGGCTTCTTGCTGCACAAAGCGGGAATTGTTGCAGGTCGCGGGTGACGAACAAGCATAGCAATTGGCAATGCATGCATCCCCAAGGCACCGCCAAGAAGCAGAGCTCCTGAAGGACCGAGTGATCGCGCAATGTACTCTAATAAAGGGGGACCCACAATGCCTGATACGGCCCATCCTCCGTACTTGAACGCAATCGCAGTGGCCCGGTACTTCTCAAAGTACAGCATGACGTACATCGATAAAGCAATCATTGTGATTCCATTGCCAGTTCCTGAGAAAGAGACGCATTGCACAAGCAAATTACAGATACGAAACGCTGAGAACAAGCTGAAAGTATTTCCTCGTCCTTTTTTGCCCCTTCAGTGCATATGCTGCGTCTAGTAACCACGCCACACTTAAGACGAACAACATCTGCGAATTTAACAGACCATTTTGCACCCTAATGCGTAATCGTGCAGCTGACAAGCCTATCTTTAGTAAGTATTCCCACGCTTTAAAAAAGTACTTTTGCATAGAAGCTTTTTCTAAGTATTTCCAACTTGTTCAATTGGATAAAAAAATTACATTTTTACAGTGCAGGGCCCTTTAGTTCGTTTCGAAGATCAAATCTCACCAAAATATTTGCGCAGTCACCGAAGGCCTCACCCACTCAGCGTGTAATGTTGACCTTTATTTAAAACCTAGAGTAAGCATTTTTATTTGTATCGTTCAAAAATGAAACTGTTGTACTTTTTCGCAGAACGCCAACTGAGTGATTCCAAAATAAAGTGTTTTGCGAATTGTTCAATAAGCGGGGGTACGCGCGCACGTCTCGCATTTCGACAAGCTCGTGCATATTCAATGTTTTACTTGTTTACAACCTACACGCTAATACCACTAGCCCCTCGTTCCTTCGGAGTATTCTCGGATAATCGTTGCCCACCCCGCCTCTCCCAGGCATCTAGGCCTACGCCGTCCCACTGTTCCTACTCAGCAAACCACTTTGCATCAGCTTGGCCTAACCAGTAAGAGATGGTCGCGATGTCCTCTATAAATGCCCGTTAAACCACGAGTTTCAGTCATCCAGGAGCAACACAGATTGCAAAGAGTAGCACTAAGCCATATTGGGCAAAAGGAGGTAGCATGACACCTCAAGGAGGCTTCACGTACAAACTGCCATAGGGGTGCTAATCTTTTGAAATTTTCTCTTCTAGACTTCTTACGTTATACCTCCGCCACGCACAGTTCCTTGTCAGTGTTTATAATTACTTTCGTTTCTGACTCTTCCACCGTGTCCCATTAAAGCCAAATGGCTGCTAAACCAACTAGCTGCAACCACAACACACTTCACGTTAAAACAATACAACTACAAGAAACATTTTTTGCGTACGTACCACACAGTCCGGCGAGAGCGGCCGTCATCCACGTAATGTTCGGAGCCAGTGAACATGCAACTAGGCCAGCAGAGGCAAGTATTGATCCAAATACCGCAAGGCTATGAGGCTTCACCCACTGCTGAAGGATACTGACGAGCAAGCCTGTGTCAAATCGACAGGAAATACGGGTTTTATGACTGCGCTATAAAAATCATTAGCTCTCACATGGCCTTACAGGGTGCAGACAAAAATAACCCTTGAAAGCTAAAACAAACTCACAATGCTCGGACGTGTAACTACTGCTCAAGGTCATTGCTTCTTTGGCAGTTCTATGTCAATATTTCAAAGGTCACTGCTGCGGCAGGCCCAAATCTCTCAAAAGAAAAGCATCGCATCTCATGCTGCCCAACTGGTTAAATAAGTAAGCGCATGTCTAGAAAACATGCACCTCAATACAAACCTTAGAATTTTAGCAAAAGCTTGTATTCTAACTGCTGTGTTTCCAAGAACTGAGAAAATGCGCGAAACCGCACCTTTGTCATGAAAATGCAGTGTTACGCTGGCAGTGTAACTAACAACGTTTTCAATAGTATGGTGATATAACGGTTCACATCGTCAGCATCATCAGCCTATCTACGCCCACTTCAGGGCGATGGCTTCTCCCATAGATTTCCAAGAGACAACCGGAGTATTCTCAACCGCAATATATAGCATTGATACATTATGAGAAAGCATTTGACTTGGTCGAAACCTCAGCAATCATGCAGGCATTGCGGAATGAGGGTGTAGGCGAGCACTGCGTAAGAATACCAGCGAATGTTTACAATAGGTCACGTAGTACCATAGTCCTCCATAATGAGATGAGTCAAATACGAATAAGGAACCGCGTCAGAGGAGACGCCATCTCTTTAATGTTACTCGCAGTATGTCTACTAGAGGTATTCAGAACATCGGTTCAAATTGGTAGGCTCAAAATTGGGCATAATGCCGAAGTAGTTTCTACGGAATTTTGAATGATGGTGGAACGCGGAAGAAGGGTCCGCTGCAGAAAAAGCATTTCAATCTTTTTATGCAAGAGGATGTGGAGGAACAAACTTTTATTGAAAAACAACACTTTTGGTGACGCTGATTGGTGGGGTCCCTAGTCCAGGACTTCACTAAGTCTGGCCTTCTCCCGGGCCTGGTTGACTAGATGAAGCTGGCCTTCCAGGATCGAGCTGGCAAGGGCTGCCTCCCATAGCTCAAGTTTTTTCTCTGGTGTTGTGTCTTCACGCCAATTGCCGTTGCACTCCCAGGTGATGTGGTATAGTGTGGGAGTGCTGCCGTAGGTTGGACACACTGATCGCTATTTTCCTGGGTAAATAAGGCTATACCTGTGGACGTTCGGCTAAGTATTCGTTTGAATCTGCCTCCAGGAGGTGGATTCCATTGCGTTTAGCTTTTTGTGAGGGGGCGGGTAGATTGCCCTGGCTGCCCTGAGTGCTTCCAGTCTTTGCCCATAGCCGTTGGGAAGTGCGATGAAAAATGGCGTGCTGTCACCCGCCCGGTTCGTCAATTCTAGGGCAGTGCTGTTAGCCGCTTCGTTCCCCGCTAATCCCTCGTGACCGGGGGTCCAGGTCAATCTGTGCGTGCCATGAGGTCTTCCTTTGATCTTGTTCAGTATTTTTGCTGCCCCCCCCCGTGGTTTTCTTTTTTTAACGAAGTCATAGATGCTTGCTTGGAGTCCGTAATTATGTGCAGACTGTTCTGTTGTCTCTCTCCGTTGGCGAAACCAAGGGCTATTGCTGCGGTCTCCGCTTCCTCGGGATTCGTATTCTTAATAGTCAAGCATTCTATTAAGTTGTGGTCAGAATCTATGACAGCCACCACAGCATCTCTTTTGTTTTTGTATGATGATGGTTGGGTTTTAATGGCGCAAGGCCGACTAATGTCAAGAAGCGCCAGAGAAGAAGTTATTTAATGAAGAGAATTGAATACCACAAAAAGGTAGGTATAAAAACAACGTGTCAACCGAACATAGTAACATCAGTTAAAAAAATGGTGATGGCTGGTGTATAGGGCCAGTTTGATTATGTGTGATACGAAATGAGGTTTAAAAACTTAATGTCTGACAAATACTCAAACACACGTTTCACGGAAACAATGGCATCGTCACCTAGAAACAGCGATGGAGGTAGTGGGATATGTTGTCTGTAGAGTTCTCTGAAGTGTTTGGGTCGTGTTGTGTGAAGTGCCTTGCATGTGATTAGTATGTGCACTACGGATAGGGCCTCTCCGCACCTGCTGCACTGGGGTCTAGAAGATCCCGTCAGCAGATACGAGTGCGTTGCATGGGTGTGCCCTATCCGCAACCTACCCAAGGCGACTTCCGTGTGTCTGTTGTGTGAGTCAGCTGTGTACCGTCCCAAGTGTGGCTTTATTACATGTAGTTTGTTGTCTGTCTGTTCATCCCAGAGTGTTTGCCATGTTCTGCGCAGGTGTTGTCTTATGTGTGGCTTGAGGTCTGTGTAGGGTATCGTTGTAATGTCCACAGTTTTCCTGAGTGCAGCAGCAGCGGCCCTCTCGTCTGCCAACTCGTTCCCAGCGATCCCTGCGTGTCCTGGGACCCAGCAGAGGACCAGCTCTTGCTTTTGTGCATACACGGACATGATAGTGCTGAATACAAGATTTACTTTGTGGTTTTTGGGGGGCTTGTGCGATGACAGTGCGCTAACAACGCTCAAAGATTCTGTATAGATGATGGAATTGGGAATTTGATTTTCAAGAATGTGTCGTACAATCAGTAAAATTCCATACGCTTCTTCTGAAAAAATTGTTGTGTGCACGCTCATGGTTCTGGCTGCATTGAAATTTGGACCATGAGCAGCGCACGACACCATAGTGGAGGTTTTAGAAGCGTCACTATAAAATTCTGCACATGTGTATTTAAACTGCAACACAGATTGAAGGCGGGGCAGTTGGTACATAACTAACTTATAAAACAGCGCTATAAACAGGACTACAGAAAGGGCACACGGCAGCGCCTACGGCACACACACGGCAGAAAGGGCAGCGCCCTGTCCGTGTGCCCTTTCTGTAGTCCTGTTTATAGCGCTGTTTTATAAGTTAGTATTTAAACTGCAAAGACAGAAAGTGCTGCAGTATTGCTGCTCGTGGTACCCGATTTTTGTCAAGTCTCATAAAAGAAAGGTCGCACGACACAGGGCGACGTTGCCAAGGCGGTAAACTGTTTGAAAATGATGACCTATATACATCTAAAAACGAAGCACTGAGATCCGAGGCTCGCTATCTCACTCTAAGTGAAAAGGGCACAGGAACCAATGGGCGATTTACAAAGAGCAGAGATGTTGATGTATCGTTAAAGACAGGATAAAAATGATGATTATTCAGTGATGAAATTTTAAAAGCATATAGCAAGTCCATGTACGTTCGTTGGTTCTCAAGGCTCCACTTATCACACTCGACATACAGACTCTCGACAGGGCTAGTGCGAAAAGCACCCGAAGCGAGACGAAGCACCAAGTGTAGCACTGGGTCAAGCATTCGTAATGCTGTTTTACTCGCCGACCCATACACCACATTGCCATAGTCCAAACGAGACCCAAACAAAGCAGTATACAAGCGCAGCAGGAGTTCTTTATCGGAACCATAGGATTGGTGGGAGAGAACCTTAAAGGGGTCCTGAAATACCTTCCGCCGATGCATGGATGTACATGTAACCAAATAAGACAATGTATTAGCAATCTCCTCCCGCAAGAATTTTGTTAAAGCGATGAGTATTAGCTGAGAAATCGTAAATCAAAAACCGCGCATTATCGTCGCGCCGCGTTTCCTCCTCTTTTCAACTGTTGACGGCGCGCGAGCACTCCCTCCCATGATGCTGCGCTAGTCAGCGGTGACGTACTTCCGCATTACGCTCCTCCGACTGCCGTCTGCTACGGGCAAGTTTTGTTGGCACCATGAATTCCGCACTCCGCTCAAGGATGGATAAGCGAACGAAAAATCTGGCCGCATGTGTGCGGTGGCCTGGCGTTGCCCTTTCGCGGTGTGCGTTGCTGCAGTGCAGCACGTGACTTTTAATCGGCGGCGAACTCGCAGCCGCTCGGGGTGGATCGTGCGCTCGGTCCCTTTCATGCACCGCGCACTGTTTATCCAAAAAGCGCCGTATCAGATGTGGCCCCGCTGGTGCCGGGTCTTATTTTGCGGTGGTGGTAATTCCTGCCGGCGCCATGTGAAAAAGACATTTTAAACCGTTACAGAACCCGTGCGCAAAACACTTCAATCATGTGACCAGTTCAGCTTGGGGCGACGCGTGGTGGAGAGCGGCAACGTTGGCAAAACATGCTCCGGCGCGGCTCTGAGCTTTCTAGCGCTGGAGCGAGCGCCTTTCTTTGACGATCTCAAACATCGGTTGCCTTGGCAACAAGGCACAAACCGCCCCAGAGGCCAGTTACGCTTGCGTGATCCCGGTTCAGCTCGGGGCCCCACCTCGCGACATGTGGGCACTGCAGTCGTACCACTCACTCTCATTAGGAAGTGTGAGATGCGTTTGGCATTACAGGAGGCGATGGTGTGTGTGTTGTGGACGCCTTTGTTTCGCGATGAAATGCGACGTTGTGCTTCTGCGGGTGGATAGTGCTTCCCATGGTCTGGATTATCTTTCTCGAGCGACGTACGACTCAACCTCGCATGGGGTATGTGCAGTGTGCGTGGCTAAAAGCGATCTCGGCTTGCGCGCCAGAGTTAAGTGACTTGCTGTTCGTCCCCGCAAACCGCGCGCGAAGTGAGTGCCGAATTTACGACGGGCAGGAGGAGGCAACCCATCGTCTGTCAATCGCGGTTCAGACTTGCAACGCATGTTGTGACGTTGTGTTCGTTCGAAACGCATCTCTGGATTGTTTTGAAGTGGAAAAAAATGTATCCGTCAAACCCGGGCATTCGGCTCAGGGCGTTCTCTGCGATTGCACGAAAGAAGTGCCACGGGGCTTCAACGCTTTCTTTATGGAACGTACTCCGGTAAGAGAATGATATCCATCTTGGGGATATCATTCAGGTCCAGCGCTAGTCCTGTCCACTTCTTTCTTTTTGTGTCCCTGTTAGTTCGCGCGGTTCCCCAAGATGCAAGTACACCAACTCGCCCAACTCGCCACCCTGCTACAATGATATCCATGTCGTGTTATGGCCGTGTTGCATTCAATACGAACGGTTAAGCGTTTGTTTACACTTGTTTCGTTTGTCGTAAAATGTCCAAGCACTCCGGCACTACGCTGGCAGATCAGCCGGCGAGTCGACGCTGAGCAGACGACTCATCTCTTTGCCGGAAGTGCGTGAAAAAGCCGCCCAATAGCAGGATGTCTAGCTCATGACGAACATCGGGGAATCGATGATGTAGACATGTGAAGATGGCGGCGTCCAAAAACACGAAGGAAAGGGTGAGAAAAAAGCGACAAACTTTGCAACAAAAGTGTGAGCTTTCCGCTGCTCGTAAAAGAGTAATACTTGGCCCAGATGACCTTGACGACCCAATCTAACGATTGCGCTACTTCATTTAATGTGCTCAAAATGCCTTTCAGGGCCCCTTTAAGGATATTCATTGTTTTGATACATTTATGCTTAAGTTCCTTGATGTGGGGAATGAATGTGAGTTTGTGGTCAAACACCACACCTAAAAACTTGTGCTCCTTGTTCACAGGAAGCGACACGCCATTAAGAGTAATGCCTGGGTCAATATGGACCCTGCGCTTCCTGGAGAACACAGCGCAGGAGCTTTTTACAGGATTCAATTTAAAACCATTCTTGTCTGCCCAGCCGGCAAGTTTCTTTACACCAAGCTGGACTTGACGTTCGCAGATTGACATACAGTCAAACCTCGTTATATCGAACAGTGCGCGAACCGTGAAATAGTTCGATATAACCGAAATTCGATATATAAAATTTTATCAAAAACGCGTCAAAACGCAGCGCGATTTAATCACTAAAAAGGCAACGACAAGAATGACTACTCACATGAAGCGTTAAAGTGAACTATTTATTCCCAGGGGAAAAAAACTGCAGCAGCGTTGACTGTTTCTTCGAGTTGACTGCATGTCGTGCCACAGCCTGCTCCATGGTTTCCAAAGAGTCCACGAACGCGAGACCACTACCTTCCATTCCGCCGAAGTAGCGGCGTAAAAGTTCCACAGCGGCCACAGCGGCCATCACCACGCCGCACGCGGCTGACACAGCGCCTTGCAAACACAGTCACGTAACTGCGCGAACAGTGTCCGCTAGTTTAAACCAAACACGACGCTGAAGAGTTCGTTAAGGCGTTGAGTCTTGAGCTTATCGACTGAAACAAGACATGACGATGACTGAAGCTGATGAACAACGACTGAACCAACTGGTGAATAGGGTGCGCCTGAGTCAGCCAACTGCGTATGCCGCCTAGCCTGAATCGCGCTACCGGCGCCTCAGGCATGCGTTTGAGTCGCAAACGCCTGCTGCGCCACCGCTATTCTCCCCTGCGTTGCGGGAAAGCCTGCCGCCTGTCTCCGGAGCGCGCGCTTTCGGTCGGCGCTGAGTTCGATATATCCATTTCTTAACCGACCGAGTTCGATACAGAAAATTAAAAATGCATGTAATTCTTTTAAAAAACTGACAATGGTTCGATATAAGCAATAATTCGATATACCCGTGTTCGATATAACGAGGTTCGACTGTATTGCATGATTTATAGGATATCTGGACGTCATCTACATACATGGAATAAGAGATTGTAGGTGGCAGTGCCTTACCAAGAGAGTTCATTTTTACTATGAAGAGAGTGCAGCTGAACACGCCACCTTGTGGCACGCCATTTTCTTGCACGTGAACCTTTGAGGGTGCACAACCAACTCTTACTCGAAACGTTCTGTCTGACAAGTAACTAACAAGAGTGTTCAACATGTTACCCGAAACACCGAATTACTTGAGGTCACCAAGGATCCCATAACGCCAAGCGGTGTGGTATGCCTTCTCAAGGTCGAAAAACACAGTTAAACAACACTGCTTATGCGCGAAGGCATCCTTGATGTACGAGTCAAGAGCTACCAGTTGATCGTTCGTCGATCGCCCCATCCTGAAGCCTGCCTGGCTGCTCCCGAGAAGACCGTTGTACTCAAGGAAGTACACGAGCCTTCGACTTACCATCTTCTCGAAGAGCTTGCAGAGGCAGCTCGTCAAGGCTATAGGACGGAAGCTTGAGGGGGACAACGGGTCCTTTCCCTCCTTAAGGAAATCAACAACTATAGCCTCCTTCCAAGAGTTTGGAATGTGCCCCGAAAGCCATATCTTGTTATATAGGTGTAAGAGGGTTAGAAGAGTGTCTGCGTGCAGGTGTTGTGTCATTGTGTATGTGATGTTGTCTGGGCCTGGAGCTGAGGGTTTACACGTGCTCAAAGCAGCCCTCAGCTCATGCAGTGAAAACTCTGTGTTATAAGAAGATGTTGACCTATTGTTATCTAGTATAGGCTTCTTTTCGGCCGTTTGTTTGTGTTTCATGAAAGTGTTTGTGTAGTGTGCTGGACTGGACACGTGTTGGAAGTGTTGTGCGAGTGTGTCAGCCGGGTCTTCGAGTGAGTCACCTGTTGTGCTGACCAGAAGCAGGCTGTGTGTTTGTTGTCCTTTGAGTTTGCGTATTCTCGTCCATACTTTCCGTGTGTCTGTGTTGGAGTTTATGGATGTTATGAAAGAACGCCAACTCTATCGTTTTGCCTCACGGCCCACACGTTTTTCTAACGCCTTGGCCCGTTTGAACAAAATGAGGTTACCCGACGTGGAGTACGGACGAAGGACACCCCACGCCTTGTTCAGGGCCTCTCGAGCCCGCCTACCGTCCTCATTCCACCACGGCCTCCGCTGGTTGCGCGGGGCACCAGAGGCGTGGGGAATGGACTTTTCGGCGGCGTCGAGGATGTGCGCCGTGAGCAGTTGGGTAGCTTCTTCAACGTGTAGGTGTCCTATGGATGTGTGGTGTAGTTGGGATGTCTCTGTAAATGTATTCCACTTAGCTCTTGCTTCATTAAACCTTTTATGGGAAGATCGACTGCTCGGGCCTGTATCCATATACGTTAATGAAGTGGGGAAATGGTCACTGCCATATGGGTCCGTGCCCAGACCCCACTCAAGACAAGGAAAGAGAATTGCAGAACCAATAGCCAGGTCAAGATGTATGTGTTGTGACCTATGTTATGGTATATAGGCTGTTTATTGTTGAAAAGGCATGCTCCAGAAGATGTAAGGAAGTTCTCTATCAGGCGACCTGGGGCATCCGTTCTGGAAGAGCCCCAAAGACAGTTGTGAGCATTAAGGTCACCTGTGAGGATGGATGGTTCGGGCAGCTTGTCGACCAGCGCCTCGAAGTCGGAGCTCGTAAGGGCAACATCAGGAGGAATGTATATGGAGCATACCGTTATCAACCTATTAAATATTATTGTTGTAAACGGCTACAGCCTCAAGGACGGTGTTCAAGGTGACAGGGTGGTATGCTAAGGATTTGCCGGCGATTATGGCCACACCGCCAGAAGAGTGTGTGCAGCCATCCCTGTCCTTCTGGTATACCAGGTAACTATTCAAGAAATTTGTGTGTTTGGAATTCAGATGTGTTTCCTGAACGCACATTAAACTTGGCTGATTAGCATGCAGAATCTCATACACGTCGTCAAGATTATTCAGAAGGCCTCTGCAGTTCCATTGAACAATATTTTCTCTTCCCATTATTATGTGTTCAGATCTACTGGAATGTGACTATTTATGTGGGGTCTTTCGGGGCTTGCACTCTTGGAAGGGGTTTTCTGGCCTTCTCTACTGACCTGGACATCGCAGCCCGTTTCTTCCGTTGCGATGAAAGCCGGAAGGGCTCGACGTCCATGTCGTCATCTGAAGGCAAGGGGGTGCCCAGCGGACTGGGCCTCCTTGACGTGGTATCCTTTCGGGTGTTCTTTGCCTGCGGTGCCAGTGCCGAAGGCGTGGGGAGCACCACAGATGGCACAGGCAGTAAGGCGGGGAAAGGGGTCGCTGCGACTGCCTCCGTCTCCATCTCGTCCGGGCCCTCGCGTGTGCTTCGGGCCGGTGGAGAAGAGGAAACAGTGGGTGCAGCGGCTTCCCCACCAGACGTGGTTGCCACCACAGCCGCTGCCGACTCAGCGAGCGGTGCGAAGGCGGGTTGGGCTGCCAGAGGCAACCCAGGGGGGGGGGGGAGGAGGGCGGGGGCGGGACCAAGTCCGACTCGCCGTACTGGGTCCCCGCCGAAACCAGACGCCACTCCGCCCCCCGGCGAGCTGCGTCGGCGTACCTCCCCACAGGGAAAGAGGTGAACCTCTTCCGCGCCTCTGGGAAAGTGATGTTTTCAGTGACCTTGATGTTAATGATTTTCTTTTCTAATTGAAACTTTTCGCATTTTTTGGAGTAGGCCGCGTGTGGACCCTGGCAGTTTACACAAAAAAGTTACTGCACGTTGCAGTTTTCGGCCGGGTGATCATGCTGGGCGCATTTTGCGCAGGTAAGTCGGCCGCGACAGGTGTTTGTGCCGTGCCCGAACCGTTGGCACTTGAAACAGCGCCGTGGGTTCGGGATGTAAGGCCGGACTGAACAACGGATGTAACCTGCGTTGATGAATTCTGGAAGGGTCGCCTTCTCGGAGGTTAGAATGAAGTGCTAGTTGGTATTTGTTTATCGTCTCTGCGGATGGTTATGCGCCTGAACGCTGTTACGTCCTGACTACGAAGGCCCTCGGGCAGGTCAGCTTCAGATTCATTGATTAGGTCATATTCGGAAATCACGCCCTGAGAGCTGCTTAGGCTGCGGTGGGGCGTGACTCGGATGGCCAGATCGGCGATGCGGGTTTGTGCAAGTAGTTTATCAGCCTGATCCTGGCTACTGACTTCAACAAGGATTTCACCGGTTCTTTGTATTTCGGCTTTATGTGATTCGCCGATGACACCTTCAAGAAATTTGGAGACGAGAAATACTGAATTTGAAGCAAGAGGGTTCAACTGGTCAACTGATTCTATCACTAAGAAGCGAGAGTAGTTGTTCGGTTTCGTAATACTCAAGTTGGGAAGTGGTGGAAAGGAAACTTCGGTGCGGCCCCTTTTCGGGGGCCGATCACGTTTGGGGGGGGGGGGGGGGGGTTTGGAAAATGCCATATGCTACATTGGAAAGCAGGGAGACGGGGGTACTTTATCCTTTGACCTTACCCTGGTAGTCAAAGAGGTACCCGGAGCTCCCTGCCTGGTAGACAGGCAGGGAGCCCATCGGCCGGAGCTTAACCTAGGCTCCGACGGCCTCCGTTCACGGCTTCTAACCCTTCACCTTTCAACTTCTAGCCACGGTAGGTGACAGCTTAAGTATGGGGGGCTCGGGGTACGCAGTGTCGCCACTCACCGTCACCAAGATTACTCAAGGTGCCCCGTGCGGAGCTGTTCTTTTTGTACATTGCTGCGTCAGTGTAGAGTGTGTTAGGGTCTCCATCGAGTTTTTTTCTAGATATGCTATCCTTGCTTTTCTTCTTCCTTGGTGGGCTCTCTTGTCCATGTGTCTTTGTATTGGTGATATAAATAATTTTCTGCGTATGTCGTTGTCGAGGTCGACTTTACTTGTGATGCTGCATTTATCAGCGGGCGTGCCTACATTTTGAGTACAGCTCGGCCTGTTCTGGTGAGTTGCAGCCTTTGTTCTTGAGCAATCAGCGTGGCTTCTTTGATCTCAAAGGTGCTTGTTATGCCCAGTTTTTGTACCTTACTCGTGGCCATGCACTGAGGGAGTCCGATTGCGGTTTTATAAGATCCCCTATTATCGTTTCTATTTGATCGTTCTCTTGTTTGTTTAGCCGGTGACATGGTAGGCTGTACGCCACTCTGCTGCCCACCAGGGCTTGTGCCAGACGGAGTGTCTTATTTTGTCATTCCTGTTTTGTTTCTTGTTATTCTTCTGATTATTCGTGTTATTTGCTGTGTGGTCTTCTTGAGCATCTGTATAGTGTAGTTGGCTTTTAGGTTGCTCTGTATCCACAGACCGAGTATCCTCATTAATGAGACTTGTTTAATTTTTTGTTTTTCCAGAATCACATTTAGGTCTGCCGGGCTTTTGCATCTGCTGTTATAGACCCTGATTATTTCTGACTTCCCTGGAGCACACCGGAGGCCGCTGTCCTTGGCGAGAGATTCTACGCAGTTCGCCGCCCCTTGAAGTGCTTCTTCCTTTTGAGCCAATGAGCCTTTGGTTGTCCATATGGTTATATCATCTGTATATAGAGTATGGTTAATGTTTGTTATTTCTGGAGTTTTTTGCTAGCTTTATCATCGCTACATTGAAGAGTAAGGGCGATAATATAGATCCTTGAGGTGTGCCGTTGTTGGGCATTTTGAGCCTTTTGGATCTGACTTTATCTAGCCCTATGCTTGCAGTTCGGTCTGATAGAAAAGCTTTAACATAGTTGTAAATTCTCCCTCCGCAATGGAGGTTATTGAGCTCTTTTAGAATTGCGTAGTGTGACACATTATGAAAAGCCCCTTTTAAGTCCAGGGCCATGGTTATGTGTTCACTTCCCTTGCGAATATTGGTGAGCACCTCTTCTTTCAGGAGCAAGAAGGCGTCTTGCGTTGATAGGCCTTCTCTGAAGCCTACCATGGTGTGCGGTAAGATGTAGTTGTCTTTCAGGTACTCCTGTAGCCTTCTTATTATTATTCTTTCGTAGACCTTCCCCAAGCATGAGGTCAGTGCAGATTGGTCTAAGCGCTTCGATTCCTGGTTTCTTCTCTGGCTTGCGGATGGCTATTATTTCGGCATGTTTCCATTCCTGTGGGACTTCTCCTTTTGCCCAGAGTTCATTTATGTACTTTGTTAGTGCCTCTATACGGCATTCCCCTGAATGTCTAATTATTGCATTTATTATGCGGTCCGCACCCGCGGCGGTGTTTTTTTGTGCCGCTCACATTGCCATCCTAACTTCTTCCTTAGTTATTTCTGCGTCCAGGGCTTCATTCCGCTTTCCCTTGTATGGTAGCTTGCAGGGTGCCGTCTTCTGTGTGCCCAGGAATTTGTCTTTCAGGGCTTTCAGTAATTACTTGTTCGTCCCTTGAAACTGATGCGCTAGCTTTTTTAAGGTTCCATTATTTTCGGTCCTTGTCTTGGCTGGGTCAATCATGCTTCTGAGAATGGCCCAGGTTTTTGAGGTACTCAACGTGTCTTTCAAGGAGTTACAGAACTGAGCCCAATTTTGTTGTCCGACCTGGTCTGCGTATTCCCGTGCTCTCGTTCTTAGTTCTTTAATTTTGATCTTGAGCTTCTTCTTGCGCTTTTGCCTTTTCCACCTATTGACCAGACTACGCCTTGATTCCCATATGTGTTGTAAATGTTTGTCTACATTTGGTTGTAAGTTTGTGCGTGTCACCGCTATTGTTGCGTCCTGATATGTTTGTTTCAGTTTTTTACTCCATTCTTTTATATTGGTTATTTCCAATAATGAAGACGACCTTTTCCTGTATTTCTCCCGATTGGTGATTTGGGCTTCTCCTAAGGTTCTCCTGATCATCACCGTGGTGATGGATGAGTTTATTATACAATGGTCACTACCTAGTATTTCCTCTGGATTGAACCAGTGTACTCCTTCGGCGTTCTTGATTATTGCGAGATCCGGGCAGGTGTCCCTGCTAGTTTGGCCTCCTATCCTGGTGGGACATGCCGGATTTGTGATCAATGTTATGTCTTCATTTTCCATGGCATGGATCAGGTTTTGTCATTTGCGTGAGTTTTTTGCAAATTCAGAATGCTTATGATGGCAAAAACGTGCTCTCCCCTTTTTCACTTCAGAAAATTGCAAAACAAAGTATTTAATGTTGGTATATGGCTACTCAAAGTGGTGCGCCTGTAATGTCTCGCGCGAGAGTATCATGGGTACCATGTGCCCCCGACCCTCCGCGGTAACTTAGTGGCGATGGCGTTGTGCTGCCGAGCCCAAAAATGCGGATGCCATCCCAAGCGCGGTGGCTGCTTTTCGGAGGGAGGCAAGCAGGAAAACCCCCCGCTTGGCCAGATTTCCGGCACGCTTAGGGTCCCCAGGCGGTAAAAGTTATTCCGGAGGCCTCCACTGCTGCGCTTCTCGTATTCTGGGCATTGCGTCGACGTTTTAAACCCACAATCAATCAATCAATCAATCAATCAATCAATCAATCAATCAATCAATCAATCAATCAATCAATCAATCAATCAATCAATCAATCAATCAATCAATCAATCAATCAATCAATCAATCAATCAACCAACGAAGCTCCATAGCAGTGCTATTCAAAAAAGAGCAGCCGTACACAAAACGCAGAGGCCTTCGTTGAAGTTAGAGGAAAAAAGTTGCCTCGTGAGACAAAAGGTTGCAGGCGAAGCGACACTTACGTTTATGTCTTAAGATGTGAGACGCGAGAGAGGTGTCTCGACCTCAGGGAAATACTTCGAACAGAGCCTGTGGATTCGACATGTTTTCTCTCGAAGCGATAGAGGACCACTCAGCGAGTTATATATTCAGAGTGATTTTCAGGTGCATGCGGAACCAGAGTTCTTTGGTAAGCTTCGCATTGCCGGAGACCGGCCGTCGATTGACTAAGCAGCTTCTCGGCAGTCACAGAATCCCCGCCAATTAAAAATTGGGCCAGGCATGCCTACCCAATTCCTAGTCAGTGGGGAGTTAAAACCATGACAAATAACCAGGGCGATCGAAGTTGGGGCAGGTAACCCCTTTTGAGAAGGCATGGCCCTTGCTTCAGTCGCGTGTTCTTCCCTTATTCACCACAGTAATAATTTTGGGGAGCCCGCACGTACGCCCTTGCCTTGACACCATGCCCAATTACAGAGTCAGGTGATAAGCAGAGCCCACAACCACGTCTGGTTGACGCCGCAAGAGCCCAAAAAACTCCTAATGTTCCTAGTAACAACTTCATTTTAATGAATTGCGGACGGAATCTGTTTCACAACATACCGCACCATAGCTATAACAGCTGCAAACATTGCCATCGGGTAATATTGGCGCACCTTAGCTGCAGATTTCTTTCACGAATACAGGAGTCAAAGTTCTTGGACACACTTTAACTCAATACGGTGTTTTTCACACAAAATACATAATTTCATTGGTTGCAGGGTTTAATGCGCCGACGCAACTCAAACGATGCGGCACGCCGTAGTGGAGGGCTCCGGATAAATTTTGACCTCCTGGGGATCTTTAACGTGCGCCGAAATCTCGTATACACGGGCGTTTTTGCCTTGCGCGTCCATCAGAAAAGCCACCGCCGACGCCGGGAATCGAACCCGCGAGCTGGTGCTCAGTAGCACAACGCCTTAGCCACTGAGCCACCAGGACGGGCAAAACACATAATTTACTCAGGCAAATAAGAAGTAACACATTTGTTTCAGGACCTATTGGCACGTCAATAAAAAGAGGGATTTAAACGAAAATATCATTTAGTACATCCTCCGCTACATAACATAGAGACCAATTGATTAGGAAGAACCAAAAAATCACAATATTCAACAAGTCTGTATTAAAAAAAACTGGCATGTTTCCCTGGGCGTCCGCGTACCGAAGATCACAACACAAAATTTCATTGATTTTTATAATCTAAGGGTTTGCGCACAAATACTACCCAAAAGGCCAGGAAATGTACAATGACTTATGACAGAATATTTGCTTAATATCATCTGAGTAACAAGCTTTTAGTGCAGTCGACGTGCAGTTCCGCGCTCAAGAAAGCTTTAGTTACTATTAAGGTTGTTTTGAAAGTGCCTGCTATTTTTCATGTCTCACTGTGGACATGTGTTCTAGAACTTGGATGGCCACCAAGGGTTGCAGGAATCACTAGCGTCTGTGTAAAGAATTACATCACTATATTAGGGAAAGGTATTCAATAGTTCTACACACACTTTTTATGAATGTATTATGCAGCTTGTACCCAGCTCTCACCTGACAAATTTGCGACGATCACGTAACTGACTATAGGCCAAGCGGCCTCTTCATGGCTGACATTGAACTTGTCCATGAAGAACACATAGAGAAGACCCGAACTTGACGAAACAATTTCAACCAGGAACACCCATATAGCGGCTGCTGCTGGTACAGCCCAGCAGCAGTCCTGCATCTCCATCCCAGTGGCAGGCTTCATGGCTTGCTTTAGAAACAGTCCTGGAGCTTTTTGTCGTCGTATGGATTGCTCTTAGAGGGTGCCTTCAGAATAACACAGGAAGACAAATATGTTTGTGAAATTTCCAGTCTATCGTCTGCAGTTTTCAGAAATAACCTTATGAAATAGTTGGGCATGAAAGCGAATGGAAGACAATTTTTTTGACAGATAGGGTAACCCCTGTTAATGGACGCATCGGTGCATTGTTGAGCTAACGATCTCAGTCGACTCGTGTAACTGTGAATTCGTAGATTTCCGGGACCATTTCGTTGCAGGACGGCTGTTCCACACACTGTATTTTATAGGGCCTGCTAGCAGTGGCGGAGCGCATCAAAATGCCTTGCGACAGACGAGTTTGGTTGCAGCAACTTGACTGCGATGTCAACGTTACAACCAAATCTTTCACATTCATTTGTAGTGGCCGGTAACGGTGACAGCTGCGGACGGAGGCTCGCCGGGCATCCAAGAATTGCTATATATTGCGATGTCATCATACTAGGTCGGAGGAGCAATTTACGGTTTTAATTCGTCTGTAGTGTTGTTGTATTCATATCTCATAAACAGTTCTTTGGTGTCATGATACTTTTTACTTCTCCGGTATAATCTCTCGCACTGTTAAGAAAACATTTTTCTCGTATCGGCCAGTGCCTGTGTCAACCTGCACAAGCCCACAAACACCGTATGCAATACCACTCACCCTCACCTATCCGTCATACTGACAATGGTCAGCACAGTTATCAAGCCGGGGCTTTAGGTCTGAGGGCAATAATCCGGAGCTTTTTCTTGGAACCTCAAAGGTTTTTGTGTGAATAATGACCGCATTGCTTATTTTCGCACCAGTACAAACGTGGTCGATTTCGAAGAGGAGTTCGTGCAGGCTTTATGGGCGATGGCCTCTAAGCGGTACTTTGTACCTTGCAACACTGCCTGGACACAAGTGGATATTATATCAAAAATGAAAAGGTTTATTTTGTGGAAGCGACTTTACTTTCAAATCGCGAATTTACTCTCAGTGCTTTGTAACTTTGGCGGAATTTTTTGGTAAAGTAAACATACTACCTTGCAAAGTAAAAAATTCGCCATACTGAAACAAGGCGCTATACAGCCTTTCAAGAGCATTACATCCAGTAGGCAACATTAGAGCCACTACAGCTGTCTGCACGGTGACAGTACTGACAGGATGACAGTAATAGTTTTCCACGTTATAGGGAGGAACCAAAAAATCCGAGGTGCTATGCACGCGGGTTGTAAACAACACGCACCGGAAGGAAAGGCGAAGTTGTACCTGTTATCGCCCTGTATTACATAGATAATATTTTTATCAAGCAGTGCATACCTCCAGAACCCTTTTTATGTGTAAACTGTTATGGCACACTTATCATAAATCAGCGGTGTAAATGCACCCCACCGGGACCAGGAGAATGTGTCCCGTTAAGTGCACGAGAATATTGGAGATTTAGCATAGCTGCTAGCTTACGCTACATGATCGGCGGCGGGTAAAGTGACGTGACTGCTCATGCGCAGTTGGGTTCCGGGTAGCCCCCGCCGCTAGTGTAGCGCACGGTTGCCGCTAGGCTAAAACCGCTCTATTATCAGCAGAGGGCGGATTTTTAGGCACTCAAAAAACGCGACTTAAGCGCCAAAACTGGGTATGCAAAACTACGTTTTAGCCATCTAACGTAGTAAGTATCGGCACCATTAACGTTTACATCAAAGCAAATGATTCCAAACGCGGGCGTGAGCGGCCTGTATGTTGGTACAAAGGCGCCAAGAGATTAACATAGCCGTTAAATTCCGCCATAAAATTAATGCGTCAATGGCTATTCGTTGGGTTAATTCAACAGACACTGCTCATATTCATGTTCTCTGTCGCTTGCTCGAGCGTCGCATAAATTGAAACGGCCATGCAAAAGAATACTTGAGAGCTGGCAATACTGATTTTAAAAAGGTGTACTTTATCTCTGCCCGGTTGAATTTATTCACGACACAAAAAACAGACAATAATAATTATTGCACCAGAGACAAAGCCTTATTACGAAATAACAACCTCTCATGTGAGCACTGTTTCGTATATCTGTTGAGGTTTCATCTTGAGCAATAATACTGTCCAAATTGCACAGGCCGGACGTTCAAGCCCTGAAAAGTACGTTTTCAGATTTTTGAAGAGCATTTTTCAAAATGAACTTAGCAATCAAATATTTTTTTTAAGAAGAAGCATGTCTTTGATTGATTTTTAACAGAGTTCTGTTAACGATAACTGGGTTTTGTTTAGAGAGAAGGTTGCCTCTTTAATAGAAAATGTTGTTCCGCTTAGGACGGTTATTTCTAGTAACGAGGAACCATGGTTTAATAAATATTTGAAAAGACTGCGCAACAAGAAAAAAATTACCGCGCCTTCCCGTGCGGGGAACACGAGTAAATGCAGAGCATTGGGGCCTCAGTACTGATTGAAGGCAGTGTTGCTTCCATCGCTTCTTCCGTGATGCTGGAGTAGCAGACACGAGTAAACGTGGGCACGAGCGTCACCCAAGGAAGGAAGGAGCAACGCAGTGACTGAAACACGAGCGACCGCTAGCCGCTATATTTGCAGCGCGCGCAGTAGAGGGAGAGCAGTAGGGGGGGGGGGGGGAGGGAGCGCGCATGCGTAAGCAGCGCGCGCCCTTCCACGACCCACCGCGCTGCTATCACGCACCTGTTAGGCCGAGACCGCGACGGAGCGAACGGGCTGACTACGACGCATGCGCGCGCCAGCTGCTGTTGAGAGAGAGGAGGGAAGGAGAGGCGCACCTGCTGCGGACGCGAAACTGTTGACACCGTCCGACGCAGGAACAGGCGAGGCTAAGAAATGCTCGGCATTTAAAAGCACCTTTTTGGCTCAGCCAAATTTCGAACAGTAAAACACGCTGGGATTCTTATCGAGCTGCAGCTACCCAATATAAAGAGGCGCTTAAAGATGTAAATTACACAATATTTAATAAAACACTAACCAATATGCTAATAAATAAGCCCAAACAAGTCTTGAACATCGTTATTAAAAGCACTAGTGTAGCGGTAACGCTTAAATATCCCGATGATTCAGCAGTTCCTGCTGAAGAGTGCGCCAATGTTTTTAATGCTGTGTTTTCTTCTGCATTTTCTACTTGTATTAATTTCAACTGCTACCCTGATTACGAAAGTCCTCATGTATGTTCCATGGAACCTATTGTTTTTGATAACTATGGCGCTGAGTGTTTAATTGGTAAAGTGTGAATTTCCCTATTATGTGGTGTTGATAATATAAACTCAATGTTTTTGGCTAATACTAAAGTGTACTGTTCTATTATCTTGACCAAACGTTTTGCGCTGTCACTTGAAACATCCTGTATTCCCGATGAATTGAAGGTCGGGAAGGTGGTCCCGCTGCACACATCTCGCGACAGACATTCTCCGAATAATTATCGACCGGTGTCATTAACCAGCCTGTGCTGTAAGATAATGGAAAACGTAATTTCTTCTCATATTGTAAATTTCTTGGAAAGTAGTTCCGAAAATCGTTCTCGTGTGAAACACAGCTAATCTGCCTGACGCATGATCTTCATACTGTTCTTGATCGCGGGTCTTTCACAGACTGCATATTCCTCGATTTTGCTAAAGCGTTTGATACAGTCCCTCACAAATTATTCCTTTTCAAACTTTCGAATCTGAACCTAGACCCAAACGTACTTGCATGGTGAGTGTTTCCTGACTAACCGTTATCAATTTGTAAATGTTAATGGCACTAATTCGGCTTTTTCTCCAGTTAATTCAGGGGTTCCGCAAGGTTCCGTTTTGGGACCACTGTTGTTTTAATGCATAAATGATTTACCAACTAATACTTGTTCATGAATCAGGCTTTTCGCCGACGATTGTGTAATGTACAGGGAAATTTCCAGTGATTCTGACGCTATAGCACTCAGACCGATGTTGACCGTGTTTTGCAGTGGTGCGAGGTCTGCCAAATGAAACTCAATAATAATAAGTGTAAAAACATGCGCGTTTTTCGAAGTAAAACCCAAGCATTCTCTTACTCTATTAACAAAATTCCTCTTGAAGATGTCCCGTCCTATAAATACCTAGGCGTGCACATATCATATACCATGTCCGGGAAAACCCACATCAATTATGTTGTTAGCAACCCCAATCGTACCTTAGGGTATCCCTGGAGAAACTTTAATCCGGCTACTTATTCTTTGAAATTGCTTAAAACTTTAGTTCGTCCAAAACTGGTGTATGCGGCCACTGTTTGGGATCCGAACACGGCGTCCCTCTGTTCTGAGTTATAAAGCGTTCAACATCGAGCCTCGCGTTTTATACTTTCAAATTATCACCGCACATCCAGTGTGACATCTATTAAAGCAAGCCTATCTTTGCCTCTTCTTGAAAATCGCAGAAACGTGTTTCGTTTATGCTTGTTGCACAAGATTTATCATTGTAATCCCATCCTCAGAAGCCGGCTATTGTCCATTCCAGCTTACATGTCCTCCCGGATCGACCACCAGCACAAAGTTCATGTTCCATCGGGTCGCACAAACCTGTTTCAGGAATCCTTTGTCCCTAGCGCTTGTGCAAGTTGGAATCGCCTTCCTCAATCCGTAGCTAAAATCAGCAATGAGATTGCTTTTCGTTCAGTTATAACCAACCTGTTTTCATAACAAGCTGTTAATTGTAATGTTTATTGCTGTTTTGCTGCTCTTATCTGTTTTATTATGTATTTACCACTCCCCTCTGTAACGCCCTCGGGCCCTGAGGGATACAAATAAATAAATAAACAAATAAATAAATAAATAAATAAATAAATAAATAAATAAATAAATAAATAAATAAATAAAGTGTGAATTTTTCGCAAAGGAATGCGGCTGCACAAACATGTTTTGCCGTTGGCTATTTTATGTAGGTATGCTATGTTAACAAAGGCGTGTCGGATGCGCAATCGTTGGCTTGACAATAGTTGGATATCAGTATGCTTATATAAATGAAGACGCAACTGGACGTGTTTGAAGAAATTTGTTTCGAGGGCAACCGAAACGCAGTATTAAAATCAATGTTTAAATGGTGGAAACAATAGGAAACGACTACCACTCCACATTTTTGGTCTCAACTTTACGCCTCGTCTCTGAGAATGAGTCCTATTATACTCGTTCTAGCGGTGGTTTTCAGAATGTTGGCTGAACGAGAGGAGTAGGTTGAACTCATAGTGATCCGAACACTCAGTTCTACCTATTAAGATGAGTAACAATCTTACACTGCTCCGGAAGTAAACGTTGAGGCAAAATAGTGTTTATATGGGCGCCAATTTTGAAAATAGGTACTCATGGGCACTCATAGAAATTTAGGTACACACGCCGAAATTGGCTTTTATATGCACTATAAAAACAAATAAAGCTCTTTGTTACTTCTAATTCATGCTCATATATCAAAGTGGGGTGATAGGAAACCGAGGAACAAAATAGGCATCTGCCTAAAATCCAGCCTCTACTTAAAAGTTCAGTGGCCCCAACCAAAACCCACAATATTCTGCGCTGCTTTTTCGGGGTAAATGAGCACCTTGAACGCTGACCGAAAGGCCACAGCCAACTAAACTTCTGTCATACCACGAACGAGTCACTCTGTACAACGGTCTTCCAGGCTGCACTTGAAGTCAAATTGCTGAAATGAGCATGTCTTGGTTCACAAATGTGCAGCGAGCCTGTAGAACCGACACTTCTAGCTACTCAACATTGAATCGTTATGCCGGCATGCAGAGCATTTCCTCCACACACTGCCGACAATGCTAGCCCATTTCGAATCATACCAAAATCACATTTGGAACAATATGTGATTTTCTGGTACGGAAACACTATCCCGAAAAAATGATTTGCACTTTCTTATTTATTACAAGGAAGGTGAACCAATAATATTATACACAATTCAATTCTGATGCAACATTTGTCCGTAACGAATACTGCGAATAATAATGTATTAGCTATTAACCGAAGTATACTGCCCTAAAGACAAGGCACACAATTTGCATATATCATATAAAATCAATATTTATCAGAGGAAACCCAAGCGCTGCGTTAAAATAGCGTTGGTTAAATGAACGGGTTAAATATTATTTTCAACTAAGCAGAGTAAGCAAACACTACATTACTTACACTTTAGTTGGCGAAAGTGATAAAGGTGGCCTTTTTGCTAAGGAAGGTCCCTAAAAATTGGCAGTGCTGTTGTCGCAACATATTCATCGTATAGGTGTTCCAGCGCTAGTTTGGTGCTGCGTAGGGCTTCCGCAGCTATCGCCTTCAAATGTGGTGACCTCCGCAGCAGAGCACTGGTATGACGCACACGGCAGCGCATGGGTAGCGAACCTACAGATGGCAGTAAGGTCACTGGGACAAACTACAAATACAGGAAGCACATTTTTATAAAATGGAGTGTTGCTCACTGCCATTGCGTAAAGCTGAAGCCAAAAAAATGCGTCGCACGAACACCTCATACTGATTGGCTGACTTTTAGGAGGGGAAGTTACTTCAAAAAGAACTGGAAGAAATAAGGTTTTGAATGACACCCACTGCGAAAGGCTAGAGCAGATTTGCAGGCATTATAATTAAACAAGCAGTGTTAATGTGTAAAACGCTGCTGTTTGAGAAATGCTAGGTGGTAGAACATTGTTTTCTTCTTACTGATTCGAGACACTGCATATGACCCGCAAGTGATATTCGAACTCAGTTACGGGGCGTGACAGCACGGCAGGCGGTCCGGGTGTTTCAGAAGGCAGAAGGTCACCTGCATTCGCACATGAGCAAACCTCGTTCAGTAAGGCCACGCGCCCTTACCCTAGTCAACAGTTCATAACTTGTTATAGGCAACCAACTCATTTTTTATGAACAAACGCGAATGTACAAACACCTGTGGCGAGTGAACAGTATGCGTCACTGCGAAACAGAATGAAGTAGTGCAGCAAAAGCCCCACTACACCGTATCCTTCTAGAAAACGTCACGGATGGTTACCCGATCAATCTCTGCACGCGAACAGGGGCTTAAGCAATACAGGAAAACACATACAGCACCATATAGCATTTCACTGCAAGTCAAATGGGATCGGTGATTTCGCCATTCACACATACGAACAGGTGGCGTATGGTAAAGCACGAACGACAATTCATCATCACCCGCACGTTGGAACACAGCACTGAGTAAGAGAACTCAGATAATGCAGGTAGTGGCCGACGCTTCCACGGGCACGTGGAAGAGCTTGAAGATTGCATAGGCCACAGGTAAAAAGTACGGCAGCGCTAGCATTGAGGCACCCGACCTGGAGCAGTGGAACTCGGTACTTAAATTGACTTGAGCAAACCTCTAGCGTGTTATCTTGCGAGGAACGAGACGGGAGAGGAACAGCATGAGAGGCGAGAGGGGAGGAGGAAGGAGGCATTAACTTGCCAGGGGTGCCAGTCGACTATCGTCTTTCGTCCCCATTTGCAACGAAAGGAGCAGATACGAGGCCATTTTGCGTTCTCCCTGTGAATATAAGTGAACTGTTGCGGCCTGTATTTCTTATTACCAGATATTGAAAGGCCTTTCTTTTGGTCGACAAGTGCGCTAGCGTCGTACTTTATCCATTGCCTTTTTGTGAGGTCATCTTGAGCTGAGTTATGGTGTCGAAAGAAGCTTGAAATGGTGGTACTTAGCGATAAGGTTCTTTGACCACGCTTTTTTAACACCGGGGGTGTTCTCTACTCGGCTTCACGTCCGTCTCTGCTGGTGTAGTGCCCCGCTTGCTCCGGAACAGGTTCCTCCGCCCTGAAAAAAACGCTATCCAGTATAGCAAAATTCAGTTAAAAAATAAAAAAAGAGGTCCATTGGCCTTAATATTTTAAAACAAAAAAGATTTGATTGGCCTTTAAAAGTGCCTTCTCATCAATGCACTTGTATTTAGAGGTGAAGCTTACTTTATGAAGACTGGTATGGGCTTGGTCTTTGTAAGCTGACTTTCTCAAATTGCCTGTTGCGCGGTGAAGCATGGCCATGAATGCCGGGAGTATGATTAGAGAAAACGGCTTTAACTCTTGTGCTACCGGAAGTGTCTCGACACAGATTGAAACATTAGCCGATAAGACGCCTGTACAACTGGGGTACGTTTCATTTCCTTGCCTTAATTAGTTAGTTCACAGGAAAGTTGTAAATGATACATAAATCTACTTGCACGGCCATCTACATAGAGGATATGGTGACAGGAAGCGCCTGTCTGGAACTATCTGAAAAAAAGTATATGGCAGCTAGCCGCTACGACAACTCTACCAATACGCACAAGAATTTCAGTTGACGTAGCTGGCTCAGTTTTTATATATTATTCTGCCATCCTGCAAGGCTACCATCAGGGAGTCGACATCGAAATATACCTGGCGGGCTTACCCATCTCGTGAATTCTTTGAATCGTTGTTAACTCCCAGTGGTGTTGACGTGAAAGCCATTCTGAACTGAAATTCCTGGAGAGTATTTACGGAAAAAACGGTCCGTTCTAACCAGCGATACACAGTCAAAGATACCGCACACGGACATGCTGTCTCCGGTACTATACCTCCCGCCTACTCCCTTTTCCTGCGTCAATGTTGCTGCTCTCACACTTTCAACAAACAAACAAAATTTAATCGAAGGGGGGCAAGGATAGGGTTTTTACAGCGTGAATAGTATCATCACATGTTTGAAACAAAACATGTGTAACCTCCTCTTAGGAAACTGTGCCAATTTCAGGCTGCTTTTCACACCTTGGATAAGCTTAGTATAACTGCGGCATGTCTTCTAGCGCGAAAAAGACGGGAACACAGTCAAGAACGCGGTTCTGGAAAAACGATTGACATCAACTTAAGGTACAAACATTAAACCATGGAAGCTCCGAACTCCCCAAAACATTACACATTGCACCACTATGCGTATTTCTTGCTTAGATAAGTCAGCTCTTTCTTTGACAATGTAAAGTACGGGGTGCTTATACATCTCTCCACCTTGTTGTTAGTTTTGTATGCCTCGAATACTTCTGTCACTTTGCGCACGAAAGCTGCGCAAGACTATGGCGTTATCAAACTTAGCGCACACTTGCAACGGCCGCAATGATCCCCCAAATGTCCAGCTCCCACAACTGATTGCACTGCTGCTCGGTGCTCACGAAGGCGGTCGTTTACGCACCACCCTGTTTGGCCGATGTGGCATTTGCCACACTACAATGGTTTCATGTATACCACGCCAACCTTACAGTCTACAAAACCGATCAACGAGCTCAGGCTAACTGACTATATGGGCAATGCATAAAGTACAGGGGCGGAATAAAAGAAATACGAACAACGGAGCGTACAGCTTCCGACACGTGCTGGACCATCTGGCTTGGAAAGTGAGTAAACTGCGCGCATGCGCACTTATTCAGGAGCGTTTGAAAGTGTGGCCTAGATTTATGGGAAATGCTTGATCAAGAAGCAACGTCGCTTGCTTATTTTGAGGCGCCTTTTCACACTGCGTCCCCACTGAGCAGGATGATCGCTGAAGGGCATCATGCTAGCTGCAATCAGCCTGGTCCGCGCTTGGATCACAGGAGGTTCGATGATTGATTAATTGAAAGGTTTAAAGCGCCGACGCAATGCAGGCGATGAGGCGCGCCGTAGTGGAGTGCTCTGGATTAATTTTGGCCACGTGGGGATCTTTAGCGTGCGTCGAAAGTCATACACACGGGTGTTTTTGCTTTGGGCCTTCATCAGAAAAGCGGCCTCCACGGCCGGGAACCGAACCTGTGACCTCGTCACGTGACCCGTGACCTTAGCCACTGAGCCACCGAGGCCGCTCAGTGGCTACAGAGCATAAAAGGCACCTTAAAATAAATGATTGCCCTCGCCTCTTGTGAAGCATTTCCCATATAAAGCATCGACTCTTTATTAAGAATTGCCACGGTCCGAAACGCTATAAAAGAACTAGGGATGCGCGCAGTATACTGACAGTGCAGCCAGAAAGTGCGGCATGAGTCGGAGGCTGTGCGCTCCGTTGTTTGTATTTCTTTTATACCCCCTGCACGATGCTTTCCAAAGTTCGCGCCGAAATAAAAGGATTTCATGCATAATGTACGTTCAGACTGGAAGAGAGTGCGCTTATTTTTGAGGCGAGAACAAAACTTGAATTCCGTTCTTTTATTATTTTTATTTCATTCTTCGTGTCCAAGATCACCCAGTTCTCGGGTCTCAGAGGTCCTGAGGCTTGCTGTTGCAGACGACACGCGGCTGGTCCCCCCTCCTGCGGTCATAGCGCAAAACCCGGCTGTTTCTAATTATCGCCACGCCTCGGCGCCAGCGCTTGGCGGAGCACGCAGTAAAATCACTGGAACATAGAAAGTACGGCTTTCTCTCCTCCTTGCCACCGTGTGAATTCTCGCCATTGCCTGGTTCATTTCGTTCACCTAGTCGGCGACGACCACTCTAGGGCCAGCGGCTTGGTTGAAGGTTCACCCCGTGAGCGGCAGCTTGGATCATGCGGCAACGGTATTGCATCGTCGCTTTCCCGCTGGGTTGTTAGGGACAAAGCCCCTTAGGGGCTCTTGCTGTCGGCGTCTCATGTCGTCGTCGTCGTAACCGTCGTATCCTGTAGTAACGGGAATAAAACAGCGGGACACCCGTTTACGCCTCGCGCTAGAACGTAATGCGTGCTAAAAAACACCGAAACACTTGTTTACGCATCGCGCTGGAACGCTTCGTCCTTCAAAGACACGATACTTTTACAGCCAAGCTGTATACCTATACCCCCCACCGTTTCATCTCAGTGGGCAAGAACGCCAAGGCTCAAATACACTGCATGCTTCGCGCTTCCCCAAATTTCGCGTTAGGTGATGTTGCGGTCAGCATACTTGTTTAATAGAAACTTTTAAATGTAACTTAGCTCAACCTTAGGGGCGGCATGACAAAATGGGCTGTGCATTCAAAGGTCCACAAAGCGTATGCAACTTTAATAAAGGCGATGAGTATAGGTAAGTCCTAGCTCGCACAACAGTTTTACAAGAGGCACTCTGGGAAATCAGAAGACTGAATGCACCTTGCAGCTAGAGCTGCTAGAATGCAAATTTATTTCAAATAGCCTAGAACATATTGCGATGCACGCTGAAAAACTGTGGTTGAGCTCCGTACGCGGATGGGAAAGGTACACGCCTCCGGTCCCCCCTCTCCAGCCCTAGTAAGTATTTTGTTAGGGGATGGGCGGATAGCCAAGGTTTAGATAGCTTGGATCGAAGCACGGATGTTAATTATGCTTGACATAACTGTTTTCAAGTTTCGAACAATAAAAATTAATTTTATTTTACCTTGCTACATTTGCTGTGTTAACGTTTTCAGATTCCTATTAGAACTTTCTCTCCCAGGAAGCTCGGAAAAAAATTCATCGTACGTGACTGGCGCATACTCATAACGCCAATGTTGGCTGATATGCGCCCCTTGCATCTCTGCATGTTCCGAAACTGTCCCGATTAAAGTAGTCGTATATTTGGCACCATTCGGTAAGAACAACCATGTTGTGATAAAGATGGTGTTCACCCAAACAGTGCGGGCAATTTTAAGCGCTCTAGAAACCAATACTGCGCAATTTTACGGCACCCGAAGTTCCAGTGGCGTTATGGCGCAGAGGATATCCTGTTCCTTGCCCTTGGCAATAATCTTGTTACCGTGCAACAAAAACCGAATACGGTTTTGTAGCCTGCTTCTTATTTGGTTTGTAATTTTTCCGGAGTCATCAAAAAATTTTGTAGACATTCAGTGAATTATCTACTAATACGTAGCATTCTTATTCCCCGTGTATTAAGTGTGAGTTTTTAAAGCCAAATTTTTGGTTTTTCTGAATGCTGTCCCACCAGTTATCTCAATTACCCCAATTATACGATTAGAAGTGGAACATTCGCGAAATAGGCATAATTTTGGAAATGCAGGGCGTTACACGATTCACCATTTTCCGTAATTGGTAAATATATTTTTTATTTTTTTATCTTTTGGAAATATTGTTCGGCCAGTTATATCCATTTACGCTGTTTAAAGAATTATATTAAGTGCGAATGCACTTTATAAGCGACCCTGAATTCCGGTGACCGCCGTCCGTCCACATAGCAACAGCTGCGGGTGCGCGCGCTCCTCGTCTTCCTTGGCAACGGGGGGAGATGGGCGCGCGCTGCCTGGCCGCTGACATGGCACATACCCACGTGGGGGATTGGCCAGGAATCTGCTCGTCTTCCTTGGCAACGGGGGGAGATGGGCGCGCGCTGCCTGGCCGCTGACATGGCACATACCCACGTGGGGGATTGGACAGGAATCGGGCGTGAGAAGGGCTAATGCACCAGCTTAAAGGAGTACTGACACGAAATTTCAAAGCTGAGATCCGCTCTAGCAATCAAGTACAACGACAACACAAATAGGTGTCTGTGCATGGCACATACCCACGTGGGGGATTGGCCAGGAATTGGGCGTGAGAAGGGCTAATGCACCCGCTTAAAGGAGTACTGACACGAAATTTCAAAGCTGAGATCCGCTCTAGCAATCAAGTACAACGACAACACAAATAGGTGTATCTGAATAAATGCATCTTTCTTTCTTTGTAGTTGTGTGTGTGTGTGTGATCTCTCTTTCGCGAACATTACCGAACCGCGCAAATTCAACTCCTGCATTCGCACTTTCACATTCTTCCCCTCGGGGAAATGCGGGGAATTTTTTGTAACTTTTGAGACACCCACGTTTTTGTGGAAATGCAGGGCTTTGCACTCTCCTAGCTGTGGGGGTATTCGGCAAAGAATGCTACGCATTAAAAACACCCCTAAAAGGTCTTATCTTAAAGCAGTAAACAAGTTTCTACACGCGCGAGCGGCGATTTCAATGCGAATCAGACAACGCGACCATAGCGCTACCCGAATCTGGCTACAACACCCCAATGTTGCCCCGGCGTTGCACGCCTATGGCGGCCCTTTAGGGTGTCTCGCAGTAAAGGTGCCTTCAAAGTTTATTTTTCAAAAAATACAATAATGTACGCGACTACGTAACGTAAGTATACAAGAGGTCAGTAAGTGTAAGCAATGTAAGATGTGAGTGTAAGTAATGTAAGAGGTAAGTAAAGTAAGTAAGAAGTAAGTAATGTAAGTGTAACGCCGCGGTAGGGTGCTTCGAACCCCACACATATCCACCGCATAGGATGGAGAGGTATACATTGGCGCCGCCATTTCGGGTAGCTCGTTCGCGGCAACCAGCCACTATAACAAGATCGCGATCAAATTCCCGCTGCAACGCGTTTTGCTCAAGAACTTTGAATCATTTTATCAATTTTGCGTTGATAGCTCTTTTAGGAAACATACACAACTACGCGTTGAGCACTTTGACCCAATAGCGGCGACACGGGTCCGTTCAAAGGGTGTCTCCACCCTCTACGGCAGAGCTGCATTTGGGCAGTTCACGGCCGGACACGACTCCCTTTCAGCGCAGAAAAAGAGTCTTGTGCGGCCGTGGGCAGCCTTACACGTGGGCGAAGTGCTCGCGTATTCCCTGTTTTCTTCGCGCGTCTAAGAAAGGGACCGTACTGTGCTTTGGTTTGCATCACGGAACAGGATATAACAGGAGCGCCGACTCGTCTATCTTACACGTCCAGGTAATGTCCTCAACTCTCGGAGCACAGGGTAGATGACGCTAATGGGCACCATTATCCAGCGTTTGCCGTGTGCCGGTGGTTGACATCACCGATATCACCACAAGCGGAGAAGGCGGGGCCCGTTCCGGCTGAATTTTTCATCGCCTTCAGTGACGGTACTTCTGCTCACCTTTTGGCGTAACTTTGCGCGCTTTGCATGCCTACTCGGCATGGTGTGATAAGTTTGTTCGACAGTACGTCCTGGCTAAGCGGCACCCGACGAAAGGAAAATTTATTATGGCAAAGATACGTTAGAGATTGGCTAACGCGCTCGTGCACACACGTAAGTATCAGTACGGACCAAAAAATGGCGGCCGCAAGAAAATATACGTAGGCATTTCTAATGACAGAAGATAAGTTATTATCCATCTTAGCTGCTTATTTTTTAACATCTTTATTTTCACAAACAAAGTCATCAATACGCGTTGTTCAGCAACGCCTCTAGTGTTATCCATCTGTGGCATCTACAAGATTAAAGAAATCACAGTGGCAGTTATCATCGAGCCGTCAGTTCCGACGGCAGTTGAAATAAACAGTGCTTTTGATATTCTTGTGTTGCGTAATCACGCCACCGGTGCCTTTCAATTATTGTTACAAGGCAGCAGCCCTGTACTTCACGCGTAGAAATTTAAAGAGTGCGACATTGCCGCATGTCTATCCCATGCCTCTATGTCTAAGGGATTGTGACATCCATAATAGCGACATCCACAAGCCCGCTGATTTCACGTGCCCGATTTGCTAGTGGTTGTTTTGCGTTTTTTAGTTCCTTCCAACGGCACTGCACCAGCTGGCGCTGTATTCGATCCCCATTAATCCACTGCATACTGGTTTGCTCCGCTGCAAACGTTGTTATTTCGGATTTTTCTTGGTTGGTTGTGCTCAGTCTTTGCGGGTTTATACTGGGGGAAGGGCACACCCTCTGTGCGCTGAACGGTGTGCTAAGATACAAATCTTTTATCGTGGAATTGTTACTTGGCTAGGCTGGCAAAAGCACGCACCCGGCTGGCGTCTATCGAACGCGCACCCGGTGGGATATTGACCGCAAAAAAAAGTGTCCACAGCTGCAAATTATTTTATTGCGCGTTTCACGAGGCTCCACACATTTGATAACTTTCTGACAGACGAAAGAATGAAGCCGAAACATTCGGCACGTTCGTTCAATAGCAGGAATTAGAAAAAATTAGGAAGAACCACTTTGCACGCACTCTTTCTTATAGTGCATCAAAAATGAAAAGCAAGAAGAGCCACTCGGTGCGCGGTCAATTCCAATTGGCTAACGACGCGTAGCACGATTATCACAGAAAACACGAGCGTGTGTTAGAAATTTCCGGCGCAGTCCTGGTTGGCCTTCAGCTTCTGTGGATGCAGTGTAGCAGCAGCATGAATAGTGATTCGGGAAAAGCACCTGGAGTGATTCTGATGCTGAGGTTGTAGGTTATAGTCCACTTTGGCAAAAAATCATTTTCACGAAAGAATAGGCTGAAACATCCTGCAACATCTTTGCATCGTACTTTCAGTGAATATATCGTACGCAATGGTATTTCTTGCCTGCAGCTCAGCGAACCCGGCGGGCACACGGTAAAAACAATTGCTTTTCGCAAGGCTCCCATCGCTTCGGCAGAGGGGGAAATGACTGAATAAGACAATCCGAAGATGACTGAGGCTTTCACCGCAGGCACTGACGTGGACGTCAATGCCTGCGTCCCCAACTTTGCCGTACCCAATTTTGCCATCACTTGAACTTGTAAGACTACCCTAGCGATCTCCTGGAAGCGTGTCACCAGTTAGGGTAAAAACGTCGCCGCCTTTAAACAGGTTGCCGCCGATTGCTGTTATCTTAGCCAAAAGAACTTCCCCTTTTCGCTCAAGGATGACAGCGCTTCCACGCACTGAATCGACCTGTTGCGGTTTTTGTACAAATCCGAGCCTTCGCTGTGAACTTTGCGACGTGCAAAGACGAGCTTCATGTCAAAAGGAAGCACCTCGGTGTAAAGTGAAAGTAGGCAATGTTTTCGCATGTTTAGATGCACGAAATGCTCGAAAAATAAAGAGTCCATTCTATCAGGCGTGTTTAATAACAGTGTAGTTTATTTGTGTAAATGGGCGTTTGCATAGCTAAGAAATGGGTCTACGTATCACCATAAATTCTCGTTGCTAATCGGTATTACAGCTTGTGACCCTTACAATGGGCATTGGATTGTAACGACAACTATTTTTTATGCCAGTAGTCGGAGGCCAACGGCGAGAGAAGTGAAGCTCGCGAATTTGGGAATTAGGTGTAGCCCCACCTGACATAGCGCGTCATCCCTACACGGTAATGTTTTGGCACCCTGGCTCCCATTTTCTGCGGCTCCAATGAGAAATTCGCCATCTGTAAAGCCCGTGGTTCTCCGGACGATCCTCGCAAACGTTGTTTGTCTGCAGATGATCCATAAATCAGTAAAAACGCCGCATGGTAGCGGGCTACCAGGAAAGGGTTTTTTTCCACTGCATCGATTTACGTAACCAGAACAGGCTAAACTTGTGTGGTGTGCGTTATTACGTTTGCTGTGTTTTTTTGGTGTTTCATAAACCGTACTGGTAATATTGCATGTTAAATCTGTTGGGCCAATCAATATTTTTCTTCTGGCATTGATAATATCTAACTAAATGCTCCCTGATATGGAATAAGCGATCTTCACGGAGGTGGCGGTGGGCCATTGCCACAACACACATTGCGATCGGGAAACAGGATTTAAATTCCGCGCTCGTCTCGTGATTGCGCGTACATTTTAACATGTCCGTCCGTCCGTCCGTATCTCTGTCGGACTGTCTGTCTGTCTGTCTGTCTGTCTGTCTGTCTGCCTGTCCGTCTGTCTTTCTGTCTGTCTGTCTGTCCGTCTGCCCATCGGTCCGTCCGTCCATCCGTCCGTCCGTTCGTCTGTTCGCGCGTCCGCCCGTCTCTCTGTTGATTCCGCCGCTCGTCCAAAATTAACGCAGATGTCGAATGAGACGTTTACATTCGCTACTCCTTTCTGAACTTATAATTCTGGTGGCAATGTTTTTACTTAATAAACATTATTACGCAATAACAAAACATTGCACATATCTGAGGCAAAATATCAGTACACAGGTGATATTTGCAGTGCTAACTTACGAAAATTTAAATGGATGCTTGATTGTTGCAATGCAAAATGCAAAACGCGGAGCGCTCTTGCTTTGGGCTTGGTTGCGCAACTCCGGGAGCTTCCCAACGCCACTGCCAGGTGGGAAAATCGGAGCACCAGTTTCGCCGGCACTATCTTCGGTGGTTCGGTAACCGTTCGTATCTGCAACCCCGTTTGGAACGACTCTCAACCATGTCCTTCAACGCGGAATAAAGAGCGTCGAAGTACTCAAGTATGGCTCGTACTCTAACGTACACAGAACAATGCTCTGCATGGTTCGCAATGCGTCCGTCGACGAGGAATGTGAGGGTGACACTCATGGTTTCAACTGTGCCAGTACGACTATGCAGAATCTTCTTGCCTTACACAGTGGTGTCGACGGAGACGGCGAGGCGTGCATATCAGGCGCATCATTTGTACTTGCGGACAGCTGGTCACCCTTCCACGCAAAAAATAAATTCATGCCCTACAAATAATCCTTCTTTTAAAACTATAATGCAATGCAGTACCACGCGTGAGCCAAATGTTGCAATGCCCTGGTGTTACAAACACATGGCAGGCCATCAGAGCGAACGCGGTAAAAATGAATTCGCCAAAGAAGCCTCCATTGCATTTATAAAGCGACGACCGAAATGGTAGGGGAAACTTTCCAAGGGTGGCCGGCGGAGAGATGAGGACTTCGTAGCAGTGGCGGCAGAGGACTATCTTCTTTCGATAACATTTGCAGCAAAGCAAGCAGCTCTGTGGCCAAATATTTTATGGGCTATTGTCGGCGCTCCTCTTTATCTTACTCAGTGGTTTGCATGCTGACCATGATCTTTTTGCGTATGGGCGCAATAGATATTCACTTCTGTGCCGTATTTTAGGGCAAAGTTTTAACTAGCCAGCAATGGCGGACAAATCTTGTGCTGCGGGAAAGTTATTTTATTTTCCTCGTGAGAATAGCCATCACACGTTTCTCAATTTCAACATAAAACAAAGAATTGAGAGTGATTTGAAAACAAAAAAAAATAAAACGTATCAATGTCCTAAAATCTCATGTCATCCGATAGTTGTTGCGAAAAGAACGTTCCTGAAGTTGGCGGAGCGTGTTTGTACTTCGGAACGCTCCATGATCTAATTCCATCTGGAACAACAATGGTAGCTGCCCAGAACCTGTAGTAGTTCTTTTAGCACGGGAAATACAGGATTTGTACGTCCGATACAGATTTCAGCTTCGCAATGGCTCTGCATGCTCCTTCGGGAATGGCAGTGGAGAACGCGTCCCAGACATTCAAAATAAGTTCGGCATTCTGAGTCAGAGTGGCGCGTATGTTCCTTGCTGCATGCTTTCTACTAACAATGCGAAACAACTACACAGATGTGCAAAGACATGCTAAGTGTAGTATCCTGCGGAATAGTTCAGGCTGCGACACTTTTGTTGACTGCAAAGCTGGTAATACCCCTGAACTGTTTGTTGTAGTATTCTACCCTTAACCGAGATCCCGTGCAGGTAACAGTGGGCTTTGGTAGAACAGGCATAATTAAAAACTGACCGTTGAAGGTCGAAAGGGCCTGTAAATGCATTGTTGGACGGAACAGAACAATTTGAAGCTCGAAAGCGCTTCTAAATACACTATATTTACTGCACCTATTTATTGTAGGACAGAACAAAACCACGCCCTCATCTCTTCACAACACCGTTGAGTCTCATTGATAGTACAGGGAATTGCCAAAGTTCCGGATAAATTGCTCAGTCATTCTGTCCTGCAGAAGTGGGTGGCTCGCGAAGCTTCCCAAGACAACTCCGTTCAGTACTCTGCGTTGTATACAGATTAAACACCCTCAAGTGGCTAACCCTTGCAGCGATATTGCAAACGCCTTTGAAACTTACCAGCACGGCAGACGACGATTGTCGTGACCTGACTTTTCCAAATGTGCGTAGATGCTCTTTCACCTCCTTTTCTCGTTCCTTCTTTGTTCTACGCGTGCTTAACCTTACGGACCGGCGGCGTGGCCGTGATGGACGGTGCCTGTGCACGTGTTCGTGGCATCACCTTGAATCTTTGGTGTATCAGTTATTCATATGGTTATTTACGGACAGGCGTCTTTGGCCTTGAGCATCACAAGTGCGGCTGTGTGGTGTTCGTTTTTCTTCTTTAAATGTTTTTTATTGCGTTAGAAATAGATATGCCTGTCGGCAGACGTTTTCATTGTTGATGCCCGGGCACAGCCCAACAGAACAGCGTAGAACGAAATACCTGGCGCGGATAGGATCGACAGCAAGCCCAATCGGCGGTGAGGTTGGTTGGGCTGCTGTGCTGCGTACGGGCCTTTGACGACGTAGTAGCGAGGGCCGACCTCAGGTAGGGGTGGAGGCAGCTTGAGCACGGAATCCGGGTCTCGGCGTGTTCGGCATGGTGCGCTGATTCTAGTCGCAAGCAGTGTGCGATAAATGCTCATTTGCAGGCTTTTGAACTGAGAGCAATCCAATCATAACATGGCCCGAAAACACAATACAGGCATCCTTAACATAAAAAAGGCATTTCAGGCGCTAGACAGCCCACATACATATGACCTTCAAAATAGGCCGAAAAGGGACAATAAATGACGGCTTAAAATTTTTCCGTTCCGTCAGTTCATGTTTATTTCCTAATGAGCTTCATACGGAATCGGGAAAAAATTGGCATTGTGCCTAAAGTCCCGGTCTCTAGCCATCATGATCAGTATGTCGTATACCAGTGACGGAACCAGAGGCAGCTTTCGTCAATACATCGCAAAGAAAAGCCTCTTAGCCCTTGGCGCTACAATGTCGAGACGTGTACGGTCGACTAGCAACAAAAAGCAAAGAGGAGCCACCGTGACATTGCGTTGTAGTGACGCCCCTATGCGGCACACTTCCGTAAATAGTCTGTTTGTGCGACAATACAGAGTACAAAAAGTGAATTTAAATGAGCACGATAGTGTGTCCGCGTGCTCCAAAAAGGGCTAATTAACTAACGAAGCCGCCGCGTCCCGCGACGCTGAGAAGACGGCGCTTTTCTTTGGCGGAAGTACTAGAAAAAAATCGTCCAGTAGCTGGATCACTGTTACGTGACGCGCATGGGATATTCAATACCGTACATTGGTTTAAAAGGTGGTGTAAAAACACACTGGGCAGGGATGGAAAAGGGCGGTAAACATTGCAATAAAAGTGCGACATTTCCGCTGCAAGTAAACGGGTTAGACTTGGCTTGACGACGTTGACAACCCAACCTAATGACTGTGTTTGGTCATATCGTGGGTTCGAAACGCCGTTCAGGACACCTTTAAAGAGAAGTGCTCGATCAACCATCTTGACTGACTGAATAATCACAGCCCAGACGAAACTTCTGAACCTGGCGGCTCGATATTTCGGGTCATTTTTGACATTTATCAAAGAGACTTGTAATTCCTTTCTTCACGTATGGGCGTACTGGGTCTAGATTTCGTTACATTTCACTGCTAACAAAAGAGAAAGACAAATATGGGTTTTCTTTTTGCTTCGCCTGTTCAGAGGCCGAAGCAATTTTTGCTAATATATACAGCGGGTAAAAATCTCTGAAAAGAAGTTTCAGGTCGTCGGCCTAATGAACCACATTGTACGAATCTGCATTTAGGAATGTATTCCATGTATTTACAGGTTCTACAACATTGCACCGATAGTTGTTCGCTTAAAATACCAGGGGGGCCTAACCGATGGAAGCAACAGCAAAAGTACCTCCATTTTCTTGCACCCCTTTTGGAAAGACCAGCGTCAAACATTGGGAGCTACGTGCGTCCCAGCTGCTCGCTGTTTGTAACTTACGGAATAGCCTGCGTTTCTGCCAAGTTATCAGATAAAGAGGCAGCTCTTTGTTCTATTGTACAGTGCTAGCTACCGTAAACTGTCATCCTATATTTTCTAAAAAAATAAAACTCCCAATCGGTTCAGAAACGGAAACTCTGTTCGCATAAATAAAACAACGAAAGCATTTCCAGGGGTTTCTGTGTTTTGTGCTTTTATGAAACTGCCGCAAGGGTTAGAGGGTGGGAGCGTGAATTACAGCCAACCTCTCTTCCTGCCTACTACTTTGCTGTTGGTTTTGCCGTGCGTTGAGAAGTCTTCGAAGCGCGCTACCCGTTTTTAAGATTGGATTCACGAAATAGACGTTTCAGGTGAGGTATACTTTTGAATAGATATAGACCGAGGGAACGCTATTGTAAGGCATGTGTTGAGAATAGGCGCCAGCTTCTTAGAAAATATTTCCTGACTGTGAGCAGCTACCAGGTAGTAAAAAAAATAGGGTGCCCTTGCTATCAAACTAGAAAAAAAGACTTTTCAGTGCACCTAAGTAGGATTGTGTGGTTTGAAGGCAAAGGCCTGGCGGTACTTATCATATAATGAACGACTTCTTCAGTGCTACATTGTATTTTCGTATCTTTGCTCGCTTTCGTTTCTTCGCGTCTTGGACCGACTTACACCGACGGGCTCCGTTGCTGCTACGCGGAGTTTGCGTATATTGGCTTTCTTTTCGCCGTCATTTGGCGCAACATACTTCAACGAGCAAACTTGTGACACACTCAACAGCTTCCCCGGCATGGAAGTTCAGTGCAGCGGGGAGTGTATTTGTTCTACTCATCTGGAGTCACGTTCAGTTGTAACGCGAAACGTAATGCTTGAATTTTTTTCACCGCTATGATCGTGTGTAAAAAATAGCGCAGGGGTTATGCAATGGGCTGCTACTGTGAGGACCCGGTTTAGAATAACACGGGAACTCAAATGTGTTTTCTATTTACTCTCACCACAGGAATGACTACGATGGTTTTTGCGCAATTAGGCAAATAACTTTCTTTCCTCTGACAAACATTTCCTTCGGCGACTTCGAAAATGCATGCAAACTGCGACCTTGCCAGCATACGTCCTCCACGAAGCGCCACGTATGGTGAAATCACTTGTGAAGTAAGAAAATACTTTACAAGCCTGGAAAATTTCCCTTACTGTGCAAGTCTTGGGCTGCCTTCGATACCCAATGGTCATGTAATTTTGTGAATTTATATTCAAATTCTGAAATCACCCTCATTTGCTGTCACCTATTGCTGCTACCCTTTACCCACAAATTGTAAATAGTCAAGCCCTCTCACATTCGATCTTCAGTAGAAATACTGGCCATCCCACCTTCCCGGTGCCAGACGTAAAATAACAGGAACGCTAACCTGTGAAAATGAATAATATAAACTGAGATGAATAATGCACATCCACAGCTCTTCAAATATACCGCCGCAAAGACTGTAGACTGGGGTTCATAAAACACAATCATAAGCGACTACGTTATTACAGCGAGAAGAGAACAAAAATATAACAAGCACATCATTTAGTGAAGCAATTAAAATAGCCGGTTTCTGGCAGCTCGGGTGCTTCTGTTGAGGAGCAGTAGGGGTAAGAATTTCGTAAGATTACTAAAAATGGGGTGCTCCGGATTTTTCACGGAAACAGCACTGAGCGAAACAGAGCAATCGTGATGTTATTATCTTTGTTTGGTTCGAGAACGTACTAGCAGTAATAGCAAAAGAACAATGCAAATTGTGCTTATGAATTTACATTGCCTCGGAACTTCACAAGGATTAACGGCTGCTAAGAAATGTTGACTGGTAGAAGTATTCCGCCAGTGTTATTATTTTACAAAGTTTATTTCCGTACACACGCATCGTTTGCAGGCGTGTTGTTATTCCAAACACAGAGTCTGTAAGGGGCTTTCAGCACCGCGTAAAAATTTCTAAGCGGCGCAAAAAGCGACGCTGAAAATTGAGTTTTTCCTAAACCCCAAAACTGTGAGTTACAGCCATATAAGCGTGTGTGTAAAATTGGTGATCGTGGACTTCGGAGTGGCCAATAGGCAAGACGTGACGTAGTTGTAGAAGAAAGTATTGTGCGGTTTTGCTGTGTGCCTTGGATGTTGCATCTCTCACACAGATGAAGCTCCAAACCGCTCATTGTCTGCAGAACTGGGGTGCGTGGAAGAAAACGCCAGCAGCAGCAGTTTTTGTTCCAACGGCCCCGACCGCTTCAGGAGCAGTCCTACCTTTAGTCCCTCAAACGCCATTTTAAATTGCACCTCACAAAAGGTATTTGTAGCGCAATTTTGACAGCGGTACTCACTATTTGCATCTAGGAAGCGGTTCGTAATATTTGTCAATTTATTAAACTAAGCCCGGGAACTGCGAAACCTTTTGGAGCTCGATACAACACCGAAGTGTTGCTAACTTATTTCGTTAGGGAAATTTCTTTTAAAATGATCAGAATTAAAAACTAGGTCCTAGTACTCACAACCAAGCCCCAAGGACGAGTACTTCAGGGAGGAGACAACAACAAGTATTGATGCAGCCAGTTTCATTACCAGGTGAGTCCACTAAGGTGCACAGGTACCTTCCCCATGTCGATTAGACCTCACAAACAAGGAGGTTCTAGTTTCAAGTGGTTTCCTATGCTTTTAATTCCGCTGGGACTTAGTGTTATTGAAAGCATTGCACACAGTAGTGGCCGCTTATTATATATGCAAGTTTTGTTTTGTCAAAATAAACACAATCCCGCATCCCTTTACAAACCCACTTGGACGTCGCGTGCATCGTTCTGCGCTAAGACCGGCTTTTACGCAGACATTAAAAATAGGTGATTACGTACGGTTTGAGTAGAATGATGCAAATGCAAAGGATTGGTGCCTGCGTTTGCAGGGTTAGTTTAACGACTATGTTCTCTGAGTACGAATCTATTGCTTAAACTGCATGAAGACAATGTGTCTTTCGGAATACGAAACAAAAACTGGTTCTCACAATGGTGCCTTAATTTACGCGGCATGTCCTATTTAATGTAGGCGGGGTTTAGTCGAAGTTTCTGCGGCAAGGATTAGGACTTTTATGGCGCTCACGCTAGCGGCAACACGCAATATGGGAAACAAAGCTTACAGCGACAAAAACAAAATTTTCCGTCTCTGCCTGATTCATAAAACATTTTATCACCCACAACAACGTTATCAGCTTGTTTTGCCTCCGCATTGTGTATTATATTCCCTTTCTTGGATTGTGCTGATTAATTTGCAACGCTATCGTCAAGAACAAATGATTTTTTACAGTCAGAAAAGACTGAAGACCTTTGTCAAATTGAACCACCTTCCTGCATCAACCGGTGTCATTATTAATGATAAGTAATTCAAAAACACAATAAATAACATTGTGTAATTATAGGGTCTTTTTTCGTCCTATTATTATGCATTAGCTGATATTGTATATTTGTAAGCCATTTTTGGAAGCACTAATATTTTAATGCTTGCATCATTACCTAATTGAATTTAACCCCTCCGCTCTCCAATGCCCGATGGCTTTGAGGGTACTATAAATAAATAAATAAATAAATAAATAAATAAATAAATAAATAAATAAATAAGTAAATAAATAAATAAATAAATAAATAAATACATAAATAAAAACACCAAATAAATAAATAAATAAATAAATAAATAAATAAAGAACATAGTGTGTCTCTCAAGTCGCATTGTAAACCCTATGCTGAAAGTCAAAGAGCCAAAAACAAACGCAAATGCGCATCACCAAAGCAATCCGACATGCGCATCGCCAAGGCAGTCCGACGGGGTGTCAGCTCAAAAATAACACGCTTTGTCTGTTATAGCCGCATCGCCCTCTGGCCTGCTGTTGGTCGCTGTGGAGCGCATTCCGGACCGCCAGGCCGTTCGTGATTTTGCCTTGGCAGCCTTCCAGCGGCACATGGGCCGAAGCCCCCCGGACTATCTTGCTCCAGCAACCCTTCGGCGGCGTGGGTGACGTCCACAGCGGACCCAACAGCCTATAAAACTGGCGGGAACAGGCCAGCCGATCGCAGTCCGACAGGGTGTCAGATAAAAAATAACATGGTTTGTCTGTTTTAGGTAAGCGAAAACCTTGGTATAACTTTCCCATTTTTTGTACTTCGTCGGACTGCCATTGTGCTGTTTGAAAAATGTCAAACTGTGTAGTTTGCTTGAAACCTGTTCAGCGTGACACGCCTACGTTTAGTTGTTCTGAGTGCAACGGTCTGTGTCACGCTGGAAAATGTTCTGGCATCGCGAATAAGGACGCTAAACAAAACTGGCTATGTCGAGGCTCCGCAGAAAAAAAAACTGCCGCCTCAGGCTTCTGTTGACACCGCCGAGCAGCAGCCCACACTACAAGATGTCATGGAAGCGATACGTTCGCTTAGAAACAAGCTAACAGAAGTTAGTTCCCGCGTATACGGGCTAGATTAGGCTATTCAGTTGCAATCCTCGAAAAATGTCTTTGTTCTGGAAATGATCGAAAAACAAGGAAAGGTTATCGAAGGCATCAAAAGTTCAGTGGGTTTGCTTTCAACAAAATACGAGGAAATGAGAACTTCCATTGACGTTCAAAGTAGTCAGGTTGCTGCTTTGCAAAAACACTCAGATGAACTGAGTGCTAGCATAGCAGCTAAGAACAGAGAAATTGTGGAGCTGCGTGCAGCAATCCTTAACCTGGAAACATATTCTCGAAGGAATAACCTTGAAATCCACGGATTAGAGCCAACTGACGGAGAAGACTTTCAAGCGGTACTGAAGTCCTTAGCTGACATGCTTCAACTTTCAACAGACGGTATTGAGGTGGCACACCGGTTGCCGGCGAAGGAAGGAAAGATACCGCCAATTATCGTTAAGTTTGAGAGACGACCTCAACAGGACAGCTGGTTTGAGAAGCGTAACGCATTGAAAACGGGAAAAAATATTCATTATTGAGCATCTTCCACCTGAAACAAAACACCTACTTTGGCAAGCCAAGCGGGTTACCAAGACCAAGTCATTTAAGTTCACATGTGTTAGAAATGAAAAATAAAGACTAAGAATACAAAGCGAACTGGACTTGTTGAAACTAAGTTAGGAATGTTCAGTGAAGTTGACTGCTTCAAAGAATGGAAAGACAATAGACTGGTATCCAGCGACACGTTCACTAGACCGTTGTTAGACCTTGTACATATTAATGTTCGAAGTCTTAGCAAACACTGGGACTTGCTTAATGTTCATTTACAGGATACGCGTACTTACTTGGATGCATTGTTAATAACTGAGACTCACCTCACAGATTGTGAATGTTCTACGTATGCGCTACAGGGTTTCCACCAATACTCTTTATGTCGCCCGGCGGAAAGGGAGGGGGTATAATGGTATTCATAAAAGAAGCATTGCTGATGGAAACAATCAGCTGCAAGTTTAAAAGTGCTGAGGTTCTTTTTTCACTATACACACTTCTGAGGCTAGTGTATAGGCCTCCGTGTGTGGTGTGTATAGGCCTCCGAATTCAGACCTCCACTCATTCTTTGAGGTATTTTCAGTGTTTTGAGAAACATTACCTATGAAAACTTTATTATAGCGGGGGATTTAAATATTGATATCAGTGACACCCGGAAAAGAGGAACCTCGGCTTACTTAGATTTATTGGCTAGTTTTGTCATGAAAATCCTTATATACAAGTTCACTAGGGAAGAAATCTTGGCTCCGCGATTAACTCAGTCGTGTATTGACCACATAGCTTCCAGATGTTCCAACTTTGAAACTTTAGCCACAGTAGTGCGTAAAAAGTAGCTGATCATTATTTTACGGCCTTGTGTGTCTTATCAACGCAGTCTGTGGATACTGATTCAGCTCATTTTATTGACTATATTGATAACGAAAGAATGAATGCAGTCATACAAAAATATCACTGGTCTCTGTTATCAGCCACGGACCATGTGGCGGCTTATGATCAGCTGATAAGTCAGTATAACACATTTTTTTCACTCGCTACTAAAAAGGCGAAACTCAGAAGTCCTAACCCGCAAAAAAAGATTACAATGCCTATACGAAAATTGGCGCATGAGAAAGATACGCTGTGGAAGCGATGTAAAAATAATCCCTCTGATTCACTTCTGCAGCAAGAATATCAAATAATTCGTAACAGGCTGACCGCCAAACAACGGCTAAGTAAAAAGCAATATTTTGTGACAGAGTTTCGCAAGTATAAAAATATTATGAGAAAAACGTGGGGTCTTTTAAATGATCTCATGGACAAGCCAAGGCAAAAAAAATGTAGATGATAGTTTAATGAATACTTTTGCTCCCGAACACCCATTGGCTATCGCGAATTCATTTAAAGAAACTTTTGAAGCTTCGTTGGAAAGGTTGAAGGAAAAGTCTAGTGTAATGTCGGGTTTGTGATATGTTGGCCCGACTCTTTTGAATTCTGCCAACCTGCCGTCAGTCGATGGAAATGAGCTATGGAGGGTTATTGATACAGTTTCCCTAGTTAAACCGCCAGGTTACTACCGATTGAGACTACTAGACAAAATAAAATAATTGTAAATTTAAGGACTTGCTTGTTTTTATTTACGGGTGCTTTGAAACTGGTGTAATTCCGAAGGGCATGAAATGTATCGGTGATTATGCCCATTCATAAAGCTGGCCGGAAGGCTGACAAGAATAATTACAGACCAATTTCAAATATCCCTGTTCTAAGCCTTATAATGGAAAAACTTGTTCATAAAAGCGTGATATCTTTCCGTGATAGATTTTATCATATACGTCTAACGCAATACGGCTTCAGCAATAGACTTAGTACTATTGATCTGCATGAAGAATGCAGCGACTATATAAACAAGCATGTAGATCAAAACAAAATAGTAGTTGGATTTTTTTTAGAATTAACTAAAACATTCGATACCATTCACCAAAACGTAATGCTACACAAACTAGAAAATATAGGTTTCCGCGGTCCATACCACACATTTTTTACGAGTTAATTTGCCGATCACATTCAAGTAGTAGGTGGTAAAAACGTGCGTAGCGCCTTTATGCATGTTAAATACGGAGTGCCACAAGGATCCGTGCTCGGACCTCTTTTATTGAACATTTATGTTAATGATATTGCGAACCTTCAATTGATTGCCCAACTCCTTCAGTACACAGATGACGCGGCACTAATATTGTCACGGGAACCTTACAATGATGCTATAGAGCTACTTCAGAATGATGTAACCAAAGTAGTAACATGGCTGGATAAAAATAAAATATTTTAAACAAGAACAAAACCACGTTAATTTGCTTTAGAAACCCGCATAAGACAATAACACGTAACGGATCTATTGTGTTGCTATACGTGCGTACCGCTGTTCGTGCGTACTGTTCGTGCGTACCGCTACAGCTTTCACCCACAGTGAAATACCTGGGTTTTCATTTTAAGGAGCACATGTACTGGGTGCTTCACGTTGAATACATTATCAAACGCCTCAGAACCATGTCCGCCCAGTTATATAAACTAACATTTAGTTCCGCCCTCAACCTGCGCCGGCTGGTTTTTAAGGACCTAGGGCAGTCTATTCTGCCATATGGAATTTCAGTCTATGGTTCCTCGACACAAACCAGAATACACAGAATCGAAAAGTTATTGGATCGAATATCTAGTGACATATTATATGGTACTGAACTTGAAACATTGAAAAAAGGCGTAAAAACGTACATTGCCGGCGTGGATTCTTTTGTTGGTCTGTATAATCAAGTAGTACTTTTGCCAAACTTCTTTTGTACTCGATATAAAAAAGTAGTAAAAAAGACTAAGGTGCTACGCAAAACAGACCGTTACGAATTGCCTAGAATATATACCAACTATGGCAAACAGTGCCGAGAATACTACGTTCCTTCTTATTTCAATCAGTTGCCCGAGGACATAGAAAAGCTATGCTCCATTATTAAGGCGAAATCTCAAATTAAACATTGCTTAAATTATGTAAAGTAATGGAGTGCCGGTGACCGTGTGTTAGCCGGTAAAAGCAATGTGATTTATTTTGAACAGCTCCTTCTGTCCATTCCGTAGTTTTGGTTTCATTAGTTTTTACTGCCTCATTCGTTTATATTCTGCAACTCTTATCAACATGTGTGTCAACTTCAAAAATTGGAGATTTTGTGAACTTTCATGAGTGGGAATGTGCATCTTGTTATAGTGATGTGTACATGGTGTTTTCGTTTTTGTTTTGTCTTTGGCAAAAGAGTTGCCTCTTCTATTGTTACCCTGAGCGAGCATCATGAATCTGCCGTGACCCGCCCACAAGCGATTTGCGCTTCTGCGGGCACAAAATGTACAGTGAAATTTAACGTGAAATAAAGTTCTATGTATGTATGTATGTATGTATGTATGTATGTATGTATGTATGTATGTATGTATGTATGTATGTATGTATGTATGTATGTATGTATGTATGTATGTATGTATGTATGTATGTATGTTGTAAACGCATGCCAGTCAATTCGAATTATGGGTTTCGTAATGTATGAGCAAGTATGTGCTGTAGGGCACGGCTACCAAGTGCACGACGTTAGAAAAAAAGGAATTTGCAGATATGCACGGAATGGTCTGGTAATGTGCAGCATTCTTATTCCGCTTGTGTGGAGTGTGCATTCTTTACAGACATTTCTTTTTGTTTTTTCTGAATCCTGTGTGACAGATTATCTCCGTCGAAGGTAATAGAGCGATTGCATCTGGAACGTCCGTGAAATCTGCATTACTGTAGAAATGCTCGGCATTATACTATTCGCCATTTGCCGTATTTTTTTATTTTTTTTATTTTTTAGTTGGTCGTATTTCGTGCGCCGAATTTTCTTCATTTACACTAATAAAACGGTTACAGTTGGAACCTTTGAGAAATCTGCATTTCTCTGGAAATGGTGGGCGTTACACGGTTCGTTATTTCGGTAACTTTTTTAATATTTTCCCTGTTTTTTGTTTTTAATAATTTAGTTCGACCAATTATCCCCCGTTACGCTATTATAAGATTTACAAGTGGAACTTCCGCGAAATCTTCCTTATTGTGGAAATGCAGGGCGTTTCCCTGTGTTTGCGTGTGCGTGTGCTTGTGCTATAAGAACGCGGTCACTGCCAGAGTGGCCCGCGTTGAAAATATGATTTCTTCCTCAAGCTTGAAAACTCATCTCTTTAAGATGCAATTGAAACGGATTAGTTGACCTTCTTAGGGGCCATTGAAAAGTAATAGTACTGGCAAAAACAGAAATGTGCTTCCGTGTATGTGTCTTTTTCAAGGATGAAATCTGCCAGCGCCTAATGAGGAGAATTCAAGAAACTTGGGGACATCTAGGTGGCACAAAATTTCAGTGTCACCTCTGTGTCTTCTGGCCAAATTCTTCGGTGTTCATCCACTTTAACGGGGCGGAATGACGAGTAAATATCTATAGCACGTTGACTTCTACCGACTATTTATCCCGAAAAGAAGTTCTGGCACCCGAAAAGAAGTTCTAAACTAGGACGGACGAGCAAGCATAGGAAGAGGCTTCTAACACCATCATTTTTCTTTCATGAGGACAGCTAGATTTAAAAAGCAGGAATGAGCATTGCATCTGCTTTTGTTAGTAAACTACTTGCTCTGTATCCAGTTTGCTGTGACCAGAAATATTTTTTTGTGTATCTCTCAGTGGTGTTTAAAAAAGAATGACTGAAACTGCGCTTGTCGTTGACACGTTACTGATGCCTAATGAGTCAATTAAAGTTGTAGATCGTAAAGAGTCGCGGAAGTCGTAAAAAGTAAGGAGTATTAAAAACAGCGACGTAAATAATATTCATTTACTTTATAGAATTACCATCAAAGAAATGTTTTTAAGGATCAGTGTGTAACTACAAACATTGATGAACAACCCTAATAATGTACGCTAAATAATGCTTTTTTTTGTATATAATGTTCACTTTTTCGAAATCTTGAAAACACCCCCTAATAGGTAACGCGGAGGCAACAGTTACCGAATTTGTCTACACTACGGCCTCGACCATAACGCAGGTTTTGTGGTCTCAGTTTAAGAATAAAGGAAATGACGCGTAGGTGTATAGGTGGAATGACAAAGTTAATTTTACGCAACCTCAGCAGGACAACGGAAACATGCATAAGTATTGTTTTCTTCCTGTTCTATTAGATGCGATTTGCAGACTGCACAATACTTTGTTTTTTCCTTTTGTGACAGTATACTAGCATTTCTGTTTCTCCCTAAGACCACCTGCAATCATTTCCGCGGGAGGTAACTGATTGGCCCAAAACAGGTGCCACGCAGCTGCGCGCTAGCCTGGACAACACTTACGCAAGTGTAATTTTGGTCGTGTGGTCCCTGTATGCTCTTCCAGTTGCACTTCCTGGGGATAGTAAATTTACGCTTTTCCGCAAGAGCAGATCATTGTATACCATATCGTAAGTTTCCAAGCCGGGGGCGCGGAGTGGACGCAATGGCTAAACTGCTGTAGTTTTATTTGAAGCTGATCCCATGTTGTTGAACTTTCCGACTCTGAAAAATGAATAGACAAATCTAACCATAGTTTGGGAAGGTGCGTCATCAGCACGAGGTCGCGGGTTCGATTCCCGGCCGCGGCGGCCGCTTTTCTGATGGAGGCGAAAAGCAAAAACGCCCGTGTGTACGAGATTTCGGCGCACGATAAAGATCCCCAGGTGGTCAAAATTAATCCGGAGCCCTCCACTACGGCGCGCCTCATCGCCTGCGTTGCGTCGGCGCGTTAAACCCCCACAATCAATCGAAGGTGCGTCATCATTATGTTTTAAGCCATTTGAATAAGTGAAAACAAAAGGCAAATAATGTGAATCAGACATTTTTCTTAGTTCGTCCCTGCGTGTTTTGTCGGCGGAGAGTCATTGGGCAGCTTTATTTATCTTGAAAGTGACCCGGGCATTGACATTGATATGCCTCCTTTGGCGATATGACCGCAGGCAATTGGAGATTCAATGGTCACTCTAGGGTATTTCAAGGCTATTCCGTACCTGTAGTTGCTCCTATAATTCTAGCCGCCTCTTCTCTCATTGGGATATTCAACAAAGGTAGAGTAAAGGAGGTGAGGTTTTTCGCTGCATGAGTAAATGACTGCGAGAGGATAGGCAAGTGATAAGGTAACAGCTGTCGTCGGTGTAGCGTGTGTCGATTCTTCGGTGGTATTCGAGGCGGAGGTCATCGACTGCTGCGGTGCGTCGACCTTTGTTGTTGCTAGGATGCATGTTTGGAGGTATCAGAGAGATGGTCAGTTGCATTTCAGGGGAGATTCGTTGTAAGGGTTTTGTGGATGCGAAGCAATGACAGAGTGTGCAGAGTGCGCCAGCCGTTGGAGATGATGTTTTGTTCTAGTTGACTTGCTTGATGGGCCTCAACGAGTTCATTCCAGGTATTTGTAACCTTAATGCAAGAAGGCGTTCCTTGCAGTGAAACGTGGGTGTCAAAATGTAACAAAGATACCTTTCTTGGCTTGTGAAATGATTGCTTGATTGATTGATTGATTGATTGATTGATTGATTGATTGATTGATTGATTGATTGATTGATTGATTGATTGATTGATATTGCAGAGGTGCCGTATCTAATTCGACTAAAAGGAGTGTTGACACGGTTGGCAGAGTGCGCTCATTGTCAAGACCTCTGGTTTGGTTCGTGTTTCTGCGAATGAGGTAAGTAAATTGGGAAGCAGTTAAGTTAATTTATTGTGTACACACGTGCCCGTCCCGTTGAAAAGCAGGGCAAGGACCCGCAAGGAATTTGTTTTGGGTACAAGGACTTGAGTGATCATTAGCGCATGGTCGGACGTCAGAGCTGGGCGTCCACATTACATAGCTTGAGCAAGGCTGATTCATCTGGCATGCAGTTGAAGGTCCGTCAGTGCAGACATGTTAGTGCGGTGTCGAAACCTTTTTTGAAGCGTGCCTTGCTGGTTTATTGGGACGCCGTGCAGAAACCAGAAGGTCAGATGGACTTCTGCATCGCATGAAGTAAATTATGTGTGCTGGAGAAATAACCAGGTAGGTCTCAAAATGCACTGCCGAAAAGGATAGGTGAGTTAACCTAGAAATGGGGGATGTTGAGGTTTGGTGTGGAAAATTTCAGTGCGACGAATGCCGCAACGAAAGCAGGCGGCGTAGTTCGTCGGGAAAGCTCGAATATAGTATGCCTTCAGTCGGAGTTTGTAATTGTAGTCTGAAAAATAAATGGATGGGCAGGTTAAGTGCTGCTTTTGTTTTGTAAATCTTGTGAAAGTTTTGTTATTTGTGTTGTTAAGCTTTGTCTTTGGTTGATAGGCGAGTGCGTAGTTTATATATGGTATGTCGGAAGAGTTTCGCATCTGTTACCTGATTAGTTAGGCGGGCATGTACTTGGCGTACAAGAAGCTTGAACAAAAAAGTAATTGTCATGAGGTGTGCCTTGTCTAATGCAACTTCTATGTGTGGGGTATGTATGAGTGTGATGTGAGTGTGTTTTTCTTGAAAGGGGTAGCTTATCGTTTGTCGAGGGGAGATAAAAGTATGAAGACAGCATCGCAGCGGTTCGCAATTCTGCCTAATGCTGCAACGTTGCGTAGCATTTTGTTGTTGACGCAACCTTGTACTGATGTGATGTCGTGCTTTTAATTTGCGTGAAAAAACAATTTTACATTTTACGGAGAGTGAAATGGCCGTCAAGCTCGGAGTTGGGAGTGCCGCTGGAGGGTGGGAGGGGGTGGTGGGTGGAGATTGTGATTTCTTTGGTATCTTCGAGCAGTTAATTCTTGTGATTCTTGGCCGTTATGAATGACCCAATGAACGGGGTGGACAGTGCGCACATTTTGGCTGCTCGTTGGCATGTGGAGTCACTCGGCTATTTGAGAACAAAGCATTTGCGAGGTCAGCAGTGCAAGCTGATTGCCTTCAAAGTTGTCACAGAGAGTCGTCCTGTTTTGACAGGTGCAAATGCGAAAATATTCAGAGCCTCCTTTTTAGGCTGGGGTTACGTCTTCAACGGCACCACCAGTGAACCAGACTTCTAAGAACGTTTTATAGATGGGGAAGATAGCGGGAGACGACTTAAACGGGTAGAGATAAATGGGCCGGATTTCCCTCTTTGGTGTTATTTGCATTGCGTAAAAAATGCTTTCACTGAATACTTCCATCGCTTACGGGGTTTTACTTGTTTAAAGTGGTACGAAATGATATGTTACCTAATCACCACTTGAAATTAAAATCACCAACCTGGCTACGTCTTATCTTTTTGTGGGTCGTGTAAATATGATTAGCGCGCTGATGAAGCACTCGCGTGACTGCTCTTTCTCTCTTTTAGAAACGATTGTTACTTCACGTGAATCCGTAAGATGCAATTTCCATGTTAAGAGCTGCACGACTTATCCATGATTGACTGCATCACTGCAGTGGCATTTTTAACAGTTATTATGATCCAGTATGGCCTTCCGGAATGGCTATCGCCGAAGTCTGGCCACGCGCTAATATGCAGCGTGTCCCAATGGGCCCTTGAAGAATACAACCGCATCGGTAGTGACTGAAAAGACTTGTCCCATTTATTGCAGTTTACATTGTCTGAGGAGATGAATGCACCCTCGTGTTATTTATTGCCACCATACAGACCCGATGTCTCCGCCACCTCCTCGGGTTCAACTTGGCCTGCCTGGAAACAGCCATTCTCTCGTGGACCACTGTTGGAACGTCCCTCTCCTTGCGGCAATCTCCACATTCCTTATAACTCTTCCATCGGCCTATATGGGCATCTTGTTTGTATTCTTTGTGGAGGACTACAATATCAGCCGAGAGCGTGCTTCCTGGCCAGAGAACGTGCTCACCATGTGTATTCACCTCTCTGGTACGTCCGGTTGGCTACATCGCGTCTCTTTTGGGTGCTTACTTCCGGGTGAAACGGAGAAACGATTACGATGCTGTTAAGATTGTTTTGACTTTGAGCTGACAAGAGTTTCTGCGGCAAGGCGAAATTTTACCATACAAGGGAAACGCTAACGAAAGTCTAAGCAATTTCCGCTCGTCTTTCTTTTCTAGTTCTCGCACTTCTGTGGTTCACGGCGCCTTGGTCGTACTTGCCTTAGAAATACTTCCTGTGGACATGTTCAAAGTGCAGTACAGGATTTTCAGCACTGCCCCCAGGATTTTCAGCACTACAGCACTGTTCGTTCAACGTTTTGGGTTTTAATACTGTCTACATGTATTCATGGTAGACACAAATTCCTTATCAATTAGCGTATTATCAGCTGAATGGCAAAGTGCGCAATTAGAACGTAATAGCTACTCAAGGTTATTGCACCGTAAGAATAATGAAGCTGTGTTCGCTATGCACAAATCCGCAAAAAACAGAGTTCGCGACCGAAATGGGCCTCTTCTGTACTTTCAATCAACGCTTTGAACATATACGGTCTGTCGCAGGAGAGTTCTTTGGCTCATACTGCAGTTTTTCTAAAGTGTAACAGTCGCAGTCACCGGAGAGTTTACTCCTTAGGTTCTCCCTAGGACATTGTTAAAGCGAAGACAACTGCATGAGTTCAATCATGGTGATATTCGTTGCGCACGCGCAGTAAATCAAATTCCCCATAGTGCTCGCGGCGTAGTTCAGGAGCATCATTTAGTCTGTTAAAAGGTACAACTTTAAGCAAAAGAGGAAACAAAGTTCATCGCTGACTAAGTTGGGGTAACTGGTGCGATATCTGTGGTCATGTGCCTTGCCCCACTATTGTCGAGCGTGTCAATGGTGCGAATCCGGTAACGCGGTTAAGTCCGCGTTTAGCGCCGAATTTTAGCTCGCGCGTGACTACAGCATCTCAAGGTTGTAGCAGTGTATTACAGGAAGCAGCAAATACTAGTAATGGCAGCGGACTATTCCCAATTCACTCTTCTCAAGGACAGCTACCAATTGATATGCCGCCGCTTGGAAACATTTCTTGTGCGAAGACGGCTGGTTAAAATCAGCTAACGTTTTATATCGCAAACGGCTGTGCGTTCAGGGATGCATAAGCAATGACAACGTATTTCCTGAGTGCATTTAAGAAGTGTTTTGCTGACTGAGTGTTGGCGGTAAAGCTGATACAGGCTTTTTGTCAAGCTTTGTAGACTAGCCTTCGAGCGTGCAGATAAAGAGTAGCGACACCCACCCCTCACCTTCCTCATATTTCACTCTAGCCGCTCTTTTATTAATTAATTTTGCCCTTATCTCCAGCTGCTCTTGGAGATAACGTGTTCTGTTTCCTTTGTGTAGCCAATTTCGTCCTCTACCAACAACGTTTGCAGCGTTGCCTGATAGCAAGAAAATGTCAATCTTCTTACTCACATATTACGAAAGACCAGTTGTAAGGAGATACAGTTGCCGGACATAAAATATCTATTGTAATTTTTTCGCCAACTTTTAAGAACGGGAGCACTATTGCGTGCAGTGTTAAGAAGACTGCACAAATTATTCCACTTACAGGTCTCTTCGTTGGCCTGCTTCAGCGGCGGATGGCCATTACCAACATTATTGTTCTTGGAAGCGTACTCGCATCCACGGCGCTCATAGCCTCTGCTTTCACAAGAAACGTGGTTGGCTTTTCAATTGCCATTGGTGTGATTTACGGTAAGATGCGTGGCTGTTGTGGCCATTTCTTTAATGTAACATTCCCGATATTTTTTGTCTTTTCAATCTTCCAAAAAATATTCTGAGTCAACTCCTTGCTCTTTGTGTGCAATATTCGATAGGAGAGTAAAATTGCTGAAAGACGTCACAAGATAATTTTTTTCACAGAGTATACAGATACTGCTCGTTACAAGGAGTACAGACCGAGTTAGGTTTCAATTGTGTTCACGAGAAAGCATTTAAGTTGCGCTTTTATCCTCAGCAAGTGCTGCGTTTTTGATGACTGGAATGCCACAACAGCGCAAGTGCTGGTAGGGTGATGGGAGGTTTTTGGGCCCGTCTTTCCTTCGGAACTGAAAATTGCACTCTACAATTAAAACTACTGGCCATCAGGGCCATCTCGAACAATGAAATAAAGGTATACTAATGGATACAACCATTACATTCAACCTTTGCCCAACACACTGACACAAACTAATTAGATCAACGATCACCTAAACGCATATGCCATGCCTCTTGAACCAAGCCGGTGGCGCTGCTAACACTTGTTGCTGAAAACATTTCATCATAAGCCTTATACGCGGAAAAGCAATTTTTACCGTTTTAGTACAGTCTATGTGTTTATAAGTACACACTTACTAAATCTAATCATGACACCCTTGTGATTACTGAAGTCGTACAGTATAACGTTGCCACCAGTGCCTCTCGCCTTTCAAAGAACCTGACTTCCAGTGCGTTTTTTGTTTTAAAGCCAACCAAGCTCTAATGAAACAATTTTTAATAAATAGACCTATATGCGTCCCTCGCTACGTAATATTTAAGAGACACAGAATTCGTTTTACCTCAACTAATATTTCAGGTACATCATTAAAAAGAAGTGAACCTTTCAGCATTTGGGTGTTCCCCTTGTTCGGTTCTGTGGAGACATCGCACGAAATTTTTATGGGGATATTCAAATTTGATTAGGTACCCTTTGAAAAAATGCTTCTCTGCACTGTATTTGCAAAAGGAATACGAATAAGTATGGTTTTAATGCACTTTGTTAGTACGTCTATGTTTATGTACAACAGTTCACCTCTTTAACCACTTCTTTTATCTACCCTGCCTATCTCCGTATCTATTTTTAAACATTTTATTTTTGCTGAAATATTACCACGTGCATTTAGAGACCTGGTAATGCTAAAATAAAATCACGTGTTCATAGTTTTGTTTTAGCTTGTGGGCTGTGGGAAATGAGTTTCTTCAGCATGCTTGGAAACTCTTGCATGTATATCTGTGTACTTCATAAGTTCCAAATATTCCAGCCGTAGTTTATACGCTGGGACCCCTTCTTGTGTAAAGTCCGTTTTGTGACGTACCGTGCTGATTAAGATTGAAAATATGAAACACGCATACTTGCCGGGGATGTAAGCAACATCTGCTCCACCGCGTGCAGGTGCTGTTACCGACTTCCTGTAGCGACAGGATCATGTCATGCTTGCAACGTGACAGGAACCCGGGTCATTCACCCCGTCCATGCAATTTGTTACGCTGCATGTTCCGTCCCAGCCGTCAAACGAGTTACGGCTCATTGAAATTTTGTTTTTGTTACTAGGGAGGGAAGTCCCCGGAAAACATGCGGAAAATCTGCTGCAGCTGCTCTCCGCGGTTGCCGATTTGAAGCTTCTTACATTGTGTTCCAGGAAATATCACGCTTCATGTCCAGATTTTTCTCTTGTTTGTTAGCGCTTTGGCTGAATGAGATGTTAGTGCATCTCAGACATTGGCTTTTCTCAGATGCCTGCAGAAAGTGTCTGATTTTAGCGAGGCCACAGCATAAGGCACAATGAAAGGGGTAATGTACAAGGAGCATAGAAAGTACGGATAATTTCCAAAATAAACCTGATAAAAACTACAATAATCAAGCGGAAATCAATACGGTGAAACATACGGCCGTATTCCAAAACTTGTCAAAACTGATGAGTGAGATTGCTCAGCTAAGCGTGCTCATCTTTTTCTGAGGCTGATGTCCGGACATGGACCTCAACACGCGTTGGCAGCTGGGTGGTCCAGGGACTTGGCCCTAGTGTTAGTTATTACACGGCATTTTATACCGTTTTTTACTGACGCGTATTGTACAAGATAAAAAATACAAAAACATGCGACATTTTTTTTTATGGCAAGATACGTACTTGTATGCGGTTTATAATGTTTTTTATGCATACATTACACTAAGATAATACTGGTTCAAACTTGAGAATTTATGTTTTTTTTTGCCATGTGTTTGTTTCTCGATAAAAATATATTGCATTTACTTTTTGAGAGGCTTAATGCCAGTATAATATCACAGAACCATTCTTAGAAGAAAGTATGTAGCTTATATGGAGGTAATTCTTTTTGCTGTACGAAGTCGAAGATCATATATGGTGTGAGAGTAAAATAGGTCCCAGTCCGGAGCCTTGTAGGGACCCTGTGGGTAATGCGAAGAAAGTCCGACGACTTTGTGCAAACCTGAATACACAGCTCACCGTATTCTATATAGCTTCGAAAGCAGGGCGAAGGATTGTTGCAGGAACGATAGCGTTTGGGTCTGTTGATTCGTATTTCATGATCTAAAGAATCCAACGCATTTTTTGTGTCAAAGAAAACACCGATGACAATTTTGTATTCCCCAAGTTGTTGGTCATAATATTTGTAACGCAAGTCACAGCTGCAGTTGTCGTTTTGTTCGGGAGAAAACAGTGTCGGCTTTTTATTAAAAGGTCATATTATAAATATTCAATCATTAGTTCTGGTAGTCGTTTTTTTAACACCAGAAAACTATGGAAAGCGCAGAAATTGGTCAATAATTGCTTGGAAGATACTAGTCACCACTATTATAAACTGGCGCAATCTTGTCCTTTCAGCACACCAGCCCATTTGCAGGAGTGTTAAGCATTACTGAATATTTAAGCCAAATAAGGGCAAATCATATCGAGATTAGGTTTCAGTATGTTTAGCGATATCATATCGCAACCTCTTGCATTGCCAGTTGATAGAGTCAAGATTATGCTACACGAGCGTTTCGCAGGCCTTCGAGTCAAATGTCATTTGACTCAAATGACACCTTTGAGCTGCTACACGACGTTGTTTAAAGGCATTTGGTTTAAATGGCATTTGAGTCAAAGGAGCACGACAACTGACCTTTGAGAGCCTCAAAGGCCTTTGAAACACGAACGGTCATTCCCTCGGGCTCAGTTTCTGTAAGCCGCAATAACAAAACAATTATGAACGAGTAAAACTTTGTGTTTGAAGTGCAAAATCTTCATAATTTTTCACTTGTTCACTTGTTCTCGTTCTCTGTCACTCGCTCTACGATTACGAGGTAATTTGGTACTCTCAACACCGGCAGTGCGAAAAAAGACAAAATGAACCTGGCTGCCTTGTGCATGTTTTGTGCGCGCTTGTAGATAGTTATCAATTCAATCTCTAATAATTGATTTTTTGCCCATTCTTAATCTAAAATTACAATTTCGCCAAGAACGAAACGTGGCAGCAGTGGCGACAACAAAACATGGCGGGCGAACGCGGTACCTTTAAACTGCCTTTGAGTATGGTCGTGTAGAGCGACAGAACTCCTTGCAGTTTGAATGTCATTTGAAATTTCCAATGTCATTCGACTGAAATGTCCTTTCAAACGCTCGTGTAGCACATGTATAAAAATGCAAAACAGTGCACGTGATAGACCGGCAGTCTTAGATTACAACAGGAAAGTAGAACAAGTGCCAAATTCCTAGCAATGCTGATGAAGTGTTCAACAAACTTCTTTACCAGTCTTGAATTGCAACATTCCTATAAGAAAATATCTGAAATATTCGGGAGCTTAGTTTTGCCGTTCATACCTGATATAATTATCGCAACAATATCATAGAACTCTGATTATTATCGATTATGATGTGACCCTAATTCTTTGTTGGGTGGATGTATCAAAAACAAGGACTTATTATTTCTATAGCGCGCGTACCGATTTTTATAGTAGGAATTACCTTGTGGTGTTTTTACCTATCGTACCAGTATTCTATTGTGCGGGATGGCACTAGGGCGCTACGCGTCATTCAAGGATAACCTGGTGTTTGGTCGCTGCTCTTGATACGCAAAGGTGTAACAGCTATGCACTGTGCAATAACCTAATGAGATTGCCCGTACATTTCGTTTGGGTCATCGTGAGACATCATAGCATCTTTTATAGCTAATCATTTTTATCTATTTCATTCTCATTACCTACTGTTGAAGGTCGAATCACAATGTTATACGTACGGCTAGAAAGTTGAACAAAGCAAGAAGCACGAAAATAATTCAATATGACAGCGTCAACTCTCCAAGACAATGCTTCATCTCAACTAATGTTTGTTAACAGGTGGGCTATGAGTGTGCTAAAGTTGGTTCCCAATCGCGTGGGGGCCATTTTGTTGCTCAAGAAGCCGTACCATTCAAGCAACGTTCTTTGCGTAAGATGAGTTGAGTGTTACCTATTAGGTCTAGGCTATAGACCATACCAACGAGGGCGCCGCCATCTTGCTTGCTCGGCGGCCTTCTCGTAGCTGGCCGATTCACTGGCTTGGGCGTTTGCTCCGCGGCGCATGGGCGCCTGTGGGAGCTCCGTGAATTTTTTGTTGTAGCGCGTTGTGCGTTCATTTCCGTAATACACTATACATGGAAAATTTGTTGCATAGGACCAGTTTAAATGATCTCGCTTAAATTGGCGGTTTTTTGGGCCACGGGGGAGCTGAAATTCGCCTCGAGATAGCGTGGTCCGCGGTGGGTAAACGATGCTGTGTCGAATATATGTCTGCAATACTTCGTCACATTTATTTGTTTGCGTGCGAGTGTCCGGGATCGCGTATAGAGGGTATTTTGACTGTTTTACTGCAAAAACTTCTGTTTCATAAAACGATCTAACCATGATACGCTCGGTGCCCATGGGCAACAAGTAGTACCGTGTGGTGCCAGTGTAACAGACGTCAGGTTACATATCTCTGCAGGGGTTAAAATTCGTAATTATTTGCCGCATTACATAGTTTCGAGTAAATCTTATCGATATATAAACATCTCACCCTCAGCCACCGTGCAGTACCGCCAACTATAAACAAAACTTCCCCTTTCTAGAATTTCGAACTGCTCTGCAGCACAATTTAGCCATGTAACTAATGCACAACATAAATAAATTAAACGACACAGCTCCTGGAGAGCGTCATATAAGGACATATTAAGCGTCCGCCGCTGGGCAACCAGACAAGCGTTCGTGTTTGCGTTGCTTAGTTTGATGTAGCCGACAGAGACATCACATTTGGGTAACAGACTGACCTCTTGGCTGGAGTGAGTGAGTGAACAACTTTATTTTGCCCGAATCGGGGATTGGAGAAGAAGGGAGGTAGAATGCCCTTAAGTAGCCCCCTTCCCCCTTCCCCTCAGAATTTCTGGCGAAAGGGACAACCTAGGGAGGTGTCACTGTGAAAATCGCCATGCAAGGCCAGCCCACGCAAAACTTGGAGCTGGGTTTACCGCAATGTACCCGCAGCAACGCTGGAGATGTTACTAATACAATCTACGGCACAGGCAAGTTTTAGTGACATATTTTAGTTTGGAAAGAAGGAAGAAGATTTTTCTGCAACTACTCCAAAGTAGGCGTACAGAAAGAGCTCAGCAGAACAAAATTGCCTAAAATCTTGCGTGTTGAAGCACACAAGAAACTCAAAAGATCCTAGTCTGGCTCATTTATTAACATTTCAATAAAATAATGCGTAAAGTAGGGGTAAACCCGCACGCACGATGCTACAGAGCGTAGTCAATTCAAAGAAGCAGCCGCGCCAGGCCCGCCGTGATCGGCGCGCGCACTCGAGGGAGGGGGAAAGGTGGCCCGCGCCCCGCGACCGCTGCGTGCGAGGGTACGTTTACCCCTCGCCCGACGGAACGGTCTATTGTCACCACACAGAATGCACTTTGTTTTACTTACTCACGGCTTTTCGAAGAGACTAATTCACCAAAAAATGGCTCTGCCTTTGTGGACGGCCTTGATATGCAACGCCAATCATTATATTATTACAAAGTTCAGTAAACACACGTAATATTCTGGGGCTTTCTGATTTCTGAGCGAAGGGAAGAATATCAAGTTGTGTCCTGCTTTATTATAAAATATTACTCCTTAACTTGGTTTCCTGTGCTTCGGAAGAGAAACCAGATTATGTCTTTCTAAGTGGATATATTCATCGGACTTTAACGACGTTTCAGTTGAGGCTATTCCATCGTATTGAAATTTGTGTTCAGCTAACAGTAAGTTCCGGCTATTCAAGTTTTTACTGACACCAGGAGGCTGTAATTATGCTTGTCACTGTGTATGCTATTTACTTTGGTAGAATTTGTTAGTCCAACTTGACGTCATTCCGCATCATTTCTCACAATTCGTTCAAGGTCTTGATCACAAGAAATACCAGTAAACTGGGTGTTCCCAGCCTGCCGCACTAGGAACTTTAACTGCGAGACGCAGGAAAACATTCATTGCTCTTTTTGTCTCCGGATGGTTTTGACACACAGCGCTTTGTCCTCCTTCCAAAAACGCCCAAGGACGTAGGCAAGTTCTTCGTGCGTATAACCAAATTCCTTAGCAATAGGCCTTTTTCCAGCGTGAAGGGCCGTCCGCATGTGGACCGAGACACAAACGTACCACTGTGTTTTTCATTGTCTTACCTTTCACGGGAGCCCAGGGAAATGCATCCTTATCCGGAAGTCAAACTGAGGTTCTTAGCCTTCCATGAAGTGTCTGCACAGTCGTTTGAAGCATTCCGATCCGATAAAAACGTATTCCTCTGGTTAATATTGTTCAGCCGACTGTATTGCTGCAACTCAACGACGTCAGGTCGAGTCACAGACGGGTGTTTTTTCAGCTCCTCGTTTTCCTAATTCAGGTTGTCATGCTTAGCGCGCAGCTTTCTATGCCTGCCCAGGCAATGATTAGGATTTCTTTGATAGCGTCCAACCATTACTGACAAACGCTATTGACGCATTTACTTCTCCCATGTCAGTTTCCATCTTCCCACCTCCCCATATTAGTCATGAAAATATTGCCAAGCTCTTTGACCGTGGATGGCTGTTTATAAGCAATGAGGAAGCAGTAGAGACGACCTCAGCTTAAAAATGATATTGAAATAATCGTCAAGCAACACACCTCAGACGTTCAACTTGGGAAAAACGTGTAGGATTCCTTTGTTTGTGTACCTTGCTGGTGTGGCTGAGTACAGTTACGAAGCGTCCCTTTTGGAGGATCCACTAGGTTCTCTAATTTTGTGGTAAAGCACGCGCTTCGTCTAGTTCTCTTCGGCGGGCCGTTGATGAAATACTCCTACTGCTTGTCCGGCCCAGCAAAGCTCCAATCTAGTGACCAGAAATCGAGCGAGCATCATGGCTAGGTCGCTCAAACAGCAGACCGGTGGTGATCCTGGTGGGCTGCATAAGTAATAGCCCGGACCCAGAATAGGGAGATTGTTGCAGCAGGGCCTCCACGTGTCGACTATAGCGTAACAGCTGGCCAGACTGTGCTCCCAGTGAGACGAGGAGAATAGAATGTCTTCAAGGAAAGCAGGTAGGCAAAGCGAGGAGAGCTTCAGGCAGAGAACCTCATTTTGAGCTCGCTTCAGAGTCAGTTTTCAGGTTTGCTTCGTGAAACCAGTTGTTCTCGTTCTGGGCGATAAGCTTGCCCTGACGCTTCTAAGACTTTCCCTTGAAGGGGTGCAGCCACGCCACTCCTGGATGAGACTGCGCCGTTGTCGCCTGCCGGCGATATCGACCGCAGCCCCAATTCCGAACGGTGGTTTGTAAAGCGGCTGTGTTTAGCAGATGTGGAATTGTAGTCTGGTCACCTCAATCGAGCTAGTAATCAAACACGGCAGCTCCCTATTGCCCGCAATCAGGCCAGTTTTTGTATACTTGAAAGCGGTAATCTGTAAGTAACCCCAAATCAGTCCTTCCTTATGGGGGTATCTTCACTTTGGTACTTCCTTAAGTGCTTGAGTTGTCGCTTTTTTGTGCTACTCGCTCCGAGGCCAAGAATTCAAGTTTTGCCTACCTTTTGCAGACAGGAGCATGCCACGAACTGCTTTCTTCAAATTCTGATTAATTCACTTTTACCGCGGCGTAAAAGTTGTTGTAGCGGTGTCTTCAATGATTCAAACAACTTCTCTTCCAATTTTAGCTTGAGGACTCGGGAAAAACTCACATAAAATTACAATTTTGTGAGAGGTCGTGAGAATGCCTGTTTCCGGAGACGGCACGTTTTAGTTTCTCAAGCCAAGCATGATTTTCAAGCCTAGGAATTGTATACTTGGGAAGACACACACCCGGGCTTCATCTACTGTACCCCAACTGAGCAATCAATCAACTTCTTGGGCGCTAGGAGACACGGAATTTGTTTCGCACTTTGCATACCGAAGAAATTGTAGAATAACAGTCCCAAATAAACCCCCGTGCCCGGTGGCCACGCTGATAACTATTCCAAATCAGGGTTTAGCCAATCCCAGTTGAGAAAGCAGGCAAAATTTAACACCAATATTCATATACACATTGATGTGTTCCTGGTGCTGCTTAACATAAGTTGTGCGTAAATCTGGTTTCACGTAAAGCGTACCAAAAAAGGAAAAAAAATGCAACTTTTCCTCTTTTGGTATTGTAGCGTACGTACGAGGACAATCCCTCTTCGTGGCAGTGTACGAGAATACTGCGCCCACGTCTCGTGCTATACAGAGTCAGCCATATTTGCTAAAGCTCACCGTCCCAACATCCTCGCCGCATGGCCGGTACTAGTAAGGCGCCACGCATAATAAATAGGTGCCTCGCTACCCTACCTACACATTTGCGCTTAATCACCTGCGTCTACTAGGATGCAACAATATTGTGATTTTTCCTGCTAAGTGTCCTTAATTGCTGAGCTGGTTCTTGTCATAACAACCCAAAAAATGGCAGAATAAGGACCAGCGTAACGAGATTTCGTTCTTGTCAGCAACAGGGAACCTGCACTGCTAGAACGATGAAGCAGATACCGGCATTAGGTCCCGGTTGCAACTCTCCCTTAACCGAGCAGTTCACGCGCCTCGAAATGCGGAAACTCATAGTTAAAAATGTATGCAGCAGCACACGCAGTTCACGAGTGAGAACTTCACTGCTTACATTTGCGGCATCGTCTCCTTGCAAGTGGGTGGACGATCCCTTGAACAAGAAAGAATTGATCAACTGCATTCTAAACGCATAGATTACGATCCTCCTCGGGTGCTAGGTGCCAAAAACTCTCTGATTAAGACACAACCTACATTTGCCGCATATACTAAGCTATTCGAGCCGAATCATCTGAAACACGTTTTTCAAAATCCCTGGTTACATTTTATGTGTGATTCTAAACTCGATTTTAATGAAAATGCTCTGCGTCAATTGCGAGTTCATCACATTTCGGAATACTTAGAATAAAAAATATAGTACGGAATCTTTAGTGGGACGCAGTCGTTCAAGCAGGAGAATTTTCGATAATCTTTAGCACTAATGCGCTCGGTTTGACATCGAAATTAAACGCGAATGCGTACGTTAAAGACCGAATCAACGACAGAACCACTACATATTTGTTGCATGAATGTAAGGAAGGTTAGAAAGCAAGTTGAGTTTTTTAATTACAGCAGAGTTGTCTTAGAATAGGAATTCATACAGTTATCTACAGCCTGGTAGTGAAACACCGTACGACAATGTCAGCGTCATCCAAGTTTTTTTGAAGCACTAATCCTTCTATACAGCCAAGCGTTCGTGCGTGCGCGATTTTCCATGTTTACGAGCTTGCTTGCTTTTAGGCATATGCTGCAAATGGAGCTAGCCATGGTTGGAGAAATTTAATACTACCGAACCAGCACGACACAGAAGACTAAAGAAAGGCACTTTTCCATTTTCAATTTCACGCTACTAGTCAAGCATAGTAAAAAAACTATCGTTGTTGTTTTGTGAGCGGCCCAGAACACAACAGAAAATATTGAAACAGGCAGCAACTATTGCTTTTAGGTGTTCATCCACATCGATATTAACATGTCCACCTGGTCGCTTGAAATGAAAGGCGATACGAACACTGTTCCGCTGTGAATAGAGCGCACGATATGACAGCTCACAAGTAGGAGTGCCGGAAAAACATTTTTGCACCAAATTCAATTTTCCCTTTGTGGGCAATAGACTTGTAGGAGCTTAGAAATCAAGAGGTTTCTATTTAGGTACCAAACTTTTCGGCTCAAAGTGTCATTTTTTTTGTTGAAAGAAAGAAAATATTTCTTCTTGAGCTACCTAAACGCAAAACATCTGGTCAGTCAGTATGTCTGTCTATCAGGGTGCTCGTCACTATTCAATCATGCGGGAAAACGTTAAAAAAAACAATGCTTGAACAAGAAATGTATATACGACATCCCCGTTACACGTTGTTTAGGGTGCGGAAAAGAGAAAGAAGAGAAAGAGAACGAAAACACTGCACTAATCTTGTAAGCGCCGCATATAACCAGTGCCTGGCGACGCAGCGATAACTGCGCCACCTGCCGCCACTTCTCCGTGGCACTTACAGGAGTAGTGCTGCGTTGCTGATAGGGGATCATGCAGTGTTTTGGTTCTCTTTCGCTTCTTTCTGCTTTCCTCACCCTACACAACTTGTTATGGTGATGTCTGTAAGCAAATAGTACGTTTAGGGTACTTCAAAAACAGCTGCGTCATGGTAGAGTGCTCGAACGACAGCAAGAGCTATCTGGGGACACCGTTCTGCGCGCTTCTAGGTAAATCTTTCAAAGCGTCGGCGGCGCAGCAGCAAATCACCACTTGCACCTCCGAATATTTCATGCACAGGTGATTTCTATTGTCGTCTTGGTTTAGACCTAATACTCGCCCAGTGAGCGGTTCGTTTCGTTTTTCAACCCGGACAACAAATGCGACTTTGTTTCGTATGTATACGTCGTAGAAAAATATGTTTCGGAGATGTTATTACCCTATACGTGAAAATAACTTGGGCCTTTTATTAGAATACAAGCCACGCGAAAATTTTAGTTGTATTTAAAGGCTGTGGTTTGTTAAGTACGTGTCCACTCACGCCTTATAGCAATGACCAAGGCAAGTAATTAAACCACAGAAAAATTATCTGCCAAGTCCGAAAGAAACAGAACACTTCGTACTGCAATGAAAGCACCCAATGCAGCTTTAGAAATGCTTAAGACATCAGTTGCACTTAAGCAAGTTAGTACTCATCAGACCAACTAGATATGAAATACACTAATATTTTGCGAGACATCAGGGGGGGGGGTGGGGGGGACGCTTACTTTCGTTGTCTACAAGTTTGGAGCGAAATCAAGGCATGAACGTTTTAGTAATCACACGAATACAAGCACCGTGTTCACTTTCATTTTGTTTTTCGACTTCTACTAACATCTGATCACTCCGCGGACGCATTTTTTGAAGTTTACAGTAAGTATAGAGTAAGTTTACAAGCGATAAACATTAACCTTGAAAAAGTGTGGTATCTGAAAAGGCCCTCAAATCTCAGTTTGTGCTAGGTGCTGCAGGCGCCCGTCTCCGGGCTGCTCGCGGAAAATAAACGTAGCAGATGCCCGATAGCAAGCGCTGATTTCGGGACATGACGACCCAGCTTTAAATTTGTGATTGTGTGCTGATTCCGCCGTATAATTTCGCATTATCTATCGCACTTGTTTTGCATGTTCGCGAAATTTATGCCACATTGCTTGTGCAAGGTAGTCATCAATATCTGAGATATGAAGCGTGACTGGTGTGCTCAGGGACGAGTACTACGCTAGACTATGTAAGCACACAAAACCGATTTACATCGTAGTGTATAGCCGTAACATGACCATCTAAAGAAACACTGATTACGGAGATGCTGTGAGCATATTTCGGGGTTGTGGAATTATAATCAGGTCCACGTATATGCCGGTTTCGCGACGCCGGCCTGTGACACACTCCTGGTGCTTTTACGGACTGAATGTACCGGACTAAGATCGCGCCAGAAGCATTTACCCTCCCGTAAATGCACCACATTTGCGAATAGAGTGACTGCTTTACATAAATACGTGATTCCTACGCATTTAGAGGCAGGTTTGATTGATTGATTGATTGATTGATTGATTGATTGATTGATTGATTGATTGATTGATTGATTGATTGATTGATTGATTGATTGATTGATTGATTGATTGATTGATTGATTGTAGGGTTCAACGTGTCGACGCAATATAGGCGATGAGGCGCGCCGTAGTGGAGGGCTCCGGATTAATTTTGACTACCTGGGGATCTTGAACGTGCGCCGAAATCTCGTGAACACGGGCGTTTTTGCTTTTCGCCTCCAACAGAAAAGTGGCCGCCGCCGCCCAAAATCGGACCCGCGACCTCGTGCACAGCAGCGCAACGCTTTAGCCACTGAGCCACCGCGGCGGGTATTAAGAGGGAGGGTCGGGGCCCGAGCGGTCAGGAAGATGCAGGGGATGTTGTATTAAAAAAGGGCGGCACAAAACTAACGCCTTTCTACGGACTTTGAAGCAAAGATGTTACGCGTGCCATCCTGCTGCGCGTAAAAAATATATTTACCTATTTTAACAAGGTTTGTTTTCCACAAATACGTATTGAGCAAGTTTCAAACTTCAGTATCAAAACTGCCTCAAACGTGTGCGCTGTTACAGCGTGTTCATAACTCCGTGCACAAATCCCAACTTCTGTTGATTTGCCTATTTTCCTCCACTTTTACAGGTCTGGGCCTGGGATCATTCACGACGTCCGTCGCAATATACATAATGACACTCTTCGACAAATTGAAAGGCACTGCCCTATCCCTGACATTCGGAGCCTGGGGCATAGCGGGTTTCTTTGCCCCCGCAGTATTCACAAAGCTGCGCACAGTCTATGCTCTAGATGGCACCCTGCTAATGACTGGGGCCATTGTACTTCACGCCATTCCACTGAGCATCCTATTGAGGTATCCCAGACCAATTAACGTCGGCTATTTTAAGAACATCATCACCAGCTGGTCCGCACAAAAGCCCGGAGATTCACCAAAGTGTGCAGAAAAAGTCTCAATTCCTATTCATGAGCTTTCCGCCAGCAGGCTCCGCGCAATCAGTACTTTGACGCCGAGTGAACCATGGAAAATTGACAAAGAGGTTCGTGCTCAGGGAACGTTTGGCAAAGGGAATGTCCCAGAGGAGAGTCGTCCTAAGGGCCACGTTTCGAATCCGCAAGAAACACCGCAAAAATCTCTGAAAGTTGGCATTAGCCGAGCAGTGCGGAGACTCTCAAGTGCAGCGGCAACGGTGTTTAAAACTCCCGCTTTTTATGTCTTCATGGTGGCAACCGTAGTGGGAGACTATTCGATGGTCGCTGTTGGCACGACCCTACTTGACTACGCTGTAGATCACGGCGTAAACGTCGACGATGCAACAAAGCTGGCATCTTTAGGTGCGATCGGACAGCTCTTTGGCCGGCTCTTTCTAATGCCTCTGGCCGACTGGGCGCCGATCATTCGTTTACCCTGCTTTGCCGGTTCATTCACACTGGCGGCCATTTGCACGCTTATTATGCCACACGCAACATCCTTCGGGCACATCATCACACTGCAAATCTTTGTGACCACCGCGCAAGGGTTCATCGTTTCTGTTCGAAGTCTCCTGCTGGCTGAGTATCTAGGCATCGAACGACTGGCGACATGCGTGGGTCTCTACGGCATTATTCTGGTTCCCGTATCCCTTTGCAGCCCTTCAATAGTAGGTGAGTGCAAACAGTTTGCTTGCATTGTATCCCTTCACTGTAAAAACAACGATTACTGCTCGCCATCCATAAACCAGTCAATTGCTTGTACAACAACCATAGTGTGTTTACAACAGCCAGAATGTGCGTTTGAGCTGTCGTTCGTGTAAGATTTGTCCAACTCGCATTCGTATGGAACCTACAATAAAACAACGTTTCTCTAGGGGCAACTTTTATTTGCAAAACAAATTGAGGCGCTCAAATTTTAGACTGGCTTCCAATCACGCGACACGAAGTATTTGCAGGTACAAGAAGCGCAAAGCTAGCTTAGCACCGCATTCCTTGCCCAGGCACTGCCGTTTGGGGTGTGAAATGCCTTACGAACGCTTCTTTTCATTGGGAGGTAAGAATTTTGCTGGTGCTTAAAATACTATATCAAGTCGCACTTACTTGAGAAAGATTTACTGTGAAGTTTTGCGTCTCAGTACACTGGAATGAAATCATGAAGTTAGTTATTTGAATACTTTTCCTCATCGGAACATAGCCTGTATTGAGCGGTGTGAAAAAAAAAATATTTGTCTGTCTTTTGCTCTCTTGTTTTATGTTGTGCCTTAGGCCATACCCATTGGCCTGCACTTCATGATGTGGAGGTTGCGCTAAAAAAATCTTTTAGTGCTACAAATTCTGCGCGAAAAACGAAAATTATGTATATCATATCTGCTGATTTCTTACATTGTTGTAGTGTTGACGCAAAAACGCCCTTTTTTACTCAATATAATTGATTGTTGGAGGTAACGCACCGACGCTACACCAGGGATTTGAGGCGCACCATAGTAGACGGCTCCAGGTCATTTTGACCCCATGGGGATATTTAATATGCTCCGAAATCTTAGGAGACGGCTGTTTTCGACTTTTATCCTGGTCAGAAAAGCAACCACCACGGGCGCTATTAAACCCGTGTCTTTAGGCTCTGCACCACAACGTCACATTCTTTGGGCCATTGTTGCGCGTACTCACATTATCTGAACTATTTTACGTTATCTGGAAACCATTACCTCATCCCAACAACTGTGATTTTCTAAATTTTTCAGGCTTCTTCCGGGACAAGAAGGGCTCGTACGACGCCTTCTACCGCATGTTAGCCGGACTGAACAGCGGTGTGGCGGTCGTAATATGCGGGTTTATTGTGTTCAACTTCATCCGAGCGAAGCGGCAGCGAGCAGCGAACACAGACAAGGCACCTGCGCAGCTTCAAGCGCCGAGAAGCAGAGGAAACTTGGCAGCAGCACAGTTGGCTTGATCCTGACAATAACCATGTGGGGTGAAATGACCCGACTGCTAACGAAGACCGGTGATGTTAAAAAAAACGATGTTGAGATGTTTCCCTAAAGGCTAAGCCCTAAATGACTCATTTACATCAGTCACCTATATTTAGCGCGTGCGTTGTAACCGTATTGGGTCGCACGCTTTCAAAAGGAAGCGTAATTTATTTGCAGACATATGTTGGCCCACTAAATAAATCACAAAACCTTATCATAATCTCTTCAGAATTGTCTTCAAATAGAAGTCTCCCGCCTTGAACATGAACGTAGCCTGAAAAATGCAAACGCTACTTTGCTAAACGGAAACGTAACACACGCGGCGCTTGATGGTTGACACGCAATGCACAACGACAAGTGAGGCTGATCTTCTCCACCGCGGCGTATAATTATATCTCTGTTTATTATTGCTTCTGCAGTGAACGCTTGTTTATTCAGATTACTAGGGAGTAAAAAATATGCGAATTATGACAAAGGCAAATTACCAAATATACCACAAAAACGGCATATTTACAATTACTTTGCGAATATGTTTACTTTTCGAAGAAGAGGGTGATGTTAGTTTGTCTTTTGGAGGTATGCTTGCCGGACACAGAAAATGTTTCGGACGGGCGACAATCCCTGCATAAAACTAGCATTGCATGGAGCATTGTAGCAAAATTAGAACAGCGAAGACATCCTAAGTTTCTACCAAGTAAGCAGCCAGGCTCCGCAAGCTGTTTTCTCTTTGTTGAGAGTAGACAGCTGGGTGTTGAGTCTCTCGTTTAGAGAAGCCATTGATCCGAATTCAGAGGCGCTCAGTTACATTTGCCCCTACATAACGATGGTCAGAGGCCTCAGGGCAATGTGCACTTTCGAACGGGAATGCCGAAGTATCCGAATTTCCTCATTAAAGCGGCCCCACTAAGGAGGATTTACTGTATGTTAAAATGTAGATTTTGCCTAATTTGTTAATTTCACATTTATTTCTAGTTTCAGTTTTTAATTTACAACTCTAATTTAACCTAAATATTCAATGCTTCTTCTATTTCTATAACGTTCTTTGTGATTAGATTTTTTTTCAATTCCTGCCTTTTTATTTTTGTTACTTTTCTAAAAATCTTTTTTAGGCTGACGAGCTTTTGGGCAGAACAAATTAGCCGTCGCCTACCTATTGACCTGCGAACGGGAATTCAGGTTGTAATCATCATGATCAGAGCGCTTAAGATGGGAGTTAGAATGGGCTTTATAAGCCGTTTATAACACACACATCGCATATTGAAGTCAAATATTTCAAGCTTAGCTTTAAAACAGCGTAATAAGCAAATAATAGCTTCCCACATAATTACCTACCAATAAAGCGTCGTTAAAACCAAATTAGTATTTTTTTAAAGTGTCTTGGCTCTTTTCGACATTTTCTCTACTACTTTTGGAGTCTTGGCCGGAAACACTACAGTTAAAAGTTCACATGTACTGTTCGCATTACTTCAAGGTGGCTTGTAGATTGAGCTTCGATCTCACATATGCCTCACAGCTTCTCAGGATCCACCTGGCAAGTTCGCCAGCATGTTTAGGCACATTTAAACGAACTTTTATGTGCGCATTTATATCTAACCCAGTGCACAGCGGTGCAATGTAGTGCGACGCCTGGTTCTTTAATGTAGCACTTTCTTAGATGCATTGGTAATTGGTTACTATGGACAACGAATAACGATCAATATTTTCTAGTATCTAGGAGCGGTCGTGTAATCTAACGCTGATCTTCTTCTCCTTTGGCGTCGGACTTCGCAAATTCAAGCCGAAGTCGAAATTTCACCTCCCATAAATGACGCTAATCTCAAGATACTTTGCCGAGGCCTGAAAGTTATATGTTTGAGTGCGAAAGCATAAATTACAAATTCAAACTCCTGAGAGTGCTCCTTGGAGTGGGAATTTTCGCTCAGCTAATGCGAATTGAAGAAGAGTCTAGAACCCTGCAACATCAGATATGGTCGTCACTGGACAGTCAATATGACTTTTTATGTGGCAATATTAGCTGGTTATATTGACGCTGCAGCCAATGGGAATAATTGAGACAGTCATGAGCAGCAGACGCCCCCTGTTATCGTCAGCGGCAAACCGCCTCGGTTGGAACGTGAGAACGTTTCCTGCTAGCGTGAATGTTGCATCCAAGCACAGTTTGTGAACTGACCATAGGCCTCTGGGAGCAGCTGTAGCCGATTTTGTTATGTTTCATTTGAATAGGTATCAGAGATATTTAGGTGGATATGTGGAGTTCAAAACACAATGATAATTAGCTAAAAATTCGTGAGCATTTGACGCCAGCTGAAATTGGCACTGGCCAATGCATCCGACTGAGTGAGTATGTTGTTACGCCTACACTAAGCCTTAACGTGAGGTTACAATAACTTTTAGCTTAGCGACGGGACAAGCAGCTTTAACTCATTTTACGTTGACCTACCCTGGCAGGTTGGTGACATTTTTCCGAGTTGAAAGCAATTAAGAAATATGTCCACTCGCATTCAGCTGGAGGCGCGTACCGATATTGATGCCAGCATAAAGAAAAATACTCACTTCAGGAATACGGGGAGGACTGGCTATCTGGAGGCCCTGATTTCAATTGTACTTTAGTTGCCCTTTTTCAGAGCAAAACTGTGTATGGCTAAATCCGCCATCGCCTCTTCCAACCACTCCCCCCTCGTGAAGCCGATTCCCTACTCCTACGCGACACCGCCGACTCACCTGCCGCAACTTCAATACACTCCGGCAAAACGGAAGCCTCTTTAACAAGTTCCGCCGACGCCTTAAAACGGCGCTAGCACTGTTGTCAGCAGTTGCACTTTTAACCGGCTACGGGACACGCGCCTCGTTCACACGGAGGAACGGTGCGCGGAGAACACCGAATGGGAGCGAAAACAAAAATGAAGGGTGCCGCACAATGTGCAGCCATCGCTATTTCCGTCTCTGTTCCTACCTCGTCGTAAAGCTGCGAATCTCTCCCGGATGAAAAGCAACTCGCCCGCTTGGAATGACGACCTGGACAAATATTTCGTGTTGGCACTTCGTTTCTCTTGCTCGTCTTGTTCTTGTGCCCGCGTTTTTTCTTGCGCCTTTAAACCCTGTGATCATGTCGAACCCACTGGCCCACATCAAGCTGTTGCAATTCGTGTTGAGCTTGAACGCCTTCCGGAGCTGAGTTTTCCAATGCTGTCTTTCACGCCTGAGGACGCACATATCACTGGTTGACAGTCTATGCGTGCTTAGAGGGGGCCCGGGGAGGGGGGCGTGCACGAGCAACGAGGGTAAGTGCCCTCACCAATGGCATGTTGGTTGCGCTGTTGAGAGGCCAAAACGTGAATGTCTCAACACCTCAGGCAAGTTGCTGTTGTGTTCCGTGGTCGAGCGGTTTGTCTTGGTTGCTCACAAAGACGGTAATGTGCCTACGACACGGGAGTCACAAGGACAGCCCGAGGTTTCTTCGCTGGAATAAAGCTCGATTCCTTCAAAATTTTAACTATATAAAACGAACTCGGGCTGTTCGATCGGAGAATCGAAGCAGTGTCCATGTCCGCAGAAGCGCGAATGGGCACAAAAACATAAGAAATACGCTGTCGCAAAATCTGCAGCCGCCGCCTTTCCCTTCTCAAGATCCAACTCGCCGCGTAGCTCCTAATTAATCCCGAACAAAATGCAACTTGCTCCATTTAGGCCTATAACTCTTGCTTAGCTTGAGGGGACTCATAACCGACATTTCTTTATCTGTCTTAGTAAGCATGCGGAAGTCTCTGGTTGCCGGCCTGTGCTTATACGGGGGTTAGGTTAAGAGCGGTGGACAGGCAGCTTGGCTTTGTGCCTCACCGATGACATGCCCGTTGTTCTGGTACTATATCTGACTGTGGACATCTCACGGCCCGATGCCACTTGACACGTGTCCTGCGTGATCGCATCTTGGGGAACAGCGCGAACTAACAGGGACACAAAAAGAAAGAAGTGGACAGGACTAGCGCTGACTTTCAACTCGATTTATTGGAAAAGACGTAACTACTTATACATACAGTTCGTTCGCTGTTATATACAGTTCGTTCGCTGTTATACCTGTTAGTTCGCGCTGTTCCCCAAGATGCAAGTACACCAACTCGCCCAACTCGCGACCCTGCTGCGTAATCGAACGGCTTGGCTTCGTGTGGTACACGAACAGTAAGACGCCTACGGCGCGGGAGGGTAACGTACAGCCCCATATTTGTCAGCTAAAATAAAGCTCGAGTACTATGACTATGTTTCACTCAGTGAATCGGTTTATTAGTAGGCTCAATTGCAAATTACAACGCGTTTTGTTTCGTGCACTCTGTGGCCAGCGGCCACTTTTGTTTGTCATCCTCCTTAACAGATGGGAAGGGTACTGAATTTGAAATACCAAGGCGTTGGACTGGGCTAGTTGGTACATGTTTGAATGGAATAAAAACCAGCGGTCAACACAGGACAGAGAAGAAAATGACGGGACAAACTGAAGCCTTCTATGCTGTTCTGAATTTCTTTAAAATTTTCTGTGGAATGCACCTTACTTCTGTTCTCTGCTTTATGTTTCCTGTCTGGGGAGGCAATTTAGGACTCGCACTTGAGGCTTCAAGGTAATGTTCTCTCTCTCCATCCTTACTACCTATCTTCTCTTCTTTTTCCGCCGTATGCCATTTTATGGTTCGGCTTGGTGGTATCGACGCCGGCACTCAACTCTAGCTGTTCTTCTCAAACAGGTGTTTATGCGTTTTGCGTTGAAATGTCCCCCTTGCGCCTGCCTGCATTAACTGCTGCACATGACGCCACAAAGCGCTAACAGAGATGTGTACTCGCTGTTTTAGCAGGTTTGAAAAATTAAATTCAAGAAAGGGACAAATATTATAAAAATTGTTTATCCGACCACCGCGTTCGGAGCTATATCTTCCCATCTTGCTGCGCGGAGGAGGGTGCACTGGCCTCATTAAAATTGACTAAATCGTAAACCGCGCATCCAAGGTTGCCAGTTTCTCAGAAGGAAAAGTCGTGAGAAAATTGTCAAAATTAGCCAAAAATAGTTGACACCCTATAGTGGATGTTTCAAAAGGAGCCCGAAATGACGCCACTTTTGGCAATGCGATGCTAGTAAGTACTTTTTGATTACCGCTGCGCAAAAAATGCAGAAATTTCGAAAAGTATAAAACCGCATCACAAATTTTCTTGGTTTGCTAAGGTGCAGGAAAGCGGCAGCAGTTGACTACTCTACGCAAAAAAGATAAAGCATGCAGGTTTAGGTAAAGCATTTGAAGAATATGAATGACATAAAACGGACGTTCGCTGCACACCATGTTTCACCATCTGCGCTGCCTATCTACTTACTCTTGGCAATTATACATGGTCATACACACCTCCCACCACTCTGCATGTACCCTCAGGCTGTCGTAAACTACTGAAGTAGTACACTTTAAAACGTCGGCGTCACTTTAAGCCTTTGAGGCTCATCGTTAGACATCAGGGGTAGAAATTAAAAAGAGCCAGGCCAATCCCGAGTTGTGCCGGTAATTAGCGCCGTACGGTGGTGTGTTTGATAGCTTTCTTCCCCGATAAACACGCACCAGGAGTGCCTTTAAAACCGGCCCGGTGCACTGTGCCCCACAACAGTGCCCACCGTTACGGAACGTTGATGGAGCACAAACAGAGCGGTTATATCCAAGCGCCATGTCTTAATCTGCGACAGCAAGTCATAATAACGTTCACAAGTGCCAATAAAGCGACGTAATATGACACAGCGATACTGCAAACTTAGATATTTTGAAAACCAATGATAATATTTACACACAGCCTATATCCCTCGCACATAAGAGACTAAATAGCTACTAGACCTTCGCGCTGCTTCCCATTTTAGTTTTGAGGGCTATAACGCATCAACCTGCTATTATACACGCTCCCTGCTTCCGCTATACTGCAAAAAATGTAGGTTTTCAAATCGAGGTGATCTAGTGATTATTCGTGAAAATTCAGTCGAACAAAACGAATGCAAACTTGAAGTGGCTGGTCATGCATGAAGCCTTCTGTGCTGTACACAAATTAATTACATGGCATTTTATGTTCTAGCCCTGATTTGCAATCTCTGGCCGTTATCGCAAGTTTTGAGCCAGTCGCATCGTTGTCCGATAAATTAGCGAGCAACACATCCTTGTCAGCCGCAATGTAAAACCAATTATGACATGCCATAGGCGTGCCGATGCGCTGTCGCTGTAGCAGAGGGCGGAGGAGGCCGCTTCCTAGGCGCCGTTCGGGATGTGTCTCAGGGACCGCCCCCCAGCCTTCCCTCGACTATCGGTGCGCGACGGCGCAACAAAAATTACCCCGCGACGGTGCGCCTCCGTTTATAGAGGATAGATGGTGCACGGCCGCTCGATGGAAACTTTGTTTCAATCGAGCAGCCGTGGATGGTGCGTACCGGCGCGATTTCTTGAGGATGAAAATGCGCACTGATCCTCCCTGGTGCGCACATGTGCGGTTTATCGAGGATGCAATGAGTGACAGAAGCGTTGGGACCTGTTCTAGGTCACGAGAGATCGCCGTCACCTGCATAAACGTTTGTTCTGTTCCGTTTGTTCACTCTGTCTCGACGAGTTAAATGCACTGAAACGTCACATAATTGCCCGTAAATATATAAAATCAACGAATCTCAAAGGAGCTAGAAAGTAGCCGGTGGCCGCAGTGCACGTTCTGTCACCACGAGCCCCGAAACGTGGCCAGTCTGGTGACAAATCGCAGATGGCCAGTTGCACAGACCTGCCTTACAGAAGAGAACTAAAACCGGCTTTCACAAGTCCCCCGTAAAAAACTACGCCACCGAATAACAGAAAACGCGCGATCTGGCTGTGGATTGGCGAGGGTATCGAGGCAAACGCGCCAAAACTCAGCTATTTATACTAGGATCACGGGAAGACGCCCGACATTATACGCTTCCGAAACACCGGTTTTTAGGCCATACCATCGGCATTCAAATCTTGTTACCAGGTCTGGGAGCTCGCTTCGAACGACAGATGTGCATCAGTAGCGACTATTGTTAAAGGTAACTTACCGGCCATACGTGACGACAGTGGCGTACGGTTGTAGACCCCGTCTTCGTAGAAATCACAGCGAGTAAAAAAGGATTCAGGAGAGTTCACCTGTCCTGAACCTGTACAGCCCTCCAAGGAAACAACAGAGATTCAGGATTCTTTTCCGCAAATCATCGGACATTGCCAACCATAAAACACTAGTGATTGGGGGAAAGGGAGGTGGCGGGTGTATTTCAGCGCACCTTGCTATAAGTAAGGGTATAAAAAATAAAAAAACAAGGGGCGGGATCTGCCTGGACGTCCAGTAGGAGGGCCTGACCCTGATCAACGACCCGGTGTACCCCACTACGACGGGCCACGGAGTGACCGTGGTTATCGCACCGGACCTAACTGTCACATTGAACTCTAGACACGGCACAAAATAGGTAGCATTGTAAAATAATCTAGGAAGTTACAATACATGGTCGCCACACAGCACGAAGCAGGACCTGACGAGCTAAGGCAGGCACGCGGATCAAAATCGCAGAGTGTGGCACGTTTAGTAAGTTCAGAAAAGGTCAAATGGACTCTCACGAGGAGAGAGTGGAAACCCACAGAATCTACAATATTGAATTGTGGTTCTCAACGGCTGCACACATGTGTCAAGAAAGCCAAAAGGCTATCCCGGATGAAGTTGAATTTGAACAGGTGGAAGCCATACTTCCCACACCTGTGCAGAACAGCTGCGCTATGAAAAAGTCAACCCTGCGCGGTGCAAACGAATCGCAATTCTCAACAAGAAAATCAAATAACGCCACTCAGCTGTCGCGCCAATACTGACACAGCACCTGCGACGGCATGGAACGACTCATAGGCCTTTAAAAAAACATGGAATATCGGTAGATATCTCATAGACCCAACTGCAGAAAAACTGAACAAAACGTAAGCAAAATACTGTACACCTTCAAAGACGCAGACGATGCCCTAATAATTTGCGGGGCCTATACATAGGGACAATATAGAACAACAATTAAACCCGGAGCACGATCTGCAAACCTAGGCCTAGACCGCCCATTTACGATGGCGGATGTGCGGGGGTCCATGCAGGATCTGCGTATCAGATCGCCTAGGAACGGCACGGTGTTAAAAACAAAACACTCAGAAACCCAAAACGAGGATTCTACTGGGGTGGCTCTCCCCAAATACATAACTATGTTGGAGGGCAAGCACGTGTCTCCTAATAATGGAAGACCGCCAACGTCGTTATTATTTCTAAGCCCCCAAAAAGCTGTAGCTAGAGAGCTTACTATCCATCTCGCTTACGTAGTGTCTGGAAAAGCTAATAGAGTACGTAGTCTTCCTGATCAGGCTAGACAGGTAAATGGATGAGAATAGATTGTTTCCTCGCACCACTTTAGCATTTCGAATAAAGCTATCAAATTAAGGCGTGATGCTGAGGCCTAAACACCAGACTATCGGCAGATACGGTTGCTCTCGTGAATACACGAGGGAAATGCTGGGGTTGTATATGACTAAGGCCTTCGACAACGTGAGGCGTGATATTTGAGACCACAAAACAACTCAAACCTCCCGAACGTAAGAGTACATGAAAGATTTTCTAACAGATTGGACTGCCAAAAAGAAACGATCGGTGGCATCTAATAAAGAAAAGTGGAGTAGTGGAGCAGCGACAGACCGTAAAGTTCGGTCCTTTCACGCTGCTTTTATAATGTCGACGTGCTAAGCGTTCAGTATTTGTAAGGAAGCATGGATGGACTTACAGCGCAGTACATATTCGGACGATGTCACCTTTTGGACAGCGGGGAACAGCGACGTACAGATACGAGACATCCTGCACTTAGCGATAGAAGCAGTAAAGGCAGACGTTAAGTGGAAAGGCATACGTTAAGTGGAGCCCGTACTCTAACAACAGGCCTGGATTGGCTGCAAATCGGGAGCTACAGCTTCAACTATCCAACTTTGAGCCGGAAGGGGCCACTCACCCCTACAGCAAGCAGCACAAAGGTTCTTGACTTCGTAATCCAGGATAACGGCTATGGCATTGAAACCATCCGAATGATTGATTGATTTAGGTTTAAAGTACCGACGCTACACAGGCGATGAGGGGCGGCGTATTGAAGGGTCCCGAATTAATTTTGACCGCCTGGGGATCTTTAACGTGCGCCGAAATATTGAACACACGGGCGTTTTTGCTTTTCGCCGCCACCTCGAAAGCACCAGTGCAGTAAACAAGAGCCTCCGTCAAAGCACCTGACCCGCCTCTTGGAACTCAAACTGGCCCCACATGTGAACGAAGGAAAACTTATCAGAGTAGTTCGGGCATTTGTCGTGGGCCGTGTAGTCTACGTCACCCCGTTGTTGAATCTCGGGGAGGGCAAAAGGGGGCAAAATAGATACCATTATCAGAAAGGCCGTCACACACGCACTAGGTGTGCCCTTTATCACATACTATGAGCGATTTGAGGCCCTGAAGCTGCACAATACCCTGGACAAGCAAATCAAAGCTCAGAGGTTTACACATCTAAAAAGCGCTCCAAGAGCCCGACTGGGTGGTACATTTTTTTATTCCTGAACAGCAACCATGAATCTCCATCTCAAGATGGATTGGACATCCCAACGTAGAGCAGGGTGAACGTCCGATTCCCCCGACTACCTAGGAACACGCACCCCGTATACAACACGGAGAGCCGACGCGACAGAGGAGATGTACTGCACAACATATTCCAGACGTCTAAGCAGGCAGTTTATTGTGGGGATCACAACGCTATTTCCGTACCAATAGTAAATGGAGAAAGCGGTTCAATTTCTCACAGCAAGGTCTTCCCGATATCACCGGACGTTAAGAAAGAGGTGACCATTGGAATGGGAAAGACGGCGTCCTGCAAATAGAAATTCATTGTGAGCGACACAAAGTCAGCCACCCAATGTTTCGCGATGGCTTGCACGTCGTCCGCAGCTCCCAAAATTCTGCTGGCTGCTGTTCGAGCTGATCGAGTCAAAGGCGTCCAAATCGTCTGAGCGACGGCACACCGCGAGAGCGCGCACCGCCCGGCTCAAGGTCTAACCTGCCTCGCGGACGCCAACTTTTTCACCGTTGATGCACCCTCGCTTCGCCGGTGGGAGTGCGACAGGCTAGAGCCCTATCGGGAAATACCTGATCTGTATTGTCTCGAAAGAGCCCAATACGTGGACCACACAGCGCTTAGTTGTCACAGAATTAAATGGCGATCGGTGGATGGAGTTTGTTCCAGACCAACACATTCTCGGCCCCGGAAGCAAAGAGTGAGTGTTACCCTCCCTCCCCATTCATTTTGTCCACCGTGACCAGTGCTTATTCTTTTCTATTAAAGGTTCTCTCTTTCTCCAGGTGTGTGCACAGCCGAAGGGGTAACTCCTAAAAGCAGATAAGGCTTGAAGCACATGATTTGGTCGTGCCCCCTCAATACTAAGCAGGTCAAGCAGGAAACCTTCCCATTATTAGACATCACCACCACGGAGCGGTGTAAAACCAGGCTGCTTACTTCCGACACCGATGTTAAATTCCAATTTGCCCGAATCACTGAAGACTTTGCCCTGGTATAAGGACTTTTGGCTGCTGCCTATTGGAGGGACGATCGAAGAGGATCTCCAATCTATTCCTTAATCAAAGCCCCCGGAATCGTTAAGAAGTCGGGCAGGCCCGCAGCCGAACTAATTTTTTCACTCTTAAGAACAGATTTTGTGCATACGCAGACCATGCGCACGTTTATGCGGATGGTTCGTAACGGCTTACTCATTCGCCATTGACATGTGCAGTCGCCCGGCCCGGTGCACGATCAAGAAAAGCCTGCGTCACAAGATATTTTCCAGAGCTACCGTGATTGCAGCTGTAAGATCTGTCTTTCATTTCCTTGGATAACATCTTGCCCGATGGCTATCTTTCTGGACTCGAGGAGTGCCTTGGAAGTTCTTCGTAGTCGGACCAACCACCGCAGTCAGCTTGCGTGTGAAATTAAAGAAATCCACATGGCGGCATTCTGCCAAGCCCAAGACATCGTGTTTTAATCAGTGCCTAGTAATTGTAGACCAAAAATGCGTAGGACAAAAAATGCGTAGAATTGAAGCACCAGTCTACGCAACACGACACAGCTTTATTTCTCTCAAGAAAAAAAGTAATTTTTTCATCTCTCCCACTGGGTGGTTTGAGCAAATTTCAATGTGGCACGGCCGTCACAGCAGATATGCACCTCTGAATGCCGTCGACCCTCTCTCTAATTGCCGTTTTCCACATAGCAGAAAAAAAAGGCTGAAGGAATGCTGCATCACCTGCACCGCGAAATGGCTTACTCCCAAACTCTCCAAGTAAATTGTTTTTTTTTATTAGGTGCGGAGTACCTTACGACCGCACAATGTCCGTCCGCGTCTGTGCGCATACCATTTACAATAGCAAAAAGTGACACAGGTACCGGCAGGATTCTAGCCTGTGTCTGGTAGACCAGACAGAGTTAGTGTCAGTCGTCTCACCCACTGGGCTACGACCGTGAGTCAGTACCCGAGAGTCAAACGGGTGACTCCCTCGCCTGTAACGGTGCGGGGTACCTTAGGACCTACCAATGTCCGCCCGCGTCCACCCATGCGCACACCACCATCAAGCGAAAATCAAGCGAAATTCAATTTGAGCCATGAGTTGCAGTTTCATTTATAAAATAATCAAGGTGCAACTCACGGCTCAATTTGAATGGCGGTCGGGGCGAAAATCGGATGTCACTCGGGGCGCAACTTGGATGTCATATCGAGGCACCCTACTCCGCACCCTTGCCATCATCTACGGAGTGGAGATGCTGCCATTTTTTTCATCTATTTTTCTTATTTCTTAATTTTTCACAATTATGTTCGACCAATATATCGCAATTTTCGCTATAATCACGATTAAATGTGTTACTTTCGCCAGCTACCCTTTTTTGTGGAAAGCAGAGCGTCACATGGTATGCTCATTTTCGGAATTTGTTTTCGTATTTCGAACATTTTTTGCTCGGATTTGTTGGTTACAATTCTCTTTTTGGAGATGTTTGGGATGCTGATTTTTGATTTTGCCAGAATATTTTATTGCATGGTAACTTTTTCTTTTTCTTTATTTTTGAACATTACGTTCAACCACTTGTCATCATGCACGCTATTATTAGGAATAAATGTGTTAATTCTACAATTCTGCTTTTTTTGTGCGGATTTGGGGCGTTACGCAGTCATTCCTGTGGAATACACGGCAGAAAATGCAAGAATGCTCCGCATTACTATGGCGGAAGGATTCATCCCTGCGCCCAATGTGCGGCGTGCGTGGGACTACTCAGAACGTTTTGTGCTGCTGCCCGTGATTTGCTGCAGTGCGCGAAACAGCAGCTTGTTCAATGGCCCGTTTACGACGCGTAGGAATAATTGAATTGTGTCACGTTATTGGATCCCTGGCTGGCAATGATGATTCCTTTTTCGAAGCGGAAATTTTGCTGCATTTTCTGGCGGAATTCAATTATTCCTAAACCGTGCTCCTTTGTGTTGTCACATACATTGCGTTTTTATTTTCTTTTTGTTGGCTTGGCGTTCTCGCTTCCTCGGCATTGATGACATTACTTTTTAACCAACATTTGCTTAAGGTTTCGCTGTATTTTATTGGCCACCGTTTTCTTATATTTTATGGCTGTTTCTTTCTTATTGCGGTCTTGGCAATGTCCCAGATTCACTCGTTTTCATTGAAATCATTACCCCTGGTGAAGCATGCAATGCCGCTAAGAGGGCTGCCCCAGCAGTTACCATGAACTTGCTCTCTCTCTTTGAATCCCCTTTTACATTAACCCCATCCAAGGCTCACCATTTAGTCGTTCTCTGTGCCATATTACCAGCACCTCGAATCAAACCAGAATACTTTATTCATCACCTCTCTTTCGGTCTCTGTGCCCTAAACTGCGACGCATACACAAGCGCGTAAGCCGTAATGGATTTGGGCTCTCGTATCGCAATTCTCAGTAACCAGGGGATGCCGATGTCATTCCTTGTTCGCTTCCTAGTAATTGTCATCGTCTTCCACACCCCTATTTCGGGTTGCGCCCTAATGCAAACTTTCGAGGAAAAGAGGAAGTTGTTTGGATATTGCTTCTCAACTTTAACATCCTCTTTGTCGTGTATGAACGGGAAACTGTATCAACACACGTGAAAACCGCCGCTTAACTACACTCAAAGGCAATCCCATGGTTCCGCTTAAGCCCTGTCGAAAACCAGGAAGCAAGCGAGGGTAAGAGGACGCCGCTTTATTGACGACGTTAGAGCGGCTAGCGTTATTCGCCTGATAAAGAAGATGACTCGAGCCTGTCTGCTCGTGCGGTGGCTGCTCGTCGTCGCTTCGGTGTCGTTGTCTTCTAACCAACCAGATCACATTTTGTAACAGGCTCCGGGCCTGCGCCATAATATGGATCTGGTTGGCTTCAGATGGCTAGTATCGTGAACATGAGAACAGCTTGGGGATTGATTGTTGTGCCCAAGATCGAGAAGAACTGGAGACTTCCTCGGTATCGTGTGCGCAGGGCGCAAGGCGTGAAGGTATCTGTTCTGCCGCCCTAATTTCCATGGTCTCTCCAGAAGGTGCTGTTCGTACTTCGAACGTTCACAAAGTGTCTCTGCTGGTGCTGAAGTCGAGAATAAATATTCGGCGGTTTCTCTCGTGTCGGCTTCCGCTTCAGTTTTGGCGAGGACTTTCAAGACCAGTGGACTTTCTTCGGAAGATTCTTCGACTGTAGCTTGTGGTCGGTCCGCCTCCAAAGAGGCCTTTTCCTGATAAAACACTGGTCCTTGAGTTGATACGTACAAGCTTGACACTGCTTCTGATCCTATAACTGGTGAGGTAAGTTTCGCGTCTCCAGGCACTGTCCACCCAAAAACCTTCATCGGGGGCGTCTCTGATATAGCCGTCGATGTGGACAGAGTCGGCAGTTTTTCTAATGTCGGTCCTTTCCATTTGGGATCGCACAAGGACGTGATGTGGAAGAAGATAATTAAGAGACCGGTGCAGACACTTCATTCCCTAGAAATGGGACCTCCATCTTCTGGTGGGGGGAGGATGTAGAAAAAGAGGTAGAGGAATAAAGAGAAGAAGAAGAAACTGCTCGGAACGGTGGCCTCCTGCCTCTCTGGGGATCGCGCACGTGCCGCCGAGCACTGAAGACGTGTTCTTCTTCGCTCCGTGATTTCGGCGACTCGAACTACGGTTTTCGTACCCGTGTCTAGTGTTTCGCGCCACTATGCGGCAGTTCCTTTAGGAACTAGCCCAGATAGACTGCGCGAAGATGTCTACGGGCGGCAGCCTGCCCCCGCCTTCGACCAGCGCATCGACCGCGCGGGAGCACATGTTACGTCGTCGCTCGAACAGTTTCGGGTGCTCCCGCAGCATCGCGAGGCTCATGGCCTCCTACAAGGACATTCTTCAGCAGCAGCAGCGTGCCCAGCAGCTAGTGGGGATGCTTCAAGGCAAGCCTGCATCTGTGCTCGTCGCGCACCACGCCGAGCCGACCCAGGTTACGGCCGATGTTTGCGCTGCCACACCACCCCCCATGTGTGTCGGTGCTGTGAACTATTCGCAAGAAAACCCCGCCGCAACCATGGAGGAGCCAATGGACGAGACGGCGCTCCTCAAGCGCCCGCGGGACGTCTCGGATGGCTCGGATGATGAGCGCGGGGCCAACGACGCCATGCCGAAGGAGAATGGCCGAGTGGCGGCCATTGCTCGCTCCTACAAGCGCCGGGGCCGGCTCGGGGAAGCCGTCGATGCGTCACGAGCCCATGTGACCACCGCGGCCATCCTTGCCCCTCTCCCGTCAGATGACATGGATTGCCCGGATGAGCTTCCACCGGCTTCCGCCCCCCCTCCCAGTGGCGCCACGAGCCACCGTGCATCGGCGTTCGCCTCAAGCACCACCGCCGCTGCCTTCCCTGCTGATCCGGCTGACGCGCAAGATGGCGGCACCCAGGACAACAAACAGCCGAGTGGGCCCTTCCCCATGGAGACCGCGACCTGCGGCGGCTCTTCAGGCGAATCCTCGGCATCGGAACTTTACCCCGGACATCGTGAATGCCAGTGGACCATCCAGCAGAGCAAGGCAGTACGACGGAAGGCCAGGAAATTGGTCGCTCGGCGCCCGATTGCGCAGCCGGCCGCCGGCACCTGCCTGTTCCGTCCCACAGACCGAGCCGCCTCCTTCCTCACGGCATCGAGGGAGGTCATCGCCCGTGAGCTCGCCGCCACCCCCGGGGTGTCCCAGGTTAGAGTGAACACCCGGCTGAACGTGGTCGCGGTTGACGCTGAGACGGACGAGTGTTTGGCTGCCCTCCTGGCCACTCAGAGTGTGGCTGGGATTGCTGTCCGAGCCGGCCGCCCCGCCAGCCGAGGCACGAGCCGCGGTCTCGTTTTTGGTGTCGACCGTCAACTCACCGTCGAGGAGATCCAGGCCAACATCGACTGTGAGGTGGCGGTGAGGGGTGTGGCACGGAAGGCTGATGGGGCTGTACTGATCACGTTTGCGGCCCCTTGCCCTCCCCCGTTTGTGGCTGTGTACAAGCTGCTGCTGCCTGTGCGTGGTTGTCGGCCGCGGCCCACGCAATGTGCGCGCTGTGGTCGACTGGACCATGTGACAGCCTGCTGCAAGGACAAACAGAGGTGTGCTCGCTGCGGTGGGGGCCACACCGCGCAGCAGTGCCCTGCCTCTACCCCACGCTGCACCAATTGCAGTGGCCCGCACCCCGTCACCGACCCCCGCTGCCCCCGCTGGCAGCACGAACGCAAGGTTCTCACAGCCATGGCATGCGCACCACAGCCAGTACCCCGAGCGGAGGCCGCAGCGTCAGTCCGCACTGAACAGCCACCAAGCTACGCGGAGATGGCCAGGCGACGTTCTAGCCAGCAGCAGGCCAGCCGTCAGCTGCAGCAGCGTCCTGCCACCCAGGGACGCCAGCCGCAGCAGCATCCTCCAGCTACCCAGGGACGCCAACAGCAGCCACGCAAGCCAGCCGAGCGCCCACCTGCCCAGCCGTCCGCACAAATAGGGGTGGAGCAGTTGCCTGCAGCTTCAACCGCAACCGGTCAGGACCAGTTGGTGCCCATCCTTCTTGCCCTGGTGCACAGCCTGGTGGGTCACCTGCCTACTGAGGACCCCGCACGCCTGGCGGCCACTGCTGCCCTGGCACACCTGCGCCCCCCCGCCCCCTATCATGGCTAACAGGCCCTGTAGGACCGGCCAGCGGCCACGCATCTTGCAGTGGAACTGCAACCACTTGGGGCCTCGCCACGCGGAATTGGCTGAGCAGCTGCTGCGGGAGCACTTCGATGTACTGGCGCTGCAGGAGACCAACGTCTGTGGCAGCTCCCTGCGGCTTCCGGGGTACGTGTGCCACGCCAGCGCAACCAGCTGCAGCCTGCGCTCTTGCACCAGCCATCCGTGCCAAGACGCCAGCCACCCACCAGGCAAGTCCCAGGCAGCTGTCTACGTTAGGGCTGTGCTCAACAGTGCTCCAGTGAACCTGGACTCGATCGTGGATGGCCCCATGGAATGTGCCGCTGTCACAGTGCGCATGGGGTCCACGGACACCACTGTGGCCAGCGTCTACGTCCGTCCAACGCGGCCCTGGGATGCCACAGCAGTGGGACGGCTGCGGGCCCACCTGGGCCCGGACGTTGTCGTGTGCGGAGATTTTAACGCGCACAACTCAGCCTGGGGCAGCCCCCGCACCACCCGCAGGGGACGAGAGTTACTCGATGCTACCACAGCCTGCGGACTGCTCGTGGCCAACACAGGCAGCCCCACCTTCACCCGCCCTGGTCCCTTGGGCACGGTCCAGCTGTCTCACATTGACGTCACACTGGTGTTCCAGCGGTGTGCCTACACCTGGGAAACCGCCACCAGCACCTGGGGATCTGACCACTACCCCATCCTGGTCACCCCCAGGGGCGATCGCAGGCGGGCAGACACCAGGGTCTACGCCGTTACCAACTGGACTGCCTACCGCAAGGAGATGGCAGAGCGTCTGGAGGACCCAGAGCCCGATTTCCTGGCAGCTGTCGTGCAGAGCGCCAACAAGGCGACATTGCGGGGGGAGGTACCCCTCTACACGGCACTACCGGACCTGGAGCTCCTGAGACTCCGGGCCAGGCGCAACCAGCTGCAACGGCGGGCCATCCGGAGCAGGCGTCCGGAAGACTGGACGGCGTACCGACGGGTGGATGCACAGTGCAGGAGGAGAGCCAAGCAGCGGCGGAGGCAGAGCTGGGAGTCGCTCTGCTCCTCCATGGACTCACGTAGAGATCCGGCCAAAGCTTGGAGAGTCTTCCGGGCCCTTCTCCAGCCTTCCGTCACCAACCGGCACCCCCTGCTGGCCTCCGCCATTTCCTTGCGCATCACTGAGGAGGCCTTGGCAGAGCGGCTAGCCGACCAGTTCACCCCGGCTCTACCCGCCGCTGAAGTCCAGGTGCACGTGTTTCCGGTGGCTCCCCAGGACCCGCAAGTGGTGGCCATTTGCAGTGGTGACATCACACTCTGGGAGCTGCGGGCCGCCCTGGATCGATGCCCCAAGCGGCGAAGCGCCCCTGGTATTGACGGGGTGATATACCAAATGCTTCGGAACCTGGACATCACCCAGCTGCAGCCGCTGCTACAGCTCTTCAACCAGGTGTGGAGGGAGGGCAGCCTTCCACCTACTTGGCGGGTGGCCCTAGTCAGGCCGATGCTGAAGGTTGGTAGGCCGCCCACCGAGCCTGCATCGTACCGGCCGGTCTCCCTGACGTCCGCGGCGGGAAAGCTGATGGAGAACACGATCCTGTCCCGCCTCCAGTGGATTGCTGATCGTCGGGGCGTCTTCAAGGAGCAGCAAAGCGGCTTCAGGCGCCACCGCTGCACGGCTGACTCCCTGGGAGATGTGGTGTCTATGCTGGAGCAGGCCCGCCACGACAAGGAGGTGGCCTTCTTGCTCCTGCTGGACATGAAGTCGGCCTTCGACTCCGTCCCTCACACGGCCATCCTGGACGCCCTGGACAGCATGGGCGTTTCGGGGCACCTCCGAAGATACGTGAGGGCGTTCCTGACTAACCGGACCCTACGAGTCAGGGTGGGCCGAGCAACGAGCAGCCCAAGAGATGTCAACTCGGGGGTTCCCCAGGGGAGTGTGCTCAGCCCATTCCTTTTCAACCTCGTCCTGGCTCCACTCCCGGACTGCATCCCAGCTGGGCTTGCATTTCCAGTGGGGATGGCAGTCTATGCTGACGACATCGCCATCTGGGCGCACGGACCAACGAGGCTACTCTCCAAGGTGAAGGCGTGTCTCCAGGGGGTGCTGTGGGCAGTCGCCGCCTTCCTCACAAGCCGTGGCCTGCAGCTGTCCGAGACGAAAACGCAGGCCATGATCTTCCACTCGAGGGGCTACAGAGCACGCAAGACGACACCACCGCTCACCTTGAACGGTCAGACTCTTCCGTGGTGCACTAGCGCCAAGTATCTGGGGCTCCTGGTCGACTGCCAGTTGTCCTGGCTACCTGCGGTGAAGGCGCTTCGGAAACGCACAACGAGGGTCCACCAGGGCGTGCGGAGGATGCTGGCGCATGGACAGGGCTGCACACACACCGTGGCCCTGAAGGTGTTCCACGGTATGGCATCGTCCGCCGTCCTCTATGCTCTGCCTTTAGTGCAACTCAAGCCGCGCCGGTGGGAGGAGCTGGAGGTGGATCAGCGCCGGGCTATCCGCCTCTGCTTGGGCCTTCCGAGCACATCTCCGGTGGCGGCGACAAACACGGAGGCAGGCTTCTGGCCCATCCAGATGCGGGCCCTGCAGGTGGGTCTCCACCACATCCACCGCCTGCAGGGCACACCTGACGGCGTGGCACTCCTTGAGCGCTACCGCAGCCGGCCCAACTCTCGGATGGGCATGCTGCTCAGTACGTACGAGAGCCACATCGCGTTGCCGCCGTGGCCACGCCTGGAGCCACCACCCCCAGGCACGGGGCAGGCTCTACGCATTGTCACCACATTGCCGGGGGTCCGTAGTAAGAGGTCGACTCCACCCCAGGCTGTCCATCAAGAGGTGAATGCCCTGCTGCAGGGCGACGCTGCCGGACATCTGCAAGTGTACACGGATGGATCTGTACAACAGTCGATGGGCAGAGCCGGAGCCGCCTGCACGGCCCTAGAACTCGGCACCAGCCAGGTGTGCAGCCTGCCCTTCCCTGCCTCATCCACCCCCGCAGAGCTGGCTGGACTTCACTTGGCTGCAGATCTTCTTCTCAAGCAGGGCACCCAGGCCCGGGGGGCCATCATCCTGACTGACTCACGGTCTGCCCTCCTCCGTCTGCGTGCCGCCGACCAGCCAGCCAGCTCTAGCGGCTACGTTGAGCGGTCGCTGGCGGCCAAGCTTCATGCGGTGGAAGCGCAGGGGTGTCCACTGCGACTTCACTGGCTACCATCGCACGTGAACATCACGGGCAACGATGTTGCAGACGCCTTGGCCAAAGGTGCTGCTCGCCAGGCAGGGGTTCCAGCCTCCCGGGATGTGGTGTCATTTGACGCTGCAAGGACTATCCTGGCACGAGTGGTGGAGGCCAAGCATCCAGATGCCCGAGTAGTCAGTGGGCAGGCCCCACGGGTCTTGCCCGGACGCATTAGCAGAGACGCCCGGTCGCTCCTTCTTCGCCTGCGGCTCAATTGCTGCAACGTGGGAGTGCGCTTGCACCACCAAGGCCGCCGAGCATCCCCCACCTGCGCCGACTGCCCAGAGCCCAAGACGCTAGAGCACTTGCTGTGCTCTTGCCCGCAGCACGACACCGCAAGGACACAACTCCGGGCCGAACTCCAGCGACTCGGTGCCCCAAGCCACAAGCTAGAATACTTCCTGTTCCCCACGGGACCGGACGCCATCCGACGGGAGGTCTTCCAGCACCTAGTCAACTTCCTGGTTACAACAGGACTAGCACTGCGTTTGTAGCCATCGAGTCATGGACTAAACGAACGCGATATAGACTATCTCCCACTCTCCTAACGCTCTCCTCTTCCCCCTTCTCTCTTCCTATCCTTTGAAGCCCCAATCCCCTTCCCTGGACTGGGTCGTACGAGGGTGAACTCCCCGTTGAGTTCAACAGTATCCCCAGGCCTTTTCTCTTCCCTCCTTTGTTAATAAATCACCACCACCTGCCTCTCTGCTTCTCTTCGCCCGCCCCTTTCTTAACATTTGCAATTCCGACATGAGAGTCTTCTTGCCTTCTTGCAATTCTTGGCACGGTGGAAGGGCCTGGCGCAGTGAAAGCAGCAACCTTGTTTTCGCAATTTCGCTTTCTTTTCTTCTAATGTGATTGGAGCGCGGCAGTCTTCTGTGAAGTGGTCTTTCGATTCACAGAGAAGACATCCATGGCGGGTTATTGTTAGCATTAGTGCGGAAGAAGAACCTTGAATGTTTTCCTTGACTTGATTCCGGTGTGGCTTTGTTCTGGTAGGCATGTGAGATGCAGTCATTACGGAAGTAATCTCCCGACTTTGCACTTCCAGGTTCAAAAGTTCAAGTAACGTCGATACTTCACCAGCTTGCTCTCTTCCCTGTACTTGTGGCGTTGTTAACGTTAACTGGTTGAACCTGAGCACGAGCTCATAGGGCAACTTCTGCAATAGCGCAGTCTTCAACATAATGCCGTACGACTCAATGGGTACTCCGAGGTTCTTAAGTGATCTAACATGAGTGTGTACACGTTCATGGAGCGTCTGAAGGTCGTTCAAGTCTTCGCAGGATGTCACTTTCGGGAGGTTTAGCAGTTTGCTTATGTGGTCGTTAATTATCAGGGTTTTGTCTCCAAAACGTTGCTGCAGCAGTTCGATGGATAAGGAGTAGCTGTCGTTAGTTGTAGGTAATCCGCTGATTACGCCCTGTGCTTTCCCCTTCAGATAACTGCGCAGGTACTTGAATTTGTCAACGTCTGTTAGGCATAGGTTCCTGTGTATAGTTGACTCGTATTGGTCCCAAAATGCAGGCCGCCGTATGAATTCTCCGTCGAAAGGTTGGATCTCAAGTTTGGGTAATTTAACTTGAACTCGTTCTTGAGGTGACGTTGCGGCCTGTACCACACCTCTAGTCGTTAAAGTGCATGCGGCTGGAAGATGTCTTTCAGCGCGGAAGGTCATACGTGCGATGGAATCCCGGTAATCTTTTACAGCTCTCAGTTCATCATCTAGTTCTTCATCGGGGACCATGTACTCTATCTCTTTGTCTTTTTCGGTTAAGGCAGCCTCCTTCCGCTTAAGCCTATTAGGCTGTTCAGCCAGCTCACCGATCGGTAGCGGGGTCACCTCCATCATGGCCTTCATCTCGCTGATGATCCTTGTAGTCGAGGCGCGGACCAGACCGCGTTTCCTTTTCAGACGGTCCATGATGGGGCTCGGTAGGCAGAGATGCCGTTCTGGTGGGAGGTGATGCGATGCGTCGTTCTTGGCCGGTGCGTCCTCTTCAGTTGGCTTGCTTCATCGGTAGGGTCTTCAACAGTGTGATCCTTCAATCCTGGTCACGGCACCAAATTGTTGAAAACCAGGAAGCAAGCGAGGGTAAGAGGACGCCCCTTTATTGACGACGTTAGAGCGGCTAGCGTTATTCGCCTGATAAAGAAGATGACTCGAGCCTGTCTACTCGTGCGGTGGCTGCTCGTCGTCGCTTCGGTGTCGTTGTCTTCTAACCAACCAGATCACATTTTGTAACAAGCCCTATGCAGTGGATTGACCAATCCATGCAGGCAACACAAGTAATTCTGTGAATGGCAGCCATGATCATACAATTTCACTCAAAAATACAATCTACGCTGCTGCAAGACCCCATTAGAGCATTTTTTAGCGAAATTAAATGATGTTCGCTGTCATTCATGAAATTCGGTCATTGCCAGAGCGCAGATTACGTTTTTTGATCAAATTGTATTATGGCTGCTGTCATTCACATAATTCGCTTTGTTGCGACAGCGCAGATCGTATTTTTGAGTCAAATGGCGTCACCTTCGCTGCCCCTCGCTATAATCGCGTTGTTGTAAGCATGCGTTTGTCCATAAATCTCATTGAGGGGAACCTGAACCACGGGATCGCCTTAGAGTGTAACTGCTCATTGGTTGTGCACGGCCAAAATAGAGAAGAGATGTAAGCGAATTACCTCGTTGGTTAATTTTAGAAGTGTATGGGCCATTGACAATACGCGCATACCATGAATATGTAAATGGAAACCCACCATTCTTATGGAATACGCGGGAAAATTACCCATACGTTGAAATTCAGAAAGGGCCGAAACCGCGTGACTGACTGCCTATGATTACCCGCCGCTGTGGCTCAGTGGCTAAAACGTTCTGCTGTTGAGCCCAAGGACGCGGGTTAGATTCCCAGCCGCAGCGACCGGTTTTCTCATGACGGCTAAAAGTAGAAATGCCAGTTTGTTGGATATTTCGGCGCCGTTAAAGATCCCTAGGTGGTCAAAATTAATCCGGAGCCTTTCACTACGGCACGAATCATCGTTTGTGCAGCGTCGGCGCGTGAAACCCCATAATTATTCAGTCAGTCGACTACCTATTGTTAATCGCACGGCTAAGCCATCATGTCGCATGTTCGGGCGAGCAAGTCGTAAAGCAGCAGAACGGACAATTGCGCAAGTTCGTAACTGTTGGTTTGTAAATCTTGATGGTGGAAGCGCTCACACAACAGGGACGAAAGCCGTGTCGCCTTGTTTTTCTAATTTCGTTCCTGTTGTGTGAGCGCTTTCACCATCAAGTCTTAAATAATTCCGTAGGTATCCTCGAAAATTCCCACAGAAATACAAGTGCACACAAACTACCTTTTCGCGAAAAAAAGCGCATTTTGCTTTGTGTAAGTCCATAGGGCAGCGCCAACACACCACACCAACAAAAACGAAAAGTAAAAGTACAAAAACAAATCGAAATCCGTTCTGGAAGGGATTAGGTTTCGCGCAGGTGTGGTAATATCACCTGCATGGCACGCCGCCCGAGTTAGCGTATCCGCGGTGCCATCCAGTGCTTCCAGATCTGATCGAAATTCTAACTGATTCTTGCAGATAGCAAGCACAGCTGTTTTCCAAGAAGAGGTAACGGAAAAAAGATGATCACGTGTTAGGGAAAATAGAACACGTCGTGTTAATATAAACGACTTCATGATTGCTTGACGTGCCGTAAAAGCGGTTGATATGGGTTCTCGCGGCAACCTCGGTAGAGAAGAAAAAAACTAGCCACGTATCTGCTCACTCCGCCGCAAATGTTGCCAAAAAACGGTGGTCCTGGGCCGTCCCGGTTTGGAAAAACCTTCTGCTCTTGCCCGTCAACCTGTGCTCCGCGGTTCTTCTGCCTCCAACAGTGTTTGCAATGGAAGATGGCTGCATTCAATTTCAGTGTGTGTTGCAGCATGGAATAAGCGTTTGTTCCTTGCATTTGTTTTTTTTGTTTGTCTGTTTTTGCCGTCCCATCATTTTTCCTTGTGCACCAGAGTGACGCACGCAGGTTTAATTTCGGTCGGGGATTAGAACTCAATTAGCTCTTCCAGGCCGCATCATGTTGCTTTCGTGAATACCTGTAGTAGAGCGCGGAGGGACGCTACACATCCCTAAGCTCACATGATGAGCCTTCACATGAAAGCTATTTAAGGTCGTCACGGTTGCTGCAATGCAACCGTTGCCTCTATGCAGCTGCGCGCTGGCATCCGTGGAATTTTGCCAGCGCCAGCTCATGGCCATTTAACCCGTGAACAGAAGTTCCAGTCATTCCTAATCGTAGACTGCTGCGGTACTGGCTACGGAAATTGTGCTGACGTTCATCGCGGCCTTTTGTCTTGTACGGTGGTGTGAATTATGATAGCTAAGTGCAGTGCCATTGAGTGACACAGGGCTGAGCGCGTAACTATTAAGTCCTGAATCAGCCGTTATTCAACATTGACACAAAAAAAGAAGCCGCCTAAACAACCTGCCACAGGAGCAAGAACACGGACGCTGCGAATGGAAATACATATACAGAGGTAAGAAAACGTAGTCCTGTTTGCAATGTTGCAACTCTTTGTAAGGTCTTGCTTGGACGCAACGCAAAGTATCATCCTCAGCAATACCTAATTTTAGGTCCACTTGTGGCCGAAGGAATTTCCGATGCAGTTCCAAATATAGCCCTGCATTGTCCCGCGCAAAAGCTGCCAATGGATTCTAAAAGGGGCCATCGGTGGTATCTATATCCAAGGAAGAATACCTAGAGATGGATGGAATGCTATAGACATTGTGGAAATATTTTATTTGAGCAGCTCAACACATCATTTGCCCTTTTAGTTTGTCTTATCTCACCCCCGACGAGCATTCCGAAAAATAAAATATGTCCCCCTCTGTCCTTTTCAGAGCCGCCTTAGCCATACCCCTTACTTACCTGTTCCCATTTGTATTTGTCGCGAATACAAAACAGATTGCATCATCCCAGTTTTTCCGACGACATAGCGCAGATCCCGCGGAAGTGAAACTGTTAATTAAAGCTATAAGGTGAGGGCTTTCCGCCCGAATACCAGTTACACGGCTTTTAGTTATAATCGCAGAAACCGGTATATGCATGCATAAATGAGTGCTACTGTGATGGAAGAGAAGACATCTGGCATTACGACCGAGTTTTAGAGGGCAGCACAACTGGAACATACAAAAATACGGAACAAAGCGCGAAGACCGGAACGGTGGCAAAGAGAAACACATGTGCTCTTTAACCATCCCTGTCTTCGCACTCTTTGTGCCGATGTTTACTTGTAACACGGGGAGAAGAAATGTGCTATTTGCACAATAGATACGTCTGCATTAGGAGCAGGCCAGTAGTGAAGGGGCTGGTGAGCAAACAACAAACGATGCCCAGCTACTACTGCCGTCTGTTTCAACGAGTGCCGCTGGAAATGTGTCAATAAGGGAACGGTCAATGAGCATATAGCTAAAGCTGAAACCAACAGGAAGAGAGCAAGAACGTCCTAGTAGACTTCGTGGTATCATTTGTTGTTTCAAAATCTATAACACCGGCCCTAGTTTACAGAAGCCTTCCGTATGGTATATCATGTGTGCGTATGAAATAAGCCAGCATACGACGTATCCTGCGGTGGTAGAGGACGTTTAGGAAATTTATTAGGTGTAATACTGATAATGACACCCTACTCACGTGTACTAAGACAACGGGAGTGTTGCGCTTTGAATTTCCGTGTTATCAAGTACCCAGAAATACTTGGTTGACTAGCCTAAATTATATCTGGTCACAAGTAATCAAGCCACGTGAACAGATTGTAGACTCTTCCTAAATTATTTGGATGATGTTTTGCAGATCTCAAACAATTATTTCTTTGTGATGGTTTGTACTCGATATATAAATTTGATCTAACAACACTTTGGAACAGGATTCATAACGAATTTCGTGGCGCTTTTTTAACAGTAGTAAACCATCCGACAACCCCATTTCCTAATTCTCGAAGTATTACGGGAGCTCAAAAACAAAACACCAAGGACGCCTAAAGAAGTTTTATAAATTTGGTATGGAAAAGTAAGGACAATAAACTGAGCGCCGAAGATCGCTTCTTCGAGTGTAGAAGTTGACGTCGCATCCAAATGAATGATAATTTGTGAGCCGGGCAGTTGCTTACACGCTAGCTGTCTTCGTAACTAATGAATGCCACTAATGTGGGTGTCTGCCAGTTTTTAATGATTACGTTGACGTTGCATCTGTATGGTAACCAGCGAAACAACCGTGAACTTTCGGCGGCAGCAGTCATCATCCCTGAGCAATCCACCTGTCCTTGTATGTTGTTAAACCTGCATTCTCAGTTACACGTGGATGCCTAACCACGTGCAGAACAACGTCAAACACAAAATACTTGCGGTACGAAGAACAGATCGCTCAGACTCCGATGCATTCGGCGCAGTGTGGCTCCTCTACTCGAATGCTCCCACACGCGCCAGCTTTCCTCCCTCTTAAGGGCGCGGTCCCTATTACTTCAGATCGATGCTCATTGGAATGACGGTGTGCAAATCTTAGTTGGGCATTTCAAATCTACCACGCAGCTGAGGAAGCACTCCTCTATCTCCTCCCTGTCGCTTCTAACAAGCTGCTTCTTGGAGGCGGCGCAAGATAGTACAGCCTTCGTGCGATTGATAACAGCTACGTATGCACGCTTCGTTGTTGGTGCTTAGGAATTAAGGCCACTGTAAATAAATTAAAAGAGAAAATAGAAATAAAACTTGCAAGCATACAAAGTATACGATTGCTGTTAAGCCGCGGAGAGATATTCGCTTTGCACTGCAGCGTTACTAAGCACTCGACCTAACAGATATGCAGCGTCACTCAGTTCACCAAATATTTGATTTAAAGGTCGTGAGCCTTGCATTTGACGACTTCAGCAAATCAAGTACGTTTCCCTCTGGATAGAATGTATGTGTAACTGTTTTTAACACGAAGCTGATAGCGCCACTATGAAAGACGGCTACCCGGGTAGAGTAACAGTAAACTTCTTCAAAAGTTTCTCCGTCATCGCACTTTTGAATTAAGAACTCGTGGCAGTATTTAGAAACACACACAAAGAGTGTAGAAGAAACCCAACGTTCAGTAATGTAGCTCAAGTGTCTATTTTTGTCTAGCGTTCAATAGCCAGCTGCTCAGAAGGAGATTCAATAATTCGCTATACGTTTCATGCAGCTGGCATTACAACCTGGACCATAGGAGAGTTTTACAAACATTAAGGAGAAGCTTTCCAGGAACTGCAAAACGCGAAGCACATGGTTGATCTGACTACTTATAGCGCGGGAATACATGTAGGCTCATCTCCTCAATTATACCGGTACGTGGATCCTCATTAGAGCAAGCCGTAGTACTGACAATGAAGGACGCCGCCTCAAACCAAAGAGAATACTCGCTTTCCGACCAGAACAAAAGGGGGCGAAAATCAATGGCTTCCAGTACCGTCACTCTATTTGCTTCCTAAATGAAGGAATTGTAGCTTCAAAGCAGCCACCTCCAAACGTAATGTACGGCCGCGTCGTCTTGAAAAGCTACGTCATGCCACCATGTACTAGTATGGGAATGCGAGCTTCCGGTGTACAGGAACGAACCTTCGCTACCGACACCGTCCATCGTCGTGTTGTTCGAAAACAAGGAACGGCGACAAGGAACAGGAGAGTTTCCACTTAAAGGAGTAGTGCCACAAAAGTTTGAAGGCGAGATAACTTCGGAGACCGACTGATGTGAACACACACACATCATCTGCAAAATATCAGTGGCAAATACAGCCTAGAACATATTCAAAGAGAGAGAGAGAGAAGGAACTTTATTTGAGCCCAAACTGGTAGAAGGAAGGGGGTGACAGGGAGGAAGTCACCTAGCCTTCCCCGTTAGATGGCGGCCATGAGCCCGTGGGCCCTAGCGGCATCTTCCGCCAGCTGGACGAGTAGTTGTCGTACGTCGGGGTGAGAGCTGAGCAAGGCGGCCTTCCATTGCTCCTGAGTCCTGACGTGTATGGCTCTATTAGGTGAACGAGGTTTCTGTGGGCATGCCCATATGATATGTTGTAGGGTGGCTTTGTCTGCACACCACTTGAATCTGTCGGAATACGTGTCTGGGTAATAACGGTTGTAGAGAACAGGGTTGGGGAAGGTGTTCGACTGTATTCGTCTCCACGCAACCGACTGCCATCTGTTGAGGGAAGAGTGTGGTGCAGGGTACTTGAGGCGACTCAACCTGTAGTGGTGCGTAATCTCCCTGTACGTGGCCAGCCTGTCTCTGCTCCCCGTGTACGAAGGCCCGATGTCTCCGTCGAGGTCAGCCTGGTTGCCGAAATCTCGGGCTGCCTCTTGAGCCAGTTCATTCCCCGGCAGGGACGAGTGCGCTGGTGTCCATACTAGGCGAACATGCCTGCATCTGTCGCCAATAAACGTAGAAAGAATTTTCGCCGCTGGCAGGGATATTCGTCCCGCGAGGAAGTTTCTTATTGCCGTCTTGGAATCAGACACAATAATTTTGGCTTCCGTGCTGGCTATTGCGAGCGCAATAGCCGCTTCTTCCGCCACCTCAGGGTGCGTCGTCAGGATTGTGCCCGAGGTCACTGAGTTTCCTTGCTGGTCTACCACGGCTACGGCCACAGCCGGTCGGTCGTGATAATCCGCAGCATCCACATAGAGGACATGTGGGTTCTCGCACAGCTGCCGATGAAGTGCAGAAGCTCTGGCGGTTCTTCTGTCTTGATGATGATCCGGGTGCATATTTCGTGGTATGGGAGAACAATGGATGTATGATCGAGTGCTGTCATCCAGAGAGCATTTGATACCGTGTTGAGAAGCGAAGGGGATGCGCAGGGACCTTAGAATTGCGCAGCCAGTCTCGCTGCACGAGAGCCTGTGCAGCTGCGCCATCCTTTGTGCTTCTACTAGCTCTTCCAGGGTATTGTGCACCCCCATTGCTTGGAAGTGCTTCGTGGATGCCATGACGGGTATTCCTACAGCTTGCTTGTAGGCTTTCCGGATGATGAACTGGAGCTTCTCTATTTCTGCTCTTTTGAAGTTCAGAAAAGGAGCCACGTATATGATGCGACTTATAATAAAAGCATGAACCAGGCGCAGTACATTTGCCTCCTTGAGGCCGTGGTGTTTGTTAGCTATGCGGGCTATAAGTCGGCTGATTTGCCCCGCACTAGATTTCAACGTCGATACAGTAGCTGTGTTGGCTCCATTTGCTTGAACACGAAGGCCGAGTACGCGAATGCACTCGACGCGTTGAATCAGGCTGCCCTGTATATACACTTGAATGTTCGGGACGTCTTTCTTTCTTCTTCCCTGTTTGGGAGGTTGGTAGAAAAGGATCTCAGATTTTTGAGGTGAGCAAGCAAGACCTCTCGGGGTGATGTAGGCGTGGACTGCATCGGCAGCTTGCTGCAGCCTTTCCTCCAGGACCCCGTCACTGCCTCCAGTCGCCCAGATTGTAATATCGTCTGCGTAGAGGCTATGTTGGATTTTCGGGATTGCCTCTAGGAGGGGGGGCAGCTTGATCATGGCGACGTTGAAGATGAAGGGCGAAAGTACGGATCCCTGTGGTGTGCCCTGACTCCCCATTTGAATGAGCTCCGATTCAAATCCTCCCAGGGTGAGACGTGCCGTGCGATGAGACAGAAAATCCTTGATGTATGCATAGGCACGTTGCCCGACTCCAAGCTCGGCCAGATTGTATAGAATGGCATCGTGTCTGACGTTGTCAAATGCCTTGGTGAGGTCCAGTCCAAGTATAACTCTAGTGACAAGGTCCGAACCTTGAGTGTCCAAGATCTGGTGTTTTAGTTGCAGCATAACGTCTTGCGTGGAAAGCTTGGGCCTGAAACCCACCATCGTGTGAGGAAACAGGTGGTTTGTCTCCATGTGCTTGTACAACCTATTCAGCACCACGTGCTCCAGAAGCTTGCCCAGGCAAGACGTAAGAGAAATAGGCCTTAAGTTCTCCAACTTGAGTTCCTTGCCCGGTTTCGGTATCATGGAGATCTTAGCTGTTTTCCAGGCGGGCGGGATTTGCCCTCGTTCCCAGCACTAGTTCATGTACCGTGTGAGAGCGGCTATGGAAGGATCGTCCAAGTTAGTCAGCAGTTTATTCGTGACTCCATCCGGGCCAGGCGCCGATTTGGTCCGGAGGTTCGTTAGTGCAGCTCGAATTTCAGCCTCCGTTAGAGGCCTGTCGAGTTCGGAGTTTTCAGGACCAGTGTATTCTGGCAACGGCTCTGGGTGTCCCTCTTTAATATAGAGGTCCTTAATAGTTTTCAAAAGTTGCTGCTCATCACCGCCATATGTATGTAGGAGAGCGAGCAGGTTATTTCTCTGTACCGTTTTACCTCCGTTTGGGTCTAGGAGGCTTCTTAACGTATTCCACGTGCTGATTTTCCCCATTTGGCAATCCATGCGGTCGCATACAGTATGCCATTGCTGATTCGTGAGATAGCGTGTGCTTCAATTTCCCGATTCAGTCTTGCTAATCTTCTGCGAAGGGGGCGATTCAGTTTCTGCTTGTGGAGCCGCTCCTGGATGCTGGCTTTAGCCTCCCACATGTGTAGAAGTCTGGAGTCAGCCTGCCATAAGTCTGCCTCTTCGGGTATAATGTGTGTGGCCAGGTCAACATGGCTTTGTAGCTCCGACATCCACTCATCCAAGTCTTAGATCGCTGCCCCTTCTGGTTCTACATTTGCTTCTCGTAATTTCCGGAATGTGTCCCACTTGGTAATCATATGTCGTCTACCCATTGATTTAGCTGGTCCGGTCTGGATAATTGTTTCGACTATGTAATGATCACTTCCGAGGTTTCTACGCGTGTTGTTCCAGATGGCCTCCTTGATATTTTTTGTTAAAGTGAGGTCCGGGGTGGTGTCCCTTGTGACGCTGTTACCCACCCTTGTGGGGTATGTAGGGTCAGTGAGCAGGGTCAATCTTAATGACTGCGCATCTTCCCATAATATTCTTCCTTTCTTGACCTCTCTGGGGTATCCCCACGCCGGGTGTGGTGAATTAAAGTCACCAAGGACAAAAACAGGTTGACGTTTGGCTAGGTCCATAGTTTTTCTGAGGAGCTTGGAGAAGGAGTGCGTCTTACTAGGGCTGCTATACACATTAAAAAAAAGAGACTACCTCCGCCTTGTTTCCGCCCAGAAATAATTTCAGTTAAAACATTTTCTGGTTCCTCGATGTCCGTTGAATGCTCGATGACTGGGATATTTCTTCGAATGAGGGTTGTAACTCCCATACGTTTTTTCCTGTGCGCCAACGAGGGGGAGGAACTGAATGGGCTAAAGCCCGGAAGCTTCGCCTGGCCATTAGTTTCTTGAAGGGCTATAACATCAGGATTGTTAGGTGTGAGCATGGTGATGTATTGTTGCAAATTTCCTCGTTTGTTTTTGAAACCTCGGCAGTTCCATTGCCAAATTCGATATGTTTTATTGCGGTTCTGCTCCATGACGGTCGCCAGTAGACTCAGATTTCTTGGGTCCTTCCGCTACAAGATTAAGGGGACGCATGTACATTTTTGTTGTCCTTTGGGGGCCCGCGTTGGATGTAGTCTGTTGCATACGTGTGATGGTGTCTTCTATGGCGACAAATTTGGCGCTCCAGGCTTCTTGCTGCTTTGTGAAGGTGTCGGCTAAGGCCGTAACCATGCTGCCAATTTTGTTGATTTGGCCTACAAGATTATTTTCCAGATTTAAGAGGTCTTGCTGTTGGGCGGTGCCCTGAGGAATATCCACGGCTTTCCTTTTAATCGGAGGAGAGGTGTTTTCGGAGGCGCGCACGATGTTGGCAGTTGGTGGAGAGGGGGTGAGGGAAGTTACATTAGCTGCAGTTGTCTGGTTACGCTTCAGCATAGCAATTTCAGCTTTGAGCTGCCTGTTTTCCTTTAGCAATTCGAGGGTTTGTCGAATGCGAGTGATTTCCTCGCCTGCAAGGGGTGGGGTATCATTTTTCTTCGTACTTGTTTCTTTGCGTGCGGTGTTACCCTGAGAGGCTGCCGTTGCCCAACTCACCTTAGCGTCGAGGCTGCCTTCCATCTTGTTCTTCTGAGATGCCGAGCGTGAGGCGCTGCGTTGTTGTCGTGCCCTTCTTCTGGACTGGGAGCGTGAGCGTCGTCCAGCTCCCTCCATGTTGTGCGGGGGTGCAAACGGCGGGAAGGCGTCTGAGTGCTCTGTCTCTTTTTGTCCTCTGGTTTCTTCGACTCCACTGCCGCGTCGTTGACGCTGGAGGCCTTGTTGCTGTCGGAGCCATTCGCGCTGCCTCAGCACGTAAGGTGTCTTGTAGCGCTGTTTGCACTTTTTGTCCCCTGTAGGATGTCCTTTCCCACACAAGGCACATTTCACCACACACTCGTGTTCCTCCATGGGATTTGCAAGACCACATGCGCCGCAGAAGGACTTGTCTGGGTACGGGCAGACGTCCATGCGATGTCCGACTTTGCCGCACGCTGCGCACACTTCGTGTTTCTTTTTGTGCAAGAAACAGCGGTATTCTGCTCCGCGGTAGTAGACAAAGTAGGGCACTTTTGTGCCCGCAAATGCTATAATCACTGAGTTCGTCTTCCCCATTCTTCTGGCGTGCAACGCTGTGGGGTTCCTCGAGTAGATGAGGCTTCTCGCTATGTCTTCTGCCGAGTCGTAGCTTGGTACGTTATGGATGACTCCTTTCACTGAATCCTCGGGTGACGTGGTATAAGCCACAGCAGCGTACTGTGCTTCTCCTATTTTCAACTCGGAGATCTTTGCCTATTTTTCCGCTCGAGCGAGCGCCGGCGTACTCACGATTAGGATGTTTTGTTCAGGATTGGAGCGTAGGATGTCTTCAGAGGCTTGGGCCAATGTGAAGCCCGCAGACTGCAGAATGCTGTCGCGCAGCTGAGCGTCGCTCACCTGTGTGACATTCAGGCCCTCTCGAGGACGAATGACGACTTTAATGTCGTCCTTGGGTAGGCGAGGATACTTGGGGCGGTGCTGCGGAGGTTGTTTCCTTCACGTGACTGGTGTGATGATGAGCCTGGCTCCTGGACTGAGACACCTGCCAGGCGCTTGGCGTCCTGCTTGAGTTGCGCCAGGGTGCGACCGAACTTTCGCCGATGGCTGGGGAGCCATCCGCTGTCGTCTTCGTATTCTTGTGCCGAGATAGTCTCGCCTTCAACCGTGGTAATCATTCGCACTGCTGTTCCCGCAGCGTATGCGGCGCTCCCCTGGGCAGGCGCTGGGCTTTTCGCCTCGCCCGAGAGCACACTCCCGCTGGGTGACGTCATCACCGCGAGATGATGCCTCGCCGCAGCCACCACTACGCTTACCGCCGTGGGCAGCGCGGCCGGGGCTGCGTTCGGCGATTAAACGGCAGCAGATGGGTGGATCTTCATGCGGGTGGTCCCCTCAGGTGGATCTCGACCTTAGGAAGCTTGACGGATGATCAGGAACAGGTGAAACAAAGGATTGTCGGCGCTAGCGCAGGAAAATCACAGAGCTCATGCGAAGGATGACAGCGCCATTCGGCCCCCTCAACATATTCAAAATCAATTTCAAAGTGTTCGAAACGACACCGTGCATGCCAGAGGAGGACCTCGCGCCCTACATACCCTGGATGTGGAGTAAATAAACAACATCCAAACACGCCACGAGTTTGTGTTGACCGCTTCCGCACTGGCGGCGTTTCTCGCCGGCTCGCCGTGCCGATCGGAGGACGGTGTATTTGCTCTCGTCCAACAAACCATCCCATCGTTGACTGCAAAGCTGCCGGGATTTCGTTGGCTTATCGGGCAGCTGGCCGCAACCTAAGTCCTACAGCGACTGTAGGAACTCTATTTTTATTGGTTTTTATCACACTGGACGCGTAAACGCTCCGGCGACACGAAAAACGCACTGAGTGTGCCGAACGTCCGCTGCGCAGGCGGCGGCCACGGCCGCCAAGTGGCGCAGGCAGGTGAAGGGTAGTTTCAGCGATAGGTTGTAACCGAGGCTCGACATAGGACTCTAGACCCAACGAAGGCAGCGTATACAAAAAAGGAGTTGATGATGCGATTGCTAATTGGATTAAAAATCGTCATCCACACCGCTTACGAGACCAGCAACGAAACATCCGACGTAGTGTCAAGCCTAGCACATCTGTAGGCAAGCCTTCAGGCAGAACGGGGGGCTACTCAAAGCGCGTCTTCCCACCAAATGTCTGGAGCGTCGCGCGTCGTTCTCTAGCCGCGGCAGCAATTTTCACTCGCGGCACCTGCATAACGCCCGCGGTCGCATTTTAATAAACAGGTGACGAGATCAGTACATGGGGCATTCGCACAAACTGCTGCGCGCGCGCAATCGACAGTGCTAAAACGCCCCTGTGCTCGAGATTTCAAGACCCCTGCATGGTCAAAATTAGTCCGGAGTCCTTCACCACGTCGTACCTCATCGTCTGTGTAGCGTCGGTGCTTTAAACCTCATAATCAATCAATATCGCGAAGAGGACAGCACACACAAGGCGGAACGTAAACATTTTACCTTCATCTCACCCTTGGAAAGAAGTGTTCCAGGTGGTCAAAGATCTGCTTGTAATGCCAAGCCTTAACATAAGACGTTTCAAGTCGTGCTAACTGCATGGAGGGACAACGACGAGGCGTGAAGTTAAATCATGCCAAAGCTCTTCAACTTCTCTAGGCAGTGTTAAGGAGCAGGACAGTTAGTTCCAATATTATACGCTGAACTACAAATCACCAACGCGGCTACGGTACCGTTCTAAGCGACTATCTAGACAAAAGAATTGTCGCTGGTGTAAGTAATGTCCAAAATAAACACGTTTACTAAAGGCAAAGAAATTGACGTTGAAATCTGCATGTGTTGTATCGAGCAGTTTGGGTTTGGCTGAGGGGGCTTCAGATGGTTTCAACCTACTTCTGCTGGAGAAGGCGACGTCCACCCTGTGGCGGAGGGAATCCAAAACCGTGTGAACACAGTTTTACATCGAAGCAAATCTACCACCAATGCGCGGAAGTCAATGACGTCTGTACCTGCTGCCACCGAGGTTTCAAATGCCCTGTCTATGTTGCATAGCACAATCGACCTTCATGTCGGTTTTCAGGCAGGGGCGAACTGACACGGTTCATAATCTGAACGACACAGGAAGTGGAGACGCAAAGCTTTTACTCAATGGTGTTAATCTTAGTGGCACGGATAAGCGACCCTATGGAGGTTAAGGCCGCTGCCAGATAAAAGCTAGTAAAGATCCAAACAGACGCAGAGGAAAGCATAAAGCTCATACCGTAATGCTCATACCCGCACCCAAACAGTGGGAGCAGCTCGAGATGTGTTACGCGAAGCTTACGACTTACAGCGGAACCATGTTAGGACAAAGTGCAAGCCGAACCCCTCTGTTACTGGGCTAGGAGTGATAGCAAAAATATTGGGAATCCTCCTTGTTTCTGGTGCAAAACCAGCCCTACTGGTGCGGAACAGGATTTACAGCAACGGAATGAGCCCGGAAAGGAGTCAAGAGTTGCAAAGCGGGATGTCCGCCTAGGACCGACTGGTAAGGTGTGTGAGCATTTTTTCACCCGGATGTCCCTTGATTAAGGGCTGCCAAGAAAAGCTGAAACTTAAGGAATAAAACCGGGCAGTTTTCTGCAGGCGACGTCCGACACAGTATGTCATTTGTAAAACTTTAGAGCAGGAACCACGAAACGTGGAACGTGATGGTGTACTGGGTTGTTAACATGCAGCTGCTAGAAACTCCTCTGGTAAGTGTTTACAAACCTGACGGAAGTGTGTAATTGTGCGGAAACTATAGACTGAAAGTAAACCTACCAGTAAGCAGACCACTACTTGCGTCCTGCGGATGGAGAGCTTATCGGCAAATTGAGCGGCACTCTGACTTTCGAACTGCTCTGGGAGTACACTTCAACAAGGGTTCGTTTCAGCATAATAGAATGGAGTATGGAAGGTCAAGTGCACTTGCAATTTTCAGGCAATCATGCCGAAGCTCGTAGAGGGTGAACTAGAGTGGTTAGCTACATCGACGCCGTCTTCATCACGGGAGAATTTTGAGGCGAATGTATGGCCAGCCTCGAAGCTGTCTTTATAATGTTCTTCTATTCCAACGAAAAGTGAGAAATACAAAATGTGTTTTTTTTATTATGTGAATTATCTAGGCCGTGTGTGTTCACTCGTGCCCAAAAATGGTGGAAGCCATAAGAAAGGTATCTGAACCGTAGAATGTTCATGAGTGTGAACCTTACTTGAGAGTAACAACACTTTATGAATATTTGTGCCAATAATGTCTTGTATGTTCAGGCATTTGTACGAATTACACAAAAGTGTACTAGTTCTGCGATAGACGGTGGAACTTTCAGGGACGCAAGTGAATTTTTACGCTACATGGCGTGTTGGTAATGTTCGCCCGCAAATGCCTATTGCGCTTATCTGCGACAACTCTCCTTAAGAGGTTGGCGAAGTTTTCTTTCTTTGTTGTTGTCACAGCAACGCCGCCACCATGTTGACTTTGAAGGGGTTAGAACTGCGATGGCAACAATGTGACGAGCCGCAGCTGCTGCGGGGGACAGGTGTAGCTACTTCCCTCTCATCCTGTAAACCCCGGCTTTGCCCCCGATTCCCGACCGCCACCGCCACGCCACCGCGTACACCGGATCAGCTACGCGGGCCACCGTACACCGCTTGGGCAGTAACGGCGCCAGCAAGTAGTAGTAGTAGTAGTAGTGCCACTTTATTTTACACTGGGTTCAGGGTAGGGGGGTGGCGGAGGCCCAAAGGGCCCCCGCGACGTCCAGGGCTCTGTCCGTGACGGCTTCTTGCGTTGCGAGGTCAGAGCTCCCCAGAGCCTGCTCCCAGTGAGAAGGGGAGGGGAAAGGGGGGAAGGGGTCGCGCGGACACTCACAGAGCGAGTGGAAGAGAGTGTCCAGCGCGCCACATGAGGGGCAGTGAGGGGAGGTGAATTGGTGTGGGTGAGTCTGCACAAGGAGAGTGCGGTGTGGGAAAGTGTGGGTTTGTAAGAGCCGCCACATGTGCGCTGCCGGCGGAGTAAGTGAAGGGTGCGGGGGAGGTAGGTTCCTGCGGAGGAGGCGGTAATGTTGAGTTATGTCCCTGTACGTAAGTAGGTACGCGTGGGACATTTCGGGGATGCCGTGTGTAGGCGTAAAAGAAACGGGAGCCCGGGATATCAAAGCTCGGGCGTGTTGGTGTGCTGTCTCATTACAACCTACGCCGGTGTGGGCCGGAGTCCACAGCAGCATCACGGGGTGGGCAGGGGGATTCTGAAGAAGAATTTTGAGGGCAGCTGTGGAAATGATGCCCTTTGTGTAATTTCGTATGGCAGTTTGGGAGTCAGATAAAATGATCTGGGGGGTAGGTAATTGAGTTAGGGCAAGGGCAATGGCTGCCTCTTCCGCAGTTACCGAGGAGGTGGTGGCAACTGTAGCTGAAGCCTGAGGGATTGTTGGAGAAGCGCCTACTACAGCGAGTGCGAAGGCAGGATGGGTGGGGTAGGCCGCTGCGCCAGCAAGAATATCAGTAGAACAATTGATACGCGTGAAGTGCGCGAACACGACGTGCGGCGAGTGACACTGACGCGCAATACAACACAGACAAGGTTTTTAGCTTCATGGCATACGAACGAGTTTCTCACCTTTCGCAACAGCACTAACAATACTTCTAGTTGAGATTCGTCATGGTGTTCTTGGCATCCCTTTTGCAAAGTCCGAGACAGCCCACATGAGAAATCTCTGACAACATGAGACACGGGCGTAAGCCTCCCCATGCGCAGCGGCCGCATCGGTGACCGTTTTCGCGCATGTGCCAGACCAGTCGCGCCAGGGAAGAAGAGAAAAGGGGAAAAAAATAGAGGAAGAGTGTTTCTCCCGTACCACTACCTTTAGGAGCGCTATAATTGAAACGAAACTGGAAAAAAGTAACATCAGCCTGCAAAGTTCTACAGGGTACGCCTCATGCACTCTGGACAATGCCAAACGTTGCTACGCCGTTGCAGAATAGAAAGATTTTGCTGCGGTGCCCGGAATCGAACGGTTAATAAAGGTCACTGTAAGAGAGAGTTCCCCTTTTATTCAGATCAACTTTCCGCCACCGGATTTCTTGGGCAAATAAAGCCAACTCACCCAATGGGAACTGCCCACATGCAGCACTGCTGGATGCTAGTGCTAGCAGCATGTCACCACAAATGCGTTTACAGAAAAAGCCGGAGTAGCTAACGCGGCCGCTTTATCGCTATTACCGCAACCAAACAATGTGTGCATTATTACGAGTAGACGCCGTACTTCTCTCTGCGGAAAAGAAACTGGGATAATCGCGGAAAGGCGCCGTTCGGTCAACAGCACTTCGCTATGTTCTCAATTTATGGTTGTCGTACACGCAGATGAGAGCATATCAACTTCATTCTCGCCGAGATATAAACTGCCTTTATACGGCGGTGGCGTCCCTTGTATCACCCGGGTATTTATCCATGATGTGTTAAAGTGTAAGGTGTAAAGGTATTTCCAAGAAGGGCATCCTGTTATTACCCAGAAAAAGGTTAAATCTTGAAATAATTTGTTCTGCGTACCGCACGCAAGAAATGATGTTAAGAGGGTTTAGCTTGCCGTTTACTAAGGAGACATCGCCTCGCCTGCCGCTGTTATCTTAAAATTGGCCAAATCCATGGTGGCCGCGTGTTCACCTTGATTTTACATACTGCAAGGACAACTGGTTCTTTTAGATGCAAAGCATCTCTTAGTCGACCCTCCGTCGTCCGGCGTCCGCACCTCTCCTGCTCTTCCCCCTCTTCACGCCAGCTGTGATAACGCCACTCTCCTCCTCGCCGCTCGGCTCGCCTCGTGCCCGCTCAGGAAGACACATGCAGCACTGTCGCTCCAGGAGCCCTAACCAGCTGTGATAACGCCGCTCTCCACCTCGCCGCTCCTCCTCTCCGCTCGGCTCATTTCGTGCCTCCGAAGACAAGGCTGCCTAGAGGAGAGCTCGTGACGCTGAACGTAAACGGCAGCGTCGAGCAGAGGACTCCTCGCTTCGAGAACGAGAAGCCGCTTTGAAACACCAGCGGCCAGTAGCTGATTCAGATGGCGTTCGGCAACGTGACAACGCTTCAAAACGCCAGCGTCAAACAGCGGATTGCTTGCTTCGAGAACGAGAAACCGCAAAACGTTCCCCACTACTTGGTAAATAAAGAAGACACTTTGTACGCTACTACACGTGCCTTTACTTTAACAACCAATTAACAGGCTACTACTCCACGGCTTTGCATCCCCTCAGGGTTCCCACGTGGGAAGATGGTGTAATCTTTTGCTTCGCGACGCACTTCGGTGACGGTTCTGTGCGTCAAATAGACGCCAAGTGGTGAAAACAAGCTGGCCTATTTCAACGAATTATGTTGCCGAGAATCTAAATATACCAATCCTGGAACTGCAGTTGTTTAATAATCGAGAAAACTCCAGAAACTTGGAAACAGGGGACGGCACCCTGTAGGCTTTTAGTACTACGGTTTGTGATGTCACAGAAGTGGTGAAGAACAAGAGCCCAGTGAAGAAGCATCTATAGATGTTTGCCTGAAGTAAACAGTCCCTAAATGGTTTAGCACGTGAAATTGATTGATTGTGGTGTTTAACGCGCCGACGCAACGCAGGCGATGAGGCGCGCCGTAGTGGAGGGCTCCGGATTAATTTTGACCACCTGGGGATCTTTAACGTGCGCCGAAATCTCGTACACACGGGCGTTTTTGCTTTTCGCCTCCATCAGAAAAGCGGCCGCCGCGGCCGGGAATCGAACCCGCGACCTCGTGCTCAGCAGCGCAACGCCTTAGCCACTGAGCCACCGCGGCGGGTCTAGCACGTGAAATAAACATAAATCGAAGGTTTGCGGGAGCTCAAGTATCTTAAAAATATCGGGCTATCTGCACTAATGTGAAACCTGGGGAGGGGCGAAGCAAGCACTGTATAAGCGTATTCTTGGTGCCTTGGCGTTTTCGCCAACGGAGGTGAAACCGATGGCGGGTAGAGGTACAGAGCTTTGCTGTAAAAGCCTTGTGTCTGTAAGCACGAGGAGTTCTAGCGCGATGCTTAAACGAGTGTCCTGGTGTTTCCTTAGTACGCGTTACGAAGCGCACCAGCGTGATGCGTAAATGAGTGTCCCCAGGTTTTTTCGTACGCGTTACAAAGCATTCTAGCTTGACGTGGTGTTTAGTAACATTGCTACATGAAGTGACGGTTACGACGATGACATTAGACGCCAACAGCCAGAGGTTATAGGGGGCTTCGCCCTTAATAGATATACTACAGCTTTTATGCACCGTGAGGCAGGCTTTTTCCCCCATTATTCAGTAAGCCTTCATGGTTCCAGTTTTGTCTTCGAAAAGCATTGGTGCGAAATTAGCTAAGTCAATAACTTGCGACGGTGAGCGCCCGGTCTTCTGCAAGCAATATACCCGTCAAGAAGCAGCTACAGGCTCTTTATTAGAAGTGGCACGACGTAAAAGACGCAGAGCACGTGGGTATGCGACCCGCCTGACCTAACCTCCCGTTCTCGGCACGCAGGGAAAGAGAAGTGGGAAGAGGAGTTATACTTTATATAGAATGGTTTATTTAAAATGATTTATTTACACTTTATTTAAAACCCGGTTAGAATATAATTGCCCGTGAAATGAACTTACTGTGGGTGGTTAGCTGACCGACCCGCCCTTGTGCTTTTCCATTCGCCTCAAGCCATCGTTGACAATCCGTGATGCGTGTTTCGCTAGGCCCTTGTTATCTTTAAGCCACCTATAGCGCGGGTAACTATAGACAGTACTCGACGCTGCTGCCGTGAACGAATTTGGCCCGCCGATAAACGCCTCGTTCTACAGTCGTCACTGCAGGAGGCGCAAAAAGATAGTACAAGCTCAGATGACAACGTCAGGCCACCTGGAATGCGACAGAATACCTTAACGTTCGACAAACCGGCCGTGCGTTCTCGGTAAGCTACTAAACAAAGGGGAAGATCTGTAGAAGCCACTGTGGTTAAAACCTAATCTAACCAAGTTACCGATAACGACGTATTATTTAGTTACATGGACCTTTTTGTACAATCGAAATTAACAATTTACAAGCAGTTGATGCCATGAATTGGATGTTTGAAGGGAGGAGGCCTATCCCAGCAGTTACTATGACATCGGTTTTTCGACGCCCATGGCGCTCATGTGCCGATAATTTAGCAATGCGCCAGAAGTTCACGGTGAAACAAAGAACAGAAAAACGCTCAAGTTTTGATGGAAACGAATTTATTAAATGGCAAAAGAGCCTGTGTTTTTTGTCTGCGTGCAATTTTTCTCATGGGGCGGACAGACTTCCTAGCACACCAGCAAGTTCAAAGCATCCAAGGTTCCTTCGAGAATAGACGCAGCAAAGTGCATGAGCAAGTCAATAGCGTTCATCTCCTGGCCTGGAGCGGCTACAGGAGCCTCGGCAGTTTCATGGGTCACCGGCATTGTAGCACACCTTGTGCACCGGAAACTAACTGTACAATTTCGTCACGTTCCAAGATTCCGTAATGTGGGTGTCTGCTCTCGGGTAGTCGTAGAAGCTCGGCCCTACTACCACCTCGTTGAGCCGACGAAGCTGTTTCCCGGAACAGGGCAGGATTTCTTCGTCTTGTTATGCGGAGTGCTTGCGGTGCACGAAATACTTCATTGAGTTGGAAATGGCACTGACTCTCTTTTCCTTGTTCGCGTTCATCAAAGCATTGAGCCGTATAGGCACCTGTGGGGAATGGGGATTTAGTCGTTACATCGGAAAATTCGCAAGATCACGTTTCGCTAGATCCAGCTTTGGCTGTATAGAACCGCGCCGCCCAGTCTTCACTCGCTATTTGCCCTTCTTCTATTCTCCCTTCGTGATTGTCAACTTGAATCTCCATGCACTTTTCATTTTCTCAAGTATTTACTGGTACTATGCCCACATGTGTTCTTTTAAAACCGCTTCTGACATGCAATACGTAGATGCTTTACTGCCGAAAGGTTTCTCCTATTCATGTTGCGGGAACCTTGTGGCATGCTCGCTGCTGCACAGTCCCACCGAAGCCTGCCTAAGAATGCAAAGGCAATCTTTCATATCCCGTGTAGTCGGTAGACAGTGGGATATTTTTCATTTGCGGCCCATGCACCTAGCTCGAATGCAGGCGGAAAACACGCTTTCAATAGGCTTCCGCGTTCCTTTCGCTATGACGTAAACGAAAACAGAAGGTTTAGTTATTATGGCTGCTCAAAGCAGAACAGAAAGGTGCACAATGACGTCGTTTAGGGTACGCAAAAGAGAAATATTTAATATGACATTTCCGGCCACACAAACAGCGAATGCTCTTACAGTTCCGCATTGAACGAATAACTGCTAACTGATTTTTATTAACCGGCAGCTGGGCTGCAGCTTGATGATAAGGGGCGGTCCCGCTACAACTTCCAGAAAAACGTTTCGTTCATATCGCCTTTCTTTTTTTAGACACCAGTGTTTCTCCAGAAATGAATCCGTGCATCAGGTTCGGCTGGATCAACGGTGATAAGGTGGTGTTGGCTTCCCGCCTGGCGATTCATTCGCATGTATTGAGACTACGGGCTGCCAATTATTTGCTTCCGTTGCCAAAGACGTTATTACCTATAGCAGCTGAAGATCATAGCTAGGGAAGCGGTAGTTTGAAACAGGTCCTTTAAAGCGATATGTTTTCGTAACAAGAGACCGTCTCTCCACAGATAGCCTTTTTGAGATACGAAAGACGTAGGCTCTGCTTCGAGGGTAATTTCCGCACCTCGCTGCACACTGCCACGCCGTTTGCTCGCTTGACTCGTATGACCCTGATTAAAGCTCCGGCAAGATTCGGCTTCCCTCTAACGAAATTCCTACATTTCCTTGGAATGCGAAGATCTTAGACACGGGAACATGTCGCGACCCCTTCCAGATACATTTCTTGCGCCTACGTGGTCGCCCCATATTTCCCTGCGCCTTAAGTGGGTTGCCGTCTTCGAATTCACTACAGTGCTGATTCTCAAGACACGGCGCTAAGTCTAAACTACAGATTTCGCAACTTTCTTTTTACCTCTTTTTGTGACGAATGAGTGTCGAGATTACACATCAGCAACTTACACTTTTTGATGTTTTTGAAGATGCAACCAAGTTTGTCTCCTTTTGGTTTCCAGTGGTGTCTTGGTTCTCAAAACCCTCTGCAGGTACCTTGGACAAGTCCCGCATTGGAATTTCTGTGATAGAGAATGGCCTCACTTATTGATTAGCTAGAAATATAATGATGTTTCAGCTGTCGCGATACGAAATCTGGGGCTGCTGTATGGTCTAAAAACATGCAGCGTGACATGCCTATAACAAAAACCTTGTATTGTTCAGTTTAACTCCTGGCAAGGATACCACCCACTCACTGTGACCTGCAGTCTTGATAAGAAAGCTCTGGCATTTCCGTTCATTAGAACACTGACCTAGTGGCCGCATGTCGCTTGGTGGCCTCATTCACATGGCTGTGACAGTAGCGCAGTGAACCCAGTTTATGTCATCTCGACGAAAGGTAAACGGCACGCCACGGTCGGAAGCCGCAGCGAGTTACCGCGTCAGCTAGAACGAAAGCGTTATTTCGCCACTGCGCCGCTAGCTTGCTGCGATACGGTTCTGTCGCAGCCCTGTAAATGCGGCGCTTGTCTTGCAAGATCAAATGTTTCTTTTCCGATTACGAACAACCGTGGCTCCTAAAAGCGTACGTTCGTGACCCCAAGAAAAAGCCTCGAGCATTTTAATTTCTATGTGCCCGTTGTTCCAAAACATTCGGGAGCTGCTGAGCACAAACGTTGAAAAATACTCACTCTTAATCACTAACAGCCCCGGAAGTCTGTACGAGATTCACCGTATTTTGTACGAAATCAAACTATTTCTTCCGCTTTCCCGCTTCTTTTGTAATCCGAAGTGAACCAGTTATCCATCGTTGTGTCTCGAAATGCGGCGCTTACCGTAAGATTGGTGGTTGCGACACTGACTCTACGACTCGCAGAACAGGATAAATGCTTTTGAAAAGCTGAAACGAGGTGTTATGGTAACAAAGCCCGTCAAACGTCCGCTTTTTTGTGTATCTTCGACTCTTCACCAGAGGCTTTAACCAGCACTGTGCGGTACTATGCCGCAATTAGGCAATGTCACTAACACATTGGAAGCGAAAGATTCAGATGCTCCACAATGAAAACAATGCTCGCTGAGTAGAACCTTGTGAGTATAAACGGGTTTCGACGGTGATTTCAATTCGCAGCAAAATAAAAATTAGAATCAGCTGTTTTGCAGTAGGCATAGTGTAGAGGCTGCACACATGAAGCACACCTCTTTTGCGTAAAGCTCTGTACTTGCGCATTTGAGTACCGGCCCGGTCGGAACAGCTGCCGTGTACCTGCTTTCGTGCGCAAAAAAATGGCTTTCGTGGGCTGACCTTGGCTGCCTCCAAGCCAGGGGGGAACGCGCACCGCTACTCAGTACACGCGGCTGTGCTTTCCTATAAAGGGCATGTATGGCTGCGGCTAGATTATGCGCAAGGCTTTATGCGGGTCTGTTGCTATAGAAGCAGATGACTGAAAGCGTTCAGGGCAACCCGGTGTGCAGTGCTTTCAACTCCATTTTTACCGGATTTCATGTTGCCAGTTCAAAAAACGCGTGTTAACATTGACAACGGCGTCCTGAATTCTATTTCGCGGCATTACATCCCCCTGCGGAAATACAAAGGTAAGCAAATTTTTAGTAGCCTATAATGTGTTAGTCGGGAGCAGGAATAATCGCCCTGGGATTAATTGCTAATTAGAATTTTATGTAAGCCAAAAGTTGATACCGTGACATAGCATCATATTATACGTGTTGACTTCTGTTTTCACCAATTAAAAATCGGGACATTACTTCAGCAGTCGGAAAATTTGGAAATGTTGCCAGCAATCATTGGAACTACTGTACCTTTGTTGCGAGCTCAAAAATCTGCAACACTAGGGTAGCGTTAGTGTAACTGCTCTGCAAGGTTTCGCCTGAATCTTCGAAGTTTACTCTACATATTGTGCGTGCTCTGGGTTGTACGATTTCAGCGTGTAGGTTTGTGCTCAATATGAAATTTATATATTTATGTAGAAGATAACGGTTTGGAATTCGTTGGGTTACGTCATAATTACGTAATTGTAATTACGTCAGTGTAACTGGGAACGTTACTGTACCTGGGAAAACCTACACTGATTAGCATCACTTTCTCGCTGTGTCTTTTGATTATACCGTTTTTAATACTGCTCAGGCACCGTAGAATCCCTCTTGCAACCAGTCTTGACTAGCTTTGGACTTTCAGTATTGATAGTTATTGCGTGGCCATTTTATGTTTGTTTCAGAATAAACGTCGTTTAAAATAGCTTACATCTCGACGAATTATCACCTTTTCGGAAATAAATAACCTATTAAAACTTACGCAAACATGAAAAATTTTGGAATTCCATAACTTTTCATTGGGCGCAGGAATCTAGGCAGAGCCATGCCTTCTGCATTTGCTGCCAAGAAATGCCGGACATTCGGAACCAAGAACATTCCCGTGGACACCTGTTGGAGCGTCCCGTTGCTGGCGGCGCTCTCTACACTTCTCATCACTTTACCGGCCACTTTCATGCCCATGCTTTTCGTCTATTTCATGGATGACTACAACATAAGCCGGCAGAGTGCCGCGTGGCCACAGAATATCCTCACCATGTCGATGCATCTAGCAGGTAGGAATGCGTTATGTACCGACACAGAATGCTCTACCAGAGGTTAAAATTCCTAGCTAAAGGACAGTGGTCACTATATATCCCTCGGTTTACCTCTAACTCGAACTTTACAAGAAACGTGATATTTCTCTCTCTGGAGGTGCACGACCAGCGGAGCTCCATGCCGCTCCATTGGCCTTCGAGCGCATTAAACAATGCTTTAAACACTGTTTATTTTTCAATTACGGTTTGGCATAATTATTTTTTAATGAGCACAGTTTAACTTTGGGATGAAGTTTTATCCCAGCGGACAAACATAGGCCTCAATCTTTTTCTCCTTTTGAACCTCATACGATGATTTCAGACGGGACTAACGCAGTATTTATGTCTTTACTGATAAATCTCTAACTAAGAACTATAAAAGAAACTTTGAGAAATATTGGAGGTTTCGTAGCGGCTAAATGTCATCAGCTTTGTTTTGGAATAGCGTAAAACAAAGAAGAGGTGCATCCATTGTCTGCAACCATACTCCCTCGACGTCTGGTGTTGCATTGATATAAACCAGGAATTCCGTAACCCTGGCAAGTTCTCTGTGAAAAACTAATTATGATTTGTAAATGACATTTGGCGTAACAATAGAGTCGTCGAAGCCGCATATTTAAGTACAACTCTTTTCAATGTATGTAAATTAGATTGAGAGCTACAGAGCATTGGCGGAAAAGTTCGCCTAGCCTTCAAATATTATGATGCACATGACGTCGACACCCCGATAAGCCGTCAAACCTAGCCCATAAATATGAACGTTGCAGGCAGCACCACGCGTCTTTTTGCGGAATACTGGAAAGTAGAAATTTCCTCTCACAGGAGTTGCGTAACCTCTTAGGTGATTCTTCTAAGTAATTAAAGAATCGACGACACATAGTGCGACATCAAACCTCTCGCAGTCGTCATCGTTTCTACGGACGTTAGCAAAAAATCTGTTGTGATTTACTCTGGGTCAAAGGTAGAGTGGACTACTCGGTGCACGATGTGGTTAGTTCAATAATAAACTAAGCTCTCGTCAAGCGCTTATGTCTCACCTATTCCAATTTCCGTAGTTGAAAATTATTCCTCCTTTCACTATAAGCTCCCTGCGCTGCTTTGAGGGATACAAGTAAAGCGAAGCACCAAACTAGACAGATAATACTGAATCATATTTAGGAACTGAGCGCAAATTCTAATGAACACGTCGGCAAATTTCCAGTTCAGTCTAATTCAGCTAGGAGTGCGTAATAAATATTCACCCTTAACTTGCATGTTTGTAAGCATGACTAGGCAGTTGGGAAGTTGGATTATCGATTTGGGAAACTAACAATTTCATAAAAGATATACATACTTTAACGTTGTCTACGTATATTGAAATTTCCATGACTTAGCAATGAATAAAAAATGTGGACATGCGTGAGTCACGCACCAAGGATATATTGGAGGTGAGATAGTCAATGCGGCTGACGCAGAAAAGACCCCCGAGGCCCTATTCTGCAAAACAGGTCAATGTTTTTTGAGTAAGCCAAAAGCAAGCAATTCGGGAATCGTGCACATATTGAGTGTAATTTGACGGTAAGCTTACAGAGCTAACTAGCAAGCTAGCATATCTTGTTGAAGAATGATGTCGTACCACTGCTACATATTGTAAAAAATAAATCAGCGGCTGAGAATGACAAAGGAAACAGATTTCCTAAGTTAGCATTGGCGTAAACACCACAAGGTGAACAATTAGCGTTGATCGAGAAGTGACTACAAGGCGCGTGTTCAGCTCAAAACCATCTTTTAGTGGTTTTTGCATCTAGTTATTCTCTGTAAATTCTCTTAGACACATAGTTGAGTTCTCCGCTTCAATGGCAACTTCAAAACTTTTTGTTTCGTTATCAGCTTCTCGGCTGTCACCGCCGCCACGCCATCGTTTGCAGCTACGTTGCAAGTTTATGGCGTAACAGTACAAAAAATACCGTCGAGACCATCTGTTGTATGAAGATGTAAGGACAGCGAAACGCTACGCCTGATAATGGCGCCCAATTACTCATTTATAAAGCTCGAACGTACTCAGAACAGTAAGAAAAGAGTCAGTTATCTTTGTTAGTTGTGTCTGAATTTTGATCATGTGACTCATCAGCTTACTTGGCAGGGTGTGGACGAATACAATGCGTTGAGTTCTTTTAAATGGAGAGGCATGTATGGCCTCCTTGTGTTGCTTTTACGCCAAACTAATAACTGCTATTTTATTTCCCTACGTAATAAAAATACGGAAGTTATTCGTATGCTCTGTTATGACTGACTTAGAAACAGTCAAACAGTTACTTTGTTCCCTAGAAAACAATTTAATATCACGCTGCGTGCGACACTGCGCCTGTTCCAAGTTTACGATGATTTTACGGCTCCGAAGGTCGGCGAAATCGTTTGCCGTATTTCGCGGTGATGGCAGCGGCCATTTGCAGGCTGTCGCGTAAAATCACGCGTCTGTTACGCAGGCTGTAGTTACCAGTGTGCGAAGTATAGATCCCCGCCAACTGGTTTTATTATGTGACGTATTGTGAGCTAATTGCAAAGAAACCGTCACGTAAAACCCATGTTGCTGTTGAATTAAAAAAAACGGCACAAATTGTCATTTCTGCTGCATTTCTTCTCGTTTTCTAAGCCGGCAATAAAAATATTTACCACTATTAGCACGAAAAAAGGCAAACTCTAAAAGCGGTGCCCATACTCGTCAAGAGGCTTTAAAATCACCAAAAAAAAAAGGGGTATTTGTCATTCGGAAGCATGTGAAAAAATTTCAAGCATTCAGACAAAGAGCCAGAGGAATTCACTATTTCACAGATAATTCACGATGTTTATAAAAGGGTCTCATAGTATGTCGCAATGAACACTGATGCGTACTAAGATCAGAGCTGCTACAGTGAAATAGAGGATAGCGGACCAGACGGACCAAGTGATACCGGCCGCATTTCTCTCTGCCTATGCAGCGGAATGGGATCGTGGTTGACCCGCAGTTTGTCCTCACGCAAAAATTGCCATTGGGTTAGCCGGCGTGAACTGCTTCTGGTCTGTTCCGGGCGCCCTACGGATCAGTGTTTCTCATTCTGTCTTACTCGGTGGCGTTGGTATGTGGATTCAAGAGATCTGTTTTGAAGCTGGGCTAGTTGGGGAAGTGCGCTATAGCAGTAGCCATAAATAGTTTATTGCTATTATTTTACACTTGCGCTTCTAACTTATTCAGTGCAAAACTAACCGTCTACCTAGGTCTTTTATGGAAATTTTGTTATCAAACTTGTGCCCTACCCAGCTTATTTCCTGAGGCTCATTGAAAAAAGTAGTCTATAATTCCTGCTGGAAGAAGATTTCTGTTGAAGAACCTGTTTTTTGTGTTTTCGTAAGTGGGGATTAATCTTGCGTTTTTTGCTAACTGTAACCATTTGTTGCTAAGGACATGCGCCAATTAGTGAGATGCGCAAGAATTAAGACAAAACGCCTAAGCGCAAATGGTGTCCAAGCCGCCGATGATGCTAAAGAAACTCGCAGTTTATTTTGGCACGCCCGTGTTATCCCAGCAGTTTAAAGTTACTCACTCAAAGATTGACAGACATAGGTGACGACAGCTGACGATTACTGTAGTCCCTAAGGCGAAATTTGTGCGCAGCGCGAACTGCAGTCCTATCTGTCACGGCGCACAGCTTCTGCATTGCAGGAAGTGATCGCGTGATCAGGAAACTCAGGGTGGCACAAGCTACATTCTGTTATCTCGGAGCGCATCGCCGCGGCCGAGCATGTTATTGTAAATCACGTTCGAACCTACCGCGCAAATTTCACGTGGTTCGAATGAGCCACGCAACAAGGAGTACGCGAAGCCAACGGAGAGCTCGTTCATCACTCAGTCCTGAGTGCTGCAGTGCGCTTAGACAGCAGTCACTCGTGGGTTCTTTCGATGGCAGCGATGGGCCTCGGCGTCGGCGGCGCCAACATCGTCTCAGGAAGGATGTCCGACGGCGTCTCAGGAAGTGAACACGTATCATCGTCGAGCGCACGACGGCACGCGCTGCTATGGCAACCTCTCGCAGCGCACCGCCACCGCCCATCATGTCTGACGGCCTCTTCATCAGACCTTCGCAACAACAATTTATTCATCTCTTTCCTTGCAATGTTCATTCGCTCTGTTACGGCGCTGACGCCGACGTCAAACCACAGTAGCTGCAACCAAAGTGCTACGCACTAACTTCGCGGTACAGCGATGCGCCTGCATCTATAAGAACGATAAATTCTTCTCAAGAGGAAGGTTCATATTGCGCTGGGTGTTGTTAAGTTACGTGCCTATCTCTAGGCTTGCATATCATGCTACCCCCCCCCCCCCTCCCCCCAACAGTAACAGGGTGGAAGCGCCGACGTCATGTTGAAAGCTTTGAGTGCACTGTGCATCCCGCAATACGCATCCCCAGACCGGCATATCAGCTCCGTGATTCAGAACATCCCTTACCGATTCCTGGCAGGACGAAGCAGCAACATTCCTTGGCGAAAGGCTGTAGCGCTCCGTGGTGCGCAAACGTGTCATTGAGGTTTTATTTCTTCTACGGTAGAGGAAATGGGCGCCGCTGCAAATTGTAAAAATGTGGTTGATGCCTCCTTCATAGGAATCGGTATAACACAAAAGTGAAATGCTCCTTCATAGGAGCGGTTAACTGTTCATTGTGCATCCATATGAACTTACCCATCGCTATTTATGTTACGTCGGTATGGCACAGTTAGACGCACGCACGTGAAACACTGAATTTCCCGCCCCGGAATATTGCGTAAATCCGACTGAAATCATAGCTCCTTGGAAACCCTGCGAATGAAACTGAACCGAAACCGAAACCGAAATCAGTAGGTTGCGGAGGGTGTTGCCATTCACCCGCGTCCCGCGTACCCGAAGATGATGGCGTCGAGGCGCCAACTTTTAGAGCTCATTAGCGTCATGATGAACTACTTCGCTTCGCCTATTCTAGAAGACAGCACTATCTTAATGAATAAGGCAGCGGAAAAGATATAGGGCGCACTCGGAAGTCTACTTGCGCTTGAATTCATAGCGCAGTAAGCATCGCGGTGTGTGGTCCCCGTTGCGGCGAGGGAGTTTGTGGCTTGAGTACGGGCGGAGTCTCGTCAATGGAATGGAACTCGTTGATTGCGCCGCTTCAATAGCTTAGCATCGTCAATGGAGCGGAGAAAGAAAAGGTGGCCCAGCAAGAGTTGCGTCACAGATAAACGTGACGGCACTGGAAAAACAAGTTCACCCCAGCCGCGAAGGGCTTTATTTATGCGGATGTGGCGTGATGTCTGACCAGTGGAGGTTTAGGTCTAAAAGACGTAGAAACAAAAGCTCAGAAAGAAACATCAGCCCTACGTAGCGGTTAAAAGATGCCTGTTGGGGTAATTTTCCCCAAAAGATCGTTAAACGAAAGCGATGAAGACAGAACGACGGCTTAGGAAAAGTCACGACAGAGGCCCGAGCAGAATTTAGCAGTCACAGAGTCTTTGATTTACGCACTTCAGCAAACCTAATTTCCCCGAGAATGTTTTTCCAGCGTTCATCGTTATGCGGAAACTGGGAGCCTTCCCACGTCACTTGGCACGTGAGCGGCTAAAGCAATACTTATTTGAGGCGTCTTTTATCAAAAGGGCCAGTTTGCTCAGATACGACGTATGCAGTTAGTGAAAAATAGAGAAACTGCGCTCCCTACCTTTCAGACTCCGGAAGATTTTGGCACTGGTATGTCGAAAAAGGGCGCTAAGGACTAAAATCACCTGCTCCTTTATAAGTGGCCTTAGTGGCTGATATCCTTCTTCAACAGGGTTTCCAAAAGGGCCTACATGCCAGAAAGGGCATAGTAAAAATCATGCACGCCTCCATTAACCGACTACGATGGTTGAACGCGAAGCATTCTTGTAAGAGATTCCTCGGTTGCTGTCTGGGTTTTCTGTTCAGTTTTCCCGTCCATGCAACTCTCTCAGAAAACAAACTGGTTTGAATGCGCCGAAAGGGCGCAGTCTGGTGGACATTTCCTTGATAACTTGAGGAACCCCGGACCTATTTCGATCACGGGAAGCGTTTACTCTCCACTTCACCCGCAATCATTATTGTCGTCAGAGAGAGAGAGAGAGATAATCAACTTTTATTGAGCCCAATGAGGTATTGGCTAGTGCACGCAGGCACCGGATGGGGTGGAACCCTCTTCTCGGGTCCCATATGCGTCTAGCAGCTCCTGGCCCCTGGCTGCCAGCGCGAGCTGGATCGTCAGGTCGGGGCTAGACAACAAGGTCTCCCATCGCTCTCGGGGGTCGGGTGTGGGAATAGGGGTGGGGGGCGGGCGGATTTTAAGAGACTCGCACTCGGCTAGGACGTGTGCCAGAGTGCCTTGTCTCTCCTTGCAGAACGGGCAAGTACTCTCGTACCTGTCAGGGTACATCTTGTTTAGAAGTGTGGGATGCGCTAGCGACCCTGCCTGTATTCTTCGGATTACGGTCTGCTGTTTTCGGCTCAATTGTGGGTGAGGCCTGGGAAATCTGCATCTACGCTCTCTGTAAATTTCAGTTATTTCTCTATAGCTCGTGATGGGGCGCAGCTGCGCCGGCTCGTCCTCGGCCCGGACGGATAACTCTCGGGCTTGGTGGTCGGCGAGTTCGTTTCCTTCCACCTTCGAGTGAGCCGGCACCCACACGACCTCTAAGGCTCGCCTCGAGGGACTTCGCTTGGACAATATCGCATGTGCCGCGGGGGACACCCTCCCTTTTCGGAAGCTGGCGTACGCCTTCTTAAAGTCCGTTACTATAGTGCCGGCCCTCGGATGTGTTAGCGCGAGGGCCACGGCAACTTCCTCTGCTTCGATTGCCGTCAGAGAAAATTCGCTTTCCTGCCGTGCGTTTTGCGTTGACTACAGTCGACATCACTGGGTGGCTGAAAGCTTCGCAATAAAAAATGGCATCTAAGACCTTCTTAGGCTATGATATGAATCTAAAAAAATTGGTGTGCTATTGTTGAACGCGTCCCATAATTTTCCACGTCGTAAATTTTCATGTGGATTTTTTTTTCTCTTTTATTTCATTTATCACGAAAAAGACACACTTGCGTTCATGCCGCCAAATAAAGTAAAGATATACCACGCACTGCCTTTGCCACTTTCCCACTGCTAGATAAGTGACCAGCGCGCTAAAACTACCCATGTACTTATTTTGTTTTGAAGGGTAAGACAGCGGAACCTAGCCATCCTTACGTGCTAGGTCGGGGCGGCACCATCCCGCGACTAGAGCGCAGACATCGAAAAAATTTGGCGTGTGAACTTAGTGATTCCCATTATTACGGATTTAAACTAGTTAGTTTAGTAAGGTTGAGAATTGCTAGAAAGCTGAGGGAACTTTTATAATCGCTATTTGTCAGGACCAGTTGCTGCTTCCAACTTTTGTAATATCTCTTAAAACACACTCGAATTGGTATTCATCAATTTAGAAAACGGAATTCCCATTCGTGGCAAGCCGTCCGCAAAAAGGCATTGTTTCCCTAGCGGCCAGATGTCTGTTTGCGGTCTCTACATTTTGAATTCCCGCTCTTCAAACCAATCTCTAACGTATCTTTGCCGTACGGCCACTTCATTTTGTTGGGTCGCGGTTACCCAGGATGTGCTGTTGAACACGTTTATTAAGCTGTGCGAAGGAAGCACGCAACGAATTCGAAGCTGTGCCAAAACAGGCCCAAAGCAACCGTCGCTAAAGCAGATGACAAAGCCGTACCGCTGACGCGCCCAGCAGCGAGAAGGCACCTCTGCGCGCGTAACGCTGAGTAAATTTGCCGCGCCATCTACAGTGTGCTCCGTGAGTGAAATCCTACCCCCTACCCCCCCCCCCCCAACCTCCCGCACCTTCCTCCTCCACCGCCGCCTCCGCCGCGTTGGGATTTTAGTGTCCCACACACCCCGAAAAAACAGTTTGCTGGTAGTGGTAGAACGCTTTGCTTGAAAAGAAATAGTGTGGGCGCAAGTACGTTCCCCTAGGGAACGCCAGAAGTAACGGGAAGGACATCCGAATATGACCTTTAACGTTGACATATTGCTTGCGGCTAATTAGATATGAGGAACATACGCAGGGTCGAAGGGTCTAATCAAACCAAGAAATATGACATCCACGTGGACATTTTTATTTAGATAGGATGTAAAAGTAAACCACAGTTGATAGTTGAGTAAATGTAGGCATGCGTTACGAAATGGGTGTTGGAAGGGGGTCGATATATTGCGTTGGTCCAGAAATTCTAAGCTACACGTAGCAACAATATGTTCGAGACGTTTACAGGCACATCAGAATATTGAAATAGGGGGATAGTTGGGAAGAAGAAGAGGATGACCATATCTATGAACGCAACAACACGTTCTGTGTTGAAGTGAGGGGGCAAGGTAGCGGATTTAAGGGAGGCCTGGAAGAGCAGATCTAGAAAGCTGGCCAGGGTTTCTAAATAACGTCCCATCAGAGAGTCTTGAATGCCATCGGGGCCAAGAGATAGTACAAAGCTGGCCAGGGTTTTGGATAACACCCAAAAAAAAGCGCCTGGAATGCCATCGTTGCGAAGAGATGGTTTAGTTTGTAACCTAAGAAGCATACTCAGCTTACCGGAATACAAGATAACATGAACATCAGTGGGAAAAGATACGCTGTTATTTTGGAGCGGCAGAAAAGAATAAACACAGGGTAAGTGGTTATTAAAGTGATCAGCTATCATAATGGAATTGCCGGTCAGCAGGCCATCATGCGAGACATCGCTAACCCTTATTGCCGTACACCAATGGAATTCCAGAACTTCTTTGAATTATCCTTTGTGAAGCTGGGCAAAGCATTTTGAAATAGTGTTCTTTGGCATGCTTTATTTCTTCCGACAGAGCTGCGTGAATATCGACGAGTTTGGGGGAGGATTCGCATTTACGACGTAGCCGTTTAGCTTTCGTTTCAGATGTATAATCTACCTCGTTATTCAACGTGTACACTCGGCTGTTTTTTAACCTTGCTATAGAATTCAATTGCCGAAGCAGTGCAGATACATGTTCTTATACCTGTCCCATAGAACTGAGGTCGTAGGCCTGAGGTCTGCATGTACGTCATAGAAATCTCCAGCATAGGTTTTGAAGTAGAAGCCACAATGCATTCATAAAACAGCCTTTATGCAGCCGGGGGCAGAAAATAGTCCTTGTGTTTACCATCAAATAGAATCAGTGGTGGCCCTCGAGTTGTGTGTGCCTTGCAATCGGGCAATTTATGTTTTTAGTTTAACACAAACTGTGTACATTCATAGTGTTCACAAACGGATGTGCTGCTTTTTCTAAATTGAACGCATTATTAGCCATAATGTTAAAATATAATAAATAGAGTAAAATAGCTTTGACTTATGGTACCTAAACACTCGAGAGGAGGCGCAACTGTTGTCCTGATTAATTATTGACGCTTCAATGTCGCGCTACTAGGTGATAAAATATAAAACGTACAAAAAATTGCCCCGATCCAGGGAAGAAGCAACGTTTTTGAGGCTAACAATTTGCACATAGAAAACAGGGGTGATAATTATTAATGACTTTCATAGATCGTTGCGGTTGGGTTTTAACAAAGATAAGGGCTCCATAAGTACCAATGAAGAACGCGTGAACACGAAACATTATTACAAATTTTATCCATTTACCTCGTTAAACATACTGACGAAGCACTAAAAGTGGTACATCAAGATGAGCCCTTAGAAAATAATTTCCAGTGTTTCTAAATACACTAATGTTGTTTGGCCAACACTGTCAACAAAAGTAAAACGCCGGGTTTCAAAAAGACAACCGTTATCCACACTTTGGGCCTCCTGGATTCTTTGGCAGTCCCCTACTAACTGAAATGTTGTTTCAATGTTATTTCCACCGCATTTAAACTTCGTCCTTTGTTGCCAACACAACAAATTGTAAATGCTTTTTCAATAATAATTTTGCAATTACGGTCATGAGAACATAACTACAAATTGCAGTAAAGTGATGACCTAAGGAACTTTGTTTAACTAAAATCCCGTTGTTGTCTTTGGTTAGGCCTATTATTGCTCAAACGAGGATCTCAAACATTGTGGCGTTTGGGTATTATCTGGTATTATCAAAGGTGTGCCAGTTAGGTCACGTGCGGGATCTGGCGTCCGCTCGCACTAGAGAAGAGACACCACAATGAGCGTTTAAGTTGAAGCTACACTGCTATAGCGATGAATACTCTTGAGATACTTCGTTCAAGGCCGCACTAAAAAGATTGCTTTCCAGCTGAAGAAGCATCCTACAACACAATTGCCTGCCAACAACACAGTTGCTTATTACAATAACTTTGTCTTATCGGGTGAAAATGCAGCATTTCCCAATGCTTGGTGGTCGCAGAAGTGAGATGGAAGTCAGATGCGGAGTTGAGCAACTATAGTCGTACCTTTAAAAGTATCGCAGTACAGCTTACTACCAGGACCTCAAATTTTCTGATAATCATAGAATGCTGGTGCAACTAAATAGTGGCGGATTTCTTGGCCGTTTACATTGAGAATCCGTCATCGCTCATGCATTTCGGTTCAACGCTGTTTGTAAGGAGCATGTGCGTGAAGGCAGTAGATGAATGCTATTCGTTTAACTACAGCCAATTTTGGCTTCTGGGTACGCTCCACATTACGGCAGGCGCGAACGACAACATTCTACTTCCATCGGTGCTATACGGGTGAGGCCATAGCCACACCTCTACGGCACAGTTCTGACATAAAACCACCAATAAGTAGCCACAGAGAGTTTGCGGCCCTGCTGCCTTTGTTGGTACAGCACACGTGGCATTCTGAAGTCCGGTGTTCGGTTCTCCTTACGCTAGTGGGATGACCTTTTCCCTGCAGTTTTAGATTTGTGTTGCTCATCGCAACAAAAATCGGCCAGAACCCCTCTCGAATTACCGCCACGATGCACGACTATTCACGCGATGCAGTGAATGTTTTTGCGGCTGTGTCATATTTATATAGGCGAACCGATTCCCGTTTATTATCTGCCTCATGGGTTTCAATTTGATTTTCGTTTGGTGTGCAATTTCGAATTGACATTTTAATTTTTCCTTCCACATCCGCTTCCCTCACACTTCTTATTGTGAGGGGAAACTGACGGCCATACCATGACGGCCATTAGACAGAAAGAGGCCAGCCAAACTCTTTACTTTTATTTCCCTATCCTTTTTGCACCCTTTTCCTTTGCTCCAGTTTTTCTCTGCACTCTTCTTGGTTGACTGGTCGTTTTCCCATGCCTTCCGCTCTTTCGATGCTCATTTTGGTGGGTATTTTTGCAACACACTTCCCCTGCGTTTTTTATTCTTGTGCCTTCAAACCAACTCGTCTCCGCTACACTGCCTACACTCTTCGAGGTTTATGCGCCGAATCAGGGCTTCGGGAAGGCAAAAGGAAATAGTGTAGGAGTAGTTGAATAGATGAAAACACATCAAATGCAGCCCAAAATTGCTAGATGCCAAAACGCCCAGCCACTACATACGGCGCTCAAAACAGTATACATCACCAAATTGCCTTGGACCTGGCCTCTATGAAATAACTGAAGGTTACATATTTTCTTCAAGCATGCTTGTGCTTGGCCAGCCGCTAGAAACTGCAATCATGCTTTGTCAGCTAATAATTTATTAAAGCGCAGTGCACGTGTTTAGAGGCTAGGCACCTAGCTGCAATTTGCGGCTCGACAAGCACAACTCGCAGAAGAATATGCTATTAAGAAAATTGGTACAAAGCTCTGGAACACATTACAGCACTTGTCTCGCGTTCTCGCATAGTGTGTGGTCTACCTTTCAGTCACCTCGTCTATGTCAATCACTGCTTTTCAACCTCGTTTAATGTCAACCACAAATCTTTTCAGGCCTCCTGGTAGGTGCGCTGCAACAGCGATGCAACGTTGTGAACATCGCAATTTTTGGCTGCTTCCTGGCGTCGGGTGCGCTGATTGCCTCTGCCTACCAAATCAACGTAGTGGGTCTTTCGTTGACGATTGGCGTTGCATATGGTAAAGTAACAACTTTGTTGTACCTTTTAGGCCTAGTGCACGATTGACGAGACAGAGAAAAGGATTTTTAGGTGAACTCGTCCTGTCACGGTCAACCGCTTTTTTATGCTGCGTGTTTCGCGCTTGATCGATGTAGTCGTGTTTGAAACATCATCCTGCTCCCTGCATCCCGACCAGACTGTGTAAGTCTTAAGTACTAACCATGTGTCGTGACAAGCAGGGACATATAAAAAAATAGCTTGTATACATACAATGCGAAGGTGTATCGAAACTAAATAACGATAGAAACATTTCTCTGAGGCTCAAACAGGTAATTGAAAATGAGAGAAGTGCACTCCTGGACACACCGGTCATGAACATAATGGCCCATGACTCGCAAACATAGCTTCGGGTACATTTGCAAGTAAAGGCGTTGTCGTGAAGATACAGCTAATCTCGTTAACTCCTCTCGGTTAACTCGGCAGTGTGGCGAACCTTCAACATGGTTCGTTTTATCATACGCTGTATAATTGGGTTGAAGTAGCGTTTTCTACAGAAGGCGTATTGTGCTGCGCTTTGCTCACATGTGACGAGTCGAATGTTTCAACCAAAGAACTGCTTGCTGCTTTATATTTTGCGCAACTCTCATCATATTTACACTGCGTGAGGTAATGTTTCATTCCACTGAGCCACTCAATAAGATTAGTCAGGGATAAGTGAGAGGCAATAAAAACGTAGATGATAAAAATACTGGTAAATGTAGTGCAAAACTAACAGAGGTAAAAAATAGTAGGCCTTTATTCATTATCATGTAACCGCCATCTTTCTCGCGAACGTACAGACTCAAGAGCGCTTGCTTGCGTTCCACGTATCAAAAATAATTGCAATTGATCTTTTTCTCGTTTGCACTGCCCTCTTTTCAGGGCTCGGGCTTGGATCTTTGATAACGTCCGTGTCCATCTACAACCTTATTCTTTTTGACAAGTACAAAGCCACTGCTGTTTCATTCACGTACATCGCCTGGGCCCTCACTACCTTCTTCGCGCCAACAGTGCTCTCCCGCCTCCGTGCGACGTTTGCCCCTCAGGGAACACTGCTTATGACCGGTGCCATTCTCCTCCACACGGTGCCTCTCTGCCTACTACTAAAGATTCCTACACCAGTAGGGCCCACTTGCTTCAAAAACTGCTTTCGTAAGTGTTCAACGCGCACCCATCCTAGAACATTTAAACTGTCCAAGAAAAGTTCAGTCGCCCTTGAAGAATTATCCGCCGCTACATTACGTCACCCGAGCATTGTCATCACTGAAAATATGTCAGATGCTGCGGAGAAGGCGACACCAATCCCTATTCAAGAGAATGTGCAAACCACGAATGGGACTGTGCAGACGCCAGTGATATACCAGAAGGCTCTCGAAGAGTCCGATTCCAGAGCCACACAACATACCTTCAAAGATTCAGTCGCTGTGTTACTGGTGCCCGCATTTTACGTGTTTATGGTTGCAGCGGTAGCTGGAGACTACTCAATGGTGGCCATGACAACTACTGTCGTCGACTTTGCCGTCGGCAACGGAGTGGAGATGAGCCAAGCACAGTTCCTGGTCTCGTTCGGTGGTGTAGGAGCCCTCCTTGGCCGTATCATCATCATGCCCATCTCAGACGTACTGCCATCGAGTCGTTGCCCACTTTTTACCGGTGCTCTAGCGCTCACAGCCCTCTGCACGATTCTCATGACGTACGCAAAAAGTTACGGGTACGTCGTTGCGCTATACATTATTTTGTCCACGGCAGATGGGTTCACCAGTTCTGTTAGAAACCTCCTGGTAGCACAGTACCTCGGTGTTGACCGAATGGCCACCTCCACAGGACTGTACGGTCTGCTGATGATTCCAGTGTCCCTGGGCAGCCCATTAATACTAGGTGAGGACAAAAATTTTTATGTGCACCTTCTTTAAATAGCATAAATATCATAGAAGATGATCTATGCTGAATATGGCTTAGTTATTTCTACAAGAAGCAAACATGGTTCGCAAGTGCTTCTAATACCGGTGTACGCTTTGCTTTATATTGAGGAAACAACATAAAGCTATTTTACTAGAGCTCTAGCACTAGTCATGGTTGCACAACTGACGTTAAAATCAGTAATATCATTATTAGGTATCCACTTTAAAATACATCATTTGTATTTCTCTATCCAGGCAAATTGTTGTATTTTTTTAAATATCATTAGGTTGTTCAGCTTTGTTACTGCTACCAGGTATTAAGCTGTTTTTACTTTTAGAGCTCATATGTGAATGGGAAATAACCGTCATGCCCAGGATTTAGGGACACGCGCCGCCGAAACCTGATTGCGCCCTCTCCCGGCGCTTCGCTCGTCCGGGGGGCGTAACTGAATGGCGCATAAAACACACGGCCGACGTTTAATAACAAAGACAGCTATGAGAAGCCACTCCGGGATATCCATAGCATGGCTCCAGCGGCATGCTGTTGCAAAATGTTACGCTTGTATCACTAACGTACGAGGTTCCCAGGGCGTCTAAACTTTTTCTGCTGCTGCCTACGAAAAAGTTTAGACGCCCAGGGAACCTCGTACGTTAGTCATACAAGCCTACAATTTTGCCACAGTGGGCCGCTGGAGCCATGCTACTGATGTCCCGGAGCAGCTTGTCATAGCTTTTTTCGTTTACAAACAGCGGCCGTGTGTTTTATGCGCCATTCAGTTACGCCCCCGACGAGCGAAGCGCCGGGAGAGGGCGCAATCAGGTTTCGGCGGCGCGTGTCCCTAAATGCTGGGCATGTTAAATACCTTTCGTTTATTTTAGCGCCGCGATTGAGTCATTCAGTGTACACTCTAAGGTCCAGCCGAGATTTCTTGGCCCTTCAAGAGTGTACGTTAATAGTCGTACGATTAAGTAGGCATGAAGGTGCATTTAATTGTACCCAACTTCTAATACACTAAAGACCTCGCCGTGTACACGTGCTTCGGTGATAATAAATATAAAGTTCCAGTTGATGCAATTAATACATATATACAGTAAGGATTAAATAACAGTAAGTGTAACTCCCAAATGATGTCAATAACTTATACTAGAACGATTGTACCGTGCTCGGCGGTTTCAAAATCACTCATTGCTCGTGATATCCCCTGGGCGGCCCCGGCTGCTTTGTTAACCGCGTATTTCCCAGCAATTCATATTTCAAAGTGCGAAACATGTTTTGCTCAGTCTCCGCAGCCGCAACAGCGTTACGCCTTGCGCTATATTTAACTTTTGCTGAATTAAGTAGGATTAAAGATTTAAATAGTCCTACTACAGATAATTAGTTGAAGGAAATAAACGAATACGCAAAAAGTATCAAACATTAAAAATGAACGAACAAACAAACAATGTATTTTATACACCGCTCTTAGAAGACGACGACGAAGTAATGCCCAAACCGCCAACTGAAGGAAAAAAAGTATTGAAAGCCCCCGCCGTGTAACCGTCTGCATTTGCACAAGGGCGCATAATTGGGAAACGTGACACGCCTGACCTTTATTATGGAGAAAGTCGAGATAAAAGCTCCGAAATAATTTATGTGAGAGAAAAAAAAAGCAAAAGTACAAAAACTGCTAAACGAAATTAGAACTGTCCATTCAATGAACTGCCCTCACTAGATGAAGGCAGAAGTAAATGAGATTGCGAAACACAAAACACACCAAATAAACAGCATCACAATGACAGTGCACCTGCTCGCGGGTGCACAAGAATTTAAAATGAGAAAGTGAATGCATGAAGTAGTAATACTGATAGCGTAAATAACGCAATCGGAGCACGGAAAATCCAAAGAACCTCAAAAAATAAAAAATACAATGTAATTGAACTATGAAAACAACAATATGCACTTGAACGAGCGGGCTGTACACACCGGCAATAAAGTACCCCTGAAGTGCGAACTGAAACGAAAAAAAATTGAGGAAGCATAATCCTTGCAAACGCTTGCATTTGCACAAAAATACCCAATTTTTCGAGTTAGCACATTCAATCGGCATTCTAAAGCAACTGGATAAATATGGTACAAGGGACAATAAGAAGGCAAGAAAACTCCTAAGAGAAAACAACTTGTCAATTTGAAAGATTTACATGACAGAATTTATCTTGTAAACCTTCCCTTAAAGGTGGATACGAAAATAAAAACACGAAATATATAAACCTACTTACGAAAGAATTACAGAAACAACCCAGCCATGCTTGTTCCTGCATGAGCGGGAAAATATATATACGGGGAAGTGTACTCATGTATTCGTGATTTTAGGTTAGACCGACGCCTGAGCAATCAAAGCTGACGAAGTAATTTTGGCGCTTTTGTAGAGCATTCTAAAAAACTTCCGCATTGGTTTGGCGGAAATACTTACTGACGTGAGGTTTTTTGTTTTTTTTTACAACGGTGACCTTTTTTAATGAAAGCAGTATCTGCAGTTTCCAGCACTGTTTTCCTGGTGGAAATCGTGTGAAAGGGACATCGCAATCCCTGGTTGGAGTGCTCCACGCCTCAAACCGGCGATTCCTGATTCGGAATTTTATTTTTTTCTCTGTATCTTCGGTTTTCCATAAAACAATCTTGTTAGTTGCGAATATGCCTAGCGATAATAATACCTTTCCTACTAATTGCTTCTTCGAGGAGCCTAGGTTCGCACTTTTGGAAACAACATGCTTGTTCAAAGTTAGCAATACGGGGTCAGAAGTAGGCGATATTTTTGATTATGCGCAACTAGATTTTAGTTAGGAAAAAGAAGTAACCCGTAAGAAGTAACCCGTAAAGTTAGCAATACGGGGTCAGAAGTAGGCGATATTTTTAATTATGCGCAACTGGATTTTAGTTAGGAAAAAGAAGTAACCCGTAATACAACAAATTGTAGTTCTAATATCTGGCTCTCTTAAATTTCTCAAGCTGCACTAAACAGGCGTCTAGGAAGGTGTACATTGATTTACGATCACACTTCTACAAGCGGGAATCTTCGTGCGTTAGAATAATGTTTAGGCTTTAAACGGCATTAACAGCAGTACGCGCGCTGTAGTTAAGCTATGGTGCCTCCTCTTCTTTAAGCGCTCTTGGCAATAAACAACAGTGCTGCGTGTGACTTTCATGTGTTTTCAACACACTGACTATATTTGTCGTGCCTTCTTCTTCTTTTGCATTTTTCAGGGTTTTTTAGAGACAACAGCGGATCTTACAACGGTTTTTACCTCATGCTTGCCTTGGCCAACTTGTGTGCTGCCACCATACTTGCCGTGTTCCTTATTTTCGGCTATGTCTCCGACAAGCGATCAGCCATGGAGGGAAGGAAAAAGAATTCATTGCCCTCGCAGACTAAAGCAACAGCGCGACGAGGACATACATCCGCCCTTGCATAATTTCAGCTTTTATGGTAATATAGGTGGTACGAATTGCTCAGCACAACTTCTTTCCAAGCCCAAAATTCTCTACAGCCCGATATTGAACGGAAACAGCACCAAAGCGGGGAATTGCAGTCACTTGTGGTGGCAGTTTCCAGCCATACGATTGGCATTTTGACAGCACAGCTGTTTAAGCTTTTAGATCCTCCGTCCGGCGTTACCAGCGAAGTTAGCTCAGCCGAGCACACGTGAGCGCGCACCCCGTGAGGCATGCCCGGCGTCGTCCAGGAATGCGCGTGGGCGTGAACCACTTGAGGAGATCGCAAAAGATACCAAGAAAAATACCGAGCTCACGAGAGCGTGCGCTTCGGAAGGAGCGCCCTGGGTCGGCAAGCTCCACTTTCGAGAACACTCTACACAGCGTTCGTGACGTTATTTGTCGCGTGCTATTCCGGCCAGCTCTAGTGTGTTCGCGCCTGAAGGTGGGAGCAGACGCCGTGTTTGAGAGGACGGTTGCCGCGGGCTCGAGCAAGTGCTGAGGCAGTCTACTTTGGGAGAAATGTTAAAGCATGCGGACAAAACGGACAAGGCCGGCCAGTCATGAAGAATTTTCAACGGCAAGTTTCGAAATTCATGTTAGGTGCAACAGCCCCGTGTGCGACGAAGGAGGAGGGACGGCCAGCTTTGCTATTTGTGAAGCTTTCCGCCACTATTGCAAGCCGGGCCAATTGTTTTGGAGGAAAATTTTATGTAGTGCAAAACTTTGTTCAATTAAATACAAATTTTCAATAAAGAAATTTTTTCAGTGACAATCCAATAACTGCTACATATACATGGTCTTCAACAAAGTGTAATATTATGTTAAAAAAAAGTTGTTTGCTTTGACTATTGTAGTAAAGACGAAAGCGCGGGAATCAATACCAAGGTGCTCACAACTCCCACATTACGAGTACTGTCACCTTCTATGTCGTTATTTTTCCGTTTTCTCAGTATAAACACTGATATAAGGTGAAATCATGCTCAAGGGATTTTCAAAAATTTGGGCACTTAGTGGCCTCCCACAAACAAACTTCGACTTGCAAGAAAACATGAATGAGTGGATCATTCCGGAACAAGAAACAAGACGCACTTATCAGGCGAAAAAAGCTTGATAGAGAAGTTTGACATGTTCAATATAGAACACTTGGAAAGAGTTATAAATAACGGCAAGGACTCCTTTTACAGGATACCGAAGGGTTGTTGAAACATGTGGAGGAAAGTTAAGCTGCCTGGTGTGAGAGAATACTAACAGCGGGTATTGTATGCTGACCCAGAGACATGACGCTGGGCTGCCGAATGTAGCTTCTACCCGGCTTGTGAACTTGGTTGCCGCTGCATAGAGTTTCTTGATTTGAGAAACGCAACCTATGAAAGGAGAAGAATCATTACCTCGCGCGGCAGAGCAGACCCGAAGGACACAGGGCGAGCATTTGACAACGAATGAACCTCTACATTGATTGATATTATGGCGTAAGCGTCAACCACACACTGAGGAAAACCACTAGAAAAGAAAGACAGCAAAATGCGGTTTCATATCTCACTTGCGGAATGTCTTCATTGAGACAAGTCAGTTTTTAAGGCTCACTCGCACACTTTCAAACCACATTAGGAATGCCAGAAGCGTCGGAAACTTCCTGGCATGTCTGTTATTTAAAGGTGTACAGAGCACACTACACTACAAATCAAGTCGCGCGGGCAGTGGCAGTTATTAGCTGAGTGCTACTCCGCACCTTGCACCTCCACAGGTTTATGTATATTGTATGAACACCTGCTTTGCTCGATAAAGGGTTATAATGTAAAATATAAATAGATAGGCCAGGCGTCATGGTGAAGTCAGCGTAGGTCAAGTACATGAAGTTGAGGTGTGGTCTATGGGGCATGCTGCAAGCTGAGGTAAGTTTGCCTACTTCTACTCCAACGGTGATGTTGACGTTGAAGTGAAGTTGAGAAAGACGACTTTGCTTAAAGGGGAAGAATAAGCTAAGGTCATTCGCTACGATCCCAGATATGTCAGTCATGTGGAAATATGACTATTCACTCGAAAGGTTTATGTTTCTCGGTGGTGGAGAAGGTGTCTATGCGATTTGCCCGCACGTAAAATTACGCATTTTAGGAAAAGCTCAGATCAAGTTCATGAGGCACAAAATTGAGAACAATCGGGCAACTGTGAACAAAACGAAGATAGCCTTGCCTTTAACAGAAATTCACTCAGCCGTCCCTTACAGGGCACGATGCACTTCCTCTATTGACGTGATGGTAGGAAAACAGACGCCATGCAGTGGGTACCTTGTACAGAGGAGCAGGAGCCGAGTCTTCTAACGCTTCTCTACGCCGTTTTGTTGCGCACACATGTGCAACACATGTGACCAGCTGTTGTCTTTTTAACTAGAACCATTAAAAAGGAGCACCTCGTCGGGAAAATTCCCCCCATATCAGGATGCAACAAGGTTAGGCCAAACTACCGAAGTACAACAGATGCCTACATGACGCGTAGGCCATACTCCGCATCTAGCCTCTCACCCGCTCGCTTGTATCTGCATCATTTCCATCGCGCGAATCAGCGCCAGGCGTATAGTTCTTTCCGCTGCATAAAACATGCTGAAGCTCGACTCGGACAAAATACGATACCCGGGCACTCATGATGTACTGATTGTCCAATCGCCGATGATTCTCCCTGAATGAGCCTTTTCCCGTCGCGAGTTTTTCATGTACTCTCATCGGGCAGCAAAGAGACCACAATTAGAACCTACTAACGTATCCGACTAATATATAGTACTAACGTACACTTTACCAGAAGTATGTGGAACACGTCCCTAGGTCGCGAGTGTCAGTCGATTCACACGATACACCTCAAGCTTGTCAATTTGAAATCTTTTTCCTGACTGTTACTACGAGTGGGCCCGTAACCACGTTAGTACGCGCAGTTACCAAAAGAAATATTCCCGAAGACAGGTAAACTGGAGCCATGAAAGCAACATTCACTGTGACCTATTTAATCCATTCCCTAAAGCTTAAAGAAAGCTCCCAGAGTGCCAAAATGCCAAATTTGTGTTTTTTTATAGGGGCAGGGGCACGTCGGCACTTTTTTTCGGCACAACACCGAACTTGAGCGTTGGTAGTTGTAAAAAGCGTAAGGTATTGCCATTTCGTCTCTAGAATTCAGCGGGCATATATTCATCCAAAAATGAAGCAAACGATAACCTGAACTGCCCTCTTTAGCCATAGTACGAATATACCCCTGCTACGTCGTTTGTGGCCTCGCAATTGGAGAGAAAAACATTAATTCATATATATCACATCAGACTGGAAGCATGGTCTATTTTATTCTAACAATTAGGCCATATTTTAGTAACGCCAAAACCCGCAGGAAATAATGTGTGAAATAGGTATCATTTGTCCTAGCCTGGTGGTCGCGGCGGACCTCTGGCACTTCGCAACACCACCACGCTAACCGGTTTTCTAAATAAAGTTTTGTTTTTCTCTCTCTCTCTCTCTCTATCTCAAATACACGAGTAGACGAGAGTGTTCTTGTTTGCAGGCATAAAAACTACATAAACTCGTATTCATATAAGCTTCGGCTAATAGCTTTAGTAGTATAAGGCGACACTTTCTGTCAGCAGTCCAACGTTATTCATAAACGCCTACCGCAGCAGGGACGAATGCGGGCCTTTCACATTAGGAATAGGGTGCCGCGCTCCGAAGTTCACGAAATATGGCTGCATATTCGATCAAATAGACGCTGTTCGGTTTTGGTGCCATGTTGACGTGCTGTGGTACTTGTGGGATATACGCTGAGAATGTTAAGCAAAGGGCGTGATTCCTGAAATTCAAGGCGCATCTAGGCATGAGTGCTGGAACCCTGCACTTCACTGTTCCACGGAGCCGCGGACAAACTTGAAGTTCAGTCAGCAGCAGGTGCCTTGCCCCTGCTGCTGACGGCTGACTGCTGACCGCTCACAGCAGGGGCCTTGAACCTGCCACAATGCTGCAAGAGTGTTTCGTTTTTTTGTGTGTCCCGGCCACCACAGCCAAACGAGGTATCCACGGGCGCGCCTACGAAACGGCCCTCGCACAACAAGAACCATTTCCTTAACATATGTTTTTTTGGTTTTAGAGAATCAATCACACAGAATGTATTGGGAAAATTAAAAAAAAGAGTAAGGGCAGAAAACCGTAGAATTCTTAGGAAAAAACGAAATTTTATCGTTTTCGCATTGAAAACTGAGACCTCAAATAATTACGAAACAAATCTGCTTTGGAAGGTAATAAAAGAGGCTACAACACCAAACACTTTTGCTGGGCCTATTCCGCAATCATTCTTTATTTCGAGGCACAGTGCGGGGACCACCAGTTTTTAGTGGTGTGAACGGTGCTGGTGAGCCGAAACAAACAAAAACAAACCATGTAACAAACCCCGGATGAACGCTACACTGCACAACCATCGCCTAGTTTCGTGCTTTTTTAAAGCAGCGCTTTAGTAACCTACTGGAGTCAGTAACATATTGCTGGAGCCAGTAACCTACTGGAGCCGTCTAGGCCAACAAGTCAACATATCTTTGTCGAAATGACCCTGCGCAGGCGGTCTCGCAGTCAACGCCCTATTTCTTCCAAAACTTCCTGCTTTTCGCTACACCAGATAAATGCGACGTTATTGAAAGTAAGTGGTCTGAGAAGGGACGCAATGTGAGCGAAGTTCACAATAAATCGTGGATAATGTGAACGGAGGCAAACAAATCGCTGAATGGACTTCTTGTCAGTGCGTGTTTGGAAGTTGAATACTGCGGCAAGCCTCGCTCGGTCACGGCGGATGCCAGCGCTGCTTACAACATGTCCTAGGAAGACCAGCTCCTCATAGCCGAAACTACAGTTTTCCGGCTTACACGCGAGTAACACAGAGCGGATGGCCTGTAGGACGGAAGACAGGCTCTCTAGATGTTCTTCAAAAGCCTTGGAGAACACATGTACCCATCTAGATACCCTATTCACGTTTGCCACCTCAGACCAGGCAAAACAGTGCCCGTTATGCGCTGGAAAGTTGCTGGCGCTTAACAGAAGCCGAAAGGAAGAACCTTGAGCACGTAGGCTCCATCAAAACTCAAAAAGTGATGTCTTCACGGCCGCGTTTGTCGAAATGAATTTGCCAATGACAACTTTTTAAATCCATGTCAAAGAAGTAGTAGCATTCCGCAGGCTATCAGGGAGTCACCGATTCAAGGCAGGGGAGAAACGCCTTTCTTTGTGACCTGATTCACCTTGCGATAGTCCACAGGAAACTTCACAGTGCCGTCTTTCGCGCTCAAATGATGGATGACGTGCATGTGCTTATGGTGGGCTGAATGAAGTCGTCAGCAAGCATTTCGTGAATGTGCGGGCGTATCACGTTACGCTCCTTTGAAGACACAAGGTAAGGGTGTTGATAAACAGGCGGTACAGCCCCGTAGGTAATGATTTGGTGTTTAATCAGAGGACTTAGCCTAAGATGCGATGTAGACGAAAAACAGTTACCGATGTTGTGTAAAAGTCCCAGAAGTTGTTTCTTGCTTCGTCTGCGGCAAGCTCTGGAGGACATCGATATTTAATTTGCTGCATGCCTGTGCAGTCAGGTATTTCTGTAGAAACCCAATCCCTCGTGTCTTCAGGATCCTCAAGGATCGCAACGGTAGTTTCATCCGTGATTTCCCAACGCTGATTTCAAAATTTAGTCAAAAGAACTTTTGTTGTACCGCCAGTTTTGTTAACTAATCGCATGGAAATATTGACTTGATTCTGAACCGGAGGCGGACATATAATTTTCGTTTTTCCGTCACCACTCAAGCGGTCGTCACATTTGACGTAAACGAGTACGCATGAGCCTGGGGTACGCTGATGTCGTCGATTACCCTACATCGCACGCGTAGTGATTCAGGCCTTCCTGGCACCATCTCGTTCTTCGAAAAACTGACAAAGCACTCGCGTATGTTTTTCACGTCGGGATACTCCTGAAGGAAGTCCTTCCCAAGGAGCAAGGTTCTACAGCGCTCAGAGAGGATCACGACCGTCGTGACGTAATAACAGTAGTCGATGCGAATTCTCGCAGTGAATCTTCCTACAGGTGTCATCAGATGACCGCTGTCCGTTCGAATTTGTGGGCCGTCCCATGGCGCCTTCACCCTTTTGAGCCTTTCAGCAAGCCGATTAATGATTATAGAGTACCTAGGTCTAGTGTCGCTGAAGCAGTTACCTTATGACAATTCATGGAGGCAGCAAGGGCGACACTCAGGACGATGTCGACACCCGTGTTTCCTTCCTTCTCTTTCGCGCGCGTCAGTGGTGCAAGGTGGTAGCAACTTTGCCTCCCAAAGTTGCCCCCACTAGCGTTCCCGCCGTTGGCTTTAAGACCACCTCGCTTGGGATTCTCTGTGGTCGTGACGACAGGGTGAACCATAGCGGGTGGGGACCGCGAACGGTGTCGATGATTCCACGCGAAGGTAATCCGGCTTGCCATGCAGTCAGCCAATATCGGCGGGACTTTCACCTAAAGGGGGACGAAGGGTATTTGGTGGAAACTCAGGCAGCCCTATCTCGCGGTACGGGAATCGGCGATGAATGTGCCCTGGCCCGCCGCAATAATAGCGAGGGGTCGGTTGTCGTTGGGGCGCCACACGTCGGTCTTCCCAACTGGCGGATGAGGCGGGGCCTCCCTTAGAGGCCGGGAATCAGAGGGTTACGGCTGAGATTACGGGGAATGGGGAATAGTCGGTGCATTTGGCGCAGATAGAATTTTGCAGCAGAAAGCCGCCGCTCAGTTCACTAGAGAAATTGGCTATGGCCGCGGCTCGGGAGGGAAAAGGGCTGGAAGAATTTCTTGCCGGACAACTTCGGTGACCACGATAACAGCTAGATGCGAGACGGTTAGTCCACATTTTTTTCAGTTCTTCGCGTACAACACAGCGAACAGTTCGCGCTGGCCTTTGTCGTCCGTACAGGTGGTGACAACGGCTGCGAATAGGCCCATTGCCTTGACGGTCATTCGGTCGTAATGGTGGCACCGCTTCTGCACGGCGCGTTGAATAGTTGCGGCCTTCATAATGAATTCGTGCACTGTGCATGGTGCGTTGCGCACTGGGCTTGTAAACAGCTGTTCCCTAATATCTTGCATAAGTTAGCGCAGTTTGTCGGGCTCCTCCATGTCAGGATCGGCTCGCCAGACAAGACGGGCCATGCCCTACACGTACATGGCGACTGTCTCATTTGGCTTTCGGATACGCGATTGAGGCAGCGACTGGGCATGATCTCGACCACGGTCAATGTAACAAAGGCTCCGTGTACTTCTCAGCTTCTGTACACTGCTTACTGTTTGAAGTTGTCAACAAGCTTTAACGGTTCTACCCAGTCCTGTGCGTCTTATGGATGCCCCCATGAGAGTTGCTAGGAACGCGAGACTGATTAAGAGTCACCGGAGACTGCAGGGACTGCGCCATCACTTTCGGGGTGGAATCCTGGAGCCTGTGTGCATTGTCAAGCATCACGCCGTGTTGTGAAGATAGCCCTTGGTTCTGGCGGTTGCACTGATCGACAGGGGTTTCGACTCTGCGAGGTCTCTCGGGACTCTTCGAGAAAGTTCTGCACATCATATCGTCTTCTACCCTGCAGCACATTTAGCAGTGTAACAACGAAACGGCTGTTTACAAGAACTCAAAAACGCTTTTATTAAGGAGAAGGTGTGCTTTGCTTTTGAAGTGAAAAATCGGTGATTACGAGTTCTGCGAACACGCGCTCACGAAGATCGTTCGTCGTCCCCTTAGTCGTTGGGCTTTGGTAAGTATTACGGGCACTGCGCTTTGAGGGGTTGCTGCTGCAGACCTGACAATGTGGCACCGGCGTTGTCTACGCTGTGTTGCAGGTTAGGCCCGTGACAATATTTATTCTATTGCATTGGTTGAAAAATGCCTTCGGTGGCTGGAATAGAGCGGAGTGATTTTCCAATGAATAGTTCTTTAAAATTGAACAAAGTTATATGTTGTCTTAGTTTGGCCCCTTTCATGCCTCTCTCATGTTATAGGTGTTAATTGTGGCAGTATTTAGTGTCAGGCAAAAGTGTAAACTGGGGAAAAATCCGCATACCGCGTGGTGCAATTCTGCGCGCGTGATACGGGACGTATACTCTAGGCACTAGAACCTTGTGCAGGCACTGCACCAATGGCGACTGTTCCATGTGGTTACTTGTTTATTTAAACTTATGTAGTATGATGAATGTGACATACAGAATAAAAAAACGTAAGCTGTAAGAATGGGATTGTTTGTTTTGTTGTAGTCCAAAAAGCAGTATAGTAAAAAGTTTTTTCATAGCAGCATTTTATGCCGAAACAGCAGAATCCAGTGTAAGGCCAGTTGAGCGCATTCTGTATGGTTTACATGAGATTTGCGCACTTACGTGATCTGTAGTGCACGTGTTTTCGTAAAAAACACAACAGGCTATGAATTATGCATAGAATAACCGTTATAATACTACAATAATTTCAGCAAATACCGATGCTAAATGCACAGACATCACCCCAAATACAGCGCTCTTAACGACAAAAATTACACTAACATAGCAGGATGAGCCCTTACGCCGAGGGATCAAATGTAATCAAATCTAATTTTTCTACAATGTTAAATTGTAAACAACGTTGACGGTCACTCCGGCTAAAAGCTGTGGAGACAGCTTGCCGTGTCGAAAGCGCCGGTGCAGCTTCGAAACTTTGTTTAAACAATACAGTGCACAGCTTTATTAATCGGAAACACAAATTATGTAGACATAGGTATTTGTCAAATTATGTCTGTTGAAACCCCCGCTTCTGTTTTGCCTCTCTAACGAAGTACGTCTTGTAGTTTCTATCAGTACTCTGGGGGGACATTAGAAACTGGTGCTTTGTAACATCTTCAATTTGAATGACTTTTTGGTACAGCCTAAACATCGATCCTGCTGTAGTGAGTTCCCCCTGGGTGTTTCGGAATAGTTATATTATTGCCTCTCTAGCTTTCCATGTTTCGTGCATAAATGCCCTTAGTTCATCTGACGGTGTTTGCTATCCGGTAACTCAATTTCCTCGGGCAGCCATCCCGTTTAGGTGTAGCTGCCACTCCTGGATAAGGTAGAGCAAAACACTGCAAAGTTCACAATTCAGTGCCGTGTCGAACTTTAAATTTAGCAAGAAAAAATAATAAATCAAGAATGCGGTGTGTGACCATAATTTTGCGGTTAAGCATGTCCAGAGCAGGTTAGGCAAAAGTATGCTGCGTTTGGAATTGTGCCGTAAGGTATGAAGGTAATTATAATGAGGCTCTACTGTATTAGTTTCAAACATTAGAAGAGAACATACTTTTAGCAGACGCTTGTGCTGACATTGGTAAGCTGAGTACAAGTTGTGGGTTTTAATGCTAAACGAATAAACAGCTGTTTGCTGGGTATCAGCTTAGGTGGCTGTGGAATATATAGGGAGCATATAAATTTTGAAGTTTTTTTGTGACGCCGCAAATGGAAATTATCTTGGGAAGCAAATTGGTCAACCAGAAAACAATGAGCGCTGGGCAGTTGTACAAAGCCAGTATGACCTTTGCGCGCGGTTTGATGCTCGCAACAAGTCAGCCTCTTCTTCCCCGGAGTGCACCAAGAAAAAATGCGCGAGGGCACCGCCTGCCATAAATAAATGTTAGGTGCTACGATGTTTCTGCATGAAGCGGACTGTAATGAAACAGTTAAAGCATTATCTTGGTTGTGAAGGGACCGTAATGTTCAAACTGAGGCATGGTTTCAGACTTCGGTGATAGTTCTGTGGTCATTTTGGCTACTTAAGAATTGCTGACAATTGTTCAAAAATTCCTCCATGCGACAGAGCAAACTTTTTAGAATGTAAGAGTAACCGTCCAGGCAGAACCTAATCAGCACGCACCCGGGTCTGGGAGGGAGAAGCAGGGTGCTGACGCTCTTGAGAGGACCTGTGGTTTTTAGCCTGAATATTTTTAAATTATGACACCTGACTGTCATGTCACAGTGATTGAGAATTGAAAAAACAATGAGCTTGAGCCCACAAAACTTCAAGGAAGGCCAGAAAAACTTCAAAAAAAAAGCTAGGCACGTTCGTACCCTGCCCACTAGTACAAAAGTCCTTTACTTGGACACGCTATTAGGAATATTTTAAGATTACGTGTTACAATGGACGCACGCGTCGGCATGAAACGCGGTAAGAAAAGTCCCGATAACGGGCGCGCACGAAAAAGTGCATTTTTATTTCAGTTGTAAATATGTAGAAATAATTTGCAAATGTAAATATCTGCAAAATAAATGGTTACTCCGAACTTCTTTTACGTCTACATTATAGCTAACAGCTCGTTGCTTATAAAAATACACGGATCACTATGTAGAATTGTCATTGCGGGCCCGCTACGCTAAACCACAAATTACCTTTGGTCACCTCTCGATGGCGGCCTACCGAGACCGGGACCCACCACTTCCCTAATGCGACCCTGCAATATTGCATGGAATGCAGGTACGGCTTGCCAGATATCCAGCTTGTTTTATGTTTAAACTGGAGGCCTCTACTACCGAGTAGTATTCTACTTCAATTGGGTCGCAAATATTGATGCGAAAATACGAAGTTCTTCTAGTTATAGTACTCAGAAAGCAAGCTCAGTATAATGGCCGTTTATCACAACTGTGAAATAGACCATAGGTGACACATGAGGCGGCCTGAAGTGCGTGTGGAATAATTTCATGCTCTAAAACACGGCCGTGACGCAATCAGGATTGCATGCGCGCTGCGGCGGGGAAGACGCCGTTCTTGCCAATGCTGACGATGATGATTAGTAGCTCCTCCTCTTAACCGGGACGTCGGTTGTCAGCAACCGATTCCGCTGTTTTATTACACTTACTGCCCTACTCCTGCCTTAAATTTATTCCTCTTACTTGCTCTACCGCGCCGATACCTACAGCGCCGCCACAGAGAGGTACCCGCAAGCGAGCCGGCTTCACGAGAGCTTCACCGCTGCGACATTGCAAAGAGAACACAAAGAAAACAACGTGACGTCATGGACTGTCTACTCTCGCTACCCGACTGCTGCTAAGTGGTGATCTGTGCGCTTTCATGCGTGCGTTTCTCTGGTTTTTTTTCTTTGTCGTGCGGCATGCCTGTAATGGCGGCCTTCAGTCATTTCGCGAATGTACAGAGTTCGCAATAGCGTATATACATGTTTGGTCATCGTTTTCAGCAGCGGCGGTGGCGGGTTAACCAACCGATCGCCAGCGATGCGAGATGGTGAGTACTTGCAATGTGTTACGATTCAATGTTTTAAACACCTGTACGATTCCTTCTTAGCTATCCCGCACCGAGACTTGTCGCGAGGCCTTGCACTATCATCGTAAATTTGTCACAGCTTGTCATGACTGCTGGAATTCGTTGGCTCTAGCTGTTAATAGTGCCAGACTTGCATGTTTCGCAAACAAGCTGGTTGCTTAGCCTGAATGCAAACGAAAAGAACGCAGCCCACATTACGTAGGCAGGAGGCCAGCGAGACGGACTAGACCCCTAGCTGACTGGGCATTTGATTATAGAAAAATGTTTGCATTAACAAAACTGAAAAGCTGTCTCGACTGGTATTAATTACGTTAAAACTACATTCTCACTATCTCGGTTCCTTAATTAAAAGGTTCCAAGCTTGCTTTGCACCTTGTTCTCGACGCAGTTTCTTGTTGCTTTTTCACGCAGCTTCGTACCCCAGACCTCGAATCCGTGGGTACTTGTTGCGGCTGTGGGCTGGAGGATTTTTTCTTTCTAGCATGGCACATTGTCATAACATCAGGTTGGTATGCGTTCGTAAAGCCGAAGTCCGTCAAGATAATTGTTTCGCGACATGTTTTGATTTGATTTGTGTCGGTCTTGATCTGAGTTTGATTCTTCAATTGTGCATACGAACCTTTTATTTTGAGTGTCTTTAGTAAATGAGTCGACTAAGTTTCTAGATTTTTTTGTGTAGTTAGTGTGTCTGTTTTTTTTAATGTGTTCAGCAGGAGAGGTTGTCTGACATAGAGCCGACAATCTTTTCATAGGTGGTGTTTTTCTGTTTAATAAACATGCTCAATTCGTGCGCTAACATGGCATTCAAAATTCCCTACATGCTGACCAGAGTAGTGTCATTTATTTGGCTACGCTTTGGCTGTGGATACAGTCTGAGCACACATCACGACTAGTCGATTGTCACACCCTTCTTGAATGTTATCCAGATCATGTTGTGGGATTTGAACTTCTCAAAGTAAAGTTAGGAGAACCACAAAGGTGTTCCCTCAACACACTGTTACTTGTCATCTACATAAAATTGCCTACCCCTAACTGTGTCCTGTAAATCCGCATGTTCGCCGACAATTGTGATTTACCGTGTGATACCTAATGACTCCAATCAGCTAACCCCACAACACAATCTGAATAATATTCAAAAATGGTGCAGCAATTGGCTTCTAAAACTTAGCCCCAAAAAATGTAAAGTTCTCATTTACTCCCCCCGAAAACCCTTTCCTATTCCCATAGCAATTCACTAACGCTCCTTTAGAAATAGTACAGTGTTTCGAATATCTAGGTGCCACACTGTCTACCAATCTAACTTGGAATGCGCATGTTACAAATGTTATCCCATCGGCAAACAAATATTTGGTTTCCTGAAGCGTCATCTGCGTTACGCAACACAACACGTAAAACTGCTCGCATACACATTCCTCATCCGGCCAAAACTAGAATACGCGTCAGCTATATGAAGCCCAATTCAAACTTACCCAATCAATGACCTCGAGTCAGTTCAAAATTGCTCTGCCCGATTCATGCATTCTTTATATTAGGAGATAGTATTTCATTCATCCAAGCCCAATCTGTATTACAGCCGCTTTTCCTTTGACACTGCATAGCCAACCTTTCTCGGTTTCATTCGCTCCTCAATCGTCCGCCATACATCATCACTCCCCTGACATGCATTTCGCACCGCACCACCCACACCCTCTAGGTTTTCCGTTACGGCGCTAGAACTGCTGCCTTCTTTCCCCATGCAGCGAAGGAGTGGAACCACCTCCCAAACCACGTCGTCACAATCACCTGCCCATGAACCTCCATTAAAAATGTAACCAGTCATCTCTGTCAGTGAGCCCGTATGGCAATATTCTGATACCCACTGTAGTCACCCCTCATGTGGCACTGTTTTTATACCTTGTATACGCACCCCTTATGTAGCAAATTTTCTTGATGTCCTGTATTTCAACCCCTTATGTGTCAAATGTTTTTTATACCCTTTACATGCAGCCCTTACGTAATACCCTCTTGTGGGGTCTTTAAGGATATAAAATATGATGATGACATTACCGCTGCAGCATCCTCGGAATTGCAGTCATTGTGCTGCTGCCCCTGCTCCGTCACCCAAGTGTGTTTAGGAGCTGCTATTCCACACGTGGAAGCACCATTTCACAACACAAAACCACAAGGGTTTTTGCACAAGCAAATTTATTGAAGCTGATGAAAGAAAATGAATTAGGTGGTGTTTTTTTTATTTCTGAAGCCTGTGAGTGAATGGTGAACTTTTAGCCACAGTGATTTTTGAGTGCAAAAATTGCAGAGTAGCTAATCGGTTCCCTATTCCAGTAAAGCATCCACAGAACTGATTTATGCTTAACACAGCCAGAAGTTTTGTGAAATGTTCCTTGTAAATGAGCACTGACTATTTCATCCAGCATTTATATTGCTTTTAATTTGTTCTTGTACAATGACAAAAAAATTCCACAGTCACTACTGTCCATTCCAGGGAGTGAAGTGGGCTTGTAAATCTTGCTTACTTGCATGGCGGAGGTTTAAAGCTGATACATTAAATTCAGAAGGATCGACAGTTGGTATTCATGCATGCTGGAAAATAATGCGGCTTTAAACAAACAGAGAGGAGGACGAGGAATAAATTTTTATTGAGCACAAGAGGACGTGTTCAGCTTCCCATGTTCAGGAGGCCGCGAGCCCGAGCGGAGTCCAGAGCTTATTCATTGCACCGGGGCTTCCTGTCGTTTTGGTGCTGAAATGGTCATCTCGGCCTCCCACCGCTCAAGGGTTGGGGGGTGGGGTTAGGGTGGTGACGAAAAAAACGGGAAGGGCACTGAGAATACAATACTACTACACTTACCACTTGCATGAAATTGCCACAGAATTCAAGAATTTGGCTGTCCTTGCAAATTCATCACAGCAGAGTTTGGATGTTACAACCAGATGCTGGACACCTTGGGAAGTATTGGCATGGCGTGCGTGGTAAGTAATGCACTGATTCTGTAAACATAGGAGATGCCCTGAGCAGTTCACAAGCTTAAACCAGACAGTACTCAATCGTATTTAAGCGACCTATTGCTAGAAAATCGGAAACGGGAGAAACATTCAGCAGCAGGACAAAGTTCTCTAGCTGTTCGTGTAAACTAATTTCATACGTAGGGTTCTCCATGTTTTGCACAGTTGAGCGCAAAAATGGACACCTTCTGTGAAAGGACATTAGAAAAGTGTGCTACAACAACTGAATTTTAGTACACGGGCATCCCGTTTTTAACACTCTAAGAACTCATAAAACTGTATAAAAGGAAAGAACCAAACAGGGGTAGTCACACGACATACATTCCGCACGCTCAGACACACCTACTGTCAACCCCGCGCACCAGCAAACCCAAGAAATTGAATTTCTCTGGCCGAATGATGCAACGATGGCCCACCGCTACAGCTTTCATGAGCACTGTGAATATTTGCCGCTTTTCTATCTCCCTCGATTTGAAGAGCACCTCGCATTTGTCAAATAACGGACTGGAAGCACCATCTTTGCTATGCGCAGCTAAATGTCTTTCAATGCTTCGGCGTACATTATTTGCACGTTCATGCAAACAAAAGTTCAAGGCACTATCCTATTTGGCCTACATAAGACTTTCCACATTTCAGAGGTATTTTAGATGTTTTGACGTTCATCGCCTTCCTTTGAAATGGAGAAAGCCTTACGTAGGCCAAACGGGACGGTATCTTCAACGTTTGTTTGCATTAACACGCAAACAATGTACGCCACAGCATTGACGTACACTTATCTGCCCACTGCAACGATCGTGCTGGCAGTTTGTTATTTGACAAATGTGAGATTGAGGGACAGGTGCACGAGGGACATAGTAGAAGCAGCAAATATTCCGGGTAAGAGACAGCTGTGTCGGCGGGACATCACTGCTCCTATCAGCCAGAGAATTCGAATTTCTAGGGTTTGCTGGCACATGGGTTGACAAGTGTGTCTGAACGTGCAGAATTCATCACACGGGGCTACACCTGCTTCGTTCTTTTTCTTCCTGTAGTTTTAGTTGTTCTTGTTTGTTCGAGAACAAGGAACCTTTGTACCTTGTTCAATTAGGGACAAATATTGCGATAATGTGATGTTTAACGTGATGTATGCCGATTGCGACAGCTCGTAAATTTTCGTAATGCAAACAATTAGTTGTAATTAAATGCCAAGGCAGCTAGTTGTCTCGTCCGCCTGGCTCGCTGTGTTGCATTTGCATTCGTTTACATTCAGGCTAAGCAGCCACCTTGTTTGGGAAACATTTAAGGTTGGTTCCATTAGCAGCTCGTGCCAACGTATTCCAACAGTCACGATAAGCTGTGGTAAATTTACGATGATCGCCCGTTTAATTTGTCTACACGAATAGACTGTGCAAGGCCTTGTGACAACAGTCACGGGCCAACACAGCAAAGTAAAAGTAGAGGTATTAAAAGCATTGAATTGTAAAAACTGGAAGTACTCACCACACTCACCATCTTGCATCGCTGGCAATCGGTCGGTTAACCCTCCACTGCCGCGGCTGAAAACGACGACCGAACATAGTCCGTGCCCATGCAACACAGCTGTAAGCCGCCATTTTGGGCACGACGAAAAAAGTAAACAGAAGAAAAAAATAAATGTACGCACGAGGGCGCAGATATCATCACCTAGTAGCGGCCTGATAGCGAGAGTAGACTGCCCATGACGTCAGGTTTTCTTTGTGTTCTCTTCGGAATGTCGCAGCGGCGAAGCTCTCGTGCCGGCTTCGGGCGGCTGGTTTTCACACCTTTCCATTGGTGCCACCTTAGCTGGGTCGCCACCTGACCACGTAACTCGCCGCGTGCATGGCTAAGGGGAGCGCCAAACCAACCTAGTCAGTGCGGGCTTGGTCATCGATAAGAGCAGGACCGGGACGTCTTCTCTGTTGCCGACAAGCGCCGTCGGAGCACCCCAGGGATATCGCCCAGCGAGATGCGTCACTTAAAGAGGTCCGAAATTCAAAGCTTGCGAAGCTAGCGTTGGAGACTGAGGACAAGGATGCCGTTTGGCTCGCAAAACGCCGCACGCTGACTAGGGTAAATCAAGCTTTCGCTTTTCATATTCAGGGTTAGCTGAGCTGAGCAGCAGACATTTTTTCCTTTCACTCGATGCGTGCTTTTTGTGGAGTATGTTTATATTACAAGCTGCCCATAAATATTGTATCGATGGAAGATAAGGCTGAGCTGAAGCAGCTACGGCAACTGCATGTACTATGGGCCAACTTTTCATGAATAGTGACGCGCACATGCTAGCGTAGGTGGGTGCGCCACATCGGGTATCGCTTGCTTGCCTGCTTTGTTCCCTTTGGCGTTTTCGCAACAGCTGCATTCGTAGCCGAGTGATAAATCCCGTAGGCTCGCTCTTTGTGGGCTTGTGTAGCTCCGCAAACTTCCTCGGTTTTCCACCGTCGTGGTGGAAATGTTTTTCGGGATAAGCTGCGCGTGTCCTTCGACGGTTCGGAATGAGGGGCGCGCACAACGGCTGTGCGCTCCCCGCATACGTAAATTTAGAGTTGTTTTGCTAGCGAGCTTGCACTGAGGAATTTCATAGCTTCCTGCACAAAGGCTTGTTTCTGCTTACCATTGTGCAGAAACCACGCACACGGCATAGAAAAGTTGCTTTCAACTTTGCACATTGTTGCCATGGCCTGGCCTATAAACAGAGCTGCTCCAAACATGGCTCCCATTGTGATGAGTTTCAATTTTTATGTAATATTCCCTCCTCGTGTTAACTTCCTTGGCGAAAGCCTCGCTATTATAAAAATACAAAAGGCAACCCATAAAATGGCACTGTTCGAGCAGCTCATGCAAAAGTTCATGAATCCTTCCTTCACTTTCATCACCAGCTCATATATATTCATTACCCAACGTTGTTGTGCTCCATACACTTCTAGGTACTCCCTGCTGAAGATAGCCGAGTTTATTCATTGCCTTAAAGTTTATTACTTGTCCCCTTCATTGAATCGATTGTCTTGCGCTAATTCTAGCCCTGCACATGTGCAGCTTTCCCGCTCATGGCAGTCCTTTCAACAGTGATTACTCTGCACTTTTTTAGCGAAATGAAAAGTTCTTTTGCACAGCTAATATTTGGAGTGAATACTTGCTTTGTGCACAGTTTCAAGTCGCGCAGCTTGCGCGACTATGTTCCTGAGCCATGGACACTATCCCATAGAAATGCATGGGGAGTAAGATTTGACAGCGAATTACACAAAAAAATATTCAGAATATTGAAAACTACTTTTAGTGTTTTCATCTTCACGTTGACGTCTGGCTTCATGCCAAATATCACTTTCCTAAAGTGGTTTTGCTAGGTTCCTGAGAGGTTGGAATTTTGAGCGAGAAAGCTGGGTATGTTTCAATTAACTTATCTCGAACGAATAGCCCCCCTTTTGTATCTTGTATCTCCTCTGTTAAGTGCGCGGCCTATGTACGCTTGTTACGCCTAATTTCACTGATGCTAGTTCACCGGAGTTAATTTTATTATCCAAGGTCAGGTGTATTGCTATCATCGTTATTTTCCGTAGCTGGTCGGGCAGCCCTGACGTGTCTTTTTAAGTATTTATTATTGCGCCAATTTTGTCCCCGATAAGTAGTCACTGGCTCGACGCCTTAGTTCTACACTGCTTTCAGTGAGAGGAGTAGCCCACAATTCATTATTTCAGAGTACAAGCCGACTACCGCATATTTATTTCTAACTCTAGTCAGAATTTTTTGTCTTCACTGGTTGCAGCAACCCCCACTTGTTCAATTAGGTGGTATTCACCTACCTCAAGCATTTCATTACCTGGGCGGAAGTTGATGGTTGCAACATGGCCTCCGAGATTACCCCGTTTTGCTCCGGCCGTCCCAAATGCCACGCGCCAATGCAAAAAGTTGTAAGCGCACTGGTTCCTTCAGACTTCACCAGGCGGCAGTAAGCACCTATGGATCGAATGCCTCGTTCAGCTGGTTAAACAGCTGCGTTGGTGGTGTTTCGCGGCATATCAACGCTGCCGTTTTTTTTTTGTCTTGACATGAGTCTATTTGGAGTGTATTTGCTACACTTCTGCACAGCTCCTGCCGACGATGCTGACACAGACCACCTGTTATGGATGGGTTCCTCATTGGAATAAGCGAGAACTCGACACATTCGAGGGACAGGCCTTGCAGTCCCCCCTTGCAGTCCCCCCGATTTTTGTCTGTGTATCACCGCTCCCTTGCGTTCTTCTGCGAAAAGGGAGCCAACATATAAAATTAGTATACGTTTCGTGCCATGAGGCATACTATCGCAATCAGAAAAAAAGCAGCCTATCCTTCTTGGCTGATTCTAAAGCGAACTCGCGCACAACCGAGTGCCTCAAGTATGGCACCAAATTTGCTGTCTGATAACTGGCGGAGGTAACATAATTGATCACCACATCAGAGCATATGAAGATAATTGGCTGAACGGGACTAAAAAACACAAATTCAGAAATTAGAAAATAAAAATATAGGTTACTTAACAAAAATTGATATTATAAATCTGATACCGCTCCTCCTGAAAACAGACGAAAGTAAAGGAGCCAAGAAAAGAATGACAAAAGCGTGAATAATAAATTCGTGGAAACGGACTAACCTTGCAAAGCACTGCATATGCACAAAACCGCATAATTATCGATTTAAGAGATTTAATTGTTATAATAATGCAAATAGAGGTAATTGGTCAAACGTACTCTTAAAAACAAAAATACAGACACTTGAAAAGAATTAGACAATTGGACTTGCGAAAAAATAACCAAACATTTGCGTCCTGTATCTCCCGCGCAAAGCGAAGGGAAGAATTACAAAGCATGAAAAGAATTAATGACGGAAGCACGAATAAAAAATGCCAGAACCGAACAACATGCAACGCGCTGCATTTTCACAAAATGTATAGTCGGCGAACTCAACACGTTTAATTAATTGTTATAATAGCGTGATTGGAGATAATTGGTTGAACAGAATCGTTAAAAATAAAAATGATAAAAGTTAGCTTACAAACTAAAAAAATGTGCATTTCGGCGCCTCCCCGCCAAAAACAAAAGCTAAACAAAAAAGAAGCGCTGGAAATTGCTACGAAAGCACGTATAAAATTTTGTGAAAACGACAAACTATGTAATCCCCTCCGATTGCTCAGAAGTGCATAATTGGCGCGATAAAATGTTTAATATTCCTCAAAAAACGCGAAGGGAGAAAACTAATTTAACGGAACTGGAAAGTATAAAAAACAGGAAAAATAAAAACAGAACACGTTTCAAAAGTGACCTGACAAAAAGAAAAATATTGTGGAGTTAGCACATTTAATCGTTGCAATAGCAATTCGTATGAAAGAACTAAACTAGCTGAGCCCTCAGCGCGAACAGATAGGTATAGAGCAAACAGCCGCCTCAGTGGCAAACATACGCAAATTAAGTCGTAGCTGAGGTGATATTTATGCAGCTTCATGCTATGATGTATCGTGTAGTTATTACAGACCATGCTTAGCTTTTTTGACTCACTAGCAAATGCTTTATATTAGTTCGCAAAGCAATTAAAAACCCTACGTAATGCTGAGTGGGTCTGCAAAGGACGGTGGTGTATGATTGTATCATAGTTGATGTCTGTCGGACTTGCATGGTTACGATTTTCCAAGCCTCCCTTAAAAAACCGCCGAAAAAAAACTCACTGGTGACATGCATCCCAATCAGCAACAATCTTGTGGCGGGAGCTTTTATATAATTGATATTTATCCGACAGATCGTTATGCAAGTCTCCTCCATCGTAAAGTGTGTGTTGGGTGAAGACGAAAAGAGGATTTTATTGACACTGCCTGTAAATACATATCGACCAATTAAAAACTCAAAATGAACAGCGCAAAAGAGCAGCAGAGAGCGTCAGATTGGACGGTGCTTCATTCGGGAAGTCGCTGATTGACCGTTGTACTCGCGCGCCTGATATTCTTACTCAACCAGCATAAATTATTGGTTAGTGTCTCGCACCTGTTATTTCTAAAATGTCTGCTCTACTCAATTAGAGTGCAAGCAGTAAAAACATGTATTAAATCGCTAGCGCCAAGCTGCCGCAGAATTTTTGATGCACAGTTGCCCAGTGCCGCAGTGGGGAAAAAGACGTGACCACGCCTCCTTTACAACTTTGGTTTCTTAGTGTTGACTTTGTCCCTGTGATACAACTTTCTGGGATCAGTTCTTCAAGACTTCGCATTAAGTGTTGTCCAGTCTCACTGCACCCGACAATATGGTCTGCAGATAGTAAGTGGTTAAAAGGTTTACCGTGTAGCAATTTTACAGAGGTTGTGCTTCTTGTGCTACGCCTACACAAACAGCAATGTTTGAACTCTGATGATAAAAGATTTCAGCCCCGATTTTATGACAGATAATCTTGAACAGTGTGTTGAGTTTGAACTATTTTTTGGTCTCTCTGAGCTGTAATAATATGTGGATATGTACCAAATTAATTCTTTTGGTCCAATAGATTTAAGTTAAAGGGGCCGAGAAAGAGGTTCTGCCTACACATGGGTGTTCACATTTTAAAATATTTCAATGTTATAGTAATCACCTCCTTCAAGGATTTTGTTAAAACGATGAATATTAGTGGAGATATTGCAAACAAAAAGATGACATTTCTACCCACACCCGCTTCTCCCTCGTTTCGTCCACCTTTTCCACCGCGTCAGCGTGACTTCCCATGATGCCTCGCTTCTCGTTGTCGCCTGCAATCCATCCCGTTGCGGGAATTATCGGCTGCTGCTGCGATCTTCTGCGCCGCAGCATCGCTTTGGGACCGGGGCGTCTGACTTTCTGCGTTCTGTTTCGCGCAGTTCTTTTTATTATTTTGCCTATGAATCATCCACTCCGCCCACGGGTGGAAAAGCTGACGGAAGGAATGGGGCTGTACTGTTACGCTTCCACACCACGCCGGAAGATCGTCAGAACAGAGAACGACCCTGTCCCCGCCCTACGTGGCGGAGACTTATGTTGGCCATGGGACTTTAAAATACGTGAGCGAATGACTGAAGAATTGCCTCAAAATTTCTTATAGTGAGCAAGTACATGCGTTCGTAAGCGACCTTGGTTTATATATTGCTAATTTCGCCGCTCGTTGGCGCCAACGTCGAGCTTGGTCATGTTGTGGTGACGTCATACATGCGCGCACAGAGGAAGCAGTAATATTACGTTCCGTTGTTCCAATCAGTTTTGAAGATCTATAACCGTAGCAAAAAATTAGCCGAAGGGTTGTAAGGTACGGGAGATTTTCTTAGGGTGCGTCGTGCCTTCACTTCTCCCCCCTTCCGGCCTCCCCCCTCCCACCCCCCGTGCGTCGTGCCTTCACTTCTCCCCCCTTCCGGCCTCCCCCCTCCCACCCCCCGGCTACTTTCCAGGAAACTTCTACGCTACCCTGGGTTTATCAACGAGACAAGCGCGCCGTAACCGATATTACGAGGGGTTTTTCAACGGTGGCGTGAGCTTTTCGGCGGCACCTGCCCCTTAGTACGAACGCGCATTTGATAACGCAAAGCAAATGTTCCACCCTCGCTTTTTCTCTTGACGTCCTGCAGGCCCTTTTCTCTATATAAAAGACCGTCGTTCAATTTTGCGTGCTCAGTGCTGCGAATTCCGGATATGTGGCGGGTCTGGCGCCGGCGGCGGCATTATATCTCGTTCTCCCTCTCGCCCCGCCCCCAAACCCACCTGTTGTCTTGTTTAAGGTGCTTGCGTATTTCAACTGTTCAGGAGAAACTGCTTTTAGGTATGTAGTAGTTTGTGCAGTTCAACGTTACCCTAATTGTCTTGCGACAATCCAAACAAAACATTAGTTAACAGTGTCATGTGTCAAGGGCTCCCCCGGAGAGGGGAGGCATCAAAATCCCCCGTAAAAGGGAAGAAAAAGGAACAAAGAAACGACCATTTGAAGTGCGCGCCAGGGGCGCACCAATGAACGAACGCGGCGCCGAAACTCCGTGGCATCATGGTCAATTATGGAAGCGCACTGGTCAGAAAATCAGAGAATGCCGCGAAAGAGACCAGTGCCGTGATGACCTGATATGGGCACAAAAATGCAATGAGCCGACGAGAGTGCGCCGCGATCAAGCCCAGAGGGGTTAAAGGCGGGGCGTACAAGGAATAAGAGGGGTGGGCTAGAAACCAGGAGGCTGAAGGAGCACGCGAGCATCAAAAACCAGCCAGCAGGACGCGGCCAGGCCATCGACTATGCTTACCAAGCCTGGGCGGGAGCGGGCCGACTTCGCATCGGCTGTGGCATCCTAGTCGCACCACGAACCTGTGTATTCGCAGCCCCAGCTTCTTCGGTGGGGCACCTACGGTCAACCTCCACGCTCCGTCTACCTTCGCTTTGACGGCCCCGAAAGGCTACTTTCCTGCCGAGACGTACGCGGGACCTCCAGCGGCAGCGGCTACCAGGGGTAGCCACCGAGGAAACACGCCGGGGCGCGCGAAGCCCACGCCGTCCAAGGAACGACCGCGCGCATCAAACGCCGGCGTCAACAAGAGACGACGACGGCTACCACCGAGTCGCGGCCACGCAAGGGTGCGACACGTCAGCGCCGACGACCGGGGTAGGCCAGTCCATTAGGCACACTTGTAGCAGGACACAACAAGGAATTTGTGCTGGTACCCGCCGCGGTGGCTCAGTGGCTAAGGCGCTACACTGCTGAGCACGAGGTCGCGGGTTCGATCCCGCTTTTCTGGGGAGGCGGAAAGCAAAAACGCCCGTGTGTACGAGATTTCGGCGCACGTTAAAGATCCCTAGGTGGTCAAAATTAATCCGGAGCCCTCCACTACGGCGCGCCTCATCGCCTGCGTTGCGTCGGCGCGTTAAACACTACAATCAATCTAGTAGTGGTGGTAAAGACTTGTCTGAGGACAGTGTTATTTATTAATGAAGGTATTAGAACCAATTGGGTAGAACTGTGGTGTGGAGACTTTTGGGGTTTTGTTGGGAATTGTAGTTTTGAAATTCAGTGAGGGGTTGGATTGTTTATTGGGTGAGTGCAATTTATTTATTACGTGGTTTGCTTTAGGAGTTTTCCAAGTTTGCAAAAAATGTGTTTTCTCACACCCGTCAACGGCTTTCCGGCGTCCATCTCTCTGAGCTGATCAAGAGAACTTCACCATCCGTCACGTGACCAACAGCCCTTTTTAGTATTCCCAATCATTCCGTAGAAGACCACGTATTGACAGAAGACGGAAATTGTAGGTGTTTGCAACCCTACGGGGAATATGTGTTGCAGGGAAATGAAATTCTGCGCAATGAAATTGCTTCAGTGGTCGACTCCAACGTGACTTTTTCAAAGATATATGCGTTAGACTGACAGCTGGAAGCGTTCGCAAGAAATTTGAATTTATGGAAAAATATTTCTGTGTAATATTGGCAACAAGCGCAAACCACCGGTGCCTCATTGGCAGTAGCGGTACACGTTTTGACTGTAAAAGGTTGAAATGTTTGTTTCCAAAACTAGATGTTAACTCGCAGGCCAGTGTATTTAAATCGCAGGCCTTTATCAGCAAAACTGAATTTGGGTGATCAATGCAAAGCTTAAAAATAATCTACAAAGAAAATTATCGGTTTGACTCAAGAACACCTACATGGGCGACATCTGGAGGAGAAGCGTAGTAGAAAAAACTTACGAATAAGGAAACACAAAAGGAGGGTACTGTATCCGCCTACTACGTCTGTTCGTCCACCCGCGCAGCCTTCAAGATGACAAGCAGGCACAAATTTGCCCAAATGACGAATCTTTCGCAAATGCGAGGAATCCGTATACGTGGGCTAGTTTCGCATTTGCGCGGACTTCTCAATATTTTATGCCGGTTTGTATTTGCCACACCGAGGCATTGCCGGCTTATACAGCTCTCTACATATACACACTAATTGTCTGGGCAATATGAGTTTACAAGAAAGTTTTGCACGTGACCTGGCGGAGCTTCATCAAGAAAGATGTCACCTCAAAGTGACGCTTCCTCGGGAAACGTTCCTGAAAATTGAAGGAATGGCAATGCAGAAACAATAACATATCCCGCTAGAGCACAGGGATGCAGTCTCTGTCGTTTACGGTGATGCTCTACATACCAATAGGCGGCTATATAATAAGTGAAACGTTACAACTGATCGGTACAGTTTGTATGGTCCATGATCACATTAGCAAGTTATACGCCATGCAGACTGACGCCGGCGCAGTGGGGGGTAAATGTAGCCTGTATGCTGAGACCCCACCTCTACTTCATCCAGCTATGGTTCGGCCAGCTGGCACTCGTAGGCGGCGGCTGCATGAGTAACACCTGTCTGTGAAGGCCGTCGTGCCCCAAACCCGTGACGTTCAACTACGCCTAAATGCCTTTCTACGAAAATAAAATTCAGAACAAAAATCGGATAATGTTATCAAGCAGGTTACCACTGAATCTTGACGTATTTTTATTTCAGGCTTGATTTCTTGGTTATTTCAATGAGAAGGTGTTAAGGTCGCTTGGTGCGAAAAATTGTTGTTGTATTTGTCTGGTACCGGAAATGGCATCGTACGTGACTTGAACACAAGGATCCCGGTAGTGAATGCCGGTAGTAAAGCGTGCGTCACCGTCGTAATGCCATATCACAAGTGAACGTGACGACACCGCAGTAAAACGGGTGCAGACTAATTATGCAGGAATCTGGTTCTGGGTGTGCCTAGTTTAGGGCTGGGAGGTCATATCGCCGAAAAAAACTTATATTCGTTTTTCGCGTTTGGTTTTGTCTGCCTAAAACCATCGCACAAGCTATCCAATATGCGTCATTATTTCAGTGCGTGACGGCTGCCGGTGAGTCTCCTCGTTGTATGTTTTTCTAATTGTACAACCTATTTGAGCGAAATATTTGATAAATGTTGTGTAAGTGATACTCCGGCGAGGCATCCTTTCGAATGAACCAACATGTTTTTTTTTATTTTCATGGCCCCTTTAAGGACTTCTACATGAAGCTACCTGTTTTACAAGTAAGCATGTTTCAATAAAAAAAAGCAATGAGGATCCCTCAAAATTTTCGACATGATAGCGTTTTTGAGAACGCAGAGAAAACTTACGGTGGGAGAACAGCATCTTTCCAGTTTATTAAATAAAAGATTCAGGATTTGCTCGTGAGCATTTGAAATGTTTTGTTACAATTTGTTTCCTTTTGGAACAACAGGCATCTAACAATGTTGAGTATGCAAACATAAACATTTTATTTCATCAAAACATCACTTTGATATTTTTTGGGGACTTTCTCCTGCCGTTGCCTTCCGAATTCTAAACACGTTACCACACCCTCCATATCGCAATGGCACAGATATTCGATCACCGTTATTGTTAAAATAAAACGAGGGCTCCATGCATAGCTATCTATCTATTCCGTACGCAAGGGGTTGTTGCTAAACAGTAGCTGAAAAATCGGTTCTTTTATACAGCAAGGAAGTCGGGAACCTGGACGCACAATAGGCACTGCTTCCCATGCAAAAGAAAACTATATCTTTGTATTGAAGTAGCTGTGGAACCCGCACAGGAAATTTTTCAATTAGTGAAGGTGCAAGCAATGCAGTGAAAGCTTATCTACATGTCTTGAAATGCCCACATGTCTGCATTGATTCCTGCATTGATACACACTGCGTTCCTTTAGGCCACGGTGTAATATTGAGCTGGCAAACCCAGCCTTCATTTTGTTTAGGCTCCATATTTCACGAACGTTTCAGAGACTCAACGTTCGGACCTGGAAGTGGAACCTCCTTTTGTCTTCGTCGAACTCTGCGCGTTTGCAGCTGGGAATGCACCTGCCTGGCACCAGTTCGCAACCACTGCTTAACGCAATGTATTCTCTTATGCGATTCGTTCTGCAGCGTCGGCACAATGGTGCCACATTTTAGTCTGCAAAAAAAAAAAAAAAACACTGAGGTTACGGCACAAGACGCGGGAGTGCATGGAGCATGGTCATGAAAAGTCTGACTATGGTGTCCAGCTGCCACTTGCTCTAAAATAACGAGCCGCGTTCAATGGGCACTGTGGTAGCTGGCCCTGCCCTGACGAGACGGAAAGAGCAGGTTTGTGAAAGTATACATCAAATTCGCAGGGCACATTGAACACTGTAGGCTTAGCGAGTGATTCGCACTGCTTCCTGGTACTGATAAAGTTGGAATGATGTTGCGCTGTCTATGTTATGCGAATATAAAATCACTCAGTTACCTACTTCGGGAAGAAAGCAGACGTTGGCGTTGCCCTCTGTAACTTCGAAACGGCTTTTTCTTATGACTATGCATTTTTATGATTCGCGCACAAGTCTACGTAGTGAGTAAAATCAATTCAAGTGAGGAAGGAGTGAAAGTTTCAGAGATTTATGGGCCAATGTACGGTTCCTAAGAGTGCTGAAAAATCTGCCAAGTATAACACAGTGCTTCATTTTTTTTGAGCTGATGAAGCGCGTTCTCTGCGGCCTAAAAGCACTTTTTAAAACAGCCGAAGATTTCTGACGCCAAAGTGGAAGCTGGGGTGAGCCAAGTAAAAGGTCCGAGTTACTGCGGGTACATCAAGAATGAATTATATGAGTGTTTTGTTAAAACAGAATTGTAGTAAAAAAAACCATTTTTAACAGTATTTAAGAAAATGACTTCGAGGCGTATTTGGTTTTTATAGATGTAGTAGAATATCCGAGGCCAATTGCCCTGCGAAGGTGGGTGACTAGCGAGTGTGTAAATGCTGCAGCAAGTAAACGTGTTACGAATACTGTACTCCAGCGCCTATCATCGTTGAGTAATGATACCCATAATGCCTTTGTTGACTGTATGATATAGACTGATCGGCCTGCTTAACACCGCAGATATATTCTTGTATAATGTCCAATTGACGGACGTGCGACGCTGGGTGCTTAGTTGGTCCCTATCGGTCTAGTGCAGGCAGCGAAAGGTGTGCAAAACGAAAGGCGTAAAAAACAGTTTTTCTTTTTGTTCACACACATATACGTTGAAATCGTCGAGAAGTGTCATCGCAAGTAAGTACGGCATGTTCGGAGAACCGTCCAATGGCACCTGAGCACTTCCTTACGATTATGATCGCGGAAAAATTGATGCCCAAACAAGCGCCTGAGACGCTTTGCTTCAGCACCTTGTCTTCTGAAGGGCTGCGTCCTTTGGGCGCTTGACACAATTTGCTGTGGGATAGGCATGCTCCTGAACCTTTGAAAGACGTCCGACTTATCTACTACGCCACAAAACTCCGCTCGCTCCGGCCGCCGTTTATTAGGAGAATTGCCGAAAATTGGAGTTAAATGGTCCTCTGTAGGCTCAATTGTATCGCGTTCTTCCGCTCCATTAAATCCGGTTTGTATGCTGGCATGCAAGACCGTTTTCAGTATTGGATTGGATGGGATTGCGAAACCTCATTATTATTGCATCTAGTGAGACCATTGTTGGTGGGTTGATTGATTGATTGATTGTAGCGTTTAACGCGCCGACGCAGCGCAGGCGATGAGGCGCACCGTAGTGGAGGGCTCCGGGTTAATTTTGACCACCTACGGCTCTTTAACGTGCGCCGAAATCTCGAAGGCACGGGCATTTTTGCTTTTCGCATCCATCAGAAAAGCGGCCGCCGCGGCCGGGAATCGATCCCGCGACCCTGTGCTCAGCAGCGCAACGCCTTCCATTGTTGGCGGGTGAACTCCGAGTCCTGTTCACGCTAGGCTGCAGCGGCCCAGGCGCGCGTCAACAGAGACTCCTCATGGGTGAGCTGGCCACTGCCCCATTGGACAACAGACGTCCATCGAACATCCGTCAGACATCCGGTGTCGGACATTTAAACGACCGTCCGATATCCGCAGAAAGCCGGTGGACGTTTTACGGACGTCCGTGGGATGGTCCGAAGGAAAATATTTGCTTATCCTACGAACGTCCGAGTGACGTCCCAGCCGGATTTTTCGACATCCGGCGGATGTTCAAAATCGGACATTTCCAAACCGAAATGTACAGGGGACGTCCAGGGGATAACAAAATGCATATATTGAATGTCCGCCGGACGTCCGTTTGTAGTCCTAAATTTTTTAAATCAGGCAGAACCTGTACTCGCTGTAAACGTCAGTGCTTTGTTGATAACATGCCTTGAAGCACTACTCCTTTTTAAAAATACTTGACATAAAAGCCGCCTCTGTTGCTTGCTTTGGCACAACACTAATTATAAATGCTTGCACCATGCACTCTGTTAAACACCTCCACACCCTATTCATATTTGTCTTGACAAGATTGGGAACAGTGATGTTACAGAAGCATAATACAGTGAATCGTTGCAAGCTTATCGTCGCGACTTTTCAATAAGGACTATGCATACACTGCGGGCTGTTGTCTCAATATAAATATGAATAAGTTGTAGTAGGCAGTTACCACCTCGGTAACAGGATGCTTCAACATGACACCCCGCAGTGTACACGTGGTTGCACATTGAAAAGCGGTTACGACAATAACATCGCAACGTTCCACTGTATTATGTTGCTGAAAACATCATTGCTACCACTCTTGCAAAGAAAGATATGAATAGGGTGTGAAGTTGTCGGTTTACGCAGTGTGTTGTACAAGAATTTATAATTAGGGTTTTGCAAAAACAAGCTGCAGAAGGGGCTTTTGTATCGAGTATAATCAAAGCAGGAGTAGTACTTCAAGGCATGTTATCAATAACATACAGAAATTTACAGCAAGTAGGGGTTCTCTAGTTCACTCGAAAACTGAAACTATTTCTATTAGGTTTAATAATCTACGCCGAGTATGTTTGGGATATTTCCGTTAAATTGTTTCAGACAACACTACCAGCAATGCACGCTAAACAACAAAGAGCTAGAAAAGTGTAGTACTGAACAGTTACGCAGGCTGGTGAAAACAAATATATTGAATGAAATAGATTACATGTTGCAAAGTATGGCATGCAGAACCGGTGAGAAAATGTCGCAATGCTTGAAAATTCTTTATTTAACGATTTATAACCTCCTATTTAAGTACAACATTTCATGTGCCCATCGCGCTTCATGCTAGGAACATCTTGGCTAAAAACGATTCCCCATGCAACTCCTCTGTCAGCACCTGCAAAACCGAAAGCAACAATTACATGTTTCTTTTGGGAGCAACCCTACAGAAGAAGTCAGAGCGGGCCAGGCAGGCGGGCGCTTCACGGTGTCTAACTACTCGCCCATTCAATGCAGGTATTTCGTCCCTACATGCACACCCCTCTCTGGACCATTCTTGGTGCCTCCTGGAGACGCTGACAAGGCAACGCGCAAGCGCACCTACGTCAGCGATTGACAACACGTGGCATCACACGGCATTCCGTGCTCTGGCGCACCTCGCAGCATCCGGTACGTTCGGCTTCGACTGCCTAAGGGGAACTGCATCTACCGAAGACACATCAGAGCGGGCCAGACCGCCGGGCGATTCACGTTGTCTAACTGCTCGCGCATTCAATGCAGGTGGGCTTTTTGGACGCCTGTATTCTTTCATGGTAGTCACTTAAGGGCGCTTGCTGGCCTGCTCTGAAAAACTCTAATGCCTCTGCTGTTGTGAATTGTTCTTGCATTTTAGTTGCTGCCATGGGTGATGCTCTTGCAGATTTTGCTAAGGGTTTGGGAGAAAAAACGCCCGGCAGCATCAAGGAAATAACAAAGGTTTTGGTTGAACTGACAACTCGATTCATGGCACCTTCCAATGTTCCTTCGGAGTCGTTTTTTGTTTGTCTTTCGGCATTGGAGGGAGATGCATAATATTCATATTTGTGAATTTGGCAGATCATTTTGTGAATTTTTTCTCATTTTATCGTTAGCGGTTCTTGAAAGTTCTGTTGGGCACATTATACCCATTTCGCTATTTTAAGGGTTACAAGTGTTTTTTGGGCTAAATCTGCATTTTTGTGGACATGCAGCGCACTACACGTGGTTTTTTGCTTTTTCGCCGTTTCTTATTTCTGTTCCGAACGTCTATTCGGGGTATCTTTTTTGCTTATTCTTCGCTCTTTGAGAGATATATAAGATGCACATTTTTTTTGTCAGAATCTTTTCTGTATACTTTTTTATTTTTGAATTTTTTGAAGTTCTGCTTGACAAATCATCTCCATTTACACTATAATTACTCTCACCAAATCATAGTTTTTGCGGATATAGAGGAAGTTACACGGCTCAGACTGCGGGGATACTCGGCAGAATACTACGCAGTAAGAGAATCCATAACTGTGCGGTCACCATGCCTTTAAGACATGAGCAGATGCACACCCGGATTTTTGTGTTTTAATGGCTCGCGATTCAAATCCACGCAGAGACTCGTGATTGTTTTTAGGAGACAAAAACTACACTCATCTCAGCTATATAAGCTTCACGTACCAGCTTTACTAGGAAAAATGTTATTTCGTGCAATAGTTACACTTGCATAGACATCATTATTACTAAAGCCCGGGGTTTATAATGGTGCCGATTATAGATGCAGTAAATGAACTCGTCGACATACGGCACTTTGTGGGTGGCAATGGTTGTAATTGTGGTATAATGACTCATAATGGCTAGCGAAGAGAGCAATTCTTGAATAGAAGGCGCTTGTAGGAATGGGTCTGGCTCCCTACTGCATCGCTTTTCCGTGGAGCACAGCGGACAAAGATAAAGTTCAGTCGGAAGCTGCAGCTACTACGCCGGTCTGGCCCCACACTGCTACAACAGCGCTTTTGCTCGGCGTCACGGCACTGCATCCGCACCCAGCTGTTCACGGGCGCGCCTCCAAAGCCAACCTTGTGCAAGCAGATTAATTTTCTCAATTAAAATCTTCTTTTTTTAGAATCAGTCACAAAGGATGTATTCTGAAATTAAAAATAAAAAGGAATAAAAATGTACCATCCTCAAAAGAAAACAACGCAATTTTGTTCCGTTTGATTTGCAAAAGCGAACCATAAAGCTTTCTGAAATGAATTTGAATGAGAACGTATCAAAAACACCACAAAAATGTATTTACTGGGTGTATTCTGCAATCATTCTATATCTGTGTGCACAAAGCAGGCCCAAGTACTTTTTAATTATGTGAACGGCATTGGTAAACAACGTGAAAACGCTTGATGATCGTTAGAATGCTCAACCCTCTCCTCGACTAGCGCTTTTTCTTTCATTTCTTCCATGCTTAATTGGTAGTATGTTTGTAACAAAGGCATTTCGTAATTACATTTACGCAGGGTACACTTGAGCAGCAGCCACTTCGGTGACCGCACGCACCCATGACAAACTGTATGGACTATGACTCGCAGATGCCAGGCTAGGTGTGCACGCGAGATCTGGCAATGCTTCTTTGGTTGCCTATTTCTCTCCGACCTCTTTGCAAAGGCTGCACCGGATGCCGACTGATAAATCGACAGTCTCACTTCCAGTTGGCTTGGTCGGCTCCGCAAGCTTGCTGGGTTTCCCCCCGTCGTTATGGAAATGTTTTTTTCTGGATACATTCTACGTGCCTTTTTTAGTGTCTGGGAAGCGAGAGCTTGCACTACTGCTGTGCGCACCCTGTACGCCTAAACTTAGGGTTGTGTTGCTACCGTACCGGGAGTGAACACGTTTATACAACAGCGTGCGAGGGTTCATTCCTTACATACCAGTTTACAGGAACCACCAGCCGCATTGCATTGAAAACGTGCATTAAACATTGCAGGTTGTTGACATCGCAAGCAAAACAGCTGCTTCAAACATGAATCCCCTTGCGGTCGAGCGGTTGGAGCTGTTATGAAAATTTCTGTACACGTGCTACCATCGCTGGCGAAAACTTCCTGTTATTCTAAAATAAATATGCGGCATGAACAGACAAATGGCCCTGTTCGAGCAGCGTGCAGAAAGTTTCATAAGGCCCTCGTTCACTGTCCTAACCAGGCTGTTTATTTTCACTACACGACAACGTTTTAATGCATGGATTTACAAGTTCTCGAACTTGAATACGCCTGAGTTTATTCTTTGCCTTACATTTTATTATCTCACCTATACATCGAATTTATTGTCTCCGTCCAATTCTAGCTCCACATTTCATTCACTAAAGAATTTAACGTGTTTTTCCGCTGCTGTTTCTCCTCAGTGCTAAATGCTTGGCTTATCCACACTTGTATCGCTTAATTTCCCCGAAGCTGGATCACCCAAGGTGGTCGTCTCATCCATGAGGCTGGCTTTATACCTGTAATCATTATTTGCATAGATCATCTCGGCGCAGTTACTTTTCTTTCTAAGTGATGAATAATGCGAACATTTTGTACCTGATAAGTCATCACTCACTGAACGTCGTGGTTAATACCTTTTTTGTGGTAGGAAGAGTAGCCTACTCGCCATTACATCAGAGTAAATTCTGCCTCCGCCGGAGTATTTTTACTTCCAGGCCGCTGTTCTTGATAAACGTGGAATGCGCAAACCGTGTCTAGCGAAAGGAGGTTATATCTTCTACTGGGGGAGCTCTAAAACATTATGTTGAAATTATCTGGTTAACTGAAGTTAGAAGATCAGGAGAACACTTCATGAAGCTTAGTAGCGGGCATATTCTATGCTGCTGAGGGCCTCAAGAAGAGAAAGAGCACGAGCTTGGATCCCTAATCCACAAAATATAGCAGAAAACGGGGAGAAATTTTTGAGCATGAGCAAAAGAGTCGTAGTCACTATGATGAAGCCTATATTCGAAGAGCTAGCTACGAAGATTGGTCCGTAGAAATTTTCTTACAAAGATGTCTTGTGCCATAATGAAAGGAGCAACGCAGTTCCCGACTGTGATAGGAGACTTTAACGTAAAAGTCGGTGAGTGCCAAATAGGAGCGCGGTCATTGGGAAAGTTCAAAATATCCAGTCACAACAGTCGAGGGGTACCTTTTTGAGAATCAAGAAAGGGATAACCTGAGAAAAAGAAACATTTCCGCAAACGAAAGAATAGTAAATTGTTGATGCAATGTAGCAACGCATCAAAAAGTGAAATTGACTTCATTTTAGGACAACGCTTCTTCCGTGCATGCAGTAGAGGGGGAAAGTTTGAAATAAGCAGTCACAACACTCGCGAAGTTACAAGTACACTCCTGGGCTTTTCAGAAAGGAATAACCTGAGAATATTAAACACAGTCTTCCGCCGACGAAATAGCAGGGAATTGACATGAAAATGCAGCAAAATCAAATTGACTCCATTTTAAGTGAGAACCTTTTTATTGCTCTGGATGTACCAGTGCTAGTCGTCATTACAAGCACCGATCATAGCATGGCTAGATGCAAAGTAAGACCTAATTTCAAAAGAGAAAGAAGGAAACTGTGTAAAGTAGAAACCCCCGCTTGACCTCAGTCAGAGACAAGAGGCAGGATTATATAATAGCCTTTCAAATCAAATTTGCACTTCTAAACGAGGACAAGCTAAATTGCAACATAAAAAAATTCACAGCATATCCACGGGGTGAATGATGATGAGTGGGCGAAGCTCCTGGGGGGAAATCATCGGTAAAACCGTGACTCTTCAGTGAAAGTTCGCCCACTACATCTGTGTCCGAACGTAACGTCGAGAAAGTCTCGCTTAAACCGTGCGTCGGCACCTTGGGGCTGAGCTCGCCTGATGAGTTTTGCAGACGCCTCACGAGCTCTCACTGCATAGGGGTCTGCCTGCCGATACGCGCGCTTTCTCACCGCTTCCCGTTCTCTGACGTTTTGGAGATCCTCTTCGCGCCGCAGCCGTGCCGCTTCGCGTACGGCAGGGTCCTCGCGCCGTTGCCGTGACGCTTGGGCCTCTCGTTCTCGAACGCTGGGATCTTGGCGGCGTCGTCGTGCAGCCAGACGACACCCTTCGGCCTCCCGCTCTCGTACGGCAGGATCTTGGCGGCGGCGTCGCGTAGGTTCACGGAGCGCTTTTGCCTCGCGGGCTCGCACATCTGCAGCCTTATCCATCGGGCGACTCCGAGCGCGCACCAACAGCGAACGGATTTTATTGCAACGCTCCCCGCCATCTAGTAAACAATCCAAGAACTAAACTAAAGGTAGCCACGCCATCTAGTAAACAATCCAAGCGCATCTTTTCGTCATATACAAGTACCGCCATCTAGTAAACAATCCAAGAACTAAACTAGAGGTAGCCACGCCATCTAGTAAACAATCCAAGAACTAAACTAGAGGTGGCTACATACATACGTCGAGGATGGACAGACCCACCACTAAAATGGCCATTATAGATTTACCCGCAGCTGTGGAAGAACAAACATTGAGAAAATGAACCGGCAAACTAACTCAGAAAGTGAAGGAAGCAAATGTAAAACGTAGGACCATGAACGTGTCGAGTACGACGGAATAAATAAATAAGCAGAGCTGTCGAAATTGATTAGGAGAATAACGTGCTTAAACATGGCAGTGATGAAGGAAACGCAACAGATAAGAGGAAGTACAAAGTCATCTTAAAGGAAGCTGCCTATCGGCAAGGACAAAACGAATGCACCTAAAGACGATAAACCAAACATTCCGCACAGCATACAGTAGATAATAACCGCACCAGAACGATTCTACACCAGGCAGTACGTAAGCTCAGAAAGCCTATGGGCAACGCCTGAGAGTAAAAGCTTAGCCTGCGATATCCCACTAGTAAATAAAGAGGAAGTCGAAAAGGCTCCCAAGAGCATGAAAACAGAAAAAGCTGCAGGTGACGACGGCATAACCTTAAATCTCTTAAAGGGGGTAGAAGGTATTGTACTGGACATTTTGTTGTACTGTTTTCAGGTGTGCTTAAGAACTCTAAACGGGCCCATATTCTCAAAAAACGCCAATGTAATCCTCATTCGCAAGAAGGGAGGCAATGAAAGCCTTAAGAATTAGAGACCTGTCAGCCTATTTTCAATAGTATGCAAGATGTTTTCCAAAGTAATAAATAAGCGCATAAGTAACAGCCTAGACTCTAATAAAATAGATACCTGCTGGGTATAGGAGAGGATACTCAAAAAGTGATCACATCAATTTTGCCAATATAATGATAGAAAAATGTTCAGAGTAAGCCAAAGCCCTTTAAAATGCATTTGTAGGCTACGACAAGCGTTTGATTAAATACACACCGCAGCAGTGCTGGAAGCATTAAAATACCAGGAAACAGAGGAGACCTACATAAGACTTCTAGGCAACATTGCAACATATAGAAAGGATGTACGGGCAGGGTAACTTCTTCCAAACACAGCGACAAATTCCCCATCCGAGAGGGTGTACGACAGGGAGATACCATCTCGCCTAACTTATTCATACAATGCCTGGAGGAGTTATTCAGGAGACTTGACTGGGAAAACTGAGTATTACAGATAAATAGGAAATGCTTGAGCCACTTAAGTTCTGCAGACTAAATGGTCGTATTAACTGAGTATGGCGAACAACATGAAAAAAAGGTTAGAGAACACCACAAAGAAATGGTGCAGGCCGCTCTTCTTGGAAAGAGAAATCTGAAAAGTCGTCTCTGATGTGATCATCCGCTAAATTAGGCATCCTATACGAAGTATACTGAAACTGATTTGTTCTCCTAATGCAAAACAAGCTAGGGCGACTAATATTGAGATGCCATGAAAAGGCAAAAGGCGCCCACTTAACCAAATACATGGCTGAAACGCAATAAAAATTCAGTCGTTGATGTGACAGATGAAGTTACGGTTTCTTTGCATGTTTTTAACACGTCGTCAACATTGTCTTCATCACAATTTCCGAAGAGCCGGAAAGAAACAAACTTGTTTATTCACAAGAGTTGGCGTTTTATAGCCCTCTTAGCTCTCGTCTGGACGCAGACATTGCTTATTCACTAAAAAATTCGACAAGTATACAAAACATTCAATTTCTTTCCTGTATTGGGCTTTGTTACGTCAGCAAAGCAGGTATATATGTAGGTACCAAAAAGACACACCTAAATAATAGCGTTCATTGCAAATCCAAATGCTCCAAGTTACTATGAATCGGAAGTCAGGCTGAAAGGACATGCTAAGCCCTCTTCCCACCGTCCGCCTTCTTTAGTGGCGCAGCGAGGCCGAAGAGCCCGCGGTGTTTCAATGCCAGAGCCGCCGCCCCGCAGCACAAAAAAGAGTCGTTTGAATTGAGGCGCCCTATGGCCGCGTCTGGGCACCTGAGACCTGTTATTGAGGCCTAAGCTACGCGGTCAGCTCTCTGGTTCTCTTTTACCGTGGTGTATGCCGACGGGGTGCCAGCTCAAAACATCCTTGAATGACGACATCCATCGCAAGCCAATGTCATTGTCATTGTAAATCAATGTCATTCAATATATTCTCTCTCTATCTCTATTTTGTACCGGTTTGTAGGTGAAGTTGTATAGAAGGTTGCATATTCTTTCGCAAACAGCGCCACATAAGTGGAAACTCCGCTTATGCGAGTAGGACGCTCTCATGCTTAACGCGCATACAGCGTCCGGGACTGGGGTGTTTTGCAGTTTCGGTGGGTGGTAGTTTGGCAGGTGGCGCCTGAAGGTATTGTGTTCGTTCCTAATTTGTATTCATTATTCTACTTTTTTAACATCTATTAAAATATACTTGCAGACAGAAAATTCTGTCTGCAAACCTATATTCACTGTTCTCTCTTGATTTTTCCGCATAAGGGTGTCGCACCTCAATATTTCGGGGCAGGAAAGTAGCTGGTAATTTTCCTTCAGTTCTCTGTTTTTTATATTGTGTGGCTCATTTGACCGAATTGCAGACTAACAGTGATGTAAGGGTTACTCCAATGAGGCCACCATTGAAATAAACGTAAACTTGTATTTTTTGTTTATGGCCTAGTTCCGCACATACACATAAAAAAGACTCTTTTGAAACTAAGCATGTTGTGATATTTCCATGTAATCGGCATGCCTCAAAACGTTTGATGTTATTACCATTTATTCACAACCTAGAGGAAACTTGTGGTAAAAGAATGGCAGCATCTCCACTCCATGGATCCTGGCGAGTGTGCGGAGCACGGGGACTTGAAATGACATCCAACCCGCTGCAGTGGCTCAGTGGCTTAGGCGTTGCGCTACTAAGCACAAGGTCGCGGGTTATATTCCCGGCCACGCCGGTCGCTTTTCTGATTGAGGCGAAATGCAAAAACGCTCGTTTGTACGAGATTTCGACTCACGTTAAAGATCTCCAGGTGGTCAAAATAATCCGGAGCCCTCCAGTACGACGCGCCTCAACGCCTGTGTTGCGTGGGCGCGTTAAACCCTACAATCAAATAAAAAAGCAGGTCCTAAGATAATCCGCACTGTTACAGGCGAAGGAGTAAGCCATTCGACTCTCGAGTACTAGCTCACGGTCACAGCCCAATGGGCAATACGATTGACACTGACTCTGTCTGGTCTACCAGACGCAAGCTCGAATTCTGCCGGTGCCTGTGTGATTTTTTGCGATTGTAAATACTATGTGCACGGACGCGAACGGACATTGTGCGGCCTTAGGTACTCCGCACCCAATAACAGTACCTTTTTTTCTTTTAGTAATGTTCGAAGTACAATGGGAATATTTGAAATATTTACTCAAGATTGTAGTCTCTACAAACAAAAATATCTAGATTTGGAGTGTACTAGCAAAAACCCTTATTGTTTTGGAAAACATTTTAGGGGGCTTCGTCTTACCTGTGCCTTCCAAATTTCTTATAATCTCAATGCATGGTTATTATGCTTTCTGTAGGATTTTTCGCTTATCATATTGCTTCAAACAAAAGCGAAGGACAGACGCACATCTGCCTTTTGCGCACACATGATTCTTACGCAGAAACAGGTGGGAAATATGATCGTTTCTTATAAAACCATAGGTATTGCATCACAGACAATGTGAAGCCATGTTCTTGCGCTCAGTTTACAGTGGAACTCACACAACTAAGTTTTTAATTGTATGTGCATGCAAGGAGTCAGACCTTTTGAAGAGCCCACACGTCTAAAATTTTTCTACACACGTCCACTACGCCACACCTCAAAGCCAAGGTATAAGTAATGGAAGGGAAAACGCAGATTTCATCTAGTTCTATCTCTGCACTTTGCGAACGCTTCAGTGGCTCAACCTTCGAACGAGGGATTGGAGCTGTTTTTCCTCAGTTGAAATCTGCCTTTTTGCGGCTGCGAACGCACCTACCTGCTATGAATACTCCGCTGCGTCTCCGCGCATGGTATTCACCACTCTCTCTCTCTCCTTCCGCAGCCTTGGCAAAATGGCGCGGCTTTTTCGTCTATATAACACAGGGAGCATAAGGCACGAGGGGCGGGAGTGCAGGGAGCAATGTCACCAAAGCAGTATATAAGAGGAGTGCAGCTGCTACTCACCCTAAACACAACAAGCTGCGTTCCAACGTCCCGGCGGTAACGGCGGAGGTTGTCCCTACCTTGACAAAACGGAAAAAGCAGGTTTGTGGGAGTATACATCACATTCTAAGATAACGCTCCACGCTATACATCGATCATGTGAATTGCTCTCACTTCCACATAGTGATTTATTTGAAATGTTGTGTTGTTCAAATCTTATGATTCTAAAACACTAAATGAACTACTTCAGCAGGACAGCCGGAGCTGGCGTTGGGGTCAGAGTAAATAACATGTAAATGACTCTATGCTACGGCTAACCATTTTCACGGATAGACGCCCAGGGTTAAGTGGTGGGGAAGATGAACCTAAGTGATAAAGAAATGAATATGTCAGGAACGTCGGCACATTTAGGCGGTACCTAAGAGAAATAGCATAAGCTGCTTACTCGGAACAACACAATGTTTCATTTATTTGAGATGATTTTCAAGAGCGGCTTTTCTGCGTGGAAAAACATTTTTTAAGAGCAATCTTTACTGCACAGAATAACAAGGCCTAAACACTTGGGAAATGGTGCGAAAAAGACATTGTGTTGTCCGAAAACCCAAAGTAACTGAAAAATGTGTTAATGTACTTCCGAAGTGTATGCGAGTAGGTTGAATAGGTTGTAACGCAAAAAACAAATATCCAGGGCACTTCAGCCCTCCTAGGGTGAATCAGCTTACAAGTTGTAATCATTGTGGTAAGTAAACTTGCAATGACTTTATTCCATCCTTTATTGTCACTCAGTAATGGCGGTCACAGTGGCCTTCTTGGCAGAATGATGCTCATTGATTGCCATACGTACACGGCGTGCTTGGCAAATTTCAAATCAAGGTAGGTACGGCGCTGCGATTAGTGTGGTATAGCAAGCCGAATTTCTCAAACGCGAAACGGGAGATGTATAAGATGCATATTTTTATATGGTCAGATTATTTTTGTCAAAATTTCAAGTTTTCTATTTTCTTTTTTGTTATTTTTCAGCACTATGATTGACCAATTCTCTCCCGTTACGCTATTGAGCCGATTAAATCTGTTGCTTCCGCGAAATCTGCATTTGTTTGGAAATGCAGGATGTTACACGGTTCGCCATTTTCGCAATATTTAGTTCGCTATCTGAACGTTCTTTTGCAGAATTTTTTTGTTTACACTTCGGTTTCCGGGGGAGATGTATAAGACGCATATTTTTCACGTTGCACAACATTTCTGAGAAAATTTTGTTTGTTTTTATTTTGTTGTTTTTCACAATTCTGTGCGACCGTTTACCTCCGCTTTAACCAATTATAACGACAAAAGCTGTTACTTTGGACATTTTTTTATTTTGGGGGTAATTGAGGGGGGTACACGTTTCGCATATTTTTGCTATTTTTATTACGTTTTTTAACGTGCTGTTGCGTACACAATTTTTGTTTATTCTTCGGTTTGGGGAGGGAGAAATTGTTAGCAGCATATTCTTGCTTTTGTGAGATCCTGGTTGCGCAATTTGTTTCTTTTTTATTTTTATTTCTTGGTTTTTGAAGTTCTGTTGAAGGAAATATCTCCATCTATGGTGTTGTAACGATGAAGGAAGCTTTTTCTGCTAAATCAGCATTTTGTGAAAATGCCGTGCGCTACACGGTCATGGCTGTGTGGTTACTTTCGCAATGCAAGATACCCATTTAAAATAAAAGTGAACAGGAAGGAAAGCTAACTCCTACTGTGGATCTTCCCGTGATTAAGCAATTATGGCCTGTTAAACTGTATCTCTCTTTTCTCTGTTGGAAAAGAATCCTGGGCAAACAAAAAAGTGAGAGACGATTTGGCTGCAGCGGCCGATAAGGTTGAAAATCTATACATCAATACCCCACTCGGAAAAAAAGCGTGGATGTGTGGTGCTCCGATGTGGTGAACGTAACAAATTGGCCGCGTATCTGCTCACTTCGGTTCAAGTGTCCTCGAAAGAAAGTATGAGACTGCCTCTCAGTCTGTATAAATGCTTCTCTGTCCCTTACTTATCTCTCATGCTCTGCTCCTCCCTTGCGATCCTCCTATGGTAAGCACGGAGGAGGGTTACTAAGGTGAAATCAATGTTCTCGGTTCGCACTGATCACCGCATCTACTCGAACCTTCTCCTACTGTTGAACTGGAGACACTGCTCTGAGTCCCAGGCTCGCGGGAGCTATTTTTTGTATTTTGAAAGGAAAATATTATTTTCATTACTTTGTAGTTACTATAAGAAATATCAAGAACCCATTTATTTTCAAAACAAAAACACTGTCAGTTCCGGGTGCGCATGAATGTTTTTCTTAAATGTGCCTAACGTTTCCTTCTTGCTCAACAATGTTGATAACTACGAACAATGTTTACATATGTTGTGAATCGGAAAGGTTTTGCCTATATATAAACTTTCCATTCAAGAGTTGTTTCAACTTAACGCCGTGTGGCTCAATCGGTGTACATATATACATGCGTACATACGTACATACATACATACATAAATACATACATACATACATACATACATACATACATACATACATACATACATACATACATACATACATACATACATACATACATACATACATACATACATACATACATACATACATACATACATACGAACACAGACACTGCAAAATATTGGGGTGTGTGAAGCCATAAACGAATATTTTTGAACGTTCTGTGGTCGCAGGCAACCACAGAGCTGTGGCATTTTTTTGCGCGGAGTGGAAAGACTCAAATGAGAAATTCTCAGAAGCTGCAAGCACTGCGAGGGATCAGGAGTTGGAATTCCAGTGTCACAAAAATTCATAGTACTGAGCAGAGAAACACAAGCCCGTTTCATAGACCAAGTTAACGGACCAAGGCTGCGTGCTAATCGTGCTTACCCCCCACCATCAAACGTGTCGTGTCGCGCTGTCGCCCTCATTCAAAGTTTTAACTTGCTGCCTGAAATGGTGGCCAATGTGAGGCGGTTCTCGCTCCCGCCAACTGCTACGCTTCCATCGCTAGCTTCGTTTTATTGTATGAACGGGAACTTCTCAATATTTCTGGGGCACCAAATATCAAAATCCTCTTTTTGTCTACAAACCGAATAACCACAGTAGGTAATATAGGGCTACATGATTGTTACATAAATCACTATTGTTGCGGTTCGTAAACTTGTTACGAGCGCGGCTGTTTCCAGGCAGGCACTTACTCTTTCAATACCCGCGTAACCGGCTGCTGAATAGCGTTCACCGTTCTCGCTCGCAGGTATGGCAGTGCGCCGGGAAGACGGCAATAGTTAGGAAAGACTCCAAATGGTCAACTTTTAATAAATCGATTGCTGAAAGAACAATCACAATGCGCGAACGTATCGAAAAGACTACTGGCCAGAAAGAGGACACCTTAAGGCATTTGAGGGGTTCCTAAGGTTCATGCAATAAAGCAATAATCCATCACCCACGCTTACCCAATAGAATACGGGATGCGTCTGCTAAAATCACCCAATATATAGAAAACCAACTAGATTCACGCAGAAGCATCTGCCCTGCCCGTCAAGGTGAGATTGTGCAGGCATTTGTGTGCCGGGCCTGAATTTTAATTACTCGCTTTTTCCTCGCCGATTTTTTTTATCTTTTTAGGAAAGTTGAGATTTAAAAACGTTTTTGGTACGTCGACATTGCTTTAGTGGTTTGTTGGGAGGGTACCTGTTTAACCGTTTTCCCGGGTCTACGCTAGGCTTGATATTCAAACAAAAGACGGGGAAGGAACTGGAGAGAGACAACACAGGAAGGTAGGAGGAGGTGTGAAAGGCGTGGTTCCAACTTTAAATAAATAATTCAGGAGATTTTTTTCTTGAAATAAGACATCCACTAACAGAATTTGGAAAAATAGCGAAATATTTTTCATGGGGACTAACTGCAACGATGGCATATCTATTATGGGATACGTTTTACGTCAGCTAGGAGACGTTTTCGGCCACTAGTATTTAAAGTTGAAGATGTTAGTTATTCATTTTAATTTTAATTTAAATATTTCCTAATATTCTAAATAATAATTAATCATGACTAACCGTCAGAGCTATCAGGCGGCAACTCACAAGAAGGCTGCCATGTAGCTTATATGATGTCCAACCAAGAGCCCACTGGAAGCCGTAAAGTGCAGATGGCTAATTTTAATTCGGCCCACAACAGGATCTGGCTCATGTTACATACAAGATACGATCTGCATACATGTTTGAAGGACGTTATCTGACCGGATTTGTTGCCATCTTTTTTTCTAAAGGAAAGTTGCTGTGCTTCGCTTGTCGCTACAGTTGTATCTGATTTGGCTTCTGTTTCTGGATTTGACTCCTTTCGAAAAAAAAAACAACTCGAAAGTTGAAGAAGTTACAACAGGGAGCGAACGAGAAGTGGTGGGGAGATAGAGGTGAAGGAGTCGGGTCAGTGAAAGAAATTCAGCTGCGGCGGCTGAGTGGCTAAGGCGCTTCGCTGCTAAGCACGAGGCCGCGGATTCGATTCCCGGCAGCGGCTGCCGCTTTTCTGATGGAGGCGAAAAGCAAAAACGCCCGTGTGTACGAGATTTCGGCGCACGTTAAAGTTCTCCAGGTGGTCAAAATTAATCCGGAGCCCTCCACTACGGCGCGCCTCATCGCCTGTGTTGCGTCGGCGCGTTAAACCCTACAATCAATCAATAAAAGAAATTCAGCTCGCCAACAAAAGCATGCCACACAACTTGAGGACTGAGAATAAAACCGCAACGGCACTCATCGGGGACACAGGTTGCATTTTTTGGTGCAAACGTGCAATATCAAACATTGACCCTTCGAGTTATATCTTTACATAGGCAACGTTAATGGTACCAGAAAAAACACAGATATTTTTTTGTTCGTTTCTTGCTCTGTTTTCACACGTCCCAGGATTACTACTGTTCCATGAAAATGGCAGAAGAATCACCGTAACTTAGTTTGATTCTTCTGTTCTGTTAAGTGAAGAACGATCTCCGAATGACCCCTCAGCTATTTTAGGCGGTTTTTTGTTTTTGTGAATGTGCAGCTCTGTGAAACATCCTATCTCCACCTCTCCGTCCAAAATGTTTTTGCCATCTGTGTTATTTCTTTTACGAATTTGTCAAGCTGCTACCGTAATCGGGTTACAACTTCTATGCCTTTCTATGACCACTCTTCCTACCACCGCGTACACAAAAACGTATCCGTGTAAAGTACTTTGCGTTTTAAAGGTTATATCTCAATCTCTCTGTGAACTTACGGGTATAAAAGTACCTCTAAATACATTCCCCACGAAAAGCTCAGCTTGATCCCAGGCTTGAGTGGGACAAAGACAAATTTTCCCTTTTGGCACATATTTCTCTAGGAGGACTGCCTGATGAATAGCAATATTGATAAATGTGTGGAATAGACCTTACTCGAAGAGGCTGCGCCACCGCGTGCTTTAAAACCAACTGGGCCAGTTTTTTTAGTTTATTTAGGCCCTTTAGGACACCATGTAGTGAGCATAAGTTTTTTTAGAAAGCAAGAAAAATGTGTTGGGCCTGTTCACAACCAAAGCATAGACTGTATCGTCGTATTTTTCAGGTTACCAAAAAAATAGAGGCTTGAAAACATGAAAAACATACCCTTGGCTCATGGCTAGCAATGCTGCAAAGCATTGGCATGCTGAACTGTATTCGTGGCACGAATGCGATGCTCTATATAAGCAGCTCCTTTTCTTGTGCACATGTTTGGCGTCCGCCAGTTCGTGATCTTTTGCATTTAGAACCCCTAAGGTGTCCTAATAAAATCCTTAATTTTGCCTATGGCGTCCTACTGATGACTTTGGTGCGATATTTGTCCTTTCGGTGCTGTACACAAAACAGGTTTTCTCAAAAAAAAATTTTGGACGTTGCATACATTTGTTCAAGAATTAAATCGGCGTAGTATTTAAAGTCACATCGGTAAGCAATGCAATGAGTTCGTAAAACCAGCCAAGTTTTATTAAAATATAACTTTTACCTCTTGATGTGAATGACATTTTATGTGTTCACTTGTTTCCAGCTGCTCACGCTGATGGCTCCTCCAGGCGCGTCGTTGCGGACAGCCGACACAAAAACATCTCCTAGCCTCATTGACAAGTGCTGGGAACTGCCGATCGTTGCGGCCTCAGCAACATTCTTGTTCGCAATGCCCCAGACAAACAACGGCATATTCTACGTACTCTTCATAGAAGAGCTGGGTGCCAGTCGGGAGGAGGCTTCTTGGCCGCAGACGACTGTGGCCGCCTCTACAGACATGATGGGTACCAACAACGACCAAGCAGACCTTCTCGTGCCGTCTGTGTTCTACACTAGCTAGCTGGAGTATTTTTAGCTCGCCCAATGACGTACGGGGTAACAGATGGTGAAACCCATCGCAGATATTGACCTATTTATTTGGAATTTTGACTACTTTTATTGCAGTCCACTTGCATCTCCCTATTTTTTATAAGTGTGAGCAGGCCTTGAAAAATGCAAAAAAATGACACAAGTGCCAAGAGTTTGAAGTTTTTACGTGCTTTTTACTTCTTAGTCGGTTTCTCCTTATTTTGCAATGTGTTCAAACATTGAACACACAGCTGTAGAAAATTTATAAATATTTTTGCAGCGTTTTTAATTTGGCCTTGATTAGCACGACAGATTTCGTTTTTCCAATACTGGTCACAACGTCATTAAACAAAAAAGCAGTAGAAAATTTGTAGACTGAGATTTTAGCATTGAAGTCCACAGGTAGTATTTCTTAAAATGCAGTCACTGAACTGCAGAGCGCACTTGCGTATTAAGAAATGACAGACACATTCCTGTCCTAAGCCGCGGTTTACATATTAAGTTTGGAGTAAAAGAAGTACCAGTGTTTTATTTATTTTTTACTTCTAATATTGTGATTCTTTTAATCCTGTTGGCTGCTTTTTCCAAAAAAACACTAAGAAATGATAGATTCCTTAAAGCAGGCCTAAAGAATTCGCGAATACGCAAATAGATCATCATGAAATTAGTCAAATAGGAAGGCTTTGAGAACTATGCATGGTTGAAATATTAGCGATGGAGAAAGCGTTTAATCCATACGAACGTATCTGACAAAGGAATGTTGCAAACATACTGCAGCAGTGATATTCCGAAATGAAAATAGGTTCAGTAAACAACAACAAAAAGCGGTTCCAAAAACGAGGGGGAACGGGTTCTGTTTGGCGGGTGGTTGTCGCAGATGGTGCAGATGCGTACCGCCACGGGAAAAGGTTCGACCCCCAAGCTGCGCTGTTTCATTCTATTGCCCTTTATAATATTCTCCCAAAACCGACTTGTTTCAGTTTTTAAACACAAAATTTATTGCAGGAACGCAACTTCTTTTGCAATAGCATGAATCAAAAACCGAGCATTGGAGCACAGCCGCACATCTTTAAGTGATTCATATTGCTCACTGATGAGCCTGAATTGGTATAAGCAGCCGTGTTAAATCTGCCGCTGGGTACGCACCATTCATCATAATCAGCATCATGGAAAGACCCTGTCAGTAAAGTGATGATCCCCGTAACAGGCAGCCATGGCTTCGGTCTTGCTTCGGTCGTTCTTCCGTTAACATTTTGATGCCGTTAAGCCCGGGAGAATGAACACGTGCGGTAAAAGAGACCGCCGACGTCCCCTTAGTCTTCAGGTTCGTAGAAACCCGTGATTTCACTGCCGTTGACAGCCGTTGCCCTGCCCTCAGCCGGAGGTCGCCATGGCTGGCCCTAACCGCCCACCTACGACTGACCGGAAGCTTCACCGGGACGCAGATACGTACCGTCACGTCCAGGGTACCACGCTTGGGAGCAATTGTAAGTCCCCTGAGTACCAAGCTGGTTACGACCTATACGCCCTGCGTTCGTTGAGGAAGGTTCTGCGCGCTGCTGTTAGAAAGCTGCTAAAGGCAGCGACGGAGATCCGGCAAGTTCCCTCACCGTCTGCGTTGGACTTGGAGTCGGCTATCAACGAGCTCGAACAGTAGGACACTGATCTTAACAAACTGAACAAGGCGATCGGTGAGCTTCTCGAAGGAGATCAGTTTGAACATGATTTTACGACGTAATGCAACACCAGGAAAGAATATGTGGGGCCCTCAGTCGGATGCAAGCCACGTTGAACAACCTGTGGGCACCCGGCATTAAATGTACCGGCAAGGGCACTTAACCCCGTCCAGACTACCCTTCCCACGTCGGCTCACGCACGTCGACATTGCGAGTAGTACGGCCGAAGTTGATCGCGACGGCCTACAGCCACCTGAACGTTCCCCATACAACATACAGAAGCCAGATACGTCGAAGTTCGCGTCTACCACGCTGTCCGCAATGTGGACTTCTGATAGCATGATGCCAGGACGTTCATTCCACTACAACGGCTCTAGGTCGGAGGTGCAAGTAGATCCAGTTCTGTCCAACGCGACGTGTGACCAGAAAAGCTTCTTGGCCCAAGCACAACGAGAGAAGACAATCAAGGCTAATTTTTCTGGAAACAGCTCTCAAGTCTCCGTACAGGATCAAGCCGTCCTTATAGCGCAGGATTCAGAATTTCAAAATGCCAAAGACGAGGCTGAGCGCGAAGACATGCAAGTGGGAGCCAACTACGAGATAGCTTCGAGCATGCCAACGGAAGGCGGGCGTGGAGAACACGAGATTATGCCTGCCGCAGGCCACAACGACGCGTTTGCTGCCTTCCAAGCAGACGACGAAAACCGTGGAGACACCACGGACCTTAAAGAGAAGGCAGAACTACCGCCATGTGAAATCGAATGTATCTTCGCTTCAAACATAGTGAAGAGTGAACGCCTAGTCAACAAAGTGTTGCTAAAGGTTGTACCCAGCCACGAATATGAGTTGCTCCATCTTAGCAAAGTTCGGAAAGGCGAGAAAACTTGCCCAGTCACGTCTGCCGCGTGCGAGGCGGCAGAAAGACATGGTGGAGTACCATCTGAACCATACATTCAGCTTGCAAGAAGCACGAAAACAATCAAGTCAGGAGTGAAAAAACAAACAGAACGCAAGCACAAGGCCGGAAGGAGAACACTACTAGACTCCCTGCACCCCAGTAACTATTTCACCAAGATATTTGGACTTGTACGACATCGCCTTCGCCACAATAACTGCACGGTGAAAGAACTGCAAACTTCTGAGGCAGCTGGACACACAGTCTGGTTGTCGTCCGCATTATCTCGGCGTCTCTTGCCGGTCGTGAGATCTGCATGACGGCGCAAGCACCGGTGGAAACGAAAGCGTGGATAGCATTCCCTCACCGTGTCGCGAAAATTGACCTTATGGACTGAAAAAACAGAGTTTTAGGATTGCGGAATAATTGTGCACCTATCGAGTATCCCGGGCGCGGGAGGATGTTAAATCTGTCGCTGGGTACGCGCCATTCATCATCATCAGCATCATGGCGAGACCGTGTCAGTAACGTGATGATCCCCGTAACGGGCAGCCATGGCTTCGGTCTCACTTCGGTCATTCTTCCGTTAACAATCCGTGTTTGCGTAGGAGCCCTTTGACCTGGGTTTTTTGGTGACACTAATAACGACAAATGTAAGGATCACCTGACCCTGTACGAGAGTTTCAGCTCGCATAGCAGGTGAGAAACAACAATAATGGTTTGCGAAACAGACAAAATGCCGGGAGGATGAGATTTAGGATCAGTACAGATACGATTTCCTGCGGATTATTTGCAAGAATAACGCCCGTGTGCGATTCAGAAAGTCAGTTCATGGCCACTTGACTACAAAGAAGGAACCTGCGAGTTGTTCTCAAAATTGAATTTAGGCTTGCGTATGATGTGCATGAAAGCCGATCCCCCAAAGACCTAGTATAAGTAGCGAACGTTCTGACAGTAATCCCGGACAATCACTATCACCTGATATTATGAATGATTTCACAACTATTGTGATGTATCAAAACAGCATGTTGATTATGGTTCAGGAATATCATGTAAGCTCCCAACTGACAAAGATGCCACACAATACTCCTATTTGTTTTGTATAGCTTGCCTCAGAACCCCATTTCTCCTTTACTAGAGCTAGCGAAACCTCAAATGGCAGCCTCGTGGCGGCCGTATAACGCTAACTAGAGGACAAGTCTTCAGTTGTTTGTCTGCCAAAATCTGCTAAAACTTGCTCCTGAATTCCTGTCATACGGACTGTTACAAGCCACCAGTTTCGAAACTAAACATTCTCTAGTCTGTTTGCTCTGCGCATCATCCGAACTTCTAAGAAACCGCGCTCCTACTTGCAGTCAAGAATATTCGTCTGTAGTAGATTTAGTTGAGCCCTCCTGATGGAGCGGCAAATGTTAATTTGACAAAGTCATTGTTTTTATTCCTTTATTCCTTTTGCCATTTACAGCCCTACTCTAAAATAAGTTTTGGACCAACACTGCAGGCTTTTTAGTATTTTTATTTCCCGATTATATTTTCAGAGCTCGTGATAATTTGAAGTTGTTCCTTAATTGGCTTGTTTTGGAGGGCACTCTTCACTAAGCACTTACACATGCACCTTATTTTTCCACCAGGTTTTTTGGTTGCGGCAATTCAGCATCGGGTGTCAATCCTAAGCATCCTCCTCTTCGGTGCATTACTGTGCCCTCTTTCAATCATCTCTTGTGCCTTTGTTCCAAACATAAAGTGGATGTTGGTTACTTGGGGATTGCTGTACGGTAAGTATAGTTCTCAGTGGTAGGCGTCTGTGAGAGGAATATTGTCGCAGTGATCTATTTTACGCGCAGTACAGGTGAAGCATGAAGTACACTTCAAAATAGTTAGTGTGAAGAAAAAAATTCAGGTAGTCCCATTTGCAAAGATATCACCATCCAAATGAGGAATCGTCACTAATAGAGGATGAGAGTGATCTTATTTATTTATTTATTTATTTATTTATTTATTTATTTATTTATTTATCTATATTATTTATTTATTTATTCATTTATCTATTTATTTATTTACTTATATATTTATTTATTTATTTAATACTCACAGCGCCACGAAGGCATTTCAGCGGGGGGTTGAAGACGTCCATTCATGGGTCGTCGCGACAGGTCAGTTAGGCGTCCGCCAATCGCGTAAACAAGGTTCCGTGACGTCATAGAAAAGTTGCGGGAAATTGGCTAGGGGTCACGACTGCTTCACAGGTTTTTTTCAATATATCCGCTATTTGTTCGAAGATTGCGATGATATTGGTATCATTGTTATCGGGACTTAGCAGACTTTCTAATAAGCCCAACTTGTATTTTGTCTTCATGGCTGCTTTAAGTTAACCCTTGTATCATCATTTCTATTGGATTTAACAAACTGCCAGAGGTGGCGCCGTTTACTGCGCACCTCCTGCGAAAAATCTTCAGATAGGCTAATATCAGTCCCTTTTAACTTCTTGGCATTCAGTAAAATGTCCTGTTTTTCTTTGAAGGACGCAAAATTGGCCATAAGCGGGCGAATTTCACCGGGCCTAAACTTCCCGATTCTGCGCGCTCTTTGTATAGTCTTTGGCGTTATACCAAGTTTACCAGTACATATGTCAACAATGTGCTGTTCTGGCACTGACCAAGATGTAGGACCCTTACGTTCTGGCCCATCAACTGGGTGGCTTTCAGATACGACTTCTGGTACACCATAAAAAATCAGGTTGCAACGCCTTCTGCGGTTTTCGAGGGAGTCAACTTTCGCCAGAAGGGTCTGCACGCTATGTTTCTGCTCATCACATGCTACTTTACACTCAGTTACAGCCGATTCCAGATTAGCTAATGTAGTAATCCTGTTTTCTAACGACGAAATGCGATTGGAGGGTTGCTCAAGGGCTGCTTTTTGAGCTGCTTGATTGGTCTCGATGCTGTCGAGCTTAGCCTTGAAAACCTCTTGCGCATCCAAAATCTTTTGCAGCATTGGTGTATCCATTCCTGGATTCAACTCTACGTCACCACACAAGAGCAATAAAAAATAAAACGCAAAACGCCTCATCAAGCGAAAAATACGCTGTCTACAGGACCGGCGCACAGAGTGTGACGTTACACAATTTAACAGCACTCGGGGTGGAACCGGCAAAACGATAACAAACATTTTCACAGCACATAGCGTTACTAACCTGAGTAACTACTAACTAACTACTAACCATAGCATTACCGGTAAAACGCCCCAACTTGCCAGTGCCGCCGTACGCCTTTTGTAGGGTGTAGTCGCCGAGTGCTATCGCTGGATCGCACCACTGTTCCCAGACTGGAAGCGAGCATCGGTCGAAATCAGCTGCTTGCTGGGCTTGTAGCGCTCCATCCGTCTGATAGTGTCCGCTTTCTTGAGTAGCTCTGGCAGATCCCGTCTTCGCCTTTTTCAATGGGTGACTACGTTAAAGTGGCAATCCAGGAAATAGCCCCCGTAAACAGTAGAAAATGCGTGAAGGGCTGCGCCATAGCATCGCCGGTTCCACCAGTTCCATAAGTTGGACTTCTCCTCTTTCGACTTTATGTACAAATCTGCCTTCAAAATAACGGGCTGGTGTTTATTTATGTTTCAGTAGGGGGAATTTGTCGTTACCAATGCGAAACAGCAATCACCGTTAACATGAGGACCTACGTTTTTACTGTACAGTTAAAGGCCAACTGCACTCAAAATTCACCCTGGCCAAATGCCTTCGAAATGTGTAATAGATACCAAGAGAACCACTGGGACGCGACCGGTAGCTCTGTGCAATGCGTGGTTATTCAGGTTCAGGCACTCAAAATAACGCCCTTGCAGACGACAAAGCACCTGCTGGCGTGTCGAGCAAACAGCCATTTAGAGGAAGTGACATGCCAGCCGTCCAGGCCGATCGGCCTGCCTCGCAGCGGGAGAATCCAGGAAACTCGTATTTCGCGCCACCGGTACGCCTGGCTTTCATGGCAACGAAGCGGCTACGTTAACCGGACGGCTCCCTCCTTTTCGAGTGTCGTCGCGACATAATGCCTGCGCGGTGTGCTCCTGTGTGCTTGCGGGACAAGCGCTCGCTTTTCCGCGCGCCTCCCACACCCCCGCAAGCGCGCGCTCACATTCTCCTCCTGGCTGGCCGAGCCGCCCACGTCGGCCGGTCCGCACAGCTCGCGCCGTCAGGCCAGGCCGTCTGGCCACTCGCGCTGACGGCTGATGCGTCACTTCCGCCTGACCGTTATGGCCGCGTTTTCGCCAGTTTCGTTTTTGAAATCGCTGATTTTTGGTGGCCGCTTGCGGCGTAATTACAAACATTTTAGGCGTCATACTTCGTACATCGCGTCTTTTTAGCCATACTATGCAGGAATAGTCATTTCGCGCGGTCAAAAGTTTGAGTGCAGTTGGCCTTTAAGCGTCATTTTCGTATCTTGTCAACCTCAAGCGGTATACGATCGTTGAATGCACTGACCAAGTTTTACATGCGGCGGACCGTACCTGAATAAACAGGCACCAACAATTAGATTTGGTTCTCACGATTGTATTACTGGAGAATGCTTTATATTAGTCGTGAATGCGAGAATATACACCAGACCTACGGCTTTGATCTTGCCTCTGCCCCGACCCATGGACCATAGTAACCAAAAAAACAATAATAATGATGAGTTAGATACAAACTTGACACTTTGATAATACCAAAATTAACTTTTCTGTTTCTAAATATCCCATATAATAATTGATTTTATTATTTTAAATCAGCCAAGGCTAGCTTAACTTTTGGTCATGAAAAAGATTTGGATAATTAAATTGAGGTCTGTTGTCAATGTTAGATTACTTAAATGGAGTAAAATGCCCCTGACGCTCGAACTGCGCAATTTTCCAGATAATCTTGAAGTTCGTGTACTTGGATGTAATTGCTGAATTCGGGATATTTGTTTCGCATTCTCTGGGATAACGTGCGCAGGAAAAAAGGTTACATTTACAGCTACAATGACCGCCACCTATTTCACATTTTTGCAGGATTTTCTCAGGGGCTTCTTACGATTGGTACTTCCATCGTCATCGTAGAGTACTTCCAAAAGTACAGAAGTGTTTCAACAGGCATGAAATTTGTAGGACGAGCTCTTACTGGCATTGTGGGACCATCGCTGTTGACCTTCTTGAAAACGGCCTACGGATTTAAAGGAACTCTTTTGGTGGTTGGTGGACTCTTACTTAACACTGTGCCTTTGATGCTGCTGCTGCGTCATCCTCGCCCTTTATATTTGCCGGCCTGCCAAGGTTGTCGTGTCGTCAAGCAGCCAGAAAATAAAACATCGGTCTTAGTGGATAGAGCTGCTCCTGACCGAGCGAATGAAAATATTGCAAACACTTCTACCAAGCACCGGGAAGTGGACGTCAGGGAGACGTCGAGTAAACTGATTGATTGCGTCGAGGCAACAGAGGACAACATCAAAACAGCACCCATTTCTGTGGTTTGTAATAAGGGAAGCGACTCTTCTGAACTGCCTTCGCATCTCTATCCGAAAAGCAAAAATGTCAGCAACATTTTTGGTCGAACACTTGTCTTGCTGAAGCTGCCCTGCTTTTACGTTGTTCTTCTCGCTATTACGGCCATAGATTTCACTTTCCCCATACTCAACACTACCGTTGTGGACTATGGCCAAGACAAGGGCTTGCGTGAGGAAGATGCCGCCCAACTGACTTCCCTCCTCTCCTTTGGTGGTCTTTGCGGACACGTACTCATTCCGTTTATTGGGGACATAGTCGTGCGTGCGCGATGCGGTGTAGCAGGATTTACATCAGTCATTGCGGCCGTGTGTTTTCTCTTCATGCCGCACGTTATGAGCTTTGCAAGTGTCAGTGTCGTCACGTTTGTCGCCGGTTTGCAGTTTGGCTATTTGCGCATTGTGAAGGCAGTGCTCGTGGCCGACTATCTTGGTGTGCACAACCTGGCCCTATGTATCGGCCTCATGGGTACAGCGGCACTGCCCCTTCGCCTCGGCGAACCCCCCCTGGTTGGTGAGTTATGAAGTATTATTACTATTCATGCCTCAGCTATTATCTATATTTGCGCTTGAAAGCAGTAGTATTATTCTGAACATTCATGATGATTTGTCCAGCTCTAGTTTTTCCAGCACAACACAGACTACACTAACTGCATCTTCAGGTCTCGCGAAATGTATTACAAGAGAGTGGCTGTTGATATAAATTTAATAATTTTATTTTGAGAGATACTACAAAGAAGCTTTCTCCAACACAAGTATAACGCCACAAATAGCTACATAGTACAGTTGGAAGACGGTTTACGGCTCAAAACGTTTTTGTGAGATACAACATGCGGGAAATGTTTTGCGGCTCCCCACACAGCGCGAAAGAATATAAACAATGTAGCGGCCGTAAAAAGAATTCTTAAGAAAGGTGGTCAGAAGACTTGCAAACCTGCTTTGTGGGCAAATCAGCTGCCACCTTAAATATGTCTACTCAGGGTATAGATGAAGTATACCGCAAAAATTACATTTGCTACAAAAAGCTGTTTCTTGCAAAAGAGTTCTGATTTTCTTGTTTTTGTTGTATATCAGGCCTTGTGCCTTATACAACCCTGTATTCATTGATTATTTTAATTTTAACACAATTCGTTTTGATCTATCTCCTCGAATGCGGGCAACATGACTTCTGAATTAGTGCCTTTTTTTGATTAATCGGCGACAACAAACTTCACCCAAAAGCAGGATCCCGGTCGGAAGGGCTGAAATTGAAGACTTTTGGTCCAATTTTTAAACATACCGAATGCATAATGTGTGGCTTCATTTGTAGTTATTCGGGTAAGATATATGTGCCTCACGAGGAGAAAAACTGGCGTTCTGTGCGGAATTGCCAAAAAGTTTTTGTGTCCTAACATTAAACTCCCGTCGATGACACAAAATCAATTGAATATACACGTACTGAAAGGCACGGGATATAAAACCTACCCTACACTCACGGAAAACAAAACACCGCTTTCCAGGGACACCTAAGTCTGCTTATGTACTTTGAGTCAAACCAATAATGGCTTCCCCGTGACGGTACTTTACAGCTACATTGCGCATGTGTGGGGCCCTGAACCTACCCTAATACTCACTTGTAAATTCTAGGTACCGAGTTCCAAACGGTTTTCGAGAGAGTAAACCAGATTTACGGGTTTTAATTAAAAAACCTGTGCATTTATTTCAATGGGAAGCTTTTAGCTTCTCAAATTTGCCTTTGCAGACCACCTAAAACGCACTGCAGAAAGGCAACCTTTCTCTGATGAGGATAATGATCGTGGGTGAAGTGAATCAGAATAAAACAGCCAACGTGGCCGAATTGAACCTGGGTCCCTTGCACTATGAAGCCGACGTCTATGCGATTGCGTCATTCCGGCATTGTCAAAGCAGTTGTAATGCGAAGGGGAGTACATGCAGGTACAAACTTACAAAATTCACCACTCCGTCTAACGAGGACTATGGTTTAACGCTAGGTAATGCACATGGAATGCTCGTATCACTAGTGAGCGGACCCACATGACACTACGTTACCATACACGTGACGTAGGAGTCACGTTGCAATTATGATAATCAATATCAGTAAATAGGGCCCGCTTGCGTCTGAGTTGGTTGGTTGCGCTGGACGAGATTTGAAAAGCCTGTGCGTTCCGCCGCCGTTGTGGTTTCGACTGAGCTGCAGTTGATTTTCTTGCAACATTTATTTACCAGTATCGCAATACGAAGCAGTAAGTGTTCATTAAACGTGGTCTGTGTTTCGCAGAATAAAGTTTTTCGTGTGAACACAGCCCAATTTCGCAACAGACGACCAGTGTTACGGATGGTTGTACACAGCGCTCAATGAGAAGCATATCTATTCAGCGTATTGGATTTCAGGCAGCCCCCTTAAAGCGTTTCGCTAGGTCTTTCGATTGAAATCGTCTACGGGGACTGATTTGTTCGTGCAGCGGTGGTAGTAAATCATGTTCGCTGCGTGACGGGTATTTCCACGGTGTTTCGGCCCAAATACTCCTAAAATTTTGTTACATCTGCAGAAGCCTAATCGTGCTTCTATATTTACATAAAGCTGTGATTTTTCCTCAATCTATTTTTTCTGACACAGGAATGTTTCGAGACAACGGCGGCTCCTACGACAACCTGTATCGCACCTGTGCAGCGATTGTTCTTGCCGGCGCTTTCCTGCTGTTCGCACAAACTTGCTTGGACGCCAAGAACTCAAAGCGCTACAAGATATCTAGTGCTACGGTTTCCGCGTAAACACCTCTTTCTACCACAGCCTCTATCGTATAATTTTCCATTGCCATTTTAATGGGCCCCAGGCTGAGCAGTGGTGCGGCATGAAGGGCTTTTGGTGTTTTACCAGGTATTTCTCACTACACTTTATATCTATCTATTCGTCCGGATAGGGAACAGAGCATGTGCTGCGTGTCCTGCTTGAAGTTTATACATCAAAATGGTATAAAGGGTTTGTACAAACTCCATTGAATGAAGTCACACAAAACGTTACCTCTAAAAGGTGTTTCTGTCTTACATATCCGTTTGCGCCTAATTTAGTGTATCCTGGCAAACGTGACTGCACATCTTCTAAAATAGGGATGAATAACTTCTCTTGCTTTAGAAACAAACCGTATTCAAACAAGTGCTCAGCAAGTGCTCAAACCACGCTGGCAAAAGAAGACTGTCACATAATGAGCGGTCCAACAGAGCTATAGCCCGTGTTCGCTTCAAATATAAACACAGGGTTGCAGCTGGGTGTTCTAGATATGTCGGGTTCAGTGACACAGTAATAGGCGCTGCGCTCACAGCTCTCGTTTGTCTGCGGTGAGCGAAGCAACTTTGATACGTTACAAGTGATTCAGTCGCGTTTAGTAAATATCATGTAGCTGCATTTACCGTTGTGGTAGCTCAGTAATATTGCCAGAAAAGTGCTCTGGTAAGTTTTTCCTCGCTTCTAAATAGTATATTTGGGGAGACTGTCTAGTAGGAGTATACTTAAAACCATCACTCTTCAAGGCAAGTAATACTCCATCAGTCGATGATATATTAAGCCAAGAAGATCTACAAAAAACTGCTCCACACTCTTTACTGTCCAACATGACATGTTCAGGCAAGTGCGCAACTTTGGTTCAAGGCTGGATGTGTTTCGCTGTATAAAACAACAGCGGGAGCCATGGACTATAAATGGGTCATTAGAGCCAAGAACCGCACACTTTTAGAAAATAACACCCGCCGTTGCGAGGGCTTAGCGAAATAAAGACAAAAATAAATTGCATACAATACACGTAATCCGGGCACATGGTATACTCTTACACTACACTGCACGACTACGACCGTCAAGCTTTAACATTCACTGTACCCGAATTGTTGAACAACTACAAGTAACTCAGTTGAGAACGATGAACTTTGTAAATAGGCAATGAAGGCATAATTTTTGAAACCCGTGTTATGTAACTGTTGTATATATGTTTTTGGGAACACCTATGATATGCACCTGGTGTTCTTTTTGATGCTCCTGTTTCCTGCTAACCATGACTGTTTAGCGCTTTTTGTTACGTTCACTTGATACGAGTTTCATGTTTTTTTTCTATCTACTGAAAATTTTATCTGGTCGACCCAGTTGCTGCCAACCGTTTCTTGTGGCTGTTCCTTTGTCTGCAACTATCTGGAAGGAAAATAAAGTTGACTTGATTGATTGATTGATTGATTGATTGATTGATTGATTGATTGATTGATTGATTGATTGATTGATTGATTGATTGATATACGGCGTGACATGTTGTAGGGCCAGAATTTTCATTCATCGCATTCCAATTGAAGAATATATAACAATATCTTCGGCTACACAGGTGATTCGGCTGAAAATGCATTTGTAAAGAAGCTGCCACGAATGATGATACTGATATCCTATGTAAGTTTTACTTTAAGTCCTCTTCACTTTCCTTGCCTTCAATGGAATCTGCAAGAAATGCTAAACCTAAATCGTTCGTAATGGTACGAAAGATCGCGCGGCTGTAAAAAATGCCTCCCGATATATTTGATATTACGACACAAATAAATGCTCTGCACTTCAGTTATGGTCGAAAGGAAATATATCTGGCTATGCCACCTTCTGAAGCACAAAGGATTGTGTAGAAAGCAAAACGGTCAGCAATAGCCACACCGATTACAGTCGAGTCCTGTTCAATGCGAAGTCCACGAGCACCGCAAGAAAACTTCGAGGTATCTGTACTTCCAATAAAACAAAAAAGCGCAACAACAGCTTTGTTATAAACCCGCAGCACGCCTCGTGGCTTTATTTTGCTCATAATCTCGAGTTCTGTCGCAAGTCGAGAGTACACCCGGGTTACCACGTCAGTTGAGACTTCTCGCTAAAGCCGAAGCGCCATGCAGTCACCACACAAACGCCTCTCATGTTGCAAAGAGCACCAGAGGAGGTTCAGGACCTTAAGGAGATACTGAAGTGGCTTGAAAACTTTGCTTGTTTACTAACGCAAGTTGCATTCTGAAGTTTCTAGACGATATTTCCTCCGCTCTCGCTGCGTGTACGCGACTTTAATCAGTAGCAAAATCAATTCGAAAATGCTGTCCTCCTCTCTGCATCTTCCTTGCCCATTCCCTAAGACGTTTTGTATGACGTTAGAACAAGATTGCTTGGCTTCACTGTGCTACTGCACGGTTCGCCGACCCTGTGACAAGATCAGTCGGCCGAGCCAGTAGTCGGCCGCCCCCCGGCGGGTCGTCGCAGTTCGTCCGCTCAGCTAAAACTAAGCCACGACACAGTCGTGCCTAGAATAATGTGCTTCAAGTTGTTAGTTTTCACACCGTATGAAGCGCTAAGTCGAAGTAGCTCTACACAAACGCTCATGCGACGCTTTGCTGACTAATACGCTTGTACAACAAAGTCAGGCAAAAAAAGACGGCTGATGAGTCAGCGAAGTGAATATAGTTGTGAAAAATATCATCGCCATGGTTTTCCGGAGCATGCACGAAGACAACGAAGACACCTAGATGCGACGGAGATGATGATGGATAGCTCGCGCTTCGAGCTCGCTCTTGCGGCATGGGGCTCGCCCCGCGCGCAATCGAACATCGAACGCTCGTCCTGGGTGCCACGAAAATAAACCCGCTTATTCTATTTCTGCCACGGAGAGCTTCATTACTCGGTTCCCGCAACGCCTTGGTTCAACATAGGTATGAAGGAATTAAAATCAACCAAAACTTTGATCGCACAGGTTAAAACCAGGGTGCGGCCAATACGTTTTGCGTTGTGTGAACTAGCACAGCGGTGAGCAGCTTCACCACACTTACGCGAACGCGTTTCTGCGAACGCCTTTCCGCCAAAGCAATGAGTTATTTATGAGATTTTTGCGGACGCTTACTGCATGAGCGTTATTGAAGAAATGGTCATCACGTCTGCTGGGAATGATAAAACAAAACTTTAAACAGTCACAACACGGAGTTTATAATTGCGGCCCTGACAGCGCTGGCGTAATGCCGAGTGGTCTGCAGCACAAGGAATAATACCTTGGAATTCGCGAGTAGAATTCACAATTTCGTGTGTCTTTAAGTTGCTTTATTCGTTCTTCGGCAATGGTGTCTATACTGAATTCTCCATTTTTGCTGTGTAATGTTCTTTGCTCCAAGGGTGAAATCGCAGATTGCGTGCAGACCTACGCTGACGCGCTAGCGATTTCTCTTTGGCGTGGTGTTGCCATAAGCAACGAGTGCTTGCGGGCACAGTCCCCAATATCAGCCGACCTATGGTCTGGCGCGTTACGATACAGGCACAAGATAGAGAACCTGCAAAACGGGGGGAGAAGCGTCTCCGGTACCCGAAGGCCGTTGAACCACTGCGTAATCATCGGGCAGTGATAGTTATGATTCCAAGCCGGGGTGTAGCTTACCTCATACATTTGGGTTATGGGACGGTTATCTGACGCATCTCGCTTATCTCACGCGGTAGGCTTCTCTGACGCATAAGCGCGGTATTCCGGTTACAGAGATATGAAAAGTACCCAGTCGCTAATCCTGGCGTATGTCCATATTTTTTTTTCTTTTTTAAAAACACGTGAACTTTAATATAACCCAATCACTTTTGCCGGAGACCGATCAATTGAATGATTATAATGGGTGATGACAGCAAAGAATCTGCAGAAATCAAAAGAATTGTCTAGCAATGTGTAACAATAATATCCCACTTACTTGTGCAGAGTGTTATTTCTTTACAGCACTTGTGTAGACTGAGTTCTTTACCGCCAAACATGGGTATGGTTAGAGAAAGACGTTTGTTTATTTTAGTCTGTTTACATTATTCTGTTTTTTTTCGCCAATGATGTAAAGTTGTAGCATTCTACGAAAGAAGCGCCTTTACTCACTAATTAGGATTTTTTTCGAGGTTGCAAGGCGTAGTGCAGACTTGGACCGTTTACGCAATTTTTTATTCGCATTTTTAACGTTCTTTTGTATACTGTTTCAGTTTATTCTTCTTGTTTGGGTAGTAATATATATTGTGCATATTTTTGCTTTTCTGAGACCATTTTTGCGAACATTTTACATTGAATTTTTTTTTCTTTTTTCAGGATGAGATACAAACAATTATCTCCTTTTACGATATTATAACTATTAAATATGGTACATCCGCTTAATCTACATTTTTGCGGAGGAGCACGGCGTTACACAGTCCTGGCTGTGGGAATACTCGGACAAGAAGAAAGCGGTAGTGGTCGCTGGCACTACAAGGCTGCAGATTCGTAGCACAAAGGGAGAGATGGTATTGAAGAGCGTTATCGGATTTCTGTCGCATCAAACCAGTTGACTGCTATTTTTTCTTTCAGTTCAGTTGCTTCATACCATCTTTGAATGAATACAAAATTTGCATTGGGAGAGTGTTTGCTAACTTCAGTGCGAGATGTAAATTTTACACTAGGAACTACAAAACAGCGCAATACGTGCACAGAGAAGGACATTTTATGGCATTTTGGTTCTCGTCGCCCAAAAATTGTTCCAGGTTTTTTGTGTGGAACTAAACTTTCTGATTTATTGAGAAGGAGAGCGACGCAAAATTTGCAAATGCCAAGAACCCCAAACATATTGAGGTTGGTCCGGGCGACCCGCTTATTTTCCCTCCACTCTAACCGTTCACAGAACGGTTTCGCTAACCATCCCCGGAACCCGTTCGCAACGGTACCTTCGATCAGTTCCGGTTTTTGTAGAGTCCCAAAATGGCGGAAAAAATACGTGATGAGTTTGCTTTAGAATCGGGGAAAAAAATCGGGTTCGGTTCCTGTAACGAGTGGTGAGCTGGGCGAGTCTGCTTCCTTCGTCGCCGTCTTTTTTGCGCGGTTGTTAAGATGTCGGTTCCTGTTTTTAATTCGGTTGTGGTTCGGTTAGACATACGGGCCCCAACCGGTGCTAGTGGGCTACTTGCACCCTTGCGACTCTCCCTGACACTTCTTGTCGTAGCATTGTCCCCTTTCCGTCTTGTCAATGGTGATAGTTTTCTGCTAACAACCCCCACGGACAGAGCTGAATTTTAATCTGCTCCCCCGTTAAAACATACAAAACACAAGGCCGTGCCCGAGACGACTCCAATGCCCCAACCGTCACAGCCGAGAGTCGGTCATGTTTTTTGCCGCTCGCGTTGTGACACTTTCCCGAGCGACAGCTGCGAGGTCGGCACGGCGACGCGGCGCCCTCTAACCAAAAAATGTGAAATGACGGGGCGTATACGAGCAACGTTACAATACTCCTATTGCTCCTCTTTGCAGCCGTTGCCATGGCGATTAATGCAACATTTGCTCGAATGCCCAGCACTACCAGGGGGGAAGTTGGCGCGGCTGTCTGAATTACGTGGGACAATGGTAGATGCTACAAAGGTCCCCCAGTGCATAAACTGCGTAACACCTTAAGGCCAATGTGTAGCATATGTGAGAAAATGCTCAATTTCAGTTCACATTGCCCCGTCGTATTATTTCCGAATGTCCCTAAGAATTAACCGTCGGCAAGGATGTAGAGGTCGCTCCCGTCTTTTGCAATCTACAGGGCCCCCAAAAGTAAAAGGAGCACCGGTTGGAGATTTTGAGGGCATTTCTTCGCGATGTGCCCAGCCAGAAACCTCTTAAGTGACTTTTCACGGAAGTCATTCTGAATTAAAATCGGGCAGCACATATTATATTTTTGCTGGCAGCCACACAAAAAAGAAAAGGTTTTCTTTTCACGACGCCATGCTCCGATTACTTTTTGGGGAACCTGCACACTTTAGAAGCTGGAAAGCAACTGTCCGATATCAATTCCACCCGAACGCGCAGCTTGGCGCACCCATTGGCTTCAATGCGCTGTCATGAAGGCGCCGTGTTTATTTTCACAAAACTCAGTGACGAAGATGAATGGCGGCGCGTGTGAGGCGAGGGGTGCGACAGGAAGGGTGAGTAGGGAATGCAGCCGCCACTGGCCATGAAACAGCAGAACTCCTACCGTCGTCACTGATGTAACGACGCGAATTGTTGTTCGAGAGTCGCGACGGAAAGCTCGGGGTTGTTGCAGTACGTATACAACTTTAATGTCATTCTCCACGTCTAGGTGCGGTCATGTCAGTTGCACTGTTCTCCCCGCAGTGATTTGGTTGGAAGGACATTGGGCTGTTTTGTCATGTGGAGGACGTGGTTATTGAAGAAAACACACTTTTACTCTACTAGATAGACTCTCGCTCCTGTTTCTTTTAGTATAACCGATTTTTTATATCTCACTGCTGACTGGTGTGTCGGCATAAAATAAGTGCTTGTGCACAAACTGTATCATTCAGGCACAGGCAGAGCGGACAAAAAAAATTTACAGAAATTTAGGGAATCCTCTAATAGCGCATAGCATTCTCATGCCACTTCTCTAGAGTGTGAGTTGTTTACAGCCAAATATGGGCATGAGAAGCGAAAGACTGAATGATTTTATTGTCTTTAAGTTCACGTATGTTTATTTTCGCCAATAATGTATATTTCTACCATGACAGGTATAAGGTACCTTTACCTACAGAAGCATTTTTTTTTCGAAGATGCAAGGCGTAGTGCAGGGTTGATCTGTTTTTTATCTGATTTCGTAATTCATACGTTCTTCGCGGAACTTTTTTGTTTATTATTCGGTTTTGCGGGAGATGTATAGGATGCATATTTTTGATCTTGTCAGGTGATTGCTGTCAAATTTTAAATTTTTATATTTTTCTTTCTTTTTGGTTTCAAAATTCTGACTGACGAGTTATATCCCGTTGCGCTATTAAACCGATTAAACGTGTTGCTTCCGCCAAATCAGCATTTGTGTGTAAATGCAGGGCGTTACGCAATTCGCCATTTTTGGTACTGTTTATTCGTGTTGTGAACGTTCCTTTTTATACGTTTTTGTAGTCTTCGCTTTCTCAAGGAAGGGTATAAGATGAATAATTTTGATTTTGCCAGAACATTTCTGTGAACATTTTATTTCATCTGTTTTTATGTTGCGGTTTGTCGAAATTCTGTGTTACCGATTATCTCCCGTTCAGCTATTGTACCGACGGAGGTTGCTATTTCCGCCAATTCGGCATTTCGGGGATATTTAGGGCGTAACACTGTTCGCAGAATTTGGCGGCTCCTATTTTGTACTATTGTACGTGCTCTAGAGAACGTTTTTTTTGTTTATTCGGTTTGGGTGGAGGTTTATAAAGAGCATAATTTTGCGGTTGTGAGATCGGTGTTGTATTTTTTTTAGTTTTTATTTTCTATTTTTTTGTTTTTACAATTCTGTTCCGGGAATAATATCCATCCACGGTGTTGTAACGATGAAAGATATTTTTCTGTCAAACCAGCTTTTTTGTCAAAATGCAGCACAATACACGGTCCTGGCTGTGGGGGTACTCGGCAAAGAAAGGTACTCAGTTAAAATCAAGGTGCACAGGAAAAAGCTAACTTCTACTGTGGATCTTCCAGTGAGGAAGCACTTCTGGGCTGTCAAACTGTATCTCGCGTTCCTCTGTTTGAAAAGTATCATGCGCAGACGAAAAAGTTACACGCACTTTGGCTGCCGTGGCAGAATTAGGTTGAAAATCAGCATAGGGCCCTGCTTACAAAACGTCGTCCACGGCACCTATGCCGGTGTGTTTTAATCTGTCATTCTGTGCTTTCCTTCTGAGTAGACAAACAGAATTCTTCTGGTCGACACTCCTATCTCTCACGCACACAGCATAAGCTCTATTTATGAAACCTCTACAAAAAATGATAAGTTCATTTGTTGTTTTATAGAACATTTAACACACCTTAAGTTCATTTCTTGTTTTACAGAAAATGTAATACCCCTGCGTGCGTACGCGAATAAAACGGCGAGGTGTTGTTAGCAGCGGTTGGAGTAAAGGAACGGTTTTTCATATTTTTCAAGCTACCCCTTTGGCATGCCGTATTTATGTAAATGTTATGAACTTAGGAGTCGTTCATCGAATGGCGAACAGGAACTTCTGCGTGTTTGCATTGAAAATGAAAGTGAATCGGAATGTTCAGCGCAACGTTTAAAAAAGTGAATGTCAGTTCAAGCCCAGCGGACGATAATGACCTCTCCAACAAAGACACCTACCCAAATACGTATATACATAATTTATTTAAAACCGTTAACCACCCCTATATTTCAATCGGTGAGGAAGTTGAACCAGGAATTCGACCAATTGAATCACTATTTAGTGTAGAAGCACTTGCAGGGTTGACCACATTCAATGTAAGCGTAAACTCTATTTTGTGCTATTAATATAAGGACTAGCACAACGTGACATACCCGGAGAGTAGAAAAACCGTTCCGGAGTTTGTCGGACTACGGTTTATATAAATAATGTGCACTCAGTATATAAAAAAATTCCTTATTTCAAACAAGAATAATTTTGGTTACTGCAGTCAGACCGTTTCTCATTGTTTTCAGGAGAAGAGGTCATCACGCCATATCTGACTGACACAGCTTCATTAAACAAAACAATTTATAATTAGTTTTTTGTCCCAATGAGCCCGGTCTCTCTTTAAAATACTTGTAATCTTAGAAAACAGTACGAGTGGTCAACAGTTTCACACGGATGGTCACCTAGTCGCTTGTGGATATCCGCACTGGAAAGTCAAGTGAGAAGTGAATCGCGAACACTGCAATTGTCTCGGTGACGTCTAAACAAACCGCCGTTTCAAAAGGCATAAAAAGTGTACAATTTAACCCCCGCCGTTGACAAATGAAAGAAATATACGCAGTGTTGTCTACTTGTCAGACTTTATGCAATGGTCCAAGGTCAATAAAAATCGTTTGGGTTCTTCCGTGCTTGGAGTAAAAGTCAAGGCGGACTCATTTGCATATCGTAAAATCTACACATCAATACCAGACTTGGAAAAACAACCTAGAAGATTGGTGATGCGGTGTGGTGAACGTGAAAAAAATTGGCCCCGTATCTGCTCATTTAGGTTCAAATGCCCTCGAAAGAACATAGTATTCTGCCACTTATGCTACGTAAATCATTCTTTCTCTCTCACCTATCTCTCTTGCTCTGATCCTCCCTTTTGATCCTCCTGCGATAAGCACGGAGGAGGTTTGTTAAAGTTAAATCAATGTTCTCTCTTTGCACTGCTCACGCCATCTGCTGGAACCTTCTGCTACTGTTGAACTTCAAACTTCATTTCTAAATACAAAAACAGCTCCTGCGAGTCTGGGACTTGACTTGTGGGAGCTGTTTTTGTGTGTAGAAATGAAAATATAATTTTCAATGCTTACTTTCCTGCTAAAATAAAAAATATCAAGCACACATTCATTTTCCATGAAAAGCACTGTCAGTTCTGGTTGCGCATGAATGTTTTGCATCAAATACCCCTAACGCTTCATTTTTTCTCAACAATGTTGACAACTATGAATTATATTTCCAGATCTCGTGATTCGGAAAGGTTTTGCCTGTATATAAGCTCCCCATTCAAGAGTTGTCTTAGGTTGACGCCGTATGGCTCAGTTGGTGTACATATATACATACAGACATACATACGCGCGTACCCACATACATACATACATACACACATACACACATACATACGAACATAGGAACACACGCACGCACGCACGCACCAACGCACGCACGCACGCACACACGCACACACACACGCACGCACACACACACACACACACACACACACACACACAGACCGCCAGATAGAGAGAGACAGGACAGGGCAAAATATTCGGGTGCTTGCAGCCAAAGAAAGTCTCGTTTTAAAACATTCTGCGGTCGCACGCAGCCAAATCGCTGCGGCATTTTTTTGCGTGGAGTGGAATGACTCAACTGAAAAATTCGCATCCGCTGCACGCCCTACGAGGAAACAAGGGTTGGAATGTCAGAGCGTGCACAAAACTTTATAATAGTGAGCAGAGAAACACTTTTTCATAGGCCAAGGTTGCGTTCCTATCCTCCATGCCAACCACAATCAACTGTGTACTGTCACCCTGTCACTCTCGATTCGAAGTTTTAACTTCCTGTCTGAAATAGCGGCAATGTGAGGCGGTTCTAACTCCAACCTACTGCTACACCTACTCCGCGCGCTTCGTGTTATTGTATGAACAGAAACTTCATCTCAACATTACTGCGGCACAAAATATTGCAGGGCTAGCCCAAGTATATTTTCTGTAAACACAATCATACTATTTTTGAACTCCTCTCCTTGTCCGCCAGCTGATTATTCTGAATAGTTTATTTTACGGCTGCATGGTTGTTACATAAATCGGTGTTCTTACGGCTTGTAAACGTGTCGTTATGAGCGTGGACATTTCCAGGATGACAATTATTGTTTTTAATACCCGCGTAACTGCCTGCGTTCAGTGTTCTCCGTTGCCGGTATGCGAGTGCGCTGGGAAGGCGGTAATGTGGAAAGGCGGGTCTCCAAATGGCCAACTTTTATTATAATAATTGTTTAAAGAACAATCACGATAGCGCAATCATGTCGAAAAGACTACCGGCCAGAAAGGCGACACCTTAAGGCATCTGAGAGGCTCCTATGGTTCACGCATTAAAGCAGTAATCCACCACAAACGATCACCCAGTAGAATACGCCTTGCGTCTGCTACAATCACCCAATAGGTTCAAAGCCAACTACATCCATGTAGAAGCAATTCCCCTGCCCATCAAGGCGAGGCTGCGCAGGTATCTGTGTGCCGGAGTTGAATTTACATTACTCTTTTTTCCTGTTACAGATTTTTTATGTTTTCAGGATCGTCGATATTTAAAAAGTTTTTCGTACGTCAACATTCCTTTAGTGGTCTGTTGGGACGGTATGTATAACCGTTTTCCCGGCTCTACGATAGACTTGAAATTCAAACAAAACGGGGAAGGATCTGAAGAGAGACAAGAGAGGAAGGTAGAAGGAGATGTGGGAGGAGTGGTTCCACCTTTAAATACAAAATTCAGGAGATTTTGTTCTTCAATATAAGACACATCCACCTAAACAGAATTTGAAAAAAAGTTCTTATTTTACAACGAACCCAAATGCAATGTTGTCAAATATATTGTGTGATAAATTTTACGTCAGCTAGTAGAAGTTTACGGCCACAAGTATATAAAATTGAAGTAGTTAGTAACTAATCTTAAGTTTACTTTAAACATTTTTAATAGCCTAAGTAATAATTATGATTTACTGTCCGAGCTATCAGTCGGCAACTCACATGAAGGCTGCCATGTTGCTTATATGACGTCGAACCAAGAGCTCACTCGAACCGGTAAAATGCACTTGGCGCTGATTTTGATGAGTGCCACAAGAGGATCTGGCTCATTTTACATGGAAGAGCTGCATACACGTTTGAAGGACGTTATCTGACCAGCTTTGATGCCGTCTTTTTTGTAAAGAAAAGTTGCTGAGTTTTGCTTGTCACTAAATCTGTATCTGACTTAGTTTCGGTTTCTCGATTTGGCTTCCTTAAAAAAAACCACTCGAGTGTTGAAGGATCTACAGGGAGCGAAAGAGGAGTGGTGGGGAGATAGAGGTGAAGGAGTTGGGTGAGTGAAGGAAATTCATTTTGCCAACAAATGCCGCCAATTCCCCAGTTCGCCAACAAATGCCGCACAACTAGAGGACTGCAAATCGAACTCTAACGGCAGTCATCGGGGACACAGGTTGAATTTTTGGGTGCAAACCTGCCATGTTAAACTCTGACCCTGCAAGTTATAGTTTTACTTAAGCAATGTAGTGGTACCAGAAAAAAAAAACAAGTAAATTTTTTGTTCGTTTCATTCTCTCATTCTGACAACTCTCCAGCAAACTGTAAAAACGGTGTGAGAATCATCGTGCTTTGTTTGATCCTTCTGTTCGGTCAAGTGATGAACAATATCCAAGTGACCCATAAGTTTTTTAAGGCATTTTTTTGTATATGAAGCTTTGTGAAACATCTTATTTCCACTTCTCTGCCCAAAACGTTTTTGCCATTTTTGTTACTTCTTTTACCTTTTTGGTCAAACTGCTACCGCAGCCCGGTTACAACTTCTAATGCCTTCCTATCACCCCTCTGTATACCACCGCTCACCCAAAAACTAATTCGTATGAAGCACTCTGCATTTTAACGTTTATCTCTCAAGCACTGTTAAACTTACGGGTATAAAAGCACCTCTAAATACATTCAACACAAACAACTCAGCTTGATCTCTAGCCTTAAGTGGGAGAAAGCACGATTGTAACTTTTAGCACATATTTCTCGAGGTGGACTGCCCGATGGAGAGCAGCATTGATAAATATGTGGTATATTTTATTCAAGTAGCAAAAAGTGGTATAGCGAGCAATGATATAACAGGGCAAAGTCCTCGAGTTCTAACATTGTACTGTAATAGACCTTTCGTCGAAAAGGCGGCGCCACTACGTGCTTTAAAAGAAAATCTGACACATTTTTGTTCATTTAAATCCTTCATGACACCATGTAGGGCTCATAACTTTTTAGAAAGCAAGAAAGCATGCTTAGGGCTTGTGCACAACCAAAACACAGACTGTATATTCGTATTCCTCTGGCTACCGAAAAAAGACAGGCTTGAGCACGTCAAAATAGAGCCTTGGCTGCTGGCTAGCAATGCTGCAACGCGGTTGCATGCTCAACTGTATTGCCGTACGAATGTGATGCTCCACATAGGCAGCTTCTTTTGTGCACATATTAGGCGTCCAGAGTTTCGGAACCTTTTGCCTATAACACCTCTAAGGCGTCTTAAGTGTATACCTTAATTCATGCGTCTGACCTCCTGCTCATGGCTTGGGTGAAATATTTCTCCATTCGTTGTTGCACACAAAGTAGGTCCCCCCCCCCCCTCAAAAACAAACTTTTTTTGGACATTGATATATATTTTTGTTTAAGAATTAAAGCGGCGCAGTTTCATCGGTGAGCAATGCAATGGATTAAAAAAACGGCTCAGTTTTGATGCTAGCTTCGTTATATTTGCCTCTTGATGTGTATTACATGCCGTGTGTTCGTTTGTTTCCAGCTCCTCATGCTGATGGCTCCTCCGGGCGCGTCGTTGGGGACAGCCGGCCCTAAAACTTCGGCTAGCCTCATTGACAAGTGCTGGGAACTGCCGGTCTTTTCGGCCTTAGCAGCATTCTTGTTTACAATGCCCCAGGCCAACAACGGCATATTCTACGTATTCTTCATAGAAGAGCTGGGTGCCAGTCGGGAGGAAGCTTCTTGGCCGAAGGCAATTGTGGCCGCCTCTACAGATGTTATGGGTACTAACAAAAATCAAACACAGCTCCTCATGCCGTCTGTGTTCTGTAGAAGCTAGCTCGAGTACGTAAAGCTCACGGTATGAAGTACCGTCATCACAGATGTTGAGACCCATTGGAGATATTGACCTATTGATTTGACAATTTAGTGCTTTTTTTTGCAGTGCACCTCTCTTTGCCTATCTTTTAGAATTGCCAGCAGGCCTTGAAAAATACCAAAACGAGACTTAGGTGCCAAGTTTTTGAAGTTTTTGTGTGTTCTTTTACTTCTTAATCGGTTTCTCCTTGTTCTACTGTGTGTTCAAACGTTGCATAGTTATGCGTAGAACATTTATAAATAAATTTGCAGCGTTTTTAAGTTGGCGCTCTTTTAGTGCGAGAGCTTTTATTTTTTCAATCCTCGTCACCACGTCATATGAGCAAAAAAGAGGTGAAAAATTTGCAGACTGACTTTCTAGCATTGACCTCCGTAGGTAGTATTTCTTAAATTGCAGTCAGTGAACTGCATAGCGCACTTGCGTATGAAGAAAAACTGCACCTAATCCTGTTCTCAGCCGCGATTTACATATTAGGTTAGAAGTGAAGGAAGCAGTAATGTTACATTTATTTTTCACTTCTAATACTCTGATTCTTTGAACCCTGTTGTATCTTTTCCCATCAAAAACACTAAGAAACACATGATTCCTTAAAGCAGGCTGGAAGAATTCCCGAGGACGCAAAAAGATCATCCAGAAGTTGAGCAACTGGGTAGGCTTTGGGAACCATGCACGGTTGAAATATTAACGATGGAAAAAGCGTTTAATCCACTCGCAATTTTTGAGAAAGGAGGGTTGCAAACGTATTCCAGCAGTCATATCCCGACATAAAAATTGGCCCAGGAAGCACAACAAAACACCACTCTGTTTAGCCTAGGGCATGGGCTAGCGGACGCAAAAAAGAAGTTCCGAAAACGAGGAGGCACGGGTTCTGTATAGCAGGTGGTTGTTATAGATAGTCCAGATGCGCACTCCAAAAGAAAAAGTTTTGACCACCGAGCTCCGCTGTTTCATTCTATTGCCCTGTATATTATTTGTAAAAAACATTACTCCTGTAAGTTTTTTACACAAAAATAGATTGCCGAATACGCAATGTCACATTCTTAGATGATTCATCTATGCTCACTGATGAACTTGAGTTCCTATAACCCTTCCTGTTTGCCTGCAATCCCTTCGATCTGGGTTTTCTTAGTGACAATAATGATGAAAAACTTTAGGATTACCAGAACCTCACGACAGTTTCAGCTCCCATAGCAGGTAAGAAAGAATGATGGTGGGCAAAAAAGACAATACATGGGGGGGGGGATCTGACTTAGGACCATTAGAGGCGCGCTCTCCTGTGGGATTGTTTGCAACAATAAGGCGGGTGTGCGATTCATAACGCCAGTACATAGCCACTTGACTACCAATGAGGAGCTTGCGACTTGTTCTCTAAATTGAATTCTGGCTTGGCTATTATGTGCCCGAATGCCGACCCCCGAACATCTCGTCTATGGAGCGAACCTTCGGACAGGAGCCATGAACAATCACTATTACCTACTATTATGCAAAAAATTAGCAACTGTTGCACATCATCACAAAAGCAGCATGTCAACCATAGTGCAGGAATATCGCGTCCGCTAGAAATTGATGAAGATTCCACACACACAACTCCTACTTGTTTGTGTGTAGTTTGCGTCAGCACCCCATCTCTACATTACTAATGCTAGGGAAGCTCAATTAACAGACTTGTGGCAGCCATATGCCGCTAACTAGCAGAGATGTTTCAGTTGTTTGTCGACCGGAATCTGCTAAAATTGCTTCTGAATGTCTTTTACACAGACTGCTATGCGCAGGCAGTTGTAAACCTAAGCGAGTCCTTTTGTCTGGTTGCTCTATGCATCATCCGAACTTATAAGAAACAGCGCGCCTGCTTGCATGCAAGAATATTTACATGTTGTACACTTAGGTTAGCCCTGTTGATGGAATGGTAAAAGTGAAATGGTCAACGCCAGTGTTTTTATTCCTTCGTTTTTCTTTCATCCTTTGCCGCATTACTCAAAAACAAGTTTTGTGCTCCAGATTGCAGAATTTTTAAATCTTTCAAGTTCCCCATTCAGTTTTGGAGAGCTTGTTTTAATGACAACTTCTTCCTTGATTGGGTTGTTCTGGTGGGCACTTTTCACTAAGCATTGACACATGTACTTTATTTTTTCAACCAGGTTTTTTGGTTGCGGCCATTCAGCATCGAGTTTCAATGCTAAGCATTCTCGTCTTCGCTGCTTTACTCTGCCCGGTTTCAATTATCTCTTCCGCCTTCGTTTCAAACATTAATTGGATGATGGTTACTTGGGGAGTGCTCTACGGTAAGTATAGTTCGGAGTTGAAGGTGTCTGTACGAAGAATATTGCCGCGGTGCTCTATTTTACGGGGCGTGCCGCTGAAGTACACAGTACACTTCAAAATAGTCATTGTGAAGGACAAAATTCAGGCATCTCTGTTTCCAAGACTATCGCCGTCCAAATGACGGGTGGTCAGTAATTTAGGATGACAGTGTTTTTGATCAGCTTGACGTATTCTTCTTGAACTTTATGTACAAATTAGCCTGCAAAATGACGGGCTGGGGTTTCTTTATTTTGCAGTTGGGGCACTTGTGTTTACCAATGCGAAATAGCAATCACCTTTACATGAGCACCTATGTTTCTACTGCACAGTTACGCGACATTTTCGTATATTGTCAACCTGAAATGCTATACGGTAATTCAAAGCACTGCCCAATTTTTGCATTCGGTGGACCGCACCTGATGAACCAGGCACCAACAATTAGCTTGGGTGCCCACAAATTTCTTACTGGCGAATGCTTTATAGTAGTAATGAATGCAAGAATACACACCAAACTTGCGGTTTTGATCTTATTTACTATAGCCATAGACTATAGTAAATAAAAACAATAATTAAGGATGTGTTAGTTATAGATATGATAATAACTGCACTTGGATAATGTTTCCAATAGGACACAACTCAAAGGGCTCAACCAGAGAAAAACATTGTTAAAAACTAGAACCAAAAGAAATGTTACGGCATGAGAACTTAAAAGTCTCAACCAAGAAAATATGTTGTTACAAACTAAAACTGAAGGAAATATTAAACTGCGCCAAAATGTTATTCAAATAAACTATTCTTTTTTACAAAGCACAGGTAAGATAGTGTTCGCATCGCACTGATATATGGTGCTTAATAGAAAATGACACTCACAACATAAATACAATCCGCATTGGACAGATTGTCGTTGTACGGAGCAGCCTTTTAAAAGCAACCTCATTTCCCACCTTCAAGCAGTAAACAGTATGCAAACTCATTTCACTGTATGCATGTGCCACGACAGCTATGGCGCCTGACCTTTCTAGAACTGCTATTGTGGTGCACAAAAAAACATTTACACTGTCTGTAAGAATGCTGTACCGTTCCTTTACAATATCTCTCTCATACTCTCATAAAAGAATCACCTGGCATCAAACAATCAAATCCAATTTTTGGGGGGTGCAGTCGTAGCAGACCGTAAATATTTTTAAAAAGACAAAACTGCTGCAAAAATGTTCATGTGATTTACGGCGTGTACTGCTACTACTGTGGCCACCAAGTTACACACCTGTAGTCTCGTGTTGCATAATTTTGAACCGCACTAAATTTGTACACTCACATGTTGCATGCACATTCTACACGAGTGCCGTTCCACATCGCGTTATAAAAAATCGTTTGCACACAAGAACAAAAATGTTGGTCTAAACTTTTGCCGTAGGTAGATAGGAATGTCCAACCAAAATTATGCGCGTGTTCCTCGAATCCTGCCCCCAACTCGTATTCCTGGCTGCATTATTTAGCGGCGAGGATGTTTTTTTTTTCTTTTTTCAGTTTTTGGCCTTCTACAGCATTATTGGCTCTTCTCAACATTCTCGATGAGAGAAAACTGCGCCCATAGCGGACACATTAAGAAATGAGATTTTATTTTCCCGTATGTCTTGGCACGTATCGACTTTTTGGCGACACTCTTGTTATGTTCGTAAAACGCGCTCGCAACGCAGGTATCACCTTGTCGAACTGGGAGCATAAATTCACACCGTAAACAACAAGATCAATCGGAATTTGTCGCGAGAGACGCTCCTCTGCAGCGTACCATTTCTGGGAACAAATGAATGAAATCACCTGAAAGTACTAGAAAAACGACCACTAAATTTTAAACATTCATTAAAAAATTAAACGTAACATTTCATTTCATTTCATTTCATTTTTATTTATCCGTCTTCCGTACAGGATTAATTTTCTGGTCAATCTAAGCACGCAATGCTTGTAAAGAGACCAGGCCGTTGGTGAAAAAACAACACATTTTCATGAAAAGTAACGCAATAATACTTTCGTATATGCACTGAACACTTCGCAGTGCATAAAACAAAACAACACATAAAACTCACAAACGAAAGGAGCGTCTTCTTGATCCCACAAAGTCATCAAACCAAATTAAATGTTGCAGAACTCTCATGAAATGAATATACCAATAGCACACCCACTTACAGGGATACAATTCAATTCGACTTCGAAAGAGTACCGACATAAATTAACATGAATACAAACAAACTGAACACAAGGCGGTAAACAAATCCCCACATGTCAAGTGGCATTACCTACTCAGTGTTTATTAAACCACCACACCATTTTGCAATTGCTTTGTTCAGTTTCCATGTCGTGTTTATCGTGCATAGTTCATCAGTTAATTCATTGAATATTTCCGGAACATAGTAGTTCCGTACTCTTTTTCCGTAGTTAGTGTACACTCCTGGTTTTAAGTACTTTTCGGTTTTTCACAATGCCACACTCTTTCTTACCGCAACAGTTAAAAATCATTTAGACATGACTCTGTTTCGACCAACTAGCTTTTTTTACAACAAAGAGAGTGGAGCCTTCCGACTCCCAAGGTCAAGTTTTTAAAACTTGGCTCAGTAACATGAGTTCGAGTTTGATGGTCGAACATCTGCTTGACATTTCGGTGACTTGAATTTACCGATGTGTGCGCAACAAAATGGGAATTAAAGGTAATAAATTCATCTCCAGGGAACTGCACTGGGACTATTCTATACCACCGCTGAGACACCGCTTAACTAGCATTCCCAAAATTTTAGCACCAAAGATGTGCGCAAAACTTGTTTTCAGCATTTAACATACACTGTGATATTACTAAAAAAATTGACAATTTCAAAATGTCCAAGCTACGAAATGATTTCATTATTTTTAAGTCAGCCTTTGTAAATTTACTATTGGTCATGAAAAAAATTCGAATAATTAAATTGAGTTCTGTTGTCTCATGTTTAATCATTTAAGTGGGGTCAACTACCTCTCACACACGAACTGCACAATTTTCCAGACAATCTCGAAGTTCATGTACTTCGATGTTACTGTGCATTGAAGAATATTTGTTTTGCATTTTCTGCTATAACTTCACAGGAAAAAAGAAGAGGTTCAATGTACAGCTACAACGAACGCAACCTATTTAACTTCTTTGCAGGATTTTCTCAGGGGCTTCTTACGATTGGTACCTCCATCGTCATCGTAGAATTCTTCCACAAGTACAGAAGCATTTCAACAGGAATGAAGTTTGTAGGCCGGGCTCTTTCTGGCATTGTGGGACCATCACTGTTGACGTTCTTGACAACGGCCTACGGATTGAAAGGAACTCTTTTAGTGGTTGGTGGACTCTTACTGAACACAGTGCCATTGATGCTGCTGCTGCGTCATCCCCGCCCCTTAAATTTGCCTACCTGGAAATGTCGTGTCGTCAAGCAGCCAGAAAATAAAACACCGGTCTCAGTGGATGACCCTGCTCCGCACCGAGAAAATGATGACATTGCAAAAACTTCTGCCAAGCACAAGGAAGTGGATGTCAGAGAGACGTCGAGCAAACTGATTGATTGCGTCGAGGAAACGGAGCACAAGACCAAAACAGCACCCATTTCTGTGGTTTGTGTGAAGCGAAGCAACTCTTCTGGACGGCCTCCGCATCTCTCTCGACAAAGCAAAAATGTCAGCAACATTTTTGCTCGAACACTTGCCTTACTGAAGCTGCCTTGCTTTTACATCATTCTTGTAGCTATGGCGGCCTCAGATTTCACTTTCCCTATACTCAACACTACTGTTGTGGACTATGGCCGAGACAAGGGCTTGCGTGCGGAACATGCCGCCCAACTGACTTCACTCCTCTCCTTTGGTAGTCTTTGCGGACACGTACTCATTCCAATAATTGGCGACATAGTCGTGCGTGCGCGATGCGGGGTAGCAGGTTTTACATCTGTCATTGCGGCCGTGTGTTTTCTCTTCATGCCGCACGTTACGAGCTTTTCAAGTGTCAGTGTCGTCACGTTTGTCGCCGGTTTGCAGTTTGGCTATTTGCGCATTGTGAAGGCAGTGCTCGTGGCCGACTATCTTGGTGTGCAGAACCTGGCCCTGTGTATGGGCCTCATGGGTACAGCGGCACTGCCACTTCGCCTCGGCGACCCTCCTCTGGTTGGTGAGTTATGAAGTATTATTACTATTCATGCCACAGCTATTATCTATATTTGCGCTTGAAAGCAGTCATATTATTCTGAACGTTCATGATGATTTGTCCAGCTCTATTTCTTTTCAACACAACACAGACTCCACAAACTGCATTTCCAGGTTTCGCGAAATGTATTACAAGAGAGCGGCTGTTGATATCAATTTGGTGTTTTTTTTTCGCAAAGTTACTACAAGGAAGCTTTCACCAACACATGTACAATGCAACAAATACCTACACAGTATAATTGGGAGACGTATTTACGGCTTAAAACGTTTTTGTGAATTACAACAAGCGCGAACTGTTTTGCGGGTTCCCACACAGCGTGAAATAAGTATAAACAATGTAGCGACCGCAAAAAGAAGTCTAAAGAAAGGTGGTCAAAAAACTTCCACACCTGCTTTGTGGACAAAGAAGCTGCCACCTCATATATGTCTACTCAGGGTGTCGATGAAGTAAACAGCAAAAATTACATTCTCTACAAAAGGTGTTTCTTGCAAAAGAGTTCTGATTCACGTGCTTTTGTTGTATATCACGCCTTGTGCTTTAAACAAAGCCTGTATTCATTATTTGTTTTAATTCTAACACTACGTTTTTATCTACCTCCTCGAATGCGGGCAACATGCTTAACACGAGGTCGCGGGATCGATTCCCGGCAGCGGCGGCCGCTTTTCTGATGGAGGCGAAAAGCACAAACGCCCGTGTGTACGATATTTTGGCGCAAGTTAAAGATCACAAGCTGTTCAAACTTAACCCGGAACCCTCCACTACGGCGCGCCTCATCGCCTGCGTTGCGTAGGGGCGTTACACCCTACAATCAATCAGTCAAATGCAGGCAACATGACTTCTGAATTGGTGTCTTTTTAAGAAATAGGCGACAACAGACTTCACCGCACAGCAGGGTCCCGTCGAAGGTGCTGAAATTAACAGCAATGATTTGCACGAGTTTCCCAGACAAACTTTTGGTACAGTTTTAACATACCGAATCAATCATTTGTGGCGTCGTTTGTAGTAATTCGGGTAAGAAGAGGAGAAAATCTGGCGTTCTGTAAAGTTCTTGTGTCCTTCTAACGTTAAACTCCCGTCGATGAAACAAAATCAATTGAATATACACCCAGGGAAAAGCGCGAGATATAAACCCTACCCTACCCTTACGAAAAAAAAGCACCGCTTTCGAGGTACACCTAAGTCTGCTTATGTACTTTGAGTCAAACCAATATTGGCTTCCCCGTAACAATACTTTATAGTTACATTGCGCATGTGCGGGCCCGTGAACCTAACTAAATACTCACTGGTAAATTCTCGGTACCGAGTTCAAACGGTGTTCGACAGAGGACACCAAATTTACGGTTTTTAATTGAAAAACCTTGGCATTTCTTTTAATGGGAAGCTTGTAGGTGCTCAAAATTGCCTTTGCAGAGCACCTAAAACGCACTACAGGAAATCCGACTTTCTCTGATGATGATAATGATCGTGGGTGAAGTGAAACAAAATAAAACAGCAAACGTTGCCGAACTGAACCTGGGTCCCTTGTATTATGAAGCCGACGTATATACGATTGCGTAATTCCGGCATGGTCAAAGCAGTTGTAATGTGAAGAGGAGTACATGCAGGTGCAAAATTACAAAATGCACCACACCGTCTAACGAGCGCTGTGGTTTAACGCTAGGTAATCGCATGGAATGCCTGTAACACTAGTTAAAATAATTATAATAACTAATTAGAACTGTATCACTAGTTAGAATTACAATTGTATTATTCATCATTAGTAAATAGGGTCCGCTTGCGTCTGAGTTGGTAGGTTGCGTTAGACGAGATTTGGAATGCCTCCGCGTTCCGCCGCTGTTGCGGTTTCGACTGAGCTGTAGTTTATTTTCTTGCCACCTTTATTTACCAGTACCCCAATATGGAGCAGTAGATGTTCATTAAACGCGGGCTGTGTTCAAACATTTCGCAGAATAAAGTTTTTCGTGTGAACACAGCCCAATTTCGCAACAGACGACCAGTGTAACGTATGTTTCTACACAGCGCTGAATGAAAAACATATCTATCCAGCGTATTGCATTTCAGGTAACCCCCTTAATACGTTTCGCTAGTTCTTTCGATTAAAATTGTCTACGCAGACTCATTTGTTCTTGCAGCGGTGGTAGTAAATCATGCGCGCTGCGTGAGGGGTATTTCAACAGTGTTTCAACCCAAATACTGTTAACCTTTTGTTACATCTGCAGATGCTTAATCATGCTTTGATATTTACCTAAAGTTGTAATTCCCCAATTTTTCCTCAACCTATTTTTGCTGACACAGGAATGTTTCGAGACAACGGCGGCTCTTACGACAACCTGTATCGCACCTGCGCAGCGATTGTCCTTGTCGCCGCTCTCCTGCTGTTCGCACAAACTTGCTTGGACGCCAAGAAGTCAAAGCGCTACAAGATATCTAGTGCTGCGGTTTCCGCATAAAAAACCTATTTCTACCACAGTCTCTATCGTTTAATTTTCTATTGCCATTTCAATGGGGCCCAGGCTGAACATTGATGCGGCATGAAAGGATTTTGCTATTTTACCAGGCCTCTCCCACTACACTTCATATCTATCTATTCGTTATATCTATTCTTCCGAATAGGGAGAATAGCACGTGCTTCGTGTCCTGCTTGACGCTTATACATCAAAATGATATACGGGGTTTGTACAAACTCCACTGAATGGAGTCCCACAAAATCTTACCTCTAAAAGCTGTTTCTCTCTTACAAATCCGTTTGCGCCTAATTTGGTGTATCGTGGCAAACGTGGCTGCACATGTTCAAAAACAGGGATGAATGACCTCTCTTGGTATAGAAACAAACCGTATTTAAACAAGTGCTCAGCAAGTGCTCAAACCACGCTGGCAAAAGAAGACTGTCACATAATGAACAGAGCAAAAGAGCTATAGCCCGTTTTCGCTTGAAATATAAACACAGGGTTGCAGCTGGGTGTTCTACATATGTCGGGTTCAATGACAGAGTAATACCCGTTGCACTCGCAGCTCTCGTTTGTCTGCGGCGGGCGAAGCAACTTTGATGCGTTACAAGGGATTCAGTTGCGTTTAGTAAATATCATGTAGCTGCTTTCAACACCGTGGCAGCTCAGCAATTTTGCCGGAAAAGTGCCCTGGTAAGTTTTTCCTCGCTTCTCAGTTATATTTTGGGGAGGCTGTCTAGTAGGAGTATACTTAAAACCATCACTCTTCAAGGCAAGCAATACTTCATTAGTCGATGTTATATTAAGCCAAGAAGATGTACGACAAACTGCTCCACACTCTTTACTGTCCAACACGACACGTTCAGGCAGGTGCGCAACTTTGATTCAACGCTGGATGTGTTTGGCTGTATGAAGCAATAGCGTGAGCCATGGACTGACTATAAAAGGGCCATTAGGGGAAAGCATCGCACACTTTTAAAAAATAACACCCGCAGTTACGAGGGCTTAGCGAAATTAAAGAAAAATATTACTGCATACAACACAGGCACTCCAGGCACATGGTATACTCCTACACTACACTACGCAACTACCACCATCAATCTGTAACATTTACTTTATTCATCAACTACAACTAACTCAGTTGGGATCGGTAAACTTTCCAAATCGGCATTGAAGGTATATTTTTTTGTAACGCGTGTTATATATCTGTTGTATATTTGTTGCAAACACCTGTTTTATGCAACGGTTGTTCATTTTTCGCTCCTGTTTGCCCCCAATTGACATTCACTTTACCCAAATTGTTGAACAACTTTGAGAAGTAACTCAGTTGTGATCGTTAAACTTTCTAAATCGGCAGCGAAGGTATATTTTTTGTAACGGGTACGATAAATCTGTGGTACATTTGTCGCTGTAAGCACCTATGATATACACCTCTTGTTCATTTTGCTGTTCCTATTTCCGTGCTAACCATGACTCTTTTGCGCTTTTTGTTACGTTTACTTGATACGGGTTTTAAGTTTTTTTCTCTCTAACGGGCGTTTTGATCTGGTCGACTGCGTTACTGCCAACCACGTGGGGGCCGGCGGCTCGCCAAGCTTTTCCGCGCAGTTTTATTTGGCTGCTCCTTTCGGTGTACCCATCTGTAAGGAAAATACAGTTGACTTGATTGATCGATTGAATAATTTATCGATTGATTGATTGATTGATTGATTGATTGATTGATTGATTGATTGATTGATTGATTGATTGATTGATTGATTGATTGATTGATTGATTGATTGATTGATTGATTGATTGATTGATATATACGCCGTAGCATGTTGTAAGGCCGGAATTTTCATTAATCGCCTTCCAATTGAAGCATATATGACACAGTCTTCGGCTACACAGGTGGTTCGGCTGAGAATGCATCCGTAAAGAAGCTGCCACGAACAATGGCACTACTATCCTATGAACGTTTTACTTTGAAATCCTCTTGCACTTTGCTGATTTCAAAGGAATCTGTTGGAAATGCAAACTCTGAATCATTCTCAATGGTACTAAAGATCGTGCAGCGGTTATCATGATATGATATCATGAGTTTCGTGATTCGATATCACGAAACAGGTAAATTCGGCGCATTTCACTTGTAGCCGAGATAAACTAAATCTGTCTGTACCAGCTTCTGAAACACAGAGGATTATGTGGAAAGCGAAATGGTCAGCAGTAGCCACACCGAGTCAGTCGGCTCCCCTAAATAAGAAGCCGAAGTGCACCGCAATACACTTCGAAATATCCGAGCATTTAATTAAACAAAAAAACGCGAGAGCATGTTTATTATAAGACCACACCACGTCTCCCTGCTTGATTTTGCTCATAATCTCGACTTCCGTCGCCAAGTCGAACGCACTACCCGGGTTACCTTATCCGTTGAGATTTCTCGCAAAAACCGAAGCCTGATGCAACCACCACTCAAACGACTCCGATGTCGGTATGAGCATCAAAGATGGTTGATGACTTTTAGGAAATACTGAAGTGATTTATAAAGTTTGCGTGGTTATAGTGCAGATTGTAGTGTGGGATATCTAGAGCATGTTTCCACCGCTCTCGCTGCGTGTACGCGACTTTAGTCAATTCGAAAAATAAATTCCAAAATGCTGTCCTCGTTTGGGCATCCTCTTTGCCGATTACCTGTGACGTTTGGTATGACGTTCAAACAAGATGGCTTGGCTTGACTGCCGTACTGCACGGCTGCACGACCCTGCAACAGAATCAGTCGGCTCAGCCTACGGTAGGCCAGCCGGCGAGGGTTCGCCGCAGTTTTAAGTCGCAAATTTAAGTAACGACACGTTTTGGGCTGGAAGAATGAGCCTTTAGTGATTAGTTTGTAGACTGTATCAAGCTCTAAGACGAAGTATCATCCCACAGAAGCACATGCGACGTTCGGTAACCGGTAGGCTAGTACAAAAATGTAAGGCTAATTAAAGAGGGGGGAAGAGTCAGCGAAGTTATTATAGGTAATGAGGAATTAAACTTTGCCAATTATGTCTAAGGTGCACATTTTTTATTTTATGAGGTCATTTTTGGAAAAATCTTGTTATTTTCTATTCTATTATTTTTTGGTTTTTCGAAATTCATTTAGACAAATTATCTCAATTTGCGGCACTATAAAAATTACATACGTTACATCCACCTAGTATAAATTTTTGCGAAAATGCAGCGTGCTACACGGTCCTGGCTGTGGAAGTACTTGGCAAAAATTGTTACGCAATAAATTTTTGACACAGAAGGGTGCATAGGTTTTACTTTCGGCAAAGCGATTAAGTTTGGCGTAGGTAGAGATGACGGTTGTACGCTTTCCCCTACGAAGGATGCCTACCTGTAAGAGAACTGCAATATTTCAGGGAACTGTTCCGGAGCAGCTTTTGTAATTTTCTTTTGCTTCTCGTAGTTGCACTCGGAAGAAAATACCCCGATGGCCTCGTTTGACAAGCTTTCATGGAATGCCCGCCATTTTGCGTAACCTTCCTAACCTACCTCCATTTTTGGTTTGAAGAAAAAAATAAGTGGAGGGAAGGAACATCGGACCATGCAGGCTTTTTAGCCGCAAACGTGTCTCAATTCACCCACATATCCAGGCTGCTACTGAGATCTTGTAAGATCGTATCGCAGGCACCATCATTTATTTTTTTTCCAAGGATTAATCCACAGAAAGCATGACGGCTTCTGCCGTTTTAAGAAAAAATGGTGCAGGGGTCACCCCATTACCCGAAAGTTTTCGTTGGAGCATGGAAATGTCCTTGTTGGAGCATGGAATATTGGCTTGCTCATCCTAATGACGACCGAGAGTTGTTCTTCTCTTGAAAGCGATGCAACAAAAGAGGGTTTAGACTCCTACTTTTGCAACGGTTTGATCAGTTATCATAAAAAAATGTACGTGTTAGCGGCGCAAAGACATCGGCGCTCCAAGAGCGTCTATCAAACAATCCTAGTTAAGAAAAACAACATGTAAAGCGATTTTGACTTGAAGTGCACACCGACTGTATACCGAAGTTATTTTGATTTCCTTAAAGCAAATGCCATCGATGTCTTTGTGGTTAATGTGTTGGTGTGAAGATTAAAAAAAGGAAGATTTCACCCCTGGCGGTACTGGCATTTTCTTAACACGTTTGAAAACATTTTGCCCAGGGCCTCCAGCGTATAAAGCTCGGTACACAGGAACGGGTAGAATAGAGCTACATACATAATTATAGAATTTCCTCCGTGCAACTCCAGTCAAATACTCCTTTAAAAATGGCATGCTCAGAAACCTCACTGCGTTGGCAACTTCCTTGCCGTGGAGGCCGCCGCTCCTGCGGCCTCTGGTCACAACAAAGTCGGGCAAATGTCGTCCGAGTCTAAGTTGACATACAGCCCTCAAAAAAGGATCACATACTTCGCGAAAAAAACTAATACCTACACTCCAAGAAATCGGGTGAGTAATTGAAGAGTCCAACAGTCATTGTAATCTCTTAAGCACACCCCCCTCGAAAGCTGCGGGGAGTTGGATGAAATGTCGCTCCCCATGAGGAGGAAGAGCAAAAGTGACCGCGTACTCTTCTCGGGTGGGGCGGAGTGCTGCCCCAGTTCCGCTCCCGCACCAGATAAGAATACGCCCATGCATTGTCTCACTCTCTTCAGTACGAAGAGTAAAATGCAATTTCATTCTTGTCCATTGCGGGGTAAGCATGGAGATGTATTGCTACCATTTACGCACACCAATTCATCAGCGATGTTTTACTTTCACACGTACATATCAAATAAAGCAGTTGTCTAAAAAGAGTCTGATTACTTCTGCCGCGCCTTCTCAACGTGCAAGAATATAAATTTGTGTAACGATTGCTCGCATCGCTCAGTGACATGAATGGAGCAAGCTTAACAAAATTCACAAAACGCATGTCTCGATTTGGTTTTTTTTCGTCGTTTTGTTTTTCCTCTGTCATTGCTTCGTTATGGACATGTAAAAAGTTTGCAGACTATGCATCATAGAAGGTCCCCAGCACGGAGGAAAAAACACTGCGTGCCGATTTGAGAGGAGCTGCCGGCAATTTAGACTCCCGCTGCGCGCGGCACCATGCCAAACATGCATGCGTGCGTAAAGGCCAGAATACATGGAGCGAACGTACGACACAAAGACGACGAACAACGTCTGGCGACGCGCGCCCGACGCCCGGCGCCGAAAAATACGTCGTCCGCCGCCTATGTAGCTGGGTCAGAAAAGTTCGCCGGCGGCGGAGCCGCGGCGAGCGGCAAACCGCAGGAACCAATCTGCGGGCCGCTGCATACGACCGCTATGGACGAGTTTCATAGATGTACGCTTGTCCCGCGCCTAGTCCAGCTAAAAAGAAATTGATTGTAAATCTGAGATCGATTGAGGAAAATGCTGTTGCAGTAAGTGAAATCCGCGCTCTTCTGATAGCTCAGGCCACAAGCGCAACATGGTCCCGACCCAACTACCGTGGCTTGTGTCGCCGAGATAGGCATGTACGATAGCTTTTATTAGGTTAAATAAAGGAAATCGGGCTACGTAACTTGTATTAACAGCTACATGGGGCCCGTCTGCAAGATCGGCGTGTGAGGAACAGGCGATATCACTGCGAGGGCATTTCAAATACAGCAAAATAGCAGCAGCCAGTAGTATGTATCCAGTTCCAGGTTTGACATGCCCTAATTGATTGATGATTGATTGATTGCTATTGGTTTTCCCTTTGTAGCGGGATGATGACATGTCATCTTACCAAAAAGGACTAATATAACTATGTTTTATACTCTTGGTTTAATACTAGCGATGCTTAGGGCAGGCACAAAAAGCTCATTAGGCACAACATACTTTTTTTTCCTGTTACAGGTGGTAACTGTCCTAGGTAATATTCCCCTCTTTGCTTTTCGTCCACCAGCATTCTAATCTTCTTTTCGTCCCGTCGACAGCCTTGAAGTTAACTTCCTCTGTGCAGCCCTTAAATCCTAGGGCTTCTGGAAGCCGAATATTTCCCTCATGTAGATTTGGATGGATACCCTTACATTCTAACACTATGTGCGCATATTTTCCGTTTCTTTTCCGCAGACCACGCATACCCCAACATATTGTGAATACTTCCCCAGAAAGCTCTTAGTTAGCAAGCTGCTCTAGCCTCAAAAAGCAGAGCACGGCCCTCAGAATTATCGTAGAAATTTTCCTTTTTGATGTTCAATTTCTCAACCTTGTACATGTCTAACGGACGTTTTAGCTTCCATTTTTTCTCTCCTTTCGTTCGTTTCAATTTGCCTTGCCTCTGTTTTGGTTACCTTGGCTGTTTTGGATTCTCCGTTGTTCTCCACTGTCCCGATTTCACTCTGGCGAGGCGGAGTAGAGGTAGAGCGCGGATTCTATGTTCTGAGAGTCGCTGGTTCCAATCCCCCAGGGAACGATCGTTTTTTCATTTCATTTTACTGTCTTAAGCTCGTTTTGAGAACTGAAAACGCATATTTTAGGAGAAGACATGCCTCCGAGTCACGCACAATCGTCAAACGACATACAACCCAAGCAGGAAGCTCCTTCACTGGGTCTGTTTAATGAACGCCAACGTTGATTATGGGCATTGAGTTAGTCACACTGAGGGCATCCCGCCGTGTCTTCGTAGTTCAGCACGACGAACATACGGCGTCCTGCCCCGGCGGATTTCCCACCGCGCAAACTTCGTCGTGAAAGTTCGCAATATGTATTCTGGCCTTAAGACGTCGGCGGCGATCGCGACGATCTATCGCGTCTACGCTGAAAACCGACGCAGGCGATGTACCCGTGAAGACCGGGGGTGCGACTGGCTGATCGCGTCAGGCCATGATGTCCGGCCAGCGTGGAGTACAGGGCTGCGCTTTGTAAACAATGTGCCACGCATGAAGTGGACTTTCATACAGACGCTTCATACAACACGGGAAGGTGGACCTGCCCTTATCGTCATACTTGCTTCTACACAGTACGACGCATGCTCGCTAACTGTTTGCATGCCTGTGCCACCTGTCCGTCAGCGCTACATCACGAACACGCGAGAAAGCCGTATATTTGTTCGTTCGTGTGTGCGTGCATGTAACTAGTTTTTCTTTCGGTCGAACATCACAGCGGCGGCGGTGCGAAGGCCGATGCTGGACCTATGTGCACTGCGTAGCGATGTGCGTGCAATTGGGCGGAGTGCATTCGCGGCCTCCGCAGACTTCGCGCCGTATGCTTGAGATCTTTCGCTGCTATGACGACCTTGGATATATCTACAGGACGAAGAAACGCTGCCGGGAATTACAGGTAAGCAGTTAGTTAACCTCGTCTTTTTGTCTTATGTATTTAACGAAGCAAATTTGTTGTCTAACTTCGCTCCGCGGAAGAGCTTAGACCTGACGTTTTCGTGACCCATTTAGACCCTTTTGTAGATTTGAAAGGCTGGTTTTGTACCCTTGTGCAAACAGCATCAATTCTTGCGTCATTTCAATCCCTTCGTTTCGTGAAGTGTTCGTATTTTAGCGGGATGTTTTTGCTATCTGAATTTTTTTCACAAGAAGCATGGTCGCGCGAATAGTGGCAGCGCTGTCCTGTACTTTTAGCTCGGCGGCTAGGGTTAGAGTGGCTGCCGTACAGTGGCTGGCTACCTGCACGGCTCCAAAGAATTGTGTACTATAGGCTGAGTGATAGTAGCGCGTATAGCGCGTGGCAGTCACTAAAATGGCAAAAGTTTTAGTGACCGCCGCACGTCAAGCAGCAGACTGAAATTATGTCGAGAGTTTCTTTTACGTTTTGATTGAGGGCACGATGGACGGAAACGGGAATTTTCGGGGCGTACTCGCCGCACTAATCAGGGGTCTTCGGCGATGAGCGGCGCGAGAAACCTCACTCAAAGGGTACAGCAAACAGATATTGTGGCTGTCAGAGACAAGCAAAAAATTTTTACTCAGGCCGCCGGCGGCGGTAACTGCGGCAGGCGACGGGCGGTCGCCGTCGCGGGCTTTTTCCCGGCCAGAAGCAGCCCACAACTGAGCGGCAGCAACGACAACTGAGGGCGTTGGCGGCAATGCATTACTTTTTTGCTTGTCGCTGTAGCCGACACTGCTTTTTGTACCCATTACGTCACGTTTTTCGTGTCGCTTGTCGCCGTCGCTGCATGTGGTTACCCCCTTTATGTTCGAGCGTTCTAACCTTCAATAACGAGCCTATTGGTTTTCATCAAATATTGGGATCTGCAGCGGGTATGCAACTAAGCGTATTCTAGAATGAAAAAAAAAAACAGTAGCTATGTGACCCACTAGCAACTTAGGAACGTGTAATGGGCCGTGCGTTGCAGTCGGCTGAGGAGGAAATAATCCAATGGAATATAATGAGGGATTATAACCTTACACAAAGAGTTATCCGTACCTAAAGTTTGTGCAATGTTTTTATGCGGGGAACGATAGCGGGATAAACAATGGAAGCTACGAACTTGTAAACACACAAGCACAAATGGGTTTGGCGCGCAGTGCGTAGGTAGACAGAGCTGTAGAGCGCACTGTCTGACATAACACTGACCAACTGGCACAAGGAGGGTAGTTGCATCTAAGGACACCGCACATTCACATATATACTAGTGACTGCGCCATGCAGTAATGCATTCCAATACGGGTTCACGGCCTGCTCTCGGTGCAAAGACTAAGCTATGAGCAAATAAACTTGATTTAACGTTGTTCACCCTCGTCAATTTTTATTTATTGTAGAACTTATGTTTGCTGTTCCCCTCTATCTCCTGCGATACTTTTGTGGTGCAGGCTAGGAACCCCTTTCCATCTCACACTCTGTCCCCCTCCATCGGCCGATGTAGGAACCAGGGGAATATGCTACTTGCCGGAAGATTTTTCTTTTGAGAGAGAGAGAGAGAGAGTCCCGAGGCGTCAGCAGGAGTGGCCGTCGCATTCGAGACACTTCTCCTCATAGCCTTGGACATCGTGGGTGGGTTCGCACTGCTGTTGTTTGTGTTTTGGCTGTTCACTGTGTAATATGCTTCAAAGACGAAGCGCACCTTCTTGCTTCTGGAGTGGTTTTTTCCACTCAATTCCAGTGTCCTGGTCCGTACAGTTCTGATGGCTGCCACCAGCATTATGAAGCAGTGAGATCGAACATGGTTGTTTTAATACCACGTTTGCCTCATTTGAGAACCGCCCGTATTAAAAACCCAGTGCAATGTTTCCTGCGGTTTCCTATTGTTCCAGCAACATATATATGTTGCATGGTTTGTGTCAATGTCTTTTTATCTTTTTGTTGATGGCATCTTTTGATGCGTCAAAAGTAATCCAAGCTGAATTATTTTATTCCCACATTTTTGTTTCACAAAACTTATTTGTAAATGTCTTAATGTGTCCAAAATGAGAGCTGGCTTGCTGGATTGAAGCACTCACTTGTGTACTACAGCCATTTTGTTTTCTTATAATACTGCTAACTATTCTCCCACTGCTGCATTTCTACTGATGCGTTTAGTGCTAATGCCAGTATCTTTTTATTCTTGGGTGTTAATATCCTTTTTATTGTCTAAATTTAATGTTTGTACATTCAGTGTTTTGAGTTGCTTAGCTGCAATTTATTTGTGAATTTTTCTTTAATGTGTCCTAATTTTGAGCTACGTCTCCTCTGTGTGGATGTGGAGTAGGAACTGTTTTTTATGCTGTGATATTCTAATATCACATAAATTGCTTTTGTGTGAAATTGCAGAAAGGAACTATTGTTGCTATCTTTTTTTTATATAAAGTCTGAGCTCGTTTTGTTTTGTTTTCTATGTTTCAAAATAGCTTGTCCTTTTCTGTTTGCTTGAACTGCCTACAGTACAATCGTGGGGAGGAGGGTGTAGTAGCAGGCGAAGCGGCGAAAACACGCTGCCTCACGGGGAATAGCAGAACCCTCCTGGGGCGTAACGGGACGCTTTGCAATAGACAGTAGTAGTATTCTTCTGCAGTAGCTGGTAACGCCGGAGCCAAAAGATGTTATTCACGCCTAAAGGAAGTGACGGAACGCTCCCTTGGAGATAGTATTGCAATTCCCATACAGGGTTAAAGTACTCCGCCTAGAAAGCAGGAAGTAAATCCCACGAGGAGTATTTCGCCTCTCGATTTGACGGCCACGCGCCACTCCTGGGAAGTGCAGCCCAGTGCTTCAAAAGGGAGTGAAATATGGGACAAAAGGTTTTGCTCCTAGGCAGAGTGCACAGCACTCCTCGACTTCTTAGAGTGTACTAACAAGCTGTAGCACGAACAAGTGGATCAGCCCTAGCCCACTCTCTTGAACTCGACTAAAAAGATTTGTTTGGCTAACTCTCTCCAAACTTGAGGCCCACACATCTACCGCGAACAGGCGTGAAGTTTCTGCACATTCACTCGACAACAATGTAAAACTTGCATCACATACCACAATTTGCTGGCAACGAAAACGTTGCATGCGTTTGCCCATGCGAACATAGATAAGATAGAGCCCCTCCAATTGTCAGCCTTCTAGCGCAGCTCTGGAGCTTCCACACGCCGATAGACCTTACAGTTTCTGTAATACTGCAGTGGAGTGCCCAATTACTTGACTGAATGAGTTACACAATTGGTGTTGGCGAAAGTCGCTAGGGTGGTTGCTGAGTCGCCGTGCCAGAACTTGACACACCTTCCCAGGTTCATCGAGATTCCGGTGGCATGGCCAAACAGCTTCCCGATTTCGACTACGTGGATTGATCTACGAGTGCACGCCAGCGAAGGGGGAAACAGGCGGTGTACTTGCCGGGCACAGCTGTCGGTTCACACCCTGCGCGCTCACTCAATGCCACGTGATATCGTCACGCGACGTTTCGCGCCACTGGGTGCTCCACCCACGGCACGTGTAGCAGCCGTGTGCGCGACTTACACGTGCGCTAGGAATTTATAAAAATTAAAGGAACCTCACACTAACGCGTGGCATCTCATTTCACCTCTGTGTCTGCCGCCGATCTCCTCGCCTCTGTCGGCGGAGTGATATTGTCTAACACCGGGATTGAGCTTCCTTTAATTTTATTTCTACTCATGGGATTCACGAATGTAACTGAACCGAGCACAATTCATGGATCATACAATGATTTAAGATTAGCGAAGAATATCTCTTTGCAGTAATCAAGGGTGTGATTGAGTACATTTCACTGGTTTCTGGTTTCACTCTTTGTAAAGCCACGTGTGTGTATTCAAGTGACATTGCACGGAAAATCGTCATGGGTGTCGTTTACAGCTTTACTTTCGAGCCACCTACACAGGGTTGATTTCGTAAATTTTTTAGGTCGAGTTTTTTTTGTTGACTATTTTGTTTTATGCTCTGAATATACAGCTGAATATACAGCTGAATACACCTGAATATAGCTGAATATAACTGCAATATATGAGTTTATTCATCATCATGCTCTGAATCACCTTTTATGCAGGACACATTGATTGCGGCCCGAGTTCTCGAAATATTCTCTTTTGCCTTACACTTCCAAATGCATTCGATCCGTCTCCTACGCGTTACAAAGCTGTTTGTTTCCTTAAGCTATTACCAAATTAAAGCGCGTGTTTTAGAATTCTTCGCGTTTCAAACACATTTGGAGTCCCTGGATCCGCTATAAGCCCACACGCAAACAAAGAAATGGTCGCGTAGTTACTCCCTTCATTGCAAATGTCGACGAAAGACGATAGTCGACTGGCGCCCCTGCAAGGAAAATGCCTCCCTTCTCTTTCCCGCTCACCTCTCATGCTGTTCCATTCCCATTTCATTCCTCCCAAGGTAGCACGCGAGAGGTTTGCTCAAGTCAATTTAAATTTACCGCTTTCCACTGCTCCAGATCGGGTGCCTCGACGCCAGGGCGGCCGTAAGGCGGAGACGCGCTGGCATCGAGACGTCCTACTTCAACGTTTATAGTACCCCAGGACATCCAGTGCCCGCGACGAAGGGCATCGGAAAATGTATGTATTCCTACTTAAAGCAGCCATGAAGAGAAAACACAAGTTTGGTTCATTCGAAAGATTGCCTCGTTAGAACCATACTGACACCAATTTTAAAGAAAACTTCGCTCAAATAAGCTACATAATTAGGAAAAAAGGGAATGACCATGCGACCCACCACCTTATTTCCCGCAACAGAACCTATGATGTCACATTAGAATGCTCTGCGATTGGAGGAGGCCGGCAAAAGCAAACGCAAGTTAGGCAGGGCTTACCAGTTTGCATAGTGAGGTATATGCCCGTTAAACATACTCACCATTCGTTTTATGACACTAATAACGGTGGAGTGAACGGTTGAAATTCCGAACAAACACGCAAACGTGTACGCCAATGTGTACGAAACTACCGCAGGCCGAGCTCGACATCTCGCCGTCGCGCAGACGAATTTCCGGGTTCGAGGCTCTTCGGGGCCAACCAACCGTTCCAGCACGCACAGCCGCGACCTTGCTTGGTATCTTAATCCTTTGACAGGAGGTTGGCCATCATATCGTCAACCAGCAAAGGTAAAAATAGAAGCGAGGGGAGTAAGGAACAGCAAGCAGCGACGAAATTGTGCCAGTTGTCGCAGAAGTTTCGGAATGGTGTTGGCTGTTGGCTTGCTGCTGTCGTTACGAGCTCGTTTCCAGTTAACAACCACTGAAAACTTCATTTTGTTCGAGTAGTTTACTATGAAATTTCGTTGCTGCGTCCTGAAATGCCCATGGAGTACCGGCCAATCGTCGAGGGAGTGCGACATGCCCTCCGGTGAAGAGATCTCTCATCTGCTGCCCAACGACGAACCTCGACGAAGCAGGTCGCTACGTTTTGTGAACTTTGCAAGCGGAGGAGAAAGGGAGCTAAAGGAAGTACGAGTGTGCTCGCTTCATTTCCGATGAAGTAATTAAGGCAGTGACCCTTGCGTTGGCTCACTCCTTGGATATGCCGCCGCTCGTCGCCGACTTCGTGAAATCGCCGTCAAAGCGCTCTGAGTTTGAAAAAAAAATACCGTACCCACCGCGCATTGACGCTCGTATCTTTCTGGTCGGAGCAGAGAGCTCGCGCGAACGGCTTTCCATACACGACACCGCCAACTGGTATAAGCGATACTGCTACTGAAATTGAACTGTTATTAGCCGTAATAAAAATACGGCACATACGTACCAGTCTGTATTCGTCCGTCACGACGGGGCTGACGAGGCAGCGGTGCCGACGGCTTGGAGTTCGTCTGTTGTGAGTATCGCGGAATGGTCGCTTTCCGGTCCATCCGTGTATCCCACAACTTCTGCCGCTCGTGCAATTAGAAGCATTGAGCGTTCAAGTGGTGTGAGGTTGTTAAATGCAAGCCCGAGCTCCTCGGCGAGAGTTTTGTGTTCCCGATTAGGCGATTCCATGACTAGGGCTGCGGGTGCCCTAGGTTTTACTAGAATTTTTAAATGGCCGCCGTCTCGGTTTCGGCATGAGTTCCGGTTCCTGTCTGACTCCCGCGTGTGGGTGCTATATGGAGTCGACATACAAAGTATCTGTTTCATGAACCGGCTCGTATGACGCCATTGTTCACGTCACCAAATCTGCAATTTAGCCGGAGATTTAAAATTTTGGCCTAAATTGCCTTATTTCTCTGTGAATAAAGCATCATTTGCTTCCGGGAAAGCGCTTGGGGTACTATGAAACAGTTAATCTTTGGAATAAAACAAACTTTTATTATCTCTTCATGCCTCCTTTAATACATTTTCGCTTTAAAACAATACATATCCTGACCGACAGTGTCCTTTAAGCAAATAGGTTGTCCCCATGCATATGAACAACAAAATTATTATATGCCAAGATTCGTACTCAGTAATGCCGTAGGGAAGGCGGACATTCTATCCACTACACTACGGCCCTTCTGGTGATGATTACAGGCTTTCCCTTTGTATTTCACTGAATATAATTGAACTGTTAAAATTTTCTTCTTGTGTTGTTTTTAGACGCCAATGAGTTCATCTTTACAGTGTGATTCCTTTGTGGTCGTCCTTTCTTCGCTTCTTGGTAACCAATTGTCTAGTCAAATGTTGGCGATAAACGGAATTATGGGAGCCCGGAAGTCCACGGAGTTTCCGTATTCAGGCGTAATTAGTGCGAATAATATTTAAAACCAAAGAATGAAATTATTTTTCAGAACAGAGAGGTTTAACGCAGTTTTCAAGTTTGTCTTCACTGAACAGTAAAGTACGACATCACATGTTTTTAGTATACTCCGTCTATACGGAATTCATAACGACCATGATTTTGCGTTTCTTGCGGTCGTGTGTATTTTTAATGTTCTACCGTACTTTATTATTATCCGTTATCTTGTGTTGCGGACACATATACTTCTTTTTGCATCAGGAGAGGATAACATTTTGTGTTCCCATAACTCCGGGAACACAGGACATTTTAGATGGAATGCTACTTCGATTTTATAAAAATTGTGATGTGATTTTTTTATTTTGTAATGCATGTACGATTTTTTTTTTGCATTGTTTGAAATGTACGCTGCCGCATAATGTAGGGCTCACAAACCTTGTCAAGCTACAGAAGTGCAGGTACCGAAAATAAAAGGATGTTTGGGAATGCGGTTACACCACAATCTGCCATTGCTGGACAGGGGTTCTGGTTAGTCCGCCATAAGTTAATTACGCATTATATGGAATAGAGAAAGTGGGACTCCTACCTCATTCGCCCTGTGTCACGCCTAACCCGAGGTTATTTGTTTCGCCCTTACGAGTCCTTAACAATGACTTTACTTAGTAGACAAAAACTTTACATGTATCGCTCTAGGGAAGAGCCCTCCGCTTGATGTGAGATAAGGACTCTGAATAAACGTTTGGAGTTGGCACGCCACGTCTCTACATTGACCGAAAGAGTACCAAGCCACCTTTATAAGGATACCAAGCCACCTTTATAAGGGTACCAAGCCACCTTTATGGCCGAGCTCTAAATGGCTTCGGCAAACGGACCACCCTATACGTTTAGTTTTATGAACCACCAGGTCCGAGCTACCGAAGGCCTGTTTCCAGAGGTGGGTATGGGATAGGGGAAAAGGGTGTTGTGGACACTCACAGAGCAAATGAACGTGAGTATCACGTTGGTGGAAATGAGGACAGTTTTGTGGTGGGAACTTGTGCGTGTGCGTGTGTGGCCGTGGTTCTGTGGGGGAAGCAGTGAGTTTGCAGGAGCGCCACGTGTTGGCGGCCGCGTGACCTGGCGACAGGTGCAGTGGGTGATAGTTCCAGCGGAGAAGTCGGTAGTGCGAGATGTTAAAATTGCATAGCGAGAAACAGTTGGGGCACCGTGGTTAGCCGTAAAAGGGCGGCCGTTCGGGTGCTTAATGCCCGAACTTGGTTTTGGGCCGCCTCATTACGGCCGGGATCTATCGCAGCGACACAGCTTGGGTGGGGGGCTCCTTCCGCAACACTTGCGCGATGCGGAGAGCGGGAAGAGATACCCGGCAGGGGTCGAATAGGGCAATTGTCGTTCGAGGCCATTTGGAGTGAACCGACTTTTCACTTAAACTACTGCCAAAAAAGAGCATTGGGTGATAGTAGCGGGGTATCTAGTTTCATTTGAACGTATCACTTGAACGCTAACGTGCACTTAACACAATGATAATTTTCTTTTCAGTTTTCGGCATTTTTACAGCAGTCCTGCCAATATATCGTCACTGCAGCTCAAACTTTAGTCGATCAGATTTACGGGAAACGGACACGGTGGAGTAGGTCACTCCGAAGGAAAATTTGGAATCCAACTGAACTTCAGCCATATCGCTACAAAACCACGCTTTCTCAGAAACTTCGGAGTTGAAGATAAATTCGTCCTTGTCTAAGTCTCTAACCCAGGACCACCACCTATCGATGGAATTCGCTTTACCTACTGAGATAAGCAGGATTCTATCTGTTTGTAGCGCGAGTGCGAATTGATCAACGATTCGAAGTGAGGAACAGGTGTTTTTCGACATGTCGAACAGGTCGAATTTGGTCGACTTTGGCCTCGTCGATGTTTGTCGACCACAAAGGATTTGTCGTCAACTGCGAAGTTTCTGAAAAAGCAGTATGACGTTCCTTAGAGCCGCAGAACTGCATTTCAGGCGGATGTCAAGTTTTTCTCAGTAGGGGGAATACGGAACGTTTCGCCACTTCTGGGGGTTTTCTCGTTAAAAAACTCCTTTTCTTGCTGCAGTTTCCCTGAGTCAACTTCTCCCACTATGTTGTATATGGTCTTGATTTTCGTTTTAAAATACAAACGATTTCGTCAGCGACAATGGTGGCCATTTTTTTCCAAGGTTTTATTTCATGATTGTGTTGTGATGCCGCCGCAATTGTATCTGGGCTTTGCGGTGTTCTTCCAAAAACTAAGCATCAGTTTTTGTAGTCGTCAATCGGATTCCCATACCCACCATGCCGGGAACGTTTAGCAAAGCTCAAATCTGTTCTTGAAGTCAACTCAACTCTATCCTTGATATTAGAAAAACGACGAATTCAAAGCCAACAATGCCATTTTCTTTCATGTTGAGCGCACGGCCAATTTCCTCGTAAACACACGGATTTAGGTATTCATGCAGTTTATTAAGGCGTTTCGTGGTCACCGTTTTTTTGTCAGCGTCAGCCAACCGGCCTAATATTTGTTTGCACCGAGTAATTCGTTATTTTTTATGTCTTTTTTCAGACGGCTTCACTATGAGCGCCCCAGCCGCTTCCTTGTCGACACAGCGCGGTGCACGTGCATCCGTCCTCGTCGACAAGTGCTGGACGGTCCCTATTGCGGCAGCATTGGCGGAATTTCTATTCACATTCATCCATACTAACGGCGGCATCATCTACGTTCTCTTCATCGACGAACTGGGCGCCACCCGCGAGGAGGCTTCATGGCCCAAGTCCATCACACTGGCCATGACACATCTCATGGGTATTAGCAGTTACCAAACACTACTTTTGAGAGGGACAGTAAAGATGATACTTCAACTGGCTTCGACAGCTGGCGATGCGCTTTTTAATTTATTCTGCGCTTTTGTGGGCTTTTTCCACAGGCATAATTTTTTTCACAAAAGCAGCATCCTTTCAACAACATTCTGGGCCCGTTTGGTTATTGGTGAAGATTCGCGGGTTACGTCTGACTTCCGTGAAGGAGTGACGGAGCTGTCGTTTTGGACAGAAAGACGACGTCTCAGTTCGAGCCCTTGTGAGAACAGTCCCGACATGTTAAACAAGCGAGAAGCGATCAAGCGTTCTTTAACATGTTAAACATCGAATGTGTAGAACACACACCACATTTACAGCTTAAGCCGAATAGAGAAAATAGAACTTAAATTGACACTTGGTAGTATAGGGGCGTGCTCTTTGCACTAAAAATATTTCGCCAGATACCATAAGACCTCTCTTGGCCGAAACTGTGGCAGATTGATTGAAAGCTGCTCGTACAGGTGCATTGTGGCACCCACCATATTTAGCTGCTTTCGAGCAGCATCCGCTTTAACTTAAAGCAAAACCTTATGCCACATGCAAAGCTTTCAATTAAATGCTGTGCAAAGCACCATAGTAGCTGTGTATCATTCAGCCTGACGTATTTCAAATAAAAGTTATGATATAGCAAAATTCACACCCAGTATATCACGGTAAGTTTTTAGTTAACTTACGGAGACGCCGCGGCGGGATATTAGTTTGAGCTAAAAAGCAATATCTAGGTTAGTTGCAAAGCTAGGGGTTTACTAAGAGGCGTTATCCCACTCTCTTTAAACATCAACACTTCCGACGTTCACCTAAAACTCTTCAGAATCCCTTTTTGTCCGTTCATTTTGTCTGGGACAGTGTTATGGGATGCACATCATGCCGCGCAGAAAAGCAACTGCAGATGGCATTCCATATAACAGTCATGTGTGGTTCAAAATTTTAAGCTTAACGAGGCCCGGCTACTTCTGGCTACCATAATAAAACCCTACGGAATTATGAGGAATACCTGTTGGCCTCGAAAGCGCACTGAAATCCCGACACACTCATGTTGTCGGTTTTCCCCTTCGCTAACAAAACGGCCGTTGGGGCTTGGAGCCAACTAACACCTTCGTGCTCAGCAGAAAAGCTCCTTCGCTACAGAGCCACCCGGGCCGGTATTTCTATTCAGTAATACACATATGAAAATACCATATCCTGGTGAAGAAATGAATACCCCTTTCATCTGGCTTGCGTCGGTCAAGGAAAACGTCCCTTGTTTTGACTCTCCGAAGCTATGCCGGCACTATAGAGGCTGGAATGAAAGCAATTAGCAGTTGTAAATTGGGCTACGTAGTGCCAATCTGTACAAGAAAGCGAAGCGTTTCTTTTATCCAGCAAGCGGGGAAACATTCTTTCCAAACAAAGCGTTGAAGAGCGTTGTCAGGTAGGCGGGAGCACTGAAAAACTATCATAATAATAAAGTCCATTCGAGAGAACAGCTCTGCAAACAACCTTAAGAAAGAAAATTCCAAAAAGATAACAAAGCGATCTACGCCGCCTCGAGTGAATTAGGGGAAAGTCGTCGCGTTTTCCGCATGTATTTCTCTTGATGCGCGGGACTTTTCAGAAACATCAACGCAAATCGATAACACGCCGATAAAACAACAGCAGTCTACGTGGGCGGCGAATGAGGTGCACTTTTTTTACATAACCGATGTAGTCTGGCGCGGGCTGGCGCCAGATGATAATCAAACGGAGGCTACGACTTTAGAACGGCATTAGAAACCCCTGAGTGGTCAGACCATGGCAACAAATTTACAACGCGATTCCAAGAACACAGTTTGCGACCATATATAACATATTTTTTACTATTAGCGCTTTTCAATTAGCCAAATATGAGTGTTTTGTTTGACTAGAACACCTTATTTATACTGTTGCAGTTCCTGCTGAGTATGCTACGTGCTTGTATATATTTTTAGTGTCTTGTGGAACCGAGGCACCAGCGTGCTACGCCGCGCGCCCTGCTAGAGGGAGCGGATTAATTTTAACCACCTGGTGGTCTTCAAGAGCCCCGAAATATCGACACAGTGGCTTAGTTTTGCGCCTCTGAGAAGTGGATCAAGTGGACTGCGTAAAATTCTTGCCATTGTACTCAGCAGCACAAATACTTAGCCGCTGAGCCAGTGCGACGGGTATGCTACTGGTTTAGAGTTTGTACCTGAGTAATTATGTGCCCGACGCAAATAAATACAGAAGGTTCTTCAAGCTGAGTAGTTCAGGAGTAGCTCTAGTAGCTTGTTTTCGCTTAGCTCATTTTGTTGTTTCATTTGAGTTCTTTCATTCTGGCAACACATGTTATCCAATTTTCTAGGTTTTCTTGTCGGAGCTCTTGAACATCGAGTGCCCATTACAACCATGCTTCTCTTCGGCGGCATCATTTGTCCTTTGTCAATCATGGCTTCTGCCTTTGTTCCCAATATGATATGGATGTCGGTTACGTTGGGAGTTTTCTATGGTGAGTTCAATTCTTTCTTACTGCTCGCGTTTAAAAAGGCTTAAAACCTCATCTAGAAGCATTTTAAAGCGCCGATAAACCTGAAAATCTAAAGGTATCCGCAAATCACCAAAACATTTTGTTTTCTAGGTTTGGGAGGTGTAGAGGCCGATATTATTCGCTCCCTTACAGCAAACGGTTCGTCCGGGGCCATCATGTTCGGGCACGGAAGCGCTAATAGCCACGATTTCGATAAACACAACGACAACTGAAACTGACATAATAATGCAGAATATTTTACCAACAAGCGCGTTGCCATGTGTGTCGCTCTTAGAGAGGAGCTATATTAGATTAGGCTTTTATCATACATTTTTTTCTGTTCTGATATCAGTACACCCCCGGTTCCTGGAGTCTTTTATGGTGGGGTGTGTTCGAGACTGGGAGGGATTTTATACCAGGCGGTTTAGCTCAGCAGTTAGGAAAAAACATGAGAAGCGGGGCAAAGCGGAGGAGGCAATGAAGAAAAGAGGGGAGTGACTTTACTCACGCCTCGGTTAGGAGGAGTGGGTGGAGAGAAGGGGCCGAGAAGGCATCGCCGACCTTCGCAGTGTTATAGATGATGATTTCTGGGGCCAGATTTAGTGAGTGGGTTGTGTGGAGAGGGAAGGAAAGGTGGGGCATGTGCAGTTGCAGTGGGAGTGGATGTGGCTGTCAAGGGCGACACAGAACGCGAAAAGGAGGCCGCAGCCATTCCAATACACAAACATAAGGACCAAGCGGATGGGCAAAGAAATTTGTGTTAGGCGTAAAGATGGAGCGCTGTGTCAACATTGGCCAGAACGTAAGTGTCTAATTTCGTTGTTACACGGTAACCTTAACGGCCGTTAAAGAAAGCGGCAGTTGGCCTTTACGGCTAGTAGGCGGAGAGACACAGAAGACAGACAAAATGGCTGTCCCCAGCAAAAAGGTGTCCCCGCTGCAGGCGACCCGGTGCAGCAAACATGCTTCATGTGGACACCCTCGCTGCCGGATATGCTAATAAACTTGTGGCAGGACAGTGTTGCTGCGTTTAGTACAAGAGATGGATAGTAAAGGGGGGTTGGGGGGGGGGGGGGGGGCTTCCCAACGCCGAAATAATAAAAACAAAAGCAGCCATTTGAAACGTCATGAATCGGGTAGGATCGGATAAATTTGGCTTTCAAATACGGTTGCAAAAAACGATGTTAAGAGCAAAAGAATACAGCGCGGAGAATGCAGCGCCGGAAATAATTAGAGAAAAACAATTTTTGGAGTTCGCGAGGAAAAATGTTACGTGTCCCTTGACGAATCAGTCATACGGTGCTGAACATGTACTGAACGTTACTGAGTAGTGGTGCCGTGTCACCACAGCCGCCACCGCTCAGTTCCTACGGCCGTTACGGCGTACAACTGCCGTTTGCGTTAACAGCCGTTGCAAGTGCTCGTGGAATAACCGGCGTTCAATTTTTCTCTTTTGGTTTCGAAAACACGAACCGTAAGTAGTACTTAAGTGCTCTTTGACTGTTCTCGCTCCGTGGGTTAGAGTCGATGACCCTACCTTTTAATGGTAGTCGGTGATTTCAATACGGAGATGTTGGGACTGATTTTGGAGAGGTTGCTTTCAACTCCTCCCCGAGCCCCAAGATCAATCACCCAGCTGTGTACGTGCACCATTGATTGATTGCAGGGTGTAACGCACCAACGCAGCACAGGTGATGAGGCACGCCGCAGTGAGGGGCTCGGGATTAATTTTGACCACCTGGGGATCTTTAACGTGCGCCGAAATCTCGTACACACGGGCGTTTTTGCTTTTCGCCTCCCGCGTCCGCGAATCGAACCCGCATCCTCGTGCTCAGCAGCGCAATGCCTAAGCCACTGAGCCATCGTGGCGGGTGTACGTGCACCACCTTGACGCAATAAAAGGCTGTGTCTGCTATTGCGACTACCCCGAACACCATACCGAAGCGATAATACAGCCATTGTAACTGCCGTTATCAAGTGAAAATAACTTACAGTGGCGGGAGTCATCCACAACTGGAATGCAAAATGACCATGAATTTTGTTTATGCTTTTTCATTACTTGTATTCATTTTGATGTGTTTATTAGATGAGCAAAATAAAATAAGGAAATCAAATGTTGCTGTTCCTTTTAAAACACAGCGCTTGCCCCTAAGCGCCAATTCTGGTGGAAGACAAGACACTGATTAGAAGCCCCTTCCGTACAAGTTCTCCGGGATGTTCATAGGTAGCATTTCCATTTGCACGTGTGTTGGATACCGTGCAGCGTCGCTCGAGCCTCGCCTTAAGCACTACTCCTACTTATGCAGACATCTGCCAAAATGTCAATTTTTGCAATAGCAATAGAAAAACCATGGCGGCAAAGACGTGATTGGCGTAATTCAGCATAAATAAAAGAGTCTGTGTGAGATAAGGATATAGAATTGGAGCGTGATTGATGCCGAGGGTAGCATTGGGAAGAATGAATTGTTCAGGTGAGCGCAGAAGGGTTTGATGTCGAGCCAAATACACGCGGCATCGGTGACGGCACACCACAGCGTCCTAATAGCTCTTGTTATTCGCGTACGTCTGGACGTTGCGTTCCGCCACTTGTACACGAATATGCACACCATAAAGGGCAGTGTGAAGAGAGTTCAGGGCCGAGTGTCCGAAGATGCATAGATTGCGAACAAACATTACAAAATGATCCGATTGGTAAACAAGAACAAGAGCTATAGGAACCATTGCTGCAGGAAATCAAACGATGCGACCACTCAAACTAAGAGAGTACGGAAATCACGCCCTTTTTTGCCAAGGTAGAAATTGTAAACACAGTGCCATAAGCGTCAATTTCCCGCTGCTAAAAGCGGGGGAAAGTCTGCGCGCTTGCCCATTCAGAAGATCATGAGGCAGACAAAATATTTTCATCGAAACCCTGGAAAACTCGACGTTGCACCATTTTTAAGGATTCAGCCATAGATTCTCCACTAAATTTGCAATTTCCACAAGGGCTAAATGCCAGATACGCGAACGCACTGTAAATGGATATCAAACCTGAAGTGAATTAATTTCTTCGCCTGTTTTTATGCAATGAAATACCGGAGTTATAGCAGCATATTTTTTCGTAGAGGTCCCATTATTTTCGAGTTGAGGCTTTTCTCCTACAGCTACCGCTGCGATTACATTACTTAAGGCGCAGTTCACAGGCGAATGAAGGCTGTTTAACATACCTGAAGCTTACGGGCGATCGATTTAAAATTCCAACTCCTTGATTAGCATCAAAAAAGTAAGTAGCAGGGCTTGCTTTAACACGGTTAATTTGGTTGTGTTGGGCAGAGGTTTATTTCACGGGCGTGCCCCTCTTGGAGTGCCAGAAAACACCATCAACATATATTTCAGTTCAAACGGCAAGCAACGTTTCGCTCTCGTCTGTCTTTCAGAGTCGGATGCCGTAGCGCACCACTACGAAGAAAGTATATTCAAGTTACTTGGAAACAGGAAATCCAGAGAGCACCTATTAAACAAACTCAAAAGACAACTGCTAAGTCCAGCCTCACAGTGTAGACGTTGAGATCGACTGTCCGAGTGTGACAAACGCCATATTAAAACTGATCTCTGGATTTTTTCATCATTGGGGAGTTGTCAATCGTTCAGAAATGTTTGCGCTATGTGCACAAGCAAAAATCCTGGTTATAGACCCAAAATCTTGCGAGAACAAACCTAACTTATTGTCGTGTTGTTTTCAGGAACGTCTCTGGGGATTCTGGTGATAAGCACTTCTGTTTACATGGCCATGTACTTCGTTAAGTACAGAAGCGTCGCCACAGGCATTTCATACCTCGGAGGCGCTACGGCTGGCGTCGTGGGTCCATCCATCTTGACTTATTTGACATCTGTGTATGGAACTGAGTCCGCGCTATTTATCTTTGGTGGGATCATGCTTAATATACTACCATTCATTTGGATGCTTCGAAATCCACAGCCTACTATGTGGCTCACACGCTGGAGGAGTAACCGAGGGAACACAGAAGAAAAGATAAACACTACATTTCCCAACGGTGCGAGATCTCAGCCTCTCCCCAACAGTTCCGGAAGCAGCACTGCTTTGCTTAGGTGCGATGATGAATGGCGGAATAAATTGTCGAAATTGGATTTCGAAAATAAATCAGCGCACAACAAAGGCAAGACTAAACTCAATTTTGTGGCTACTTCACAACTTTGGGCTTCTTCCCCTCGCCAATCAAATATTCTTTCGAAAGACACAAATTCAGAAAGCATATTTCTGCATGTCTTTTCTCTACTTCAAATGCCTTGCTTCTATGTTGTCCTCGTTTCTATGGTAGCCGTAGATTTCACAATGGCGGCAATAAGCTCTACTATCGTGGACTATACTAGAGACAAGATTGTAGACACTGAACGTGCCACGCTCGTCAGCAGTATACTGAATTTAGGCGTTCTGTGCGGAAATTTGCTCATTCCATTCGTTTCTGACACAGTTGTGCGTTCACGCTGCTCGGTGGCAGCCCTGACATGTGCCCTCCTGGCCGTGTGCTTTCTGGTGCTGCCCCACGTTGGCAGCTTCGCAAGTGTCAGTGCTGCAACATTTGTGAGTGGACTGCAGATGGGCTATATTTTTACTCTGAAGTCCGTCCTGTTCGCCGACTACCTGGGGGTTTGCAGCGTGGCCTTGTCTTGGGGTCTCATGGGTGTCGTGGCCGTGCCAGTTCTCTTTTGCGAGCCATCAATCGTAGGTGAGTAGCACAAACGCAAACTCTGATATAACCAAACCGACTTCTTTTAGGGAAGTTTGGTTATCATGTTGGCCCCCTACGCTAAATTTATCATTTGGTCTTCCACCATCGACTGCTTTAGTGATTTTAGAGACTAATCATAAGGAATGTGCGACTGGCACTCAAAAAGGCTAATTCTGAGTCCTCGAGAGTTCAAAATTAAAAAAATGTGGCTTAAAGGGGCCATGAAGAGAAAACACACCTTTGTTCAATTAGAAAAAAAAAACAGCCCGTGGTCAGTTGCTCAGCTCTATTTGAGCCAGGACAGGTGTTTTGTGAATAAGAACGGAAACAAATATTGGGCAAAGTTTCAAGTTGGCGGTACACCGTTGGAATTATGGCACAGGTGACGTAATAATGAACACCATTGAAAACATGGTTATCAGATTTTTAACTACACGCTAGGATTCACTTCATTCAATTGAGCGGAACGAGGATCCCTGGAAAAGTCGCCGGGTAACGTTACTTGCCTTTGGCTCCGGTCGGCAGCCACGAATGACACCAACGATGTCATGTGACATCACAGAGAAGTAGCCGATGGTTACTTGGGAGTCGCCACGGCTTGATGTGTTTTATTTAAAATCTATAATGTTTTCGGCAGTCTGCGTTGAAACTTGTATCATTGTTATTGTAGTAAACCCGCATCTTTAATGAACCAAGCGCAAATGTCTGTATGGTGCCTTCAGCAAAAAAAACTTCAGTGTCAGAATGCGTCGCGATACGGATTTACATGCGTAAAAAGTAAGACACCCCGCCTCTAGTTTCCTTTATTGGTATTTACGTCAGTTGTATATATTCCTAGTGGTTTCGTCCATAAAGCTTATTTTAAGTCGGCGCCGATCCTGTGCCCTTACATGTGTCTTGTTTTTGCGCGGTGCATTCGTTTGGACGTGCGTAAAAATGTATATTAGTATTCAAACTATCAGGCTGAGTGCTGCTTTCAATACGGCTTCGCTAAATCGCTCTTCAACAAGGGCAGGCGAAATGTGAACATATTCAAAAATAACAGGTCCAGGGCACCATTAGACTCAGTAAAAAGGTCTGCGAAAACACAACCCGCCAGTCTCTCAGAACATTGTGCATTCCCCATGCCGAAACTTGGGGCACTATTTTTCAATGCAATCTAATACTCAACATTGTCAACTACCGATTTTGCGTATTCTCTGGAGTTGATAGGTTGTTATAGACACTTTTGGGTGAGGAGACTTAAGAGGTGTTTTAATAGTGCAGTTATGCAACCACCTTTATGCCTCCCTTTTCTCCACAGAACTAATTTAATAGTGCAGTAATGCAACCACCTCCCTTTTCTGCGCAGAACGAACTTGACTTTGTTTTTTTACAAATTGTCCCCCAACTGCATTCTTCTGCGCTGTATAGAGAAATACCTTGTTAAGGCGAAACCATACAACACAATTACAGGGATACCAGAGCACGCATACGGCGCCACAGGTGAAAGAAACGACAGGAGAAGGCGCTGAGCTACAACTCAGTGGTAGTTCAGTGCCTTTTCCTGTCGCTTCTTCCGCCTGTGTCCCCGTCTGCGCGCTATAATATGCACAGCCAGCTAGCCTACCAAGCCATCCTCGTGAACCGTAAAATACCTTCCAAATCCCAAACACAAAGTAATGTTCCCACCTAAACTGAGGGAGCCTGGTCGAAAAACTAAAAAATCTAAAACAAAAGTGGAGTAGAGGTTTTGTAGGGGGCGTACACAAAAAGAACACCTTTCGTAGAGAACTCGTGTATTTATCCATGTTGTCCATATTCAGCTAAACCTCCATATCATTTCAGTACACGTGGACGCACGTGGACATTGTTCATAAACTGGAAGAATAAAATTTTTTAGAGAACACAATGAAATTTAGTGTTAGAAGACGCATTACGCAGCGGTCAAAGAATATGTTATGTTAGCAGTGTAATATTTTGTCCTTTCAGTCAATACCTCTGGCCCCTCGCGCAACGCTTTAAAGAATAAAGTGGCTGAGAAACACATTTGTTAATTTACCCGTTATACTCCTTCGCCCTCGAGAATCAGGGAGAATCCAATAGTACGTCTACGCGAAACACTCGTACCATCATTTTTCTCAAGCTGATGCCAATTGGTACATCAAAATCGATCTTTAGGGTTATTTAGACATCATTTTCTAAATTGTTTTCATCTGACGCAGGAATTTTTCGCGACCATGGTGGCTCCTACGACAACCTGTACCGCACCTGTGGAGCGATTGATCTTGTCGCCTCACTCCTCCTATCTGCACAGGCTTATTCGGACGCGAAGAAGTCAAAGGAGTAGCAGATTTTTACAGCTGAGTAATTACCATGAAAACTTCTGGCTCCTCCACCCTTTTTTGTTTTACTTTTACCTGGCGACTTGAAAAAGTTGACATTGAAAATAAAACGGCTTTAAAGGTCTTTCTTGGTTCGCCAGACTTCCTTTAATAAATAAGTGACCTGAAAGCAACGACAGGTGCGCGTAGAACGTGCCACTTCAATACTACAAAGAGCTCATTCAGAGTATACATACACTTACCTATGAACTGGAAGCAGAAAATTCAAACTCCAAGAATTGTCTGGTGCTGATGCAGAGAAAATCCTTCTCACTAGCGAGACGTAAACTGAGCGTTCACGTTGTTTTGGGATTCAATTGAGCAGGACCATCAACTGAAGTGCAGTTCTACAGGCGACATCTACATGCCGATACACAGACAGAGACACACACACGCACGCGCAAGAGTAATGATAAATGGAAGACGGTAGGCAACGCAAGAAATAGAAAACTTCTAACAAGATAGCGACCTCGGTTGTTGCTAACATTTCAAAAAAGAATCTTGCCTTCCTCAGGTACGTGTTGTTCCGGTTCAGTTTCAGTTCCATTTAGTCACGTAGCCAACCGGTACGCAAAGCGGTTCAGCTGAATCATCATCGAAGTATATAAAAGGTTTAGTAGCTTAAAAAGACCATAGAAAAAATACAAAAAAGAATTGAGAATGCGGCTTTTTTAACGACAGTACCGCAATTTTAAGGAAAAGTTTAAACAATTAGGCAAGATACTGATGCGATCAAAAGAAACGGGGGATGATTTAGTAGCTACTTTACCGCCCAGCCCTTATGTTATCCTGGGCGGACTACACGAAGCAGTCGCCCAGAGATATGACGGGAAGGTATATTTTCTACCCTCTCCTTTTTGGTAAAATGGCTACCCTACCTATGGAAGCAGCTGAAATGACAATGGCATGAGCACAGGTGACTCTTCCTTCTCTCATTGGAGTAGCTGCTGCTGGGGGCAGCACAAAGTGGGCCGCAGAAATCATAGTCAAGGGTGTATACGCCACGGGAAAAGGGGCTTTGGTAAGGGGGGGGGGGTTGCGGGGGCTCGGCATAAAAATAAGAATACAGTGCTACGACCACTCGCAACTGGATTAACTTCGCTTCTTTCCTCTGATTTCTGAATTCCGTAAAGATGGTGAGCAGGGTGTGTTCCTGCACTAAGGAAACAGGGGGACACCAAAGTACCTGTACACTACAAATGGCTTACGTGTTAATACCCTCGTCCTGTATTATCATTGGGTGTAATTAGGCCAGGGAAGGCTGTTACGGCTGCAGGAGGTCCATATAAGACTGGCTCACAACGTGCTGTGGCTATACGGCCTGCGAATTGAAGAGTTTTAAACTACACATGCCTTAAGCTTCCCTCTGATTTATGATTTTACGTTCGCAATTTTAACCTATTGGGCAATGTAAAAGTGAGGGAATTGTATTTGGAAGCCGCATCATACAGCTGCTTGCCACAATCTCTGGCCGTGCACACTCAGCCACCAAGAGCGCCTACGTCGAGAGCGATAGCGAGCTAAGTGCAACAGCTCGCCGAGAATCGCCTTTGCCATAAAGCGCAGTCCCTCTATTTTTGTCACAGTGGTCAAGTTCACTGTGTCCTGTGGAATAGTGAACTCAACCACGACACATTTGCGCATTTACTATGTACTACACTGTCACCACAATCACAAACCGAATGTGGTACGTCCAGCATGGCTCCTCAGTTCACACAATCATTTTCACATAACTGTATTTGCTACATCGCAGCATTACATTTGTTTGTGTGGTGCAGTGCGCGTTGACGCATGCTAATGCTGATGGCAACGTGACTTGTAAGATAGGCAGGGAAGAAGTAGTGGTGACAAACTTCGTCGTCTCTTGCTGATTCGTTTCTTCATGAAATGGATCGGTGCCGTCGTGTCTCCGTTTTGTCGGCTTTGTTCAAAGCAGTACACAATGTGAAGCCAAGCGTTTACATCTCGACGCTACACGTACTTGATTAATCGTGCATGTAACCGCCCACGACGACGCATTATACGGGCAGTAGCGTTGAGAGAAAGAACCTCAGGAGGCAAACAATCGCCAAACCGATAGTGACTGACTAGCGCAAATCCGCATTGCCAGCGACAATAGCTGCCCGTGCCGCCGAGCGAGCTGACAGGGAGAGGAAGATCCTTCAGCCGGGCAGCGTCGGCGAACACACTCTGCGCGGGCTCCACAGATTTGCATTTAAATACGCTGAAACTCCGCTTGTCGACTGGCTTCAACATCATCACCGGTAATAAAGGATGTTTTCTCCGGCTCTTACTGACATAAAGGGCGAAAGATTCGTGGATTCGGTAGTTATGCTACAAAACAGTGAACTCGGCCACATCCCATTCGGATATCTACCAAGTACCGCATCAACGCATTTACCCGCAATCACAAGCCCAATGTGGTACGCCCAACTTGCCGCCACGATGCACACGGTCGTTTCCACATCACTGAATTTGCTACATCACAGCACGGCATATCTTCGCTTGGAGAACTCTGTGGCGCGTTAATGCATGTTATTACAAATGAAAACGTGACTTGTATACTTGTAGGCACGGAGCAGACAACTAGGGGTGTCACACTTCGTCCTTGATTTTTTAGGAGAAAGATCCTTGCCATGGTGTTGTCGCCGTTTCGTCGGCGACGGCTCAGCGTGCCTGCTCACTAGTAAGTGAGCTGGCTGAGATAAGCACACAACGCGACGCGGAGCAACAGTTCCATAACACACTTGCTTCGTTTAAGTAACCGGCCACAACAACGTATCACGCGGACATCATGTACTTTGAGAGAACCCACCTATGGTGCCGAACATCCTGTGGCAAAATGACGTATTAATATTTATAACAACACACACAAGCGACCATACCGCAAACCGCTGTGAAACACACAATGCTTTCCGGTGAGCTATAAAGAAACTGACAAAAAGGTTTTTGTCACGTGATTTTTGCTGTGACGTTACGACCCTTACCTGTTGTTGGTCGGATAGAGCGTCCCCAATTTTCAACGATGCGCTTTCGCGGGGACGGTTGCGTTGCTGTCCGGCCGACTCCTGGCGCAGCAGCCGTATGCTCTCTGGGGGGCCCTTTCTCTCACTCTTTTAGGAAAGCGCGGGGGTCTGCCTCCTTTTCATCGTAGGGGAGCCCACTCGACGTACCCTTCTTTTGAAAATAAAGTCACGCCCTAAAACTGCAAACCAGCACGGCGTCTGTTTTCTCGCCGCCTTCACCAGCCGACAGCCCGAGCTGATACACTTTTACTTGAGTGCGAGGAATATATAGGTACAAAATGATAAAGGCCGGAGAATACTGTCTCTGCACATATAAAGCAAAAGACGAAAACAAACAAACAAAAATTGAGCAAGAAGACGTGGGGCGCTCGTACACATGTGAGTCCACAAAAAAAGCTGTCAGATCCTAACTAGTTCTTGCGGCAAATATCAATCAACGGGGATCAACGCGGGTGGTTTCTCGACTACATGATAATGGTCGGAGACGGCGGCCGTGTGCTTTTTAGGAAAACCTATCAGGAGCGAGAAATAAATAAAAATTTAGTTTCTGTAAATGTTCAACATCGGTTTCGTAAGGACAGTCGAACGTTCTCGGTAAAGCCATATTAGAATCTGTTACTCTGCTTCTGGGGTTCAAGTAAAGGTAATGCAATAAGGACTGCGTCTCATGGCAATAAGTTCATCAACTTTCCTACACTTTCATTAGTACCTCGTTTAACTGTGTTGAATTTATAAATCAACAAAGTCTCACGTGCTTCCCTTTCGTAGTGTGAATGGAAACCTGATTCTAGTTTCTTTCCCCCCCCCCCCCGTTTCCCCAGGCCCTCTCGTAGTCTTACCTCTATCTCTCTTGCGGGGCCCTGTCGGAATAAGCACAGCTCCGTTTCACTCTCACTATTTCGCTCCTTTCAACAGGCCGTTGACCCGCTCTGCTTTCTTCCTTCCATCCTCGCTCTAAACATCCTCCCCCTTCTCTTTCCAACTCAATCTCTCTCTGTAAAACAGTGTGCGAGATGAACCCTGATGGCTTGAAAAAGACAAGTCCCCTTGTCTAAACTTTGGCAGAGGTTTGAGGCCACTACCTTCTCCAAATTATTATTTCTATCTGGTGAGAAAGATAATTTAGAGACAGATAAAACTCAGAAATCGCGCAGAAATAGTATACGTAAAGAGCCAGATACACAGCAAGAAGAATAAGAAAGAAATTTTACTTACGTAGCGGCAACGGGACTTGCCTTCATCAGAGTACAGTTCCATGATTTTGCTACCAGAAACATCAGAACACATTTCTTATATAGATTTGCAGAAAACTCCGAGGAGGATCGGAAGATGTTTCGAAAACAGAGAGTATGCATGCAGTCGCGCTAAGCCTATGTTACAACAATAACAACAAAAAATAGAGAAAGGAAACATATTGGTTATCGGTTATGATGGCACAAAGGCGTTAACAGTTGAACATAGCCGGTTATTTGTCCATTATCAGCTGGACTAACAGCGATCCATTCGCTTAATAAATTAAACGCACTGCCCACGTTCTTCTTCAATGGCCGCTGTCGCTGACTCAAGCGTTGACTATAGTGACAGAGGCATAAAAGAGAATGTTTTAAATCTTGGAAAAAAACGAAAAAGGGGTAGTTTATGTCTGCCTGATACAGTAATTTAGGTCACACCAAAAACAGACACCAATATTTATCGCAAGAAACATGACGATTTATTAACAAATTATCATGTTCTTACATGACGACTGTTAGATAAAATTTTGGCACTTCTGTTACACAATGATTTCATCTAAATTATACACGCGAGACGTCCACACACTGTCAAATACGATTCCATGTATTTTATTAAGATTTACTAGCCGAAAAGATTTTTGATGAGAAAGCGTGGTTTAAGGCCCGTCAGCAGTGTGAATGTGAAGGCGTTAGGAACTTGCAATTGCGCATTGATGTTTCGCCTTTGGTTCTACAATATAGGAGTAATCTGATAACAAAGGCGCGTTCGATGCGCAAGCGTTGAGTCAGAACTTGAGTGTGATTGGGGTGTGCGTCTAGAAACGGGAACGGGAATGCACAAATTTGAGGAAATCTTTTTGGGGTGCACTGGGAACGTAGTCTTATGAATCACTGTTAAAATTGTGAGAACAATTTCAAGCGACACACATCTCCACCTTTTCGGATTCACTGCTTGCTGTTGTTCCTTTGAAGCTGGTTGAACTAGACGGTCAGGTTAAACCGCATAGTTTGGAGCAGTCAATGCTGCGCGGCAACATGAATACGTTATCAAACTTCACTCTAAACTAAAACTTGAGGCTATATTGTGCTTATGCAGGTGCCGATGCTGAAAATAAAAATCTAAAGGCGTTTACACGCATGTATACGAACAAACGCCAGAATAAGCATTTATAGGCTCTATGGAAACTCCATGAAAGCCTTTTTACCCTCTAACATGTCTTATACAATATAATATCGCCTCATCTATAGCGGACAATTTTTTAAAAATTAATTTCTTATATCCGCAAGAACACACTTTTCGCAAACTATATAGTTTACAGAAGCTTCCAGAATTTGCACAAGAACTAATTCCATTCATGGATAATAACCCGTCAGGTAGATGCTGTTTTCTTGATTTTTCGGTAGGTTTCGACTGCGTGCTTAACAATCTCCATGAGGCGCAAGCTAATCTTTTTCGGGCAACCTGAAAAATTAGGTTGAATTGAGGACTTTTTTCAGGGCGCATGCAGTTTACCCCAACCAATTATTGCCAGTCAGCCCAGCCTGAAGTAATATCCGTTTTTCAGCAAAACGCCGCAATATCGACTCGTCTGTTCGGCGTATAAAATGACCACTTACCCGTTCTGTGAAATGCCACCTTTCATTTTCCTTGCTGATGATTGCGTCAGTTTCACTGTGGCCAAAACTGGGGTGACGTTTCAATCACTGCACAGTGTGACGAATGATTCATGCCCCTAAACATAGGTATGCTAAAAATTTAGTGCCCTTCCAATCTGTGAAGAAGGATGACCTGCAAAGCAGCGCGCCCTCTACGGAGGGCACAAAACAAAACACGTTTGATTGTAATTAATGACTGAGCATACTTCGTAGCCAAACACCTCAATGAAATCTCGAAAAGGCTCGAGCTTTATGCTAGCGGACAAACGTATAGCTGTCTCTTCCCCTTCCGCGTCGTAGGCCTTACTGTTTGTGTTAAACGCCAACCCAATCTAATCTACCACAGGTGACACCGGACCAGTCACACTGGGCTGTTTGACGGCCACTTGAACCCCACGCCTACACAACGGACATGTCATGAGTAACGTTATAAATCCTATATCCATGCGTGCCCGTAATCCTCTTCCAACCCGTGCTCGCATGAACCGGTAACCGGTCATGAGCACGTGCTTAGAAGTGAAATATACTGTCTGACATGTGGCTGTGTTCGACAGCTGAACAAGTGATATTGGCCCACGTGGGTGTTCCAAGCAGGCCAATTGCTGTTCATCCACTAGGGATTCGCAGCTACACGACCAGCTGAAACGAGAGTCGGCAAGAGGGATAGGCAAGAGGGATAGGCGCCTAATAAGGCGTGAAATACATTGGAGAATGGAAAGAGAAAGACTTTATAGGCCACCATACTAAGATCTATTACTATTCTTCTGCCAAAATAACTGTGACCAGTTGGGGCCCTATTCTCGACGCGCTATATCAACCGTGAACTGTGAATTTGCTGGAAGCCTTTTCCGATCGCCTTTCAATTTAGATCACGTGCTTCCGGTTGACAAAGTGGTTGTGTGTGCTTTCGGGCATGTTGAAGTTTCGTGGTGTTTACTTGCAGCAGTTCTAAAATTGGGCTCATAGCTTTCTACAGAAAGTGCTAAATTATTGGTATACAGTGAAAAACTTCAAAACCAGCGAGCATGACAACGCAGGCCTTTGTTTTGCGATTCAAAAACAATACGGCTTGTATGTAACGCCCTCTATGTGGATGGCTGAGAAGAGTAGACGTAATTTAAACAGTTGGCAGGAATTCCCGCGCCTAACATTGGCACCTTCAGCTTGCGTAAAAGACGACGCGTGATGCTACGTAACAGCTTGGAAATGGCGGCTGCTGTCGCCGTGAAATAGGGCAAAACATTTCGCAGACCTTGGCGCTGTGGAATCTCCGTGAATTTGCAGCAGCGCAGCTTCGCACGACGTGTGGTTTAAGACTGTTTTACAAATAATAGTTTTGACTGTTTCCAAATCGGCGATAACAGCGCATGAAAATAACACCTCGTATTTTGTTTTGATGTTTTGCAATGAAATAACATTTATCTGTTTTGCGTAGCAGTAACAAAAGAGGGCACTACAAGGCCCTCCGTTACAAAGAACCCAACGCATGGAATTTGTTCACACGCCTCCTAGTAAGCTGGTGAAACACATGATCGAATTCAAGAAACAGATTACCGGGCTGATAGAGTTCGAGCTTGATGAATGAGTGAATCGGTGCCTTCAATACGCTCTGCCGTTACGAGGCGTAGCGTTTCGCTATCCTTACCGCGTGATACAACCGGTGGTCTCGGCCGTCTTTTTCTGTGATCACGCCATGAACTTGCAACATGCAGCAGACGATAGCGTGGCGGTGGTGACGGCCGGGTAGGTGATAAAGCAACAAAAGCTTGCATTGAAGCAGAGAGCTCGACTATTTTGCAAAAGCGAGTGAAATAAATGAGTAGATAGGGTAAAAAAAGATTCTGCGGTGTTCTTTACCTCAGCACCCGCCTTTAGCTTTCTGTTGGATCAACGTTACTTGATCGCCTTGTGGCGTTGACGGCAATTTTAACCCGCATACATGTCGTTAATTTGCCAAATAATTCTGCCGTCCTCATTTTTATAATATATGCCAAGTGTTTGTATATCTTTTATGAGCCATATTTGATAGGTGGGTTGTGATCCTTCTGAGTGAAACGTCAACTTACACTGCACGTCGTAATAGCTATACGTGAATCCGGTTACTTATTGCTTACGTTTTGCTTACGAAAACAAAACATGGCGAACTCACTGTGAATTTGTGCATTCGAGAATAGGGGCCCAGGTCAACAAGGGCCACCCAGGCGACAATGTTGCTCGGAATGGCTTTAAAGTAAAAAAGAATAATGTGCGCACGCCGGCGTTCCAACGGGCAAGTTATCTCAACCGGCAGAGGCCTCTAGCTTGTGGGCGAGGCGGCATTTGAAGCGGACAGGGCGCGGCTACATTTTGGGCGGTGGTGGTGGCGGCTGCTTCCTGGAGTCTTTACACCCATTCGGGCTGGCGTTGACTCTCCACAATCATCTGATAACGGGGCTACGGCCGCTGTCAGCCGACTGAGCAACTTGTGAAAGAGGCATCGGTGGTGACGAGGAGAGTATTTGGGGTGATAACCGTTGTAAAAGAGGGGTCGGCGGTGGCGAGGAGAAGCCCTGCAGCAGCGCCGAGTAAGTCTGCTTCACCGGAATGAAAACTTGCGGGGTGAGACATATTCTGCTTTGCATTAAAATATTATCATTTACTCGTTTTCACGCTGTACTTTACAGCAATCCTATTATTAACGTCACTCCCATCGTCTCGGTACAGTCTGATAACTATCTTAAACTCCACTTACGTAATACTGTCGAGGACTACCGATATCAGTACAATCTTGTCTCTAGCATCCAGAATACTCGCCTAGCTTCGGGTAACCAGAAGTGCAATCTACAAAAGTAAAAAAAAATATTTGATCACTTTTGTACCAACAAAATGTGAATAACCTGTGTTAATCTAGAACCAGTCCTCAGCTTTGCTAATAATAAAGCTACAGTCCATCCAAAACCACACCGCGAGCTTCGTATATTCTCAATGCTCCCTTAGAATCAGCGTCAGTGCAATATACCCACCCCTTTTTAACACGCTTGAATTTAACAAAATCTGGACCCGTCAACGCCTTCTTCACATAACTACTATCAGTTCCCTTATGACCTCTGTTGCTTCAACCAGCGAGCTGAAATTTATCATGCGCGAAATCCGAGCAGACCCGTTGCTTGTACCAGTGGTCAGACATCAGAATTAAGACCTGATATTTTCCTCCCGCAATAGCCCGGTTGATTGCCCTACCAGATAACTGCGCCGCATTTATCGAACGAAAAACGTTCCCTGCTAAGCTTACCAATTATTTGTCTAAAGAACTGAAAATTTCTTAGCTAATTTCTATACGTCGTTATTATTGTTAGAAAATTTAGATTTGTACGTACCTTTAGTTCGTAGTTTTTATAGTTTTGACAATCTACCAACAACATTCATGTATCCTCTTGTTTTCCTCTCTCTCATTCGGTGCACTCGATTCTGGTGGTGGGCTTATTCTTTTCTTTCTTTTGTTCTATTGTACATTGAACTCTACCTCACCACATGTCCTGATTTAATGCCCTCAGGCATCAAAGAATGAAAAAAAAACGAATAGAAATAAATGAAAAAAAGCGGAAACTCTAAGGTATTAGATGTATCTTTTTATAGTCGGTTTTTAATGCCACACTCTATATGATGTTTCCGATACAGGTCCTGTCCTCAGCCCTCGGTCTCCATATACACTGTCGTTATAGGGGTGCGCTGCACCCTAATTTGGTTTCAGAGAACTCGCTTCTACTAGGTATCACGCTACTGATTTTTCTACGTGCTGCTTGTGTTGCTTGGCGGGCTTAAGACTTGCAGAGGTATACAGACACATCTTGAGGCGCTGTTAGTCCACTTGGTGAGCGGAGTAAAATAATATGTTATCTTTGCAGGTTGTTTTTAGTCCGTCCTGCCCGTACCTAATCTAGGTTCACATAACAAGGGAGGGAGCCCACGTGCTAAAATTTGCCTAGTCCGCTCCGTCAGTATGGATAACTCGGACCATTGCTGGCGCTAGGCGGGACAAGGACGACGAATTACACTCAACTGGAGCGCACACTACCAACTGATTTATTAATAACAACAAACACAACTTATAAAGGAAAAATTCAGATGACGTGAAAGGTGGAGTTAATCAATCTCGCTGAAAATTAATACAATATTTGTCATGCGCATGCGCTTGCCTACGAACTGTCAAGTAGTGCCATCTCAGTTGTCGACAGTGCAATCGATGGCGAACTGATACAGCCGTTTTCTTTTCGGATGGCGTAAGCTTCCCATATCTCGCGGGTGATCGTTTCTGAAGATTCAAAGAGGATCGTGGTGCTTTCGAATTTCGCAGAGCACCCATGTCTGGCGCAGTGGGCAGCCAAGTGCCCTGGGGCTGAGACTTGCTTGCACATATTGTTGTGTTCTCTGAGTCGTTCGTTAACGCAGCGTCCAGTTTGGCCAATGTATGCCTTCTTGCATGACAAAGGTATCCTATAGACAACCCCTGAGCAGCATGCGACAAACTTACTCGTGTGCTTAATGCCACATCCTGTTTGTTTAGCATCTCTGGTTTTGTTAGTCATCTTGCACAGCATTTTTAGTTTTTTGGGAGCAGAAAAAACAACCGGGACATCATGCCTCGTGCCAACCTTCTTTAACCTGTGGGGAAATTTGTGGATGTACTGCAGAACGATCGGCCGCTTCTTTGGTTTTTTGCTGTCTTTCTCTTTGTTAATCTTCTTTACCACTGTTTTTAACACTTTTTCTGCAACAGAGACAAGTACTTGATTTGTGAACCCACTTTTTGTTAGACGGTCAATTTGAAAAGATAGACTTTCAGTGACTCTGTGTTCGCAGGATTTTTTGATGGCTTGCGACATGCAAGAAGTGGCTATGGCTCTCTTAATCAACTTTGAGTGCGCCGAATCGTATGGCAGCAGCGCCTTCTCTCCTCTCGTGCGATAGCACCAACACGTGTGTGACAGTCCCGTCTTCAAGGTAATGTCAAGGAATCGAATGGCGTCATTGACAGGTTTTTCATATGTGAAATCAAGGCCCTGGTGCGCAGACTCAAATGCTGCAATGATTGGAGGGATGCTACTTTCAATGTCAGTACCTGGCTATAAGCAAACCAATAAATCATCCACATACCGGAAGCATTTCTGCACATGCAATTCTGGTAATACACTTTCCAAAATGCGGTTGCCTTGTGCCAAAAATATGTCAGAAAGCACCGGCGCTATATACGAACCTATTCCAATTCCGTCGGACTGGACATACACATCATCGTCGTGGTTGATGAGCAAGGACTCGAGGTAGAACTTGATTAAGTGCACAAAGTTGTTGCTCGCAGTGCCTGCCTCATTCTGAAATTTCACAGGTCCGTAGGAGTCAATAGCCTCCTCAACAGCGACCAGAAGGCGTTCTCGAGGGATGCTGTAAAAAAGTTCCTTTGCGTCCACGGAGAAGCATGGGATCACCGGCGACTTGCTCAAAAAAAGTGTCACATCACAAGAGTCCCTTATCAGGAATGGGTCGCTCACGTGAAGCCTTCGGAGGTGCATTTGGAGGTACCTTGCGACTCCTTTCTGCCAGGTGTTTCGGTCCTCGACAATTGTCCGGAAGGGCATATCTTCCTTGTGGGTCTTTATAGTGAAGAAGGGCTGTAGGCTGAGCTGAGGGCTGTAGGCTGAGTAGGGTGATCCCATGCTTCTCCGTGGACGCAAAGGACCTTTTTTACAGCATCCCTCGAGAATGCCTTCTGGTCGCTGTTGAGGAGGCTATTGACTCCTACGGACCTGTGAAATTTCAGAATGAGGCAGGCACTGCGAGCAACAACTTTGTGCACTTAATCAAGTTCTACCTCGAGTCCTTGCTCATCAACCACGACGACGATGTGTATGTCCAGTCCGACGGAATTGAAATAGGTTCGTGTATAGCGCCGGTGCTTTCTGACACATTTTTGGCACAAGGCAACCGCATTTTGGAAAGTGTATTACCAGATTTGCATGTGCAGAAATGCTTCCGGTATGTGGATAATTTTTTGGTTTGCTTAAAGCCAGGTACTGACATTGAAAGTAGCATCCATCCAATCATTGCAGCATTTGAGTCTGCGCACCAGGGCCTTGATTTCACATATGAAAAACCTGTCAATGACGCCATTCAATTCCTTGACATTAACTTGAAGACGGGACTGTCACACACGTGTTGGTGCTATCGCATGAGAGGGGAGAAGGCGCTGCTGCCATACGATTCGGCGCACTCAAAGTTGATTAAGAGAGCCATAGCCACTTCTTGCATGTCGCAAGCCATCAAAAAATCCTGCGAACACAGAGTCACTGAAAGTCTATCTTTTCAAATTTACCGTCTAACAAAAAGTGGGTTCACTAATCAAGTACTTGTCTCTGTTGCAGAAAAAGTGTTAAAAACAGTGGTAAAGAAGATTAACAAAGAGAAAGACAGAAAAAAACCAAAGAAGCGGCCGATCGTTCTGCAGTACATCCACAAATTTTCCCACAGCTTAAAGAAGGTTGGCACGAGGCATGATGTCCCGGTTGTTTTTTCTGCTCCCAAAAAACTAAAAATGCTGTGCAAGATGACTAACAAAACCAGATATGCTAAACAAACAGGATGTGGCATTAAGCACACAAGTAAGTTTGTCGCATGCTGCTCAGGGGTTGTCTATAGGATACCTCTGTCATGCAAGAAGGCATACATTGGCCAAACTGGACGCTGCGTTAACGAACGACTCAGAGAACACAACAATATGTGCAAGCAAGTCTCAGCCCCAGGGCACTTGGCTGCCCACTGCGCCAGACATGGGTGCTCTGCGAAATTCAAAAGCACCACGATCCTCTTTGAATCTTCAGAAACGATCACCCGCGAGATATGGGAAGCTTACGCCATCCGAAAAGAAAAAGGCTGTATCAGTTCGCCATCGATTGCACTGTCGACAACTGAGATGGCACTACTTGACAGTTCGTAGGCAAGCGCATGCGCATGACAAATATTGTATTAATTTTCAGCGAGATTGATTAACTCCACCTTTCACGTCATCTGAATTTTTCCTTTATAAGTTGTGTTTGTTGTGATTAATAAATCAGTTGGTAGTGTGCGCTCTAGTTGTGTGTAATTCGTCGTCCTTGTCCCGCCTAGCGCCAGCAATGTTCCGAGTAAGAAACCAACTAGCCCCATTTCAAGCTCTGGTTAAGTATGGATAAGCGCACTAAGCATTCAAATTGAGCAGAAAACCCACCCGCCAACAATTCCCTTTCCAGTTGATCCGCATTGCAGTGAAACTACAATGGCGAATATTAGTGCAATATGAAGCGCACAGTTTTCCGGTTGCTGCAGCAGTGACATGCGTACGGTTCAAAAATTTATCGTCGTGCCGCAGCTGGGAATCCTAAGAATGCTGAGTTGAATGACGCAGCTATTGCCGCTGGTCCCACACCCGACGCTTCTCTCTTGCCAGCAAAATAACTTGTACGCGCCCTTAGGTATTTGTGTGACACAACCGGCTCTGTGAAGCAGCCCCAGTTGAAGATTACTGACAACAAAGATTCCTCGTAAGTTGTTTTTGCTTTCGTAGCTGTTTTCAATCCAGACACATAATTAGCGTGTGCTAGTGTGTGCTAGTATGACTGGTATGACACAACCAGTATTACACTTACCTTGCAAACAACGTATCAACTTCATCAATAAAAATAGCTATCCAACAAATGCAGAGGGAACTGCTGGTCAGTAGTGACTAGGAAATGCGAAGCATTGAGGCAAGTTTAACACAATGGCGCAACTATGGCAATGCTTTGATATGAGGAATGTCTACATGACACATGGGGTTTCATGCGCAATGTCCGTAAAGAATTGAACATATGAAGCAACCTGGGGCTTCCCGCCAATCACCCATTCGTCTTGTATACAGTGAGACGTGCGTTATTACGCCGTTTGCTTCAGAGTTGGGTTGTCTGTAAGTAAACAGCTGAAGCCTCACAACCGCTCCGCCGCCACTAATAGTTGTAGAAGCCTAGGGAGAATTCACGTTCAAATAACCGTACATTTTCGCGCTGTCTTACACATTATAAAAGATGAGCATACACCTGCCGTCAATTTTTTGAATGATAATTATATTGAAAAAATTCTGGTATTAGGTAAATAAAATAAAACCGTTCTAAATCTTTGTTTAGACTACCGACGCAAAAGCCACGTCGTGATCTACGGAGGTAAAAAAACGGCGCGTCACGCATTTCGGTTGGCCCAGACTGGAAATGACGTAATTCTTTTAAGTTATTACGACAGTTGCGCCAGCAGACTGCACCCGGCCTAACCATATGGTAAACGCAACAAGAAACAATAGCCACAATAAGCTCAATTCAGTGCATATGGCTGGCGACGTGGTAGAGATCATGTAGGAATCAAAACCCTAAAAAGGAAGCAGGTTTCCGGTTTTTAGCTCTCCTTTCATGCCCAAAAAAATTGCGGATCTGAGTGGTCACTTTTTCTTTGCCACCGCTCAGAAGTATTTGTCCGATCTCCTCCTTCAACTACCCGCCTTCAGCGGAGCGACAACAGGACCTTCGCTCCGTCCTCCCCTTACCGACTTTACATATGCTGAGAGGAAAAAAGAGGTCTTCTAGAAAATCTGTGCGAAACGTAAGGGTTTTCTGCACTTGAGCGGTGTTCAGCCTTGAAACAAGGCACTTTTTTATAGTATTGATGGAACAAAATCTGATTCACTGCGTTGGCTTGCGAGTATTTTAACTGAGGACGTACAGTACTTCACGTAAATAATGAAAAATAAATTGGTAACGCCTACTTGTCACGCGCAAATGGTCAAGTGTTCGCCTCTGTGCTGTTCGCAGCAGCGTTCAAACTTGTTGACAAAGAGCAAAACCGTTGGCTGGACTCTCACCTTCTCATTCCATAATTCCATGGACGCTGATTCACGGTTCAAAAACTTTCGCAATTGCTCTACTATCCGCGCATATAAGTTGGTCGAGCAATGTATTTTTGATATTGCAATTATTAGCTGGGATTGCGGGTTACAGTATCTATTTTGTTATTTCGACGAAACCCTAATGCTCTATTAGCTACCTACTTGATTTTCAAACGAACATTTAGGCCTTATTCAAGGATTCAGATTACGAAAAAACATAGAGACTTCGGTATAATAAACGGGACTCAATTAATAATGGTGAGCATCAAAGTTAATAGAGACATACACGTAGGCTCTAGGAAGTTGCACCATGATAAAGCAGCAATACCATAAAGCATGCGAACTTTCAGGGATTGTATATTTTACACAAATAAGTATACCGTATTTACTTTTGTTTAATCCTGAAGAAAAAAATCCAATATACAACAACGAAGCCTTTTGTATGTTGGCGGTCATTAGCTGATGCAAAAAAGTATTTTTGCGAAAACAAAAACGCACAAATACCTTTTCGGTATAAATTTTTTTTATAAATACAAAACACAGAACACGTGTGGTAGTACAGTGAGTGATGAACGTTGTGAATGTTATAAAATCTTGCCGCTTGTTTTAGTAACTTAGAGCTTTACTATTACCTACCACATTGAACGCATATACGTTACATCGGCCTGAAGTACCATACACAGCATAGGTACCATAGTTTTGCCTTAAGATAGGCCTGCATATGACTCTCTGATGCCTTTTAATAGATGTTTCAAGTACATGCCCTTTTTGTGAACATTGTGGCTCGTTTTTGAGAACAACAGACTTTTAGTTGAATTCAGTTTCTTTTTTCCCAGGAACAAAGCATGATTTTATGGCTCAAAGCTTCTTGAACCTCTTGAAACAGGCGTACAACGCGATTTCTAGCCAAATCAGATACGAAGCGCAAAGGGAAGAGCGGGGACTGGCGCCTTAACGTTCGATAATGAACTATCGCCGCCTCGTGTACAGCAATTGTGAATAAAATATCCAGTCACAGACGATCCCGTCAATCTTAAAACCACGGTGGAGGTTTCAACTATAACGTAATTCTCGCAACGGTTCCAGAAAAATAACTCTTCAAACATGGATTTCTTTTTTTATTGATTGTCTTCGCGTTGCGACACCTCTGCGCCATCCGATTCTGTTTGACAGGTTGGCTCCTGACTTTTATATGATTCAAACAATGCTCTTGTTGGAACGGCGACCAGTTTAAGCCGTGCATGTTTTGTGATGTTTTCGCACAAACATCAAACATTTTTCACCTTCCTGCTGCACACATGGTTTCATTTATTCCCGCAAAAGGATTTACATACCCACAACATCAAGATTTTTTCCGGAAGTTTAGTGCTACTCCGAACTTATTCCAGCGAAGAATACTGTTCACAGACAGGCGAGGACTAGTTCTAACGGCAGGCAACTAAAGCGTAACGAGCCAATTTGAGTGTCAAAGTAGAAAATAAACCTGCATTGCTCACAACTTATCGGCACACTCTTTGTTGACCGGCTTTGGCTAGCGGGTTCAAAATGGCGTAACTTTTTCGAAGGGCTGATGAATGCTTTTTATGTTTGTTTCAGCGTCTGTTGCTGATGACTACCCCAGTTGCTGATGAACTACCCATGCAGTCAGCCTCGCTGACAAGTGCTGGGGGGTTCCGTTGCTTGCGGCGTTGGCGGAATTGTTGTTCACGTTTGTCCAAACAAACGGGGGAATCTTCTACGTGCTCTTCGTAGACGAAATGGGTGCCCGCCGCGAAGCGGCTTCATGGCCAAAGTCTATCATCGTGGCCATGTCACATCTAATGGGTATTAACAGTTTCCAGTCGATCTTCTGGGGGAGAATAGAATATAATCGATATTATCATGAGAAATGCCTCGAACAAAAACCAATACGCCGTCAAATTCTTTTTACAGCCTACAGCTGCAACAGAAACGCGGCTCACCTTTGTACAATTAATTTTGTTTCGTGATTCATTAAAAAAAAACTATAGGCCCTTCTGCCGCCACAGCCACGGAATATAGTGCAAAAACTGCATGATGCCTCCGGATAAAAGGTATTCTACAGAGAACGGAAGGTGGCATTGCTGTGGGGGCATTTAACATTCATTTAAGCTTCAATGTACGGCAAAGTGTTTACAGAACGGCAATAACTCTGTGTAAAACAGTGGTTTAGCAAAAAAGGTCGGGTAGAAGACACTCTGCGGGTTTCAAATGCGTCGTTATAATAAAGCACTGAATGTGAGTTATGCACTCAAGTTTAGAAAATGCAGGTTAACCTGACGCTTTCAGCTCTTACGGCATCAGTTGGTAACTGTGACGTACAGTGAAATATTTAAAGCGACTTGTTTTTTCTAATTGGCATCCCTACAATGCGTCACATCTTAAAATATCACGTGAGCCTTAACCAAAAATATTGGAGTTAATGGTTGGTAACATTAGAGAGTATTAGCTGACCGTTTTCGACCCGCTGGCAATACCGGAGCCAATGCCATTCACGGCCAAGCGCGTCACGCCTGCGCAGTGGCGTTCGCCCTTGCTCTCGGAGCGGACCAGACCGTGAAAAACGGTCAGCTAAAACTCGCTAATAACAATGAGCGTAATGACATCGACAATGACGTCGAGGTGCCGCAACACGTTGTGGAAGGTAGAAATTCCAAGGGTTGCATTACTCTTAACCCCAGGCCGCCGTTACCCACTTAACCTCTCCCACTGGTGCGCATGATCCTTTGCACAATGAAGTTATAAATGAGAAAGTACAGATGCTTGAAAAATGGCGGTTTCGGTCACACTGCATCCCGACGCAGCAGTTCCGTTCAGTACGGTGTTTAAGGCGGTCGCTTATAAATCTGTACTAATTGCCAGACACCTTTGTCTCTAGGCAGGCTATTACGGCACTCGCTCTCTTTTATTCTCGCTATTCTCAGCCCAGGCCGTTTTGTTTAACAAAATGTGTTTGGGAAATGTACCACAGCCCGAGCAAAGACAAGAAAAAAATTGAGAATCAAGAAAAATAGAATTTTAAAGAAGACGCATGCACTCTCATTTGATTTGTGTTTTCTCTGTAAAACAGAAAAGCAGAGAAAAAAGTATGTAGCGTTAGCTCACGGCAATACATTTGGCAGAATAACTAAACGGCTACCAGCCCCGAGCAGCTGATAGTTTTATAGTTTGCAAAGCAAAAGTTGATAGCAAAAGTTGATAGTTTGCTTTTTCCCCCTTGTCGCAGTTTACAAGTCCCTGAATTGTCGCCAACAGCATCTCCTCTACCGCTTACGATCCAATTCTTGCAAACTTTAGGTTTCGTGTTGGCTTCTAATGTTTCGTTGATAATAAGGACAACAATGAAATCCCAAATCCCAAATCGGGAATCGAAAGTTCGTACACAGATCGTTTGTTTAGTATGTCAACCTAAACAAGCTTGTCATTAGAGCGATGGTATTTATGAGCGTGAATCACCGTTTCGGTGTTATTACTAATACTAACCTGCACCCATGATGCGAATGAGTGTCCTCCGGGGTGTACGTGGGGTACACTGTCTCTCTATGAGGGATGGGCAAAATACACATTTCTTTGTACATGCTTTTGATGTGAAGGCCACTCAGGTGCAATATATTATCTTGAGCCAGCGGACATTCTTGAATTTTTGTTAGCAAAAAAGCACGCGGCTAAACAACATTTTGCGCATGAACATCTTATCCGCATTAAGCTGAATGGTTCGCTTTCCTCAAGGCATTTGCTGGAAAAATGGTTTCACATGCAATTGACTGCGTCTTTCATTACTGTTGTTATTCAACCTAACCAAAAGTTATTTGTTTAGCCATGCGCATTATGGATGGATGCTTGGAGAGTGGCGCAAAAGATTTTGTCCAGGTAATGAAGCCTAGAAGGTGCCATTTATTTGGAACGAAACCACGGATCTCCTTTGTCTACCAATAAGAAAGCCAGCGTACTCTGGAGATTTTGGCTAGTAAACGACGGTTTCGTATTTTCTCAAGTAGACTTGACAACGACAAAAAGCTTTTATACTTGACGAAGTTTCTTAAATCGTACTTTTCGCTGCAAATACCGTTAATAAACAAGAAACCTCGACGATTCAGCTAAACCTAGTAATGAGCGCACCAAAATATCGGCCGACAAAATGCCCCGCTATTTAGACTACGCGCCCCTTTCTTCAAGCGCGATCTTTCCTAAACATACAATGAGATGAAGATCACTGTTGATCAACCAAGCCTGGTGTACGTCAGTGGTACAGTGGTTCAAATTATTTTCTATCAATGACAATAGCCGGGTGACGCACGATTCCAGAATGAACAAACGGACGTTCCTTACTTAATAAAATATAGGAGAGCCGTGAGCGGTCAGGCACTGACACTTCATATTAAGCAACACAATGCATTGTTTTTGGCAGCTTTTGACTTTTAATTGTTACGACCTATTTCATGTTGCTCCCGGATTAGACCGTAAGGAATGATCGGGTAAATTGCGCGAAAATGTATTCCAACATAATTTTGCCATATGCCTTTTGTTTTTCTGATTTTGTAGTTGAGTCAGTTATTCATTTCCAAGTGCTTCTTTCAGATAATGCACCCTGAAAACAAATCATTACTTAGTGTTTTTAAATGAACCATCGCTTGCTTGAACATCGCCTTGGATTTTCGAGCAAGAACTATGAAACCAAGAACTTTGTTCTTGTTTTCATTTCTGCCGTTATTTTTTGTTTTCGAAGGGTACCTAAACATGATAATAAATTTTTAGGTTTTCTTGTCGGAGTGCTCCAACATCGCGTGCCAATCACCAGTCTACTGCTCTTCGGTGCCATTCTTTGTCCTCTGTCTATCATCGCTTCGGCCTTTGTTCCAAACATGACAGGGATGTCGGTTACATTGGGATTTTTCTACGGTAAGTCCATTCCTTTATAACCGGCGCAGTAACACGCCGTTAGTGCAAATTACCGAAATTCCGACAAAGTTTCCGCAAAAAGTAACCTTTGAGAGACACCTGAAGATATAATCTAACGTTTGAAAACCGCGCGCGTAGCTACCACGCGAAGGAGTACTGGGTTTTAAAGCGTCTTCAAAGGAAACCTTTTGAGCTATAGTCGCTTCCGGAGAAGCTCTCTGTGCTGTTAAGGGTAACCATAGTGGTTTATATGTCACTTCTCACGTGGGCTGCGTCATTTTAAACTTCACACTCTACCAGTGTGGTTCCATGTGTCATAATCTTTTTTTGTTAGGAATTCATGAATAAAATACTCATGTTTCGAACAATGACCAACCTTGCTTCATGAACACAAAGGGGAGGTGGTGCGAGAAACAGGGAGAGGAGGAAGGAGCTGTCCAGAATTGTTGCTCGACTGGTGGTGTGGCAACGCCACCGTCAATCAGCTACAGGCAACGGTGTGTGAGGTCCAGCTTGAGGAAGGCAGAAGGGATGGCGTGTTGCTGACCTGGGACGAGCTCCAGTCATGTCGGCACCTTTATATGTTCGTCTTGCTGTTTGTGCCCATAGATTGGTATCGTAAAATGATGCGAGAAGCGAGTGTAGGCCCGGGTAGAGGACAACAAACGGGGAAATGGGAGGGCCACAGTGTAGAGATGTACAGGGCTGAGAAATTGAACATCAGAAAGGAAAATTTCTACGATAATTCCCAGGGCAGTGCTTTGCTTTTTGAGGCTACAGCAGGTTGCCTGCGAACTAAGAGTTTTGTGGGGAAGTATTCACAAAATGATGGGGTATGCGTGGTCTGCGGAAAAGAAACAGAAACAATGCGGCACATAGTGTTAGAATGTGAGGGTATCCATCCAAATCTACATGAAGGGAATATTGGGCTTCCAGAAGCACTAGGATTTAAGGGTATCACAGGGGAAGTTAACTTCAAGGCTGTCGAGGGGACGAAAAGAAGATTAGAATGCTGGTGGACGAAGAGCAGAGAGGGGAATATTGCCTAGGACAGTTATCACCTGTAACAGGGCAAAAAAAAGTATTTCGTCCCTAATAAGCTTTAGCGCCTGCCCTAAGCAGCGCTAGTATTAAATCAAGAGTGTAAAACATGGTTATATTAGTCCTTTTTGGTAAGATGACATGTCATCACCCCGCTTCAAAGGGGAAACCAATAGCAATCATCATCATCATCATCATCGTGATACTGCTGAACAACTGTTATCGGTACTGAGGGTCAAGTAAAAAAAAATCACGCATCCCTCCATCTAACGACTACTATGGTTGACCGCGAAGCTTTGCATGAATGAATTCCTTGGTTGGCCAATCCCACACTGTGCGTATGTGCTGCTCTGGAGGTACTCGTCACTTTTCTAGAACACCTACAGCAACTCTCGGATGTGGGCGCCGTTGGCCTAACGTTCGGATTGGAGATGTACGGCGCGAATCTGTACCAGCTACTTGGTGTTCGCTTCCGCCACGTCGAAATGGAGCAGTGGCAGGAACCCTGATGCATAAACCCCAGTTCGATTCCAAACACGGGAAGCGTTTCATCTTTTACTTCGCTTCCTGTTGTCGGAATAGGACGGTGGGTCTCTGGCGTTATGAATCTGATTGGACTATCCTCGACGCTGAAGATAGCTTGGGGTTTTATGCGTTTTTCTATTAAAAAAGAGGCTTTCACTACTGCTCTATAGCGCCCTTTTGTAAGTGTATCAACATTAGGCAAACTGATAACGAGTGTAATAAGTAATTATAAATATTGTGAAAATTCTGTGAATTATGTGAAAAATAATGTGAATAATTAAGGTCTTCTCAACAATTTTTTAATCAAATGAATAATAAATGTAGCGTAAATGTTTTGTTTAGCTTGTTTTCCTGTAAGGCATCCCTTGCCTGCATCAGCTGAAAAGCTGAAAGTAGCTGAAAATACCATAACTACAAAGGCGGTCAGTCAAGTAATTCACACACCTTGATATTCACACGCGTAAACCACACATCTATAAATAAAGCCCCATTTTTTAGCTTTTATTTTGTTCCGTAATAGTCTTTATCCCAGGATGGAACTTTGCGGGCTGTTCAATTTACCACCAAACTATACCTACATGCACTGGGTAAACTATTTTACGGCGCCTTTGCGCAGTATCATAGGGCGCCACACACAAAACAAGGGCCGAAATATCTAGAAGAAAAAGTCATACCCAGAGTTCCTATGGACACGAATACGAAATACGGAACAGATATGGGACACAGGGAACAGGTTAATTAATGAAAAAAAAACGCAGACGCTCGTGAACCGCTCCCTCCCATGAGACCTTACTGAGCGGTTACTGAATCATCCAAGTAAAATTAATTTGCAATATCCCTTTTTTGTGACGGTTCTTAAACAATGGGACCGGAATTTTCTTTGTTGCACCAAGTAAATCTGTCGCCTGATATAAAACAGGTGAGGAGCCATGCACCTAATTGGAATATTTTCTTTTTCAGGAGTGTCCCTGGGGATCCTCATGGTAGGTATAAATGTTTACGTAGTGTCCTACTTCAGCGAGTACAGAAGCATCGCAACGGGCATCTCGTACTTCGGAGGCGGTATATCCGGCGTCGTGGGTCCATCTTTTTTGACGAGCTTAACATCGGCCTATGGGTTGCAATGGGCGCTTTTGATTGTTGGTGGGCTCATGCTTAACGTAATACCATTCATCTGGATGCTCCGTAATCCACGGCCTTGTAACTTGCCTGCCTGCGGGCGAGGTAGCGCGTTCGAACAAGAACAAAAGCCGAACACTATATTTCCCTACGAGACAAGGGCAGAGCCTGTTTCCATCAATGTGCATGATGGTGTTGGAGTTGATTTAGCAAAATTGGGTCCACAAAAACATACAGTTTCTGATATAAATAAAATGAAACCCACTTGTGTATCAAGCTCTGAACTACGCCATTCTCTACACGGCTCAAAAATTTCTCCAAAAGCCACCAGTAACGAAACCATACTTAAACATGCACTTTCCGTACTTCGTACGCCTTGCTTCTATGTAATCCTCGTTGCGATGGTGGCTGCAGATTTCACACTTCCAGTAATGGCCTCGACAATCGTGGACTATACTAGAGACAAAGGTGTAGACACGGAAGTGGCCACACTCGTCAGCACAGCGTTGTCTTTAGGCGTAGTTTGTGGACATGTGCTGATTCCTTTTGTTTGCGACAAATTTGTGCTTGCCCGTTGCCCTGTGGCAGCCCTGGTCTTCACCATTCTCGCCATGTGCTTCGTCGTGCTGCCACATGTTGCAAGCTTCGCAAGTGTCAGTGCTGTAGCTTTTGTCAGTGGGCTCCAGCTCGGCTACCTCCTGCCTCTCAAGTCAGTCCTGTTTGCCGACTACCTGGGAGTTCAAAGCGTGGCCTTGTGTTGGGGACTCACTGGTGTCTTTACCCTGCCACTTCTATTTTGCGAGCCAACAATCGTGGGTGAGTTGCAAAGACAATCACTATGCTAAAACACGAACATGTCTTGAAATTTTATCTCACAGCGGCACAAAAATGAGTCCGTCAGGCTGTGACGGCGGCTGGCGATGCCTACGGTCCAGTCCCCTACATAAAGGTTCTGAACTTTGCCTGCCCCCCATTCCCGTATATGGCTAAATACAAATGCTTGTTAAAAATATTTTGACCTTTGTGTTGCTCTATTGCAAGGCATGTTTTACTAAAATAATTGGAACAAATATTTCTGGTTATAAAACAGACTACTTACGCTTAATTACCCAAAAATAAATTCTAGGGAATGCGCTAAGCCAAAGTGCTCATTTAGACCAAGGCAACTTTGTGAATTATGCAAAAGGGGTGACAAAATATCATTTACCATAAAGCAAATTAGAGGCACGCATCATTTGGTTGCGTTTCAGAAAGCTTGCAGTTTTAGTTTTCACATTCTATATAAATACAATTAATTTATTATAGCGCAATGTTAGCGCTTTAGTTGCCTTTAGGCGGAGAAAATTTGTGGAGCGTTATACTGGGTGCCACGTTTTGTCACGGCTGGTTTCCGTAGAGAGCCCGGGAACGTTTTGACACTAATGCACACTGCGTACTTCAGCCCGTACGCACGGGCTTGGATCACTTCAATCATAAATGCATGCTGTTTTTAGCATGCAAAAATGTTTCTCGGATCCTCGTGCCACATCACTCAGTGCGAATGCTTTGCTGAACTTTTTGGGAAGCACGGGACTCGACCTGTGTCAGTAAATGAATATGCGCAATAATGTCATAATCGCCATGATAGGTGTTCTATTTATATTTCTTGTATTTGTCGCTTTTGTATTGTGTTATGCAAGATTCGCATCCACCAGGAGCACCAATATACGTGTCTTTGCTATGCCTTATTGCCACATTTAATTAAGACCGCTGTCTACTGTTTAGCGGATAGGCACGTAGTATCTGTAATGCGTAAATTGAAAACTCACACTATATTAGAGGTTGCCTTAAGTAAGCTTCACGACCAACCAAGGATCACAAGTGCGTAATTTTGGGGAATGACGAGGCCCAGTAAACAATGTGCCTCAAATAAATGCACGTGGGAAAACACACTAGACGAGTACGTCCCTTTGTATTTAGGTTGCCTAGAACATATGAGGCATTTCTAATGTTGAAGCAATAAAACGCCCCTTTGCGAAAAGTACCCGGATCAGCACCGACAGTTGTCAAATGGTTCCTAGCTTGATCATAGCACTAATGGGGTGTCCCCGGACCCGACACTACGCCACAGAGAAGTTAAGGCCTCGGAGGAACGCAGCGAAGTGGGCGAAAGGACAACAGCAAAATTGCACATCGTCAACGCCCGCTTTGTACTACGACAGAAACGACCAGTGGCGCCGCGAGTAAAAGACATCAAAGCCATCCTAAAGCACAACAGATGATTATGAAGCAAAGCGCCTCAAGTGGGAAAACTACGAAACCCTTTGACACAGCATGTAGCTTTCTGCGTGAAAAGACACAAACGAAAAAATTAGATTAAAAATTGTCAAAAGTTGTTTTAAAAATTTTAAGTAATTGTACAATTTCACGTGCTTGACATTAAAGTCAAGAGCATTAACGGCGGATCTGACAAAAAATAAACAGAAATCGTGAGACTTCCTTATACATGCATAAGCAATCTGTGCCGCTTGTATTCTTTCCGTTTTCTTGAGCCACATTTGGTTATTTGTAGCCAGATTGGACTGTTGTGGTCGTTTTATTTCACATTTGCATATGTTAGGCGACTTTGCCCTTTTTCTGGCCTTGTTTTGTTTTGTTTCGTTACCGCCTAGGTACACACACTATTATAACGATTACATTGCTCAACTTTTACAAACATCTGTTTTTGTGCAGGTAAACAGGGTAACGCATTTGAGATTTTGTGCGATATTTGTCGTGTATTGCCTTGATTTTTTTGAAGGAAGGCATTTTTTTCTCTCTTGTGAGAGGGCGGTGTACAAAATAGGCAGGGTTTAGAGCTGGCAAAGAGCCAGTAGATTTCAACGCTGTAGCGGTGCCTAAACGGGGAATACAATGCTCATGGAAGACGAGCCGAGAAGGAAAATGACCGAGAGCACTTGACATCTGTAACCGACAAAATATAATTTCACCCTGCCTTCATTAGTAGCACCAGACATGAACATATACAGATTCTTTGGTGAATGAAATGACCCCAATCAATCAATCAATCAATCAATCAATCAATCAATCAATCAATCAATCGGCCACTCGATTATTTTTGATACTTCGTTTGGCGCTGCCCTTAAGGCCTGGCTAAAGTGTAATATTGTCCGTTACATGCGCCAGGAAACCTAGGCTATATTTTTTAGGCGACCTGTCTTCTACCAGCATTCTAACTTCGTTTAATTACCACTACAATCTTGAAGGCTCCCGCCTGTGTGTTGCCACTAAGCACGGTCAACAACTTGTTACACAGCCCTCTCAGGATGAAGACTAAAATGGCACCATCCAAAAACCGCAAACCAAAATCGGCCACAAATCATAAAATATCGAACTGTCTTTTTAAATAACAGCGTAGAACACCCGAAGCTTCTTGCTAAATTCTTGACGCACAACGACCACTAAAGCGAAGCTTCATGCAGCACACCTTAGAAGTACATGACTAAAATTGCTTCTGTACCTGTAAGCTGTTTCATTCACTTTGATATTTAAAAATTTAATGTTAATATTTTTATATTTATATTTAAATGTATGATGTACCTTCTGTTTCTAAAAACATTTTTCGGTTTTTTATATTTTAATTTGTTTTCATGGTGGTATAAAATTTTTGCTCTAGAGAGCATGATGGCACAACCACATGCTCTTGGCCGGATTGAATAATCCGTATGCTCTGCACGTAGACCTGCAAACGTGAATTCAGGTCCCCATGATCAGCACAGTTCCTTAAAGAGACAATAAAATAACTTGACCTTTGTCGATAGGTTAGGATGCCGAGAATCCAAATACACCATGATCGCGACTATTCTTAGTTTGATAATGCAAAAAAAGACCAGAAATGTGAAAACCGGTGACGACGCCCCGTACGCTGTAGGTACTACGGTTTATGACATAACAAACGTTGTGAACGGCGAGAGCACTGTAGAGAAGCACCTGTAGATGACTTCCTCAAATAAGCAGTTCTTAGTAGTTGAACACGTCAATAACCTACGACGGTGAGCGCCCGAGCTTCCGCCAGCAATGTACCTGGAAGGAACTAGCTAAATTTCATTAATTAAAAGCGTTAAAAGTGACAAGATGCTCTGCCGGTGGATAAGCGACCTGCTTGGCATTCCAATCTGCCGTTCTCCGTGCGCGGATCTTGCTACTGGTAAAGAGCGCCCGCGCCCGGTTCGAACATAATCTCCCGTGAAATGAACTTACTTCGAGTGGTTAGCTGACTGATCCACCGTCGTGCTTTTTTGTTCTCCTCGAGCCGCCGTTGATAACCCGTAGAGCATGCGTCTCTCTGCCCATGTTATGTTTGAGCAAGGTGAAGCGCGGGTAATGCCTACTTGACACGGCTGCCGCAAAAAATGCTTACTTCACGCTAGGTTCGCGCCGCGTCAGAGAAGATAACGTGACATGGCTCTGATCGCCAGGCGAGGTCAAGTGAAGGCACAATACTGAACGGTTCCAGCCGGGAGCCCGGGACGCCGCACTTGACATCTGAAACGACCCTTATTGCTTCAAAAAAGGCTTCGCTCGCAGCTGGCTGGATGGGGTCTGGCAAGTCAAGGTAGGCGAGCGCATCAGCCCTCGAACTTCTACAAGCATGCGTCATTCCGTCGATGAAAAATCAGGAATGTCCAGGCGGATAGAGAAACGTTCCCGTATTCGGTCATGGCAAGGAGACGTAAAAGCTACCGTTACCAGTGTTTACGCTCTTGACCGCGCCGGTGCTGCCGGTGCTTCGCTCCTACTTTGGGACGCAATGGCTACGTCACGAAAAAATGAACGGGAAGCCGGTGATGGAAACGTCAGTTTTGCCTGCTTATTTTTCAGCAAATAACGCATCGTTTCTCGTCGAACAAATGCCGTGAGAACTATGCCTCTCAGTCAAACGAAAATCTCAGGCAGCTTTTCGTGTCCCTCTAAGGTACGTTTTACTGCATGGTATTCAGAATACATACATCGCACGTTCAAGCCCAATACTTCAAGCTTCGATGGAACAATCACAAATTCTGTAACGCCGTGGACATGCTCAAAAATCGGTAATTGGCGAAGTTGCGCAATTTATTTATTTATCTACTGGCATAATACTTCAGACCGAGTGAATGATACAAGCGCACTCTTAGGCAAAAGGACTAACAGTTCGTCCTTTGGGGGACTAACAGCCTCTGCTACAATCATTAGTCCTTTTGGGGACTAACTGCGAGGGGACGAACGGTTAGTCCCCAACCCGAATGGTCCGTTCCGATGCTCCCCAAGGACGAACTGCTGAGTCGCAGAAAAAAGAAAAACGTTAGCACCAGCAGGGATCGAACAACCGACGCCCGGAAATAGACGCAATGAACTCGACGCGCTACCGCTGCACCACGTCGTCGGGTGGAAGTAGCAGTAGATAATATTTAAGTGTGCAGCGTTTAGTTCTGTGCATAACGGGACAGACCCATAGCAACTCGAGTGCGAATTTCTATCTGTGCAAGCGAACGTGACCGCGATTTGCGCTTTGCGCTTTGCTAACTTTAGGTTCTGTTGCTCAGTTTTATTGTAAGTACAGCCGCACAACCATATTTTTTTCTCGTAAATAACCATGAACTCGTCGTCGCCTAGTTGAGGTAGGAGCTGGGCGATCGGACGACTCATTTGTTTCCGCACAAATAGAGCAAACTAGGTGTATTCTTAGTGTTCGATACGTATGTTAAGTGCTCTATGTAACGTGTGTGAAAGGTGTCGTCTGTTTGAGTGTTAGTATAGGGAAGCAGACCATATTTTCCTGCATCGGCAAAACCAAATTCGGTGTTTCTTTAGCCTGAATTCTTCAAGTTCGCGTCGCTAGACGATTGCGACTGGTAAATGCAAGCGGGTTTTACAGCAGTTGCAGCATTGTCACAGCTTTGGTGCACAAGGCAATTATGTACAGAGCGGAAAAGATAACTTCCAGACGGTTACCTGTAGCGAGCATGTTTATTTTGCAGTTGTCATCAGCAACTACTACGTTTTTTCTCGTCTGTTGAACATTTACATATTCATTACGCTTAGGAATCCACGTTTGCTATCGTCACTAATTTTTGTGTTACTGTTAACGCGCTTGAAAGCTTTCATTTCATTGAACGTTATTACCACGCACGAATCGTATGCAACACAGCCTATCAACATAACCTCACCGAGAAGCGTCTGGTCATCGCGCTTCGCCGCTCGTTGCCATTACCCTAGGCGATTTTATTATAATTAACATCGATATTTTCTCATGTGGCACCATCTAAAGGACCTGCTGACTGCAATGACGTGTGTTTTGGAAATCTAAAACTGTTCACAGACATATGCGCGAAAGGGCAACGACGACGCCTTGAGGGGACTAACGACGCAGCAAAGAGACTAACTGCGTGCGTTTCGTCTTCCCGTTACTCCTTAGCGATCGGCGGGGACGAACAGTTAGTCCGCATTTGTGCACACGGCACATACTCTACTGCAGATACTCCCCTTGAAGATGAACGGTTGCCTCTGAAGACTAACGGCTGTATTTTAGTCCCTATTTTAGCCCTTTTTGCCTAAGAGTGCAGGACGGGAAAACATGTAAAAATATGCGTGCACGTACAATGCAATGCAATACAATACACAATACACTGAGAAAATAGAAACATCAACACAAAATTCACTAGGACACATGCAAAACAGACCAGGATGAAATTCAGATATAAATACAGCCGTGACAGCGTTTCCGACCACTTAAAAATAAAAAGAGGGATCAGCAAGGAAAATGTACAGCAACTTAAGTTAAAATCACAATCTCGAGTCATAAAGGTTCATAAAATTTCTCTGTAAGGCTATAGTAAAATTTCCACTAAAAATGCGTTCCTGCATTTGTTGCCGTCTTCTATCATGCGTGCAAATTGTGAGCACTTAAAAGTATTTGTTCGGCCATAGTATGGGGTGAACTGCGGCTGTGTGTATGTCACATTTTCCTCGAGCTGCAGGTGGGCGGATAAGCGGTGAACGTGATAATGTAGTCTTACAATTAAAGATTCTAGAGAAGCTAAGTGAGTAATTTGTCGTGTAGTGGTTGGATTTCGTTCAGTGCCACAATACTTGATGAATGATCAGTTACTTTATATTTTGTTCCTGTACGGATCCCAAAATAACGCTGCATACTCTGGTTAAGGGGTCAATTACAGAATTTTATGCTAAAAGTTTAACGTTACTAGGTGGGTCTCGAAGCTGATGCCGTAAAATACCGCGTTTTCACAGTGCTGATGAAGTTACATGCTCGACATGGTCATTCTAATCTAATCTAGAGTTTAGTACAAGTCCAGAGTGTTTAAACTTCTAATCTCCTCGATTTAATTGCTACAAAAGTGAAAATGCACTATTCCGTAACACCAAAAATAAAACAAACAAGAATAACACCAGACAGAAAGCAAAGTCGCCTAACATAGCCTAATGCGAAGTAAAGCGACAAAAACAGCCCACTGAGGCTACTAAAAACACGAGTTATAGCCCAAGTCCCTTGGTTCGTAATGCTATGTAGTTAGTTTAGCTCTAGAAGTGTGACTAATATTTGTGACTACGTACTTTGTCTTTGGCTGCATTTACTGTATTTTTTCAGTGTCGTAATATACCAAGAGTACTGGTGCAGTATCAACTATGGGACCCGAGTTTGGATTTATCTGCTCATATAAACTTTTTATTCCAGTGGAGTCAATAAACGTTCGTTCTTTTTTTTTTTCTTTTCGTTCTTTGTTTATTTGTTTCTTTGTTTCTTTTTCTCTGTCTTTTTTTCTTTGTAATAGTGAAATGCGGCTATTAAGAATTCCGCGATAAATACAAGCGCAGAAGTTTGCTTATGCATTAGTAAACAATTGTACCAATTTCTGCATGCTTTTGGCAGGTCCGGATAATACGTCGATAACACCTATGCTGACCTTCTCGTTTAAGCATTTTTAGGTTTCTTTCACTTGTTTTTGTTTTGTCACTAAGAAAGCTACATGCTTGCACTTCACTTTGAGGCAGTAGTAGATGAGGTTTGAGGAATTTATTTAAGCATTGTTATGTAAGCGTTAAAATAAATAAACTGTGCCCGGTGCCACAGAGTGTTCTTTACAAAGGAGATATATCTTTGTATAGCGATATTTTGCAACTTCTATTAAAGGGCATGGTGAACCATAGGTTAGCCGTCGGCTATTCTCTAACACGATTCATTCCGTGATAGCGGCACGGCAACCAGCTGATAGAAAGTGCCTTCAGCAGGAGACGCGTTTGTCGCAGATGACAAGACAAGTTGTGGAGAAAAAGAGCAAAGTCGCGGTTGTACATTTCAGTACAACTTGCAGCATCGGTACTAACGAATATCCCTTCCCCGCATATGTGAGCGCGAGAACTGCGACAGGCACACATCAAAGTAAGCATGCATCCAGTGACGGCAGACGCGACAAAAGAACCCTCGCTCACCCGACGTGGGCGTGCGCCTGCAGTGTGGCCTGCACTGCTTCCCCTTGCTCTTTTTTTTCTTACTTTCGATTGCGAGCTCTCGGGGATTTTATTTTATGCTTTTAGGCCTACAACGCCGCAAGTAGAAGCACCATACGTTTTAGAATATTACAGATAATTTAAGCACCAGAATTCTTAATATAAATGCGAATGATTTTATACTTAGGCGTGCCTGACCTGTATCTACGATAGGAACACCAGAAATATTGCTGTTTAGGACGGTACAAGGTCGCCAAGAGTTGAGCATATCCATCCAATTTTGCTGTAAAACTGTTAGACTGATGACGATCCATTGGCATAATTCAACAAGCGCACTGTTAATGTTCACCTTCAATGGGCTATATTGATTGTTCGAGCGTTGCATACAGTGAAACAGGCATGAGAAAGAATACTTAGAACCTGGGAATACTGATTAATAAAGGGCCACTTTATATGTCCTTGCGAAATATAAATTACGACACAACAAAAACAGACACAAATAATAAACGCGAGAGGCGACTCTTTATTGTGAGGTTTACATGAACCTAATGAGGGCAGTTCGGTACAACTCTGGCAATTTTCTTCTATACCACCATATTATAAGAATTGCAAAGGCATGACGTGTCAACAGTGCTAAACACGCTTTCACACATTTCAAGAGCATTTTTCAAAAGCTGTTTAGCAGCGGAACAGATTTTTGATCGGAAAGCTTATTTTAAAGGGCGTCGGGAGTTTTGAGTTTACTGCGCATTGAAATGCAGCTGTGAAGTGAGGCTTCTCCGTTGGCTCTTAAGTATAGCAGCGATCTGCTAACGGAGGTGTGTTGGATGCTCATCCCTTGCGTTGAAAATACAGGTAGATTTGAGTATTCTTCTAGAAACAAGGCTGCGACTGCACATGTTTGAAGAAATCTGTTCGATTTCTTCAAACTTACTAAGAATACTTGCGAAAATTGCAGAAATAAGGTAAAGCTACCCCAACCACCAGATTTTCGGTTTCAATTGTTGCTCTAGTCACTGTAAATGAGCCCCCCATTTCATGGCTGCTGTCAGTTATTTCCCGGGAGTTAATTGCACTAGATTAACCCCATAGGCTTCCCAATAGTCAATTCTGCCGGGTTACTGGCGTAACAATCTCAAAATGCACTCGAAAGCGAAACTTGAAAATATATTGCGTTCATACAGGCGCCGATTTTGAAAATAGGCATTTATAGACACCTAGGCAGAAACTCCAAAACAGGCATTTTTTGCACTCTAAAACACCATAGAAGCCCTTCTGAACATCTCGTTCATGCCTATAAATCAAAGTGGTGCTAGAGGAGTGAAACAAACGAAGTAGGCATTTGCCGCACTGCCCAGTCTCTACGTTTAAAGGCGGCACCCTATAATGGCGCCACTTTGGAACGACGGCATTTCACAGCATTTGAAACTAAATCAGCCGGGCGGCTTCCGGTAGGCTGAAATATTTTACTAGCATAGAGAAACTCTGCGTGACCATTCGAAAGGAGAGGGTGAAAGAAATATTCCACCAGCAGTTACTTTTCCTGCCCTCTTTCGCGAACCGGTATCACGTGTATCATTGGTTACCGAAGGTGGTGCAGCCGTTCTAACGTTCTTACTTTTCTGAGATGGCCACTGGTCGTTGTATATGTGAATGTCGCTTTTATAAAATTTCAAAGCAAGCTCGTAATCTTCCTTGTTAAACCGATGGGCCACAAAATAAGCCTTCCTGTACACTTTCGCCGCGAAAATAAGGATTGTTCGACCAAAAAAAGTCTTAATAACAATAATTTTTCGCTGCTACACTTTGCATATACTAACAAACTGCACACCATGTATAGCATAACAGTAGATTTTCTTTGCCGTGCGGGGTGAAACGTGGGTATGTAAAAATGAACAGCATTTACTTGGTCGCCCTTTATAGAGCTCATTTTTGTTACAAAAATCGTTAAAACATGACCGAAAAACCAGATTTCCTGTAAACTGCCCAATAATATGAATTCTACATGGTTCCCGAGCGAATACCGACGGCGCTCTTTAAAATTGTAAAATTGTTCCGTTTAAGTTGATTATGATCTTGTAAGTTAACGTCTTAAAAGAGTGATTCGCACTGCGAATGACGCAAGCAACATTTCAAGTGCCCACGATTGGTTTATTTCAGTTTTCAGTGCTAGAAAAGACAATTTTGTTCGTCATTGCTGAATGATTAGGTCCAGAGAAGTGCAATTGGTAGAGTATAGTGCAGTCATACATTTGTTCGATATCCTAATAATATATGTTGTGCTGATTAATAGAGAACTGGATTACAATAGGTGCATCAGTTTTCGCAGCCAAGGGCTCTTTCAATTACGCCAGGTGGTTCTACTCCCCTTTTTGTATGTCCACAAACTACGTATTCAAAGTTAAATTTGTATTTTAATGTAATAAAAAAATCACGTGGTGGACATCAAATTTTGCACCAACTTGTAAATTACCTCGTCATCGCCAGTCTTCCTAAATGCTTCATTTGCACCGAATAAAATGCCAACTTTGACAATATCATTCTTTGTCCAGTTACTGCTTATTTTCTTTGGTTTTGTTATTTTTGAGTATATTGTTTGGAACAAATTTACATATTACGATATTTCCGAACGCGATTGCCGCTACTTGATTCTAAAAAGATTACGGCATATTAGGAACCCTATGACATATAACCAGAAATAACAACGGCGTGCTGTGATAATCTTCTGTAGGCCATTTTTATTCATACCACATAAACTGCGTCAACTGGGTCATTCCATGCCAAACGTCCCAGCCGTAAAATCGACCATCACGGATTCGCTCAGTAAAAATTGTGGGTCATCCTCGCATGGCCCACAATGCTCCGTGGAAGTGTTGTGGTCCAAAAAAAATTTTGTTCTTTTTCTAGCGGCCCTTTTACCTCCAGTGTTTAAGGCAAACCTACGTCTGCGAAAAAAATTTATGAAAAAATAACTTCTCTTACAATGGCCACCATTTTTTTGTGAACATCATGTTGACGCCCTGGGCTGCTCTATGGTGCATTTTAAAATATTTTTCCCTTTTTTTTTTGCTGGGATTACGCCATTCAGAAATTACACTATGTCGAGCATTTTCAAACATTTTTAGCAAATATGAGAACATTCTCTCAGCCAATGAAGCATTTGTACCTGTATCTCAGCATTGTGGAAAATTGGTAAAAATTGTATTTACACTGAAAAAATGTGAAATGTGCGAGAAAACGTTTGTCAAACTTGGAAAAATCTCCTTTCTGGCCCATATTCACCTTGAAATTGCGCATTGTTGTGCTCGTAGTAAAAATATCAAATACAAGCCATTCACTAGTACAAATGATCGCAGTTTATTTCAGAAAGTATAATCAGAACAGTTTTTGTTTTAGCAGAGAAAAAGTTTTTTTCAATTTGTACAGTGACACTACTTTACACCGTTCTTCCACAGAGCGTCTTCTCTGCACGGCATGCACCTGCCTGCATGAAACACGCGCGAGCCAGTGAGTTCGCGCTACAAGAATACCTTTCGCCGCAATGGTATTTGTAGTGGCAGTACAGGAAAGAGGAATAATTAGAGTGTTATTGGGAAAAGTACAACGTCGAGATAGCGGTGGTGCGCCCATTCCATGAGTACGGGTAACTCAACGGCTGGTGATCAGATGTGCATTTAAAGCATCGGGTTATGCAATTCCCGCTAACGCATACAAATAAATTTGTTTAACTCGATGACTCCGCCGCTGTTTATTTCGTAATTTTCGGCATACTTAAAAGATACCATGTATAAAATACCCTGCTTCTTTAAATGCACGTCCATGTCCAGCCTGCCGTTTAGTTACTCGTAATCATGGAATGGGCGCACCACCGCTAGCTCCACGTTGTACTTTTCCCACTAACACGCGAATTATTCCCCTTTCCTGTACTGGCGCTACAAATACCATTGCGGCGAAAGGTATACTTGTTCGGCGAACTCGCTGGCTCGCGCGTGTTTCATGCAGGCAGGTGCATGCCATGCAGTGAAAACGCTCTGCGGAACAAGGGTGTGAAGTAGTGTCACTGTACAAATTGAAAATTTTTTAAGTGCGAATGCACTTTATAAGCGACCCCAAACCATCCACCGCCGGCGTCGGCGGCGTCGGCGTCCGCAGTGCTCCTCTACATTTAAAAAAGAAACAGCATCCGGCGCCAGGTTTCGATCCGAGGACTTTGCGGCCGCAGCGCGACGCTCTACCGACCAAGCCACGGACACGACGCTGATATCAGTGTTAGTGACGCGCCTTATATCTTTAACGCATTCAAACTACGTCGTCAGCGGCGTGCGTTGGCGACTCAGCGGCGTTATAGCGGCTTGATAACTGCGTGGTGTACACGTGATACTACAAACCCGATGGAAGAGATGGAAGAGAAGGCGGCGAGGCGGTGGGCTGCGGGGGCCGAGCGCAAGCGCCGCAAGCGGGCCGACAACCGTGCATTCGCACTTTCACATTCTCCCCCTCGGGGAAATGCGGAAGAATTTTTTTCTCTCTGCTAAAACAAAAACTGTTCTGATTCTACTTTCTGAAATAAGCTGCGATCATTTGTACTAGTGAATGGCTTGTATTTGATATTTTCACTACTAGCGCAACAATGCGCAATTTCAAGGTGAATATGGGCCAGAAAGGAGATTTTTCCAAATTCCATGAGTGAAACTTAAGCGCAAAATTTTTCACAGGGACGAGAAAGGGAACGACACAGGCGCTTACTATCAACTGAAAGTTTTAATGAAAACTAAACACATATATACCACCCCCAGACTGAAAAACCCAGCACGTGTGCCCTTCGCACATGCGTACGGCCGTACAAGAGAACCGCCCCAACCCCTTCCCTTTTCTCTTCTCCTTTCCCTCATCCTCTACCCCCTCTCCTTGAGAAGTTGCACTTCTTTATCTAAAATACTCAGTGACGGGTGACTTATGCAATCGGGACCCTTAATCCGGATGTGAAAGGCTTCTGCAAGTTCCCTGGTGGCACGGTCTCTGTGCTTAAAAACTACTACCGTGTCCGTGAAGAGTGGCTGACAACGTGGCTGAAAACCGCATTTTGAACAGTGCTGAGCCAGGTGTGTGTAGGGCTTTCCTTTCAAAGAGGAATGATGCTCCCTCAGGCGTACATTAAGACAGCGGCCGGTCTGGCCGACGTACACCCGGCCACATGACATGGGAATGCAGTACACAACATTGGTCATGCAACGAACAAATTGGAGCCCGTGTTTTATCAAACAACCTCGTGGGGGGGGGGAATCACCCCGGGAATCGAGCCTGTTGCTCACCATGGCGCATAAACTGCCCAGCTTGTTCCTGGCCGAGAACACCACCTTGACGCCGAATCTGTCAGCTGTCTTCTTGAGGCGATGCGACAGCGCATGTACATAGGGAATGACTGCCACTTTTTTGCTCTGGTCGGTATCTGTTATGTGATGCGCGAACCCTTTCAACTGTTTCACAAGACGCTGACAGATTGCCTGGAGGATGGAGAGCGGAAACCCTGCGTTCTCCAGCCGAACTACTTGTGCAATAAAGCTTTGTTGCGCCAAATGATAACATGACTTGCTGACTGCGGATTTGAGACACGTGTGGGCTATCCCGTTCTTAACCAGCTTGGAATGAAAAGAGGCGAAGTTCAAGAGTGGCTTATTAGAACGGGGTGCGTACATCCAGCATGTATGGGGCCGTGAGAAACGAAGCTCGAGGTCAAGAAATTTCAAGGTGCCTTCAACTGGAACCTCGGTCGTGAACTTCAAACCTTCACCTTTCGCATTGAAGGCATCAAGAACAGCACATTGGAAGACCTCCATTTGTACGTTGCAGCCCAGAACCAAAAAATCGTCCACATAGCGGAACACATTATTGGCAACACCCTGTAAAGCGAGCTGCAAATCACAGTCAACCTTGCCCAGGAAAATGTTGCTCAGGACTGGAGCCACCTTAGACCCAATGCACACTCCCGACTTTTGTACGTATACCTTATCTTCAAACTCCACGACAGTACTCTGAAGGTAGAAACTGAGCAACTCTAAAAACGCCTCCACGGGGATTCCACTTCGATTCACAAAGGCCAGCTCATCATTGTCGTTTGTGATGCAATCTCTAGTACATCTCATCATCACATCGTGAGGCAGGGAGTAAAACAGGTCCTCAACGTCCACACTAAATCCTGAGACGTTCAAACCAACAGAGGACAGATACTCCACAACCGCCTCAGAGTTCCGCACCGAAAACGGATCAATGATGGTCAAAGATTCTAAATGCTTCTGCAAAAACCCCGAAACAGCCACCTGCCATGACCCTCGCTCTGAAACGATAGATAAGTCACCCGTCACTGAGTATTTTAGATAAAGAAGTGCAACTTCTCAAGGAGAGGGGGAGAGGATGAGGGAAAGGAGAAGAGAAAAGGGAAGGGGTTGGGGCGGTTCTCTTGTACGGCCGTACGCATGTGCGAAGGGCACACGTGCTGGGTTTTTCAGTCTGGGGGTGGTATATATGTGTTTCGTTTTCATTAAAACTTTCAGTTGATAGTAAGCGCCTGTGTCGTTCCCTTTCTCGTCCCTGTGAAAAATTTTGCGCTTAAGTTTCACTCATGGAATTTGCGAACCAACTAGCTCGCCTCTCCATTTTGCTTCAGATTTTTCCAAGTTTGACAAACGTTTTCTCGCACATTTGACCATTTTCAATGTAAATACAATTTTTATCAATTTTCCACAATGCTGAGATACAGGTCCAAAGGCTTCATTGCCTGGGAGAATGTTCTCGTATTTGCTAAAAATGTTTGAAAATGCTCGACATAGTGTAATTTCTGAATGGCGTAATCGCAGCAAATAAAAGGGGAAAATATTTTAAAATGCGCCATAGAGCAGCCCAAGGATCAACATGATGTTCACAAAACATGGTGGCCATTGTAAGAGAAGGTACTTTTTCATGAATTTTTTTCGAAGACGTAAGTTTGCCTTAAACACTGGAGGTAAAAGGGCCGCTAGAAAAAGAACAAATTTTTTTCGGACCAAAACAGTTCCAGGGAGCATTGTGGGCCATGCGAGTATGACCCACAATTTTTACTGAGCAAATCCGTGACGGTCGATTTTACGGCTATATTTGAGCGTTATATTTTCCGTAAATTCCGGCAAATCGAGTTATCTTCCATTATTGGAACTGTCATATCTAATGCTTATAGCATTACAGTGTTTTTCCCTTCAAGAAACCAGGTGAGTGAAGTGGGACTTGTAAGTGTCCCAATTTCGTGAGTCACCTTCCGGCTACAATGCGCATACGCAAGTGTTTAGTAGCTTAGCTAAATTTTTACTTCAAACAAAAGCAGTTTAATACGTTAAGGCGTTCATAGTGCAGGCATTCTTGTGAAGGCGCGAACTCAGAGCGCTCGTAAGCGGATGTCCCCAGAACCCGACTGTTATGACGTTTAAATAAAAGGTATTTCCGCTCGTTCCTGCGCTCTGGTGAAACCGCTTCGTGTCATATGGTTGTTAAAAAAGGTAATGTACGTTACACATAGGAGTTTGTCACCCAAATTAACCGCACGGGCGTCACCTGGATTCGTCCACTATTACTCAAGTTCCTTGGTAGTGCGGCTGCCGCAAAACTGCTTGAATGAATTAGCATGCGTAAGAACTTTCCCCTACAAGTTCTAAATGCGATGACAGTTCTAACAGCTACCTTCCCGAGGAACACGGGTGCATTAATTAGCCATTGCCACGAAATTAAAAAAAAAACACCATTTTTCTATAAAGATTACACCCATTCCCATCATTCACAAGTACTAATGATTTGAACCGGTTCAAAATAGAACGTAATGTTTCAACGCCTCATTCCCAAAAGCCTTTACTGTCTTTCTTACAGGTGACTTTCGGGACGGAGTCGGATCTTACGACAACCTCTACCGCACCTGCGCGGCGGCAGACCTCCTTGCGGCACTCGTGCTGTCAGTACAAGCTTATTTTGATGCGAAGAAAATAAGGAGCTTGATTTCGTCTTGATCCGTCAAGATTTAGACATCAACCCAAATTTGGAATGAAGCATCATGTGGAGGTGGAGTTTTATGCGTTTTAGGTTTGTGCTCTGCTTTTAAAATGGTACAACTGCGCCTGCTGAGGTCGCAAAGACCTTCGTTAGTCGCCTTCATCAGCTGTGCCATGAGAATGTAATGCCACTATACAGAAACGTGGATGGTGTAATTAAAAAGTGCGGGTTTTTCTGGGAACCTGTGTCATCGCACCTGAAATTCTCGCGAATATTTCTCCTCAAGTGAACACTTTAGCTGGAATTCACTAGCTGGAATATAGAAACAATATTTGGCGGGAAGTAAGCAAAACCAGCCTGAATAAGAAGTAGGTTTTGCATGGACTTTTCAAATATGTATTTCTTAGCCCGCAAACTCCCACAGACTTACATTTAAACAATGTCAAGATCTCTTTTTTGCGCCTATTTCTTGGAAAGAGTTTAAAGACAAAACGTTCTATCAGCTTTTTTTGGGCTGTATTCCCAGCTTAGTTTTTTCATTGCTGAACAAAAAAGAGCACCCCCGTTTTTGGGCAGGGTTTTCAATACTATACCAGTAAAATACCGCTAAAATTCTTGATTTGGAGAGGAAACGATATTTTAAACTATTGCTGCTGAGATAAACCGTCATATTTTGAAAATTTCAGTTAATTTTGTGCGGAAATGCATTATGCATTAAAATTCCCTTTAACAATTGAACGTCGCTGCATGAAAAGAAAAAATAAACTTTCGGGGGGAAGTAGGAAGCCTTTACCCATGGTAAAAGGTTTTCAACACTTGCTAGAAATCTGCTGCTTACGTTTAACGTTTTAATAAGCAAGCAATAAATCATCTATCAAACAGAAAACACATTGTCTGGTGTCGACGTATGCAGCAGACAATAGGCTGGTAAAATGACCGACGCCGGGAGAAGATAATAAGGAAAGTGGCAGATTTGAAGAGAAATAAAACAATTTGTATGACCCGATGCCGTCAAAGGCACGTTTTCGGACCCTCAGCTGCAACCATCTGATGATGTACCTGGTCACAGCGTTGTAACCTTCAACAGAAAAAACCTAAAAACCGGCACATTGAGGTGGACTTCCGATGCTACTGACGATGCTTTGCACGTCGTTATCTTTAATGATATTGTTACCGAACTGTGAATGTGCGCCTAACAACGTGCGTACTAAGAACGGGCCAGTGACGAAGCTCACTGACGAAGCTCAGTCACGAAGCGACAGCCCGAAGCTCACCGCTGATTCGCCAATTCCAATTCGACTGCGATAACAACATAACCACCAACAGCTCTTCTAATATATACGCCAAATGAGATGAGACAAAGAGACTGAACGCTCCACTGTGGTCCAAAGCTGAAAGCCAAGTCAATTCAAATAAAGTTGTTACTTCGACGTGTCAAGCCAACATTTCTATGTACCCACTTGACCAGAGACAATTATAGCTACCGCCTATCTGACAATTTCTCTCGACTGCAATGTAAAAGAAGGTGCGCTCAGCAACGTGCAATTGGACATTATTGCTTTCGTATCTTTAACACAAACGTTGTCGGTAGATGTGCTCATACTTTTTAAAGACATTTTTACCCAAGCATGCAAAGTGCAGGAAATATTCTTGTGCCTAAACTTGCCAATTGCGACTTTGCAGCAACTTATGATGGTTTCGTTGTGCACCCCCTGCCGAGGCTTCAATAAAGTTTTAATCTCCCACTCTTTGGTTTGTAACACGTATTCATGGCCCTAATGCGTTGGCTGTTTTTAAAAATCAACATTGCTTTAGTCGTTTTGATAATTTAATGCAACGGGCTCCATAACCACTTACCCGAACAAAATACGCGTTAAAGGATGAACTTGCAAAGAAAGAACTGGCCTTAGCGCACGGAATACGTTACAGGGCCTAGGAAGCGTGAGGAGCACTGACGCAATATTAAATGCAATAATAGTCATATCAAGTGGAATGTCAACCGGGAGGTATCTTTTACGTAATACCGCCTATGCGGAGTGGGTTGTAGCTACCTACCGCGACAAGCAAGGAAGTGCCCCAAGCGACCTTAGATATTTTGCTAAATTTCGGCCATTGACGTGCCCTAAGCAGTCGGAAGCAGCTCCGTTGCGCCCATGCGGAGCTGTAAGTGCTGCGATTTGGCGTGTTTTCGCCGACATCCAGCACTTTTAGGTACCACATGTAGCAGTAGCCTTTCTTTGCGTCTCTTATTGCGTCGAATACTGAATCTTTACCATTTAACGACCACCTTTTTTGCAGAAAGTAGCCTTGAAATTTTCGTGCGTTTTATAATCGGGCGCAAAACCGAAGTAAGATACAATGCTGAAAGGAACTGTTGCCATGAATACGTACTCCTTCCGAAATCCAGCTCATTTCAATCTAAAACAATCTGCTAGAGGTACCACTATGAAGTGTCATCAAGCGTAAGGTAACTGTAGCTCTCGGCAGCGAGGGGAACTAGGCAGCATCACGAGCACGGCGTCCCGAAGATACGAGTGCACATGCCATTAATGTGAACGGAGCAGAGCCACGTTTTTATGCAAGGCTTCGCCTGCCAGCAGCCCAAAGGTTTTCGTGAACTTGAAAAAATACAAGTTGGTATTCATAAATTAGAATCGAACCCATGTCCCGCCTAAAATAAGAAGTTCAAAGCAATTGAAATCTCAAGCCTTGTCAATGTTTCACGGTCCACTTTTAATTCGAGCCGGTGCAGAATAATCCCGTTTATCAAGCACAAGAGAGTTTTCTAGCCAGAGTTGCATGCAACTTCTAAAATGTCTTATCCCACGTACGTGATGCCGTGTCTTTTACACGGGCGGGGTAAAATCGGCATCAAACTGTTTTCTAAAATTTTTCTCAGCAAATGTACCGGCCCGTTACAATCGGGGGTGCATTAGAAAAGTGTAAATATTGTATGCTGCCGTGAACAATATGTTGCTACGGGTGCAGCTTTTCTGCTGATTGCAGCTATATAAACATGATGACTTTGAAGTTTTTTACCGTAATACGAAGTATTCTGGCGCCGATAATACTGAAGACGAGGGTATGCAAGCTTTCTTGGTGCGGAGAGGAAAAATTACAACGTTGCTCTCGGTGTTTCAGTATCATAAAACTATCTGCTTTACAGGCACGGGGAGTACCTTTCGACACATAATATTATTCGAATATTTTGAGATCTCTAAAGCTTTTTTTACAGTGTTCATGTCCAACACGCCTGCTTTCTCTGTGCGAAGTATCGCTTTTCTGGTTTGGTTTTACTACGTTAGCTGAGCGGCTGGCCTTTTGAGGGCTGAACTAGTCATGAAAAATTAGGAGTATTATGAAGTAGGTTAAACTACACAGAAAATTCTATGGGACACCTGTTCGTTTCTAATGAAGTGAAACTGCGAAAGTGTCACTTGTTGCTTAGTTCTGTAGTGTTTCACTGGAGGTTCGCACGTCTGCGGCGTGACGATGGGCTCTTAATTCGTTCGTCGGCGGTCGTAGTGCAACAGCGATCGCGCTGACCGCCATCTGCTTTTTTGCGCTTTTTCAATTGATACTGACTAACATCAAAGTTGCATAGCACTAGCGACGTCATTCTAACTGTCAAGCACTGCAACATGGACACACCCATTATGCCTGTACGTCTGTTACCCTTAATGTATCGCATTTCCGCTGCAGGCGAAAACTGCAGAATAACTGAAATTCAGAGAATTGTTCTATAATACGTAGCGTTGCTATTCCGCTCATCTAGAGTGCGAGTTTTTCCCAGCCAAAAAATGTGGCTTTTACCTAATTCTCCCTTACCAAAATCTCCATTTCGGCTAATATGACAGGTGTGACCAGCAAATCTGCATTTTTGGGTAAATGAGTGGTGTTGCACGGTTAGCCATTGTCGCTATCGTTTCTATGTGCTTTTTTGCTCTCCAAAATTTTATTAGACCCGTAACCTCTATTTACACTTTTATAACGTTTAAAGCTGTTACTTCTGCAAAATCTGCATTTTTTAAGAGTTGCAGGCTTTAAACGGTCCTTGCTGGGGGGATAATCGGCCAAGAATGCTGCCAAATTGGGGACCCATGCAAGAGACTTCATATTGCCCTTTATTAGCTTGTGTTTGCCCTAAAACATCTGTTCCCAGCATCGCATTCGCGCACGTTATTGAACCACACGGTAAGAGGGGCGTCCAAATGAAATTATCGACATACGTTCGGTTTTATAGATGGATTAAATGTAACTGAATGTAAGAGAAATATTTACTTATTTGTATGGGCGTCGTTGAACTCTCCTGAGAAAATACTTTTGCGGCAATTCACTTCTATACGTATAGAACAAATTAGGCGACGCTCAGTGCATACCGCTGAAATAGAGGTAAAAGGGTTATGGTGGCGAAAATAAATATCCTTGGTCATCATAATTTTGTATTGTTCATCCTAGGGGCGCTGAAAAGTTTGTCCACAACTACGCGTGAGGATACAGTATTGAAGCAAAATTTAAAACGTCTCACTGTAGAGCACAACTCCAAACATTTATGCGACGATTTTTACTCTGTGTTTTCTGGAAATGTTTTATTTTTGTTCAGGGCCGTGCAAAACCAGTAGCAGCCAAATACAGCAACGCGGAATGCTTCTTCCTGTTTTACTTCGTCTGTTTATCGCTTTTACGTAACTTCGATTGTTTGACAGGCGTTGAAAAACGCTTTTACAGAAACTGGCGAAACAATAATATTGCGCTCGAATAAACTTCAATCAACTTAACCCCCCCATATTTGAAATACGGAGCTTTAGCTGAATTTAAATACAGCGGTCCCGTGTACGCAGAAAGCTCATCCGGCGCAGCCTCATGCGTATGCACCAAAACACCAGGCTGGAGACGAGATATATGATTAAGGGGGGACAATTACCTGGGTTTATGCCAGCTCAGGGCTCAGGCAGCAAACTGCTGCGTGGCGCACAGTACAAGCGACAACGGCAGGCTTTGCGGCCTCAGAAAAGGCAAAGCAGCGTCCAGGCGGTGATACCAAACACCCACCGCCAGAGATAGGCCACACGTGAAGCGTGAAACCCCGGCCGCGCGTTATAGCGTCCCTGATTAGCTATCCGCGCGGAGTACATGGGCGCATTGTTTACTTGGAAGCAGTATACCTCTTCCAGCCAAGGAACGTTTTGTGTCCCCGTCAGCAAAAAAAAAAAACACCAGGCAAAATTAAAGAAATTACTGGCACCGCCAGCAATCAAACCATGCCGAGAATAAAGAACCGGAGCGAGAGCCCGTCATCTTCCCGACTTAGTTACGCCCACAGGAGGATATAGGGAGGCAGACGATGTACTCAACGAGCGCAGCGGCGGGTATACCGTCTGCGCTCATTTAAACCCCTCGTGTGGAGTGCAAACCGCATGCTAGAGAGTTTTAGTACAGCATTTGTTGCCTTTGCGTACGGTAAACGCGAAATTTTTGCGTCACGCTACGTGAACACCGCGAGAGGAGTTTTAGTAGAGCGTCTTATCAGTTTTGCGTAGCGACACGCTAATGCTTACGGCACCATCTGTCGAATGTTTTGCGAAATGAATCGCCAGCTGATCTGCTAGCGGAGGGCCGGAGTGCTTGGACATATTAGGACTAGCCGAACAATTCTAAACAAGCGCTTTCCCGTTAGTATTCAATGCAACACAGCCATAACACGACATGAATATTCTCTTACCTGAGTACGTTCCATAAAGAAAGCGTTTAACCTCGTGGCACTTTCGTGCAATTCAGAGAACGCCCTGAACCGAATGCCCGGGTTTGACGAATATATTTCATTATACATCACATACATTACACATTATACATCAATACACACACACACACACACACACACACACACACACACACACACACACACACACACACACACACACACACACACACACACACACACACACACACACACACACACACACACACACACACACACACAGCTTCGGTCGCTGGCTTGACTGCAAGCTTCATTCGAACGGTCAGCGATGTTACGACGATACAGCGCTGCGCGAGGGCGACGTGCTAACCACTCGAGGTATTTAAAAACATTGGACGAAGAACTAGATTTATCGGAAGCAAATTATTACAAAAGAGCGGAACCGTGGATCGTTGTCGTGCCACTTGCTGCCATGTTTGAAACGCGAGCTGCTTCACGAACGCACGACATTTTGCTAAAATAGCGTCCGCTATTCTTCCGTCCGCTAAACGCAGAAGCGGCTCAACGTACGGCGCATGCGCAGTGGGAACGACGCAAAAAATTGCGTTCGCTAACTGTTTGCGTACGTCGGCGTACGTTATTCTAAAAACTCTCTAATGTGTGATAGCGGCGTTTACGTGGTTTGGATTAGAGGCTAGCGTAACTGCGTCTGTGAGGGGGGGAGTACACCTTGGCCGCGATGCATGAACATGAAACAAGAGTGACGAGATGACAGTAAGAGACATAACCACGCATGCCGCCCTCCTCTTCACCCTCCGCCAGACGCTCCTCTCCGTTTCCTTCTGCCGTCGTTGCTGCGTTCGGCCATTCGGTTATGCCGCGGCGAAACCCACTTAACAGCTGCCATGTTCTCTGGTTTAATTCTTTGTAGAGTCACGTGTGTGAGTTCAAGGGACGTTGCATGGGTAATTACTGTGGGTGTCGTTTAGAGATTCGCAGTGCAACAACCTTCACATCGTGGATTGAAGCCTTTTTTCAGTTCGCATTAAAACCAGAAGTGCCACACATTATTTACCTTTCAACCTAATCTACATCAAGTAAACTTCGTACGCTTGGGCACCCGTATTAACCGGGCAATGGTCTAAGCTTGACTACCCTGTAAAGACTCGTGAGTATTAGGCGCATACAGTGTTCTCCGCAACTTTCCAGTACCCGTATTAACCGGGCAACGGTCTAAGCTTGACTACCCTGTAAAGACTCGTGAGTATTAGGCGCATACAGTGTTCTCCGCAACTTTCCAGTACCCCTAACTCCTGAAAAGGTTACCAATTAGAATATCTTAAAGCGGGTTTCTTTTACCTAACTCAAGAAATGTAAGTTTGGTTTTATTTCCAATCAACCTGATTTAACTTTTTCTGCTCGCTCTTTGTCCCACAAATATAATGTTTTTTCTCAAGATTTTCAGCTGTCCATAGGAGGTAAAATCTCGAGCTTATTTGCCATTTATAAGACTATAGGCTTTGTTTTTTTCTGTCAGAGTTCTCTTCGTCCTTCCTACCAAACATCTCTATGGGAGTTGCTGCTGAGAATGCGCAAAGTTGTAGCCTCTTGAAAGCAAGTGTCGTTGACAGTTTCCACTGAATCAAGCCACAAAAAATGGCAATGTTGGGCGTAAAATGGATGTTGCTTCTTTATACGTGCCTTCATTTTGGTATCGAGGGCACAACAACACCGTTGGTATAGAGATAGAGGCATCAGCTTTTATTACCTGCACTTACGAAAACGCAGGTCTAAGTAGAATAATTAGGTTGCATCACTGCTACAGCCATACCACGTGTCCGGTTGGAAGAATTCTGAGTGCTGCAGCTGGTTGTTCGAGGTATGTGCGGCGGGATCAGACAGTCATTAACGTCGCCGTCATCATTAATCGCTTCCCTGCAGAGAGTGAAGCCGCTCCATTCTTTTGAACAGCACCGTTCCTGTGAGAAAAAAAAAATTCTTTGAAGCTGGTTCTATCGCACACGCTGCGTAAGTGTCTCGGCGGAAATCCAGCGGGGTAAGTCTGAACTTTTCAGTTGCTTCTTCGGTAGAACAGAATTAGCTGCAGTAGCAATATTCAGTAATTTATCTACGCCTAAATAATAAATTGCTAAAATGCGTCATCTAACATTAAAAGCGAAATAGTATTGAAGTCTGGTAGCTTAGCTTTGAAACAAATACGTTATCAGTGCTGACAGATAACTTGCCCGTGTATAAGAAAAATATTTTAGGTTAAAAAACTGTAATTAGCTCTTACTAACATGGTAAAAAAAGTTTCCATTTTCTGCAATGAACTTGAATTCTTTTTGAAAATATAAGGATTCATTGCTATCGTACTGTGCTCGCGAACTAAAGTCAAAAGGGAAGCACCCAGTCCATCTGCTCTGATGAAATATTTTCCTATCTGGAACTTCTGTATTTACATTTGCATTCTACATGTCACCTTTCTCAAAGGTACTGCCAGTGGCAATACTTCGAATTGAATGAACGGAATCATGCAGAGCTTAAAAATGTCGATATTTTTTGGTCCCCACACCGGCATCAGAAATAAATGCGTGAATGAGAAATATTTGAATAAAGTTGTATCGGCATCATCATTATCTCCCCTGCAATGACCACCACCATCATCATCTCTACTCCCCATTCATCAACCGCCCTGCATTGGTCTGGGAATGGGCCGAGAAGAGCGAAAAGATTAAATCAAGCAATCACTCTCGCAAGACATCTGGTGCAATCCCCATATCGTTTGCAGCTTTTGAAGGAGACGTTATGCTATTACTTGTGTTCCGCATTTGACGTGTGGTGCGCATTGTGCGAGCCTTTATTGTTTCAAGGGGATGTCGAACGTCCATGTAACTTGTCTTGGATACCCCGCAGCCTTTTAGCGGGTTTAGCCAAATAACTATCACATTTCCCGAAACTGAACGTAGGTTTTATGAACAAAACTTCTTCGATAAAAAACTGTACCCTGTGTGGTTTCATTGATGTTCCGACGTTAGTACTAGAAAGAAACAAATGCCATTAGAGTCCGATGTATATTTACTGCCCCAACTCGGCTACAGCTTTCAGGAGCGATGTATTGTAGAGTCAATACTATGCAGTTATTGCCCGCACACTAGCCTGCCTTTTGTGTTTCTTTGAATCTCACAGGAATTTAGCAATGCCTGGGGCATTGGCTCGCATTTCTATTCCAACTGAAGCCCGAGATTGTTTAGCAGCCGGTTTATTGCTGATTGTAGATTTAAGTGCCATTGTGTACACGTTAACATTTTGAAAACAGCTCTGAATTGCGCTTTAAAATAATAGTTGCGTATCTACTTGTTTCGCTACAAATGACACCCACGGGCGATCTATTCCTGCTTGTGGTGAGGCACTACCATATACAACGATTAAAATGAGCGGCGGCATCGTGAATGGCATCCCCATGATTAACATGCTAATCGGCACTCGTTCGGCGGGAAAAATAAAGGGAAATGGCTTCAGAAATTTCGCCGTTTTTGTTAACTAATCGGCAATTTCCCAAAAGTGTGCAATAGGTGCTCGATAGCAATTTTCGCTTTTTTAGGTATTCCACTTTGTTGTAAGACACCTCCCTCTCGTTCAATTTGCACGCACCAGCCTGACCTTGGAAGTATCATTCCGTCAGAGGAATGTTTTAGTGGGCACTTATGTTTAGGCAGGTAAGCGATCTTTAAAACACAGTTGGGTCACAATTAACCCTTTTAAAAAATCTAACTGTAATTTTTTATTATACCATTGTACATTTGCGTCTTTCTGTTAATGTTAAATCCTTTAATCACTCCTCACTTTTTTGCAGCGCCTTCGTCTAATGAATGCCGCCGTAGCATCATTATCGACACTGGGACAGGGAATGGAACAATCGGCGGGCCTTGTCGACAAATGCTGGTCGATTCCGGTCGTCGCAGCATTTTCGGGATTCTTATTCACATTTATTCAAACAAACAGTGGCGTCTTCTACGTCTTCTTTATAGACGAAATGGACGCCAGCCGCGAAGCTGCTTCCTGGCCGAAATCGATCTCTTTGGCGGCGTCACATTTGACGGGTATTAGAAGTCACGCCACAAACATTTCTCGGGGAGAACTGAACTGCAACAGCAGCACTTTATCGAAACAGCTTGAAAGCACCAGTTACAAGTTTTCTTTCAACTTTTTGGACACAACTATACAGTTCACGTTTATGGCTGGCAGCTGAACGAAAGAGGCGCCGTCATTTTAAACAATTTTCCAGCCAAAGCGATACGGGGCTCGTGATGTTTACCGCCAAATGTTCGCGTTTGGCCAGGATTGGTGAGCGACGCCTGTCGTGTCTGAATGGGCAATGGAGCAGCCTTATGATACAAAAATTCGACAAACCTATTACAGGAATTGAATAAAAGAGTACACACGGTGAGAACCAAAATATAACGTCGGTGTTACGGCCGCACCTTACAGTGATCACTACAAAACCCTTCACTTGTTTTTAGCCAAGGAGAGCAATTTAGCAGGAGATAAAACGTACAAAATAGTATTCTTGTGTTGCGTAACACTTCCCCATAGGGCGCGCTCTCCTGATATATGCCAGAAACAGACTCCGGAAGTTAAAATAAAATCAGTTGCACTCATGATCTAGTGGCACCCACACCATTCGGGATTGCTTAAATCGCTAAACTAACATTTGCACCGAATCGCGGAAACAATAGTTGTTTTGTAACTAACAAGCGGCATCATTATGCGCACACATTCTGAACACGAAACAGGGTGTTTACTGGGGGAGTTTTAATAACTTCAATTCCACTAGACATAAAGATGGACAAGTTGCTTAATTGAGACTTTGTACCTCCTAGCTTTTAGTGTAGCGCATGCAAACAGGATTTATCTTTACTTACAATAAAAAGCAATTGCTTTTGTTAGAGGGAAAGCTACCCAGTGTAGGAGGTACCTTATCAACCTGTGTGAAAAAATGAGTGATCAAAACCAGTTAACCAAACTCTCTTTATATTGTTGAAAAGGCCAGCAAAAAAAAAAAAGAACGCAAACAGACTTTCACACGCTGGTGTTTTCGCTGGCGCTTCCAAACATCAAAATGTGGCAACTGGCCAAGAAATCTGCACCTTTTTAAGTTCTTTAAAAGAAACTTCACCAGTAACAAATCCAGCGTGGGAGTTCTATACTCCGTAACTCCAAAAGACCCTGATATAGAACCTCTCCATTGCGGTGTGGTCTTCCGCAGGCCCCTGAAAATCATGTTGCTCTCGCACTAGCGGACCCTTTCAAAGCAAGGTTATGAAAGCTAAAAAAGGAAGTGGCATGTTCTATTCACTCCGAGATTGTTTATTTTAAAACGCTTCATGGGTTTATATTTGTTATTGGTGTTCCAGCTTTCCTGTTTAAACCTACAGTTTTTGTAATATTCAATTCCACTCGAAAGGCATGGTTTCTAATTTAAAACTCTAAATTATTAGGACGACGCCCTTTTGTATAAAACAGTAAAATTAATTCTTTACAAGCAGTCTACGCCACAAAAAGCCCGTAACGACACACTTTCATTCATCATGAACGGCCGTGCCCGACCGAAGCTTGGGCGAATTGGTCCATATGGCACAGTAAAAAGTGACAAGAAATTACGAACTGACCTGAAGAACGTAAGCACATCCTTGTTCTAGTTTTTTTTTTGTGGATGGCGAGGAGGAATACATTCGACAACTGAAACGGGGTAACAGTAGCTAGTCAATGCTGTCACGTCCTCTTAGAAAGCAGCGTAGATTTACTATGCACTTGTGATTAAGTATTAATTAGACGCATATGTTTATTTTGGTGAACGATTCTTCCTTTCTGCTCAATTCGTCAATAGGCATTCACACTGACTATTGTGTTCAAATATTGAACGAACATTACGTACTGCGTACTGTGCTTTACGTACAAATCTACCACAGGAAGACAAAATTCACGTAGTTTGGTAAGATATTATGAACGCTTAGTAAACTTTTGTTTCTTTTCTTCGGTCTGTCTCCAAGACCCAATAACGGATAAAAATTCAACGCACGTAAAACACAATTTTTTTATGCCGTAAATTGCCGCAATTTACACTGCAGTTGAAATAGAGCCTCCTCAGCAGCTCTGCGTGAAAATAAATATTTTGTGAAGTAGGCACTCTCGCAAATATACATTGCCAAGAAACCGATCGCTGCGCCACTTGAACACGAGCGAATGTTCCCTTCCAAGAAATTGTGATATACAAGTCAACTCCTATGTTAGTTTGCTTTAGGTGTTTTTTCTGGCCCGCTTGAGTTGAAAGCATTTCGCAAAAATACAGGAAACATACAATGCTGGTGTTAAGATTCTGGTCTTTGCCGAGAATAAAGTAGGCACAGCGTTAATACCAATTATTCAACCGTTCGTGCTAGCGCAGTCCAGACAAAGCGTGTTAGCTGGTTAGTTGGTTGGTTGGTGGGTTGGTTGGTTGGTTTTTATTTGGTATTCACTCGGAGTATTCACTATTAGGAGTACTGAGGTGCTACAACGGAAGCTTGTACTTCACAAAGGAAACAATGCAAGCTATTTCTTATATTTTCTGCAACTTTACCTACTCAATCGAAATGAGCTTGCCTTCACGACTTAGCTTTTTGAGCGCAGGCGCATACTACTGTTAAGGGGCATATATAAAAGTCCCGGCCATTGAAACCATAAATACGTTGATATATTTATACTTGGCGTATTGACGAACATAAATACTCGCCAAATATCCCAGTTAATATTATTACGGCAATAGCAGCTCAATGTCACCCAAAAACACTCGGTTGAAAGCTAGTTTTCTCTACAAAGTACCGTCGCTAAACACAAAAAGATGTGCATTGTCTACATTGTTAACAATCTCGATATATAGCTAGCAAAAACGGTCGTCGAGGTTAGTCTACACTACAACGCAAAAGTTGTGGCGTATAAACGAACTAACTTTTCCCTATCAACATACTACTATAATTTGGAACTCCTTTACCGGAACGACACCTGTGCTATCTGCCTAGTAAAGAAACTAAAGCCGTGTAGACAGCCGACTTGTTGCATTCACGCGGGCCCAAACACGAGGCTACATTTTCTGTATTCACTATCAAGTAATTAATCATTGAGGAATATTGCAGTATATTCACCATCTACTTTTCATGAGTGCTTTAAAGCCACCTCGAAGCACTAGCAAAGATATCTTTGCGCCATTAAAACATTCTGGTTATTGTCTGTTTTTTTAGATGTGCTTGCATTTTGTGTTCCTATTTCAATGAGAAGAAAAATTCGCTGTGGAGAACATGTCCACTTCTTTATGAAATCAGCGCCGCAAATATTTATTAAATTCTTTCAATGGCCTGCTACAGCACATCTTGCTGTATACTATTTTTGTCTGTCACAGTGATACGCTGCGTTTCATTTTTAAGGTGTTGCACTGGGAGCGATTCAACATCGAGTGCCCATCACGACCATGCTTCTCGGTGGTGCCATCCTTTGTCCTGTGTCGATCATCGCTTCTGCATTTGTTTCGAACATGGCTTGGATTTCCGTTACGATAGGACTTTTCTACGGTAAGTGCGAAGCCCGAAATTACTATCTCTTCGTAGGTATTGCATATAAACGATAGAACGATTAGTCTTAAGCCACCGCAAAGGATTCCCTTAAAATGCGGTTTTAAAACCAGCGAAAAGCCGGAAGGTACAAGTTGCAAGTCAGAAGTTCAAAACATTGACCACCTATTCTAAAAGTACGTCACATAAAAGTTCCGTTTCCGGCTAAAGAGTGTTAATCAAATCTACTCATCTGGAAAAGATGATGTAAACACCCGCGTTGTTTGGTCCTGGTGGAATCAGCGAACATTGTTTCTGGCCTTAATGGATCCTAGTGCATCAAGATATACTTTATTGCTCAGAAAAAAACACCAATGACACTAGTTTTTTGCCTAAAATTTTTTTTAGCACAATGTCATACACCAGTCTGTTGTATTGTACAGCCGAGGTAACCGAAACGTAATACGATTTAGCCTACTCTATGAAAATGCACAGCTCCCACAAAAAGATAAGAAAGCAGGAGAGCAAGAAACAAAGGTTTAAGTTATTTTCACACAGCCAATGCCAACTTGGGCGGTGACCTAAAAGGAAGACGGTGCTTTCTTAAAAACCACTTTCCCTCACGAGACGCAGGAACGAGCTTAGACTTCAACATATCTTGTTTACTGCCTTCCGTATGATTATGCTCACTGTGTGTAGGAAACAAAATGGGGAACCAATAAGGGCTCACCCTTTTACGCCCAGCTGTAATTTACCTCAGATTCATCGTGCTCCTACCCTCGCCGATAACACTGCAATTCATCTAGTATTCTCTCAGCATGCCTTGCAAAAAAGATTTGGACAAAGAGCAATTTGATAACGACTGGTTGCTCTTTAGGAATCAGTAAGCTTCTGTCCCCTCTTTCTCGCGAAAATGAGGCTTGGTGGGATGCTCAAGCCTCGTTCGAGGTTTAACGGTCCGCCACTCGGCGTGCTTCGTCCACATCTCTCACGCCATGACAACCGTGCTTTGCCTTGCAAACATCACTGGGGTAAAGAGTGCTCCTCCATTCAGCAGTATTATTCGCCGCCTGAAGCTTCTTTTGCTGCTCACGGCTATGAACCTTTTGTTGCTGCATTTAAATTTTTTTCTCTTTTCTCGCCTACTATGCAGTGCAGTCTCTCGGCCGATCCCTCGCACTATTGCTTTGCGCCCCCGGATAGATGGCGAATATTTGTGCCGTAATGCTCAACCAACAATATAATAAGATCGTAAAGTTCCATTTTTTTCAATTGAGAAGTAATTGATATAAGCAGCGCTATTTTAAGTTTATGTAGTCCCATTTAACAAGAGATGATTTTAGTTTGTTTAACACCAGTTTAGTTCCTGTGACAAAAGTTCGCGAGTACAGAAATCATCAGCAGTGTAACTCAGCGTTTTCTACAGTTGCAATCACTCAAGGGGTCGCGAAAATAACTTTTAACGTGTCCTTACTAAGCTACTGATTAATCATTTTCAGAATGATATTAGTATTAGCGCGAACGTTTAAAACATTCAAATGTTAGGGAAAAATGATGAATTGGTGCCGCAGTAGCGGCCTTTTCGCCATATGAATTGGACCGAACGTCTGGCTGTGTGATACCAGTTCGGCCATTCGGACCGTAGTAATTTATTGCTTATTTGCAGTCACAACAGTCATCGTTCCACTTGTGACTACTGTCTAGCTTTATGTTGTGTCGCAGGAATTTGAAATGTTTTATTATTTTTTTACATTGGGTGATTTAAAAATCTTTTTGATACTTTATTAGAAAGTAATTTTATTTAATACAACATGGTGGGGTTTTGTATTCATAGCCGTTTTAATTCGACCGAGCGGAGCAATCATAAAAGATCTCTGAATAACTGTTTGTTTTAACTGAAAGATTCTAGGTTTCGTGCCTCTGATGACTTTATTTTGAAAGTAAACAGACCCTTCTTCCTTCAGAAATAACTCAATAAATTTGACATTTCTCTTTTTTTCTGTGTTTTAAATTTGCATGACAAAATTTGCAATGAAAAGCTAGTGGCAAATTTCTGAATCCGTTTTGGCGCTCCTAGCTGAGGGCTTTTGTTCTTGGATTTCACTTTCGTCTCTAAGACTGGTAGCCTATCCAAAAACTGCATTTGCACTATCTTCGTGCATAGCCACGGTGAAAAGTTTGGTAATCATGCCCCACCCTTCTACCGAATCTCCTGCGAAGCTTTCATGAAAAGTACGTATAGCAGTAATAACCCCTGATTAGATAGAACTGTTGCATACCTATGCACTATGGGTAAGTAGGGACGCTAGGCTCTCACTAGGGCCCAATTCTCTAAAGCGACGAGCCTTGCTTTGATGTAACGCGGTGTTGACCAGAAAATGTATGTATCCTTCGAGCGGGGCGTCCTTAGGTCAGGCGGTAAATCGTACGAAACACATGCCCCCCTGGTGCATGCCTTGCCCCTCGTCCAAAACGACGCATAAGACAGGAAGCTTTGCTTTGCGCGTCGTTATGGACGGGGACACGGCGTCCGTCATGGGGCCACACCCTGTATATTCTGCAGTTTCTACCCCACAAAATGCCCCCCCCCCCCCACACCCACAAGAATACATGCATCTCAATGCGAACACCGCGTCGCTTCAAAACAACGCGTGTCGCATTTGGGAATGGAGCTCCCGTGTTTCGTTTATGTGTGTGCTTGAACCTAGGTTGAAACCTTTCAACAAGCTTGGGAACAAAACAACGGCTACACCTGTGTGAAAGCATAATATCACGTATTCTTTGCTGGAGAAATTCCGCGTCTTTTAAAAACATATGATTTTGCAAATGTTCCGGCACGCAACCATTTTGCATGTAAAAGCCTCCGCCTGAGTATTCGCTTTGAAAAAACGAGAAGGTCAGCGCCACCTTTTGCGCGCTCTCCCGGCTTTGACGTTTTTTTTTTCTTTAATGAGCAACTCCTGGTGACATGGGTGCTTTACTTGTAGTCACGACACTTTAATGTACCGATATTGGCCACCTTGCTTATTGGTATTATAAACAGAGATTGGAAAAAAAACTACGACACAAATAAGGCAGACGCCTAAAAACTCGAATAAAGACAATGCACATCCGTTGCGTCATGAATTAAACGCAGCCATTTGGGATGTGTATTCCTCGTCTTGTAATTATATGGCTTTCTTCTAAGCGTCTCAGCCAAACAGTTCAGCACGTCTTTCCTTTTCTCAAATAGTACACTTGAAATACCGCAACTGTATCCGCGTCAAATGCATGTCGCCAGATGCTAAGTTTGAATGATATGCAAAACGACCGATTTTCCTCTTTCTTTCCAGGATTTTCGCTGGGTATACTTCAGATAGAAACGTCTGTCTACATGGTGTCTTACTTCAATGAGTATAGGAGCATAGCAATGGGCATCAAATACGTCGGAATCGGTATGGCCGGCGTCGTGGGTCCTTCTCTTTTGATGCATTTTAAATCGGTGTACAGTTTCGAAGGCACGCTTCTCTTGACTGGTGGCCTCACACTAAACCTAATACCTCTGATCTTGATGCTCCGAAAGCCACAGCCTACTAATTGGATTGTATGCGGCCGTACTAGTATATTAAAGCCAGACGCAAAGCAAAACACTGCTGTTTCCTACGGGGCAACAGCACAGCCGGCTGCCCACATTATGTTGAATGCTGCATGCCGGGATAACGAAGGTGGAAAACTGAACGGAGCAGTGCACATGGACGAACAAAACAAAGTAACTAAAGGCCAAAATATCAGAACATTTGTTTCGGCGGTTGGTTCACGACTGTGTGATTCTTCACACGAGCCGAAGATTTCGTCACAAGACATAAATAATTCAAGCATGCTTCAGCAAACCACTCAGCTACTTCGGAAGCCCTGCTTCTACGTCCTCCTAGTTTCTATGGTGTCTGCAGACTTTACTCTTCCAGTGCTGAGCTCTACTATTGTGGACTACGCCAGAGACAAGGGTGTGCCAGCCTACGATGCCGCAGAAGTTTTTACTGTGTTGTGTTTAGGAAGAATTTGCGGACACGTGCTGATTCCTTTCATTTCCGATAAAGTTGTACGCACTCGCTGCTCTGTGGCAGCGGTGACCTTCATGCTCCTCGCCCTGTGCTTCATTGTGATGCCACATGCTTCCGGCTTCGCTAGTGTCAGTGCAGTAGCATTTGTCAGTGGGGTGCAGCTTGGGTATCTGCTGACTATCAAGCCTGTGCTGGTCGCCGATTACCTGGGCGCAGACAACGTCGCATTGTGTTGGGGACTGATAGGTGTCGTCGACCTGCCGTTTCTCTTCGGTGAGCCAACAATCGTCGGTGAGTTTTAATGATACTACCTCCTGTTTTCTGAGGTGTTCTCAGGGTGGCCAACTGTGTTGAATTACTCCATTGCCCTGCTTCTCATTTCGTTAAGGATCACTAGTATATTGCCCAGAAATGTTTCCCCTGCTCATTTAGGTGTACAATGGTTGTAAACGGCTCTTAGAAAAAATTAAGCAAGTAAATTTCGATTACTTTAGCGTGCTTTCATTGCAGTATCCTTCAGGAAAGTATTCATCCCTCTCAGTTTCTTCCAGAACTATTTCTGGTCGTATAGATGACTATGTATGCAATATAATAAATTATGAAAAGAGTTCTTAGTAGCTACAGCAAAGGCAATTACTAGAATTTGTCAAAGCCACCTACAGCAAAACCACAATAGCGAAAAAACCTACGCTTGTGCGCACACTGCCGAAGCTCAATATTCTCTCAGTATCAGTAACATTTATATTGGCTTATTTGCCTAAAACGTAGTGTTAAAAACCGTGGTGTGTTGATTATTTTATGCTAGACTGGTTATATTGCAATTAAAAATCCTTTTCTCAGTAAGACATCTCAATGCAGTGACAAGACTGACCTTAGAGGGGAGTGGGTTTTAGCACTCAGCAAATTTGCATGAGGCCCTATGTTATTTTCAAAACGTGCTATCGTATTCCTGCATTGCTACCAGGCCATTTACAACGTCTACATAAAACTTTGTCCCCCACCACGGCGGCTCAGTGGCTAAGGCGTTGAAGTGCTAAGCACGAGGACACGGCTCGGTTCTCGGCCGCGGCGGCCACTTTTCTGATCCCAAATTAATTTGCCTTGCTTCAACGCAGGTGCCTTTCGCGACAGAGGTGGGAGTTACGACAACTTCTACCGCACGTGTGCGGCAATAGACATCCTCGCTGCACTTCTACTCGCTGCACAAGCTGGATTCGATACGAAGAAAAAAACTTGAAGTTGTGTTCGTCTGTTCGTCTTGAAACATAGACTTCATTTTGGGCATGTATCTTCATAAGGGGTGCGGCCGCCACCTGCGCCCTTTATGAGATACGCTTACGTCGGCCATCTTGTTGCCCTTCAGTGCCGAGCCGAAGCCATCATCACTCTCTAGCCTTTTGTGGAAACGCCAGCAGAGAGAAACGGCTCAGAAATATTCTTGCAGATACAACAGGCACCACTTACGTAAACCCTAAACCGTCTTGCCTAACGTCTAGGTAGCTCGCCTTGTAGTTACAGCTGTGGTTTTTATCTTAAAACTATCTTGAACATTTTGAACATTTTAGCAGCAAAACACGTGCTTTTGACGTTTGGAAACAATAGATTTATCAATTAAATTACAGTGTACAACTACTTTATATTTGAACGTGTTATAGGTAATAACCGCGGTGAACAATTCCTTTCCAAGTGGAATTATCTAAGCTTGAAAGTGATCCCAAACACGCGAAAGGTAGAAATATAAAATGTTGGTATAGTTGGTACGCGTTCATGCTTGAAAAAAAAACAGCAAACGAAGAACTGAGTTTGGAAAGAAGGCACACACGGCGCTTCATGCGCAGCTGTCGTATTTGTTGAAAAAACAAACATATACAGGAATACTGGGCAGGAAAACTGACTTCTGCTCCGGAAAAGGGCAGGGCTCAATCTTGTGAAGTGCGACGCTCTGCAAGATACGCAACTTCTTTTTGCTGTCCTAAACTTTCGTGCGCTGTGTGTTAAATAGATGGAAGACCTGTGCTCAAAGTCAATTGCGGTATCGTCATTGAGGCTATGTTTCTACCTAACAGCAAATACTGCAATTTCTGAAAGTAGCCTAGGTATACGAAGAACGCAAAGATCCTTGAGAGCAAATAACTTCATGTGGTGCTCTTAAACTTCTGTCCTGAGCAGTCAAAAAGCGACTTCGAATACCCATCAGTTTGCTTCCAAAAATTGGGTACTATTTTGATTCCCTTCTCGATTTTCCCGTATACCATACCATCGCGAATCATCAGAGTGTTAAAACAAACACTTCAACACTCCATTTTTTGTTACCGGTACTTGCTGATAGCTTGTAAAAAGATCAATCGCTTTCACCCTATCATCAGAAGCAAATAATGCCCCCCAATTCATCATCGCGTTACCCAATTTTTATTAAAAGGCAAACCTGAAAATTTGGGCTAAAACATACGGTATGTTGCACTGGCTACGAGACACATTAAATCAGTGGGCGACAGTTGCCTCTTCTCGGCGGCAATTGATAGCGCGTTTTGGGAAAGGGCTATTCGGACAAGGGTTTTAAATGCAGCAGTTTTACTTCATTCTTCACTTACCTTTATCGTTAGTTTGCACAGGTATAAATATCTGCTTGTTGCCAGGGGTACTGACACAAACTTTTCAAAGCGAGACAACTTCGGAGATTGATTGGTGTGAACACAAATGCATCCACTGAAAAATATCAGCGGTAAACAGAGCCTAGAACGTATTTAAAACCAATTCAAAAGTGTGCGAAACGCAACTGAGCAGCCAGCGGAGGACCTCGCCCAATCGATGTTCCCTGGATATTTTGTAAATAAACAACATCCAACGCTGCATGAGTTTTTGTTGCCCGCTTCCACACTGCCGGCTTTTTCGCCGGCTCGTCGCTCCAATCGGTTGTCGGAGCTTCTGCTTTTGCGGCGAAAACGCCGGGATTTCGTTTGTTCATCGCGCAGCTTCCCGTGACCTATCTTTTACAGCGATTCCAGACGCTCTATTTTTATTGCTTTTTATAAGACTGGCCGCGAAAACGCACCGGTGACAAGAAAATCGCACTGAGTGAGCCACACGGTCGCTGCACATGTGGCGGCCATGGCCACGAAGTGGCGCAGCCCGGCGCAGGTAGCTCGAGCGATAGCTTGTTACTGCGGCACGAAACGGGGTTCAAATCCCAAATAAGGCTACGCATATGAGAAAGGAGTTAAGGATGCGATGGCGGTTTACATTAAAAATTGCCATCTGCACCGCTTACTAGAGCCGCAATTGAATATCCGCCGCAGTGTGATCCGGAACACATCTGTAGGCGGACGAACACATCTGTAGGCGGACCTGTAGGCAGACCGGCCGGCTGCTCCCACCCACTGTCTCGAGCGTCGCGCGTCGCTCTCTAGCCGCGGCACCAATTTGCACACACAGTGTCTGCGTCATGTCCATGGTCGCTTTTTAATTAAGCGGCTGACGAGGTCAGTACGTACGGGCACTCACAAAACTGCCGGCGACGCGGATTGGAGAGTGCTACAGCAGCTCGGCTCTGTTATATCCCTTCGACGGTCACGTGGACAGCTTTGTTTATACAAAACTCGCACTTCGCGGCACCCGCTGAAACCGAAACTGTGACTGGCGCAATTAAAACGTCTGTAATTATTCCACCCTCACACACTGAAGGTTTTTCCGCGTGATGAGCAGGTCATTAGCTACTTAGCGCAACAGAAAAAACCAAGATGCAAAATTTTTGTGTCACTGCCCCTTTATCTGAGCGATATTCTCTATTCAAAAAGTAGGCCTTAGGTGGTGACGGTAAGAGCATTGCACTTGGCAGAAATCTAGAAAAAGGAAAACTCCCAAAGATCGCGTATAAATAGTATGAGTAAAAGGACGGACACAAGGCACAAGCCAAAAGAAGGGTCTGTAATTACGTAGAGGCAAACGAATTTGCCTTCATCACAGTGAGGTTTATCAATGCCCTCGTCACGCTATGGTATTCTCAATGACATTGCGAACTATGAAGCAGGGTACGTATCCTTCCACCGAGTGTTTCGCAATTTGGCGTTGCTGGAAAGACGTTATCCCCTTACAGACCGTAAGCGCTGTACTGTTGAAGTATATTACGAAGGCGAAAAAAGTTCTTTAAAGGAATATTTTGTAATTCTATCCTCTCGATTGAGTTGCACATGACCTTGCCACTGTTCTCGTGACGTCGTGGTCTGTAGTTGGGAATCCCTAGAATTTACAGTACCTAACCGCTGCGTGCTCTTCCCATCTACCCCGCTGTTGTTTCATTGTCTGGCAAGTGCTGAAGTGCACAGCACACAATTCATCTCAGTCCTGTAAGCGCTAGAAAGTGTCCATTAAATTGGTGTGGAATGTTCTTACTTTCCCTTTAAGTAAGAGAATTACTGGTAAAATGAAGTAAGCCAGACGGTAGAAATCCTGCATTGGACCCATAGCGTATGCTACGGTAGCGGCGCTTGTGACATTTTATTGGAAGAAATCGCGTTAAAATATGAGGGATGCTCACACTTTGAGTGTGTACGTGGTGCTTTGTGTTGGCTAGGCTCGAATTGATTTGGTCCCTCTGTTCAGCCATCCATGTATAAAACAATGCCCCTTGCGGTCCCGATTACCTGGCTTAGTTACAGGAACAAGTATCCTCCAGACGGTGTATATGCCAGGAGTTATGAAAAGTTCACATCTACGCTGATGCTGAAGGAGGTCACCTAACCATTTCAGACAAGACCCCCATCTGCACGTTATTACACCATAAAGAGGCAATATTGCCCCAAAAGTAACACGTTTATTCCTCCTTGTACATACATCGTTTCACGATAGTTTTGCCAACATCTGTGTCACGTACTGCTGAACGCAAGGTGTCACTCGCTTGCCGTATGTTAGGCTAAGCACCAGAGAGAAAAACTTAACGCTGAACGATAGGTGGCATGCAAGTTCTGGTGTTCACATATTGGAATAATATATGTATAGGTATTTTAAAGATGATAGTCTTTCTTGGGATACCTAAACCCAGAAATTTTGGTCTGTCTGTCTGTGTGTTTTTGACTCAATTCAGCCACCCGGCAAAAATAAAATAGATATTGCTCGATAGTCTTATATACTCACAACCAAAGGTAAACGTCTAAGCCCGGTTATATGTTCACACTTGTCAACTTTGTTGAACAAGAACAAAACATTACGCAAACATAAGACAGGAAATTAGTGCACAAGGGATATTTACAGATTAACTTTTTTTAAAAATTTATGGATGCTTGGTTTTGCGATAGCAAATGATATTCTACATCTACTGCAGAAAACCGCTGCCTGCTGTTGCCCGCGCCACCTCCTGGCGGCATATGAAATATCATGCGGCAACAGCAACGAAAGGTTCCACTAGCTATAGGTTCCACGTTCTGCTTGGAACACACGTGGAGAACGGCCACGTTGTTCAATAAACATTGTAGTCGGCCGCCTCGATTCACGCGCGTCTCCGCGGTACTGCAGCGCTGGCATCGAGGAACCCGCTCTGTAGCAGTGGAACGCGGTAAATTCAAATCGCCTTGAGCAAACTTTAGTGTGTTTACCTTGGAATGAGAGCGACGGTACAGGAACTGCATGAGAGGTGAGCGGGAAAGCAAAGAGGGGAATTTCCTTGGCAAATGTTTACAAAGACTTACGTCTTTTGACGACATTTGCAACGAAAGGAGCGGATACGCGGCAGTGAAAGTGGGTTGAAGACTACATTAAAAAGACGTTTCAACAAGAGCTGATACCCCTCCACCACGTGTGTACTGTCGTGTTACGAACAAGTGCGAATAGGCTGACGGTGTGTACACTTTTTAAAAAAACCCTTCATTATACCACGTTTCCGTAAGTATAATTACGGAAAATTGAAAACTGAGTGTTGGAAAACGTCAGAATAATTCATCGTTTTTCGTAGGTAATGTTTGTCTCACTTAATACAGCATGTGCGGTCAGTGTGCTAGGTTCTTGATTCTATAAAGCAAATTTGTATGTGACTTCGTATCCTCAGACAACACACCAGCGGCGAGGTGGTTTTTGTCGCCACCGCGGTGTTTGTACGCAGTACCTGCAACATCTGAAACTTTTGTAAGCAGTTGCTAGTTTAGCGTTGCTGTTTTGTTGGCCACAGATAGAGCTCATGATTCTTTCGGCATCACGATAAATGTGGGTTCCGTGATAAGGGAACCGCACCCTCTTTGTGAGAGACGAGGGGTGTATCTGTATTTCCGAACGACGCTACACTTTGGACTAGATGAATAAACGATGGGCTTCGAGAAGACTGGTACTCAGAAACCCGAGGTTGAGGCATTTAGAAGTTACCTACATCCTGTCACAAGCTATGTTTGTTGTTGACCTGAGACAACTAAAAAAGTCACGTACAATAATGTCCATACCAAAACTGACAAAGTGCACGCTTCATCTATGTCTACCAAAAAGTCTTGGAGTAAGGATTCTGAACACGTGGAAGAAAACAAAGTGGTGACTACAAATCGTAAATTCAAATGCTAAAAATAAAACTCTCGGCATGAGACGCTCTTCGTGGAATTAAGTACGGTATCTCACCCCGACAGACAAACAAGATATTTTCCATTCAACGACTCCTTGCAACGCAAACACAGAGCCGGGTCTATCCACGAGACCAATCATCACATCTGGCCAGTTGGCCTTACCGGGGCTTCCACCTAAAGGGGTCAACACGCACATGCAGAAACTGCGGTAAACATGCAAGCGCGGAGATCGCCCAGATTACTGCTCACACCGACGATATTACCACGCCAAAGAAAAAGCTGTAGCCCTATCCGTAAGGGGCGGAAGAGAACCAATCCCCGTCATTACCGGCACTCGCACGCTTTTCGGCGAAATTGCTTTAAGGGCAGTGTATCTCAAGTAATCTTGCGTATACTCCGACATATCAAAACTTACACATGTTGAGGCATCCATTCTGCAAGTATTCTAATTGAATGGAGTGGCTTCTGCCACTACTAGCGCTAATTTTTAGCGGGCTGTTACTAAAAGGACCATTTCCCAACTGATGGTGGCTTTCTTTAAATCTACACATCTGCAAAAGCACAGAGAAACAATTGCTCAGTAAAGATACAAACACTGTAGTTTCTCACCACCAAACCGACATATCGTGCAACGTGTCGTACCCATGTTTAGCTGCTAACAGACGTCCTTATGTCTTTATTACTTTCATCTGAATGAATGTGTCCCCTGGTATTTCTCTTTGTGAAAGCTATTTTCCTCTATTGAAACCTTATACCATTCATTATACGAATGGCAACAAAACACACTTTTGCCGAATCGCTAACCTCCCACACGAACAGCGGGTTGCACACCTCCTGACCAGCTCCACCATCGTCAACCATGGAAACCTCAAGGAGGCAGCCAAAGCAACTAACCAAGGCATGCCTGGTGGAGCACGTAGGGCCTACTTCCAACGCCGCGCTCACGGTTCAGTAAATTATTTACCATTAAATCAAGCTTAGTGTCAAGCATAGGATAGCAGAAAAACCGGATTGGATATTCTGTAACGTCTCCTCAAGACACGCGGCATGTTTCGGTAGCACAAACAAATGAGTGCCTCTTTTTACACGGGACACAAAGCATGCAACTACCGATACGAGAGTGTACTAAGGTGTAGAATCAACATCTGCCGCCGAACGAAGAACGCACAGAGTGAAAAGGATTGCACATGCCGGGTGGTAGACTTGGGCAGATAGATTTTATATAGCGATGATCAAATAGAACCCCTTCAGGTGTACACACTCCAGCTCGATTGGGTTGGGTAGACTGGGTTTATGCGATGTGTTAACGAAAACGGTACAGGTTTTATGGCAAGTATGTACATTGAAGTATGTCATAATCACGTGGCAGCAGCTGCTGCAGGAAATTTTAAGCACGTGCGGTGGAAGGAAATGCTTGCAGGTGTTCTGCCGCACCCAACGAAATAAAGCTGGCGACGGCAGAGAAAAATTGCAAGTAAGCGAGCGCCAATTTTTTTAGGGGCGAATCACCTTAGGACTTCGCTTTGTCCGGGGCTTGGCGTCCATGTACACAGTGTTATGAATGCGCGAGGAGCACTGGATTGAATTGAATTGCATTGGATTGGATTGAAATGCATTGGATTGGATTGGACTAAATTGAATTGTATTGGATTGGACTGAATTGAGATTGCATACACAGTACACAAGCGTTGTCACTCATTTACATGCGCGAGTGGGCAATGCCACGGGTGATTTACGGTAAGAACAATCCCCAGTGCTTCGCCGACTCAGCATGATCAACTTCGTAGAGATGCGTGAATTTTTTCGGCCGCTGCTGAACATGCTTCTCTACCAATCAGACATAAAGGGAATCTTCATTACTCGTACTTCGTCGCACTTTGATTTGAAGATAACGCCGAATGTTTTATTATAAAACACGTGATTTATTGTGCTGACATTCGTGAATTTTTATAAATCCATCTCCTGAATTGTCAGTCTTTTTTGTTGATTAGTGCTATGGTATTTGATTATTTGGAAGCTAAATGGGCCAAACTCATAGATTGTAGGCTGACTACTCGATTGTTAGGCTGTGTGGCAAGCTAACATAACGCCATTTTGCCATTTCAAGGTATTGCATACCCGCGGACTCTTAATCCACTGGTGATCCCCGAACTCTCTCGCTCACTTTACATTACTTCATGATATCATGCTCCAAAACAGTTCTTGGGCCTTTCATTTGATGCTCTTCTAGAGCGTCAGCTCCACCGCGGTCGAACATGCTGTAGTGCTACCATTGTCACGTCTCGTAGGCTTGCACCACAGCAAAACAGGTTACTTAGTAAAACTCTCGGTAGGACCTTCTGGCAACAAAAAGGCTACTGACCAAACGCCATCGCAAAAGCCATGCGACAGGACCAAAAAAAGTCTGGGGATTTGTCCTATCACAACTTTTAATAGCGAAAAAAGCAAATGCCCCATCGTCTAACGACCAACTGTTCATCGTGACTTTTTACTCATGGAAACCTGTTCAAAGCCAAGTCTAGAAACTCCACAATCAAAGTACAAGCCTCAAAGGTCGCAGTGCAAACAAGCAAAAACCAAACTCACTCGCAGAGAAAGCGGAGCGCGTGTCCCCGTTTCATTTCATTGATTATAATCAGCAAAGAACGCTTCCATGCGAATGTGGCTTCAATCGCTCTACTTAAACACAAATATCCATTATAAACATCAAGTAGTTTAAATCCAAAATCCAACATTATTCCACCGTGTCGGAATGACGGTATTGGTTAGACGTCGGCTTCATAATACGAGGACCACAGGTTCGATTGTGGCCACGAAAACGGTTTTGATGTGCCCTGGCGTGCTTTTGTGAAAACATACCATCATCCTGTTCCATTAATGTTTCTAAAGTTGACTTTCCCGCAGTGCGTTTTAAGGTACGCTTGCCAGTATATTAGTAGCAAAGATCTCTTTCTCTCTAATGCATGAATTCTAAAATGGAAGTTCCTCTTCGGGCCACATTGATTGCTTTAGTTCCATACGCAAGACATGACGTAATCGAAAAAAAATATCTGTACCGCATGCATCTGCAGCGCTTTATACGAAAACGCCGCAGGAGAGTCATTTAAAGACTCTGGCCGTATTTTCGCGATATTCTCAGCAGCCTTTGTTGGTGCCCGTGGCTGTATACGCGTTTGAGGGTCTATAGAGGCGTCAAAAAGCTCTGCGAATGCGTGACAGTTACACTCATCTAACACTGTTCTGCCAAAAAGTTTATTTGGAACGAACGCTCCATCGTTTTCTTCGTTGGCGGTCCTGTTGCCTATTTTTGCACTTATCTATGTGCTTATTTCAACCAGTACAAGAAATTGATTCATAAATTATTTTGCTGTTAGGATATGTGCAGTTGCTAAAACACTATTACGCATTCCCACTATCGCAGTGGTTTAAGCGTGATGGGCGCTCCAAAAATGGTTTCATGAACACTCCAGGATCGCTTCTACTCTCCACATCTTTAATTATCCTCTTCATAGTACTTTCCAGCAGATCACATTAAAATTTATGTGCACCAACTACCCCTACTAGAGTGTTACAAAGTTTTCTGAAGCCTTGCAAGAGGCTTTTAAGAGGCCCCTTGTAGGCCTTGTTCGAGGCCTTGCCAGAGGCTCAAAAGCCTTGCTACATTCTTGTGAAATCTCGTTGCATTGCTTTCACAAAACGGTGCCACACAGCACCACCAGAACATATGGGTTCGTGAAAAGAACCAGCGCTGATGTCAAAGCTCCGCATCTGCGCTGAAACTCGGGTCGGATTGTGCAAGCTTCCCTCACTGCTACAGCGCAGCTGTTAATGTCTCATTACCCTGCAGCCTGCCGCCGAGCGAGAATATTTCTCAACGTATCTCAGTAGAGCTCGACTACTCACATAAATTTCGAAATATTCGCCCATCATGCACTGCGGGACGCGCCGAGTCATCATCACGCTGACACTGAGGACAGCTATGACTATCTGATCTCACTATCGGATAAGCCTTCGAGGCACAAGGTGCAGAAACCAGCTGAGTTAAAACGAGAAGCGGTTGCATGCCGCTAATTTGGGGAAACGCGGCATTTTCGGATTTTTAGGAGCAGTATCCTAGACGTTTCATAATTTTTCCGGGAGAAGTTATCAAAAAAATACCAAAGTGTGCGTGACCGTTTCTGGTCCTGTGACGATACAAAGCCGTTGCTCGTGCGTTTGCACATATGTTTCAGGCAGCTTTTTGTGATGCGATGTGAACACAGTTCACGTACGTAGAGTACAGTTTACTTCATTTGCTGATCACTCGACTGCCCTTCCGGTCGACGCCTTACAATACCCATACGCACCACAACGTCCGGGACGACGCCGTTGAAGTTGGTGAGTGAGCGCTGATAGGCCCATCATTTGGGTGACCGAAATGAGTATCGTGTATAAGGTACGTGGGGTAAAGCGGATGGAAATGGACGAAAGAGTAGATATAAGATTGTTGCGTCCTTTGCTCGCTGTCCTTATGATATTCACGCCATCATGGTATGGCTAAGCCACATTCTTAACGGTGCAAAAAATCCCCGCCGGGCAGACATTCGTTTGAAGCAAACTTACTTCATAGCGTCTTAACCTGTTCTAAACCGCGCGCTTTACCTCATCTACCACATTACTGTGAATTAGTGCAAGCTCGGTGCGCCTGAAGACGATAAAAACTTAGGTGCCAACTAAAAAAATCCAGTAAGGCGCTATGCCTTTTAAGACATGTTACCCCAGTTGCAACGCTGATCCGGTCATAAAATCCCAAATCCATTGATAGTTTTGAAAGCAAACATCAAGCATTGGCTTTGTTAGGAGTAACACATCTGTGCAACAGGAGTGCAACTGTTGCAACTGTGCAACTGAATAGCCACATGCATATGCGAGTTCAAGCGTCCCCGCGCTTGTCGCCCCTCTCTTTCAGGGGTCAGCTTTCGCAGTTCACTCCGCAAACCAGGTGTGTCTCTAGGAAAACCGGGCCGATGCATGGGGAAACACTCGGGAAATGTGGTTCTGCTGTACGTGCAGGGACATGGGGTACTCCCTATCACTTGATGACAGGGGCTTGAAACCACTTGAGTCCAGTACGCCTATTTCGCAACATGATGTTTGTGTGATATCCATTTCTAGAAGGGTGTTTTCAGCTAGGAGTAGTCTGTTCTTTCTACTTTTGGGTGACAAACTTCATAGTACCTAAACGCCAAGACAAAAGTGACCAGGGTAATAGTGGTACAAGCCCTAGTGACGTTCTGCTCCCTAGCGGCGTCACACATAAAGAATCAATTTTAGCGTACAATCTTTCTGCATTGCTGCCAAATTCCTGTGCTCTTGAACTATCTCCTATGTAAACACATGCTCACAGCGGCTGGTAGGAACGCAAATGTTGCGCGTGATTGAACTGATATACCGTTATTTTTGTTGTTGCCTCCGTGGAAGTTTTCTATCAATAATTATTTAAACATCTGCTATATTTATGAGTATCCATTTGTAGGAGAAAGATATTTTATAAGACATATTCGCTTGAACTCCAGACCTATGGGCTGTTTCTGGCAGCTGTGCAGCACTCAAACGACGACGATAAACTTCACCGTTTCCCTGTACATTTAGGAAAGGGTTTTTTGGTACTTTGTAGACGGGAACAAAAAAGGGTAATAGCTGTAGGGGCATTTTCACAATAACGACCTTAAAGTTCATCAATAAAAAGTTCACACACATTAGGCTGGCATCAAGGGAAAAGCAGATTAGTATCCTTGAAGGGTCTCAGGCTTTCCTTACTAGCGCAGATACAACGAAGATCTGTTGCATTTTATGTGTCATGACCTTCAAAAAGAATAGAATATTTTATTCCTTGTTGTTTATGAGTTATACGCCAATTTTTAAAACAATGCTCCCATCTACAGCACTAGTAATGTTTCAGAACCGGTGTTCCTTCACCGGCACTTGTGGCTGACCATACTGAAAACGAAAACAAAAACTACTGCTTCCCTTTATCACCACGTTTGAATAATTTTATCAGTACCAAAGCCATCTTCATGTATTGAAAAACCAACCGTATGGGTGGATTTAGACACTTTTACTTAGTTTGAAAAAAAAAAAATTGAAAGGCTGCACTTTAGCTAAACGCGGGAACTGTGTGCTGCTCCTTCTTTTTCCTCAATTACTATTTACAAAGCTTTATTCTGTTGAATGCAGGTATGCATAAACAATTCAGCAAATACGTTTACCTAGGACACAGTTTTAAGGAGATTCCATAGACATACTGTGCTATTGCGACACTATATATGTCCCACTGATTGCTACCACTTTACATGGTGGAATAACGTTTTTTGCAGTGTTAAGCGAGATTGTAGGGGGATCCTCAAGGCGATGCAAGGCCCCGACTCTGTTATACTGCCACCGCGTTTCTACAATAGAAGATTCAGCACTGTCCAGTTGTTTCTGTCATCGTTTTGCCTGCGGCTGTCATGATGTGGCTAATTTCTCCGCAAAAATAGGCTGAAAACACACACCACCAGGAGCTGGGGTGCTTGCGATGCCGTTGGTCAAATTGGTTTCCGCTGCATGAGACATGTCACCCAAGAAGGATCGTCTATTAGGCGTCGGCCTACTGCATGAAACTATTCCCAGTGTCCAACATGTACCATGTGGAGAGAGAGAGAGAGAGAGAGAGAGAGAGAGAGAGAGAGAGAGAGAGAGAGAAACAACTTTATATATCAACGAGCACGGACCTCAGCTTTCGTACCCCCTTTCTTGCTTCCCCCGCCTGCACAACATGCGCCCCGATGTGTACTCCTAACCCCCCTGCACCGCTCGTGGGGCGCTTCAAACCATGGATCACCTCCTGTGGCAATGCCCCCCCCCAACATATTCCCCGGTGAGCCCTGGGTGAGAGCGTTGGGCAGCTCAGATTCAGTGCTAAAGAGAGAAGCCATCGTCACTCACAATGCAAAGTCACCGGGGACCTTCCTCCCTCGGTCACCACCCATCCCTTCAAATAGCCCTTTGTGAAATAAAATTTTTCGCTCTCTCTTTCTTTCTCCCCGTATCTCAAGGAGCCACGATGCTAGAGGAGGAAGACGATGCGTGCGGATAAAATGAAGAGTAATTGGAGCAAAGGAAAAATACATGCACACGATTTAAAAACAAAAAGCAAGATTTCCTGCTTGCAGACGCTAATGAACCAAATGGGGCATGCCTGTGCCCGTAGAACTATTCTTCGCCAAATCCCCACATCATTTTGTAAAGCCAAGTACATAAGGCAATGTGACATGTGTAACGTTAATACAATGGTTATTGTGTCGCATATCCCTTTACGGCCCAGCCCACACAAACGTGTGGGTCAACAAATTCGTTTACTAAGTGGCACTTGTTTCGGTTTCGGTTTCAGGGCCCTGGGTAGTCACTGCGAACGCTTCAGAGGCTTTATTGGTTTCGGTAGTTCACTCATTTCGCCACCAGGGGGCGAGAAATCGCATATTAAAAACGGCGCCCAAGCCGTCGCAATCACGCTAGCCGCCTTCACGATGGAAGCTGGTATTTCTTCTTGCTATTCTCGTATTTTCCAAATAACAAGCGTAAGACGCGATTTTCAGGACTTGGGAAAACACGATCGGCTAAAAAACACTCCCGTTCCCTTCGTGTGCGCACCGTCATCACGCTTGAAAAATGCACCCACACAATGTGTGGGCTGGGCTTTCGTCGTCACGAAAATTTTGCTGGGCGGCACACGGTAGCGGGCTCGTGCACTGCAGCGCTAGCGATAAATAATTTGTTCTTGCTTTCTTGGTGTCTCATTTATTCGCGGATTTGTTCTCGTTCATTGGTAATGATTTCTTGCGCCTTAACCTTCAACTCGTTGCGTAATTACTTGTGATAATAGTATTAATTACAATTATTAATTATGTTAATTAAAACTTCATTATTATTTATTTTCACAAAACCCTATTTATAATTTAAATACTCTTGAAAACAATATAAAACTTATAAATGATACGTAAAAATGTAGTTTTTCTGCGCCTGATGCCGTTTTTAAGGTATTCTTACGACCCGCAGATCATACAAATAGAAGCCAAGCCCACACATATGTGTGGGTTTGTTTTCTGTGTGAAATACTCTGGGCTTTCCATTCTAACTTGTCGAAGCATCAATGGGAAGGGGTAAATACACAAAATTTAATTACTTGTGGCCATTTTTTCTAAAATCTTTATGTTGTGCAGGAAAGGGCTATATGTTGCTGTGAGTATTTTAATTAACCCGTTTGAGTAGACGTGACACCCAGAAGACTGGGCATTCAAAAGGGAAAGTGCAATTCAAAAGTAAAAAAAAAACTTTTATGTTGCGCGACTGTGACAAGAAAGAAAAAGCAGACGCTTTCCTTTTTCTGTTGTAAGAAAGGTAGTTGAACGAAGGCTAGAAATGCCGTTGAAATAAAAGATTGCAGCATGGGCTGCTGATTCCAACTTCGGAAATTTTTATCTATGTAACGAGCGTGGTGACCGGTGGCGAGTATACGTACCCGTAATTTTCTGCAGCTAAAACTCCTAATGATATGAAAAGGTTCATGCTGACCTGTCTAAACGGTTTATTGTTGGCTTTAACAAGGTGCTGTGGGGCTGCTGGTTGTATTGGTGGTGCGTTGCTCAGTGAATATCGTGGGGCGATGTAATGTAATTTTCTTTTGCCGGACACAGCTTGTGCCAGAGTTGGGATTGCAGTGTAGTAGTAAGAGCGTGTAGCCGGTGCGGCCTACTGATGGCCGATCCTGACAAGCTTTCCCAACTTTGTCTCAGATGTTCTGAGAAGAGCAAACAAGTGGCTTCAACCACAGCGGAAAATATAGAGAGAACATCACGAAGACCGATTGAAATGAGTCCTGGAATTGGGAGCCACCTGATTTACGAAATGCATGAGCACACATAATTCCGGGTCTGGTTGCTATTACTCGGGCATGGCGGATGCGTTCGGATTTCGAGTAACTGAGGCGCCATCCCCTCAGGTCTTCCAGACACTGAAATAGGCAGTGCTCACGACAGGCTGTATACTTCATCGTGTAGCTGGCTGGACCTAACCAGGATGGTAGCGTCAACTTTTTGAGGACAAAGGCTTCAATGTGCTCTCAATTTAGACAAACGTCTCTCTCATCAGCTAGCGAAGTTACTGCCGGTCGTAGACCACTCTAGATGGACGCCCGTATGCGTACAGTCGAAAATTCAGTCGCTCCACGTGGCGGAAGAGTATTTGGCTTGTTAAAGAACAAGGTGATGTGAGCGTGCAGTAGTAGTAGTAGTAGTAAGTATTGTTGAATAAGGCGGACTTAGCCTTGCATAGCTGCCGGCAATTGCTCCGCCTAATCATCCCCAATACCATATCAAATCTCTCAGTCATAACACATCACTTAGTCCTAAAATAACAGACACGCAATGTCACCACACCTCACTAAGTCCTGTGGACTGCAAGAATCCGATGAGGAGATGAGACACATCTCTTCGCACAATCCAGTGGTCCCTAGGAAAAATAATGTCCTCCGATGTAGCATTAGATCACTTACAGCATTGTGCCGCCATTGCCGAAGAAACAGTCTGACTGCAACGAGACTGCTGTCGGTATTTTGTAGTGGAGAATTTATCATCGGCCCGGGCCAAGAATGGTCGTGTTACAGCTCCTGTCAAGCACTCGGCGTTGTTGCCTAGTCCAGAGAAACAAGACCTTCTTCTATTTGAGGTTTGCCAGCGGGACTGCGATGGGGATGTAGTTCTCAATAAATCAGCGGTAATAGGGGTGCAACCCAGCAAGGCGTAACATATTGTTGAAAACGTGGAACTATAGTGGCCACTGAAAATAAGGAAAGCTTCCTGCGCTGTTAACGTCATGGCCAAGTCAGAAAGTTTTCTCATACGCACAATAACCGGCTCACGTTCGCCTTTTCGCCTCGGAATATTTTTGTTATATTTCGGCATTTTCCTGGTGGCACCTTATGAACATCTCGCTTATACAAATACCTGCCTTCGTACTGTCACACTAAGTGAGCTCCATGAGCTTTTGTGGCGGCAAATTGGCGTGGACGTTCATTGTCCGTCAAGTGCTTGGAAATGTGGTGCAGTTTACAGCGGGACATCGCTTTTTAAAGGGCGGATACCTTCGAAGAAGGCTAATTAGCGATGTGTCGGTGATCATTGGTAAAATTCTTGACCACAAGATTGCAGCGGCAGCCACAGTCCTGCATTAGAAAAGGAATGATCGGTTTTAACTGGTATGTGCAGCTATGCAGCCTCTTCGATGGTGAAATAATCTGCTCATGATACCAGGACAGAGCGCAGTATCGTCGTGGTACGCTTACGGCGCGCGAATCACGGTACGCACAGGCACTCATTACTGCTCGGTAGGGTTTTCGAAAGGCTGCTTCCTTGATATGAGATAGTTTACAACAGCGTCATATTTTTGCAAGAAGTTCATCCACAAGATTGCCTTTATACAAGGTAAAAAACAATTTATAATGCCAACTAAGTCAGCGTACGGAGCATGAATTATGCCCCTGTATTGTGCAAATGATGTACTGAAATTGCTTTCGCCTGATCGAAATTGCAGCCAATCACAGCGAGACATTTCTGACTGCAAAGGTGTGGTGCCTGGTTGAACGGAAAAAAATTCTGTGCCAAGTCTACTTGAGCAGGTATCGCCGGCCAGTCGAAATTACCAGAGAGGCCAGCACTAGGGTCTTCGTCAGTGATAATTGTTGCCGCAGTTTTATGTTTTGACTCCATCGTACTCCACTGGTGTTGTGCAGGCACTTTGCATACTTGTGGGTTGGTGTCGTCAGCACAAGAATATGTTTAGAAGCTCCACCTTATGCCTTCTTGCTTTGGCATATGACCGGGGTTGGGGAACACCCTGTAAGGGTCGTTTGGATTGTTGTGCCGGGCCGGCGGGAAGTCGCTTATGGGTTATGACGAGCTTCAACATCATTGGGGCAAGTAGCGTTGCAAGCGGTATTGCAGTATGTTTCACGTAAGGACGAAGAGAAAGGGAGGCAACGCCTTAGGGACAGAATTGGAGCGAATACCACCTGCCTATATGACAAGGCACCGCCATGGTAGCACAGTGGCGTCAATAAGCCGTGTGCTCAAGCCTTTCTTTGCCATCATGTAATGCAGTACAGGTTCTGCGAAGGATCACGTGTGCACATTATGGCGTAGCTTTCAAGGAGATGGAGTGGACAGAGTTAAGGTTTACTGAGAGCCTGCTGGAAAGGAATATGTTGCGGGGCTGCGTTGCGTCGGTAGATTTGGCAGTAAAAATAGGAAATGAGACTTTTTAAACACAATTCAGGCGCCCGATGGCGCTGAATGCTGGGGCTAAATTACGATATTCACGAATTCCCGTACTGTTCTGACCATTCCGGAAGAAGATGCTACCACCATCAAAATGGCGGTATTGCTGAGAGCCCTGCTTTGAGGTTATTTTCTCTGACGGTTGAACCCCTACAGAGCCCATGTGACATTATTAGCTGCTGTGATAAAATCTTGCAGGTTAATTTTCATATTTCGAACACGAATGTCAAATATCTCATATGTTAAGTCATATATGGGACATAAAAGTTTCTTTAGCTCAGATGCCACGTCAGAACAGAGAAAGATATCGAGTTCCATGTTTAATTTATAAACTCCAATTGACTTTCTGTATGCACAATCCAGCAAATATGGCACCAAGCCTCCCAGGTCTGATTTCTAAGCTGCTGATGGAAGTCGTTGTAGCTTTCTAATGAAGATTGCTTGCGGCTTCTTGTTGAGCACAGAGGCTGTATCTTCCAAAGACGAAGTGAACTAGCGTAGGTTCAAGCACCATCCTATTAGTCGCCATTGCTGACGCAGTCAACAAGCTGGCTCTAGTATTCTATGCTTTGAAGATATCCCTGAAAAAAAGTACTTGTGGCGCGAGTCTGAACAATTGGTTGCTGTGAATTATCGTTTACTTGTGGTTGATAAGTGGAACGTCTGAGTAGTTATCTGTGAAAGAGCGGAAATTCGGTCTCCCACCAAGCCCGATTCTTGTGCACGTGTGTGTGCCTTCTAAAACAGACAGGTAAAGTAAAATTAAACAGAGCACGGGCTATAAATTTTCGTTTGATTTGTCCGGCATATGCCTAGCCAGCAACCTGGATATGACTTTTCAGAAAGTCATTCTGAAATAAAATCCGACCGCACATACTCTCTTTATGCTGGAAGCCACTAACTCGGCTTCCTTTGTATTTCACGGAGGCGTGCTCCGTTTAATTTATGTAGCATCTACGTGTCCACGACACCAGGGCGCATGGGGCTGGTGCCAGGCGACGACGCAGACGTTAGAAAACTGTAGCACTTTTGTTTGTATTATGTACCCATATACGCCGACGTGAATTCCTAGCCAATAAGAAGCACCTGAAGCTAATTTACTGAGAGGCGCCTAGTACTGAAGACAGAGCATCTCCTTTAACGGCGGCCTCAAAAATGACTGACATTTGCAAGCCTCGAAGCACATGATACGCACTAAACGCCCTCCTGTAGGCGGGCTGCGGAGTTTGCAGATATATTACGCGCACGCTTTATGGTATGATTGCGTAATGTGGCTATTCTAGACACGTGGAACGTACCTCAATTGAATGGTAGTATAAACCCGGTATAAAGGCGACACTATCGATGTTGAACAGCCAGATGGCTTCATTCTACCGCTACATACTGTGCGGCCATGCAAAGACTACACGTTTCCGTGAGATTTTTATGAACGCTCCACCGACAAACAGGTGGTTTTGTTCGCGAGAAAGTTTTAATGGTGTCCGACATAATGACAGCAAAACCGTTTAACTGTAAATATCATGGGCACTCCGCCTGTAAATTATACCATAAGTGATTCCCCGCTGTGTACACGCACGGTGTTAGAAATAGTTTAGGTTTTGACACTGCGCCCAGTCAGGGGACCCGACCATGTTCGACAACCCGGCGCTTTCGGTTCGCGCCGATAGATAGCGCTAGTGTTTAACGCCCAAACCAACCATGCACCCAACCAACCAGTCACTCAACCACACAACTGTATTGACTTTAGCTTATTATCTTGCCTCTACGTTGAAAATATACGCGTCGCTCTAAGCGCAGTTACCCCAAATGATGGGCCGGGCTACCATAGATGTGTGGCTTTAAGATCAAGTTCCCTGTCACTAAGTTCGGCTACCCTTGTAATTGTTTATTTGCTGGTCGTAAGCGTCTCGGAGACATTCTCATCGCAAGACCTGCGAGCGCACGGCCGGTTCCAAAGCGGTTAGGACTAATGGGCGCTGCGGGGTCGACATCATAATAGCGGTACCCCCCCCCACAAATGTATCTCTTTAAAGAGGCCTTTTTAATTCTGCTTAACGTAGGCCTTTATTTGGTGCGAAGTGAGCACTTTTTATTGTAGAGGTTTTCAACGAATTGCATACTGAAACGATTCGGAAAAGCCCACAGTGATAATTTGTGAGCAGGGAAGAGAACTACCATTCGGAAAAACAATTTTTTCTCGTGTTGATTGATATTATATATATATATATATATATATATATATATATATATATATATATATATATATATATATATATATATATATATATATATATAATATCAAGCAACACGAAACAAATTTGTTTGCCACACAATACATTTTCGTATATTCACGGAGACTGTAATATTAACGGTCTTATTGGGCGTACTAAGGGGCGCACGCTAGGGACGTAAATTTGAAGCTACATTTTGTTACACGAAATCTACAGGGGAGTTTATTTGTGATCCGGGCTGTGCCCTTCACTGCAACCGCACTCATTTTTTAATTGCAGAAGACCGCAGCGAATTGTGGGCAGTCTAGGAATAAACAAACGCAGCACTAGCATGCTCTCCCAAGCGGTGAGGCTCTTCCAGTCGCTGCTGGCAGAGAGAACACCTCCCTCTTTGTACTTCAACTGCGCAAGAAGCTTGCTGGTGCAATATGCTTAGTTCAGAATGTCACCGCTCTTTCGCCTTTTTGGGCTTTCGGCTACTGCGAGGCAAATGTGTAAGGTTGATGCGGTCACTACGTTTGCAAAGTAAAGGATGCCTACGATATCCTACATTTTTGCAAGCGATTTGCGTGTTTCAGTTCTGCTTTTTGCATGATTGGAACCATCTATGTGGTTTTATTTTTCTCACCAGGCCTATTGATGCCTCCATCGGACACTTCGTTGTCGACCATGGGCACCCTTCACGCTGTTGGCCTCGTGGATAACTGCTGGAGAGTGCCGATCGTAACTGCACTGGCAGCCTTTTTGTTTTTATTTCCACAAGTCAACCACGGCGTTTTCTACATTCTTTTTATAGAAGAAATGGGCGCGAGGCGCGAAATGGCGTTATGGCCCAAGAGCATCAATCTGGCCATGACACATCTAACAGGTAGGAGTACGCAATACGAATTTCATTGTCTGCGTTCTTCTCTCCGTCAGCACTACTACAGGCAAACTGCACCGGTCAGAGGCGGCTATGAACCCAGCACTTTTCCTGACAATGCTGCCTGTAGCTCACAATATAGAACCCATAAAGGAGTGCCGTGGCAACAGCGTACGGGGCTGACACGGAGACATCGATTAAAGAAAGACACCCGTGATGAATGCATCTGTTCGTCCGTCCCTATACAGCTCGAATATGTATTTTTATAGTCCCTGAGGTCCTCGCGGTGGTGTTGACGCTAACTGAGCAACGTGTGTTTAGTGTTTAGAACAGCTGACAGAAACAAAGAAAGCGGTCTCAGGTGATGGCGTGATAGACCTAGTAATCACAAGCGAAAGCAAAAGCTTATACACACAGTGTTACATGAAATTGTGCCTTTACTTGAGATTTGTAATCCTACCGAATGATTGAATTTCTGTTTTGGATTTCGTGGAACGGTCCGCAGACACCGCAAAACCAGCGCGCCGTGAATTCTGACACCTAGGAACACTGCGCCACAAAGCAGTACTTCCGTGGGCGAGCATCGTGTTTATCCAGTCCTCGTTCCGGTAGCTTCATTCATTGCAGTGTTTTCATACATCCCTCGTCCAGCCCTCGCCTAGTCACGTCATTCGCTGGCGCTGCACCGAACGCACAGACTGCTGTTACGACTGAGCCCGTCGCTGGGCTTCGTCTCATCATCCCTCGGCTGTGCGGCGAAGCCACTACGTGCGCCTTTCAAACAAGCCCCACCGTGTCGGTGACTCATGTTTTCACGTCTCTACAAAGCCCGGGTCAGACACTTCGCTTTCGGGCGTTTCAAACTTCGACAGTTGACGGCCTGGCGAAGCACGTCTCAACGCGCTTCAAGGACACAGAGGCCCCGCGGTCGCACCGGAGTCCTCCGCTCTCCCCTCTCTCACACTCAGCGTGCGCCGCTACTACCTACTGCTCACGAACTCTGGATAGAGTGGCGTGTGTGTGTTTGTGACGTTCGTGCACAATCTAGAGGGAACGCTGTTTCGACTGTTAGCGCTTTGGGTATAAATAGACCCCGCTCAAGCGCTATAACCCCTTCCTGTTTGAGCAGTGAATCCATGCTGTCACTCTGCTCGAGTCCTGTACTGTTACTTCGCCTGCTGGGGCATTGTTCTTTGGCTTCGGCTCACCTTTCGCTATGAAGTAAACAGTTACCTTAGCCTACGGCTTCCAAACTTCTTCACGGCTGCAACAGCCGCTAGCCACTGGCTTTACACCACGCCACCACACGTATGTCGGAGGCGACGGAGCTCGGCTCGGGTGCGCCTTCACGGTCGCAACACGGCCCAGCCATCGTTGGGCGAAAACGAGCAGGCGAACCAGCCGTATTGCCCTTGCCTAGTCTTATAGTACAGGGAAATCTCGTTGCTTAACAAATTTTCCAAATTTTGGAATATTTTAATAATCCCCGCAAGATTGCCTATATTGTTAAGGTAAAAATATTTCAGAACTACGAATTTTAATATAGCGCATATTTCAGTATACCGCACGTAATTTATTTCCCTCATTAAAATCGAGGAACATTAGTATTTTGAATTCAGCTAAAAGTAACAGCGTTGCAACTCTGGCGTGAAACAGCAACCACCATTTCTCTGTGCATTCCCTCAGTGCCGTAAGAACCATCATCCCCATGTCGAGTGCCAATATCTAGCGCCACCACAAAGCTGTGGTTTAATGTGCAGTATCCTAGCAGGCCTAGCCGTGTTTGCCTCTTTTCTCTCTCTTTGTATTGAGTGACGGTGGCCGGTCGGTCGTTCTTCACGCCAACCATGTGTGCCATGACGTATTTTTTGTTGTAGGTGATTTTGCTGCGAAGTTCGTGCGAGATATAAAGAGGAACGCAGCTAGCTACAAAGAAATGAACAAGCGAGAATAGTTATATGTACTGATGACGACGACGCGAAGAAAGCAGACTGTGGTTCACCGAACGCAGAAAAAGAGGGAATCGTGTCCAAAAGTGATGTTTTCGTGCACATGAACAATTTCCGCCCTTTCAATTGTTTGGGGCAATGGCGTAACGGATGAGATGTTGTGCAAGATCAAATGTGTAGAGGCATCCCTAATCGGTCACGCGTGCTGCACAGGCGAGAGGAGATAACTGATTTATTCAAATAAAGTAGCTTTGAAGTGAGTGCAACATTTTATTGTGACAGTACCTGTCTGCTCACGCCTCTATTGCGAACGCACGTCATTTTCACTCTCAGGTTTGAGCACTGGCTTATAACCGCTGGTTTTTCATTGCAACAATATTTCGAAATAACCAACAATTTTTGGTGGTCCCGCGTGTTTCGTTATATGGAGATTTGAATGTACCACAGGGAGAAGCTCCGAGCAAGCAAAGCGATACGAAAGGCGCAGAGTGTGCGCTAGCAGCTGAACGTCATTGCGAGGCGGTGAATGATCTTGAAAGGTGCAGGGTAGTAGAGCTTTTACTTAGTACTGAAAAATGGTCCTGAGAAATATCTTCACATCAATGTGAAAGCGTTGGGAGGAGAAGCCTGCTTTAAACAGGTGGGTGCAAGCGTCGTCTTTGTAAGCTGGTGGTCCACATTGTGTGTCGTGCAGTAAACGTGGCCATATACGGAGGAAGTATGGTTACAGCACCACAATGTAATCCTCTTCACTGTTGCCGGCTCTTTTCGGTGTCATGTGTACTGGTAGCCATGCGAGATGTCTATCTCTCCGTGCTATTTTGCAATGCCGCGCGTTTAGCGGCGGCCGCCTGTGTGACGCACTAGAACCAGCGCTGTGACTGAAGTATCATCTGGCTGATAAAACGTAATGGTGTCTACCCGAAAATTATGTTCTTCCTTAGTTTGTGACGTAGAGAGGGGGCCGCTGTTTTTATAATTCAGTATAGCAAATCCGCAATACAGTACATCCTAGCAGGCCCTTAGCTCTGCTGGACTTCCCTTTCCACGGGATGGAATGACTCTGATAATTTTATTATCGGCACACGCGTTCGTAGGCTACAGTATCAGCAACTGATTCGTGTATTGTTTTGTTATTGTGACGTCACTCTTTTGGTTTCTCGAATAGGGCGCGCAGACACACGGAGCTCAAAAGTTACGAACAGAGGCTGACAGGGGCATGCCATCTTTCACAGTAGAAATGCCGCGCCAATCCACCAGCACATATATAACGGCGCTACTACGTCGGTAACAAACATAAACGCAAATTATATTTTGTCATAAAATGGCTTGGAGGTAAAGTCCGGCGGTTATTAGATGACAGAGAACTTTCTCCTTGCCTTCCTAGGTGAGGATGCTGTATACCGCCTCACCGAAACTTCATATATTGTTGCAGGCGGCCACTTAAACAAAGTATGCTGTGCATTATAGATTCCGAGCAGGAATTTGTAGCTTAGAGGTCTACACGATAACTATATGTCAAGGTTGTTTCTTTAACGCAATATACTCTACCGTAAAGCCCGCTTATACCGAACAGCGCCAGGATTGTAAAATAGTTTGATATAGCAAAAATTTAAGCAAAAAGTGAAGCACAAAAAACTTATATGAGAGCAATCTTGCCGACGGAGTCACGAGCTAACGCTGAGCTCTCACCACCCTGCAGTTCACTATTCATACGACACTTTCTCGGAAAGAAAACATTAATTTATTGGGGTGGAAGAACTGCGTGAGTGTAGCCTGCTTCTTGGAGCACAACGCGTTGCTGGTGACTGCTTGCTCCACGGTATCCAAACAGTCGGCGAGCACAAGACCGCTGCCCTTAATGGCACTGCAGCATTGCCGTAGCAGGGCCACTGCAGCGACGGCCTCGCTCGTGCTCGGAAGCGCTACGGAGTCCTCCGCGTCTTCGACAGAGCGGAGACAAGCATGGATACAAGCAAACAATGGCGAAACCAGCGAACCGAGCAAGTGCGGGTAGCGCGTGGCGCGGACTTGAAGTTCGGTGACACCACCGCCCGCAGCGCCCAATGTGGCGCTTTCGGCGCCAACGGCATGTATGCATGGAGCTGGTGCACTTTGCCACGGCCGGTTTGGACGCACCCGAGCCCGCACGGGAGTCCCAAGCGACACCCGCGCCACCACTGCGCGCCAATATATTGCGGGAAAGCCCACCGCATACCTAAGGAGAGCGAAAAATTCCGCGCGGGGAGTTGATATATCCATTGTGAGCAAAATCGCGTTCGATATAAAAAGTTTTATTGCATGTATTTTTACCACAATTATACAAGTGCTCGATATAGGCAATAATTCGATATAACCGTGTTCGATATAAGCGGGCTTTACTGTATGTGCTTGCCCTTTCTCTCGTAGGTTCAAAAAAGTAACTTCGAGTCGCTTGTGGTTTTCTGTAATCTGAAAACCAAACATGCACGCGTGCTTGCATCATTCGTAGGAATTCCCTCACACTGGTATGCCTCTAGTATTGCGCTGGCGGATCTGGGGCACCTTTTGGTTTCTTTACACGACCTTGAGACCCGACTCTTCAGTTCAATGAAATTTCTCATTCAATTTACGACTGCGTCCCATCAATGTGCCCTATGTATGTCCACGTACGTAGGGCATTTGTGAAAGTTCCGTCCCGCTATTTGACTTTCCATTTATTGTAGTAAAAAATGTCGGTTTCGTTCACACTGCTCTTAACTTTTTTTTGAAGTCAAGTGAAACGAAGTTTATTTTCTTTTAATAGAAAAGAGGGGACCGAGGCAAAAGGCGGTTAAGCGTGACGAGGCCTCGGTGCCCTAAGCCTGTAAGCAGTACAGATATAAACGAAGCCCACACGTCATATTGAATTGTTCTCCGCCAACTCGACTTCATAGTTCCCCCCTAAAAACGTGTTGCCTAAATTCCGAAATGAAAATATTAGCACACCTATATTGTTTGGACTAGTCATTCTCATTCAAGGGAGGAGTACGTAGAGGATGAGTGTTGTCTGGTTTATTTCAAGAGCAGGTAACGGCCTGTATCGAACTTCACAATAGCACTGTCGTGGTTACACACAAATGACAGCGAACTTTAAGTTTGACTGATGTAGGGGGCTCTTTAAAATATTGGCTCTGATATTGCCGAAACAACTATGTGTAGTTAATCATGATGCACCAGTCTAAACTAGTCTGTTCCCTAACTTATCAACCTCGGTTTCTGCCTGTAAAATCGGTAATCTCCCTCCCTACAACTGTCATTAGCACAGAACCCAACTTTCTTTCGAGGTGCAGAACGCGTTAGGCTATGTTCGTACTTTCAACGCAGTAGGCATATCGTGACCAATGGAACCAAAAACTGGCGTGTGACGCAGTTAAGTTGGCTGAGACATGAAATCGAGTTATTTTTTGAAGTTATTACGACAGTTGAGGCAGCAGTATAAACCCGACCTTAGGCTGCTGAACCTTTACGCAGCACCGGAGGCATACATGAGTGGCATATCAGTTTCTCAAGTGACGGAGTAACGCCGTGTTATTTACGATACACACCTTACCGAACATACCGGCCGATATTATTTACACGTTTTATTTATCTGTGCCTAATATCAAGAGCAGCTTTGGAGAAGCGAATATCTGTGCTCTCGCCAATCCTATGGCATTTTATCACGGGAGCGTGCGGCACGCTCATCACTTTAATATTTGTCACGGGTTGATTGCTGTGGTTTGCTCCACCAGAATCGGTAGTCTATAGTCATCCGTAGTCATCTATAGTCTACCAAAAGAAATGCTTTTATTTGATTATACCTCGTCCTCCCACGTATGCCTCATTATTATTATCCAACTGATATTGTAAAACTTCTTGAGACACAATTCTCCTCCACTAAAGCCCTACCTCATACGGAACCTTTCACCCTTTGTACGGATGATTATCGCGCCGGCTAACCGCCGCATTACAACAAGACGTATCCCAAACCTTATGCGGTCGCAACGTTTTTATATATTAGCTGAGTTTTGTGATCACCTCAAATTCGAGACTAGCATGAAAATGCAAAAATAAAATGATTGGGCAACAAATAACCGCGCAATTGTTCAGCCGGCTCTTTGGTTAATACAAATTCTGTGCTTAATGTTAAATTAAATGTAGCTAATGCCTAAAGTAGTTGAAAATTGAGTTGACAGGCCCTGACACATTCCCAAACGCCTTTGTACCTTTTGTCTAAATTTGCACTGAGAACAAAACCACTTGCCTGGTGAATTCGAACCAGCAGTGTTGTGAGAGTAATAGTGCAGGCCTTTTTTGTGACCCTTCAATCTATATCAGAATTATATATTTTTTGCCGCGTACTACCGCTTCAGTTATTTCAAAGCCTTTTCTTGCACTGTTTATAGTCGTTGTTTAAAGCTCCTCTATAATATTTATTCCTTCCAGGATAGTTATCTGGTTTACCCTGCTATCCTCAAATTCACATACATTGTATCCACTTGTTTGACTATACTACTGCCGTTGCCTGTAAGTCTCCCGATTAATCGTAGAGGGCTTAATGGTCTCTTAAAATAAAATACTGGGCCGATGATTGTGCTGCTTTGTAATTAGCTTGAACTGTCCTAATTGCTACCATTGTTTGACTTATTCTAATTGACTTACTTAAACCACCAATCTCTCAAGTACTCACTTTGTATCCACTCTGCCCTCCTGTTACATTGAGTCTATACGCTGAAGTTACCTGAGTAATGACGCTATACAAGAACCTTATCGTGGTATGTCGCGCACTTACTGAACGTGAAATGCGAAATCTCATTGCACATAATCGACATTATAAATTGATTTGCAAAGAACAGGGTTGCTAGTGTATTTCCGCGGATTACATTTTGTAAACGGCAGGCTGAGTAGTAAGGGAATACGCATTAGAAATCTAGAGTGTTCCCGTAAAGAAAAACCTTTTGTCATTACTAATAAGACGAGGAATAGTTGAGAATACTCCTAACATTTAACCTGCGTTGTTTCTGATAGTAACACATTACCCACCTGCAGTAGTATGTTGCGCTATTCTGCATCTGGAATATACAATCCCTTCAAGCTCCTATTTCCGGAACGGAATACACGCAGGAAGAGCAGGCTGAATTGTTTATATCACTCGTATTGCATATAGAAAACTCAGTATTATTAAGTTTTTTTTTTCGATTTGAGCCCCGCATGATACACCGGTTTAGGCCGACTCAAATCTGCCCGGAGTAGATACAAAACCACGAACGAGCGTGAGCACGTGCCTCGCGGCGACCCACCTGGGGTCGTCCAAGGTTGCGCATGGGCTTACGCCACATGAAGAGCTTCCGCCTTCGTTGTCGTCGTCGTAGTGTAGCAATCTGTGCGCCACAGTTCCACCACGCCGAAGATGATGACGACGGATCGGTCAAACCACCCCTTGAGAATCCAAACGTGGAGACGGCCACCATACCAGTTGACAAAGAAATCGATGTCTACCGAGGCTACGGCGCTCTACAAGAGCGCCGTAGCCTCGGTGGCGTAGCCTCGTAGCCTCGTAGCGGCTGAACCATCAGAAAACGATGTCGATAGGGATGGCAAAGATTGCTACTGAATAAAACAATGTACTATATACTTCTATGGTATTTGCTTTAGGGTGCCGTCCAAAGTGGCTTTGCTGTGCTGGGGTCCGGCTGCTCCCTCTATCCCGGGATCCGCTGTCGGTGTGCGGAGAGGCTAGTTCGAACCCCAGCTCCGCTGTTTCTCCAGCCTTGTACCACTCGTGCAAGCTGCGCCAATTTTTTGTCCGCAAATTTTAGAGCGGTAAATGTCAAAGCGGTAAACACCTAAAAACCATTTCACTGCGCAAGAGGTGACGACACCTTTTTTGATTGATTGTAGGGTTCAACGCGCCGACGCAACGCAGGCGATGAGGCGCGCCGTAGTGGAGGGCTCCGGATTAATTTTGACCACCTGGGGATCTTTAACGTGCGCCGAAATCTCGTACACACGGGCGTTTTTGCTTTTCGCCTCCATCAGAAAAGCGGCCGCCGCGGCCGGGAATCGAACTCGCGACCTCGCGCTCAGCAGCGCAACGCCTTAGCCACTGAGCCACCGCGGCGGGTTCGTACCGTTTTTTGCCCGACGGAGTACTTGGCCATTCACAAATACTGCATTGTTAAACTTTCGGTCTCTGAATAGTCAATGCAGCATATACTTTCTAATGGCTCAGCTGAACACAGCAAGCGTTTTAGCGAATTTAAAGGGTGCTAAGTTTACAGCAGAGCAATAGCTTCAGCCCGCTGCTTTGACGAACAGACGGTCGCCGGAATGAGAATTTCTTACTGAAAAAGAAAGCACAAATCATAGCCGCCCTATTTAACCAGTGACACTGCAGAATATTGCCTACGTATTTGTTGTCGCGACTGTCAGTCAGTTTTCATGGAGGAGCTGTGCTAATGTATACTCACGTGTTTCTCCCAATTCCCCGGGGAAGAGGGGGGGTGGGTGGTCTTTACTGTTACCCCATTTTTTGGTACGAATCTACTAAAATCTTCCGATGAAATATTATTTTCAACTGATGTTTATAAGGTACCGAACGTTACATCAGCATGACCTCCTTTGCAAAATAATATGTTTTGGTGCTTTTTTTATGATTGTTTAATCCTGTGCGCGTTCTCCTATTTTTAAGGTCTCTTCGTCGGAGCGATTCAACAGAAGGTGTCAATCCAAACTCTGCTTCTCGTTAGTGCTTGCCTGTGCCCACTGTCAGTCATCGCCTCTGCGTTCGTTCCAAACATGGTTTGGATGGCTGTTACGCTGGGATTTTTCTACGGTAAGTACTCAGCCCACAGTAGTGGACGTGTGTAAAATCGCTACGTAGACGTTGGTTTATACCGCACAAGAAATGGTACCCAATTTAAAAAAACACAGTTCCTACTATCTTACTCTACGATAGCTGCGGTGCTATTTACACTTCGGTAATTATCATTGTCGGAATATTGAACAAACAGCTACAAGATCAAAGTTCACATTCGCACCACTTATCGCTATACTTTTGCGACAGGGTGTTGCGGGTCGTGCTATAAGCGCATTAAGGAAGGCTGGTGAAAGCTGTGACTTGATTAAATCAGAAAAGTCACGAGTGGGCAAGCGAAGACATTCTTGGAGAGTAGCAGGACATCTGAAACAATGTATGATTAAATGTAACGCAAGCGATTTGCAGTTCGGCCACCACCTAAGAAGCAAATTGATATGTGCCACCCGATGTCTCGCGATCGTCTGAGAGGGATAGGGCTCGCGCCACGCAAGCACGTCTCACTTATCAATCTTTCTCCTCAGGAGGTTAACCTCGAATCCCCCCGTCGTAAAAACAAATGAAGAAAAAGTCAATTGAACCAAGAAAAGGCATAAATTAACCTAATCACGCCAGTCGTCTCGAGAAGATTAATAAGGATTACCAATCTAATAACACTTGCCTAGTGTTTCCTAGTGTTTGCCTAGCCAGGTGGAAATTAGGAATGGTGTATTGGTGATTGATAGGATTGGTTCATACGGTGAGATTAACGTGCATTCCGATGAAACCAAGGTTTGCATACATTCAAACAGACTACCGTTACTTGCATGTGAATTAGGTTTTATTTATGTGGGAATTAGTGTGGAGGAATGCATTCAGCTAACCTAAGGTAATAATAGCACTTTACCCCACCGAAGAGAATTTGAAGTAACGTGCACTAACATGGGATAGTACCTAATAAAGTGAACGAATAATAAGGTGAATCAGTATAGATTAAGGTGAATATACTGAAATAAAGCGAATAAAAGGGCCTAAGGGCAGTGTAATTGCATGGCTGCTATGGGTACGAGCAAACGTGTATATAAACGGTACTTGTCACAGTACTACCCGAGACTTTTGCCTGTAAAGCACTTAAGACCAAAGTTCACCAAGAATATTTTGCCTTTCTTGTCTTATATTACACTTTCCTTATCATCTGCTGTTTTGCCGGTAGAGGTCGCAAAGAACGTACTGCTGCGTTTGCGGGTACGATGAGTCAGAGGACAGTAAGAATGGCAAAGTCCTTCCTGCCGCTCATCGTAGTAATCCCGTCCGTAAACACCTACTCGAAAACAGTAGTGCGTGCGGACGCAAGGTTACACGTCCAAGACTCTTGCAGGCGCGCCGCAGAGTGGCATCGTCGTTATATTAGGGCAAGACTGCTCATATTACATTGACCTAGGATGGTACCTTGGGTGTCGAAGAATCTGCGCGTGGCATTTGCAAGGGACACATGGCTTTGGAATGGTCCTGTTCATGGCTCACAATGGCTGGCGCGAGAAAACGCGATGCTCCAGACTCGATGTGACTGTCGTAAGAGCCGAGACGATAGCTACGATGTCATGGTACACACCAAAGCCTCTATGAAATATGTTACATGGAATATAGACGAGTGAAGTGAGCTATGACTAAATGTGATGCGACAATTTCACTGTTCGGCCTTGACCGTCGGTGAGATAGTACCGCACTCTGCTTCGTTGTCGTCGGAGCAGAATGTTCCTGGCGCTATGCAACATTGTCCAATTTGTTTGCACCTCGCTTCAATGGAATCACCATGGCGGTATACATAGTTTTGTCAATAGATCTTTGAACTTGTTCAAAGTTTTATATTTTCGTTGGAACTTCTTTTACAATGTTTGACTGAGCCCTATAAAGGATCACACGGTTTAAAAGCGTAAGAAAAACACGGACATTAGAAGAAAAAACGAGCAAGACTAAGGGAGCGTTTTTTCTTCTAGTGTCCGCGTTTTTCTTGCGTCTTTATACGCTGCGATCATGTCGAACCAACTCGCCCACATCAAGCTGTTGCTATCCCTAAATAGACCCGCCGCGGTGGCTCAGTGGCTAAGGCGTTACGCTGCTGAGCACGAGGTCGCGGGTTCGATTCCCGGCCGCGGCGGCCGCTTTTCTGATGGAGGCGAAAAGCAAAAACGCCCGTGTGTTCGCTATTTCGACGCACGTTAAAGATCCCCAGGTGGCCAAAATTAATCCGCAGCCCTCCACTACGGCGCGCCTCATCGTCTGCGTTGCGTCGGCGCGTTAAACCCCACAATCAATCAATCGATGCCTAAAAAGGAGTACAATACTATCGATACAAGTTTATCCCGTGAATGTCAATTTATTATGATACTTATTTACGCACGGAAAAAAATTTAAAAATGCGCACCCGAAATAATGCCTGCAAACTTAGGTTCCATTTTCGAAACATGAAATAAGTCGCTTCCCTTTCAACTACGCTTTACTTTTGTCCTGTCTCGATTTAAACTTTTGTTTCGGCCTTTCCTCAAAATTCCTTAATTTTCACCGACCAGTCACTGGAGTCATCTCAATGGAATGACTGGTTGCTGCTTCACCTTCGATGAAGTCACGAAAATGTTACATCGTGCAGCGTATTCCTTGGTTAGGGTCACAAGTTTGTAGAAGGGAACCTTGAAAATGAAAACAAGCCCTAAGAAACCGCACATCAGCGCAATCTTTACTGCGCCGGATTGAAACTCCCCTAAAATTTCTCTTTGTGCGACGTTTCATTGGTAGCATTGAAGCCTGATGACATAAAGCATTGAAAGCGCCATTTAGTTGACGAATTACGCCCAAGTGATGCGCAAGGGTATGATTAATGATGGCGACGTACCAAACTTTTTTTTTGTGGCTTTGACATTCCAGCTGCACCGAGGCTTTGCGGCGCGCTTTAGTGAAGGTGTACGAAATAACTCAGGCTACCCAGGAATCCCTAACAGGTTAGAAATATTGACATACAAGTGTTTTCTTTTTTCACATCATCAGAAAACGACCGCGGTTTCCTGGATCGCACCCCTAGTTTTCGACGCACCAGCACAACGCCTCAACCATTGAACTACCGCCGCGGGTGACCGGCTTATGCAAAATAACGCGAAAGAACGCTCCAAACTATTAAAAGTACTTACATGGTTGACCTACCACCAAATTATTCAGCCGAAAAAAACTAGCGCTACTTGAGGCAGAATAATATCTACGACTCAGAGAGAGAAAAAAGACAGACAGACAGACAGACAGACAGACAGACAGACAGACAGACAGACAGACAGACAGACAGACAGATAGATAGATAGATAGATAGATAGATAGATAGATAGATAGATAGATAGATAGATAGATAGATAGATAGATAGATAGATAGACAGACAGACAGACAGACAGACAGACAAGTAGATAGATAGATAGATAGATAGATAGATAGATAGATAGATAGATAGATAGATAGATAGATAGATAGATAGATAGATAGATAGATAGATAGATAGATAGATAGATAGATAGATAGATAGATAGATAGATAGATAGATAGATAGATAGACAGACAGACAGACAGACAGACAAGTAGATAGATAGATAGATAGATAGATAGATAGATAGATAGATAGATAGATAGATAGATAGATAGATAGATAGATAGATAGATAGATAGATAGATAGATAGATAGATAGATAGATAGATAGAAAGAGGAAGTGAGGGAATGAGGGACGGAGAGAGGGAGCTTTTAGAGACATCGCACGATCAGTCTGACTACCCGTCTGACTTGATACCGTACCAGCATTGTTTTAGAAAGTACTTTGGAAAGTACTTTGAAAAGTTCAAGAGTTTCGAAAGTATGGAAAGTTTGGAAAGTACAAGTAAGTACTTTGGAAAAATACCCACTGATTTCTACGTGCTATTAAGGAGGGGCAAGGGCGTGAAGGCGGCATTGGAAACAAGGCTTGAAGTTGCGTTGCAGCGCGGCTGAAGATTGTCGCTTAAGGTTACATTTGCAGCCAATAAAGCCGATACGCGGAAATTTCTTCCCAAGCCTCTCGTAAAGCGATGATGGTATATGAGGAGTTCCGCGATCACTCACCATTTCTGCCCTTTTTTTGGGGGGGAATGGTACTTCAGGTGCATCGACAGCCTACGGAGGTGCCTCCTGTAGAACTCCTGACGATGACAACAAAATACCGAGAAAAAAACGAGATAAATTGAGAGCTAAAGTAAATGAGATGAAAAACGAAAGCAAATGGGCTTTATCGGCTCTGCTCCCAGGACTTCAACTTTTTTTTATTCGAAAGTGTGCCCTGCGGTATAATGGCAAATGATTCACAGGTACACGAACAAGTTTGCTTCGTATTTAAATTCCTGAAGTTGCCGATGAAATGGTCCATGAATACGGACTGTGCGAGCCTCAAAGAACTAGATGTGGTGCCAGCTTTACCTTCAAACGCATTCCACCCTCACCTTCTTCATACCCCAGCGACACATGGCCATAAGTTTTAAATTTTCATCTTATATGGGGAGCATGTGCTCCAGAAGTGGCAAAAAACGTGTAATAATGGCTGTGGTCGTAATATAGAAGTTATGGTTCGTGGGCTATTAAAAAGTCATTCTTGCAATGTCTCCGTCTACAACTCAGCTGACCAAAAAAGTTATAATAAACATGGTCCAGAAACCTTTGATTAGGCAGAAGTGGGAATCGGACCTATGTTACTGCCTTCGAAACGAAAGCAGTAGAGATTAAGCTACACAGCAAGCGAGACTAAGTTGCTTAAGGGAATAACAGGTGCTAACTTTCATCTTGATTGTCCCGTATGCGGCGGTTTTACTGGCGCATTATTGGGCCGTTGTACCAGTCATTATTATCCGCGCTGAAGGAGACGAGTAGGAACAACTCAAACATAGGTAGAACGATCCGGCGGATCCAGATTCGAAAGTACTGTGCACAGTTGGTCTCCCTTGGAAATTTAAAGAGGTTTTGATGTCAACTAAGGAAGGATGTTGCGGAACGATCAGCTCTCTTTTACTATAAATATGACATGGGAGGTTACTATACAGCGACAAAAATGTGTGTTGTCTAAGGAATTTGCAAACAGTAAGCACACAAACTGTAAAGTTTTCTTGATATCATTGGAGTATTCTCCTGACGTATTCTCCTGTCAGCAACAGCCGTTGTTTGGGACGTCGTGAGGAGGAGCGCGCGGCTGCGTACATTTAGATAGTGAGCGCATGTTATTGACGGCTGGTAAAAGCGTAAAAGCGCATTTGAATTGTGATTTCATGTCCAACTATTTGCCCTGAGGAGCTAAAACTAGGTATTCAAGTGTGCCAGTGCAATAAATAGTAAATAGGTCCCCAGCTTTTTTGGTTTGGCTTGCCCCTGAAATCTGTAAATACTGCACATTGTCCTAAAGTTTTCTTTGACGTTCATTGTTTCTACGTACGTTTTGAACAGGTAGTGAGAGAATATTGATAGTTAATGCAATTTTAACGCATGTTGCCACGTACGAGTTGTGAATCCTCACTCAAAGAAATCTCGTCGTTCGACCTCTTGTGCTTTCAGGGGCGTGCCGAGGTGTTCTTCAGATATCCATATCCGTCTACTTGCTCTCCTACTTTTACCGGTACAGAAGCGTCGCATTAGGAATCACAGTCGCCGCAGGATGTTTGGCGGGCGTCGCAGGACCTTCGCTTCTTATATGGTCATCGTCTGCGTACGGGCTCAAAGGAACGCTCTTCATCACCGGTGGCGTCATGCTTAACCTGATACCATTGATCCTCATGCTTCGGAATCCTCGTCCTGTCGTCTGGTCTGCATTCAGACGCTGCAAGAGCAAAAAGCACCAGGAAAAGGCTACAAACGTATTTGCTCAAAGTGTGAGAGTTGAACCCGCTGACCGGAGTCTTCGGGACAACTCTACTCAGAGTTGTGAATGTCAAGAAAGAGACGTTGCCGCTGAACACGGCGGGCAAAAAGAAGGTGGGAACGGAAGAAAACCGTCGTGTGCGCTTGGTCTCCAAAAGCAGCCTTCGTCACCCCGCTCAGAAAGCATTTGCTCAAATGTGGGCACCCGTAACGAGGACGTACGACTGCAAGCGGTTTCTTTGTTCCGCAACCCTTGTTTTTACGTTCTTCTGGTTGTTGCGCTGGCTACAGACTTCACGTTTCCAATACTCAGTTCTACGATTGCGGACTATGGCGAAGATAAGGGAGTGACACCCGAAGAAGCGGCACAATTGATAACCCTGTTATGTTTGGGGGCAGTCTGCGGAAGCGTGGTAATTCCATTTGTTGCGGACAAACTACAATGTGCACGTTCTGCACTGGCTGCTTTGGCATGCGGGGTTCTCGCCCAGTGTTTTGTTATCATACCTCACGTCGACGCCTTGTCCAGCATGTGCGTAATAACTTTTGTGGGTGGTCTTCAATTTGGCTTCTTGATCACGATACAGCCAGTCCTGGTGGGTGACTATATGGGTGTTCGCAGTCTGGCGCTTTCTTTAGGACTCATGGGTGTCGTGTCGCTGCCACTCGTCTTCTCAGAGCCTTCAATTTTAGGTGAGTTGCTTACACAAACGCGCCTCATTTATATGCCATGCCGTAAAAACGTTCAGGTCGCTTTACAATCTTAGTGTCACCTTACATGCTTATCAATTTTAGTGGGGTCCACAACTGTCGTTGACGAACCGCATTGATAATTATTATCCACGTTGAACTCGTAAATTTATAAACAGTTTTCGAGATCACATATTACTCAGCGCAATTTAAAAATGCCGGGATACTATACTAAACAAAAGCCGTCGAACTACACAGGTTCTTGATTAAATAACGTGGGAAACGCTCTTTATTTCTGCACGCGTGGCATAGGAATATCTAAACATAAGTCTCGAAAACACAATATGATGCAGAATTTAAAATTCAGAACAAAGAAAAAGATACGAGCACAACGTCATAGTGCCGTTCAGTCTAATTCGTGCGAAAAGGGAAACAAACGAAAGCGAACAAAAATACGCAAAAAATCCGGCCGCTTTCGCAGTTGAGATGCAAAAACTGAGGAAACAGCAGAGCTGGTGGTCTTCACTGGCTTTACCTTGGCTTTTCTTATGTCTGCCCCCTTTATTAAAGGAGATGCATAAAAATTGAAGCTTTTTTCATGCTTACTGAGTTATATCAAAGTCAAAAATACACCCTCCTATAGTGCAAAAAAACAATCTCCCAATATCCAACGTCAAAGTCTACTGCAACTCTGCAGAAGTGCAAAGCCAGCTCTCGCGCTACGAACCCGAAGCAAACGCTGCGTGCTCGAACAAGAAACACGATAGCCCAATCGACTAGACGACGGATTCATAACGTGAGAGACCCGCGTTCGATTCCTACCACGAGAATCGTTTTGAGCGTAGAGCTATTTAGGGGTTCGCCTTGTCGTCGTAGCTTGCTGTAGCGCTCGGTGTCATGTGACTACCGAAATCAGGTGGCGCAGCGAGATAACAGACCTAAGTAGAGCCTGCCGTACCGTCGTAGGGCTTCACGCAGGGGCTTCGAAAACCAAGTGGTTTATACAGTAAGAATCGTTCGAAACTCCTGAACCACTGACGCTTGTCATACATCTCACCTTGTTTAGCTAAAACTGCAAGTACATATGAGGTATATGTAATTACCCGCAGCACCCTCAGTCATTTAGTTCAAAACGCTAGTTGGGTTGGTTTTTACCATTGTAAGAGAAAAAAAAGGGGTAGTGCAATGGCGGCCCTTGCGGGCGGAAAAGTGGCGCCACTCTTTCAGCACCCGGGAAAATTACCTTAGTGCTCATCGAGGAAGAGAGCACCTTTTTGGATTGAAAAGTAGAGCGAAACAAAATTATGCGTTCTTATGTCTTCTCAGAGATTTTCCATGCATGTGTCAATATTTTTGCGCTATGGCGCCACAGAATCATGATGCTTCTAAAATTACATTAACGTCTGGAATTGCATAAATCCCACACCGGCGCTTTCAATTGGCATAAAGTTACGCGGTTATCTTTATACATATTGTGCCATCCCACCTGCATTGAGTTTAATTATAACTTATGTTTTGTGAGTCGTGCGTAACATGTTATATAATGCAAATTGTAATCAAGGCCCCGTGGTTTGTTTTACAGAGCGTTGTACAAGGTTTAGCCCTACTACGTTACGTTGCGGATGATTTGATGAAAAACCTGCAAATTGCCTCACAGTACTGTAGCCACAATTATAACGAACTCTCAGCCTTCATTTTGTGAATAATCTTTCCGCTGTCATTGGTTGCAGTGACACTACTTTTTTTGAACGCAGGTATTTTTCGGGACTATGGAGGCTCGTATGAAAACCTGTACCGCACGTGTGGAGGAATCAATCTCCTCGCGGCACTCCTGCTTTCGGCCCAAGCTTGTTTCGACGCGAGAAAGACAAGAAGCTTGAAGATATCGCCCAAAGTTTTGGTGCAGGCTTAGGTGGGATGTTTTAGACACGGGTATGTGTGTGGGTGCACACGACGAAGTCAAAGTATCAAAGGCTCTAGTCTCGCTTCACTAATAAAGTGCACGTTAAAATTCTGTTCAATTATGCGAATTTCGCGGCAGTTTTTGTGACTACCAAAATATGCATGCACGACGGAACAAATGTCTTCAACAACTAGGAAACTAGGATACAAAACTCTACAGCATATGCGTGGACAACCACCACAGTGTGGGCCATGATGACGCAACAGACCTAAACTTTGTTTCAAAAAGCCCTCTCATTGGAAGAATCTGACAAGAAAGAATGGCTTGGTGAAGGAAAGAACTCAGTGAAGGAAAGAAATAAGGAAATTCGGAGGCACAGAAGGGACTGTAGCAGTGCTGAACAGGGGCGATTGGAGTTCCATAGGAGAGGCCTTCATCCTGCGGTTGACCTAGTAGGCAGTTGGTGATGCCTTTTACATATCACGCGTTTTTTCTTCAGTAATAAGTGAGCCAGATCCCGAAACCAAAACTGAGTGGGATAAAACTGCAGTGACAAGAAAAACTCGGCAACTTTACACCATGTTCCCACAACAATATCAAGACACATGCCCCTTCTGTCGCCAAGAAAAAGGCACCTTGCGACACGTCATCGCAGAGTGTACGTCACTCAAAGCCCCCATCCCACAAATCCCATTCCCAACCACCACCCCCCTACCCCCTTCCCCCAAAGAGCGATGGGAGATGCTACGGTCTAGCCCCACCGCAACGACCCACGCGGCCCTAGTGGCCCGGGGCCTGGAGGTGTTGGCCGTTTATGGGCCCTGTGAATAAGGGACCACCCCGTCGGAGGCCGCCTCAACGGTGACCTCAAGGGCTCAAATAAAGTTCTATCTATCTATCTATCTCCTAAAAAGAGGTGGCTAGAGAATAGTTGAGATCACGCCCTGAAAACGTGTACACAGATCATATATCGTATCGAAAATGAGGTGGATCCTGCTGTTTCACGGATCAAAATGAGCCAAATGCAATTGACCAATGGGAGTTTGCTATTGGCTTGTGTGTTCAGACAATTTCGTGGGTGTTCTGGGAAGGTTTTTTGGTTTTCAGAGCTGGCTTATTATGAATTCAGACGGCAATTAGCAGATGGGCGAAAGATCTGTCCCCACATATCAACGACAAAGTGAACGGAAGAAAAAGTGAGCGAAAAGAAACACAGATGTGAAACAATCATTGCGTTTCGTCTCAACCGTCTCTACGAAAGAACTCCGGTTATATTCAATTTCTCTCTCATATTTACTACTTTAATACTTACCTAAATGGTAAAAATTTAGTACTTAACAAACAGGGCGCCGCTTAAAAGCTCTGGTAAATCCCCCCCCCCCCCTCCCTTGCTGTGGGAGTACGAACCACTTCAATAATGTGAATAAAATATGAGCAGCCTTCTTGTGAAGCGTTTTGGAAATTCCTGGCAAAGAGAAGAGCTTGATTACTTCATGAGTGCCTCGAGTGGTGCCCAAGACAACTATACTAGGAAAAAATTCGAAAAGGTCAGCTAATGGTGCCAAGAGGACTCACCGGTCCTTTATGTATACTTCTACTGTTCTTGAGGCCCCGTTGCATATTTGTAATGCCTTTTACACCAAAAGTCAATCGCACATTTCTTGAAAGTCAATTTAGATAAAGTTTTCATAAGAATGCAACAAGAACTTGAGTGTTCCAATTCACTATGAGCCAAATCTAAAATTATCTCCAAAATATTGCACAAATTCACGGCATAATTTTTACTTACTTGTGGCCATACACTTCACCTGGCTGACAACATATGTATAATAGCTTTGACGGCGCTGGATTTAAGTCCGGAAACAAACTTCGCTTATTTCACAAATTCAGGTAAGGTGGATCTGGCTCATTTCCAAAACCAAACGCCTCATATACAAGTTTATCTTGTGGTCTGATAAAAAGCTTTGAATTTTTACTACACCTCATGACAGGACAGTCAGGCACTTGCGGACACAAACAACGAAGCAACAGAGTGGTGGGTGAAAAGTATTAGGGCCCCACTTTCTGTCTCAGCACCTTGCTGTCAAGATAGCTAAATGCGCATGCGCATCTTTTGCTAGTCAGTGAATGCATGTCAATTTTCTTACCGGCTCCCAAATTTGAAAAAAAAGTAGCTCCAGCCAAAATCGAGAAAATTGGCATCCACTTACTGGCCAGCAAAGGGTGACCACATCTTGCCCCAGTTTGTCGCACTACGTTGCGGCTCCCGCACGTACTCCTCTCTACACTTCGTCCTCTGTAACCAATTGGCTCGGTTCCGGGTCGACACCTATCTGTCCGACTCCCACCCCGTCGCCCGAAGGAGTCCCCCGTGGTGCTGTTCTTTTTTTGTACCACCCTTTTAAACATTCCTATGACCCGTCTCGCTTCCCAGCGAACTAAAATTCCTTATCTTCATTACATCTTTTACGCCAACAACATTGCACTCTGGTGTCAGCCTGGCTCTCCGGGTCACGTGTTGGATGGGCTGCAGCGTGGATTGGACATCAATGACTCGTTTCTCACCGCTGTTGGTCCCTCTTCTGATCCGGAAAAGTACCAGCTTCTCCTTCCCACCCATTCATCGTAATCAGCGAACCCACAACCCCTCATTTCCTTCAATATTTCTGCCTCTATCGTTTCTGTCGTCACCAAATGTAAGTTATTGTCTTTTTTTTCGTACATCCAGGAACGTACAAACGATACACAGCACCGTCGCGACCTGTCACTCGGTAACCTACCGCCTGCTTCGTCTGGTCACTCATCAAGTGCGTCTCGATGAAGATAATACTTTCCGGTTAGCCCACGCTCTCGCCCTCAAAACGTTGTTGTACTTTGTCTTCCTTCTCCCTCCCGAACACGAAACTTGATACCCTTGAAACCGACCCGGTGAAACTCTTCAAGGAAACACTCAAGCTTCCCACCACCAACGGTGCTTATAAGCACTTTCCCACAGGCCTCTTTCATTCTCTCGTGGTGTCTTCAACCTCCACCGTGATTTCCAGCTATCTAAGATCTCCCTTTCCCGTAAGGTTCAGTGGCTACTGACTTAGGTGGGTATGTCTCCGAGTTTCGTCTCCCTGTTACCCCTCGCGATGAAATTTCGGCGCCCATCCTTTGTTCCTTTGTATCATCCCTCCCCGTGGAATGTGTCTCCTGTCCTTCATGCAGGGCATCGTCATGCGGTGGCCCAGCATCATTTTCCTCTCTTCGCAACCCAGGCCGTTGCTCATAAATGCCTCCTATCTGGCACCTCCCGGCTCTTGCGGCCGTGACCTGTACCACTCTAACCCTGCTGAAGCCGAAACACAGAGCCAAAACCAGCGGGCCGCACCTTCCTCCTTCGAAAGCAATATTCCTTGAGGTTCTCCCCATTTCCCAAACTCTCCTGCCCTTTCCTTTCCTTCCCCCTTTCCCTTAGTACACAGTCCTTTTTGACACTCCCGCCTCCCTTATACGCATAGACAACCACTCCCTACCTTGTATACATCAACATGAGATCTAACGAGCGGTCACCGCTCTAGCCATCCATCGTTTCCTTCCAATTGTTCCCTGGACATTCCGGGATTGACTGCAATGACTTGGCCCATAAGCAACCTGTGATACTCTTTCTCGGGCACCCTTGATACCCTGGCCGGAGCTCTCAAAAGACAGTGGGAGACTCTCTGTGCCCCACAGCTTCAAAATGTCTACCTCCCGCTCCATGTGGATTAACGCCTCTACACTCGTCCTCATCTATCCCTAACCCTGACGGAGGCTCGACTTCTCCGGCCCATTCATATGAACGCTCCGATTACTCCCTCTCGCCTATTTTACTATCGTTAGCGATCTGACCTCTATTTTCCCGATTGTCCCACAGCCTATGCTGACTTATCTCATTGCCTACTTTACTGCCCGGCGGCTGAGCTATACATGACGTAACCACCTGACCAACATGCTTAGCTCTGAAGAGAAGAACAGCGCAGATTGGTCGCCCAGGCGGACGCCATGCTCGTGCTGTACTTTGTGCCGAATATAAATTCTTTACTACTAATATTACACGTATCCGTTCGTCGGTATCTCGACAGCAAGGCTTTTGGCCAGGAAGTTCTTCCAACATACTTTTAGCGCGCCTCTCGCTTGCTTTGTTTTAGTTTGTAGCCACCTGGGGGTTATTCCACAGTGAATGCTAAACAACTCGCAGCTTTGTTGGCCCTTTGCCCACTTTTATCGCACGCGTGACTCGAAAATGTTAAGTTAGGCCATATATCGGCAAAAAATCGATAAATGAGGGCCGTCAGAATATTTCCTGTGCAAATCCCATCATCGTTGATGCTCAAACGTTGCGAAAAGGTCGCATTCGGGGCTGTATTGTGTTTCACGCGCAGGGAAAGAGGCAGTACTCACATTCCTATTATCTCAACCGAAAAACAATTACAGACCTTCCACTCTGTGAAAACGGATGACCTGCGAATCCCCGCCCTCCACGGAGTGCATGAAACAAAACACATTTGTTTGTAATTCACGACCGACCATACTTCCTAGCCAATTACCAGAATAAAATTTAAGAAGACCCGAGCCTTTACCTCGCGGACAAGCAAGGAGTTGTCTCTTGCCCTCCCGCATTGTAGGCACCTTATTGTTTGTGTTGCACGCCAATACAATCCACTCTGCCACTGAGGACCCCGGACCGGTAACACTGGGCTGATTGACGTCAACGCTTAAGGCTCACAGCAACACAACGGACATGTTATCAGTAAGGACATAATATCTGTAGGTGCGCGTGCCTCCCTCCTCATTTTTCAACCTGTGCAAGCATAAAACGGAAACCGCTCATGAGCGGGTGATAAAAGAGCAAGAAACTGTCGAATATGTTGCTCTTAATGCCCTTTAACCTGAACAAATGGTATTGGCCCACACCGGCATTCGAAGCGGGCCAGTTGCGGTCCATCCGGGAGGGATTCGCAATTACTCGGCCAACTGAAACTTGAGGCGGCAACGGTGGCGGCAGCAAGTTTCAATTCTTTTCGCGCCCATTCGCGCTTCTGTTCGGGCTGCCGCTTCTTTAGTTTCCGCTCTTTTTTCTTGAAGCGAATGACATGCGTCCGTCCCATAGCGAAATAACACCTCGAAGGCCTTGACCTTTAATCTAGAGGACCCACATGTCCCTTTCGCTGCCGAGGCGTAAGCATGTTATTGTCTGTCCAACACAGCAAACCGGACCCAAACCGCTCGATGGCGGAGGGCAGTTCACAGGATGCATTCAGCCATGAGACACCCACGATTAAATCCCCCACCGCCACTATGGGTATGTGACAAGTAGCGGCATTAAGCCCTGTTGTTCGTGCATGCTCCCTCCTTCTACACCCACACCATGTACGCCTAAACCAGCAAACGGGGATGGGCGCATAATAGGGCGTCAAATACACCGGCGAAAAGAGAAAGACTTTATATGCGGCCAGACTAAGATTTATTATTAATATTTCGACAGAAAACTTTGGCCAGCTGGTCAGCACGGGCTGTCGACGCGACCATGTTGCTCGGAATGGCTTTCAAGCTAATGAACAATTATGTGCTTACGCTGGCGTCCCAACGGGGCAAGTCGCTTTCAACCGGCAGAGAACTGCAGCTATAGTGGGCGAGGTGGAATTTATGGTGGCAACGACCGGGGCAACATTCTCAGCGGCGGCGGTTTTGGCGGATTTCGGGTGTTTTTACACCCATTCGCGCTGCTGTTCATTCTTCGCAATCATCTGATAACGGCGCTACGGCCGCTGTCCGCCGACTGCCCAACTTGTGAAAGAGGCAGCGGTGGTAGCGAGGGGAATGACCGTAGTGATAACCGTCGTGAAATAGTGGTTGGCGGCGACGAGAAGGAGCCTCGGATCGGCGGTGGGTAAATCGGTGTCACCACAACGAAAAGGGGCGGGGAGGGGGGGGGGAGTTTAGGTGGGACATATACACCATTACCAGCTTTTAATAATATCACTCCCAGTTTGAGTTGCATCATCAGCTTTCCTGAGCATCGATACGTTAGGTCAAAAAACTATTTTATTCTCTCTAATCCGCTTTGCATTTCTTAACTCAAATTTTAAACCGCCATTGCAAAACAAACTTGCTCGCCATCCCACCCTGGCAAGTGGACGTGCAGTTTCTAGCCACTACTAATGTTGATGGAGGAGAGTATGAAGTGTTTCTCGTCTTTTCAGCGGGCTTGTCTGTTGCGCTCGGCTAGTGTCTTAAAAATAAAATAGGGTGCAAAACTTCGGCAGTCTATTCTCCTATTGTTCCGTTCTGCCGGAATGATCATTGGTCAGTTTACATTACGTGGCATTTGGTTACTGTGAGACTGTTAATGGGCACCTCCATGTTGTTGTTTATGCGCTTTTGTCGGCCAATTGTGGTAGCTTCCCGTCCCTGCAGTTGCACTTGACTTAGGTCGTTCCGAATGCGCATCAAAGATAACGCGTGTTACAGCACTTCAGCAGGAGAAGTGGCTCGGCTTCTCTTGCGGCAAATTCTGGGTCCTGACTATCGTGGAGCATGTGTTCGGTGTCTTGTGCAAGAACTGCCAATTTTAGTGACACTAGTCCTGCCTAGCTTTCAAAGCTAATCTCCAAATATCATTTTTACCAGGAACATATGGTGGGGGGGAGGCGGGGTTGTATTGTTCACAGGCCCCTCATCACCCATATTGTGGTGTCGATGCTTGCTTTGTGGTTTTCTTAAACGAATTATGAGCTCCAGGCTGTATGCCTGATTAGACTGATTCATGCGTTCAGTCTCTTAGGCCTTGGCGTTTCTGCCCACGGAGATCGTTTTTTTCCCACCACGATGGAACCATTCGGGGAACAAGTATACAGCTTTGCCGTAAAGAGACGACCCGTTTTATGGCACTGAGTCTGGGAATCTAGGTTCTTCCAATGTAGTTACACTATGTTAGCTTAATAAATTTCTGGGAGCAGCTGCACAAAGTTCGCATCAATACTCACTTCCTCTGCAATGCATTACAGCCATTCAGGTATGTCGTGAGCTCCATTTGTGTCTTGACATGTTATCTGATTGGATTGTCCTCGGTTACCAAAATTCCATTTCATTGAGTTTCAACAAACAAATTCTGTTTTTTCCGGCCCCACCTCTCCGGAATTTTCCCATAACTTTTCTCTGCTCAGTCCTGTCCACCTAACGGGCATTATGGTCTCCATAGCAAGTTTTTAAGGCACTGACGCCTGGGTAACCAGCTGGCGTGGCGTCGTTGTGTTCTTCTGTCCCTTGCCTTTTATTTAAACTCGCCTAGCTTTATCGCGATTGGGTTCGGGTTAACTTAAAATTTATTGTTTGTTCGATTGTGATAGAGAAGTGCGGCAGCCCGCTTGGATCAACTGGTTGATATCCTACATAGGAATTCTGTGTGGTCCCGTTGCCGAGTTTTTAGGAGACTCTGTTCCCACTTTTGACAGCCAGGAAATTTATCTCTGTACTTTACATCTATGGGGACAGAAACGACGGCTGCGGCACCGTTCCAAAGAACATTGCTAGAAATAAAAACTATGCAGCATCGATTATCATCATTTATAGGAATTTATCCTACGAAGTAGGGAGTAAAATTTCAAGGATTTTGGTAGATAACAGCGAAAACAGGGCCGAAATGTTTAATGCGACCTTTCAAGTTGTTTCTCGAGGATTTTGCGAGATGCAGTAGGCGGGAACGGAACTGTATATGTTTTTTGCCCAGGGTTACAGTTACACAACAACAAAGTAACTTTTATGACGGTGGCAATACTTTCTTCTTTTAGGCAGCGCCCCTTCATCAAAATATCGAAGTAACCTAAATAATGGGGGGTTCTGTTGTTAATTTGAAAATAATTACCAAGGGCTAGATATGTGTCCCCGTGCTCTAACTCCAAAACGGAGACTACCGACCGCGCAACAAAACGCACATCTTCTTCACAGCAGTCATCCAGTTGCGGAAGTGCACAAGACAGGCAGTTATTGTAGCATGTTTCATGCCTGTTGGAATAATTGAAGTGGAATTCGTGGGGTGAACTTTTCGAAGTCGAGGTCTCCTTCGCATTGAAGCTTCGATTTAACGCGAGGGCATCCGTGCGCACCACAAAACGCACTGTAGAGAATTCAACATTTCTTACACTCGCGTTTTGAAGAGGACGTATGTACGGTTGTGCAATTTTGACCCATTCGAAGCACTTTGAACTTTCAGAGAGGTACACGGACACCCAAAATTAGACACAAAAATGAAGGAAGCTGACACTAACGCGTAAGACTTGAAGGTATCGAAGTAGCACGCAACTTTGACTACCTTTACAGTGGTTTAACTCCACAATTGCCGCCAATTTGTTTCTTCTTCGCGGCCGGAACGACCTTTACTCGACCATTGTTTCTCTTCCTCCATTTTGGTTTTGAAGTGATAATCAATGGAAATCACCTCGGAGGGGCGTGCGCTATGACCTTTATTTCTCATTCCGAGCAAGTTTTGCCATGATTACGGCGAACGCTAGAAATCTTTGCTTTGGTCAGCCTTGGCCAATCTCCCTAAGTGGGTATGCCTTGCTTAATAAACGTGCGCCAGGGTCGTTGGGCGGTTGCCCCGGGGCAAGCCACACGAGGGCCCGGCACTTTCTTGTCTGTTACTGCCGGACGGTCACCGCGAGGCACGTTCGCTCAGATATTCCTTGATATCTTTAACTGAGGACACCGACATTTACAAAATTGCCTAAAAGGTTTCGCTTTTAAAAGACCCCATCGTTTAATGACGGCCGACGATGGTTGAACGCAAAGCTTTCTGAGTGCAAAATCAAATGACGAAGAGGCAAAGTCAAAACCGCCGCTATCAGAAGTCGAAACTGCGCTTGAGTCAAAGTCAAAGCTAAACGGCTCAAAGTCCTAACCGTTTGCGAGTCAAAATCCGAACGCAGACTTTAACCTGGGGTCTCTCACGAGAAAAGTTCATACTCAACCATCGTCGTCGTTAGACGGAGGGCTGCATAATTTTCTATTAATCTTTCAGAGGAGTCTTTACGTATCTCCAGCGTTCAAAGTGATGGTATATCTAACAACTGAAGATGGATGAAGTTACATGAACCGATCTTTATATAGTGCAGGCCGGAATTTTATGTATGTCTGCCATATAAACATAGACAAAGCGACACCAGACACTCCCTTTCGCTTTTTCTGTATTTAAGTACAGAAAGGGTCAAAGTTGGGCCGGGGCACTCTATATACGTTTCCCCGCAGTTTCGCTTTACCACAAGAAGTGCTGCACGGCGCACGTGCCTTAAGTTACAAAGTCTGGTGGCTGCGTTTTAGAAGAAAGCTTCAGAGACTCAGACGTGTTTTGAGCTGTTGCTGCTACGCGAAGAATGCCCTGTTGTGCTCATGTGCGCTAAGAGCACAAGCGCATCTCTTACAAGGTATGATTAGGGGACTACACCGCAGCTTGCACACGGACAAAAGGGAGGAGAACTGGAGTTCTGGGACCAAAGGTTTATTGAAAGAAATACACACAAATATATTTCCACAGTACCCACACTATACTGCTTGTTTATCAGCGGTGCATGCGTAGGAAGTTTAATTCCTTCTTTGACAGTGCCACGGACGGTGAGCTGACACACGCCAGTCCCAACCGGTTAATGAGTTCAGCTTCTATGACCTCTCTTGCGATATAATCAGAGCATTTTTTTACCACAGCTGTTTTGTCGAAGCAAGGCACACATCGACACGTGGAGCAGTGCTGGGCTAGAAACCCATCGCTCGTATTCCTTTTTAGTGTGTTATTACTTTGTTCCCATGTTCCCTGAACCTATCATTTAAACATCTTCCGGTCTGGCCAACGTAAACTTTATTGCAACGAAGTGGAATTTTATAGACAACCAATTCTACGGATTCAACATAGGCCGTCCTGTGCTTCGTGCCTCAGCTTTTTTCCCAAATGACCTCTGGGTCACTCATTCTGCACTGCTCCAAAAGCTTGTTTGGGACAGAAAACACGACTCTCACGTCTGAGAGTTGGGCCACTTCCTTCAACTTGCGGGATAGCCGGTGCATGTAAGGGATTACCGCTACCTTTTGCCTGCTCGTCATAGACTCTGCGCAAGGCTGAGCCTTCGCACGCAGTCTTCCAAGTACGCCCTCCGCAACAGAGGTGAGCAGAGAAGCAGGGCATACAGCGCTCTGCAGGCGTTCCACCGGGCCGTAAAAGCCTGTGGCGGTAAGGTGCAGGCAGGATTTCTGCACGCCTGCAGAGCGCTGGCTACCCTGCTTCTCCGCTCACCTCCGTTGAGGAGGGAGTACTTGGAAGACTGCGTGCGAAGGCTCAGCCTTGCGCACAGTCTATGACGAGCAGGCAAAAGGTAGCGGTAATCCCTACATGCACCGGCTATCCCGCAACTTGAAAAAAAGTGGCCGAACGCGCAGACGTGAGAGTCATGTTCTCTGCCGCAAACAAGCTTTTGAAGCTGTGCAGAATGAGTGACCCAGAGGTCATTTGGGAAAAGAGCTGCGGCACGAAGCACAGGACGGCCTATGTTGAATCCGTAGAATTGGTTGTCTATAAAATTCCACTTCGTTGCAATAAAGTTTACGTTGGCCAGACCGGAAGATGTTTAAATGATAGGTTCAGGGAACATGGGAACAAAGTTAATAACACACTAAAAAGGAATACGAGCGATGGGTTTCTAGCCCAGCACTGCTCCACGTGCGGATGTGTGTCTGTATTCGACAAAACAGTTGTGGCAAAAAATTCTCTTACCGTATCGTACGAGGGATCATAGAAGCAAAACTGATTGACACGTTGGGACTGGCATGTGTCAGCTCACCATCCGTAGCACTGTCAAAGAAGGAATTAAACTTCCCACGCATGCGCTGCTGATAATCAAGCAGTATAGTTTGGCGGTTGCGCATATATATGTGTGTGTATTTCTTTCAATCAACTGTTGGTCCCACCGCTAGTGTCTGTCTAGTTCTCTTCCCTTCTGTCCGTGTGAAGCTACTCGGTAGTCTCCTAATTATGTCCAATCAACAAGTCCAAACAGCCACTTTAGTCTTAGAAAGCAAGTCAGCCCAAATGAAATGAGGCCAAACTTGTAAAAAAGTTGCCAGTAATGTGGACATTATAGGACATTACTCGATGTCCCACAAATAAGTGGACGTTTCGCCAAACGTGGGGTCCAACGTTTCTGTTGAGAACCCGAAGAATTCAACTTGTAGGGTAAGTTCCCTTTCCGGCAAAGCTGATATCATGGCAAGGAATCAGCACTTCTTCATTTCCGAAAAGACACTTTGGTGTATTTGTTTACGTCTGGCAGTGTGTACTGCCGAGAAGACAGCCGTTAGCCGTTCGAGATGTTCGCAAAATTTGCAAAAAATGCCGTCACGTCAATTTGATGTGTCGTCGAACGGGTGAGGCGTGTTTGGTACTTCAACCCTTCAGCATGGTGTGGACGAATCTTTCAAATGTTACAGACGCTCGCCACAAGTAGAAAATAATAACTTTCATGCTGAAAAGTTGATAGCATTCACAAAATGATTGACTCGTAGCCCTTCTCTGTCCCATCTATCCGCCACAATCCCTTTTTAACGTTTATGAACAAAACGTAGTGGCGTGGCCTAGTATATTGTGATGGTTGTTCGTGGAGACAATAAACATCATTTTCGGTTATTTGGTGTAGCCGTTGTGGTGAACCCTAAGCTATATATACGAACTTTTTTGTTGAACCAAAACCATCAGATAACTCTATCAGGCTCTTTTTAGTGCGTTCACTCGGTCTAATTGATGTGCAATTTTTGCCGCCGCATTCCAGAGAGTTTTTTATGGGCACAGCGGTACGAGTTCTGATTGCTTGGCCTTCATTATGCTTTTTCGGTAATTATTCGGTAAATTGTTGGCTATATGTCTGAAGAATAATTGACGTGTACAAAAGGCGACCTCCGCATTTTGGTCGAAGATTATTTAGCGCTCTTGGGACGACATGTTTGATTTGGCAGTTATCCTAAGTGTTTAAAGCTAGTAGGTGGTGGGGTGCCTGCTGGAAGCAAGGAAATTTCTTGTGTGCTTTATAACGTCGAAGAAACTGACTGTGCTATTTTCACGTTTTAAAGATAGTTTCTTCAGGTCTTAAAAAGCTAGTCTTTTCACATCTTCAAGCTAGTAAACCTTAAAGCTGGTCGTTGTTGGGGTACCAGTTGAAACCAAGGGAAACTCTTTTTGTGTAAATTATACCATTGAAGAAAGCAACTGTGGCATTTTTTGGGATTTAGCGGTGTTCATTCATGAAACTGCTAGGCAAGAGATGGCGTAGCCTCCCTCCCACTACTGCAACCTTGAACTCAAATATTTGGTGCATGCAGCTAAATAACCACATCGGCTGTGAAATAGGAATTGTGTTAGATCTGTAAATATCGCGCGGGATTGTCGCGCTAATATAATGACATATTCGGCAATAGGAAAAGCACATGTCGCTGGTCTGTACGTGCACGTTATTGCACAGGGTCTGCAGTGTAATGAATGGGCCCAGGATTGCCTTGAATGTCACTAATCAGTGACCGACGTGTTAACGGGTAAATATTGTTTTATGGATGACGGGTGAGAAGAAAAGGCAGATCGGCAACAAATACCGCCGAGAAACAGAATAAGCGTGTCAGCGTTAAATATTTCAAAAGGCTAACCGGAAAGCGTCTGCAATGAGGAAACAAAAACGTCCTACGGAGTTCCGTTCGTAGTCTGACGGGGTGTCGTCTCGACGACTCCCGTTGTTGCGTTTGGTAGCGTTCGCAGTCTACAGTAGTGAGGCCGGTCGTCATCGATCCATCCGGGACCGGACTAGGGGAGTTCTTAGAGTGAACCTTCAACGGGTTTATAAACATTTTTGCAGTGATGCAGACGGAATAAATGAGCGAGTCTTGCATTGATAGATTGCAGGGTTTAACGCGCCAGCGAATAGGTACGGCATAGTGGATGTCTCCGGATTAATTTTGTCCACCTGGGGATCTTTAGCGCGTACCGAAATCTCGTACACGCGGGCGTTGTTTATTTTCGCCTCCATCAGAAGAGCTGCCGCCGAGGCGGGGAATCTAACCCGCGTCGTCGTGCTCAGCAGCACAACAACTTAGACACTGAGCCACCGCGGCGGGTAATCAGCGAGTCACGGCGCGCCGTGCTTATAGATGCTCGCTCCCTAGGTCCCTGCGTTTGGGATCCCTCGGTTGGGGATCCGAAGCAATACTGTCCAATGTTGATGCGCAGTTTCTCGTCCAGTCGAAACAGTCACGTTAGCGCTCGAACACACACACACACACACACACACACACACACACACACACACACACACACACACACACACACACACACACACACACACACACACACACACACACACACACACACACACACACACACACACACACCCACGCACGCACGCACGCACGCACGCACGCGCACGCGCACACACACACACACACACACCCTTGCCACTTGACGGAGAAGAACGGAAAGTTGCGCTAGTTGGTAGGTGTTCATCCTGGTGGAAAACAAAAGCGCGCGAAAAACAGGGACGAAGCAAGACGTAGATAGCACGGTGCTTTACAAGGCTTACAGTCACGGCGCAATACAAGGTTGTCTACGTCTTTCTTCGTCCCTGTTTTTTGAGCGCTTTTGTTTTCCACCAAGATGAACACCTGACATAGACCAGAATAAAGAAGGGTGAGGGGGGGGGGGGGTCATTCGGGCCACTAACGCCGGTCTCTAAAGTGCGTGAGACCTTCAATTCCCTGCACTCTGCTAAAGGCTGATCGGTCGTCTTTAACCAAGAAGTCGTCGTGCCACCGCCGCCACCTCCGAGGTTCAAATCCCCTGGCCGTCGGTCTGCAGCGGGGAGCCCGCGGGAGTGTTACCGAGTAATTAAGGTCGGTGGCTCTTTACTTGCAGTGCGTAGTAGTACTCCCCTGCGCCAATCCGTAGAAGGCTTTTCGTCTGCTGTCCGATCGGTGGTGGCTCATCCTAACATATGCTCAACGGGTAGCCACCTCGCCGTCGCCGAGTGTGCAGCGATGAGTGATAACAGCTGTAGTCGCCGCGTGTGCATCGATGAGTCACAACACCGGGTCGACTGCGATGTCAAAGCGCGGCTGGCTCGATGAATGGCTCCACGGCCTATCGGTGCAGTCACGGAGGATCGGGCAAGCATCGGACACCCGGCACACGGTGAACGGCTTGATGGTGCAGCAGCGAGTGCGAGCCGGGGGTTCCACTTCCAGGCGAACAAAAAACCGCGCTCTCTCACCCAGCGTGTCACCCGCTCCACGGATGAACGAATTGTCGCGATCGGCTCTCGATATGCTCCTAAGCACACCAATGATTGCGCGCCGCGTTTCTACAGCAAATCTATCACACGGCCGCGCTCTCCAGCCCAGTGCGCCACAGGCGCTCACTGATTGACATCCCTATTCGATTTTGATGATGATGACGATGTCCTCAAAGATTGTGGCGCGTACCCACAAGGGGGGATCGGCCAGGCCTAATCCGGTTGTTAAATACGTGGTGACTTCAAAATAATAAATTGTTTCCGGAAAGAGGCTGTAAAAGGTAACTAAGATGTGAATAAACACGAATTACCCATTAATTTGCACCCTTCAGCAATTCAAACGACCAGAAGCAGAAAGGAAATTCTGTATGAAATTATATATATATCCCTTTTCGTAAACCCCAAATTTCATACTCCAATATATAATATAGGTGGAATCGAAAAAGCAAGCCTCATACGCTCAATTGGGCCCTTCAAAAGCAGTTGTCTAGCTGTGGAGAAATGGCGGCAGGGGAGAAAAAATGTTAGATTGTTTCAGGGACCTGGCACCGCACACGTAGTTCCGTAGGTGAAAGTCCTGATCTGAACAGATAGAAACTAATCCTTGGAATCCTGCAGCGCAGATCGTTGAAGGTCACCTAGCATTGCCGAGAACCACAAAAATGAACATTCCACCCGAACTTGAAATGTTGGTACTCTTCAAATGAAAAAAGTGAGTCTGAGCGAGTAGCGTCTAAGTGCCAATATCGTCTTAACCTTGAAGATGCTAATAGAGCCAGATTAGTAATTCCAAATTGAATGGGAGCTCTGACAGCGAGATTATCTAAATGGTCCGCTAGCTCGTTGCCCTGATGTCCGTTGCCCCTGATGACCCAAGACACGCGTACCTCCTTCACGTGCATAGGAACAAAATATTATAGTGCGCGGTACAAACGACAGTCGGAAAATGAAGTTATGCAAGCTCTAGCTGCAGCTGGCATTCCGGTGTCTTTTTTTCATCGTCCACTAGCACCTGATCACAGTGACCTCGGGTTTAAAAAACTTGCTAGGGAGAAAAAATTATACTAAGGATGGAAGAGGTATGGGCAACTGAGGGGAAGTTCTGCGTGCTCACGGAAGAGATCTCGCGCACAGCGAACATCAGCACAATCAGTTACTCTTGCACCATTAACGCAAAGCATACACGTGAAGTTAAATAAGAAATAATACACTATAATAAGACAAAGAACAAATGACCTTAAAACGATAAAAATGCACTATATGCTGATTGATTGATTTATTGTGGGGTTTAACGCGCCGACGCAAGGCAGGCGATGCGGCGCGCCGTAGTGGAGGGCTCCGGATTAATTTAAATGCACTATATGCAAACGTGAGGGTGACTCGAAAATTAAGCTGTACTCATGTAGTCAGCTCCTACATTGTCAGTTGCCTTGATGTATTCCACAGTAAGAGTATTCCTCGAGCATGAGGGTCCAGTGCAATACACGGGTGCAGGCGTGTTTGGCTGACTGCAAGTATTTCTAGGGCTGGTGATCACGCTGTATGACAAAATCCTTTCCATACAGATAAATAAGGAATTTGGTTGCCGCTCAAAGCAGACCCAAACACTCGCGCTCAATGGTTGAGTAGTGTGTCTCTCTCGGTAACAGGTTGCGACGTGCGTAAGCGATAGCATGCAAGACAACCTCGCTGCCCATTTTCAAGAGAGGTGTGCCTAGGTTCAAGCTTTAGGCGTCCGCGCAACGTATGAAGGCATTGGTGGGATGATGACCTTATAAAATAGGTCCGGATGCAAGTAAAGTTTAAATGCAGAGCATTTCAGTAACTCACGATGTCACCCGCGTTGACGTCCGTCGTAGTCCGCACCGTCGTTGTCCGCACCCCTCCCTACACTATATAAAAAAAAAATTCCCCGCATTACCCCGAAGGGAAGAATGTGAAAGTGCGAATGCACGAGTTGAATTTGCGTGGTTCGGTAATGTTCGCGAAAGAGAGATCACACACACACACACAACTACAAAGAAAGAAAGATGCATTTATTCATAGACACCTATTTGTGTTGTCGTTGTACTTGATTGCTAGAGCGGATCTCAGCTTTGAAATTTCGTGTCAGTACTCCTTTAAGCGGGTGCATTAGCCCTTCTCACGCCCCATTCCTGGCCAATCCCCCACGTGGGTATGTGCCATGTCAGCGGCCAGGCAGCGCGCGCCCATCTCCCCCCGTTGCTAAGGAAGACGAGGAGCACGCGCACCCGCAGCTGTTGCTATGCGGACTACGGCGGCGGACGATTCAGGCTCGCTTAAGAAGTGCATTCGCACTTAAAATACTATCCGGCGTCTGGTTTCGATCCCTCGACCCTGCGGGCGGAACACAATGTACATGGTGCTGTACCCACTGCTCCACAAAGCCGACACAGAATGGGAGGCTACGAACGCGCCTTATATCCTTGACTAATTCAAACTACGTCAAGAAGCTGCTGATACAACGCATTCACTACCACCAACTCCCCAAACACGGAACGTTAACGCAATACACCCACCCCCTATGCGACACATTTACTCGAGTCCCCCTCGCGGGGAGATGGGCCGCCAAAAACAACGCGTTGTGGACTGCGCAGTAAGGTGCCGGCACGTGCGAGAACCGCTCGCGCTGTTCGTTCAAGGCAGGTGGCGCGCGAGCACGGCGAAGGCGGGAAATTTGAACTGCTTTGGACAAACCTCCGTTCAATTCATCAAGAGAGAAGTGAGACAGGGAGGCGAAGAGCGTGATGGGTAGTAGCAGTAAGCGGATAACGGTGCCACAGGCCGTTATGGCGAATCACTGCTCTGCATTTACGACAGCTTTCACGTTGAGTGGAACGGCTTTAATTTTTTTTAAGCCATGAAAGCATGCTGTTGTTCTTCGCCAAAGCACGCAGTGTTGTTTTTCTAATTCTTACTAACGTCTGTAAGTGGTTTTGTGAGAGCAAGGTAGCTGGGGAAGACTTTCCGCTAGTTCCCGGTTAAAGGGACACTGAAGTGAATTTGTCAAGCTCCCGTTTTTGCTTGCACTGCGTAGACTGGCTCAAATTAGCACACTTTTCATCGTTTATCCGGTTGACAAATCGGTAATTATTTTACAAAGCGCGAAAGAAGAAAAACTACCATGCGCGGTTTGCGGCGGCCGCACCAACTAAGGCTGTGACGTTGAGAGGAGGGGCGCCGTGATTGGACGATGCCCAAGGTTAGCAATCACACAAGTTTCGGTTTCTGTTTCGGTTCTGTAAAACATAACCAATGGCGTTGTTGGATGGGCATTTTCAATATCTCAGTAATCATCGTACCGCGCTTCTGCCATGTTGTCGGCTGTAAAATGCACAAGATAAGCCTCCCAGGACGGCTTGTAGTCGTAGCATTCACTAGCCGAGACCTACTCAGTGCATGAACGCCCTCCGCGTACCCGCAGACGCCCAAATGTCATGCGCTTTTCCCCCATATTTGGAGCTTGCCTCCCTCATGCCTGTATCGTAAAAAGCGTGCTCGCACCAGGCCAAGGGTCTGTTCATTCTGGCCTGTGCCCACTGCCTGCAAGCAGTCGGTGCTTATGGCAACAGCACGCCAACGAGAACTCGCTAGCGCGCCAGTGCCAGCCTGCGCGCGTTTTGTGAACTAGTTCGTGTAGCCATGAACGTTGCGGCCCCAAAAAAGGTGAACTCAATATAGAAAACATCGGCGGAAAACAAAAAAGTTAACTTACAAAAAAAAAAAGCACGTACCCGCGGGGATTCGAACTCGTTACTCGCAAAACATTTACGGTGAAGTCCTAGCGCCCCAGACTGCTAGGCTACGGAGCGGGACGCGAAAGCCTTGCTAATATAGGGTATATATTGTACAACCGGTTTACACTTTTATTTAGTTTTGGCATTTCAAGCCGCTTAGGTGACTGTTTGTTGTACTGCGATTGTGCACTAAGCGTCGCCCGAGTTTCCACAGTAGCTCACGTCTAGCAATTGCATTTCGTAGACGGAAAAGCGTTCGCAGATGCGTGGTCGTGCTGCTGACCGCTGTGCTTGTTCGCCCTGCGCAAAAAAGTGCTTCCCGCGCCCTAGTTTTACGCTGTACGGTAAAAATATCAGTTGATTTTATTTGCTTAGTACCTATATTGACTTTGCTGACTCTTCTCATGCCTTCAAGAGGCCTTATATTTTCCTACTGGCGTACCAGTCAGCGAAGCGTCGCATGTGCAGCGCTTGTGTGAAGCGACCTTGACTTGGAGCTAGATACAGTGTACAAACAAACCAAGTAAAGAAAGGCACATTCTTCCATTCACAAACGTGTCCTGGCTTCGTTTCAACTAAGCGAACGAATTGCGACCAAGCAATTTTTTTTTAACCTCCTTGATTGCGACGACCCGCCGGCGGCCGGCGGACGAAACGCTGGGCCGACTGACTCTGTCGGCCGGGGAGCCGTGCAGTAGCGCAGCCGTGGCGCAGCCAATTGCCAGCTCATCCCCTCCTGACGTCACACGAAAACGCCACAGAAAATGGGCGAGCGTAAAGAGAGGAGGACAGCGTTTTCGAATTAGTTTTTCTACTAAATAAAATCGCGTAAACGCGCCTAGAGTGGTCGAAACGTGGCCTGGGGACTCCGGACTACAATTTGCGCTAGTAATCCCGCAATGTTTAGATATCACTTCAGTGTCCCTTTAATCCCTTGTTCGCTTAGAGCCCAGGGTCTTATGCAAGGTCTTGAAAAAGGTCGGAGGGGATCCTAGGTGGTTGTCTGTGTTTAAGGCCTCGTAATATTTGTTCAAGAATTTCAGCTGCCAAAAAACATCCTTGCAGCATTTAGGAAGTAGGAGAAGAGCACTATCAGTCTTACTGCTTCACAAACAAGTACTAGCCGTGCACTTCTCTACTGCGGTTACAGGGTCACCTCCGGTGGATCTAAACTGCACACTGTCAGACAAAATCTTTACCTACGGCAGATGGTCCACAAACGTTTTGTGATCTGTACTAGGTTTATCAATCTTAGTGCTTCCTGAATAAGTAGAAGTCCTCTATTTCCCTACTGGTATTGCAGCGTGGCATGCCGCGGAGCCGAACTGCCGCCTGTCACAGTCTTTAACTTCCGCACTTTGTCCACAAAATGTTTATCAGCTGCCTTAGGTTCTCAGTAAGCGCTTACCTCATGACCACCTATAGTTACCGGGGGGTCAACACTGGTGACGTTGCCAGTACTAACTATTGCGTATTTGCGTGTTTGTGTTGAGGTGGTACTCTACAGGCCTCTTCGATTATTCGTCATTGTTTTGTGGGACGGTGTCCGCGGCGCCCACAGGTCTGCAGAACGTTTGCCTTCAGCAGCCTAGTCAGTTGTCTTCCCTAATACCCCTGTCACACGGGCACTTTCAATAGCGATTGAGTCGATCCGGATCGAGCTCAATCCGGATCGGGTACCTGCTACACGGCAGTTTCAATCGCGATCGAGTTCGATCCCGCTCGAACTCAATCCTGGTTTCTCAAGCGCGATCGAGGCTTCCGAGCGCGATCGAACGAAAGCGGTGATACTCTCGTCCCCGCTGAGTAATGGCACAGAATGTGATAACTTCAACTAACGCCACAAATTGTGTCAAATAACTTGACCCAAATAAGCGTGAGGTAATATTTACATAGTTAGTATAGCTACGACCGCGCGAAGTTACCAGACGCCGGCCGCAAGTACATTGTTAGCGCCATCTGGCGTACACAAGTGCAACCCGTGCAACTTCTCGATCGCGATTGAAACGTGCCGTGTAGCAGCGGCAGTACGTCGAGCGCGCTCGAAAACTCGATCGCGATTCACTTCAATCGCGATTGAAAGTGCCCGTGTGACAGGGGTATAACAAGGACGGATTCTGTCCCGCAGGGAGTTGTACTGGCGTGATGAAGTAGAGCATTTCTACGACTTTTAGCCGTCTTTCGAACAAAGTGCAAGCTGCACTCGTGCAGAGCCCGCTCAAAATCCGTAGCTTACTTGGTAGAATGTTGCACAGCACATACCAGAGTTCATACGTAATAGGCAAACGCTTGCTTTTCGACGCCATGCGTAAGGCAGTGAAGATAATTTTGACGGGGATATTGTTGTCTAAAGGGAAAAAAGGCGTGCAATGTACTCAGAAAGCATACCCGTACAGTTGTTCGACTTCTGTCACCATGACTCCAACAAAAGCAGCGCTTTTTTTCAAAGAATGCTCTTTAAAAACGTTTTCCCTCACATCCTGAGTGTAGCATTTCTACGCAGTCAAGCTTGCCTCGTGATTTTGGTACCACGTAGAGGCGCCATTTTCTGACGGCCGGTAGGGGTGCGTAGCGTCAGAAAGTGATCTGATGTATTTATACCACGCGCACGCTCGACCTGTGTGGTCGATTGTTTCACGTTTTCCAAGACATCATCTCTAAAAGCACTTGGAGCGCGAGGTTCATTATACACTTTATTGGGTGTTGCGTGGACGTAGAGCTGGTGCCCCGGATTGTTCGAAATACCTTAGGGAAAATCATGAATTTGGGGAGCTGGCGGAGGCTGCACCGACTGGCCCGATCAAGAAGGGAACTTACAAGGCGAAGCCTTATTTTGTATGGAGGCCTGAAACATCCCGAATAGGATGCTTTAGTGCGTTGGCTGGTGTTACGTCTTGATATTCGCTTACTTAAACTACTTAGAGACAAATTGTGGGCTGAATCTGACTGTTGAGTGGGTAGCGCAATTGGAGAGCCCAGGCTGCACGAGTAGTTGGAGGGTGGCTCTGAAACACTACATTCATACACAAGCAACCTTGTGCGGATATTTCATTTTGACGCCGTCATCAAGGGTGTAAGGAGCTCTCCATGATGATGATGGCACGTACTCCCTAGAATTCTACAATAGAAATTTCGCGACATTCGGGACACGGAGAATATAGCTCAAAACAAGATTTTATGGTGTAGCCGGTCCTCGCGGGCAAATATCATTGTAAAAAAGCCAGTTGTTTTCATTCAACCTCTACATTCAACCTCTACAGTTGTTTTCATTCAACCTCTACGGCGACCCAGCCAAGCACGCACATGTGTCTGTGAGCATCCGTTTGCTATCGTGTGCTCATCCGCTGCGGGCCTGACATAAGAAAAAAATGTTGGATCGGTTCGCAAGCTTTCCTGGATGGTGGCCGACAGAGTGAAAGCAGACATGCTATTTTTCTTTTTGGACCCAACCTGCAAATTCATATGCCAGTGACGAACCGGTGCGGTAAGCAACACAAAAGATCAATTCTGCCTGTAAGTTTTAAGAATATCGTCGCCCCTAATAATCTGATTCTTCTCAGTATCACATCGTTTATGTTCAGGTACACCCTTTACTAGGTATCTTAACATTATGTGCATCCTGCCATGATCTTGCTTACAGAACTTTCTTGCCCACATTTTTAGCCTTGCACTGTCATGTCACATTGTTGTAGACCTATTTTGTGAAAAAATATTTTGTGTTATGTTTGCGTGGTTTCAGCTTGGCTATCGGTAGCAAGCGAACATTCGTTCTTTAGGCTGTGGAAGCTTTATTCTCTATTTTTCGCTTCCGAAGCCAAATGACATAGAAAATACTACCGCAAGATTATGTGCGCAACAATAACAGACAGAAACCACGCCGAACAAACGCTGCTAAGCTACACGTATGTTCACTTTTGTTTCACTAGTAACCATTAAGGTTGACTTCATTATGACGCCGGCACAGAAAGTCACTTTGGAGGTCTTGGCTCTAAACGATTGCTTTTCTAGTAATATTAAGGTTATACTAATAAAAGCAACATTTTTCACTGTAACAAGCGGGCTGTCTTCGCGTGCAGGAAAGCTTTGCCTGCAATGGGGCCTATATAAGATAACGCATAACTTGTTACGAGCAATCAGAACGGAAGAAATTATTACAGGCGATAGACTTTCTTGGGCTACTCTAACGTAAAAATTTCGGTCTGTCTTTATGTCTGTCTGTCTCTCCGTGACTGGATTCAGCCACCCGGCTGAAGTTACAGAGGAGCTGCGCAATAGTCATATACCCACAGCCAAATCTGAACGTCTAAGTATGGTATCAATGTTCATACTTTTAAACCTTGTTGAAGAACAGGACATTACTCAAATATAAGGCAGAGAATCAATACATAAGAAATATTTGCAGGGAATTTTTATTATAAATATTCATGGATGATTGTTTTTTGCGACAGTGAATAAAATACAACATCAACTGCAGAAAATCCCCGCCTGCTGATGCCCGCGCTCCTGGCGCATTTAAGAAATTACACGGCAACAGCAAAGAAAGGTTCCACTAGATAGGTTCCCCTCTCCGCTCAGAACGCTCGTAGAGTACAGCTATGTGGTTCTGTAGACGTTGTAGTACGGTGCCTCGATTCACGCTCGTCTCCGCCGTACGGCAGCACTGGAATCGTGGCACCCGACATGGAGCGGTGGAATGCGGTAAATTTAAATTGACTTGAGCAAACGTCTAGCGTGTTATCTTAGAAGGGATGAGACGGGAGAGGAACAGAATGAGAGGTGAGCGGGAAAGAGAAGGTAGCAATTTACTTGGCAGGGGCGCCAGTCGACTATCGTCTTTCGCCCGCAGTTCCAACGAAAGGAGGAGATACGCGGCCATTTTTGTTCCGTGGATGTTTCAAAGTAGAATTAGTCTTTTATATTGTCATTTTTTTTCTCATTATTGCAGAATTGTTTTCTGACCGCCGATATCCTAGCGCGGTACTTTGCAGAGGTTAGGAAACACGTCTGTCTTTTGTTACACCAAACGTGATCGACGAGTTTCTCATTCATACAAAGATTCATACTCATTCATACTCTGTTATGTGCAGCTTAGCTCCCAGACACTGGCGGTTATCAATATATTGGGGCAGAAGTAAAGCAGGTACACATCGTAATGATCTTCACGGACACGTCGCAGTTGAGTTTTCTCACGAACACATAGTGCAGCGGGGATTCATTAACACAAAATACAGAGTAAAAAAAACTTTACGGGGTAAACAGCAATTCAACAAATTTTATAATTGGGAGATTTTATGTCCTCGTCTAGCTGCGAATAGACACACTTTATACACGGAATATCGGAAATCCACAAAGCATGAAGCAATCAAAAGCACCAAGGAAATTAGGATGGATGACTTTACACGTAAGTTGAAAGCCATCCTAGGATGGCGGAATTTTTGGGCAGTGTATGTTGATATATAAATGTTAACAGCATGACTTGACGACAAGTTTTGTCAGGACGGCTTTATGTAGCACAGATTTCGCAAAGGCACGGAATGAGGTCTACAGGGAACAAAATTGCCCGCTTAACAAAACTTAAGCGGCTGCTAAAAATTTTCAGTAACGTGCAGACGCAAGGCACTTGAGGTGACGTGGAACGTACTGTTGAACTTTCCGGCCCTGTACATTGCCACTTGGCCAGCGCCTAGAAAAGCAACCTCCACATTTCGTTCCTCTCATTTTCCACAGCCAGAAGCCTCCATTTCGCCTCAGTCGGTGCCTTCCACTCCGCCTAGGCGGCTCGTACCACGAGCGCGCAGCGACTCCGCTGTTTTAAATGCGAATGCATTTATTAGTCGGGGGTTGTCGTGCTCCGTCGGCGTGCGCCCGCAGGTGTTATCTCTCCGCGCTCAATGCCGAACGCATACGCTTGAAGCGAGCTGTACTAGTTTGCTCGAAGCGGCAAGGACGGCGAGTACTGCGGTGTTAGTCTCGTGTCTAACGTGTATGAGAACTTGATATCGCACGCCGTTGCCACGTCTCCCGTTCTAGACACGTCTCGTACAAGGACTTGTACACCCTTGCCTACACCGGAGACGGAGTCTGTGTGGTGACCGTGTACCTCGCGCCCAACCTCACTCGAGACGCCGTTGCCGCGCAGCTGGACGCGGCTATGGAAAGTGTGCGCGTGCACTCCAAACCCTCTGACCCCATAGTCTTGGTTGGCGACTTCAACGTTGACGTGCGCAAGAAGAGTGGCGAGTGGCTGGTCGAGTAAATGCAGACCAGGCACTCTATGCATTGTCTCTCTGCCGGCTTCGACACGTGCCCCACTACCGTTCACGGGAGGTGCATTGATCTGGTCTTTAGGCGAAACTGTGACGCGCGTATGCTTCTCAAAGACCCTTTGACCGTGCACTTTAGCGATCACAAGGCAGTGATTGTGGCCGTCAGGTACAACGATAACACAAACAGGTGCTGATGAATAAATGATTACGTTCACACTCTCGTCATTAATTACGCCATTACTCGCAACACACTCATCGGTGCACCCAATGCATTCGCATTTCTGCACGATTCCCTTCGGGGAGGTGCGGGGGAATTTTTCAAGCAGCGAGGGGTCAAAGCAACGGTCTCTCCTGAGGCGGGAGAGATTCCTTTCTCTCGCGCGAGGCGATCAACAAAAGGGGGGGAGTGCTCCGTGCGCCCCCGCATTGTTCTCAAGGTCGTGCCTTCTCCGGGAGGACCGGCTGTGAAAGCCTTCGGGTCACTCACTTCGGCAAACGACCCGCATCCAAAAATACAACAAAATAAAACGGACCAAACGAAAGAAAGCCGGAACGTGCCCGTACGTGCAGCCTTGAGGAGACATCTGCATTTTTCGCATCTGTTTCCCTTTCCTAGCGCGTGCGGTGTCGTGCTTTCTCGGCACCCTCCTGTGACCTTCCTTCCTCGTTACTGTTTCAATTTCTGGGCACGCCACCTCTTTGTCGTGCACCTTGGCTTCGCATTCAGTCCGACCCCAATTTTAACTTGTTTCGCACTACCTATTATGTGTACTTGACAAGGCGTGTGCTTGAACCATGTAGACATAAACCTTAACTATGTAGAAAACCACACGTTTGTTTCACGTATTTTAGCGCAGGCTGTGAAGGAAATTGATTTTTAGAATGTAATGTGGCACCCCACGCTCACAACCATCTTGTCCAGTTCTCTTTCACAAAACCCGTGGGCTGTGTTTTTTTCAGTCGGCGCGGCGCTCTTTACCGCAACTCCGCCCAATACAAATCACGGTAAAACTAGGGACAGTACGGACAATATGCATCCAAATGCGCGATGCACAGAAATGCTCCACTACAAGCACTGACGGACGCGTTTCTCTTTCGCGCTGATGCAAGCAACATGCTTGGAGGAGGCTGCAAGCAATTTAATCCACATAATCGATGTAGCCTAGCGTATGATTAGCAGCGACTACCTCCTAGGCGGGAAACGGCTGATTTTATTGCAACCGCTTGTTGATGCAAAACAAAATCCCTAGACATGAACTTTATTGTGAGATTTCTATATATTCAGACTTCAACCTGCTTTCTTTTTTGTCTTTTTCCCACCAGGTTTAATCATGGCTCCAGCAGTCAACTTGTTAGCGGCAATGGGCCCTCTGCAGAACGCGGTCCATGTCGATGCCTGCTGGGGGCTTCCAGTCGTGACAGCGTTGTCGAGCTTCTTGTTGTCTATTCCCCAACTCAACAGTGGCATTTTCTTCGTTCTCTACATCGACGAAATGGGCGCCACTCGTGAAGCAGCTTCCTGGCCCAAGAGCATCATTCTCGGCGTGACACAGCTAACAGGTACGAATAGATAACTCAGGGCATTACGGCTCTTTACCTGTGCCTTAGTTGCCACGTATATTTGTAGCTATAAATTACGGTAGCTAAACACTGGTAGCCGTTACGTGCTGCAAGTTATTTTTACGAGGGTGCTATTCGTGTCTGCTGGAAAACTGCGTAGTATAATTTAGGTTATGGGACTGCTTGACGGGAATATTCAGCATCATCTTCACCATGAACAGCCCACTAGGTCTACTGCAGGACCAAGGTTTTCCCATTGATCTCCATCCACTCCTTCGCTCCGCTGTTTGAGTCACTTTTTGCCTCTGAAATTCCTTATTTCGTCTCTCCATCGAGTTATTGGCCTTAGTTTCTTCTAGACCTAGCTCTCGGTATTTAGTCTGTAGCGCTGGTGATCCACAGGTCGTCGTTTCGCCTAACTACGGGCCCAGCCCAACTCCATTGCCTTTTCTTTATTGGAACCATGATATCCTCTACTCTAGTTTTTTTCTCTGATACAGGGAGCTCGTTTCCTGTCTCCTAACGTAACTCCAAGCATTCTTCTTTCCCTGGCCCTCTGAGCCGACCTCAGTTTGCTTTAAAGTTCCTCACTAACTTGCCAAGTTTTTGCTCCGTATGTCATCACCGGCAGGACACATTGATTGTATATTCTTCTTTTAAGTGACAAAGGCCAGTCACTTTTCATTAACTGTGAGTGTTTGCCGGGTGCACCCTATCCCGTACCTATTCTTAAACACATTTCTTTCTCATGGTTGGGATCAGCACCGGTAACCTGACTAAGGTAGTTATATTCTCTGTTACTTGTTCTTCTACTAGTTACAATCTTGCTCTTGTGTAGTTATTATTCAACTTATTAATGCCCGTATCTCGGTATGACAAAGCAACACACCAAACGGATAATGAGCCAAGCTACGTTTTGTTGGTGCTTGGTTATTTTCAAGAGCTCCTTTCTACAAACCGATACGGGGTATTTTTTTGCATTTCGAAGAAATAACGCCTGTCGCACCACTCAACACCTAGTGATATTCATTGCAGCATACACCTGCATATTTGTGAGTTGCAGCATTTCCTCACATACATGTAAGCTCAATTCCCATTGCTGACTTATGTATATATTCGTTAAACTCTTTCACAAAAGAGAAGCCGTGAGGAATCTTTGATGCCACAAAGTATGCCGCTTATCTCTAGCAGGTTTTAGAGAAATAACCTGATTTCCTCAACGGTCGTCCTTTCGGTTGGCAACAGCGACACCTGAGAATATTGCCCTTGTTTTCTAGAAGTGTCGTTTTTGATGCTGCTCTTAAATCTTTGTACTTTAGTACGTGTGCATGTTGCTTTATTTTGAAGGACTCTTGGTCGGAGCAATTCAACACAAGGTACCGATCCTCACTCTTCAACTCGTTGGTGCTTCCTTGGCCCCGCTATCTATCATCGTTTCTGCATTCTCTCCCAACATGTTATGGATGTCAGTGACGTTTGGATTTTTCTATGGTAAGTACGCAATCGGTGGTACTAAATAGCTGTAGGGTAATTTTACTAACGTTGTTTGCACCACTCTATAATTGTTGAATCATATATATGTATAACCTGACAATACTGTCGTTTTCACAAACGAGTGGTATTTTTGAGCCTTAATTACTGCAACCAGCTCTTTCTTGAACGTTGTACAAAAAACTGTATAAAACCATGTCAGCGAAGCTCGCCTTGGATTGTCTCCTATTACTATCGGCACGCCTGAACGACGTGCGGCGAATCGTTTGCGTGTTTACATAACAGGGTTTAAGAAGAGAAGTGAATGAACAACTTTTGTATCAAACGCGCCAGCAAGTGTAGAAATACCTCGGCTCCAGCTTCTAGAAAAAGCAACGGCGATTTCGTCACTATTTTTCAGTTCCTTCGATTAGCATTTGTAACGTTTAATGAGTGTAAACTCATACCAAGTGCAATCAAATTGACCTTAGGCCTCAGAGTTCTTTTAATTAGAAAATTTTCACGACCCTCATGAGAAAAAAGTGAATGTGAGGACTTGTACAAACCTGCAGTGTAATATTTCTCGTTCACAGCGGTAAATCTAGCTTTGAGAAATCGGAAAAGTGCGTTTCGCTTTTTTGTGTGTGTTTAAATGGTACGCTCAATTTAGTCTGAAAGGCCTTGCTCATCTCCACTAGGTGCCCTGAATCCTCCTGTGCACATCAATTTTTTCGGCATGTCCTATGACACCGCCAAGGACATTCGACATTTCCTTTATTTTTTTTGCGGTCACAGCCATACGATGGGTAGAAGAAAACCTACGATTAACCAATCATTAGACATAGCGGAGCCATAATTCCAAGCATATTCATAATTCCAGTTTTGCGAGAAACCGTACACAAAATCTTTTTTTCTTCGTTTACTGGTGTTTCTAAAGCAAAGACGGCAAGTGCAGTTGGCTAATTATGCAGTTGGCAAGTGCAGTTGGCAAGTGCAGTTGTCTAGGTACCGTAATCGCCAGTCAAATGTGCTACTCTATGCCTACCGCCTTTGGGAAAGCAGTAATTGATTTGCATTTTATGATGAAACGAGTTGCTGTAGTGATTGAAACATGCGTGAAGAAGCCTAGTCATTTTAGCTGCGTAGATATTTTGTACCCTCTTTATTGGCTAGCCTCTTTCGTATTTGAAATCTGAAACTTTGTTGAAATGGTGTACTTGAAGTTCAATTTGTCGTCTTCGTTTTTAAAAAAGAGAGTAAATCAACACTCTGGGCCACCTAACGGGTCACGCTAAATAGTAGGCGTGAATATTTAAGTTTGTCTTTCTTCTTCTTTTACTTATGCAGGAATGTTCCGGGGGCTTCTACAGATAGCGACGTCCGTTTACTTAGTGTTGTACTTCAACCGGTATAGAAGCGTCGCACTAGGTTTTACATCTGCCGTAGGTACATTGGCAGGCGTTGCGGGTCCTGCGCTCCTTATGAGTTTGGATTCGGCATACGGCCTAAAAGGAACGCTTCTTGTCACGGGTGGCGTCATGCTTAACCTTATACCATTGACAGTGATGCTGCGAAGTCCTCGTCCAATTAACTGGCCGTCTTGCAGGTGGTGCAGCAACGTAAAAGAGCGGCAAAAGATAACAACCGCATTGCCTGAAGTGCGGGCCGAAGAGCCCGCAAGCCGCAGTCTTAGTAACACCTTTCCTCAAAGTAGTAAATACGAAGAAAGAGGTGCTGCCGCGCGGCTGGGTGCTCTAGAAGACGTTAGAACAGGAAAAGTTGCTTCAGAGCTTTCTACACGGCCAGAACCTCAGTCGTCACGCTCGGACGATATATCCCAAGAGATGTTGGGAAATAACAAAGCCGTACTGTTGCAAACAGTATCGTTGCTCGGCGAACCAAGTTTCTACGTTCTCCTGGTTGCAGCACTGGCGGCAGACTTCACGTTTCCAGTTCTCGGTAGTACGATTGCCGACTATGGTAGGGATAAGGGAATGAAATCTGAAGAAGCGGAGCACATAATAACCCTTCTATCTGCAGGCGGTGTTTGCGGGCACGTGATAATTCCTTTTATTGGCGATAAACTACAATGTGAACGCTCAGTCTTAGCTGCTTTGGCGTGTGCTCTTATCGGCCTGTGCTTCCTTATCACACCTCACGTTGGAAGCTTCGCGAGTATGGGCGCGGTTACATTTGTTGGTGGGGTCCAATTTGGCTACCTGGTCACCATCAAGTTAGTCCTGATCGCTGACTACCTGGGAGTGCGCCGCATGGCCCTCTCTTCGGGCCTGATGGGTGCTGCATCGCTACCACTAATCTTCGCCGAGCCTTCAATTTTGGGTGAGCTGCCTTGACCAATGTTATTCTGCTATAACCTACGGTGGGAATATTCTGTGCCGGAGTACAATCTCTAACGGTCCCCTAGATATTTTCCCCTGTTATCGGCGCTTGCTAGCTCCGTTTTCTAAGCCCCTTGATCATCGTTCTCATTTGCTGTTGAGCAGCAAAGAATGTTGAGCACTGAATGTGAAGTTTCCAAAGATCACATATTTTTCTCAACTATAACAAAGACACCCCGAAAATCATTGTCGACAGATAATGTCGAATTATTTTGGGTAAAGATTAAAATATGCATGCCGTTCCATGGTGTCTTCTTTGACCGATTAACATTCGCTATTTATAATACGAGCTTTCAAAGGAGTCGTTTTCCTTGAACAAAGCGCGCGCATTTGGTAGCCTCACGAGTAAAAATACACACGCAGCTTAAAAATGGATGATTGAACGAACTGTGCCCCGTTAATTTTCGGACAGGTTTCACTTGCAAAGGCAGCAGTGTGCGGTTACAAATAAACACATCAATAATGTTTTCTTAAGTTGTAGGAGTAAGACACTGCATTACTGGCCAGTGTGACGCCTTTTTCGTAGTTGGTATTGCCACTGTAAATGGAATATACTAGATGATTTTCTTCCGATACTTTCCAAATACACCTCAAGCCTGTACTTGCCATTATTTGGGAAGTAATGTCCTACCTGACTAAAAGAACAGCTTTTACCAGCAAATACTAGTGCGGAATGGTTAAGAGCCAAATTAGTTTAATGATTTGTACTTACTTGGAGTTTAGTTATTCCGCATTTTCAGTACAATACTGTGCACACCAGGTCTTAAATGATCAGCATGTTAAACCATCGATAGGTAAAGTACAACGATGGGGAAAGGTATGCAGGAAAGCCAAACACACCATCTTTTAAAAAGCACTAAAACTACTTTGGTCTAAAGGGACACATAAGTAGGGTGGGATAAAAACTTTGGTTACGGTACAAAATTAATTCTGAAGAGCGTGCCCAGCAATTGAGTTTTTTTTTTGTCGATCAGCATTATCTTAGTGACCAAATACTGTACGGCTAAAACGTTTTTACACACAACCTCTCCGCCGATCTAGTTTCGCCGGCATTACGGGCAAAGTGTCATCAAAAATGCTCAATTTTGCGGACTGCATCCCTCTCCTGTCAGTGCAACCACTGTGGGTAAACAAAACAGTTCTATTAGCAGTGGCTTAGCTCGGCTATGCCAGGATATACGTGGCGTGAATTAAGATTCAGCTGGTTATTCTTAGCTTTCCGTGTTGTCTAGGATTAGCTTCATTATCATTCTTACTGCTGCTTCAATAACACACACACGGTATACGCATTATGTGACACGTACATTTATCAAGCAGCTCCGGCGCAGCGTCACCAATCGCCCCAGAGCTAAGCTGGTCCCACAGGCGCACGCCGCTGTTGCTGCGACGCACGAGCCATCGGTTCCACGCCCGGCCACCCCTCGTATGATCATCAAGTGGACCGGGCCACCACTTGCGGAACCGAGGTCGTCGAAGACGCTAGACGCGTGGGGTGTGGTTCCACAGGCGCACGCCGGTGTTGCTGCGACGCACTAGCCATCAGTTCCACACCCGGCCGCCCCTCGCATGATGATCAAATGGACCGGGCCGCCACGTGCCGCGCTTGTGCAGCACGGCTCCCCAGGATCCACGAGAAACTGCTCAACCTCGGACAGTGTAGCTCACGCTACATAAAATTGCATACCTCCACTAGTTGATTGGTCACCTCAAAGGGCGCGCGGCGTTCTCTCATCCCCAACAAACTGAAGTTGAGCAAACGCCCTAGATTTCTGCTCGATTCCCGGTTCGATTCCCGGCAGCAGCGGCCGCTGTTCTGATGGAGGCGAAAACCAAAAACTCCCGTGTGTATGAGATTTCGGCACACGTTAAAGATCCCTAGGTGGTCAAAATTAATCCGGAGGCCTCCACTACGGCGCGCCTCATCGCCTGCATTGCGTCGGCGCGTTAAACCCTACAACCAATCATGGACAAGACGATGTTGGTCAGATTTTGCCCTCTGGTATGAAAAAAACGAGGCGAAAAGGGGCCTACATATGATGGAATGTGCAAAACAATTTAAGCCGTTCCACTCAATGAAGAAACTGTCGGAAGTGCACAGCAGGGATTCGCCATAATGGGCTGTAGCGCCGTTATCCGCTCACTGGTAACACCCAATGCAATTCAAATTTCGCGCCTTCGCGGTGCTCGTGCGCCCCCTGCCTGAAACTGCGCCAGCGGGACTTCAGTTCTTTTTGTGCTTGCTTTTCCTCCCGCACGTGCCGGCGTTTCACTGCCACTCTTTTCGCTTACTTTCGCAAAACGAACCCAACGAGTGTTCCTACTAAAATGAACGCGGGCGCTGCCAGTCAGTTACGTAGATTTTACGTCAAATGTCCCTACAGTTTTCTTCGCACTAATCAACGGGGAGATATATGACAAGAGCCACCGGTTCACGAGTTTGGAATGCTTATGAAGCGTCTGTGTTAAAGGAGCACTGACACGAAAATTTTATGTTACACTTTTATTGCTTTTATCGATGCTTAATGGTCTGGCGAACCTGAAACAGCACTTCAAATACTTCAGTTCGCGATAGTTAATTACATTGAACGGCTTGAAAATCGTTTGTTTCAAATTCCCGCGCTTTCCTCCCGAACGGCGCATATGACAGCCTCCCGGTTTGACGCCACCGCTTTGTGCGGACGTCACCGGCGCCCGCTTGAGAGGGTGTTGCGCCCGCTCGCCGCTCGTGGGGCCGCGCGCGTGAAGGGACGTCACGAGTTTTTGGCGAGCGCTGTCGCGTCACTTCTTTTTCCTCTCCTGGACTGATGTCACGCTGATGTCCATTTGCTGAGTGCCGCTCCGCGCGCTGCTCCGTCGGCGTGATAAATGCGATCCAATTGAACTATGTTCTTCGCGTCGCAGGCCGCTCATATTTCAGCCAGGGTATTCTGTTGAGTGAAGGAAGCGAACTGTGCAATAATATTAACGCTGAAAATTTGTGTCAGTGCTCCTTTAAGCCGCTACGACTGAACGCCATGTGGCTGTACTTGGGTCCAGCGAGATAGGTACGACGACAAAGGGACCCCTAAAGTGCTCTGCACTTGAAAGGGTGGCACCGTTGAGTCTCCGGTGGGGTCGAAATTTCACGACGCCAGCGAAGACACTGCAGAGATTTCTTCCCTCTATAGATTTTGCGCATGCGAGTATCATGACTCATTTAGACTCTGCTAACAGGAGCACAACTGCCGGTGCAAAGAAAACTATGAATCAAATTCAGGTTTCGAACTTTAATAAAACGCGCCGACACCGAATTCGTGCCTGCTAGCCTGCATGCCTCGGCATTTTCCTCCCAGGGTAGTTGGTACTACAGGGCAATATGTATACCCTGCAGGACCAACCATTTAGCGCTCAACACTGCTGTTTACGTACCTATTTTCTAGCCTAGGTGCGCCTCAGATGCCCGCAGTCACGCATTAATTTGTGCACTGACTTCCCAACCCCTTTTCCCGCCTGTTTTTGAGTTTTTCAGGAAACGAGCTACCAGAAACCCCTCGAATGCGCGCCTTCTCCCAGGCGGCGGCGGACTAATCTCAGTTCCTGACCCACTCAATTTTTGTCTCTACAGTCACCTGCGTATGGCCATAACGGCTGCCATTTTTACAGTTTTGGTTTAACAAAGAGCAATTATCAATCTTAGTTTTCCCTGGAGTGACGCATATTTCCGCCTTCACATTTTACAGAGAGAGAGAGAGAGAGAGACTTACCACCTTTTAAATCAATACTACCAGGAAACAGTGTATTTAAGGGCCCCAAGAGTATTTGCAGTTGGCCTTTTATCTACCCAAGAGCTGAATGGCGTTAATAGCATACCCCATAAACAGTGCTAGTATGCAACATCAAGCATCAACAGCTGTACGCGCTTGCAGAAGCATTTGAAGAATGTTTTACGGCACGCTTGTTCTGGGGTGCCTGTGGAACGCAAAAAACAGTCAGGAAGGAAGCAACGCGGTTCATCGCAACTGTGCTAGAACCGTATTCCTCAAGCTTAAACCAAAGTGATGACGAAGCGCGTCCGCTGCTTTTTCTAGGGATCAAACTCCCGCGCCTGTAGTCACTACGGCTGTGACACCAGCGTCTCGAAAACGCGATGCTCATTGTTGCGAAGAAATCCAGTACTATTTCTTCAGTACACATTACTGCGCAACCATAAAAAGGGCCGCCGTCCTACACTTCGAAAACATGATTTCTTACGAAGCTTGACTCGTGTGAGTATTTTAGGTCGATTTCCCGTAGCATGGTTCGGAAGATACAGCTTACCTTTACTTGTACACATGCCAACGTGCGAAAAGGTGCAGAAAACGAATATACTTGCCGCATGAGGAGTAGCAATGACGAAAAGCCGTAAATACCAGGAGTTACTGGTTTTTTTCTCAGCGCGCGTTCCTAACAGACTGCTCATTTATTATAGGAGTAGTTTTTCACTCTACCAGGGAATAATAATTGTTGGGGGCACTAAACGGGGAAAGTAGAATCAAAAGACTTTTTGCGCGGGAGCAGTGGGAGCAACATTCAAAACACAGCAAAGCAACGGAGAACTTCATGGCTTTGCACAGCAACAAGAAATTTCGAACAGTTTGCAAATAATGATAGTGCAAGAACCAATTGCGGCGCTGTCTATACCTGACAACGTACAGCCGGTAAAACGCTTGTCTATAACAGCGATTTCAACTTCAACCAGCTACATCCGAAAACTGGCCAAACATACTCGTTCCAAACATGTCGGAGGCAAAAGCGAAGGGCTAAGACTTCAGAATTCCGCAGTAGTTTTATTCAAATCCCGCTCCGGCGGGGCAGGATAGGGCTGAGAGTACGAACGCTGTGTTATAGACAAGCCTTTTACCGGCTGTACATTTTTTTACAGCACAGATGCTAGTGTGACATCCGTAATTTTTTAAAGGCGATATAATAATATACTGGGCCAGTGGAGTAAAACGAAATGCAGGAACGACTCCGCGTAAGCTGCGCACAAACTGAAAAAAATATATCCTAGTAGTACTAGACGAACGACAGGACCCGTGACTTCGTACGTGCATGGCGTGCTCCTTCACCTTGGCCGCCATCGCACGACGTGTGAGGGCGATCGAGCATCCCGTTTATTTGATCCAGGGATCTCCCCATGCCGAACGCGGGTTGCAACATGGTGAAAGTTACCGGAGGTATAGAGGCCAAGTGCCCAGTACGCACCATTACGATCGCCATGTAGGACATTTTTATTGGTTGCATCAACAAAAGCCACATAGTTGCTCATGTTTACATTATAGCATTCCCATCAGGAGTCGGCAAACTCGGTTGTTTGAGCCCTGTGACTCGAGCAACAAAATCAGATTTTTTCCTCGAGCCAGGAACATTAAATATATTCGCCTCCACCCATACGGGTAACATCGTGCAAGTATGTGGGGTTCTGAGGGTGCAACGTCAACTTGAGATTGATAATTAAAAAGGAACATCAAACATTCAGCTTCTTGTCCATTAACGATAACAGGCATTCACGATAAAGAGGAGTGATGCTGCAGAACCTTCGTCCATCATCCGCAAACATTGTTTTCGCGGCATTAGCATTACCTACCGTATGCCGCTATTTGTAAGTACCTATTTGCCACAAGAGAGGAGCAAGTTAGCCGTAAACGTCCTTGGATTGTTTGCAATGTATGTGCGTAACGCGCAATTGAGAGTTCTCTGAACAAGCTAACCAACGTGAGGGAGTGGATGGTGTTGCGGTAAGCATCAGACAAACTTAAGGCGACTGAAGTGTAGATGGCTCAGGCACGCTATAAAGGAACGAGTCGTCAGCAGTAAAAACGTTAGAAGATATTTTGGGGAATATTGCGAACGGTAATGCAGCAATTCTTTTCCGCGAAATGACATGACTGTCACCTGACCAGTACGCACATTTAAAGGGAGAGCGAGCTCCCTCTGGTAACCAAAGCCATTATATGCATACAAGACGTGAAACAGGTTTGGTTTCAAAAGCTGAATCTCTCCATTTCTGGCACTAAATGAATAATAGCACGTAATCAAAAAAGAACAAAACCGAAAACCTGGACACCACTTTCGGTTGAACAGTAGAATAATAAGTTCTCACCCAGTAAATCACGTATTTGACGCCTATTTATTTCTCCAGATAGCTCCGCTAGCCTTGGCCGTCAGTTTTATTCTGCCCAAGATCAAAGAGGGATATTTTGGCTGTTGTGTTTACTGGCACTAACGACAGCTTTGGTGTCGCTTTCTTGATGAGCAAGCGCCTTGTCGAAAATGAAATCATTCGCAGTCGTTGGTTTCCCCCGGTGGTATGAATATTTTAAGCACCACCAGTCCGAGTCAAGCTGCAAGCAAAAGGTTGGAAGCAATTGTTGAACTGGAATTGCAAGACAACAGGTATTTGGAAACCTGCTAGTCGCGCAAAAAAAAGCAAATTAAAAAACCTTGGTACTCTAAAGTCTGCCTATGGGATTTGAATGTGAAAGCCTGCGGTATAACTGTTGCGGCCACTTTTTGTATACTTCCGTGCCGACACACACAGCAGCCGCGCCATATAGTAACTTCTTTTATACATTCTATCTCATCTTAATCCACCCGAATCAAGATAATGCCCTGTGATAAAAGTAATCGACACTAATCTCTAATAAATCGCCATAATTATTCTGAATCCATCTTATTCCAATTTGAATTCCATATTTATCTTAATCCACCCACATTTAAAATAATTCACCTCAATTTATTCTAATTCACCTTGATACAAGCTTACTAATCATAAGTATAAATCACTAATTGAGAACTCAAGTTATTTTATCGTGACTCACCGTTATTAGTGCACCTTAATCTCACCTTACTACCATTTCCTAACAATCATTCTTTTATTTGGTAATAAATTCATCTCTCATACGCGGCTGCAATGCTGTTCTTGCTTATCCCATTGCATGAAGTTCCCGTCGTTGAAGAAAAATGAGTTTGGTAGACTTCGTGTTGACGGCGCCAACAGCGGTAGTCACTTTTAGCGTATAAGGATTTTAGCCTTTATGGCTCACGCATGAAATGTATAACTGCCAAAATACATTGGAGGTTGGGCGTCTTTTTAAAAAACAAATAAAAATAAACTGTAGAAAATGTGTACTGAAGAAATTTGGGTTAAGTATATAGGACTTTGACCTTCTGTTCTCTGGGAGTCAAACGACCTCGCTGTGCGGCTGGTTTACAACGTTTGCCTACGAGGCCCCGCTTGATACCGAGCGAAGGTTATTAACCATGAAAAGGCGGTCCTCGCCTTCCCTATTCCGTTTGCGCGAAGTAGGGTTCATGAGCGGCAGAGCAAGGAAAATGGCAAGTGTCCGTGAGTTAGCATGTCTGTGTGTCACCGATATGACGCGATGATACGAAATGAACTTCACCTTTTTACACTCACTATATTATTGCCTAACTATCACCAAATTTGCACTGCCAATTCACATCGCGCTACTTGCTCGTCTTATTCCTTTCGATAGCATCTCGCATTTAGTGAAGTAAAATATTATAGCTCTTTTCTTGGACGTGTGTAACTTTTTTTTAATATATTACAGATCAGTCAACAATGGTTTAACATAATGGGATTTATTGATTCTTGAGCACTACCAATCTGCATCAAAAATAGTTATTGAAGCACAAAATGGCTTAGTTCAAGCAAACCTAATTAGACTATTGCGTGCAAGAGCCTTTTCACTGGCTTTGTTTTCAATATCTGTGTTTGTTTGGCGCAGGTATTTTTCGAGACGCAGGAGGCTCGTACGACAACTTGTACCGCATTTGTGGAGGAATAAATCTCTTCGCCACGATTCTACTGTCGGCACAAGCTTGTTTCGACGTGAGAAAGGCAAGAACCTTGAAGATGACGTGAAACGTGGCGCTGAAAATATAGGTTGCAGGCTTTGGACTTGGGTGTATATGCTTCGAATGCGTTTGTAACCCTGCTTTGTAAGGCAAATTATTAAAATTTCTAAACTCATTTTGCAAGCGAAGTGTGTGTAGTAACGTTTGAAAGCATGCAAAATGTGCAGCACTTCGGATGATATAATAAGAGATGTGTGAGCAACAGCACAAATTCGAGCGCAAGTAACTAACAAGACAGACATAGCTATTCAGATATTTGATATAGCATCGCAGCAGTGCTGCTAAAGGAGACGCAATAAATAGATGCATAAAAAATAAATAGAAATCGACAAATTATTAAAAACAAATTGGTCGCGTATTAGCGCCTTTCGTTGCAAATGTCCATAAAATACGAAAGTCTTTGTCGACATTTGCCAAGCAAATGCCTCTTTTCGCTTCCCCGCTTACCCCTGACGTTGTTCCTCTTGTGTTGCGCTCCTCCCAAGGTAAACATGCTAAAGGTTTGCTCAAGTCAATTTAAATTTACCGCGTTCCACTGCTCCAGGCCGAGTCCCTCTATGCCAGCGCTGCCGTACGGCGGAGACGATCGTGAATCGAGGCGCCCTACTTCAAAGTTTATAGACCCGCGTGGCCCTAGTCCACGTGCGTTCCAAGCCGATCGTGGAACCTATCTAGTGGAACCTTTAGTAACTGTAGCCGCTTGATTTCGTATTATGCCGCCAGAAGCTATCGTGGCTCGGGCGACAGCAGGCGACAGTGTGATTCTTTTTCTGTAGTGGATGTAATATTTGATTTCGCAAGTATCAAGCATCTATGAATTTTTTTTTATAAATGAGCACTGTAAATATTCCTTGTGTATTAATTTTCTCTCTTATATTTGCGTAATGTCTTGTTCTTGTTCAGTAATATTCACAAGTATGAATGTAACAACCGGACATAGACGTTTAGATTTGGCTGTATGTAAAACTAATATCGCAGACTTCGTTTCACTCTGTCCGGCTGGCTGAATCGAGTCACAGACAGACAGACAGACAGACAGACAGACAGACAGACAGACAGACAGACAGACAGACAGACAGACATACAGACAGACAGACCAAAATTTATGGATTTAAGTAGCCCAAGAAAGACTATCGTGTTTAACAAATAAACCTTGGATGCAGTGGACGTATTGCGGCGTCGGCAGGGCTGAGGTGTGAACTTGCCAGATTAGCGGAGATGCAGCGCGATAAAATGAGGAGAATCAAGTTGTGTGAGTGCAGCACATGTCTCACAAAGCACGCATCTGAACCTTCTGACAGGTGTGCTTTGCACCTCGGTCAACACGAGCGTTGCATTTGCCTGGCCATAAGCAGGCGGCTGTTCTCCCACGGAGCAGTGGGCGGAGCATGCAGCTGAGTTCTGACCGGACATGCAAGTCCATTTTTCCCGGATGGCTGAAGCCCTGCCATCTTCTAAGGACTCAATTATGCTGCGTAGAAGAAAAACCAGGGCTCCTCCCAGGCTCTTCTCTTCATCCATTGACCTCATCATTATCATCACCATGATTATCTTCAGCCTACTCCGGTGCAGCGCAGGATGAAGGCCTCTTCCATTGACCTCATCCTGGGCAAAATAAGGCTTTTCGCTTCTACAACTCTAAATATGCTTCACTGGTGTTGGTGATTGTTTATTGCATAATGTACTGTTTCTCGTACTTTTGTCCTACATAGCGCAAGCAGGATGCCGTACAATAATATGCGGTCATCGCAGCCCCGTGGACCTTATGCTAGTCACCTTGGCAACTTTTATCGCTGGGACTCGTACACTCGCGTATAGCGAGTATTTCAGGGTAGGGCATGTACACTAACACGTTAAATTGAAATCGTTTGGCCACTGTGAATGTGACTGGTTGGCCCAGGGAGGGCGAAGCTCCCCTTAAGTATGCACCGTAGCAGTTTACGCGCTTCTCTCACACCGAATGTCGTCGGCAATTTCGTGTGCCATGGGCGCTGAATTTTCGCCGAAGGAGTTCTCTTTTCTTTTCGCATAAAAAAGCAGCCGTTTTTACCTCGTCAAACAATTACGAATGCATGGTAGCTGGCAGAACAAAAGAAACAGCTGGCACAATCTTCCTACTTCTGTATATTATACACGATCAAGCGAATGGTTTGCGGTAGATCTGGTACGATTAAGTCTCAAAATACACATAGTTCCGTCCTCGATTGCACCACTTGGGACACTGCCGAAGATACAGCGAACACTTTGGCATCAAATTTTGAATGCGTATCTAGCTCCTCCAGCCACACAGACACATTCACGCACTGTAAACTGTCAGCCGAACGAAACTATCTTGGGTATAGCAAGCTCTCTAAGAACTCATGCAACTCCCAAGTCTTCCAGACGTTGATGGTTACTATGAGCGTATAAATGACTTAAGCCACGGCGACGCGCCAATCAGTTACCCTATGTTAACGAACTCTATACGCATACTTCTTCAAAGATAATTTTCACTGGTTTTTTTTTTTATAAAAAATGGGCATCACCGGAGACATAGTCAAGCCCAAAAAAGATGCCCGTTTTCCTCAATGGTATTTGTCCATAGGTGCAATCACTGGCCAGGGTAAGCTGATTAAAAAAATTACAAACAGAAGACTCGTATCCTACCTACAATAGGCTCACCCTATACGGCTGTGCAGCCGGTTTTCCGTCACGACGATCACAAACCGAGGGACTTAGAATGTAGATGTTAGGGCGTATGCATTTGTGGCTGAACGGCCACGTTTTTTACATGTGCACACTTTTGCACATAAGCTGTCTACACTGACCATCCACCCGTTTACAGCCATTTGTTTACGGCCACGGTTTCGTCGTTTGTTTTAAATTTAACGTCGATTTGCACTACCTTAACATGATTTTATGCGTTTAACAACAATGTAGGCCGGTGCTTGGAATTAGCACTGTTTATTTTATAGTGTCCGCTCAACACACAACCTTAATAATTAAAATCAAGTTGATTCCACACTCGAAACTAACCCATGTATTTTACTCATTATTCTCTCCTCTATAGCACAAGACTGGCAACATATATAGCACAACCTCCTCCCGAATATTCTACAACATTCTGTCACCTGGTGATATACCAGCCGTAGCTATTCCATCTCAGTCTCTTCGTTTTACCTGTGCTCTTTTCCGCGTTTTTCAATCACCAAATACACAGCCCAACACAAAAACCACCCTGTACTATCCCTTCCCCCTTTAATCAATGAAACAAAACACACACCTTCCACATACGCCTCTAGTAAACGGCACCGTACCCATACCATTCGTATCCCAATACGACGCCGCTGTCTTGAAGAAAATTAGCAGCATCTACACTCCGTGCATGATGGCGAGGGTGCGGAGTACGGGGACTCGAAATGACATTCATGTTGCGCCCCGAGTGACATACGATTTGCGCCCAGACCATCGTTCGATTTCAGCCATGGATTGCACCTTTCCAAGCGAAATCACATTTCGCTTGGTTTTTGCTTGATGGTGGTGTGCGCACGGATGAACGCGGATGAATAGAGGACATGTTCACGCTATCGTCCTTCGAAGTGAAAATTTTAGCATATGCCGATGATGTCGCTTTATTTTGTACTGACAAGGCCAGCGTGGAGAACGCTCTTGCCATTACACAAGAATTTTGCGAGGTTTCAGGTGCGGCCCTGAATTTCGAGAAAAGCTGCGGATTTTGGTTAGGAGAATGGGGAACCACTCCCGATTGTTTCGCCGGAATCAATTGGAATAGAGACCTAACTTATTTAGGAGTACCCCTCTCGCAGTTTCGCAATACTGACTCGCATTGGTCGGAGCAGGCGGTTAAGCTACAGCGCCAAGTGAATGACTGGCGGGGACGGCAGCTGTCCATCTTTTCTCGTCCTCGGGCGTGTAACACGTTCCTTGTGACCCGACTTCTTTATGTCCTGCAGGTGTTACATTGCTCACGACTGAGGATACAGGCTTTTCACCGGATTTTTGCAACCTTCATTTGGTGTTCGCGTAGTGAGCCAATGCGTCGAGATAACCTTTTTCTTCCGGTTGTGCGAGGGGGACTTGGGCTTGTTCATCTGTTTCTTTGGCAGCTTCTTTCTCGTTTATTCTACTTTCGAGATGTTCAACATCCTTTTTTGAAAGCTGTACTGCAAATACGTCTTGCACATTTTCTCCCTGATATTGTGGTGTCTTCGCTGTCTGTGGACGCAGCCCGAAGCCCGCGAGGTTTCCTCAAAGAAGTGGTTGACACAATTCGCTTCTTACAGGCTCGGTTTAGCCTTGAGTACATATTTACTGCTACGCGCGATTCTATTTCTGATGCCCTGGTTTCTGGGCTTTTTCCCACACCTTTATATCGTGTTCTGTACCTACAGTGTCCGTACCAGGATGTCCTCAATAGAGTGTGTAAAATGTGTGTTCCGCCAGGTGTTAAAACATTTTTCTTTAAATTACCCACTGGCACGCTCCCTGTTAAAACTTGGATGAAAGATCGGGGTCTGTTTATAGATTGGTCGACAGACTGTCGGCTCTGTACTCGACCAGAGACAATTGATCACTGCTTTGTAGACTGCAGAGATGCTGTCTTTTTCTGGGACATTCTACAGCGAACGCTCAAAAAAGACATGGATATTACGCCTTACTGTATCCGATTTTCGCCATTCGACTATCCTGTTGAGCCACCTTATGACATGTTCGTGTTGATTGGTTTGTACAGACTGTGGCGATGCCGCTTATGTGATAGACATGCTGAGCCACCAAGATCAATTAAGTCTTATTTCAGAGAAACTGTGGCATTTGTACATAGTGTGTATAGTTCGCTTGACCAACCACCTGACTGGTTCCCTCTTTTGAACGCTTGTGTGTGTTTGCCTGAACTTTGATGTATATTTGCTTGTCATAACTTCAGGGTATTCTTTTGTTTGCTTGTATTCCTCGTACTGCAACGTCTGAGCGTATTTTCCCATGTAATATAGAAAAAAAATGTCGTAGCCCAATGGGTAAGACGACTGACACTAACACTGTCTGGTCTACCAGACACAGGCTCGAATCCTGCTGGTGCCTGTTTAATTTTTTGTGAATATAAATGCTATGCGCACGGACGCCGACGGACATTGTGCGGTCCTAAGGTACACCGGACCTAAAGGCAGTTTATTGGAGCGAACTCGTGCTGGCCTAACAACTCAATGAATGCACACGCGAAGAAACATCCAACAAAATGACGCGCGTAGGCGAGTGTCGGCGAATCGAATGCCCTGGCGTTCGCTCTGCGGAAATGTATTTTGTCGGTGGGAGTGTTTTTCGAACCGTTGAATTACATCGAGAACACTGTAGACCAAAGAAGATTATTCTAGGCTGGTGATGTTAGGGCGAAACACTCTTCCCATCAAACGAGATGACCCGTGCGGCATAAAAATAAAGAACGGGACGCGTGCTTCACTTGGCACAAAGATAAAGCCCGGCGCGGCAGAGCGATAAAAGTAAAGCCAATGCTAGGTTCGCACCATCACACCACCCCCACCCTCTAAGTGTGCATCGTCCCGATGCTACAAAAAGGACAGTCCGAACAAACAGAAAAAGGTTTCCGTCATCTTGCGTAATAAACGTTTAGGTGAACCACGTGGACTACTTAGTGTCGGGTGCGTTGTCATGATGATCTGGAATCACCTTCTTGGATCACCTTGTAGGTAAGTTAGACAACACATCGTGCAACCCGGTAGACTACGAAATATTGTCGCAGAAGCTTCTCACTGAGTCCGCGTCATCGGATGGGAGTGCAAACCGACACACGATCACCTGGGTGGTACTCGGTGTCTCGGCGTCGGAGGTTGTAGCGGCCGGCATCCACCAGCTGCTGGTCCGTTGTACGAACTCGAGCGAGCTGGGAGGCCTCCTCCGCACGCTAAAGGTATCCTTGGACGTCGGTGTTGAGGTTTGTCGTCTTCTACGTGCGGAAGCATGGCGTCTTGCATCGTAGTCGGCCGCCTTCCGTAGACAAGCTCGAACGGTGTCATCTGCGTAGTTTCTTGGATAGCCGTGTTGTACGCAAACGTGACATATGGGAGCACTTCGTCCCAGGTCTTATGATCAACATCGACGTATATGGACAGCATATCCGCAATCGTCTTCTTCAAACGTTCCGTTAGTCTGTTCGTTTGGGGGTGGTAGGCCGTCGTTCTTCGGTGATTCGTGTTGCTGCGTAAGATTTCCTGCATCAGCTCGGCAGTAAAGGCCGTACCACGATCCGTAATTAGAACTTCAGGGGCTCTATGTCACAGCACAACTTGACTTATGAAGAACTTTGCGACTTCTTGGGCAGTCCCCCTCGGAAGAGCGGCGGTCTCTGCGTAGCGCATAATGTAGTCTGTCGCTACGACAATCCACTTGTTCTCAGATCGTGACGTAGGGAACTGGCCCAAAAGGTCCATTCCAATCTGCTGGAAAGGCCTCGATGGGACGGCGATCGGCTGCAGAAGTCCGACGGGTCTCGTCGGCGGCGTTTTTGTCGCTGACAGTCACAGCAGCTCCGGACATAGTGGGTGACGTCGGAAGTAAGGCGGGGCCAGTAGTACCTCGCCTTGATTTTTCTAGTTGTGCGAGCTGTGCCGAGATGTCCGGAAGACGGGTCGTCGTGGCTTGCTTCCAAAATTTCGTCACAAACATCTGCCGGGATGACAGGAAGATAATTCATTCTCGTTGCGGGGCTGAACTTTTTCTTCACGTGGACAGAGTTTTTGAGGCTGAATGCTGGTAAGTTTCGTTTGAACGCCCTAGGCACGGCGACGTTGCGTCCTTCGAGATAGTCGATCATGACACGCACGTCGTGGTCGGCACACTGCGGGGCGGCTAGGTCGGTCTCCGTAACGGCCCCGATGAACGCGCTATCTTTATTCGATTCTTGTAGTGGTGGGTCGACGGGGGCACGGGACAGGCAGTCGGCTTCGGAGCATTTCCTGCCGGATTTGTAGACGATTGTAACGCCGAATTCCTGCAGGCGCAAGCTCCTTCGCCAAAGGCGGCCAGAGGGGTCCTTTAAATTGGCGAGCCAACACAGGGCATGGTGGTCTGTCACACCCTTAAACGGTCTACCATACACGTATGGGCGAAATTATGAAATGGTCCATATGATAGGCAGGCACTCTTTCTCGGAGGCAGAGTAGTTTTTCCCCTCCGACAGACCACGGCTGGCATAGGCGATTACCTTTTCGCAACCGCTATGCTTTTAGACGAGGACGGCACCCAAACCTATATCACTAGCATCCATGTGCATTTCCGTTTCGGCGTTTTCGTCGAAATGAGCAAGCACGGGCGGGCTTTTCAGGCGTTTTTGCTGCTGGCAGAATGCTTTTTCTTGATCGTTTTCCCAGATAAAAGGCGCGCTATCTTTTGTCAAGCGTGTGAGTGGCTCGGCAATGCGTGCGAAGTTTTGACGAAGCGCCGGTAGTATGCGCACAGTCGTTCTTGTCTGTCGGCCTTCGGAAGTTCGCAATGGCCGAAGTTTTTGCCGGGTCAGGTAGGACCCCAGCGGCGTTGACGCCGTGGCCCAAAAACTTGAGCTCCTCGTACGCGAAACGGCACTTTTCAGGCTTCAGCGTTAACCCCAACGTACGAATGGCCTCAAGTACACACTCCAACCTTGCAAGGTGTTCGTCGAAAGTCCGGGCGAATACCACAACGTCGTCGAGGTATACGAGGCAAGTGTGCCACTTCAGGCCAACTAGCACAGTGTCCGTGACTTGTTGAAACGTTGGTGGCGCCGTGCACAGCCCAAAAGGCATCACCTTGAACTCGTATAGGCGTCCGGTGTTATAAATGCAGTTTTCTCTCGGTCTCTCCCGTCCACTTCAATTTCCCAGTAGCAGGTCTTCAGATCCATCGATGAGAAGTACTTCGCATGGCAGAGGTAGTCGAGGGCGTCGACGATTCGGGGCAAGGGGTACACATCATTTTGGTGATTTTGTTCAGTCGCCGGTAGTCAACGCGAAACCTTAATGTGCCGTCTTTTTTCTTCACCATTACGACCGACGCAGCCCAGGGGCTTTTTGATGGCAGTATAATGCCGTCGCTGAGCATGTCGTCGACGTGGGTCCGGATGGCTTGCAGCTTATGTGAAGGGGCGCGGTACGGTGACTGTCGGGTAGGTCGGGCTCCATTTTCGGTAATAATTCGGTGCTTCGCGACGGGTGTCTGGCGTAATTCTGAGTTTGACGGAGAAAATTAGCCCCATCTTCCCGAAGGTAACGCTGAGTAGATGCGGAGCATCTCGGGGTTCCGTTGGGTTTCTGTTGTGTTCGTAGAACTTCATCGGAAGAACGGAGTGAAGTGGAGTCAACCGCAGCAAGCTCTGAACTGAACGCGCGCAGCGCGCTACCAGATTTACATTCAAGGTTGACGAAGAGGAGACGAGAGGAGGAGAGATGCGCAAGCGCCGAGCATTCGCGCCGACGAAGCTCAGGGTCCAACGCTCGCTTCAAGCGTTTGCGCTCCGCGTCGCGTGCCCTTCGCTGCGCACCTTTGTCTTCAGTGGACGTAGGGTTTCTGTTAGTTTGTGGGGTGGTGCGGACGGTTGCTTGCGAAAACTCACTAACTAACGGGACAGTTACTTCCATCACACTTTATCGGAAAAATGGAGTGAAGTGGAGTCAGCCGCAGGAAGCGCTGAACTAAACGCGCGCAGAGCGCTACCCGATTTACATCGAGGTTGAAGGAGAGGAGACGAAAGGAGGAGAGATGCGCAAGCGCCGAGCATGCGCCGCGGAAGCAGAATCGAGAACGCGGGAGAAGCGAAAGCGAAATGCACGCAGCTGGTACGAGAGAAGAAGTGGCGGGAGTATCGCGCAGCTGTGGGAGAGAGGGAAGGAGGAGAGTTGCGCATGCGCAGTGTGAGTGCGGACGCCGACGCGGGACATGCCCAGGCTATAAGATACTCCGCATCTAAAACACTCGCTGTAGCGAAGCAGCAAATCCAGTAATCTGCCCCGATTTTCTTGCGGCAGCGCCGGGTTCATGTCAAAAGGTTGCAGCAGCCTGGAAGCATCTACGCGTGCGCGTTCAAAGTTAAACGACCGCGATCACTTGATTTTCTTCTTGCGTTTCTTCAAGGAACGCAATTGCAGGGCCCTTGTTCAGATGCTGGTACTCCTCGGTGAAATTGGTAACCAAAACGGGGGACTGGCATTGCTTAAAGCACGCAATGTCTCTTGCGACAGAGACACCGCGGTTGAGAAACAATTTTTGGTCACTCTCTCCGATAGCATCGATGTCAGGAGCAGAATCCTCGCAGAAGACGGCGATCATCAAGCTTCCGCGGGGTAGCAGGGTGACGTGATCGTCGGCGATCCTTACAGCAGCACGGTGATCAAGCTTCGGTTACGGCGTCGTGGTGCGATCTGAGGAAAATGTTACCGACTTTGCAGATCAATTATTGCGCCGTTGTCTGTCAAAAAGTGTAGTACGAGAATTATGTCACGGGAGCTGTTAGGCAAAATGACGAGCTCAGCAGGATACCTGGTGCCGTCTATGGTGACGCGTGATGTGCACGTTCCACTTGGCGTTACGAGATGGCCTCCTGCTGTGCGTATGTGCGGACCATCCCATCTAGTCGTACATTTTTTCAGCTTGGACGCGAATGACCCGCTCATTACCCAGTAGTCGGCTCCCGTGTCGATGAAGGCGACTACGTCAAAGCCGTCGATGGACAAGTGAACGTCGGATGCCGCCTTCCTCGAGTTCCGGGTTGGTCGGGGCATCGCATCTCGGCTTGTGCATGTTGACGGTCGGGCACTGTGCATCGTCGTTGTCGTCATGTACTCGGCGGCCGTCTCTGTCATGTTGGGTACGCGTCGCACCGTTTAGCTGTGGTCGTCTTTGGGAGTCTCGTCAGGGTTCCGTCGGGTGGTAGGGATGAGGGCATGTCGCGAATTACGGTCTTCGGTGCGCCCTTGCGTCTTTGGAAGGTTTCCGGTTTTTCGCCGTAGAGCATCTTCACCTCCAGAAGTTGCTGCCTTTATTTTCCCCTGCGTGGGCCGGGGGACCTTCGACGTGCGAAGTCAGCATTGGTAAGGCGGTTCGGCGACTTGTATGGGTACGGCGACGGCGAACGGTTGAAACGGGCTTCGTCACGGCTTGTTGGAGATAGGTAGTCGTCGATCTCACGTGGTTGTTGGCGAGGGAGAGGGCGAGGTGCGCCGACGGAGAAACCACACAGTCCGAGTCTACTGTACGGGCAGCAACGCTAGCGATGCAGCGATGTGGTCGGCCTCTCCGCAGTGGTAGCACAGAGGACGATTATCGGGAGTTCGCCATACTTCTGTCTTCCTCTGTCTTTGGTTTCGGTCTACAGGGGGTCGGGCGGGCGACAGTGGGCGGCGGTATGGAGCCTGGGACAATAGGGGGCAGGCGAGCAAGGTCGACGGACAGCATCCGCGTAGGCCATGGCTTGCGGCTCGCGGGGTGCTTCTGGCGTCGTTGAAGTTCCAAGCGCTAGCTGCAATTCTCCCCTGATCACGTCGGTAAGGAAAGCGAGTTGGGTTGCGGTGGCGTTGGGAGCAGTTTCCGCACCTCCTCTCTCACTATTGCGCGGATAGTCTCGCGTAGGCTGTCGGCCGGAATCCGCGTGCTGTCGAAATAGTTCGCATTGGCCGCGCTAACAAAGTTGCGATCATACTGCTTAGCCCGCATTTCGAGGACCTCCTCATTGTGCTGGCTTCGGTCACAAATTCGGCGACGTGTTTGGGTGGATTGCGGACAAGTCCAGCAAACAGTTCCTCCTTCACACCGTGCATCAAGAAGCGTAACTTCTTGTCTTCCGCCGTGGAAGGTCAGCACACCTGAAAAGCCTCTTCATCTCCTCGACGAACACAACAATGCTTTTGTTAGGTTGTTGTATCCGCGTCTGCAGCAATACTTCGGCCCGCTCTTCCCTCACAACCGTGGTTAACGTCGTTAAAAATTGCGTTCTGCAATTGTCTCTAGAGAGCTTTCGTGGTTTTCAAACCAGATCCGTGCTGAATCCTCAACGTAGAAGAACACTTGCCTCAGTGTCTCTGCGTCGTCCAATCGGTTAAACAGCCTGACCCGTTCGACTTGCTCCATCCAGTCTTCGGGGTCCTCCAAAGGTGACCCATGGAATGATGGGGGCTCCCTGGGTTGCTGAAGAACGAGGACAGGATTGGTAGCGCTAGTCATGGTGCCTGCGTTGATCATGGTGGTAGTCACGACGTCTTCTTTCTTCACTTTATCCGGAAGCAGTCCAAACTCCGGCTGAAGACCTTGCTGTCATAGGCTGACACGAGTGGGGCTTCCTTGTCGGCTTGACGATGGCTTAGGGTTCACGTACCCCTCACCTTACCAGATGTCACGAAGTCAAAGATGAGGCAGTTGTCTTGAAGGAAAAGCACGTTCATTGGAGTGAACTTGTGCCCCCCTAACAACCCAAAAAGTACACAGGCGGCGAAGCAGCAGTCAACAATTTGACGTGCGTCGGCGAGCGTCGGAGAGTGTAATGGAATGCCGCGGCGTCTGCCCTGCAGGCTTTTAAATGCGAATGCATTTCTTAGTCGGGGGTTGTCGTGCTCCCTCGGCGTGCACCCGAAGGTGTTATCTCTCCGCGCTCCTCCTCGCCCCTAGCAACAGCTGTGGCGCGCCTAGCAACCGGAGCATGTGGTAGCTTCGGGTGCTACCACATGCTCCGGTTGCTAGGCGCGCCACTTAACAACTCGTAACACAGACTAGAGTTAAAAAAACGTTTTTCAACATTGAATCGCATTCATTCCACCAATTCCACCAAAAACGTTTTTTTAACTCCATCCTGTGTTACGAGTTGTTAAAAATGTAGGCGGTTCCTTATGCCAATAACTATAACCTTTGTAATTAGTATGTATAAACCGACAGTTGGTTGATTGGTGAGAATATCATCGCTCTTCATATTAAAAACTGTGATTGCGCACTTCTAGCTTCAAATCCATGAACTTTTTGAAAATACTCTTGTAAGCTTCTCTATAGAATACCTCCTCATTTGTTGAAAATTTACGGCTATGTCATCATACCTGCCCTTTTTAGATGCGAACGCATCTCATTCACTCGCCTTGTCCCTGCATCCATCGGGCGTTGTCGGCGTTGTCGGCGTCCACCTGCCCCCCATTCTCCTCGCCGCGCCAGCTGTGCTCTCCGCCGCTCACCCCCTCTCCTCTCCGATAGCGAACACTCTCTCGCGAGGGGCATTGGATTGGATTCTATTGGATTGGCTTGGCTTGGCTTGGCTTAGATTGAATTAGATTTGGATTGAATTGGATTAAAGTTGGTTGTGTTGGATGGTGTTGCGTCATAGCCGCGGCAGGCGCACTGGCGCCGGTGCGTCCCCTCACCGTTATGCACGCTATAAAACGCGGTGCCTGCGCCGCTCCGCTCCATCGTTCCAGCGCCGTTCCTCCGCTGTCCAACGCTGCAACATGAACCCCCTATGCGTCGCATCTACGCAGGGACTACCGCGAAGGGAGGTGGGAGTTTTTTTATTTTGGATTCACTTGAGTGTCTTTTATATTTCCGTTTTCTTATTAGTTTTTTCCCCATACTTAGCTTCCATACTCAGCAATGTTGCCTGGCCTAGCATTTCTATCGTACCCGCTGGTACAGTCTCGGCTACTGAAGTTGCCTCATCTGTGCAGTGGAGAATATTTCGGGGCACGTCTCTGGCGTCGATATTCTAGCATTGTCATTACCAAGGCCCACTTTAGTTGCTTTTTGGCTTCCTCCTCTCTTAACCTTAAAAGAGTGCAGTGTTATACATACGAACATTATTAGCTTTGCTTGTGATGATAACTTTCTAATGCTCCCCTATTTTACTTGATCCACCATCCCCTGGTGTTTTATGTTCCCAAGCTACCCGATCAATGCTTCATGTTCTGGCTTCGTATACCAGTTTCTTCCCTGCATTATGTTTATCCTACGGCTACTGCTCCCTCTCCGACTACCGGAGTCAGGTTGTAATTAGCTGCTCAAAACAGTTACTCTGTAAACGTACTTGAAACTTAAGTACGCTGTATAGTGTAGCTAGGGACTGGTCGGTGTGAGAATCTAAGGCTTTGCCTAAGGCTTAAAGTAGACAAAAATGGGAGAAGCGAATGAGCAGAACTGCTTGTGCTCGTTCAAATCTCTTCTGTTAATCTAATGTTTGCGCCAGACGTGGCTATGAGTCATTAACGCTTAGTGCCTACAAGCGATGTGTCCAATAAATCTTTGTGAAGTTACGGTGGTGAGAACGACCGCAGGGGGCGAAAACCTCATGTCTTAAATGTGATCAGGTGTCAGAAAAGCGGATGCCTCGAAATGAAGTTTATTGTGGTCTTTCAACCATTTTCCAATTTTGATTGTTATGGTCAAAAAGTACCGGTTGCGCCGTTGCCAATTATTTCAATCGCCCATAGACAAACACATTTTAATATTGTTACGGGACTAAGGTGGAAAATGCCTGACAGCTCCTTGAAACAACGACGATGACGACGACGACGACGACGAAGTGCCTGTGCGAACCTTGTGCGAGCTCTGTCATGGCCGCACTGTACATAATGTGAATAGATCGCTTCACTCCATCGCATCGTTCGTCTCATCTGTGTCCTGCCGCCACGTAACATTTTGGTGGAGTGTGCGATATCATCCCCATCCTGGCCTCCACATCGCATCGTCTCGGCCCGGGCGGAATCGTCGAGGAAACATCGGCCGTGTCGGGCAGCCCCAGCCCACTGCGACGAGCATTCGACCACGTCCCCTGCCCCGTGACCCCAGCCCGTGACCAGCCGATGAAGACGAGCCGCTACATGCCGAAACCAAAAGAACAGAAGCCGCGTCCCCAGCCCTCTCGTCCGACGTGGTTCGAGTTCCTCCGACGGTCCGCGCTGTCTTCAAGACATCGCTTTTGCGGGGCCAGGCATCATCACGAGCATCGTCATCAATGGCGGCAGGCACATCTTCACTGTACCTTGTCATCGCATCGCTCATCCTCACCGCAATCCTCGCGTTGCCTCGGCCACGACCGGGTCGGTCGTCCTCGAACCGGGGGGTGGTGTTACGGGACTAAGGTGGAAAATGCCTGACAGCTCCTTGAAACAACGACGATGACGACGACGACGACGACGAAGTGCCTGTGCGAACCTTGCGCGAGCTCTGTCATGGCCGCACTGTACATAATGTGAATAGATCGCTTCACTCCATCGCATCGTTCGTCTCATCTGTGTCCTGCCGCCACGTAACAATATTATCATTAGGTTGGATTTTATAGGCGCAGGAGTAAGCTCTGGCTATAAAGCGCCAAACTGGAGGTTAAATCTAATTGCTCTAGGCTAGAATGCTCACGTAAAAACGGGGTACAATAATAACAGCAAATTTTCTGTAAAAGTTTCATCGGAGTTAAAAAATTAAAAACATCATCAAAGGAAACCAGGGGTTCACTTAGCAGTAAACATACCCAGCTTTCTCGCTCAAAATTCCAACCTCTCAGGAACCTAGCAAGACAACTATAGGAAAGGGGTAATTGGCATAAAGCCAGAAGTCAACGTGAAGACGAAAACACCAAAAGAATTTTCCAGGTTTCTGAATATTGTATGTGTAATTCGCTGTCAAATCTTACTCCCCATGCATTTCTATGGAATAGTTTCCATGGCTCAGAAACCTAGTCACGCAACGTGCGCGACTTGAAACTGAGCACAAAGCAAGTATTCACCCCAAATATTAGCTGTGCAAAAGAAGATTTCATTTCGCTAAAATTTGCAGAGTAATCACTGTTGAAAGGACTGCCATGAGCAGGAAAGCTGCACATGCAAGGGTGGAATGGGTTGTAAAATTTATAAAAGAGAAACGAATTCACGAGGCTTGCTTTCATAACTAGGACACTCAACAAGTACGTCTATCACTGTTAGGCGCTTCTGGCATTGCTCACATTCTAGAGCGTCTTCTCGTAGCAGAAGGGAGTTGTGGGTCAAGTGCGTGGGCCCACTGCTGGGCCGACATAACACCACCTCCTCTAATCTTTATGCTGCAGATCTACCACTCTCTCAGGTAGGGCTTTACAAGGTGGTGCTTGTTTTAATTCAGTTTGGTCCATTCGGATCGCCACATTTTTGTTAGTGATAATTTTGCCATTTTTTCTGTAATCCTGGTAAGTTAAACAGATTTCCGTCACCTTGAGCCTCTTGTCCAAGCTGCAAGAGCATCCTCCCTTTCATTTCCGTCTGTTCCTACATAATTCGGTACCCTACACAACATAGTTTAAGTGATTTTTGCAAAGTCCATCAGTTCGTTAAGCACTTGTTGAAGAAGCGGAGTGCTGGTTTTGTTTCCGGAACACAAGGCAGCTAGTACGCTTAGAGAGTCAGAGATCATTGACAGCGGTGGACTTCCAGTGCGTACTTTGCTTAAAACAAGCCGCAGGACTAAGCCGTCTGCCTTCTTCCCCATACGACCACTGGACATCAGCTGCTCCCCCACGTTTTTTTCCTTTAGAATCATCTGTGAAGTAGGTAGCACGTCCGGCCTACCTAAACTGGAGATCTCAAAACTGTCGCGGCAGTAGTTCATTTAGAGCGTTGTTTAGAGCAAGGAAAAAGTTGCGCTGTGGGTTACTGTATTGTCATAGAGCTAACCAGGTTTCTGGGTTACCAGAGGGGTGTCGTCAACGTTAGAGTCAAGAGATTTGTTACGAGTTCGGTACCTAAAAAAATATGTTCGGAATAGTACGGGTCTTGTGGGTATAGAGAGTTTCATATACAAGTTCAGAAAACAGCAGTCGACAAGAGTGAGTGGCGCAGGAAAGGATTTTCATTATGTATATGTTTGGATAGAGTATTCTCTGGTTTATATAGTTAAGCTTGGGTAGAGAACACAAACCCTTGCGTCACATAGCTTTGTCACCAAACCAATGGGAAAAGACCAGGGGCTCTACAAATATCGAGTACGCGGTATTCCTGTATCTGCTATAGTTGCTGCCGTATTGCAGAGCGCTTCGTACGGCGCACGGTAGGAATTGTGAGAGATAGACCTCGTGCTTCTAAGGTATTTATTCTCTGTTGTGTTAGTTGCGCCTCATAAACACCTGAAGTGGACGAAAAGCACTTTTGGTACTCACACAAAGGTCAGGGAACATTAAACATGTTCGGACGACATCTCGTAGTAGACGTCTATTGCAAGTTTCAAGATCAGCGTTAAAAGAGTGCCAGCTTGCAGAAAATACCAGAATAAAAGAAATAGAACTTACTTACTTGTTTGAAATATTGCCAGTCTTTCTGAGTCCAGAACAGGTGGGCATACATGAATAAACATGGACAATACAGTAACATGTCGGCGTTAACATGATGGCAGACCTCTCTGCTCTCCTCTAATAAAGAGCTTTATAAGTCTCTCTCTCTAATTTTGTAGAAACATAACGGTGGTGAATGATAAAAAGATGAATAACCAAAACCTCGCGAATGCGAAAAATTTGATAAAAAGGATATAGGGGGTTTTGTCCGAACAACCGTGGGTTCTGTGTCGACAAACAAAATTAAAGTGTGCGACTCATATTTAAACAATACTTTAGCGGCACAGGACTAGGATGGTTACTTGTGTGAATGTGGCGTTTCAGTTCCATTCAAGTAACAAAGATCGACCTTGCGTGTAGAACAAGGTTTACAAAATCAAAAAGGCAATAGTAAAAATATAATTTTACAGTAATCAGGAATAACTTAAAAATAAACAGTGAACAGCCACAGCAGAACCATAATTTGCAACACGCGATAAAGGCATACAAAAGTGCGAGGTCCTGGAGACTGTGAAGCGTACCCCAGCGTAACTTTAATGCCGAGTGGTTGAAAAACGTTCCAACTCTGTGTTAGTTTCCTATTGGGGGCTAATAATCGCGATTCTTGACAAAATATCAAGCAATGCATCTGTGTTAGGAATGGACGGGAATAAGCGGTTTCACTTGCGAATGGCTAGTGGAAATAAATGAATACTTAAAGGCATCGCTATGACATTAATATTCCATTTAATTCGGCGGGTGCTTTTTCCTTGCTTACAGGGTTTGAGAAAGGAGGATGCACTTAAGTGTGTTCAGTTTTATTGATTTAGCAAGAGTTGGTACAGGTACTTTAGTGGACCTTGTTGAGCTTTAAATAAAAGTGCGGAAAAGCCACAATCAGATAACGCAATAGTTGGTGAGCCCGTAAGTATATACTTATGGCGGATAAACTGACGTCTCTCCCGTTAATCCTTTCCAGAGTTTTAATGTTAGTGGCCGTATATGGGAATCATACGAACTTTTGCGCATTCGAGTACTTTCCTTATGTATGTGTGCATGCCAGAAGTTTAGTTGACTTGAGCGCAAGCCGTAAACATCATCTTCGAATATAAAACAACTCGCGAAAGGGAGCGAATGTGATGTTTTCGATGTGCAAGTCTCACTTGAGATGAGATATAAGGATTACCCTTCAATACTTGTGTTCATTTAGTTTGACCAGTTGCGCGCAATTGATGTGGTAGGAGAAATTAATGGATTCTTTTTGCCTAGTTATTGTCATACACACTTTTTGTTTAGATCAATACTCATCTGCCGTTTGTTGTACCAGATGGCACGCTGGTTTCAACAATGTGTTTGTGCGAGATTGCCTCTACGACATCTGATTTTCTGGTGGACAATACAATCGTTAGCGAAAAGTTTCATGCTACTTAAAAATTTTGACATTATGTCAATAACAGTTATAAGGAAAAAAGTGGAAAAAGAAAAGAACACTCGGGAACCCGGGATGTGACTCGTTTTCTCTTTATGGCACGTATTCATATGTCGCAAACTGCGAACGGTAATAGCGGAACTCTTCAATCCAATGCGTTATATTTCCGTATTCGATTATACTTTTTTTACTTTTGCTAATAATGTGATATGACATACCAAACCCTCTAGAAAAGTCGAGCAGCATTAGGACTATTTGTGCGGCTGTTAGGAAAAACTGGATAATGTAAAACTTCTCTGAGCTGCGTAGTTGTTGGCAGTCCACTTCTCAAGGCGTCGTGGCTAGGTGATAAGGTGCCTATAGCCTAAAGAAACAGTTATATGCTTTATGCTTCATTCTAGTATTTTACATGATGTACCAGGGTCCGAGATGGGGTTGTCATATCAAGGGTCTGTACTGACGCCTGGTTTAGGTAATTGTGTTATCTTTGATTTTTCTCCAGTCACCGGGCAACTTTGATGAAGAAATGTATCTGCAGTAAACGTGCCCGAAATACCTGCTCCGCCATTCGGCGCACTGTCTGGGAAAAAAGTTTGAAATTTCGTCTGGCACGCAAGCTTCTTTAGAGTAAACGTTCAACTAAAGGTTAAGAACTCTCTAATTTAGGAATAATTTAATTCGCCCATTGTAAGGCTGTCAATAAATAGGATGTTGGGACTTTTGTTACGGTTATGTTCTGTTCTAGTGAAAATTCATAGGTGTCAGTTTTTATGGGGCAGATGTTTTGCTAGAATATACATGGGTTACTTTTATGAAGGTAGGAAGAGTTTCTTTTAGGCTGAATTGTTTTGCTTCTTGCGATTTGGATTTGGAGCTTGCTATTACACTCGTTAGGGTATACGAGTTAGAAGTGTTTGTGCCATGTTTCTTTAATCATATACGTACCATTTTGACTACTCGTTTGGTATGTATGACTTGTGTAATCCATAGATTTCTGTCGTACCTGCCAGCCAAGTACGAGAACTGGGGGAATTCATGCTCCGGGTATGTTAATATAAAATCATTATCCGCTAGAATAAAGTCTGCTACTGGGGTTCCAATAGATCGAATACGAAAGCGATGTTAAGCGCAAAAGCGCAAACCAGAAAATTGACAGTTTGTTGTCCGAAATCCCCTTACGACGTGAATTTGGTCTTCTTCGGTTTCAAATTGACGGCGGAAGAGTGTTAGATCCAGGGTATTTGCTTTTCGTTGCACACGCGTAGATTGTTGTATGCCCTTACCAAAGTAAAGATTTAGAATTATTTCAATGAGTTCACTTCATTGAGATGATGTGTAACAAATGATACTCACATTTATATGTGGGCGGGTAAAATCACCCTAAGGATTATAATACAGCCACGGGTGGGATGTCGGAAATCCTGAATAGTTGCTACGCACTCGCTGTCAAATAGGCTCTTCGACAGGCACGACCGGCGACTAGTGTCATGCTGTTGGAAATTATCTTGCTAGTAATTGCCTATGTATTAGTAACTGCGAACAAAGAGTGTCAAAATAGGTCATCATATCTTCAATGCCACGCCTCCCCCATGGGGTCGTCTACATTTTCTAATAACCGCGTAGCTTGTGGCATTATGTCGTGATTGTGGGCAGTTGATGATAGCTAAGTTTCGGTTATAGCTATGATGTCTGGTTCGTGAAGATGCAAAGCATTATCTTGAGGTTGTACGCTGTTTAGAACACGTCATGTAGTCAGGTTCAGTAGAGTTACTTTTTGGCTGGGTGCGATGCTGCGCGTTACTGGCCGCCTTCCAGTTTCGTCGTGTTTTATTTCTAATGGTTCCCTCTCTCCCTTTTCATCACTCCAGACAAAGGAGTGGTTATTCATGTACTATTTGTCAAAGGCCAATGACATCTTTTTTTTTCCTGGTTTTCCTTTGCGCTCTCCCAAACCTTTTACATTCCTTAATTCCGTTCCAGAAATCCCCTACCATACAGTACCTGATGTCTTACGCGTATTACATTGCTTTAAATTGAACTTTTTGTCGCGTATCGAAAGGTTTGATGATGACCGGCCACGTTTTTTGGCCGCTGGCCTGCCTAGACAATATATTCGTTCCATCTCGACCGGGTCTAACTAAAGCGTGCCTTTTAAACTCTTTTGATTCACAAATTTTTAGTGTTACGCTTGTTTCATTTTAACCCCTGGTAGGCCTTAAAGGGTTAGGTTTGATTTTCTGCTTCTGTTTTCATGTTCATCGACTCTCTTTTCCAATCCTTCTATCACATTATGCATGAAGGTAGCCTTCTTTGGACTACATGCCATATCAGTTTCAAGCATTGATAGAGTGTGCAACTTATTTTCAATGTCCACAAACCACTCTTAGTTGATTGCTCTTATGTCATCAGCCATTTCATTAAGCTGAGTAAGCATTTTTGTGATTACAGTACCTAAATTGGTGTCCATGTCGCCGCCTAATAACCACAACATCCTGAGTATCTAAACCAGAGTTAAGCCCAGGGCTAGTTTCGGCATCTCTGCAAAATATAAAAATAACTCGAACATTGCATGAACCCACTACACAGCAACACAAGGCAACACTGTGGGGTCGACTGTTCAACCAAAAAGTGATTCCCCGATCTTTTAGCAAAATGGAGTCTGGCGTATGCCCCTGGCTAGCGAAGCGAACCGGTTTACGTGACTCTGCTGTGGTGACGCCACCGAGCCCACGGGGAGCCCGGAAGGTCGTCGCTCGTTTCTTGTTGTCCCGTCAGTGGCGGTTAAAAACAATGGCGCCTTCAGGGCAGTGCCGACGATCGCCTGTCCTGTTTCTAGGGACGCCGACCGGGGAATGGCGGTGCTAAAAAGGCCGGGAAGCAGCGACCAAGGAAACGGGCTGATTCCATATTACGAGGGCGCCGACGAGGCAGCAAGCGGAACAGGGGCGAACACAAACGCGCGTATGCTTGCGAGCACCTGCATAGCGAAGAGAATCGGAATAAGCTAACATGCTGTAGCGAAGTCACCGACAATGAAATACAATTTATTAGAATCGAAATAACAGAAATAGTAAGCCTCGCCCTATATTCTACAGATTCACTAAAACATAATGCAGTCTGTTTTCTTACATCCATGCCGTAATTGTAAAATGAGTGAGAAAAATATTGGCACGTGCAGCGTACATCTTCTTGCCGCCTCCGGAATGGCAAAATCACGGTTGACAAAAATTGGAGTAACCAGTTTAGCAACCACTTGGTCTTAAAAGGTCGTCGCCATAACGTTTGAATGAAATGCACCGGATCTTCTTGGCAAGCTAGCGTAATCATCAGCGCTTCTCAAAGCGCTTCTTGATGGCCGGTGTGCACATGTGGAAGCAGATTGTTTTGTAGGCTCTACAGGCGGCCACAACTGCACCCAGCGATGTTTTATCGACGCAGAATTTTGATCCCCTCAAAATTGCAGCTTCGCAATACCTAAAAAGTATGACAGTGGTGCCATGAAAATATGTGCTACCTAATTGAAATCGGGGCGAACGCTTGCCCACATGTAATATGGGGTGACACGTCTTGCCAAAAATGCGTCCCGCAAGACAGAGGGTTTAACATCCCACATGATCACCAAATGTTTCCCGATATAAATTAAAATTTTATCTCATGCCCGCCAATTGTGACAGGGGGTGAGCCGTGGTGTTATCTTCACTAATAAGAGCCGTGTGAAAGTCTTCTTTACGGTGGCAGCTTGTTGGCGTTGCGTCGGGCCTTCTTCGCTGCTTTCAGATTCGGTATAGGCGGGCATCTTCAAGGTGTGAAGCTCTGGTCTTCAGCAAGATATTCAAGAATGTAAGGCAGACCAGCCACCCTCATTTCCGCAAGAATCTTTAGTCGCCTCTAGCCCAAAGGCAGACCAGGTAAAAGAATCAGTGGTAGTCTGAACAAAATTGACGGCTCCGCTCCTGCATACGGCACTCGAATCCGGTAGCTCGAAGTTGAAAACGTCGCACCGAGTTCGCAGATTTTACGAAGGAACGGCGAACAGTTTCTTTCTTCCGCCTTTCATCAGGCAGCGAAGATTGTCTGGGTCGGTTATTGCCCTATCAACTCTTCTGAAAAGGCGCGTCACGTTACATCCGAACATGGCTATTAAACTTTTGTAGTTCTCTATTATAGTGCAGCAGAGTCCTTTTTGCTTGGTAAGGTTCATCTGCAGATATTGATGGAAGCAGTTGCGCTATAAAGCCTGCATCGTAATTTTTGCAGCACATAGCCTGAGTATTCTTAGACGCGAAGAAAACGTTGTGCAGCTTTCCCCGATGAACCCATTGCTTTATGATGTATATTTGTTAAAGTTTCGGGATAAAGACATTAACGTCATCGAAGACAACATCTATGAAAGTATTAGGGATACGAAACTTAATACTCGTTTCCTAGCAGGTTGCCGGAAACTCTGGTTAGTCAATGAGATATCGTTGCCCTTCGCAAGGAAGGCGCATAAACTGGGGAGGCACAGAGATCCTTGACCAAGAATTCTAAATAAGTAACGCCCAGGCAATACAGATACTTCTTGCTGGCTACAGAAGAAATCGAGGGGTTATAAAAGTACCGCACGTGCACCAGAGTTACTTCATTTGCGGGCCGTAGATTCCTTACTCAGGAGATATGGGCTGAATTATTTAAATAGGCGAGTCGCCCACATGGAGAAGCCGGGCTGTTTGAGCACTTAGAAGGTGGCTATGAAAAACTGTAACCCTAGCGCGCTAGTCCGCTGCTCTCACTTTGTACTTTGACCCTGTCCTCTCAGTGGTATGCGGCTGTGAATGATGTAAACCAGGTACCCCCCACCGTTGTATTGCAGAATGGCTGTGGAATTCCTGATACGCGTAACATGACCCACAAAAACGTGAGGTGTATACGGTTGTCACTCAAAAAGACCCTTGCGGAATATCCAGATGTTTTCAGTATACCTCTACATAGTCAGTGACTGTGAAAGGTACGCACATAAGTTCTGGTACGTTTTTGTTACTGCTCGGCCACCAGCTGCTGCGTCGATGGTTGGTTTTGTACGCAAGTTCATTTGAGTGGGGACCGAAAGGTCTAAAGCATACACCTGTTACTTCGCTTGCCTGCTCTATTTAAACCGTCAATTTTCTTATCAGTGGTGACCGATGAAGCAAACATAAAAAAAGGTAAGCCAAAGCGTTCACCTAAGTAAAAGTTTTCGCACCGTACGAACTTTCCTATTTGCAGAAACACTATTGTTAGTGCTTGCGTCTGTTTGTTGCTAGGCATATCAATATGCATTCGGCATCCCGATGCTTTTAAACGTAGCTTATGTTTTTGCAAACCTTTCAGAAACGGACTGCCATGTGATTGCGTTGGAGAAGTTACTTGTCAACATCTACGGGTTCTTGTTGCAAGGGTGCGAAGTTGGCTATAGATAGGGGGTGAACGTGGTTAAGTATCTTCAGCTACTCAGGCCATGTCCCCCATTTTGCTGCTTTTGAAGATCCGGAGTCATAGAAAACAGTAGTGCAGGATATTTAGCTGTAATATAGAAGACAGAGATGAAGCCAAGCAAACCTTCAAAGCTACAGGTACGTTATTGTATGTTTTTGAAACAGGCAGCACGTGTAACCTAAGAGTGCAGTACAAGAACTTATATTTACGCTCATCGCGATAAATTTGCGATCCTGCTTTTTTTAAAGTGGACGATGAGTGGAGTAATATGAGCATACTATTGGCTTCGAATTGTGAGTTGCGTATGTGTAATAAAAAGGGTTTCCTCGTACGTAAAGCTGATGCGCGAAAGCCAGCACACCTTTTGCGGGCAACTAAAGCCTAAGAAACTTTAATTTTGCCGGTAAAGAATGCGGAATACAATGACTTGTTATTGGAGTGATTTTCTTCTATTTCGACTGAATTTCTCTACGACAGTACAAACGAATAACGGAAAGATTTTACCCGACAAGAAAGACAAATTTTTGCTATTAAAATATTTTTTATGGTTTTCGTGCTGATACCACGACCGCGCACCCGTATTCGATTAAAATGTTATCTCTCAGAAGCTGTAACTGTCGAAGGTGGCGGCGCAAGATTGATCTGGCGTACACGTAGTAAAATGTAGTATACTGTAAAATGTTTTTTTTTGAGAAGCCACAGGCAGTAAGGTTCAGAAGCATAGGCAGGACAGGCATGAATTGTGTACGTTAGCTTAGCACCTCAAGCCTTCCGAAACGCATTCTAACAAACATGGTGAATGTAGTGCGGGATCATGACAGCAAACACATACGATTCAAAAGTGAAAAAATACAACTCGCGAGGATGAATAAAACATTTCGACGAGCATGTCAAACTTAGAAGAAAAAGTATTTCTTCAACCAGCAATCATCAAAGCGTTTTCAGGTTATGAACATGGAAATAAAAGCGTAAACGCATCTGAAGCCATAAGCAAACATCGACGGTCGCGATACGTTACCTTAAACCAGTTATAAGAACACCATGTCCGCAGGCATGATGTTCAAGGGTATAGTGAATTACAGCTAGATAGGAAAATCAGCGAAGAAGAAAACGTCATGAAGTGCTGATCTCACGAACGCATGAAGTGAGTCCTGCATACCATAAAGCTTCCTGGTCTAACTAAAGTTTGATAGTTCGAAGACACTACATATGAGTTCTGCAATGTTACGAACAGTGAAGGCAATTGTATGCTTTCGAATGCTAAAGGACGCACGACCCCGACAGCAACGTTTATCTCACACTTCCATTGGGACACCCCCGGGATAATTTTCGCACTACCCATTCCGTGGTCTTAAGATTTAAATCGCGGTGAACCCACGCAGAGGATCGGCCGTGCGCGACTGAATTCGCAAAGGTCCGGCATGCTCTCAGTAATGGCTAAGATTCTGTCTGTCACGGTGACGCACGCCGAGTAATAGTAGAAAACGTATGACAAATTGTTACAAACAATTGATGCAGGCTGTCCTGTGAGCGCGCCTATGCCTACACGCGCTGAGCTCGAGGTGGCGGCAAACAGCGAATATTTCTGAAAACACCCCCCTGACAAAGTCAAATTCCGAAACAACCTAAAGCCTAAGCCCAAACCATTTAGTTTAATAGAAAACTAAAACGTCTAGAAGGAGAATGGAAATTGTACAACTCGATATGACTTCATGTTCTTTTTTCATCCAGGTCTAGCGATGCCTCCACAAGACACCTCGTTGCCGACAATGGGTACCTTGCAAGCTGCGGGCCTCGTCGATACCTGCTGGCTAGTGCCCATCGTGGCCGCTGCTGTGTGCTTTTTGTCATCAATTCCCCATGTAACTAGTGGAGTTTTCTACGTTCTTTTCATAGACGAGATGGGCGCCAGTCGCGAAGCGGCTTCATGGCCCAAGAGCTTCGTCGTGGCCATGACGCAGATAACAGGTACGAAAGCGCATCTCAGACTCCTTCGGTGCTGTAGTTCTCTCCGAGTGACTCATAAGATTCTCAGGTACTAAGTGCCCAAATATTTTACACTGGCGGTGGCGAAAACGTTTTGGGAAGTACTAGGTGAGCCGACTATGTACTGAATCGTAAACACTTCAGTGTAGATGATCACGCAAAGTAATTATGCGACAGCACGTGAAAGACGGCGCGTGATTTTGTGGCTAGGGTGCCCACAAAAAGTTTTCAGAGATGTTGAATTGTTGATTTTGTTTCGCTTCTATGGGCTTCAGAAATGCCAGGGCAGTGCAGGTTTCTTGCCTGGCAGGCTGTGACGCAAGGGACCGCACTCCTTTCTTCTGTGCTTAGCCATATGCTCGAATTAGTATGCGCCCTTCGACGGTTGTGGCTATGGGCCTAATGATGCCTAAAGGGGCCCTGCAACACGCTTTGAGCAGTGCAAATAAACCCCCGCAAGGTTTAGACAACACTGCCAGGAATTCCTGAGCGAAATATTATATGTGAACGGGAAGCGCTAAGCTCTGAAGTCGCTTTGAAAGACTCGAAAAAACCAGCCGCACACTTTCAATTATCCTCATTATGCGCCGCTGTACTCACGTCATTAAAGCGGTGGCTGTCCTATTGGCTGTTACTGGTCATCTTCACGGTTTATGTCTTGCCTTTCCTGCAGCGATCTGCCGCCGCCGATGCCCTGCACCGAACTCTTCCATTCCTGAACCTGTGCGATTAAATTGTTGCCCTTCCGGTTCTGGCCATAGATAAAACCATAATGAATTCTCCCCTTTATGAACTCGGTAGTTCTCATCAAAACGTGTTCGTTGCACACCGAACTCGAAGTTTCATTCAGTAATACTGAGGGACAAGATGTTTTGATACTTACCCCCACCCTAGCAGAAACCACTTCGTCGTTGGTTGGGTAATTACGCGATCTTTTCCTGATAGGTAGCGCCTGTGCGCCATCACAGAGAAAACTACAATTCGTGCTTCCCGCACACTTTGCATGTGAGAGTAAAGTGTCGGCAACCAATTTTTACAGAGAAGCTGTATATGGCTACACCCCTTCCCTCCGTTTTCATTCCGGCGAAGCCGCGTCATTCGGCACAGCTTTCACGCTTCCCCTGGCGCCCGCCGACACCGCTTGTGCATGTTTTGTACCCCACGCCACCACGTGTGCTTCATTCGCAAATAGCGAAAACGGCTGACAACGGCTCCAGCGCCGCTATCCGCAGTTTTAATTTTATCTCTTTGTCGAACGGCGCCTGCCCTTCGCTCAGAAAAACAATAGGGCGATATGCAGTACGAATACGCATGGATATAACCGAAAGCCGCTGCCGTAGAACGTACAGCCGCTGCCGTTCCCGTTTTAAGCTCTACCTCATCGAGTGGGCGCAAAACCTTCTCGAATGAAAAGAAACTTGCCCGCTTAGAACCTTGACTTGAGGTACCAATTTCTGTTAAGCTTGGAGGGCTTTCGGAGCAACAGTTTTGCCCATGTTTTTTTGTGTCAAAGTGCCCGCAATACACCAGTTTCAGTTTATGCGTGCATGATGGGGACCAGTAGACGATAAGGGATGGGAAGGGGGGGGGGGGGGGGACTTGCACGCAGGTTTCATGCCCTAACAGATGGCCTGTCTGCTCTGCTGATAGAATATATAAAAAAAATTCTCCCACCTCCCCTCGCGGGAACACCTGTGTAGATGCGACGCATAGGGGGTTCCGTTGTTGTTTCCGTTAGGTTGATTCTCCCATCGCATGAAACGTGCCGTGAACCCCCTGCCGCGGCTATGACACAACGTGGCGCGGCTATAACGATACACAATCCAACACGATCCACTTTTATCCAATCCAATCCAAATCCAATCCAATCCAATCCAATCCAAACCAATCCAATCGAATCCAATCTAATGCCCCTCGCGAGAGAGTGTTCGCTATCGGAGAGGAGAGGGGGTGAGCGGCGGAGAGCGCAGCTCACGCGGCGAGGAGAATGGGGGAGGTGTGTGGACGGACACCAACAACGCCGTATGGAGGGACAAGGCGAGTGAATGAGATGCAGTCGCATCTAAAAAACTGCACCCCTCCGTCTAACGACAACGATGGTTGAACGCGAAGATTTCTCGTGATGGATTCTTTGGTTGGCCAGTCCCACACTGCGAGTATGTCTATACCCCGGAGGTATGTGTACCCACAACTCTCGGTTGCGCACTCGCGAACCTTTGTGTTGTGTCTGGGGTGTGCGGCTTGAATCGGTACCTGCTGCTTGGCATTCGCTTCGACCATGAAGAATTGGAGCAATCGGATCGACGCCGGCTTCATCACTCCTACGACCCAGGTTCGATTCCGACGACGGGAAGAGTTGTTTTCGTTCCCTTTACGCACAATCATTGATCAGCATTATCAGAGAAAGTTGGCTTTCCTACAGGGCGTAATGACGTAAAACGGCATCAGTGTGTGTATCACAACCTGCACGTACGACGGCCCCATGCGACCTGTCTGCTATCATCGTAGGTATCTTACGGCCTGTTACACAGGCCGTAAGATACCTACGATGCGGGAGAGAAAAGGACAGCCTTATGTTTGTCCGCTACAATAAAGCTAGAGTCCTTCCAAGTTTTATTCAGATAATTGGCTAGGAAGTATGCTCCATCCTAAATTACACAGAAACAAGTTTTGTTTCGCGCACTCCTCCGACTACAGCCAGCTTTCCTGGTCATCCTTCTACGCAGAGTGGAAGGGCACTGAATTTTTATGGCGAAGCCGCATACGCCTCGCCCCCACCCGTTCTCATTACGGTAAAGCCGATTTACTCTGCCCCGATCAGGGTCTCCTCTCACTACAGCCGACCCTTCTTACACAACTTTCATAACAACGGTTATTACCCTCGCCACCACCGATACCTCTTTCACAAGTTGTGCAGTCGGCTAACAGCGGCTGTAGCACCGTTGTCAAATGATTGCCGACAATCGACAGCAACGGGAATGGGCGTAAAAACGCCCGCAAGCCGCCGCCAACGGCGTCCGCGCGAGTACACTGCAGAATAAGGTACGCAGCGAAGTGAGCGAACAAAGTTTCCCATCGTCGTTAACCCTGTCATTGCACCGCAATGAGAAAGAGCAGCAGCGCAACGCGTAGGACACAGATTGAGTCCATTCCGAGGCGTTGAAGGGGCTAAGAGGACGACATAAAAGTTTGTTTTATCCGAAAGATTTCGTCTTTTTAAAGTCTTAAGCGCTTCTCCGGCAGCAACCGATGCTTAGTTTAATTCTAAATTAAACAATTTAAGCCATAATTTTGATTCTCCCGCTGAATCCTGCGTTGTGCGACGTTTGCGATCACGTATTCATTAATTGATTGTAGGGTTTAACGCGCCGACGCAACGCAGGCGATGAGGCGCGCCGTAGTGGAGGGCTCCGGATTAATTTTGACCACCTGGGGATCTTTAACGTGCGCCGAAATCTTGTACACACGGGAGTTTTTGCTTTTCGCCTCCATCAGAAAAGCGGCCGCCGCAGCCGGGAATCGAACCCGCGACCTCGTGCTCAGCAGCGCAACGCCTTAGCCACTGAGCCACCGCGGCGGGTGATCACGTATCCAGGGCAGGTACTTATGCAAACGTTAGCATACTGACCAGGGGTGCTGCGAACACCGAAACGCCTTGTTTACCATCCGCTTTCTAAATGGCGCCGCGATGCTTCTCAGGACTACTGTGGAGACTCGCTTAGTTCCTGCCCGGATCGATACCTGGCTCATTTTTGCTCAGGTTCATCGTAGTCATTTTTGTGAAACATTGGGTATTCTACACGAAAAGTCACAGAGGACAACGTCGCTTATGCCAGTTGGCCAGTGTACGCTCAGCGCACCGGGCAACAACGCAACAATGGAAACCGCCATGTCTGCGCCACTGTGCCTGCGCATGGGCATTGCGCCCGCATCTAGCCGAAACGAAACAGGCCCCGGCGTCCGTCATCTGCACCGTTACCACCTGATTCTCGGCCGTGGCGTCATGAGATATGAATAATCGCAGTGACATTGAGTGATGGTGCACTACTCGTCCTCCGGAGCTCTGCTTGACCACAGCAGAATGGAGGCGCAGTCGCGAAAGAAACCGCTCCCGAAGCACGAGAGGCGTAGGCTGCAGAGCTATTGCCTGTGGTCACTGATATCGATACAGGTGCACCTGAACCTTGCCTACGACAGATTCGCGCAGTACAAAAGCAAATAGTGCTTCCGAAGAAATCCACGTACACGCAGAATGAGATAAAATGGCCGTTAACTGAGAGACTCGCTAGATCGATCGGGAAGTGGTTGAAGGAGAAAGCGCTTCCCCAGGGCTGAGCAATCTGGGGCCAATACCAAAACACGGCAGCTGTGAATCACTCATCTGTGCCGACGAATTAACTTGTGTCTTGCGATAGGTAGGCTATGGACGCTGCGCTAAACAGTACTTGACGTACTGTTTCCAACAAGTAATGGTTTTGAGTTCGGTGGTAAACAATAGTGCTGATACTGCTGCCCGCGCAGATGGTGCTGCCCAACAGTGCTACTCAGGCGCCCACTTTGCAACCTTTGAGCTACGAATAACTTGTACTTGCTCCAGAGGAAGTTGGGGTTCAATTGCAGCACAGGGTTGCCGCACCGATGAACAGAACAGCCACTCTCTTCGTGTAACCAACGCTAACGCGGTGCACCCAGGAGTCGCGGCTGCCAGCGCTGCCAACTGCCCGTGCCTTCTACGTCGCCTTAGCAACGGGGCCGGGAAGGCAGAGACATGGCGGCGCACACACACGGCGGCCGGCATGCGCGCCACGCCAGTGAATACGCCCTATCACCGGCATAGTGTGCGCAGTACGCACTGGTGCTTCTGTGTAGACGTGTGCGTTCGTAACTTCCAGTGTTAGCTCGATATTCTTACTGCTATTAAAAGAAGAGTCATTAAATATAGGCTTAGATACTCGTTCCACAAGCTTAATGGCCTGCCTAACTTGCGCTTGCTTTTGCCGGCGTCATTCAATTGCACAGCTTCCTATAGTACGTCTTAGGTTCAGTGCGGGAAACAAGCCGATGAGTAGCATGGTCATTGTCTATTTTCTAATTATATATCTTATTCGAGGGAAGTTTGCTTCAAATGTGTTTTCAGTGTTATTCTAACCTGGCAATTTTTCGAATCCACCAAACATGCATTTCGTCATAATGACCCCATTCAGGCTCATCACTAAAGAACGACTCCCGAGAACCAAGATTACAAAGTCCCTCGACAACGCTACGCGGAAACACGGCGTTTCATACGCTGAACTGGGCATTTATGCGTGCGTTTTCAACAGCTACAAGAAGGGCTTAAATGTTCAGTAAATTTTTGTTTCGTCCATAAGTGCAGGCCAAAAAAACAAAAAGTCATTCGATAGTTAATCCGTCACCACAGAAGTCGGTCGCCCACGGAAATTTTTTCTGGCTCTCCTGAGCTCTGGCGTGTTCATGTTCATGACCTGCAAGCTTATTCTAAGAGTTGTCTATACGATTGTTAGTTAAAACAGAGCCATTGCGGGTTACCCACAGCGCCGAGAGGCTCCCTGTTTTCCGTATTTTATGTATTCTGCGCGAATATTGCAAAAAGTTCGTGCCATGCACTTTTTAAAAGTAGATTGTTTCTGTTCTCCATTTTTCGCAAAACAATTAAAAAAAATCTGTGTGTGTGTGTGTGTGTGTTTAATTTTAGGTCTCTTGGTTGGAGCAATTCAACACAAGGTGCCGATGCTCGCCATGCTTCTCTTTGGGGCTTTTTTGTGCCCGGTTTCAATCATTGCATCTGCCTTTGTGCCTAACATGGCATGGATGTCAGTGACGTTTGGATTTTTCTACGGTGAGTACTGCAACCGCAGTAGTACATGTCTGTAAGAACTTTCAATGGCGGGTGGTTGTGACACTCGTGGAAATAAAGTGGCTATTAGAAATGTAACTGCTTTAGTAATGATAATTTCTTACGCAAGTGCTTCTTTTTCATATTTCGTGTGGTAGTCATCATTCGAGCGAGCACCCTGCATATAATCGGTAAAAAAAAATTAACCAAAAGCTTGGCTTTGGTCGCCTTTCGCAAAAGATCGTACGAAGGAATGCTGCGTGGCGTGTGGCTAACGCATTTATGAAGTTGATGAACGCTTTAGAGAGCGGCTTGAAGAAACAACATTTGTAAAGAAAAGGCTGGAAAATGCTCACTAATTTGACGGAAGCTTTCCGTTACTAGAATAAACTTTGATTCCGCTGCTTTCTGTTCAGCTGCTCTAGTTGCGTTGGATATGAAATTTCTTTTGACTATGGTAACTTTGTCCTAATGTGTCGTCAAGTGCAAGTAACAAGGTGTATGGGCGGCGAAGTCAACACGGCTTGAAAATAGCTGGCCGCTCTAGAAAAATCAGAATAAATGCCAAACTTTGAAAAACTGTACAACATTTACTCGTCGGTAACATGAAATAGTGGAGCGTTTGAAATTTGTACAAGGGCCTCGCTGTAATGCTGCGTGAGCAATGCATGTGACACGTCTCCTGAATTTATGAGTCGATACCGTCGTTCTGTAACTTAGCCAGCGAGAAAACGCAGATGGATGGAGTGAAGAAAGAATGTGTAGAGAGCTGCTTTGAGTGGACAGATTAGCGTTCAGACGAAGATGTAAGTAGAGGGCGGCACGACACCAGCCACTGCACAGGTATTGGCAGCAGATTTTGAGACTCGCTCCAACTTCTGTACGCGTTGTACAGTTCAGCCTGCAGCCAGTGCATGTTGGAAAATGCAGAAGGGATGAAAACAATGGCAACAGAGCAAGACGGCTTTCGACAGCAAACACGGAAACTTGCAACAAATGGCCTGGCAATTACAAAGGAACCGAAATTTTTACATATCGGTAGCCCAAAAACGCAATATTGTTCAAACGGAAATAGTGTGTACCTCAAGGCACCAGGTTTGTCGAGATAATAAACTTGACCTTTCCAGGGAAACCAGCGAACGCCAGAGAGCATAGATACGTGAATACACTTGCCTCTTTTATAAGATGATAGATGCCACCTCCCTGCCATAAAGGGCTTGAAATTATAAAACAATCAGTTAGCCATGATATAAAACTGTTCACATCAAGGTTTTAAATACGAGCCATCAGGAGTTAAAACATTAAAAAAAACATTGAAAGTTTACAACCACATTCGCTGTGTAAAAAATGCAGAAGAAAAATCTGCTCTTCCAAATCAGGGACATGATATTTACGCAGAGTTCATGAGCACGAATTTATGAGTACAAGCGTTGTTGGCGGAGAGATGTCGGCGTCGGAATTTTTTGCAACAGAGGTAGGCGTAGGAACTTTCGGCTCGCCACATGTAGAGACTAGTAGCAAAACTTTACACCCGCCGCGGTGGCTCAGTGGCTAAGGCGTTGCGCTGCTGAGCACGAGGTCGCGGGTTCGATTCCCGGCCGCGGCGGCCGCTTTTCTGATGGAGGCGAAAAGCAAAAACGCCCGTGTGTACGAGATTTCGGCGCACGATAAAGATCCCCAGGTGGTCAAAATTAACCCGGAGCCCTCCACTACGGCGCGCCTCATCGCCTGCGTTGCGTCGGCGCGTTAAACCCTACAATCAATCAATCAAATCAGCAAAACTTTACAACCTGAGCGTGACGGCTGCGGCAATATAAAAACACGAATGTGTTTCAGCGAAGGGTTGTGAACAGTGCGCAATGCCATTGCGAGAATACCGGTGTGCTTAATTTTACACTCCGGGAAGAAACCCAAGAAAAATATTCAAAGCCCCCATCTACAAGCCCTAAACGCCCCTGCTACCGGTAGCCCTCAAAGGAATGCCCAAATTTCCCACCACAAACAAGAAATCACAGCCAGAACGCGCTGCCGTGGTCTCATTATACAGCAAGGAATTCTTTATTACGTACCCCTTGTACGTACGCACAGGGTGTTCGTAGGCAAGCAGTACATGTATTTCAACACGTTTGGGCCTTGGTGACGGCGTGAAAAACCATGCATCTAGCCGAGAAAGCTTTCGGCTGTTTCGGTGCCGTAAATAGGTTCAATAGTTTGTACTATACATCAGCATGTACATCTGATTTCGCCAACCCCTTTGGTCACATTAGAAACAACCGGTATCTATTTGGTGTTAAGTCCGGCGTCACTATGGTATCCGTACGAAGCGTATGTTCGACAAGTGCGGGCCTCCAAAAGTGATGGCGGCGCCTGCAGGAGCATGCGCAGATAGAGGTTGGAGATAAGGCCCTTTTGAAGCTCTCTTCTTGCATCAGAAAGTGTTGTATACCATAGAAACGTATGTCCGGTTATACTCGTAAACCCTGCTATATTGACATTTACCTAAGTATGAACCTAAATATATATCTTAAAGTTGTACTATTAATCTTTGCAGGATTGTCCCGGGGCCTTCTTCAGGTGGCCACGACCGTTTATGTAGTGTCGTACTTCGACCAGTACAGAAGCGTCGCTTTAGGAATAATGTCCGGCGTAGGCACGCTGGCAGGCGTCGCGGGACCTTCGCTAATAACGCGTTTGTTTTCTGAATACGCCGTGAAAGGAACGTTTGTTGTGACCGGTGGATTCCTTCTTAACCTGATACCATTGATCCTGATGCTTCGAAATCCGCGTCCTATTAGCTGTTTGACATGGAGAAACTGCATCAATATGAGGAAGCTGGAAAAGGAAACAACGAGGGTCGTTCAACAAAGAACAGGGGGGGAGCGCACAGGGCACAACTTTGGCGACACCTTTCTCCGAACGGGTGAAGAAAAAGACAGAAGCGTTGATACTAAAAATGGCGTACAAACAGAAGACATCAGTAAAGGAAACTTTCCCGCTACACTTGCCCCACATTCATCTCCTCTCTCCCCACAATCAACAGATAATCACACAGACGCCGCCACAAATACGAAGGCCATACTCTTGCAAGCAATTTCATTCCTTCGGAAACCCTGCTTCTACGTTATTGCTGCTGCTGTGCTTTCAGGAGACTTCGCGTTTCCAGTCGTAAACTCGACCTTGGCCGACTATGGCAGAGATAAGGGAATGCCAGCGGAAGCAGCAGCGCAGTTATTAACCCTCTTGTGTTCTGGAGGTGTTTGCGGGAACGTAATAGTTCCTTTTTTTGCCGACAAGTTACAGTGTACCCGCTCCGCACTAGGTGCTTTGGCATGCGCACTTCTCGCCGTTTGCTTTTTTCTCATGCCCCACGTTGACAGCTTCGCAAATGTGTGCGCCGTTACGTTTGTGATCGGTGTTCAATTTGGCTATATGGTCACCATCAAACCAGTTCTGGTCGCCGACTACCTAGGAGTACGCAGTCTTGCACTTTCTTGGGGCCTCATGGGTGCCGTGTCCCTTCCAGTGATCTTTACAGAGCCTTCCATTGTGGGTGAGTTCTCAAGAAAGGTACCTGTTTTGTACCTTATTCTCGGAATTGTTGATGTTCGCTTACCATCTTCAACTGCCCTTTTATTCTCCTTTCCCCTTCTGTGGGTCTCACTACTGCCATGTGTAGCGGCTGGTTTTTTAGGCGATAAAAATTCGCAATTTTGCGCCTAAAATACATACAAAATGACTATTTAGGACCCCAGTGTCGCAAATATGGGCACCATTTGTTATTACATGAACTCAAGGAATTTCAAACGAAGACGTGCGGGCCTCCATCTACGGAAAGAAAAACAAATGTGTCATTGAATATGATGGCACAATGGCGCCAACAGTTGAACTTAGCCGTTCAATTGTCCCAATGAACTGCTGAATAAATGAAGGTCGCTTGTCTTAAGTCAACAGATGCCCTGCTTATGTTATCGTTGTACAGTGACGGTGGCTTTCTGTATCGTCGCGTAGTGTAAAACAGGCATACTTTGTGGCTGCTTGACGTGGTTAATTTACGACACGACAAACAGACACAAATAATCAACGCAGAGGAGACGATGATTTATTATATGTTTCTTACGTTCCTACAAGAAGATGGGTCCAACTCAGGCAATTATCTCATAATTATTATCGAAATTCTACAAGCAAGATGTCCCAATAATGTCAAACATACATCCACACTCTTTAAGAGCATTTTAAAAAATGTGCTTAGCAGATGAACAGATTTTGGATGGAAAATTGTATTTTGTAGCCAGTCGGCACTATAATTTCGATGTGTAGGAAAGTGAAGCTGCGCACTTGTGTATCACCGTTGGCTCTTCATTATTGTAGGCATCTGCAAACGAATGCTTTTTAATGCTCACTCGTTGCGTTAAAATTGAGTTGAGTTAGAGTTTGCTTCTAGAAACAAGAATTCAATTTCACATATTTGAAGAAATCAGGTGACTACGCGGAGCGTAGTCTCAGAACCTGTGTGAAAATTGTGGAAGCACTATAAAACTGCGCCCAAGGTCGCGGTTTCGATAACATACCACGGCGGCCGCTTTTCTGATCGAGGCGAAGAGCAAGAATGCCCGTGTGTTCGGGGTTTCGACGCACGTTGAAAATCCCAAGGTGGTCAAAACTTATCTGGAGCCCTCCACTACGGCTCACATCATCACCTGTTCAGCGTCGGCGCGTCAAACCCCATAGTCAAGCAAATCAATACCATATGAAATCAAATCAAATCATCTTTATTTTTCCAAAGAACATTTGGAAGGAGGCCAGAACCATAAGTGGAGACTGGTCCACTTGACAAGGGTTCGGGCCCCCCTTAACAAGGAGGCATGTTCAAAATGTTATACATAATAAATGTTACATACATAAAAATCAACAAGAAAACATACAGCAGAATCAAGTGCCCAGAGCAAGACAGCAGGCACAACAGGGGAATCCATTTCACAGAGCAGAATGATTACTTATTCACGACAACACCGCCATACAAATGAGGAGAAAACATTTCATCAACACATCAATAAATTCATTCAAAATTTTTCTCAAGATATCATTCAGCATGTACAAAAAATGTACGCAGTTTTGCTCTACTAGTATTTTCTATTATTATTATTACCAAAATGCACGATTATCAGCTTTCTTATTCAAAACTATCCCTTTGAGAAAAAGCGTCTATTTTCACTTCTGCCAGTTATTGTTGATTGATTGATTGATTGATTGATTGATTGATTGATTGATTGATTGATTGATTGATTGATTGATTGATTGATTGATTGATTGATTGATTGATTGATTGATTGTAGAGTTTAACGCGTAGACGCTATGCAGGCGATGAGGCCTGCCGGAGTGGAGGGCTCCGCATTAATTTTTACCACCTGGCGATCTTTATTGTGCGCTGAAATCTCGCACACACGGGCGCTTTTGCTTTTCGCCTCCATTAAAAAAGCCACCACCGCTGCCGTGCAAGTTATTGTTTATGTGGGAGTTCGTTGAACTAGAGGACTAGCTTCAACAAAAGGACTAAGTTAAACCTCATAGTATTCAAACAGCCAATGTTGCTAGGTGACATATGTAACGATCATAAACTGCACTAGAAAGCGACACTTGAGGCTAAATGGTGCTCATGTAGACGCCAATTTTGTAAAATACGCCTTTAGAGGCATTTACGTGCACTTAGGGACAAACGTCACCATAGGCATTTAGAGGCGCTATAGAAACAACGCAAAATCCCTTCTTATCTCTAATTTATGCTGAAATATCAAAATGGTGGATGAGGAGCGCAAAGAGCAGTATAGAATTTTGACAAAAATTTAGTGTGCACTAGTGTGCAAACAAGTTTGATTAAGATTATGTCTTTAAACAATGTTCGATATTTATCATTGGAAATCCTTTAATACACTTTCGCCGAAAACCGCTCGCATTTTTTTGTAATATTGAATAATGCTTCGCAGGCTTCCAAAAACGTGGTTGACTCCGCCTGGGTCCCGTTTCTGTAATGTAGGCCACTCTCTGAAGTGTTTGAGGTTCCATAACCATTCTTAAAGGGAAAATTGAAGGAGCAGTTAGTGTTCTGCAATCATCTACACCTATTTCGTGACATGAGCCATGGCGGCCCGTAAATAACCTCAGCTTGGAGGTTTTAGGGATGGGAAATTAACCATTTAAAGCCTTTTTAGTAGGGTCACGCAGTTTGGTGTTTGAGAAACGAACTTTGCTGATCTTATCGCAAGGGGGGGGGGGGGTGGGGCGCGCAGGAGAATTTTAGGGTAGTCACTTAGTCGATTTTAAGCAATTTTACACGAATAAACTTCGCCTTAATAGTACATTTTTAATGAACCTTAGAATAATCGAGATTCAAAACACGGAAGAAGATTTTGTGGAAAACTATAACACAAACCTTTGTGGCGTCATTGCGATGAGTGGATCAGCAACCGTTAAAAGAGCATGCGGATTCGTCTTCTTACAACGCTCGGCAAATCAACGGCCTCTGTGCACTTTCACTTTATTGTGAAGGACACAGGCCGAAATTTCGAAGTTTCTTTTTGGTGAAATTCGGGAAGTTCTTTTTGAGTTTAGGTTTAAGCAAAATTTGACGTTCATGGCAGTTTATTTCTGTAATTCGCTCACTGTTTGGCATTCGTGATTTATGTAGTTTTTCCAAAAGAATTTAAAATCTTGTATAAAGTCCAATATTAAAAAACACGAACGCTTCACTGCATCGGAACAATTTCTTTCCTGATTGGTTTCAAAACAGAAATAAATAAGCATTGTTTGTTCCACTACGCACCTAAATAAAGAGGCCATAATCCCTATATACGTTGGAATTTCAACATCGCTGTGGCTAATTTACGTGTTGTTTTCTTTGTTTACTTCCCAATGCTCGCCGGCACTCAAGGGAGAATTCACGTAGGTTTTTGCGTGTGACGTAGTCTCTTTGACGAAGCAGGTGCTGAAAGCTATGGCGCGGCTGCTCGCGGGTCTATAAAATGCTGCAGCCACACCACGTTTCCGGCTCTGGGGAAGCCGCCAGTCGTTTCCGTTGTTTGGGCGCGTCGCTGCGAGCGACGCTTCGGCGCAGCGCATCTTTGAAAGGGCGAATGTAGATTGTCGCCATCGGTCATACAAGCAAGTTCAGTTTGTTAATTTAGCGCATCATTTTCAAGATATGAATGATACTGAAAAGCACCGTGCGTCTCGTGCTGGCGGAAATGCTGTGCGCGCGACCACTGCAAGCACGGTGGCAAAGGCGGGCGTACAAATCGGAACACACCGCGGCATCTATAACTTGCCGCTGCCCTCCAGAGGTTACAAATCAGATTAATAATACGGGAGAGAGGGAGACTGCGCTGGGGGCAGTAGTTGGCGCAGCTTCTAGGAGCGGCGACCGAATAACTGCGGCGATGCTAAGCCTTTCCAGCGCGGTCCGGTGTCGGAGGAACCTGTCTACAACGACAGCACCGCATGCTAGAAATGCACAGGAGAACTATTCGTTAGTAGAAAAGTTCAATTTTGGCCGTGAAAGAGAATGTTCAGTTGGGGGTTCCACTTTCGATACTTATAACGATCGTTTCTCTTATTCTCGAACTGCCATGCCGATGTTAGCACGACCGACGCGAAAGCAGTGCCGGGCATGTAGTAGTAGGCGGACCACGCGCGTCGGTTGCTTAGAAAGCGTGGCGCTCTTCCCAGCGGAGCCAATGGCAGCGCGTATCTCGGAGTGCAAGAGGCGTGACGAATGTCTCGAGGTTGTCTTATTCCGTACTTATCAGCTCTTAGGATATACATAATTTTGAGGCAGGACCTCATATCCTTCTGAACCCTATGTAGGGCCTCTTAAAAGCATCAAGGAAAAAGAAAAGATAAATGAGAAAATTGCCCAGCACGAGCGCTCACTATCAACTGACTTCTGCTGAAACCACAACACTACACCGTGAACTCTGCGCGTACTTATATTGCGCACACACAGAAAACCTAGAACGGCACGCGTCTTATCCAGTATTTTCTTCAATGTACGTGATGTCTTCTTCCAGGAAGGTTCTACGCGAAATGGTCTAGCCAATCGTTCGAAACGGGACTGCAACAGAAGCTTCAGGCGGATATCTTAAAGGTCGGACAGAAAGCACACAAATTATCTGTTACTGCAGGCACAAAGCCATGCATTTGGCGCATGGAGATAAATAAAATTTATTTCAAAATTGTACCTTCTGCCCAAAGAACGAAAACTACAACTCCTCATATTTAAACTTTAATGCGCTGAGAATCATGCGATCTCTCACCACAGGCGGCAAAACAAATAGGCCATGACTTCAACGCGGACTATCACGAAACAGCACGTGTTTATTGCAAGTCGGCGTGACTGCGTTCACAGTAACGCAACCAATTTAACGACGATATATGAGGTAATTACCTTTGTGCAACCACGATACGTCCCGAACGACTGCTTGAAAGCAAACTGACTCGCCTAACAGCACCATATTCGGAATTCATAGAGTAGCTTGGAGGTAAAATTTGCCCCACGAACATGGCATTGTTTCTCTTCCACGCAGGTATTTTTCGGGACATGTGTGGCTCATACGACAACTTGTACCGCACGTGTGGAGCATTAGAAATCGTGGCAGCTGCTCTTCTTACGGCACAAGCATCTTTCGACGCGAGGAACTCAAGAAACTTGAAGATATCATCCCCGTGAATCAGCAGACAACTTTCCCGTGTTGAACTCCTGCCTGTTTGCGGTGCAGGCGTACAGCTGTAAAGCTGTAGTGTCCATGTGTTTGAATGGTGTGCAGTACAAATGTGAGCGATTAATGACAATTTATAGCATACAACTGTGTCAAAGTTCGCTAATCACCTGTAGTTCTCTGTGATTGGTAAAGGAATTAGGCATTGCGTTTTTGATGACGCTATATGACGGGTAGCGGTAGTATCATACCCCGCAAGTAATCTTGCTTTTTCTTTCGTAATCTATGCTGCCACAGTGCTTGCCCTGCATTTTTCTGATCGCCACCTTTTGGGTAGGAGGTTAAACGGCCTCCACACAAGGAGTCGGTGATGAACCAGCTGTTTGTCTACTGAAACTGATTGACTCCAGAAGAAAATAGAAACGTCCCCGTGCACGTTCCTGCCAGTGGTTGCAAACGGCATACGATGGATTTTAGATGGCTTTGCGAATGAGAAGCTTTCGGGATGAGAACAGGTTTTTGTAACATGCAGCTCTGTATAACAGCTACCTTCGGCTAAGGGTAAATTCGCTTCATAATGACGGAATGCTATTTCTTGTAATCAGACACGGCCCGGACGTATCCAGAAAGCAACATCGGTTCTATTTGTCTTTGCACAACTGATCTGCGACCCGTTTTCTTAGCTAGAACTACAGGCTGATTTTTGTTTAGTACCAATTGCTCCAAAATATTTTGTGGGGAATGATAGTTTTATTGCTCGCAACCAAGCTGATGCACGTAATGTTTACAAGTCGCTGCGAATGACACAGACTCGACGTGCTTGAGCGAGAGATTCGTTGATATGGTATTGATGGGTGGGCGGCGTTTATAGTTCGCAAGCTGGGGCACGAGGGACATGGCTCTATAGATTGCTCTGCAACAATTACGTCGGAAGGTTTCGCTGAACTTGAAATTTCAGTTTCCTGTGTTCAGGCTGGGTGAACACTAAACGCAGCAAACACACCTGCTCCGCAATAGGCAAACCACGACTCACACGCTAGAATACAGACGCCAAGCTGCGTAAGCTGCGTATTCCACCGGATGCCATGGGAACATCCTTAGTGCAATATGCCCGACAGCTGCTGAACATAGAGGCAGCGAGTGGAATGCCCTGGTACAGGTGCTGCAAAAGTTAAGCGGAGCACGGGAGAGGTAGCCGGAGCGGGCAAAAGTGCATGCCAGCGCCATCTCTGAATAGATGCGCCCCCGATAGCGAGAGTGCTTGGGCACATCCGGCTGGACCTCCTCGATATGCTGACGCTCGCCTTATCACCGGCTCAAGCGAAGCCGCGCTGCTGTCATCCCTACTCGCTAGGGGCGCTTCCAGTGCTTGCGAGTTAACCTGGGATACAGGACACAACTTACTGGAGTTTTTGTAATAAAGTCTACCTCTTCTGAAGCAGCTGGTCTCCGATAGCCTCACATCTTCAAATCTCTTGAGCCCCCATTAAAACCAATACGCGCATAAACTCTACGTTTTTATTCAGCCTCCATGCGTTTCGTTGAGGTAGGCATGGTTACGGCCGCAGTTGCTGAATGATTCACGAGCGTTTAAGCCTCATGGAAGAATAAACTCACTGCCCGGGGTCATCGCGAGCCATGTGAGGGATGTGGACCAAGGGGTGGCGTTCCTAACAAAATGGAACCCATACGCCGCTGAAGATCACTTTTCTTCCCGAAGCGGGCAAACAGATTCGTGCATAAAACATTGCAAACGCCCCTGGCGAGCAGTGACGGCAGCAGCGCGGCTTCTCTTGAGCCGGCGATGAGTCCAGCATCGCCGTACCGAGAGCGGCCGGCCGGATGTTCCCCCGAACTCTCGTAATGTCAGGCGCCTCCATTCATAAATCGCGCTGGCATGCAGTTTTGCCCGCTCCGGCCAACACTCCCGTGCTCCATTTACTTTTGGATCACCTGTACACTAGGATCTACTGGCAGTGGAGTTTTTCGACTGTACACGACCTGACTTAAACCCTCGAGCGGAAACATACCTATGGTCAAAGGGCGGGAATATTTTGACGCTGCATGTTTTTCACTGGAAACATATTCAGCTACAAACACTGGGCGTTTATAATTGATGCTTGCCATTTTTAGTTGAAAGCCCACAAAAGTTTTGACGCGATATGATGAATCGCAAAGGGAAATGCTTTTTGATTACGGTGTTTTGTTGATCTTGGGTATCAAATTTATACTCAGCCAGGAATCATCAGGTGAATCTCGTCGCCATTTATGATGTGCACAACCTCACTAAGTATGGTTGGAACGGCGGCTAAGAAAATAGATTCTAAGCTCTCCTTGTTTGCAAAAATCTCGTTGTTAACCCCTAAATTTCCTGCAAGTTATTCCTTACCTTTATCTTGTAAAGACTGCGGCCGCCGTTATTGATATATTTTGTTAACTGGCTACTGTCTTTGACTAAAATGGAATAAATGCGAGGAGTGCATTCAACATTCTAAGAATCTGAAAACAAAAGCCTAGTTGGGGCATTTTGCTGATCTATTGTTTAACCGTCATGCTGCCCTCGTCGGGAAAAGGCCGCAGTTTGTCCATGGCCCTTCCGATGGCGGCTATCATGCGCGATATTTCGAGCCGCTCTAGCCTTTTTCCCGTTGGCATACTTTCTACACCTCCCGCCATGCGTCATTAAAGATGCGCATTGTGACTACGAGCGATGTGGAACGATGCTCTGAGGTAATGCGGCGATGTAAACAAGGCACGCTTAGAACGTTCCATGCTATCTCCTATATCTCTTTCCCGGAAAGCGCTCCCGGCCTCGTGCTCAAATTTCATATACCACAATTTATTGGCCAGAGTTCTATAACTCAGAAAGTTGCATGAAACCCAGACATCTAAGGCTATCTCACCTTAGTTTTAATTGCAAAAACTGAAAAGTGGAAATTATCGGAATCAGAAATCAAGAGTCAAAAGATGTTATTGCAAACAGGAGTTTCAGTATACATTGTTAGGATGTACAGTAGGAGATCTTAAATCACCGACTGCAAAGGGACGTCCTATAAATAGATATACGTCACTGAGCCACTGAGAACCTTTCAAGTAAGCTTCACTGTAACATTACCATGCATCGCTGGGAAGCCGTTTGTTTAAGGGGATATGCAACACTTCTCATTAACGCTTCTACTCTTTCCTTCTCATCTGGAAGCACTATGGAAGCCCTTGGTATTCCCAGGACGGAGCGGCAGTACGTGATTTTTTCATCACAGCAGACGCCTTCCAGTACCGCTTTGCTTTTGCGGCTTTCTTCTTAATGTGGGTATCGAATCCGTTTATTGCTGTTACTGACGGAAAACCGGGCAATAGCCGCTATACCCCTTTAATGGCGTAATTCCTGCGGTCTAAAAACGCCAAGTCCGGGAAAGAGAACAAAATTGTTGAGCAAGTTTCTAAGCTATCTGTTGGACCGAGGGCCATTACTTTTGGATGAGGAACTTTGCTACACAATAATCTAGAAATGAATGCATTGGTTGAGTACGCTTTGCAAGCTTTTAAGATTTCTAAAAAAGTTGAAAGAAATGTTGCAGGATTCCTATATGGAGAAGGTGTTATTATTTGCTGTGTAATATCAAATTGTCCATCCTTCGGGAACTTTTAATATACACCTCCACCAGGCGCCGTGGACCCCTATACGGAATGTACAAAAATCCCATTTGTGTGTGCTTCACCAATAAATATTAATACATTGCTGAGTGATTGGTGTAGAAAGTAAAGATGGAATGGGTGGGTGAGACAAGCGAAGGCAGGGGTAGTAGAACGACCGGAAGAAGATCGGCCGCACTAGGGTGCTCGAGCTTGTGTGTTTCGTGACCACCACGAGAATCGGACGTCTGGGTCCTGCTCTCCTTGCTTGATCCGACACACGCTGGTGCCGAAACCCGGGAACGAACCAGAGGCAATTAGAAATGAGGCTTGTTGCTTTTGTGGGCACTAGCGTCTTAGCTGTTGCAAGTGATACACTTGCTTTTTTTAGTTCCGACAGCGTGACGCAATGTGTGGCCAGAGATGAGATGGCAACTTCAGGACTCGCAGATCCCTGGCCTTTCCGTTTTGGCGTTGTCTCTAGCAAAATTCCTACCAAGTGCTGTTCGTAGTGTGTCATCACCGCTAAACGTGGCTGTCTTGGCGTCAGGTGCATCCTGGGAGTTCGTTGCATCTCCTACCTCACTAACCGACGCAAGGTCGACTTTCTGGACGCCCACGCCGGCATGCCGTCCTGGCTTGTTTCTCGGGAGCGGAGTCTGACATCGCATGTCGTTCTTCCTGGCGTCGCGCCGTCGAGATGAGAGCGTGTCATCTGTTGCGATGTCGTCGGGTGAGGGTTCCCCATGGGCCAGGGACCAACCGCTGAATTCCGCCGAGGGGCACTCTTTACGATTCATGATTGCACCCTGAATAGTCCAGCCAAGGAGTGTTTCGATGGCTGTGAGCTGCAAAGTCAGCCGTAAGATTTGACCCGAAGCGATCTGCCAATAGTAGTCGGATCCAATTAGGATGCTAATGTGGTCGCCCATGTAAGCCAAGGCGAGAGGAGCGTTCGTGCATGAATCGTGCATGAAAGACCACGGTCGTGCATGAATCTTAGCGTTTCATCTGTGATCAGGGACTCGTAACTACGCAGATGCTTGTCACCTCCAGGGTGTTGATGGTGACTTGCTTCCCGTTGTTCTGGCTGGCCACCGTAATCGACACGTGAGGATACTTCTGGGCTGCTCCAGGGTGGCTCTTGCCGAAGGTTACCAGCTAGATGTCCTCAACGCCTTCAACTGAGCAGCCCAGAGCACGCGATACGTCCCGTCGAACGAATGTCCTGCTGGCTGCCCGTATCTAACCGATTAATTCCCAGGAGCTGACCGTTGGGGCCAGTCGCCCATGCGCGGCAAGTCGGCAGGTAAACCGGAGCGGTCCGTGTGACGCTAGTCGATGCTGTAACCACCTACGATGCCGCGTTGGAAGGATTACGCACGGTGCGCGGGCCCCCTTGACCAGCCGAGTGGGCAGACCTGGTAGCGTGCGAGGAAGCTGTCTGAGCCACGTCGCACAGGGACGTTAGATGCCGGTGCGAGCAGCAGCTGCAGGACAACGCTCAAGCAGTCTGCCAGGCACGTGCAACGTGGTTCTGCTTGCCGCACCGGAAGCAATGTCTTCCTGCTTGCAGTCGCCGTCGCTTGTCCTCTGGTGGAACATTCGCGGTGCATCGCGCGATCCCATGGCCTCGCCCGTCACAAAGGGCGCAACAGTCCCGACGAGGAGACGGCCATGACTCCGCATGTAGCCTTGCGGCTGACGGTGGAGAAAACGCCTCATGCGGTGTCATCCGGGGTGCTGGAGGACGTCGGGCCTGAGGACCGATGCTGTCCATGTAGCCTTCTTCCCGAATTTCCACCTGAATACAGAGAAAATTCAAGATCTCGTGAACTTCCGTGTCATCACCGGTCACCTCAATTGCTGCTGATTCCTCCATACGTTGCCGGTAAAGAACAGCAATGTCATGTGGCAACGCCCTTAGCGGGACCCGGTGGATTATTACAGCATACCGGTCGAGCGCGATGCCTAGTGCCTCGAATGAGTTTAGGCGAAAGGCGATCTCGTCATGAAAGCGCCGCAGCGTCGTAGCCATCCTCCGCAAGCCTGATTCCCTCAATCGCGGTCTTAGCGGGGCCGGTCATGTACGAGCGGAGGTACTTGAACTTATCGATTTTCGTCATGTTTTGGTTTGTATGGGTGGTGGCGTCAAATTGTTCCCAGAATCCCTGCCAATCGCGACGGTCCCCAGAGAGCGGTGGAATCTGCAGCTTGGGGAGGGTGACGCGGGAAACTGGCACGGCGGGAGCAGCCGTGGATTCGCTCACCCTTAAATCTTGCGTATGCTCACCAGCAGCGGAGCTCGAGGGACCGCCGGCAGCAGAAGGCGACGATCGAGCGGTGTTCACGCGGGCCCGAATTTGGCAAATGCTGTGCTTGTAGTCCCATGCTGTGGCGCAGTCCGCTTGAAAGGCCTCGTCAGAGAGTTCAGCCTGGACCTTGGCGTCCAGGGCGCGCATCTCTGCCTGCTTCTCGTAAGGAGGGTGACGTAGCCCGGAATGCTGGGCTCGGGGACAGCGGGATCCTCGAGGAGAGCGTCAAGTGCGGTGATCGCCTTCGTGATGGCGGCGCGCAGGGATACCCGAACTCGGCGTTCGTGCTCTATGAAGGAAGGAACCGGGAGCCCGGGCGGGTTTTCGGCACCAGCCTACAAGTTGCGGGTTTCGGTACCAGCGTGTGGCGGATCAAGCAAGGAAAGCAGGACCGAGACGTCCGATTCTCGTGGTGTTCACTGAACACACAAGGTCGAGCACGCGAGCGCGGCTGATCTTCTTCTTCCGATCGTTCTACGCCCCCTGCCTTCACTTGTCTCACCCGCCAATTCCATCTTTATTTTCTCTGCCGATCGGCTGCTTGGATCCTTTCTTCGTCGCTTTCTGCGACATTCTGGTGCCGAAACCCGGGAGATCGATCTACGAGCAGATTCGACTTGACGCAGCGCAGACGCCGAGGTACGCTAGGCTAGGGATTCCTTGGGATCCAGTTGATTTGAAACGCCTCGTCATCGAACGCTGCTCGCCACTCGTGCTCGTGTCGGAGCCACCCGGTCGCCCGGCTTCGCTGCCGTCTGCCATGGAGGATCTACGCCGCCGCCGTGACTTCGTGAGGCAAGCCGTCACAAGGGGAGTAGCTGCAATTTAATCGCAGAAGGGTGAACTGAAGGGCTTGTTGGTACATCATATCGTTTGAAAACAGCGCGGAAGACGGGACGGAGCAAGTAATAGACGAAACAAACGCTTGTGTCGTCTATTACTTGCTCCGTCCCGTCTTCCGCGCTGTTTTCAAACGATGCAATTTAATCGTTGCTAGAGGATCCAGACTCCCCGACCGAGCAGATCTGCTCGTACCTGCTCGCCGTCAACACCAAGTACGAGGAGATGAAGGTCCTTGACAAGCGCGTACAGGAATTCATCGATTTAGACCAGTTGGAAGCTGACTTCTTCGCCAGCTTTGAATACGACGAAAAGGTGTACTTGATACGCGCCCACGTTTCCTTCGCCCGACCCTCCGCGGTTCTTTCTCAAGTTGCTGCTTAGAGTACTGTAGCGCCGAGCCCTGATTTTTCCTTCACTCGGCACGGCAAACCTGCTGCGCTCTTGGAGACAGCAAGACAACCGTGGAGGCCAACAATGTGGCGAATGTGCACTTTGCGTATGGGACGGGCGCCTGCGGCCTGCACGTCCACACAGCTGGCGAGGACTCGCATCGCCCTGAACAACTGGCGGATCTCGCACCAGATTCCCTTGATGGACAACTTTGTGTACCTAGCATCCCGCCTAGCGACGACTGCGACGTCCTCACGGACGGCCAGAGTATCGGACTTCCCAAAGACCCGATGACTACCACGTGCAAGGATGCGGCTGTCCCGGGACCACCCAACTTGATTTTCTTCGACGGTTCGGACGCTGCGGGCGCAGGTGGACGTTTTCTGCTAAAACGCCGCGCGGGTGACCATCGTGAGCGCGCGCCGTTGCCACTTGAAAGATGGTGGGCGTGTTTTCGCCGGCGCCGGCATTTCCACTGGCACCTCCGCTGGCGTTTACGCCTTTTTGTATTTCCACCGCTTATCGGAGCACCGGCGTCCCGATCTGCATTGTGCGAACTACCAGAAGAACCTGGTTACGAAGCGCTCGTAAAAGAAAACCTGGCAGCCTCAAAGACCGGACACGAAGGCCCCCAGGAAAGGTCCTGGAAGCTTCCCTATCTACTGCAACGATCGTCGTTCCGGAAGCACGGTGGCGCAGCCCACCATCCCAATCCGGGCAAGTCACGACAACGAGTGGTCACCTGTGACCAGCGGAAAGTCATGGCGCGCTGCGCAGGCTACACGCGTGCCTGCCAGGGGCACACAGCGGAGCACGCCAATCGAAGACAGCTGCACTGAAAGGCGAATTCTCCTATGACACCGGTGGTTACGGAGGATCACGAGGCAACCAGGGCGGCTCTCAAGGAACCGGGCATAACGCTCACGCCGGCTTGGAACAGGATGAATAGCTTACGCACCATCGCGACTACGCCATCACCCACACCAACATGTTCAATGAGGATGGGGAATAGCAGCCCACAGCCGCGAAGAAAGCTTGTCGCAGCGAGTTGAACAAGATGGCGGTGTGGTCGTTCTGGATGCCCTGCATGCTGATAAACGTCGTGCCCAGCTTCTGTACCTGGACATCCTCAACTGTGTGGGCGAACTCGAGGTGCGCGACGAGATGTTCACGTGTGTTCCAGCTCCGCAAGTACTTTTCTTCCGTTTGACTGTTACACTGTCATCACCGTGTTATCTTTCCCTGCGCCGGACCACCCGTCTCGTCTAAACTACTGAACGCATGTGCTGTGGTTGTGAACTGCCTAGTAGCTGGTTCCTTCTGCTGGACCTTCGCATCTTGGCGGCGGCGGGGGTGTGTTGTTGATAATAAAGAGGCGGGTCGCCCAGGCACGGGGGCAGGGGCGTAGCTTGCTACTCTTGCTCGTGGCAGTGGCTTGTGTTCTGCCACAGGAATCGGGTGATCGGCTGCATGGCTCTTTCCTCCGTCGCAATCCGCGACAATTGTTTCAATAAGCTGTCTAAAAAGGCAGCACCATATTCCGGCGCTCTTCCGGCGAGGTTTTTCTTCACTTCAGGACAACTCGGTGCTTGCCGGCGAGATGGGAATCTGCAAGAGCATAAGCTGTACGATTAGGGCAAAATGGTCAGCAACTTCACTCTCTGGAGTTGTGCAATGTTATGGGGTAGGGAGAAGTGCCGTACGTCGGCATGAAACTATTCTGCGTAGGAGGGTGCCTTAAAGTCGGTGGTGTTGACATACTCTGGTATTATGCGTGAAACGGCGTAGATAAGAGTGCTGTGAGGGTATGCCTTGGTCTGCAGTTTTCACTGTCGAGAAATTTGGAGGTGTGGTTCTGGAAATTTTTTGATAGATAATACAAATGGGCGTATATAAAGATATTAGGAGACTAGTTCCTTTTAAGCACATTTGATTTTGTAATTTATGATGGCCTATTGTGAACTTTGAGTTACCTCAGTAGAAAGCTCCTATTTTTAACCCTCTTTCGTTTAGCAAAGGGGCAGACCTAAGGAAAGCCTAAGGAAAGCCTAAAAAAGACCACCAGATACGCTGTTTCCTCAGTCTTAACACCTCGAATACAAAGTAAGGCCATTTTTTTGTTTCTAGCTGGAGTGATACCGTCACACAATTCGAATATTTTATAAGTAATGTAGCCGTACCCTGTATTTGCGTAGCTTAGTCTACTGGTGCTATCGCTGTCGAGAAGAATCCCAAGTTTGTGGGATAACATTATTCTAAACGTATATTTGTGTAAAGCTTCAAGAAAACAAGTTCCGTCACTTGCAGTCAAAGTCAATTTTTGAATGACTTCCTATAGGCGCACTAGTCGACGGAACGCAAGGGTTGGCTGTGGAAGAGCTGAAATTTGCTAGAACCACATCGCCTCAAATTTTCCTACCAACACTTGTGTGCGGTGTTATTACTTGCTTTGTGACGACTGATGAGACCACATTAATGCCATCTTTTCCCAATTTAAAGCACTGTGAACTGATACAAGTTTCGCACAGTAATTACCTAACGCGCCATTCGATTTACAAAAAAAACTATCTCATGGTGGGATTTTCATACGTAAATGTTGATTTGCAGTCGGTGCATGAGCCGGTAAACATGCTCTTGGTTGTGATGATCATAATTATCATCTCAAAAACATGCTACGCCTTTGTATATATTCGTTTTTTCCACAGCTGTATGTTAGAGAACGGGTGCTCTTTTTTGTTTCTAGAATATGGCTAACATTTCAATGTTTCTGATGTATTTGAAGTTACCCTTGCTGTATTGTCTCAAACTTTTACTCATTATTAAGGATTGTTCAGGAGAGTGATGTTGCCGTAGTTTTCAATTTACTTACATTACTTCAACGCTGAATGTTAACAGTGGTATTAACAACAGGTTTACTTTGAAAATATTTTGCTAGCAGGTGCTATATACGGTGTGGTTATGTTCGAATTCCTGTTTAAAATTGCCATAAAATGTCATCTCATGGGTCCCACAAAAAGGGAAATAAATGTTGAACAATGACTGCATCCAAAAAAAGCGTAAAAGAATACACGGTATAATGAGGCAACCAACTTTCGCAGCTGCCAACACTGGTCGCGAAGGACGAAAGTGTCAACAATCAATACAACAAAGAACCACTCGGCCGCATTTAGAGTGGAACACACAAGGACATAGTCGAGAGCAGTATTGTTATTTTTATAAACGTTGCATGGCATATTTTATTACAAAATCACAAGAAAACTGCAGGAATCGGTAGAAAAACATAGCTGTACGGACCCGCCTTAGGCGGATGTAAGGAATAGTAAGGGCACGCTTTACTCTCTCGTACTAAGATGGGTCAGAAGCAGCAAATCTGGCTATCGACCCCATCGTAGCTCGATAGCCAGAGGGTGTTTCGGGTTGCATGAGCGCGAGATTTTATTTTGATTTTATTGGCCGTATTATTGCCATGCAACGCTGGTTACTGCTAGGCGAGCCACTGGCATAAGAAATCGGTCAAAAGCATGGAGGTGGAGAGGTAGAAACTGCGACTCGTGGAGATCCTTCCACTGCCGACCGACGCCAAGAGGCAGGCTGTGCTTTTTTTCGCATAACTTCTAGGCTCTCATAATGAGTCTATGAAGGCGATAACAGAGGCAGCTGCTACAGCTTACGGTGCAACAGAACAGGAGGCCTTCGCGCGATTTGACAATAGAAGTGGGTGATCTTTCTGTCACAACGGTAGTTCTCCGCAGTACATTTGCTGTGAAGTCAGAGGGGCTTGCGGTGGAGAATAAAAACCATAATATTATTCGTGATTAAGCTGATGACTGCGAATGCCACTAAAGCTTGACAAAATGGAAACACAATGGGGCGAGCGTTTGCACATACGTACGGATTTGCCTGACGATGCAACCAGAGGACTCTCAACAACCGCTGTTCTGAAAAGCGGTTTTAACACTTCGGGGGATGCCAGGCTGAACCTTACGGTTCTTTTCTACAGGATTTCAGTGCTTAGCCACTGAAGCTGCGTTGCAAAATTATCATCTTTCGAAAGCAACAAGTCGCAAAATTCACCCCATCCAAGTACGCTCTTCAGAAGTTGCTGAGGGATAAAATCACAGAAAATCTATGCCAGCGATAATCAGAAGTCCTCAAGCGTCTCTCCAGTTAGAAATTTACGGTGACATTGCAGAATACCCCGTCACTTATAGGTTTACCAAGATTAAAATGCTGACAACCTAGCAAGGAAAGCCTTTATACTTTCTAGGGTATTGAATGTGCCATGCGACTACCAACTGTGGCGGAAACCGATGGTATCCTGTACGTGCAAGCAGCTGTGGCGTCCACCGCATCAAACTGTTTTGACGGAGAGGCTTACAAGTGTGGAAGATGTTTGTTTCACCGAGAAAGGACATCCTCAGCGCATACGCCGGTTTCTTCCTAAAAGGTGATCCTTGCATAACCTCCTCGGTACGCCATGTGCAGTGTGGTTGCAATAATATGAAGTGTTTCAAAGTCATTCCTGAACGAATAAATTTTTTGTGCTTTCCAAGAACAAGGATTTCCACATGCTGCAGGGGCAGTCATTATGCTTCTGTGGCAACAAGTGGTTGTGTGAAGGCGATTGTCTCACCGTTTTCTGGAGTTCCGCTGGTCACCAGACTAAATGATAGAGGACTGAATTTCTGCGGCTTTCGTTTAATATGGTGTCATATGGGTGGAACAATTATGGTAGTTTAAGGCAAAGCTAAGTACGCCATGAAATCGACTGGAGTGTAGCGCTCAGTACAATTATTGTCTGATAAGTTTTACGCCACGATAAAGCGCCTAGACAAACACGACAAAGAAATTAAGTCAAATAAAAAAACGTCTAAATGCAGTCGAAAAAGCAGTTGTGGGAATGCAAAATAAACTACAAGATGCGGTGCATGACCTTCAACGGCACATCCGGCGTCTCAATTTGGCAGTACATAAAATCTCTTTAACGCCTGCTGAAAACTTGCTAGAGAAGCTAAATGAGCCCACGACCATTGTGGATGTCCCTTGCTTCCCACCAAACGACGTCACGGCGACCCACCAGCTTCCATCGAAACCAGATAAGATACGGGAATAATCATCCGCTACAGCCACCGGTCACACCAACATCTGTGGCTTGCTGCACGCCAGAAGTTGAGTGCCGCTAATCAGCTGGCTTTTTTCTTCGAAAACATGATTCCGCGCAACCGCGACCTTCTTCTAAAAACGAATGACTGGGCCACAGAAAACGGATTCCGTTTTGCTTAGCACTCAAACGGCCGCATACTGTTTAGGAAAAAGGACAGCGACTTTTAAATCGCTGTTACGTCAGAAATGCAACTCAGTTAACTTGCATGTTAGACTAATCTATACAAGCTTGCACGGCCTGGTATTCGCGCCACACAAATTTTTGGAGATTAAAGAGGCGTGTAAAAATTCTCTCTCCTCTATAAACCTGAACTGAATTACCGACCGATCAAGAAACGATAATTAAGACTTGCTTTTTCAGACACTCAGTTTTCAATTTTCAGTAATTATGCTAAGAGAAACGTGGCATGATGAAGGGTCAGAAATATACACACCGTCAGCCTATTCGCACTTTGCGTAACATAACAGTCCAAACGTGGTGGAGGGGTATCAGTTCTTCATCAAAAGTTTTCGGAGTGTAATCTTTAACGCACTTTCACCGTTATAACCGAGGACAATGAAGCGGTAGCTTTATGTGATGCAGCACGCATGTTTGTAGGGCTCTACAGACCACCAACTGGTTCTTTTGACAATTTTTGTACGTTTCTTGATAAGATTGTTAGTTCTGCCACTGAAAGCAAATTTGAACTTGTAGTTGGACGTGACTTTATTACGAACATACTGGACAATGGCTTAAAGCAAACGTCTCTGCTTGTGCTTGTGGTGTTGAGTGGCTTTGACGTAATATCTGCCGGGCCAACCAGAGTTATGGCGACCGCTTTGACGCTACTAGATTTTGTCATTACAAATTCATAGAACTTATCCATAAAAGCAGATGGTATGGCTACATATATAAGTGACCATTTAGCAGTTTTCACGCTTTTGGACAGTACTTATCAAGGCAAGAAAGGGGAAAACGCACTTTCCAGGATATCTCGGAAAGTAATCTAGAACGGTTTAGACATACTGTAAGCGAACTTACATAGCAACACGTCTGCAATGAGCGTGACCCTGACCAAGCCTACGAAACTTTCTTGAAAACATTTTGCGCCAGTTATGATGTTTGCTGTGCAACTAAAATCATAATATAATCGAGCCAGTGTTGTAAACGCTAGGTTAGCAAAGACATACTGCACAAAATCGAGCACAAAAAACGCCTGCACGAAAAGGTCGTCAATGGTAAAGATCCTAAGCTATTTAAAGAATTTAAGCGGCTCAAAAACCAAATTGTTAACGTTAATAGAAAAGCTAATAATATCTACTACAATATTTATTTATTTTCTCAGGATATCAAACGCTCTCACCAAACCTGGGAGAAAATAAATTCCGTACTTAGCCTCTCCAGAAATTGTCAGCAAACGACGACCATTATTACAAAAACGGTACAGAATCGGGCTTCGCTTAACCGATTTCTTCAACAATTTTTTTATTCATAACTTTTCAGACACACGTTCATAATGTTACAATTCCGGTAATATGCCCTTAAACTTGAACACTGCATCTGTGCTTCTATCTCGTACCGACGTGCAGAAGGTGCGAAGTACTATCCTAAATTTAAAAAATAGTGGTACTTGCGATGTCAATATCTTTCAAAGTAGGCCTGCTAAATTTGTTTTATATTTAGTTACGTTTCCCCTGATACACATATTTAAATTAGTTATTTATTTGAATATTCCTCCCTCAGGGCTTAGAAGCATTGCAGAGGGGAGGGGCTCACATAAGAGCAAAAAAGATGCTAAAAGCACGCGACAAGTGTTCAACCATTCTACAGACAAAAATATGCACGAAGTTTGAAAAACGTGGTAAAGCAAATGCAGTAAATGCAGCCATAAACGCAAAAACACTCGGAGCAAAAAAAAAGCAAATGGTAAATGCACTTCAGTCACCGTAAAAGAACAGCAGTTATCTACACAGAAACGGCGGAAGGACACAATCATACAATACACTAAAAAAGACAGTAAACGCATCAAAAAAGCACTCTGTACTACAAAATATAAGACAAAAACAAAAACAAAAAACTTACAACAAATTTGAATTTGACTATATTTCCCGGAAATGTCAAGGTTAGTAATGCAAGCGAAAGAACCACGTAGGTGGTTCCAATCACGGTACGTTTTCGTCAAAAAAGAGAGTGGCAATAAGTGACAGTGTTTTGGTGCGGGATATCAACTTTGTGACGATGGTCAAGACGTTCTGATATGAAGCGTGCTGGTTGTATCTAGCGTGATTCAAGTACGTGGTTATTAAGATACACTTACTGAAATAGGCAGAGATGGGACAGTTTTGTACTTGTAGCGAGGAGTTAGATTCCGGCTCGATTTCATAGAAGTTACACCGGCCGTACGAATATAGTTAGGAAGTATGAATCTCGCAGAATTGCTTTGTGCAGTTTCAAGTTGGTTAGTTAGAGTCGTGTATTCAGGATCCCAACTTGACGAAGCATACTCTAGTATGGAGCGCAAGTAAGTAACATATAGCTGTGTTTTGAGAAAAGAAGGTGCTAAAGAAATCTTTCGCTTTAAGTATCCAAGCATGCCTTTAGCGTTAGATGTTGTAAAATCGATATGTCGATACCAGAAGAGGTTGCACACCACATGCACACTATGGTATTTACATTCGTATACGGACTCTGATGGGGTACTGTTAAGGAAATAACCAGGACAAATTATTGATTACGGGATATCATCATCACTTGACATTTAGTTATGTTGACCTCCATATTCCAAAGTTTGCACCAAGTAGAAATATTTTTTTAATGTCAGATTGTAGGTATTCTACGTCAGAGGAATTAGTAATGTTACGATAAAGCACATAAACATCAGAAAAGCATCAAATAAAGAATAAATGTTACTAGGCAAGTCATTTAAGTGTATCAGAAAAAGGAAGGGTCCTAGAAGAGAGCCCTCAGGTACACCTTAGCGCACAGGTACCTCAGGGGATATACTTTGATTGTCAGACACAAATTGAGTTCGATGAGAATGAAATACTTCATTTCATTGTAAGGCTTGGGGATCAATTTTCAAATCACGTAATTTCAGTAGAGGCTGACGATTAACTTTATTGAACACTTTAAAAAAATCCAGAAAAACACAGTCAGTTACACAAGAGGAGTCAAGAAATACTTCCCAGTCATTGGTAAACGTAATAGGTTGAGTTTCACAACAAAATATTTTTTTCCAAAACCGTTTTGGGAATTATGAAAAAACTTATTGGACTCAAGAACCTTAACCAAATGAGTGAATATTATGTGTTGGAGGATTTTACCAGGGCTGGAGATTTTGGATATGGGACAGTAGCTTCAGGGGTTGTGTGCTTCACCTGACTCGTAGAGTGGAACCACCCTGCCTGTCTTCCATTCGCAGGGAAATTAAAAGAAGATAAGATGATGATGATGATGTCCTCAAATTTTTTGGCACGTACCCACAAGGGGGGATTGGCCAGGGCTAAATCGGTTAAAAACGCGGGGACTTCAATATGGCGGACCATAGACAATAGCTGTTATTGGGCGTGCGCCAAAAGAAGGAAGAAAAAGAAGAAGAGATTGTGACTGGTGAGGAAGCAAGAGCGGATTCGAAGGAGCCGTCGTTCGGAGGGCTGCCTGCAAGATGGAGTAGCTGTGGTCTCCCGAGGCCGTAGTCAGCACGCCCGGAGCCCCAGCAAGGCTGCAGTGACAGCCATGCCTATTACCTGTTCTACGACCGTGTATTGGTATCGCCGGCTTTTAACGTGTGGCGTGGTTTTGTTCCTACCATTCAACCAACAGCTGCAGGGAACCGGGGTAGGCCAACGTCTCAGCATTGAGTGTGCCCTTTCACGTGAGATGCTTTATCTATCATGGGCAGGTTTATAGAGAAAAAAATTACGCCCTTCTCCCCGAAGGGAAGCATGGATAGGATGCGGAGCGTCATGGGGGTTCCGTTTGCGTTTCCGTTATGTTGGTTAGCCAAATTTTGTGGAAATGTGCTGGTACCATCGCCGCTGCACCGAAGCGGCGATGGTACCAGCACAATGAATCAGGGTGTTGAGGTGGCTGGCGCGTTGTGCCTTCCTGGCGAAATACTTGCGGAGACGAGGTACGGCGAAAAGGGCAAAACCGGCGAGCTCGAGGGTTGCGAGGCGGCGGCGAGCTGTAACCAGCCGAGGCGACAAGCTCCTCCAAGTTTTGCATACGCTCTCGGAGAGCGGCGAGGTCGTCGGATAGCGGTGAGGGCAAAGGAGTAGCAGGCGCCGCCACGGTGGTATGGTCGGAAGATTGAGCGGATGCCACCGTGGACAAAGGCGGATGCAACGTGGCGACTTCCATTATCTTGTCAGCATGCGCGGCCAACGCGGATAAGGGAAGGTCAGAAGCAGTCGCGAGGATCATCTGCACAGAAGAGGGGAGCCGTCGCAGGAAAAGTTCCTTCAACAAACGGGAGTCCGTGGCAGAAGGTGCGTCGCCGAGGAGGGTTTGCAGTTCGTGAAGGAGCTGCGAAGGTCGACGGTCACCCAACTCCTCTGCAGAAAGCAGCCCCTGGAAACGCTGCCGTTCCGAAGGGCTCGTGCGGCTCAAGATGGCAGCCTTCAACGTGTCGTAAGGGTTCGTGGTAGGCGGGTTGGCAAGGATGTCACGAACCTCAACCGCGATCTCAATAGGCAATGACTGTTGTAGATGGTTGAATCGGGTCTCTTGCGACGTGATGTGACTCACTCGGAAGCTTGCCTCGGCCTGAAGGAACCACACGTCGGGGTGCTTAGCGCTGAAGGGGGGCAAACGGCAAGCGACGGCGGAGATGCCAGGTGAAGAGGCAGCGGAGGACACAGAAGAACCGCTGGCGTCGCGGGGAGGGTCCATTCTGAGTACGTGGCTCCGCTGCAACGTCCGGGTCACCAATGTCGCGACGGCGACAGAGAGACGAGAAGACACACGTCTGCACGCTACAGCGCCGTGGACCCAAACTGGAGGCCCCGCTTTATTCCACGCTCGTGCCCAGCGCGCACCGCAAGCGCGTGGTCAGCACTCGCCACTCGTGGCTCAGCCCCAGCGTCATCGTTCCTGGAGCGTGCCCGTTTGCGGCAGCAGACGACGCAAGCTGCTGGGGCGCCGCCACAGTGGAAATGTAGTGAACCCCGTAATGCTCATATATCCTACTCATGGTTCACTTCGGGGAGATGGGTGTACTTTTCCTTATTGCATGCTTATACGCGAGTGAGACGAGATTAAAGTGGTATCTAAAGGTCTTTATTTACGCTTGCACGTCTTCTTACTTTGAGTATGACAGCCTTATGGTCGCTGAAGTGCGCAGTCAGTGGATCTCGTAGCAGCGGTTGTACGTAGTCGTCGCCGTTGCAGTTGGTAATGACTAGATCGATACACGTTCCGCGGATTGTAGTTGGCTCTCTCGATACGCCCTGCAGCGAGTGGCGCGATGCCATGTACTGCACTATCCAATCACTCTTGGTGATGTCGACATTAGTCTCCCACGAGAACGAACGGATGCACCGTGTCTGTACATTTCTTCTTGTAGTCACCCATTGCCTCGTCGATGTACCTTTTCACGTTCGTACGCGAGAGGTTGGGTGTGAGGTACATTGTCATTGCGCTGATGCTGTCACTTAATTGCGTCAGCACACTCACTGATGGGGCTGTTGCTTCCATCGTACTTCATCTGAAGAATCACGGAGTCAAGCGCAAGCACAACCGGAGTTCTTGTTGTCGTTGTCGTTGTTGTTGTTCCTCTTCTACGGCACGTACCCACGTGGGGGATTGGCCAAGAAAAGGTGGTGTGCGGACGCCAGACCAGCGCCGACGCCGCGTGACATACCCCCGAGCATAAGACGTGGGGGATTGTGCAAGAAACGGCGGTGTGCAGACGCCGGACCACCGCCTACGCCGCGGGACATACCCGCGAGCATAAGACGCTCCGCATCTAAAAACGTTGGTGCATTTTCGCAGCCTCCCCTTTCCATTAGGGCGATTTCCCGTGCAAGCCGGGTGAACTTCCCAAGCGTTGTAGTCCCACAAAAGGGTGAGCGCCAGGCCGGGCAGTCGCTAGTACCTATTTTACCAGTAGGTGCCCAGCCCCACCAAGGCACACGAATGCACATGGTGCCTTCCACAGCCACGGTGGACGCTCAACTCGCAACACCTGTAGCATGACATGCCGCCAGACTCTTTCACCGCTGGCAATGGCGCAACGCGGCTAGATGGCCGGGGGCCCCGCCAGATAGACAAGGGTCAGGGGCCCCTCGCAACGGTAAAGGCAGCTTTTCAGGGGTAGATTCCCCTTTCAAGGGTCCGCACTCGACCAAAGACGCCTGTACCCATTAAAAAAAACCGGTGGGTGCCCGGTGGTACAAGGATTCGGACCCGTACCTCCCGCATATGAGGCGAGTGCTGTACGTCTGAGCCATCGCTCCGGTAAAAGTTACGACCCTTTCCACTGGGGCATTTCCTGACGAAATCGGGCAACTTCCCAAGCATCGGATCCCCTCTTCAGGGGTGCTTGTACCAATTTTTATATTGGTTGGTGCCCAACGGTACCGAAGTACCTACCACTTTCTTGTAACCAATGATACGGTCCGGCGTGGTATAGCGGTTTCCAGGAACACCGCAATTTAGGCGCCTGTTCCCACTTTCAAACTGGTGGGTTGCCAGCTGCTGAAGTCGCGAAGCAGCAGCCTGCCACGTATGCTGCAGTGGTAGAGCGGGTCCAAGCCTTTATCTCCTACCAAGGCAGTACAGGAGGCGCTTGTACCCTTTTGACTGGTGGGTGCCCCGCGGTTGCTGACCCCGCGCGAAGATGTTCGAAGCACCTCCCACGTCACCTCCCACGGCTGCTTGTGGTCAAGCTCCAAGCGTTCGTTCCCCCGTCGAGACAAGCTACGGTACGGGGACGCTTGTACTCTTTAAAGAAACCGGTGGGTATCCGGCGGCCCAGGATCCGAACCTTTATTTTCCCTTGGTTGCCTTTGCAGAATATTGTATCTTTAGAAAAGAGTTTAGTGCCTCACTCTGCTTGTCACTGTAACGTTAGTTCGTTAACTCGTCCAGACACAGTAAATGTTCGCCTCCGTCGCGTACGTCCTTCTCAAGCGCCTGTATCGTTTCTGCGACGTGAATTCGGAGGTCAAGAAAGCAATACCACCACAGTAATCTTGTAAGTTTCTATAACAAGACGAGGATGCGTAAGGTGTGCACACGCGACGGGCACTTGCGCCGCCGGGGGCAACGCGAACGTGCATCTAAAGGCTGACGTCCGTGCAGCGAAATTTCTCGGCGAACTTCGCTCGGTGGACACCGCGGTTTGACACGCCGCTCAGTTTTCGTCCGTCCCAAACTCCAAGCAACGTGATGCCAGGTGATGCGGTGAACGCCGCCAACGAGCGAGCTGCTTGCGTCAACGATGCCAGATGTACAATCGAAAACAACATGTGCGTAAATATAACCTTGTTCATAATTTGTCTTTAACAATAGCGAACTAGAAAGTAATAAAACTTGATTTAAACACCTGAAATAATGCCGACTTAGTTCTTTGTTTATCCACCAAGCTTTTTTTGGAGACGGGCTTCATAGTTCGCGCACAAACATTTCCAACTGTCAACAATGGGTGAAGCTCTACGGGGTTTTTGCTTTGCTCTTGTTTTAGACATTCTAGACATTTTTCGTGGTTCACTGGCCGCCTGTTAAGCTTTCACGAGCGTCAACATTTCGAATCGATCGCGCCGGCTCTGCAGTACTGCACGGTGTTGACTGAGAAGAAAGAAAGTGTCACTTGCCGTCAGGGTCGGGCCCGATCTCTTGTTCCACTTTGGCCCACACAAGCAGTTTTCGGCGGAAGTCTTTGTAGGAGGCGTCATTGCAGTGCCATAGAATGGGACGACAATGTACAGCTGCAATTAACTTGTCGTTGTATTCAAGTCGCAACTGTCTGCTCTTCATGTTTACTGTTCAAGAGATACAACTGTACCCAGAAAAGGCGCAAAAGGAGCGTCTGCTTTTTATCTGCCGCGTGCGCAGGCGCTCTGCGCAGACACGAAGTACAAGGCTTTGATTGGCTGCGGCTTCAAAATGCAGTTTGCCGCTTCCGGACGCGTTCGCCGCCGCGCGTTCGACATCTAGCTGGCGTAGATCGCCGGGGAACTGCCGTATTTTCGACGCCGGCGGCGGAGCGGCCGCCGCCGGGCGGCGTTCGCCCACCTTTCGCCTACATTTCGCTGCATTGAGGTCAGCCTTTAGGCTCCCATTCTGCCGTTTTAAGTGCGAAGCACTTCTTAGTCGGACCTACTCCTTCCACCGCCATCCGTCGCCCGCAGGTGTTATCGCGCCCTCCTCTCCTTAGCAACGGCGCGGTAGCGGAGGGAAGGCGTTCATAGCAACGGCGCAGTGACGTCACTACACCATGTGATGGCGCGTGCTCTCGCCGTGACGTCACGCGCTCGTGCCTCCCTCCCCTTCCGCGCGCCGTGACGTCACGCGCTCGCGCCTCCTCTCCCCTCGCTCGGCTGCCGCTGCGCCGTTGCGTGCGTTCGCTGCCCTCTCCCCTTCGCTCGCCGCGCTCGCCCCGCGCCTACTCTCTCTCAGTCGCCTGGCTCGGCGCGGCACACTCCCCTATATATGCAGCAATAAACGGCCAGACCTCCGTGGGTCGGCTCGCGCGTGCTCTCTCGCTCGGCTCCTGTAGTCGCGCGCGCGTCTTCGTCGTGCGTGTGTGTGTGCGTGATTACATTCCCTCTCGAACATCTCTCGAACATACACGTTAATTCACCAAGATTTCCGCAGAGGGACAAACGAGGCATGTTAAGCCGAACGTGATCACGAGGGGGTGTAATGTAACTAACGGGCAAAATGCCACCAAACTTCAACAAACTCCCCCTCATAGCATCACCCCGTGCTTCGCACTTCCTCATACTCCCCTTCGGGGAAATGCGGAGGAATTTTTTCTTCCTCCATAGTGTGTGAATTTGAACTATTGTAACAATTCAACGTGTTAACTTCCCCACTTATTCATTCTTGTGCATAGGCGGGGCATTTCATGGTGGGTGGATTTTTATTATTTTTGTTGTTCCTCGTTCGGTTTCTTTTTTGGGGATTTTCATTTTTGTCTCCGTGTTCTGACGCCGAAGCATAAGAGAGAAATTTATGATTTTGTGAAAACAGTTCTATAACTTTGTATTTTTATTTCATGTTCCTTTCTGTTTTCAACATTTTAACACGAAAGGGTTTTTTTCCCGGCTACACCAAGTATTCGCTGACGTCATATCCGTCACGGAAGTGACGCCAGTACAACGAAGCAAGTGGCCTGTAAAGGGTGCTCCCCTGAACACTGGGTCTTCTTGCGGGGAAGGAACCTTTAGTGCTACAGAGTACGTTATACTTGGGGTTGTTCGTTTTCGTATTTTATATTTTTAACAATAAACTTTTTTATAGAAAGAGCCTTTCTTGGCGGAATTATGGCAGGTTTTAAACATTAAGAAACCTGAATTTTTCGACCAGTGTTAGGCCCTGATATACGCACCCCCTAGATACGCACTGTTGAGATTAAAATTCAGTCTATCTATTGAGCAAGCCATTCAAATGTAGGGGCTACGTAGCGTTACAGCTTCAGCGGCACAGACGCTTGGAACTGACAGACACAAAAACGCAAGCGTAGCCCTGAAACATTGACTGATGCTATCGGCTACGGACTTCTGCGCCGCAAATAGTCCGCATATCCCCACAAATGTGTGGCGTCGTCTTAGCGTTGTATCGATATACCGGTTATAACCGGTATAAGCGGTTATACCGGTTAAAAGGAATATTTAATGCCGAAATTTGTTTCCACCCGAGAATATGACCGTAGCGTATCCAGATGTTTATATCGACATTGTTGACGCGCCTCAGCTCCCGCACAAGTCTCTGTGAGGTATTTTATAGTTGCTCGGTGCTCTGCCGGGAAGCTACTCACATCAATGCCTCGGTTCGTTTCGTACGCATGCATATTTCAGTAGGACCGACAGATTGAATCACAGATTTTTTTTACCATTTGCTGCACTGCAACTGTAAATCCTACAGTGACGTCCAGGCGTAGGGAGCGTTAAAAAAGTTAAGCTAAAATTTTTTCCCAAATATCATCATTGTGCGCATACGGAGAAACATATTTTTGGTATACCGTACTTTAGGGAAACGCCGTTGGCTTGTTGGTATTCATTGCCAAATATCTAAACATAAATTCCTCACACTGCCACACTGTTTGCCAGATTTGGTAGACATTGCCAAATTTGCCAATGAGAGCGCATCGGTCTCGTTGTTCTTCTTTCTGTCCAGAACTTGGCGCTCTTTTTCTTGAAGCAATATGCACAAACTAGCTCAACAGCATATTTTACTTTGTAGGTACTGCAGAAATGCGTCCTCGTGTCATAAGATTGGGAAAACGTTTTGTCGAAAAAAATTCCCTCGCACTTCCCCGAGGGGGAGAGTGTGTAAGTGCGAATGCACGGTTGTTGATTGCGCGATTACGGTGGATATCGTGATCTTGGAGTGGAGAGGAGGCGCCCAACACCCGCAGTCACTGAGCGGAGAGAGGAGGAGGAGAATAGCGCCTGCCGTTACGGCGAGGGCTACACGAGCGCCCTCACGCGTCGGAATGCGGAGCGCCCGCTACGCGAGCGAGAGCTCTCCCGCCCGAAGTGGAGAGGAGGCGCCCAACACCCGCAGTCACTGAGCGGAGAGAGGAGGAGGAGAGTAGCGCGCGCCCATCTCCCCCCGTTGCTAGGGAAGACGAGGAGGAAGACGAGGAGTGCGCGCACCCGCAGCTGTTGCTATGCGGACGACGGCGGCGGACGATTCAGGCTCGCTTAAGAAGTGCATTCGCACTTAAAAAATTTCTAGGTTTTAATATGCCTTAAACTAAACGCAGTGTCTAGAGTGCCGTCCAACGACATTCGAATATTTAGTACTAGGCTAGCCACCGGCAAAAGTTTCTGTCGTCGTTGTGTAGAGGATCCGTCTCATCTTCTTGATTCCAACGTCGGTGGTTCAAAACTTGCTTTTGCCTCTGTTGTTTTTTTTTCATTATGTAATTGAAGTGTAATTTTTATGCCTTAGGTTAGTTTGGTGTTTTAAAACATTTATTTGTGTGGGTTAGGTTATCTTATGTTATGTTTAGGTTAGCTTGCCTAGCTTTACGTTATCTAGAGCGATGTACTGCCAGACGCGGCAATTTTACCACAAAACGCCGGTGGACGTCGATATAGTGGGGTGCTTAAAATACCCTCGGACGGCCCTCTAGACACGGCCTAAACTAAATGGGCTGTAAGTACAAATCAAACAACAATAAATCCGTCCTATCTGATTCGTTTTTGGCAGCCGTATCACGAAACAGAGGGTGGCACAAAGAAAGCAATGCGGGTGATTGCGTGACAAGGCATATCATACCTACAGCTCACAGGTTAATAGCATTTTACCGCAAACAGATCATTTATGAAAACAGGTTTTTATCCCAAAGAGAGCAATTATCGCATTTATATAAACATAACTAATACCACATTAAAAGTAATACGACGTAGCGGTATACACAGGTTTCGTCTCCTCAGATAAAACTCATATGCCGTACACCTACAATATGCTTTTCGAGGGTAGAAAAGAAAAATTTATACAGTTCCCCAAACAACAAACTATTAAATTGGGCTGGTAACATGAATTTCAGCAACGCCAAAGGTTATTAGTTCAGAAAACTGGCAGAACCAATGTTGGTTCTGCAAAGTGGCAGTTTAATTAACTGATTTTGTGGACATATACCGTATTTTGTAATGAATCAGCGTTGTTTTCTTTTGGGGAAATCGAATGTTTATTATAAAAGTTGGCAAACCTACATTAAAACATTAGTTTTACTGACACTTTTTTATATTACGCGCGTATGTAGCCGTGTGAGCGTTCAACAAAATGTTGTAAATAACATAAAAGACCTTCTGCAGCATTTGCGTTTCTGAATATTAGCCATGATGGTGTTTCAACAAACAATCACTATTTGCTTCATTCCCATTAGAACCGGAGTAGCAGACAATTATTTGGGGTATTTTTATTTGATAGAATATGCTTGCTACGCCATAGTATGCTGGCAGATCGAGAAAGCATGATCCAAATTTTTCTAATGTGGGCCTCTTAACATATTGTAGGCGTAAAGATTATACCTTGTCGTTAAGCTGACTCTGCGTACTTTGTGGCGTTCAATACAAAAATAGCGTTTAGGATTACATTGTTGTATTTTAGGGGTAAAATAAGATAGCTTTAGTTTTATTTTGTTATTTGTGCTCAACAGGTTTACATGGTACTCCTACGCCAATACGTCGAATACCTTGATTACGGGGATGTGCAGGTGCTTAATAGAAAACCAACAAGAAGGTGTGTTCACCGCCTTAACACTATTTTGCAAGCGTTTTAATCGTTCAGATGTCATTTTTATATATGCAGTACATCAATGGTTCCTGTAAACCGCAGTATTCAAACTGAATTGTATCACAGGCACTGTGGTAAATTTTGGTGAATCGAAACATAGAGACGAAATGAGGTTTCTTAGATTTAGGCAAGTTTAGGAACACCAATATTTGATCATTATTGCAATAATGTTTTTGTGGCTAGGAACCACACATTAATATCGCTTATTTTAATGAAGAGCGTGACAATGATTCCTAAATATACGAATTTAATGACAATCAACCACCAGAAAAATTGTTCGGATTGCTTCTGAAAGAAACACAGGAGCAGCTGAGCGTCTGCGCTGGAAAACTCTGCCTCAAAGTCAAAGTCAAAGTCAAAATCAAATTTATTTTTGAGTACAGGTATACAAGCATATTAATATACAGAAGAGGGTCCCAGAGTCCGCAGACTGTAACGGGACCCTCTATACAAACGCACAAAGTAAGTTTGTCGGAGCAGTCATTAAGAAATAAACATGAGCAAACCTACAGAAGAGAGAAGAGAAGTACACATAACTGCATAGTATTATGATTAGCAAACATTGGTTTAAACTAAGTTACATATAAATGCACAATATTTGAAGCAACAAAACACAATGTAGTGCAAAGCCATAAATGTAGACGTATAGACAAGTGAATGGCAATAATAACAAAAAAAATACAGTGGAAGTCCATAGTTGAAGTTAATTACAACAAAAAATTTTTCAAGGAAGTTTTAAAGCTTGTTATAGACGATAATGACTTTACAGCAAAAGGGAGGCTATTCCAAAATGATATTGCAGCGAAGCAAGAAGTTTTCTTGCCGTAATTAGTAGGTACAGTTGGTAATAAGAAGTTGTTATTTGCGGCAAACCTGGTGAAATTTTTAGTCCTTAAACTATTGAGATCAATGGAATCGTATGAAATATAACTGTGAAGTAACTTGTAAAAAAGAGGCCTAAATTGTAGTGAAATAAATTGTTTACAGATAAAATTTTATTCTCATGAAGCAGAGCAGAAGCTGAGGAATGATGTGAACTGCGAGTGATAATGCGAATACATTGATTTTGAATGTGTTGAACTGATGAAACGTGGGAAGAGTAGAAGTTACCCCAAGAGGCAATGCCATAATTAATATGACTGTGAACGAAAGCAAAATACAGTGATAATAGAGCTGGATGTGGAAAAAAGGGTCTTGCCTTTAACAATGCACGGATGCCAAATGCGGTTTTTTGTTTAAGATGAGAGAAATGAAAACAAAACGTGAGACTAGGGTCGAGCACAATGCCAAGAAATGTGGTATGGTCACATGGAGCAATGGGGTAAGTTCCGAGCATTAGGTCGGGGACGATTGTGACCTGTTTCTTAGAAGTCCTGAAAATCATAAATTTTGTTTTTTCTGGGTTAATAAATAAGTAATTGTGATGACACCACTTAACGACGCTATTGAGCGCGGTATTTAATTTCGAGGTGAGAGAAATTATTGATTTATCAGATAAGGATATCGTGGTGTCATCTGCATATAATACGCAATGAAAAGATTGAAGTGAGTTAGGAAGGTCATTAAAATATAAATTGAAGAGCAGGGGACCTAAAATAGAACCCTGGGGTACACCTTGGTTAAATGTTTTAGTTTCAGAAAAAGTGTCCGCTACATATACTATAAACTGTCTGTTGAATAGATAGCTTTTTAGGAATTTTAGTGCTGGCCCTCTTACCCCGTATGCTTCTAATTTCTGGAACAAAACATCGTGATTGATCGTGTCAAAGGCTTTGCTGAAATCTAAAAAAACTGAACCCACGGAATTCCCAGTGTCAATAGATTTTTTTATGTAGTCAGTTAAGGAAAGCAAAGCTAGGTTAGTAGAACGCCCTGATCTGAAACCAAACTGGCATTCATTCAAGAGATTAAATTTAGATAAATAGGTGTTAAGACGTTTAGCAAATAAGTGCTCAATTATTTTACTAATTGTGGGAAGAATTGAAATTGGACGATAATTGGAGATTAATAGTCGGTCGCCTTTTCTGAATACAGGTATGACCTTTGCTTTTTTGAGAAAGGAAGGAAAAACACCAGACTTGAAGATAAGGTTGATTATGTTACTGAGTGTGTCAGAGATGAAATGTGCCACCAATTTTAAATGACGTATGGAAATCTTATCAAGGCCAGCACTTGTATTATTGAGCGAAGAAATCGTGGCGAATACTTCGTTCGCTGTGACAGGGAAAAGGAAAAATGACTGGCTAGCACGCCGGATGTTGTGACGCACGTTTGTATTCTGACAGGTTTGGGTATAGCATGAAGAAGTTGGTATAACTGCGCAACATGAAAGACTAGCTATTCCTCGCAGCCAAGGGATGTTATTAAAGTGTAAAAACAGAAAAAAGGTTGGCACATGTGTTCAACTGCTGTGGCGCCGCGACGTGGCCAACAGGGCTCTATACAAACAATCAAACGAAATAGTCTTTTTGGTCTATGCCGCAAAAAGAAATAGCTAGGTTGTCACCCTCTCTGCGTAGCATGCAGCACAGGGTTTACACTACGGCCCAGGGTCCGCTGTGTGGAGCCACTGATGAGCGGTGTTTTTAAGTGCAGACCACTTTTCGTCGTAGCTCACTCGCAGGAACCAAATATGCAACAGGGCGTTCCGTTATAGTGCTGTGGTCGTCGTGGCGTACCACAGAGGCTCCATAAACGTTCGAAACTCTGGAACCACTGGCGCTTTTCCGACATCTCGCCGTTGTTTAGTTCAAAGAAAACTATAGGTATATTTCAGACAAATTATACGTAATTAACCGGCAGCGCCCGCGTTCATTTAGTTCGGAACCCTCGTTGGGTCGGTTTTTAGCATAGTAACCGGAACACCGGGCCCGCAAAAAAAAAAGAAAAAGAAATGGCGGGTTCGAAATGCCGCAGAAAAGCTCCAGCCGTGCAATAAAAAATGACGCGTTCGAAATGACGCAAAACTGCTCCAGCATACGAAGTTAAAGCAACCACACAAAGAAACGAACCCCCGCTGGCGCGGTTTTTTTCGCCTTCGCAGCGCGCGAGCACTGCGAAGGCGGGAAATTTGAATTGCACGGGGTAATACCAGCGAGCAGATAACGGTGGTACAGCCCATTATGGCGAATCACTGCTCTGCACTTCCGACAGCTTTCAACTTGAGTGGAACGCATGGCTAGTTTGTTTGCGCTGCTAAATCCCATATTTTTCAGTCCCTCCCACTGTTTAAGGCTGGCATAATGTTCCCTCAAGACAGGCACTGAAGGCCTAGGAGCACTGAGCCGCTTAGTGACCATCTGACACTTTTAGGCATGGATTATGAGAGTGGTAAATTATGCACACTTTTCACACATCGTAGTAGTACTTGTTTTCGGTAGCACTCCCTCTGTTCCAGGCTATGCGTCCAAATATCGCCCTACCCGTTCTCCTCTCCAGCTATTTTTTCGCAAGTGTTAAACTGATTTGATTGATTGATTGATTGATTGATTGATTGATTGATTGATTGATTGATTGATTGATTGATTGATTGATTGATTGATTGATTGATTGATTGATTGATTGATTGATTGATTGATTGATTGATTGATTGATTGATTGATTGATTGATTGATTGCAGGGTGTAAAGCGCCGATGCAACGCTGGCGATGAGACGTGCCGCAGCAGAGGGCTCCTAAATAGTTTTGACTACCTGGGGACCTCTAACATGCGGCGAAATCTGGTTCACACAGGGGTTTTTCAACTCTTAAACTGAAAGAATATAATTTGCCTACAGAGCAGTCCAAATAGGTCGTGTACAATACAATCACATTATTTCATATCCAGGAGTCACCCGTTTTGCGCACTATAGGCGACAGGAAGCAGCGTAGAGAGAAAAAATATTTGCTGTCGCTCACACGCAGTTTGTATAACCGCAGCAGTGCACATTCCAGTTTGCTCACATTTTACTGCTGATTAAATCTGCGACACAGCTGTCACATCCGGCTGCGCTGTTTACGAGCACATTCGCATAGCAGAGGAACGTCCATATACAACAATCGCGGCAGATACGTAGCGCTCAGGGTAGGAATTTAGCGAAAACCTTTGTCAAAACGTGAATTTTCTAATGTACCTTTTAAAGTGCGTTTTAGAAGTGGCTTGTCGTCCGGTGGAAAAATTCAATGCAGTCGACCATATCATTAAAATTTCCTATTTCAGTCTGGAGAGTTGTTTAGGATACCGTTTCTGGGTTTTGTGGAAGGTTGCGGCCTTGCCTGTTAACATTGTGCTCTCAAAAAACTAGTAACATTTTCTAACTACGTTACTTCGAACCCGCTTTCATAACATTGCACTTGTCATGCTTCGCTCCAGAGGGCCTTGGCGAAATCTTCTAGTATAGACGATGCTATAAGAAGGGCTTTGTTGGGCGTTTTTTTTTTATGAAAATAGGCTAGGAATGGCGCAGTTTTAAGCCATTCCGCAGCACGACGATATCCCGATATTCCTCTTCAATTCACCATACTCAACATTATCGCGGAAAATTGGAGTAAGCGGGGTCGCATATGGACCAAGTTCTGAAATAAATGCCGGATACTAAAATATTAAAGTAAAAAATTCACCATCTTTCCGCAGGGGAACCCTGAGTAGTAGGCGAAGCAGCGATGGGGTCGAATCAAGTCGACTGCGTTTATGTTGTCGCCAGACATCATGCTCACCTCGTCTATGATCACGCATTTCATGTTGCCTTAGGGCACGCGGAAAGTGTTCAACTCGCTGGCGCTGAGGCCTCAGTCCTTGTTTGGGGCCGGTGGTCTTCCGAGAGAGCTTGAAAGCCGCGTGCACCGTGGTTCCTCCAACTGCCACAGCCGCCTTTCCGGTGCTCGCGCAGATAAACGAACGCGTTGTAGGCGGTGTTGTTGCCGGTGTTGCTGTACCGGTTCTAGAGGTCCATGGCAAGCCGGAGGACGAACGTCTTGCTGCAACTAGCTGGTCCGGTGAAGAAGACCCGTAACGGAGGTGCTGACGGCGTCGTTTGCCGGTGGATGATCTCGCGCAGTAGCTCATGTTGTTCCGCGTTTGTAATCCTCATCCAGTTGTAGTAGCCGTCCCGCTCAATGATGCCCTGGCGCTTGCGCACGGCCAATCTAGGACTCGCGAGTTTGATCAGGCGCACTAAGATTTGGCTCGGGATGAGGTCGGCGTCTTCGTGTTTCCGGTGTACGATCACGGCAGGAGGAGGTGCTGCTCCTTCTTCTTCTTGTTCTGCTTGCTGTGCCCTCTTCTCCGCGCCGCTGTCCGGGGCGCTGACACTGGCGTTGACGCTGGCGTGGCAGGTGGCGTTGCCCGTTACACCTATCACGGCGTTGCGGGATGAGGTTCCCCTACGGGAAGATGACGACGGTGGTTGAACGTGAAGCTATCTCATGACGTATTCTTTGGTTGGCCAATCCCTAGGAGCATGCTGCCACAATCATCATCAGCGGTGCCTGGCCAGGCATGCGTAGTGGGGGTGCGGACGGCGCACGGCGGAGGGTGGGACATAGCCCCGACCATGAGACGCTTCGCATCTAAAAGGGCCTCCCAGATGTGTTGTTGAACGGGCAAATTTGGTGTCCGCGTATATCGCCAACCGAGGAACGGGCATTCTTCATATTAAAAATTACACTGATAGGGTTAGAGTGCGTGTCCCGGAGTGGTACGAGGTCAATGAACACGGGAGAGTCATTTAGGGGTTCTTCAGTTGCGACAAAAAATATTGTCAGGCCATCGAAATGTATGTTTGCCACCTGATGCGCTGATGCCCACCACCGCGTGGATTTAACAGCGGCGTGGTGTAAGTCCTAAGACACAGTCTTCAAGAGTATCAAGCGGCACCGCTCTGCTCGTAATCCCGTTCGTTTACATCTGTCCGCCTATATCTCATTTTAAAGTAAACAGACGAAATATACAGAGAATTGTACAGTCTATCTATAAAATCGCCATTCTAAATCAACGAATAAACGTATTTTTGCCTTCTGGATGACGTGGTGGCTTTGAAAAGTAACCGCTAGGTGCCATTTTAACCCAGATGTGCAGAAAGCGCCGACGGGAGCTTGTGCAATCTGCTGAAATAAATAGATCGCCTCTTTATTTGCCACTCTGTTATGTAGCGTTCTTCTGAGCCCACACGTTAGAGGTTGTGAAAAATGGTCACAACAATTTCTATTGTTTTGTGATTCTTTTGGGGTGCGTCGCGAAAAACAGGTGAAGGCGAAAGCGAGTGTGTACACTGATAGTATACAAAGGGCATTTTCCGCGAGTCAGGTCAGTTATTTGATGTCTGTTGCGGGTTTAACACCCACGGTTGCTGTGGCGCACCTTTGCAGCCCGTTAGTCTTCTCTGCTCTCTATACCTTTAAAGAAACGGACTGCGTTCGTTATGGCAATTTTCCGGTGACCATGAGCTGCATGAGCCCTCTTCCAATGGTAAGGCGAATCGACATAAAGTGGCAAGGAGGCCGATGGAGAGTGCCAGGATTGCTGCACGGTGCTAAAATTATTTTGTAGGTTCGTAGCCCTACGATGACGTCAACCTCGGCTATATGTACAGACAGATGCAAGATGTCGTCATCGCTTCTTGATGCAGGTTTGTTGGTACTTTTTTCGATATCCTCTAGCACAGGCAGTCATCAAAATGGCCTAAAAGCCCACCAGGAAGTCGATCCCCCCAAATAAATTCTTCCATCACAAAAAAAAAAAAACAAGTAATACAGACGGTCCCTCGAAACGACTACAAGCCGTACCCTGCAGAACTGCTTGCATAAGAAGACCTTCGACTGTTGGAGCTGGTGGCCCGCCCTACAAAACCTTTACTTCCAACAAAGAATCAGGAAGCTCTTGATTTACAATCGAATAATGTTTTTCGTGTGCTATAAAACCGTCATATGTGCCTGTTCACAGTAACAGAGAGCTCAGCACTAGCCATGGTTTCTGTATTGGATAATTCATCATTGTGTTTTTGGCCTGCTGCGCTACTTCATTGCTACACCCCCTAGGGATTACCGATGCTTTGTCCGTATGTTTAAGCAACACCTGAATCTAGGCTGCCGCTTTGAAGCGTAAGGACACTACGGGGTGTATATAATTACCCAGGAATGTATAGAATTTGGTTCGTCGTCACCCTTTCTCAACTGTAACGAGCGCGCCTTCACCATTCCCCCAGTGAACGCTTTGTACTGCCAACTAGATTCGGGAGTGTCGTTACGCGTTGCTAACCACATTGTCGCCCTACTCGCATCCGCGGTATCGTCCGTGCAAGGCGTAACCCCAAGGGTGAAGACTCGCAATGAAACCTAGCGCCTCTTTTATGATGCTATAACTGGGGTGGTGGAGGTTCAACTGTTCGCACTGCACAACAACCTGTTCTGCCGTCTCGTGTTCGTCACCACATTTTGCACGCAGCACCTTCTCCGCCTCGTCCCACTTCCTGCACAATGGAATTCTCAGCACCCCAGCCCGTACCTCCAATAACTGCGGAGCTCTGGCCAGGTCATCGTAAGTCGTCTCCGTTTAACTGGTGCGCTTGTGGGACAAATACACGCGTAGAGATGTTTCCACCACTGCCAGTTCCGCCCGCCTTCTCGTTTCCGATTACACGTCACGCTCCCGCAGCTGTTTCCAGCTGATGCTGGTCTTGACTTAGTTGAAGACCGGCAGCGGTACCTCGCTATTGTGGGCAGTTCGCGCACGCTCTACTTTATTCTTCTAGGTTGGCCTCCGAGCTGTATGCACCGGTGTACAATGTGTTCCGAGAACATGTCTCTTAGTGAGCATGCTCTGCCTTAGAACCTGAGCTTGGCAGGGCCGCCCGTACCTTAAATGAGGAAAAGCTTACGTCTGCATGAACCAGTTCGTTGGTGATGATTTGTGCGCACCTAGGGCCAGCCGTCCCGCGTTCCTCTGTAGTGTCTCCAAGTACTCCCGGGTTGCCGAAGATAGGCAGATTACGGCATTGACAAACGTGAGTACCAGAACATGTACCATATTCCAAAGGCTTATGACCACCTCCATCCTGAAAAGCGTTCAGAGGATTCGGGCCCTCAAAATGTTATGGCTGCCCAGTCCTTTTCCGCGAAGCCCCCACTCGTGTGCAAACTAGGACACCGGTTTGGTGGTCAAACTAACAGCAAGGTTGCAAAATGGGCGGGTTGCCCCTTTGCTCTGAGCGCATCGCCATCTGATGGTGACGCATGTTACCGGAAGGTTATTTAGCACACTTCTGCGCGCTAAACCACAGATGTGCTCTGCATGCTTGGGGTAAATGTCAAGGAGTCGCTGCACGTCCGAATGAGAGTCAGCTGTCAGGGAAGTATCATAGGCCTACATAAGGGCGGGTAGTCGCGGTTCGATTGTCATCCCTTGATCCGTATGCGTTTATTCAAACCTTTTGTGCTAACCTCCAGCTCTTCCTCCAGAGCGCTGACGACCAGTATGAGTAACACAGGGGACCCAGAACAAACCTGATGATGGTCCCGCCCGACAGAAATTGTCTGGACACGCGCTGCCATTGTACGACCACCTCTGTGGCTGTATACAGACACTGCCGGAACCCCTCTACCTCCTCGGGCAGCCAGTATCCTGTAGTTTAGGGAACCCTATCCTGCGCCGTCTCCACTTGCCATAATGCAGCCCACAGTTCCCTCCCTTACACGCCGGCTACCTTTATGCAGTGGGTCGTGACGTAGAGATAGTTGTACAGCCACGTGCTCCTGCAGAAGCAGTTTTGGAGCACTCGCAGCACTTCCTCTCTTTCTGCACATGCTTGAAGTCGTATCCGAAGGTTCTGGGTGAAGACCATGAACAGTATCGTTGTGGCGGTGACTGGCCTGCAGCTCTTCCAGCTGCGGCTATAGCAGGTTCCCTTAGGAATGAACATCATTCGGCTGCGGCTCTACTGTTCAGGTACATGCCGCGTCTCCAACATGGCGTCGAACATATATCGCAATGCCTCTAACTGCCTTGGGCCCAAGCACTTCAGAAAGGACGCTGGAACGCCGCCCAAACCTGTCGCTCTCCGAGCCGCGAGATGGCCTAAGACACGTTTGAGTTCTGTTTCGCCTACCGACCGAAACCACTCCTAGAGATCTGCCTCAGTCCTTCCGTCCGGTGCTTTCACTTCCGTGCTTGCTCTGCATTGTCTTACAGGGTGCAGTCGTGCCCGATCTCGTCTGAGGGACCACTAGGCCCTTCTTTCTTGAAACGAGCTGCCATGCCAGACACCATGAGGCCCCTGCTGTTCACCTCCGATAGGAGTGTCGGCGTCTCTCGGTGGCGCAGCTCTTTCCACTTGGTACGTTTGTGCGAGCGTTGGGCATGTTGCCAGAACTTATCGGGTGCGTCCCGCCAACTCCTTTTTACTTCTACAAATTCTTGTTTATTTGCCGTATGCTGCCCAGGATAATGTCAATACCATCCTTTCTACTTTGGTTTCGGTCTTGCTTTATCCTTTTCGCAGCCTGCACCTGAATGACCAAATGATATTACTCCACCTCAACACATTCCTCTAGCCGTTGAGCAAAGTGTTCCACGTCATGCTCCGTGAAGTGTGTCCGAACACCAGCGCTGTCCCTTCTTTCATATCTTCTTCCGGACATATGCTGCAGCCGGTTATGGTGAATTCCATTGATAATGGTGACATGATATTGCCCCCTTGGAGTTATTATTTGAGCAAGCAGCTACCTTAACCTAGTATAACGGGCGGAATACATGCCTGGAGGACAAATATAAATGGGAGAACATCTGTTGATAACGTCCTGTTCACGGCAGTATAGCAGAGTTGTGGCGGCCCAGCTGTGCGCCGTATGTTACTGTCGCGAAATAAGGCTGCAGTGAAGCTTCCGGTGGGGCCAAAGATACCAAGGCCTGTAAGGCAGAAGGTAGAGTCACAGACTCATAGCATACTGACAAGTTTGTCCAGCGCAGTTTTCAAAGTGGTGGTGCATGGGATGGTAACGGGACAGAAGTATCTGAATCACGGTGAGTCTGCTGGAGAGCAATATTAATCCCATTAAGTCCTTCTGTAATGTTCAAAATATTGGGCCTCATGAGGAGTGAAGGTATGTCTTTATTTTGGCCGCCTTTATTGCAGCCCTCATGGTAATTTATCTTATTGGAGAATGCAATCACGCAGATCCCGCATGAGAGCCGTAGCGTCTTTGACGAAATCTCGCACGACACGATGTCTACTTATTCACACACCGGTAAACAGTTCTTTGATACAGAGAGGGATGCACTAAGTTGAAAAACGTTTCCAATTTCGGCAATTTTACGTCAAGATTTATGTAGACGACAGTTGCATGCAGATAGTGCATGGTAGAAGCCAGGCGCCTTGCCAGGAATTTTTTTCGGGGGTAGGGAGGGGGGGGGGGTGGCCGCGGTCGACCAAATGATGGTACGGGGAAATGTGTAGGCAAGGCTTCTTGCAGGTTGTTTTTCAAACAAAGCTTGAAATAACTAACTTCAGCATGCAATTTGTGTATGCTGAACACTAACACTAAAGCCCAACTTAAGAGCTTAGATGATTATAATAATGATGATGACCTATATTCCTGTTCGCCGGTCCATAGGTAGGCCACGGGTGATTCGTTCGTCCGTAGAGCAGGTGGTTATGCGGGCACGCGCTCGTGAGCGTGATCATGAGTGTGCTCGTGACTGGCGCGTCGTCCCCGAAGTTGGTCCGGTGAAAGGGGAGGCCAACATTGGTTGTTTTTCTGTCAAGATTAGCGTGTTTTAGATTGTCCTTTAGGAAAGATACTAATAAGTTTTCTTCTCAGCTATGAAGTATAGTCGAGCACGATTTGAAGGTTATCGCGCCAGCATCGAGCGGCCAAGCCTGCCGCCGTCCTACGGTTTCCGTTTGGAACCATGAAAATTAAGATTTCGCACTGTTCCCTCCCTTGGATCTTTCATGCTACAACAATGGTCCGCACGACTGACACACCACCATTTGGGTTTCAAGCTTTACATTCGTTGTTATCGGGCAGAGACTTGATTCCCATTTATCTACTCCGACGATAACGAAACTAGCATACCCGCCGCGGTGGCTCAGTGGCTAAGGCGTTGCGCTGCTGAGCACGAGGTCGCGGGTTCGATTCCCGGCCGCGGCGGCCGCTTTTCTGATGGAGGCGAAAAGCAAAAACGCCCGTGTGTACGAGATTTCGGCGCACGTTAAAGATCCCCATGTGGTCGAAATTAATCCGGAGCCTTCCACTACGGCGCGCCTCATCGCCTGCGTTGCGTCGGCGCGTTAAACCCTACAATCAATCAATCACGAAACTAGCATGGAAGATTTGATAAAGCTGGGTGTTCTGTCTGCTTCTTTTGAAAGAATAGCTTTCCCGCGGTAACGTGCGGCACATTCGTATATTATGGCGGTGAAGCAGGCAGACGTGCGTCTTCGTACTTAAATAATCGCCTTTTTGTAGAAAGGTTTCCTGAAGAGCCAGCTGGTACATTGTACTACGAAAAAAAATAGCGCAAATGACAGGACGAAGTAAACACAGCGCAAAAGACAGGATGAAGTAGACAAGAAACCACAGGCGTTGTTTTTGTGTTACTAACGTTAATAGTAAACTTACACTAAACGGAACATCTTTTTGCACTGCTGCTGAATGTTGATTTGTTGCAGGTTGCTAAAATTTCATTCTATTTATATCCGTTAAATCGAACAGACATGGCTTCAGTAAAATTCCGGTTGTGCAAATACAGAATGCTGATTCTAACCAACAGGGTGGTCAAGAAAACAAAGAAATAATGGCAAAATGACAAAGCTCCGCAATAAGGAGGATTGTGCACTTTTGTTAATGCGGAGGAAATACAAGATGGCAGAGCAATGCTTTTTATACATCAGAAATTATGGAACTGCAATAGTCAATGAAATGCGATGTCGGTAGAAAAATAAACATATCAAGGAGTGATAGTTGACTGAACAAAATACAGTGACATGCTCTGTCATGTGATTATACCTTGTACCAGTGTAAAGACAAGGAATGACACTAAAGTCCAGACCACATTGAGGCTTTTCCTGCTGTTTCGCCATTTCCCGGCTGTGCTGTTCCGCCAGGAAAAAGCGGGACTGCCTCGATAGGCTCGCGGCAGGTCCCCGACGCAGCTTGGTGTATCCGGCGCGAAATGCAGCCGTGCAGTATATGTTGACATGTAGATTCTGGAGCGGGCACGGGGTCAGACGTTGACCCTTGTTTTCAGCTTTATATGAGGAAGAATGTCCTTAAAACGGCAGGTTCCGGGCATGCAGGGGACTTCAGGTGGTTGTTTAGGCTATTTAAACCGCACCCCAGCCTGGCACGAAACATTTCAAGGGGGGGTGGGGCACAGGCCTTGTGTCCTCCCCCCCCCCCCCTCCCCTGGCTACTCCCCTGGTAGAAGCCTATTTATTACCCGAGAAGCGCAGTTAGACCGTCCAGGTTCCGCGAGTGCGTGGGCCCGCTCACAAAAACCATTGCAAAACAAGCCTGCGAGCGAGGCGCTCTTAATATCGGTCGTCTATTAATAGCAGAGCTGTTCACGCTTTTACTGCCCTCATCCAGCGTTACAACACAAAATACCAACAAAGAATACTGAGTGCATGTGAGCGAGCCCCCTCTGAGGAGCACCTGGCGAGGGCCAGCTCGGCCTTGGAGAATGCTCTTCTCAGCATTCCTTGCGTGATATCCCGTGCTGTTTGCCTCGCGTTCCTCAAGTAGGAAGCGCAGACGCCGAGTTCGCGCTGCAGACGCCGAGTACCCGAAGCGGGTTGCCGCGAGTTCTAGAGTGTGCTAACGCAGTCCACTTTGGGAGAGATGTGAAAGCCACCGAACTAAACTATCCGGTGCAGCCAGTCATCGAGACCTTTCAGCGGCAAGTTTGAAGCTTCATGTGACGTGCACCAACCGGGTGTTCGACAAAGGGTGAGCGGCCGCCAGATCTTCTGTTTCTCCATCCTTGAACCACTATAGTGCAAGCTGCGCCAGTTTCTAGGGTGCAGCCCTTAGGCGGCCGTCCCTGGGCACATCTCCGTCGGCGTCGTCGTGACCGTGCGGACGATAGGAAGACCGTCGAGTGAAAGACGATGGGAAGACCTACGAGTGAAATAAAAGAAAGGAGGAGACTGTCACGAATTTGGGAGGGGAAGGCGATTGGCCATGGTGGCGTGAGCCAGCACTCTCCGAAAGTGTGCGGTGGCGCACAGGAGAGGGCAGCATGCTGTGCCCGCCCGAGGAGCTCGACGGGGTGACGCTTGGCGAAAACGTGAGGGGCATGGGCGTGACTATGACGTGCGGTTGCTTAAAACGCCGTTTGTGGTCGCTGCCTGGGACGGACTGCGCGCCGCCGCCGCCGCAGAGGCTCACCGTCAAGAGAACCAAGGAGTGAGCACTGCGTCACCGCACTGCACACATCAGGCATTACAGTCAAACCCAACTATAACGAACCCGGATAGAGCGAATTATGCCATATATTGAACAAAAATAAATCAGTTTTGGAAATAAACACAAAACATATTCCTTATAACGAACTTCATATTTGATATATCGAACTCGGCGTGCCTGGAATGGCCGCCAAAATGCGTGGTCTCAGCGGCGATTGAGATGTTCATTGGCCGCGACCACTGAGCATAGGCCGCGACGAGACATTGCGCCTCGTATGCAGCGACATGACGTCCGACACTTTCCGTAACTGTTTCCGACGAGCGGAACTCGCGACGGAACCCCCCCAGTCAGTGAGACCGGATCAAGGCGGTAGCTCGCCAACCTTCCCGATGCTGTGCCGAAAGGAGTGTCCTTTGAAGATTTCCTGAGTACCGACGACGACGTTGCCGTCACTGTAAGCACCTCGGACACAGGCACCGTCAGCAGCACCGTCTGATGAAAAGCTCCGAGGAGGCAGATGATGTCGCGTGTGAAAGCCGTCCGACTCTTAATGAAGTGCTTTCGGCAGTCGATGTCTCCGCCAATTTTCCTTCGATATTGAAGGACACGGACTCGAACTGGTGCAAACAATGTCTCATGTAAAGAATGCTGTGCTAGTTGACGCTGCCAAAACGATAAGGAAAACAAAAATCGCCGCTTTTTCTTGGAAGTATATAGGCAGTTAAGGTGTTAAGGCGGAGAGTAGCTTTATTATTTGCAATAAATCGATTGTTTTGTGTACGGTAATGACATACTTTATTTGGTTCGTTTATGCATGCTGGGAAAGCAAGGGGATTCCCGCGTATTGCGAACTCGTAACGATAAATTCGTTATAGGCGGGTTCGGCTATATCGAACTATTGGATATATCGAACTAATCGTGGCGCTTATTGTACTTCGCTATAACCGGGTTTGACTGAAGTGCTGAACTGAGAGTGACGCGACCCACCGTGCGCATGTGCAGCGGCAGTTGTGGAATGCGCACACGAACTCTCAGCCAGTTCTTAATGTGCAATAAGCAATGCAACTGGTGGCACTGCGTCATCGGCCGCTGATGCTAAACGAGATGCCCGAGCAAAGGCTCAACGCCGCCGACGCCACAATGCAGAGTTTGTGCCGAACAATGAGCAGCTGCGCCAAAATATTTCATTCGAGACCATCGTAATGGCGACCCCATTTTTAATTAAACGGCCCGCACAACGTAACTGACTTATTTGAGAATGCTGACAATGTTTCCGACACGTAAATGAGCTTCCGAAGGGTTGTATTACGTAGTATTAGGTTCTTACGCGTCTAAATTTGGGCAGAATATACAGGTGTTATCATAGTACGCCTACGTGTTCAGCGTCATTGCGGGTCACGCAGCTGTGTCCCTGAGTTTATTTTATCCCTGCTCTGTACTTGCCATTCCACGTCTCAGATTGGGAACTAGGTTGGTATTCCCCGCTAACGCGGTTAGTTTGTAGCCGACAGAATGAAGAGAGAGTTTTTTTTCTCCAGTGTGGTGGGCGCTACGACAGGTAACGCCAAGCCTTTACTTGATTGGTATTGTTACGACGCTATAGGACGCGAAGACGTATGCTGCTGCCGGCTTATACGTTTCGTTATTTATTCCCGCGTCTATATACGTTTATATAGTCCTATCTCTGTTCTGTGGAAATAGTGGGATGCTCCCAGGCATGCTCTACTTTTTAGAATCACCAATGGCAGAATCGAGTAATTATCTGGTAGTTTTCTGTTACTCTCTGAATATGATTGAGATGCTTTCTTGTGCTTGCCGCTGTGTGCCTGTAAATCTGTTCCAGGGATTTTTTTCCCTGGTGCAGTCTGTTCATCAGAGGGTTATGGAAGCTTTCTGTCAAGAAAGAAACTGACTTATTCCTACGCCAGATTGAATTTTGCTATAGGAAGAAGGTGCACATAACTCAGTGAATTCGGCTTTGAATTGCCCTGCTGCCTTTTGTAGCTATTGAAGGCTCGGAGTCATGAAAGCTTTTTCCCCAAGAGCCTGCGCTCTAATACATTGAAACGAAGTCGAAAACGAGCGTACAAGCTGCAGGAAGGTTCTTATATGTTTTAATAGTACCGGTATACTAGTAATAAAGTATATTTGGAAAGAAAAGACCGGCGCGGAGAGAACGACGAAATTTAATTACAGCCTTTTATTTGAATATTTCTCTCAAGACTTACTACTACCATTATTAAAAAATACCCTTGTACATAAGCTTGGATTGATTTGCTCTGATAAGAACCATTTGTTCTTTTTTCATAAAGTACAGAGTAAGACGACAAATCAGGCGATATCATGAACATATAGTTCGGGCTTCGTGTATTCAAGCGATGCGGTTAGCTAATCAATAATGAAGGTATAAGTCAGCAAATATATTTCCGCAGGTACCAAAACCCATACACCACTTATTTGTTCGAAACGTGCGTCAAGACATTATTTATTGATTACTACTACAGTTTTGATTCCAATTTTAACGACAAACAGGAATACGGCGTCCATCGTAGAAGCGAGAAGGCAGCTCTTTTGGCTGTCGTTGTAACAAATTATATAAGTTTTTCAAGGCAAAAACCTTAAGTGCCCAGATCGACCAAAAACCGCCGTTGTAGTTGTCCGGTGCAGAAAATGTCCGCCACTTTTAGCAGAGAACAAAAGCAGTTGAGATCGCATGGCATTTTAAACACAACCTCCGGGGAAAGAGAAAAGTGTGTTAGTGTAAAGAAAGGTGTAGCTTTAAATTTCTGATAAAGTAATTACAATAACTCAATATACATAAATTTTATGAAATTGTTCATCCCTTTTTTATCCCCGCAAGCTGTTGGTCCAAACAAAAGTTGTTTTTTTCATGTGACACTTACCTACTTTGGGGCTTGACCAGGTATAGAGATCTTTGAGGAGGTAATATGCTTGCTTCACAAAATTATGAGTTTAAAAAATTAAAACCGTTCCAATAAATATGACATCTGTCGGGATTGAAGAGCAGTGATTCGCCATAATGGGCTCTAGAGCCATTATCCGCTCAATGCTACCGCAAAATGCAATTCAAATTTCCCGCCTTGGCAGTGATCGCGCGTCCCCCGCCTGAAACTGCGCCAGCAGAAATCCTGATCTTTTTGTGCTTGCTTTTCCTCCCGCACGTGCCGGCGTTGCACTGCCGCATTTTTTGCTTAATATCACAAAAAAAACAACCCAACGAGCGTTCCAAAATAAATGAACGCGGGCGCTGCCGCCTAACTACGCATATTTTTCCTCAAATACACCTACAGTTTTCTTTGCGCTAGACAGAGGGGAGATATATGGCAAGCGCGAGTGGTTCACTAGTTTCGACTACTTATGACTATATAAACCGCTTAGCTTCCGAAGCATTTGGGTTACGCCACGACGACGGCACGCCGTGTGGGTCTACATGGGTCCAGCGAGCGAGCTACGACGACAAGGCGAGCCCTTAAATTCCTCTCCACTTAAAAGTAAAATGTGTGGAATTGCAGGTGAAGCTTGCCACGTGAACAAGATGACACATGAACAAAATAAGTGCACCCCAGCTACGCAGAACTCTGCTTCTTGGAAAGCGTGTGCTGGTCTGCTTGCAGGCGTAATTTTTAGCAAAAGACGAGAAAAACGAGAGTGAGAAAAGGAACACAAAAAAATGTAGCTGTTAAGAAGACATAATATTATTCCCAACAGTTTGCCTTTAAAGCAGGTGATCATACTGCAGTGCCCTGTGGATCTTTTTTTTTCTGTCTTACCACCATGAGGCACTTATGGATGTTATGCGGCTGGCTCCCGATAAACAGGTGGTTATCGATAATGTTAGCCCGAAATGCAGATCGGGGTACAAAAAGTCGTGATGTGCAGATGGAGTTCAGGTTTCTTGCTAACACGCGCGACGCATCGAATATTAGAGAAAACCAACAACGAAGAAGTTCGTCAGATAAACATACATCGTGACGGGCGATGCGCTACGGGGAAAGTTTTACATTGGAATGAAAAGCACCTTGTAGTAGTCTAAATCCTTTCTTGCGTAGAAATTGGAAATTCGAAAAGCGTCAACGCATCGAACGCCGCCAAGAAAAATTCAGAAATTTGAAACTAAAGAGAAAGGAGTAGTAAGAAAAGCATGTTCAGACCAAATGCGTTTAAACCGACGTGAATGACAGCCCGAATAAGTGAGAACATCACACGGGAGCACTGAGTGATGATCTTCCTGAAGCCCCAAATAAGGTACCAAACAAGTTACCCACTATTGGCTCCAGACAGCGAAGTTTGCCAGGCGAGCGGACCCCCAGCCGCGGCATACCCGTGCAACTCTGGGTTGGTCCCACGACGCCGACCACCTAGAGCGCCGTGAACGCACCTTTGCAAAAACGTTTGCCATAACGTTATTTGCGTGCATATCTACTACACAATGCAAAGATGGCATGCGGAAATTTATTATAGTAGGGGAAAGCCGCAAAATGAAACAGGGCGCTGATAGAATGCTGTCGCCTTGCTGCCGAGCCGTAGGTTGACACAACTGGGAAGATTGGGTACAAGGCTTTGCAATCCCCCGCGGATTCTTCTTCGGTTGTGTTTGTTTTAGATATAAAGTCGTGGTTACTGCGCCTTGAAGATCCCACAGTAAGCAAGCAAGTGTATTACCTTCTGTTGGGATGTGCGAGCTGCTTGTTTCGGGCTGTTTAGCAGGCGGTAAATACACGTAAATACGCATTAAAATGGTTCACACCGAAGGCCCCAAACACAGCTATAATAGCGTAATTTGTCACCCAGCGGATCTACTCTGTTTCATATAATATTTTATGTGCATGAATCGCCGAACTAAATACATATAACAACTTATGGGGCGGCCAGGTACGGCGTTTACGTTCCCAAATGTTTCCTCAGCTACTCGATAGCATAAAATCATTGTCTCCTTTTGAAAAAGAAACAATGAAATTGTTGTCTAAGCAGCTGGAAAGCTAAGAACAATACACGTAAGACGTACAGCAATACATATGATTGCAGGACGAAATTTTCGCGTCAAGAAGGGGGAGCAGGAGAAAATTTATTTTATCGCATCTGTTGTAATTTCGGTCACTCCGGAGCACTGAGCTAGGAGTGTCCTCGGGGAACTAAATGTTTTGTAGCGTGATCTACACTGGCCGAGATTGAGCAGTTTCGCTTGGGTACTGGAGAGCCGTCTGCGCATGCGCGAGGAGCAGTGACGTCACACGGCGCACAGAACGTTGCTCGCTGCCCGGCTTCTCTCACACACCCCATGCGCCCAGCGTCTCCTCCAACCTCCGTTCCGCACGTGGCGAACCGGTCCACTTGATGATCATACGAGGGGTGGCCGGGTTTGGAACCGATGGCTCGTGTGTGGCGTGCGCCTGTGGAACCAGCTTAGCCCTGGGGCAATTGGTGACGCTGGCCCGAGCCGTTTGATAAATGTACGTGTCACATAATGCGTATACCGTGTGTGTGTCTATAAAGCAGCAGTAAGCATGATAATCAAGCTAATCCTAGACAACCAGGAAAGCTAAGAATAGATAGCTGAACCTTAGCCCATGCTACGTATATCCTGGCAAAGCCGCGTTAAGCCACTGCTATTTTTTTCCCGTGGCTTTTGCTGCAAATGTGTCGACGGTAACAATAGCACTACTATTTCTTTCTAACAGAGATCTCACATTGGGCGGAACCATTAGCGTAGAGGGAAAAAAATTATCGACTATGAATATTCTGTAATTTACATCGATATGCCTATTCATATCTTCTGCTTACCCCTGCTTCCACCCCTCCTCGCCGAATAGAAGTGCTTTGGTCGCCTCCTCGTGACGAGTTTCTTTTTTCGGGGCGTGTTTTTTACCGCTGGCCTGCTCGGCTACACATGGAATCCCATTAGGTTTGTTGGTTGCGTGTGCAACATAGACCGAAAGCTACCCATCTTCCCCCGTCTGTGAGGCTGGAACGGGAGATATTACTTCTCTGGCGTTGCTCCTGCCGAACAGAATGACAATACATGAAAAGCACATAGTACGTTAAGTCTGATACATCATGATAATGTTTTTCTGATGTTATATTCAAAATCGCCATTGCAATCGTACGTTGCCCTTATTAACGTGAGCGCATCTGCTATGCACAAACAAATGTTATTTTCCTAATGTTACATGTAGCGAGCATCACAATCGTGTCAAAAACCGATACAGAATAGCCGGTTGATCAAGCTTGTAGTTCAGCAATCGCCAGTGAACTCACAAGAATGGAAAACCGCGCACGTAAACAGTGGGCAACATTTGATATATTTGCAAACAAAACCTCCTCTTGTGTGGACTTTAAAAATATAAATTACGTTTTCCTTTGAACTAAAACATGCAGATATTGAGAGAGTTGCGCCCGCAGGCAGGTTGTGCAAGCGTTTCTCTTCAGGGCGTCACGCCAGTAAGTCTTCCCATACGCGAGTTCAACCGAAAAAATTCGTGTTCATTCACCTGCACTGTGTGGCAGAATCACTGCCCTGTCTCCCAGTTCATTTTAAACGCAAAGGGGCGACTATATAGGTTTCATCCGCGCTGCAAAAAGAGGAGCGCGCCCTAGCCAGGAACAATACTGGCTTGTGGAGACCGACCCAGTTTTTCGCGTATCCGCCCCGCCAAAGGCGGCGCTGGGTGTCGCTGGCACCGCGTCGCCATCTGGGCGCTGTCCGGTGCCTTCAACTGAAACGTCCTCATTGGAAAAAACAAGACGTGAGTTCTCTCATTTTGCCCATACTGAGAAAACAATGTTTTTTTTCTGATGCATGGTATTACATACCACGCTCACAAACGTCCTCCTGTATACTCGTAGTAGATATTCCCGAACATGCAGCCATCTGAGCTCAGCAAAAATGCCGAATGCAGGCTGAGTGCGCGTGCCTGTTCCTCACGGTGACAGGCAAAGAATCCGCGGGGTGGCAGGGCTAAACATTACAAGAACTTTTTGTTGCCGGTACAACAAAGATAATCACATGCTGGAAAGTCGCCAACCACACTAAGAACAATGCAGCAAAGCCTTAAACAACACTGCAGACATAGAGATGGTTCGACTCATGTAAGGAATAGCGGAGCAGTGTGGTGATGTCACGTTTGACACGATAACCACTCAGTACGGTTATGTTTTGTTCCCGCGTTCTGCACGGAACAGTGGCAGCGGCCGAAATAGGGTGCCTTGATGCACAACGTTTTCGCCGCGGCGCTGGTATCCAGGCATTCTGGGCTGACATAGGGTTTCTCAATGCCAGCGCCACCGTACAGGGTAGCGACACCCTTAGAACGGTCCCGTGCCATCGCTATTGGGTGGAAGGGTTTGAGGCATAGTTCTTTTCGTTTCCCACAAGACCCAGCAACGCGAACGAGATAATACGATTTTAACTTCGCGAGTAAAGCGCGTTGCGGGTAAAGTTATACCCCGGTCATGATACAGTGACTTGAAAATGCGGCGGCGAGCGAGTGACACAAACTGGCGGTGAAAAGGTTTACGTGGCTTCACTCTGTACGGCAGACGCTTGGGAATAAAGGTGCCCTAGGTCAAAATCAACTACAGCTACACCATGCGAAAGAGCGTTTGCTGTGCGGCTTGTGTACTAATTGCACACATCTTTGGCTGGCACAAGGTGGTACTCAGTTGCTAGATATGAGGACTGGAGGTGTAGGCTTCTTTTTACATATATCGCGTCATTTGATGATGTGAGTAACTGAATTAGAGTAAGGGAATTCCTTGAACGAGTGCGCCTTTTTAGATGCGACTTCATCTCATTCACTCGCCTTGTCCCTCCATACGGCGTTGTGGTCCGTCCACACCCCTCCCTCTACATTATAAAAAAAGTAATAGTTAGCGGCTCCCGGTTTCGATCCCACAACCCTGTCGGCGGAACGCGAGGTACATGGTGCTTTTCCCACTGCGCCACAAAACCTTTTTTTTATTGCCATAATTTTACACAGCACTTGATCCAAACAAAGAAAACACAATAATGATAAAAACTGCTAGCCAAAACCCTGCTAGCCGAAAACGGCTAAAATTGCTTGAGGTCCGTTAGAGTCTCCATCACGGACAGCCACTCCGGAGTGTGAGGTTGAGCCCTACAGACTTCGATCATAATTCGCATAGAATCACCAAAATACTCTTTCGAACGTTTAGCATCAACGTCACGATGACGAATCGCCATACGCGACTTCCAAATGCCGTGCAGGGCCAGGACCATGACGAGGTCGTATGGTACCCCGTTGTCACTCTCAAAGGGTAGGAACCTGATCTCATGTCGTCTAGAGGGAAGTCCTTTTTCAAGGTCCGCTGAAGCACGTCCCAGAAAAAGACTCCGTCCCAACACTCGAGGAGCACATGTTCTACTGTCTCGGGTTTTTTACACGGGTAGCAGTCAACCCCCCATGGAAGGTACAAGCCCTTTTCTTTCTGCCATGTTTTTACTGGAAGCACACCCACGTGAAGTTTAAAAAAGAAAGACTTCACCCAAGGCGGCACTACCATGCGTTTTAAACGTTTTAGCACGTCCTGCCCAGGCCCTGCATGATACATTGTCCTGTGCAACGGCACAGGCAGCACAAAGTCAACCAAATCACGGTACAACTTTTTCCGCGTAACGCTTGGTAGGTACTCTAAACTGAAACGTGCACGCAAAAACTGGGTCGCTTGAACCACTTCACGGAAGTAGCCCTTGATTGCTCCCACAGAAATATGTGCAGATGTAACAACAAATTCAGGCAATGCCCTGGATAACTTCAGCTGACAAACAGTGTGCAAGAAAGGATCGTTCACATCACGAAAGAACAAAAAAAATTGGGCCCATCTCCCCGCTAGGGGTCTAGAGTAAATGCGTCGCATATGGGGTGGGTGTATTGCGTTAACGTTTAGTGTTTGGGGAGTTGGTGGTAGTGAATGCGTTGTATCAGCAGCTTCTGGACGTAGTTTGAATGAGTCACGAATATAAGGCGCGTTCGAAGCCTCCCATTCTGTTTCGGCTTTGTGGCGCAGTGGGTAGAGCGCCATGTACATTGCGTTCCGCCCGCAGGGTCGAGGGATGGAAACCAGCCGCCGGATAGTATTTTTTTTTATATAGTGTAGGGGGAGGGGTGCGGACAACGAAGGTGCGGACTAGGACGGACGTCAACGCGGGTGAAATCGTCAGTTACTGAAATGCTTTGCACTTAAAAGCGATTGGCGACTTGCCGCAAAAACAAATGGGACACAGGAAGGCCCCCCTCACGCACGCGCCGGAAGAGGTTCGTGCGGCTTGTTCTTTCCCAGGCCAATTCCCAAATAAGTACTGTGAACACCCGGTGCAAGGCCTGTACATTCGCCCGCGAACAATGCAGCACCTGAAGCACATACCATATTTTGCGCATTAGAAAGACGTTGAACACTGATGCCCGTGCGAACATGGACAGGTCAGTTCCTTTCCATTTCTCTGCTTTTTCGCGTAGTTCAGCAGTCTTTCTGCGCCAATAGGGGTCTGTATCTCCATAATATTGTAGGGGCACTCCCAAGTACTTAGCTGGTGTCGTCTGCCAGCTGACACATTCGAATACACTTGGCGTACAATCCCAGTCCCCGTGCCAGAACCCCAAGCATTTTTGCCAGTTGACTCCACCGGCACTATATTTACAAAACCTTTTTAAGATGTTTACAGCAACACTTATGCTGTTCCTGTCGACGCAAAAAAATGGCTATGTCGTCAGCATAGGCGAGCACTCGTACTTCAGAGTACTTTAACCGAAAACCGTTGATTCTCTCACTTCTTATGATACTTAAAAAAGGGCTTCAATGTACAAACAAAAAAGCAACGGTGACAATGGACAACCCTGACGCACAGCTCGCTGAACTTTAATGGGTTTGCTTTGCGTTTTGCTTAGAACAAGGTGAGTACAACACCCATTGTAGGCCATGCGCACTCCCTCGCGAACAACAGAACCTACGTCCACATGCTGTAGCATATCTAAAAGAAGCTCATGCGATACCTGGTCAAATGCTTTTGCCAGGTCTACCTGTAGCATGGCCAAAGCACCCTGCATACTGTCACAGCATTCGAGAACACTTCTGGCAGTATGAGTATTTGTCACTATCGACCGCCCCTTTATTCCGCACGTTTGGAGCGGTCCCACAATATCTTTTATTACAGTCTGCAAACGACTAGCTAATATTTTCATTAACACCTTGTAATCGACGTTTGTCAAACTGATTGGGTGATACGCAGAGATATGCCTCAGTTTGTTTTCATCGTCTGATTTGTGTATAAACACTGTATGTGACACAAGAAAGGAAGGTGGTAGCACTCCTGTTTTGTACGACTGGGCGTAGACGTTCCGTAGAACAGGGCTAATGTCATCCTTAAGCTTTTTATAAAAAGATGCGGTCAGTCCATCAGGACCCGGCGTCTTCCCTGGGCTCAGCTCGTCAATAGCCCTCCTTACTTCGTCGGCTGTAATATCACTTTCTATGCTTGCTGTTTTTTCTTTGCTCAGGCATAGCAACAAACACATCAGCTCGTTTTTAAACTGCACTGCATCAATAGACTGACGAGCAAATAAGTTCTCATAATAGTCACAGAAGCTGCGTTCGATGCTTGCCTGGTCGTTACACAGTGCGCCATCATGTTCGATTTCCACTATCATGTTTTTATGTGCATATCTTTTCTCAGAGCTGAGCGCCCTTTTGGTCGGCGCTTCACCAAGCAGGAACCGTTCAGCTCTCGCGCGTACTAGCGAACCATGATACTTCTCCTTGTCTGATTCCTCGAGCTGCACCTTCAGTGTTCGAATATCATCCTTGAACATCCCGGGCGACTTGCATTCTTCCTTGACACAAACATCAAATCTACTTCGTAGCAGAGCTTCTTTACATTTTCCCTCCTTGTTAAGTGCGCCCGATCCCTCCAGGGCTTTCATTTTTACCTATTGTTTGAAAAGCTGCGATTTAAAGATAATGTTCGTGTCGCCTTCGCCGCTAAAAATATTTTGTCCGCATGTGGTAACTGCCTCTAAGAATACTTCGTCTTCGAGTAACTTGTTATTCATTTTCCACAGGCCCGAACAAAAGGTCTTTCGCCGCTTTGCGATCCTGCCTAACGTTAACGATACTAGGAAGTGATCGATAAACGATACAGTAGTCACTTTATAATTTTCACACGGCGGCAGAAGATCTATAGATAAATACACCCTATCTAGACGTGCGTGGCTATTGCCTTGGAAGTGTGTATAGCAAACTGAACCAGCATCACTCATGCTATTACCAACATCTTCCAGTGCAAATTCGGAGACTATATCGGTTAGTACCACCGTACTTCCATGCCTAAAAGTGGACGAGCTACTTTTGGCACGTGCGGAACACACGCAGTTAAAGTCACCCATTAAAATAACTAGCCTTTGTGTATTACACCACTTACGGATTTCCTCAAAAAACCGTTTACTTTCAGCGACTTTGGTGGGGCCGTATACACAAATAACGCGCCATTCGTTTGAACTAAACTCCCAGTCACACACGACAAACCGTCCCAACTCCGACGCGGTGACGGTCTTTGGCGTCGCCCCTACACTTCACCGTATTAGGAGCGCACAACCCCCAGATAAACCCACCGCGTGCGAGACACAGACGTCGTAGCGCGACATAAATGGCCGCACCATACGGTTCGTCTGATCCTCCCTCTCAATCTTCGTCTCTTGCAAAGCAACTATATCTAGATCCTCATCTGTCATAAGACGGTACAACTGGTTTTGACGCCTTCTATCAGCAAGCCCCCTGACATTAAGCGTGGCTATGCGCATAGGCTTAGCTTGATAAACCAGGTTATATGACGGACCAGACTTCTCACGCAACAATCACATTCAACCCATCAAAAAAATACATCTTGCACACTCTGAACATTCCATACACACCCCTAAAAAACCCCCCAAACCACACTATAACCTCTAAGGGCTTCAAAGACACTGCAAAAAAACGCTAACCCCTCCCCTCCCCTCTCACCCCCCTGTACAACATTATGGAATCCAGAAACTTCAGGGGCACGACAAAAGTACTCCCGCGACACAACTGCCCAGTTCCATTTAGTTCGTTGGCACTTCGCAGAAACAGCAAAACCCAAAACAGAGAGCCAAAGGATCCCGGCTACCTTTTCAAGTGACGTGCTAAGTGGGCGTAGCCGGTGGCTTCGTTCGGTCTGGGGAAACGCTGGTCTTCGGTTTAGAGCCCGGACTTTTCACTGTAACCGCCTTGGTAGGCGGCTCGTCGCCGCTGGGAAGTTCATCACCCTGCCCTGTGTCATTGCTTTTGCGCTGCCGCTTTGTGGCGGCACCACTTAGGTCCATGTCTGCGACGTCCACTGCGGGAGCCGACGCCGCGGTCTTGCCTTGGCTCGCCGTTCGGGTACCGCTGGCCTCGTTCGATGCCGCAAGTAGGGGAGGCGTCGTCGGCGGTTCCGGATTGTCCTTTTCAGAAGCTCGCTGGCCAGCCTCGGCCTCAACCCGTCCCGCCGTCGTCGGCTCCTTTACAGCCTCGTTGATTACTCCTGCCGTCTCCTCCGCATCTGCCTCGTCTATGAGGTGTTCGCGGAGGACATCTTCCCTCGTTGGACCGGTGACGCTAGCGTACGACTTGACGCATATACTCGCGTCATGCCCGAAGCGACGACACGAGGAACACTTCGGCACCTTATAGTCACGCCTGACATGCGCCTTGAGGTTGCAGCGTAAACACTGCGGGGCCCTTCCTGCGACGACGACGAGGGCCTTGTCACCCGCCACACGAAGTTCGTGCGGCAGGTCGCCAATGGTCACGCCAGTCTTCAGTTTGAGGGTCACCGAACGCAGCGTCGAGCCTTTGTCCTGGATGCCTTCAATGCGCCACCGCTCCTTACGCACCTCGCCAAAAGCCCGTAGGGTGCCAGCGCAGCGCGAACGGCTCCGTCCGGCACGTTGTAGAGCAGCCAGTGCAGATTTAGCCACACTTCCTGGTTTGTAGGATCGATGACGATGCAGCGCCGGTCCTTTACCTTGACATCGTTCATGGCCAGGATTTTCTTGACGCCATCCGCTGATTTGAAAGTCACGGCCCAGACGTGATTCATCTGATACGCTCCCAATGCCAAAACATCGGGAAGCAGTGCCATACGAGCCAAGGTATCTCGAAAATCCTCGACCCGGTACGGGCGTGCACGCATGTCGGTACGAAAGAAAATCGTGTTTAACACCGACTGGCCTGTTGGAAACTGGGGAATAAAAACTTGATAGCCTTCCGAATCCTGAGCAGTGATCCTGTTACCGCGGGCCGAAAGGCCCCCCGAAGCCGCTCCTTGGGCGGAGCTCGACATTCTGCGTCCGTACGCAAGCGCAGCCGGAAGCAGAATCCCGCGCCACAAAACCGAGACAGAATCAAATGCTACGAATGCGCCTTATATCCTTGACTCATTCAAACTACGTCAAGGTGCTACTGATACAACGCATGATGGGGCAATGATTAACACTTGCAATAAAAGAAAAGAAGCTCCCACTTACAGCAACAATGATGGAGTAAAGGTCGTTGCGACAGCGAAGCCCCAAGCATACCACTCAGAGAGATTGACCAAGATTGGCCAATAACACATAACAATAGGCATAAAACATAATAATCATACGCATTCCCGACACGTTTGAGGTGATTTCAGAATCAATCCAACGGAAACACCAAGTGTACCCCACGATGCGTTGCATCTACACAGGGTTCCCCACGCGGGGAGGTGGGCGCAATTTTTTGTTACTGCTTATCAAGAACTCAAGCACGCAACCCGCTGCAGGGTGATTCCAAGAGAGCATAAAGTATCACTCCTCTCCCACGAGAGAACGAAAGTGCGTGAACACGCGCACGTATTTTCCCTATGTTTTTAAGACTTGTGTTCAAGCCAGAGAATTCGGCTTCAAACAGCAATCTTTTCGCACTAGCGTGCGTACTTTGCGATAAAAAAATTGCAAATATGGCGCGACTGACGCGCCATTCCCGGCGGCTGCGGTTTTCTACAAATTGAGTTCTTTGCGATCGTCCTGACTCAAATTTGTTTGAAAACAAAAAGTGCACCAAAATGACAAAAAGGACAAAAAATATTTCCGTTGCGGCGTGAATAAAACTAGAAAGAAAATTGGGAAATCTCGTCAGACGATATGTTGCCACGAATCGTGACTCCCCCTGTCTCCGCATCCGTAATTGTGACACAATTATCAGTGATAGATAATGTAAACCAGATTTGTAAACATACCTGTAAAATGTCCCTTGTTTAGAAAAAAGTATAAACATACTCAAAACAAGGTTGACTGCTGTGCTTTTTCTAGAGGTGCGTAAATTTAAAAATCAAAATAAGAAAAAACCCCGTCTCAATTTTCTTCAAAATTTGGGAAAATAGATTTCTCAAGATGGCCAACAATACTTAGGAAAACCATGTTGCATCATTCTGTTTCTGCCAAAATCATAGGCGGCCGAAATGACGCGTTCTAGTCGCGTCTCCGTGCCGTGTGTTCTGCCACTGCAGGTGCTTTCTGGATTCGCGCTTTTAATAAAAAAAGCGTCCGTACGCATTATTTTTCCAGACCACGGACTTTTCAAGCTTTCACGTCACTTTAAAAGCGACATCCACGTTTTTATTCTTCGTATTAGCGGTGTTTTATTGAATAAGTGCTAGCACATCTACGCCTCTGGTGAAGACGGGCACAAAAACGCGCCTTAGCGCCCTCAATGTTTCGTTAGAAAAAAAAAATAGCAGGGTAACGGAACAAAATTAAAGCCGTTCCAATCAATGTGATAGCTGTCGGAAGTGCAGAGCAGTTATCGCCATAATGGGCTGTACCACCATTATCCGCTTACTGCTACCACCCCATGCAATTCAAAGTTCCCGCCTTCGCAGTGCTCCCGCGCCCCCTGTCTGAAACTGCGCCAGCGGGAGTTCTAGATTGCATTGGATTGGATTGGATTGGCTTGGATTGGATAGTGTTGGTTTTAGATTAGGTTGGATTGGTTTTGGATTGGATGATAAGCAGCAGTAAGCATGATAATCAGCTATTCCTACAGACAACCACGAAGCCTAAGAATAACCAGCTGAACCTTAGCTCACGCTACGTATATCCTGGCATAGCCGCTTGGCTTTCAAAGCATCTGGGTCACGCCGCGGCGAAGGGACCGTGACAGGCTACACCGTAACGCTGTGGCGATATGCTTGGTTCCAGTGAGCGACCTAGGATGACAAGGCGAGCGCCTAAGGTGCTCTGCATTTGGCGTTTTCTTGGTGTGACGGCTGCTGTAACTGACCCAGCACCGGACGGTTGCAACAGAGAGGGGGCATTTATCGCCCAGTGGTAACTAAAGTGAAAACCTCACTGCCTCTCCTCCACAAGCGAATTTCCGAACACGACGCAAGCTAGGCGACCGCCATCAAAGAAATGATATCTGTCTTCAACGAGGGTGCAGATACACCAGCATTGATACAACCAATAAGATTGCGCGCTTGCGCTCATGAACAACCGACATGGGAGCAGCGGCTGTGACACGCCATCGTGTTAGATGCCGCTAACTCGTGAACTTATCGTGAGGCTAGGTGAAGAGCCGGTTTTAATAAAGGACCTGCCATGTTCAGCGGTCTAAAATTCTTTTGTAGTCTTCATACTGCAGCCCAGTTTATTTTTCGGTGGCAGGGAACAGCAGCGGGAGCCACTTTTATTTTGCCTCTTACGAGACCTTTGATGTGCTGTGTATGAATGTACGAACGTCCAAGTTCTAACGAAAATGTTAAAAGCAATTCAATCTAATTTTCTGGTCATTAACATGTGTTCTCGGAGACATAAAAAGAAAAGAAATGATTTTGAATCTAAGCTACGAATCTCAGAAACCTCACCAGGCGTTCGGTTTATTATACTTTTTTGTTGCGACAATGCTCACGCCTACAACTTTTTCTGTCAGTCTTATTCTGCTGTGACCGGAACTCTTTTATAGTTAAATTGCACAGTGGGCTTTTGCACGATATATAAGTGTCCTGGTAAACGTGGACGTTTCTTCGACATATACGTCACTTGCAGTTTTAATGCCTCATTATATACACAAGTACTTCATGTTTTACAAGTGCTCCCTCTTTAACAAGAGGCCGGTACGGGGTCAGTTACGCAGTCGACACATAAAAAAATCCGCTTTTTTATTACCGTAGTTTTTGATTTTGCTATAAGAAACGTTACGACCGCAAAGGAGCGGTTTTTGAGACTTCTTCGCCAAAGGCGTACATGTGGTGACGCTTACTCAGTGAAACATCGCAAATATGAAAGATTAAAACAGTGCATTTCTTATTAAAAAGGCCATGAAAGGTTGAAAGTAATTTGTGTGGCTGCGGAAGGCGAACAGGTACTTTTTTATCAGAGCGCAAAGCTGGTAAAGCAGCGGCAGTAGCGGTGACCACGGCACGGTGGCGCGTGTCGAACGCGTGAGTTCATCCGCTTATCACTTCGGTAAAAACAAAATGATGCAACATGATTTTCAGCAGTTTGTTTGCCGCCTTGAGGAGTCTCCTTTTCCCAACTTTGAAAAAAATTGAGACCGGAATTTTCCGAATATGATTTTTAAATTTACGCTTTTCCAGAAAAAGCAGAGCAGTATATCTTTTTGTGATATTTACTTTTTTTTTTCTAGACAAGCGATATTTTACAGATATGTTTAAAATTATCTGCTATACATTACCTGGCATTTATGACTGTGTCACGACTACAGAAACGAAGATAAGGGGTGTCACAATTAGAGACATATTGCCTGACGCGATTTCCAATTTTTTTTCTAATTTAATTGTTCTGTTCGCGGCAGAACGGGAATTTTCGACCTGTTGGTCATTTTGGGGTGACTTTGTTTTCAAACAAATTTTAGTGAGAACGATCAAACCGTGTCGTGCGGAAAGCCGCATATTTAGAAAAAACTGCAGGCGCCGGAAATGGCACGTCACTGACGCCACCTTCGCAGATTTTCTTCTAAGGAACTGCACACGCCAGACGAAATCAAATTGCAGTTTTAAGATGCCGCCTTGCTTGCAGCTACTCATGAAATGTTCGAAAAATAAAACGACACGGGTCCATGGATGTTCGTTCTCTCGTGGAATCACCCTGCGTCAAAACAACGCCCGAGCTGGTAGTGGTTTACTCTTTAGTAACAGGTTACGATTGTGTAAGAAGCACAACGAAGATAAGAAGTGGAAAAACAGAACAAAGACGCATCCGAATGGTAACGCGAATACATGTAGCACCCGGCGATTTACCCGCTCAGCGCAAGCATTTTGAAAAGATGCGCCACATGCGCAACCGATGCGACACGCTTCAGTGTCTCGGTTATATGCCAAGCATGTCACGTCTTGCGCCCAAATGAGAATGGGTACACGTGAAATAGGCCATGCAGGCATTAGAGAGTTTTAGCTGACCGTTTGTGACGCTCCTCTTCGCTCCCGACGTCCTGCTCAGCACAACCGGAGCGTCAGCAGCCGAAAGGCCTTTTAGCTAAGCAATAACCGTATCTCCCTCGACGGGGAATGATTCGCGTGACTGGTCGTTTCGCGTGTGCGTGTAAATCAAAACTTCACCCTAAAGGAAACGTAAGAATTCGTATTTGGTCGCCCAAACATAGCAAAATACCGTGTTTCTTGGCCTCATTTAACCTTTTTAAATGCAGAGCATTTCTTAGCCTCGCCTGTTCCTGCGTCGGACGGTGTCAACAGTTCAGGGTCCGCAGCAGGTGCGCCTCTCCTTCCCTCCTCTCTCTCAACAGCAGCTGGCGCGCGCATGCGTCGTAGTCAGCCCGTTCGCTCCGTCGCGGTCTCGGCGTAACAGGTGCGTGATAGCAGCGCGGTGGGGCGTGGAAGGGCGCGCGCTGCTTGCGCATGCGCGCTCTCCCCCCCACCCCCGTACTTCTCTCCCTCTACTGCGCGCGCTGCAAATATAGCGGCTAGCGGTCGCTCGTGTTTCAGTCACTGCGTTGCTCCTTCCTTCCTTGGTTGACGCTCGTGCCCACGTTTACTCGTGTCTGCTACTCCAGCATCACCGAAGAAGCGATGGAAGCAACACTGCCTTCAATCAGTACTGAGGCCCCAATGCTCTGCATTTACTCGTGTTCCCCTCGCGGGAAGGCGCGGGAATTTTTTTATAATGTTGTTACGAACATGGTATAATTTTTCTAAATAACAATAAAGAAGCCGATAAAATAAGGAATAGCCAAGCCAACGCTGGCTTTCTCGGCGCTGCATAGAAGCAGCCCCGCTCTTCGGTCGACGTTTTTGTTTTCCGTTCTAAAGATCTTTGAGGTGTGTGGCACCATTGCCTATTTGGAAGCGCTTTCGCGGCTTCGTTGCTGGTATTTCAACTGAAGAAGCGACGTTAGCCGTAGCGCCCTCGCATCGCCGGGGGCAGCCATAGTAAAATTCTGTACGGTAGCGTAAGCTGCCGCGACGGACCGCTAAGAGGCCCCGGTTAGCGGAGCGGGGCCCCGCTCTGGTATTTCCGGTAGCGCGCCAGCGCGCCACGCATGCGCACTGCCGCTCCCGCTTGCTATTGAAGCGGAGTGGACCGTCGGAAATGGTCAGCTAAACCTCTCTCGGCAGCTGGGGTTTCGCTGTCTGGCGATTCAACGCGTTTTGAGCACGGCTCGCGTGAAATCCAAACTTTTGCTCGCCACAGTATTTATTTTCACACGCAGGGGAGGCGCGCTCACATTATATGGGCAGCCGGCAACCCTGCCTGCATTATTGGCATGCTCCCCGAAAGTGCTGAGTTAAGCTTCCCCATGTTTCGCTGACGTAATTGTAGTGCCAGCGGAACACTGTCACGATTTGTTTGATAGTGTCGATGCAGCCAACGAGATGACTACGGCAACAGCTTCCTGCGCTACCTTGAGCTAGCGGAAAAGAGCGAATCCTTCTGCAGCTGCCACCATAAGAAAGCAGTAATATCTTCCGAATCTTTATATTGCGCTGTAAAGGGATTCTCTGATTTCAAGTTGCTCTCCCTTTTGCTTTGTCCCCCACCAGGTCTAGTGATGGCTCCCTCAGACACCTCGTTGCCGACAAAGGGAACATTACACGCTCCGGCGCTCGTCGATACCTGCTGGAAGATCCCGATCCTGACAGCATTTTCAAGCTTCCTGTTGACAATGCCCCAAATAAACAGTGGTGTTTTTTACGTTCTCTTCATAGAGGAAATGGGCGCAACACGCGAAGAGGCTTCATGGCCCAAGAGTATCATTCTGGCCACAGGACATCTAGCAGGTATGAGTACACAAGTCAACACCCCTGGTTGCTTCGAATCTCTTTTGGCAGCAGCTGTTCTGTATTAGTAATTGTAGGTGGGAGCTCAACACGACAAGCTGTTATTGTACGCAAGGAATCTTTTTCCGAGACCCGTTGGTGAGGTTGCGGTTCGGTTGTATCGTGCATATTAGTGTAAGCGACTACTACTCCACGCGAATATGCAGCACCGGTTAAAACACCCCGCATGAGTTTGTATCTGAGATTTCTGCAGGAAATATTTCCCGAAACATCACAGGAGTTATTTTTGGTTCATTCCTGTCGACTCCGTAAAGTGAAGCGATAGTACGCTTGTTGCCTGCTGTTATGCTGCTCAAGCGGGTGCATTCTCCAGTAAATCCAAGCCATTGATATCGGGGCGTGGCTCGCGACAATATGTACTGTGTGTGGATTGTGGCTGTTTGCTTTTGTTCGTTTTGTTTTTTAGATACAATTTACCGTCCTCATCTTCATAGCAACAGAATGTTTTGGTTGAGTTAAGGATATTACTGCTGAGGTGTACCCAGTGTGTTCACACGTAAATATGGCACTGGAGAAACTGTTCTGAACTGGGCGACCCTCTGAACCTCTGAGCCGAAGTTCTGTTATTTCCCCTTGCTCCTTCTGTTTTGGATGCCTTCTCAACAAACACACTAATAATCCTCCATTTCCTCAAAATCATAACAGAATTCCACACTCAAACTCAAATACCCGAAATTCCGCACTCAACTTTTCTTTACAGCAATATTTGTCGCGAGGTATTGAAATTTTCCTTTTGTAACAAAGCTGTCAATGAGTATATTCAGCACGCTTGAGTGTGGTTCAGTGCGGTTGCGGTCCTTCATAATACAAGTTTTCCAACTTCGTCTTTTTAAGAGTGCAGCTTTTCTGTTGACATTTTGCATTGGAACCATATTTAGTTCAAGGAAACAATATTTTAATTTGCAGTAGCCTAATGTACATCGATGGAGCGCATTAGTTGTAAATATTTTCTTTAGTGGTGGATGAAGTCCAGTGTTTTTTTTTTACTTCACGGTGTTTAAACAGAAGCAAAAACGCTCATAGGCGCTTCACGCTTTACATTCTTCTCCTCGATAGTATCAGCAATTGGTACTTGTGCAAAGCTAATACATACCTTCACGTCATTTCTCCGACATCCAACTACACTATGTGTTGATTTTTACTGTTGCCTTGCCACTTTGCTTATCAGTGGAACAAATCTCCAAATACTGAGATACAGTCTCAAATCTCAAACTTTCCACTTTTTACCTTCTTCGTACCCTGACTTCTGGTGAAAACAATTGTCATACACCTTGTTTAGCTAAATTATCCTGACCGCAATGAGATAATCTGCTTGCGACACTGCTCGAGGTACTTTCATTGTATTATGCCTCGCGAGTACTTTCGTCGTGCGAGCTCTGTCTTCCCCGCGGTTTTTGAAGTAGTGGAAGCAGTGGAAGCCTACAAATTCCAAGAATATCTGACTTGTGTGTTAGCGCTCCGTCTTTGTCGCTACTAGAGGTGCAAATGGCTTATATTGATGAGAGTGGTGTATATTAACGAGCGCTTGTGCAGATGCTTTTGGTGATGTTTTAGATGCCACGACCCTTAGGGTGGGGTTAGCTTCTCCTATTGTTGTCTTAATCGTCGTCTCATATAGTCACGGCACTAAAACACCGGAAAACTCATTTAGGCCACACGCTAGAACGTAATCCGTACTAAACAAAACACGGTACCCTCGTTTACGCCTCCCGCTGTAGCGCTTCGTAACGCCTACTGAAAAAACAATAGGACACTTGTTTATGCCTCGAGCTACACGGCTTCGTGCTTCAAAGACAATAGATTTGTGCAGCAAAGCTGTATACCTCTACCCCTTCATGTTTGGATCTCCGTTGGCGAAAACGTCAAGGCGCCCAGAATACATTTATACAGTGCATGCTTCGACCCTCCCCAGGTTTTACGCTAGTGGAGGTGGCTTTTTAACCAGGAATACTCTTTTTCACCGTTTGGCAAGTTCACATCGCACTTCCCATAGATGTAGAAGATGGAAGTCTACTTCGAGGTATGGCTGGTTGGCTTGAGCGTCTGTGAAATGTTTTTTACATTCGCACTTGCAATTGCCTACCCACGGCTCGAGATCCTTAAGGGGTGCCTCCTGGTCCTCTCTTTGCCGAATGTTTTGCCAGTGTGGGATACAGATAGACGTCCGTATCTTTCTTTCTCTCTCTATTTCTCTCTATGTCTCTATCTCTCTTTCTTGAATCCTTGAATACTTAATATTGGTCGCGATAATGGCGAAATCACTCTCTGGTGTTTCGATTAGCCCAGCTGCCATTGTGGGCTTTCTTCCACAGTGTCTAGTCTCTGTAAGTATCTTGTATGAGTTGCTTTCCTAATGAATTCATTGTCATCGTGGGGGATCGCACACCCGGAGTTGTAGATGAGAACGTCTAATTTTCTTTCCTTGGTGTAGTTTTTTGGACCTCCACGCGGATTGTTCAGCATTGAAGTCTCCGCTATGATGCTGTTTATTTTTTTAATTATTGACTACCATCAAAGCTATAAGGCATTGGGAGGGGATTGGTTTAAATACAATACAGCAATGACAAAAGCAGTAAATGGAATTAAAAAGGTTACAAAAATGGCTTCTAAACATACAATTATACCTTATGCAGAATAAGGCGAGTACAGAAATGACAAATTCGCGTCTACGATGAAGGGAAAAGACAACAAAGGAACCTATATTTATGCAATATCAGCTATAGCGTTTTGGATGACTCATCATCAATAATGGCAGCTGTTGATGAAGGAAAGTGGTTCCATTCTACTGAAGTTCTGGGTATGAAGGACAGAAAGATTGCATTGGTTCGTTACGATGATATTCCAACTTTACTGGCTTGATCCAGACAAGACGAGATAAAATTGGGGGGCTAAATACGCTGATGACGCAGGTGCGGGTCATGAAAAATTTTATGGATCAAACAGAGATGGAAAATTTTGCTGCGGAAAGAAAACGTTACCAGTTGAAGGCTGCTTTTCATGAGAGATATGCTAGCAGTGGGATTGCACTTTGAGAGAATGAAACGAACAGAAATATTTTGTACCATTTCGAGCAATTGTGTTAAAGTAACAAAACTTTGATGCCACACTGATGCGGCATACATGAGCTTAGAACGAACTAGTGTTTTGTACATTAGTAATTTAAGTGATGAGGGGAGCTTTGGAAAGTTACGACGGTGGTATCCTAACGTGCGGTTAGCATTGACAATTAAATACTCTGTGTGATTGGTCACGTTAAATCGGCATCCTTATCCCTAGTGTCTTCAGAAAACTTTTGGAACTCGGCGTTTCAAGCTCCCGTTAGGGAGCACACTATTGACTCCGTAAACTTGCCGCTCCTGTTATGCCGTGCGTACGGGCTGTGGGAGTATTCAAAATTTAATTGCACTGGGAAGCTATTTTGTGTTTAGGAGATTTCCACTGCAGTCAGGGCTTCTCTGACCAGGGTAGGAGTGCTCGCTCCTTTCCCTTAGATTGTTTGAGGCTCTTATTTATGGTGCCGTGCTACCTTTGGTGAACAAATTTTCTTCTTCAATAGTATTATGTCTCTTTCTGTTCCATTGCTTTTATGTATATAATTATGAGACCACTCTTGCGACTGAAACTCCTTCAGTTCCATTGGCAAATCGGTATTAGTACTTGCAACGGGTTGGTCAGTATGCGCCTACTACTGCGGCTAGTTGGGCCCATGGTTGCTAGTGTTGTGCGGCGATTTATTTACAACGGGCCAATTTGAACTGTGCACTTGTTTTTTTAGGAATTCTGGTGGGAGCCATTCAACATAGGGTACCGAACCTTACACTGCAGCTCATCGGCGCCTCCCTGTGCCCGCTGTCAATCATTGCCTCTGCCTTCGTTCCAAATATGACGTGGATGTCAGTAACGTTTGGATTTTTCTACGGTACGTTTTTGACTGAATGCCGTGGAATATTGTAAGAACACTTTCGTGGCGTAGTTGCAGACAACAGGGGAAAAGTGAGAAACTTTGGAAATATGTGCCACTGCTTCAAGACTGTTACTTTTAAACATGAGCGCTATTTGGCGAGCTTCCCTGCAAGGCATCATTCCGACGAAAGCTAGGCCATGTTAAAAGAAGCACTAGACGCTGGTTTCCTTTGATCTGTATCCGTCAATGAATTGACGTAAGAATGTTGGGAATGCCGTTGTTATGCAGAGTGCCCCCGTGCGGATGTATACCATTTTCTGATAAGTGCCCTCTGTTGGGCCAGTCGGAGGAACGGGGAAATATGTGAAGATGAGTGGATATTACGGTCCCGTGACAATTTTGTCAGCGTGACTTCTCTGTCTCTTATTGAGATTGAAATTGCTTACTTCAAGCAATCACGTGTTTCCGCAAAACGGCAATGCTGGGCGCATTAGGTCACGGCGCTTTTTGTTTCGATATCTTACATATTTAAAATAGGTTCGATGTTACTAACATTGAAGTTGATATCAACATAGCACGTGCCATTTTTTTGTCTTTCTGTGTGTTTTCTTGTAATGTGTCATGTTAGAGCATCTTCCCCAAAATATCAACCTTACAAAGCATTATTCGAGTAGAGAAGCACGTTTCCTATATCTAGTGCTAACGAGGAGGCTTGACAGAACCCCTTATTTATAAAAATTAATAAACTAAGAGAACTTCACAAAGCAAAAAAAAAGAACTGATGATAATCATGGGACAATTGCATGGAACTAGACACGTGCACTGTAGGCACCTCGTCATGCAGAGAATGAACGTCCGGCCTTCCAGGTGGCAGTTCCGTAAATTTTGTGTCAATTTATGTGACGATGTAGCACTTACGGTCTATATAGACACAAGTACTTGAAGATGGGCGGGCGAGCAATTAAATCAAAATAGTTTCAGAATTCAACACAATGCTCCACACTGACCGCAATATAAGGAGTCCTTGGAAAGCCAATACATTCGCAATAGATTTGTTTGGCATAAAAGACGTATTCAAACGACACGCGCTGCAGTCGCTCTGTGAAGTTTCGCAGCTTAGCACGCACATGGGTGGTAAGCAGAAGACAAAAGACGGGGTATTTTTAGTGGCGGAAATAAAAAAACGTATTATATTTCAGCTCTGGTTAGGGAATAGAAACCGTTCTAATTCAATCCAAGCCAGTTCATGTACCGGCGTTTTTTAGGCCAGCATAACTACGGAATGTGAAGAAGCATTTCGATCGACATTTTATACTCAAATTAGAGCCAGGTGCCATTTAAACCGAAGCTTTCCAGGCTATCTATTAGGGCAACCTAGACAATTCAGGTTCATTTTGTTTCACTCCCCTTCTGAATTTCCGAATACTCCCAATCCCGTTGACACTTTCAAAGATACTTCTCACGGGTATCTTTCCAAAAACGTAAAGAAAGGATCACAACCATTTGCATATACGATTCTAACGTGTGGAATGAAGGAAGCATAAAACTTCCATTTTATAAATAAAGGGAGCAAGGGCTCAGGGGAGCACAAAATACTGGAACACAAAATACTGGAGCACAGAATACTGGAACGCCTAAGCTTTGCTTTAAATACTGGTGCACGATAGCGCTTATGGGCCCGTCCGCATTCTGAGCAGTACAAAACTTTAGACTAACGTGGAAAGGGGGTCGTGGTGGTTTGGGGTTAATAAAACATCCAAAAGCCGTAAAAAACTAGCTGCACACTTAGAGGGTTGTCACGCGTCTCACGAGGCAGAGAAATGAGGCTCAAGTTGATTCATTCGATGGTAACACAATATATTTACAGAACAAAACCACTCAAACGAACGGAATCATAGCGACTGAACACACATATATCACACTAAACAGCAAAAACAGGCACGACTTCACACTACCAACACTCTACTCCTAAAGTCACTATAACACATTAACTGTCTCTGTCAGATTCAAACCAATCCTACCGCAGGTACCACGGTGCGATGCCGATGACGTGGCCCAGTGGGTCGGTTGCCTTACGCGTCACCCAACGTCGCCGAACGTCGCGATGGCCCGTGCTGGTGCGTCGTGGTCCGGATGACCGCGTTGCGATGCCACGGCTTCGCTGAGCAGCGCGGCTCAGCAGGAGGCCAGCAGAGCGAAGCTGCTGGTAATCGGTGGTCCCGAGCTGCCCGCTGCCAGACGGTGCGATGCCGCTGGTGCGTCGTGGGGCACGGCTCGAGGGGTCGCCGGCGGTGCGATGCCGCCGGTCAGCAGGAGGCCAGCAGAGCGAAGCTGCTGGTAATCGGTGGTTCCGAGCTGCCCGCTGCCAAACGGTGCGATACCGCTGGTGCGTTGTGGGGCACGGCCCGAACTTGCCACCGTTCCTCCGAGACCTCGTTCCACTCTGTCAACTCCAATTTCGTCGCCTTCCTCTTCGCCTCGCATTCTATCGTGTGCGGCTCCCATTCGGTGAACAAGCTACATCCTCCTCCTCCTCTTCGCTTACCCTGTGTTTCTTTTCCATTGGTCACTTCAAAATCCTTCTCACCATCCCGTATGCTGATTTTTCTTTCTCTTCATCTTTTCTGACAACATCTTCTTCTGGGGACAATCCCCCTTCGGGTATGGGCTCTTCTTACTACATGACATTACCCCCCGAAATTAAAGAGATTTTTTTTTCTTAAAAAAAACTGCTACACACCACGCCTGTTCATGGAAACAAAGACCGCAGTCCGCACGTCACAACACCATCAGTCCTATTAAGCTACTACATCAGTCCTACTAAACTACTAATATTCATCACGCACCAAGTTCACTCTTCACGAAAACTAACTTGAAATCTTACATTCAATCACAGCACGTAACACTAACGGACAGCACTTCCGCATCCTCTTACACTATCTACTCATGCAAAGTGCTTGAATATCACCAAAATCAAACACATCAATAAATTTCAAGATTGCAAACACTCTTAATCACGCTACACTTCTCAACTACATCATTTCTGTGTAGGCTTCATACCCCTACCACACCTTGTCATCTGCATCATACCCCAACTTTTATGCTTTACTTTAATACACAACCTATTTGTCATATTCCCTTCTGAGTCCTATTTCTTTCCAGTCAACTCCATGATTTCAACCGGCTTTTTTTAGCTTTGACTTCATCTTCACCTTCTTGCGCTTCGTCCATTCAGCGCCTTTCACAACACTGTCATCTCGGTTGGCACCACCATCATTGTTCACTTGTCTCCCTGCCCTATGACTTGTGCCCTGTCTCCTGTTCTTCTCTACTACAAGCTTTCTCTCGATTGTGCACGACTCACACGATTTCTTCGTTTGTGTCTTCTTTGCACGTCTGCACTTTCGCTCTCCTCTGGCGCCGGTAGTTTGGTTACTCCCGGAGGAAAACTCCCTGCATATCTTTCTGCCGATGCCACCTTGTCCTCGGGGCTGATTACGGAGCCATCCGTTCGCCTTACAGGCCTTGGCTCGTCGTCTGCGCGCCATCGTCGTAGCGTGCGCTAACTCTGCGAACTTCCCAGTTACCCTGTCACTTTTCGCACAGCTCCGTTCATGCACTCGAACCTTCCTAAGAACCAAACTCTTATTCCTCCTCTGCTTCGGACGCTTATGATTTTTCTCGCCCCCTTGCTTCTCAGCCCCCTGACCGGGTGCTGGTAACTGCCTTTTACCTGGGACCAGGCCGTGTCTAGTGCCCAAAATGAATTTCTCGAGTCGGGACTCATTGACCACAGGGAGCTGGGTCCGGGGGAGCTGTCCTATTTGCTGTGAAATCCGCTTACTTGGCTGGGCACTGGTGATCCTGTTTACTGTCTTAGACGCTGAACTGTCTGCTGAGAAGTCTAAAAACTTTGCACTGTCCTTTTGTGGGACAAGTGTACAGTCAATATTCATCGGCATTTCTCCGCGACCTGCAAGAGAGCTTTCTGTCCAGATGCTATTGCTGCCAGTGCACGGAGTGGCCTGTCTCTCCGTCTCAATTATTACTCCTTCAGTATCCTTCAAATCGACTGAGTCATCAGAAGTACTAGGGGGCCGCAAGCTCTCCTCACCTGAACTGTTCAGGCTGCGATCTCCAAGAGCCTGGCGTTTGGTTCCGCCGTACCCGGCCGATTCATCTCCTTGCGCTTCGACCGCGATTTTCTCCTCAGTATATTATTTTGCGAGAACCCTTTTCCTTTTATATTTTCATAGCCATCATAGCGGTGCGCAAACCGCGTTCTTTCAAAAGCACGTGCTTCTTCGCTGTGCAGCTATCTGCGTACTTTCTTTCTCATGTGCCTCACAGGGGTTGGCGACCCGCGTGCCTTCAAACTCACGTGCGACGCGTTCACCGTTCTTTGTGCGCTCTCTTTTCTCGCGGCGCCGCTTTAACTCTGCTAGCGTACCTGAAGCTCCAAAATCTCCTTTTCGCGCACGGCTTTCCTCTCATCTTCTTGTGCTCTCACTCGTAACCTTGTACTTTCCCGTTCGTACAAGCTGAACACCTCCTCTTTGGTCAAACCTAAGGTACTAGCCAAGCTCAAACGTTTCTCGAGATTCATCTCTCCGCCAGGTGAGACGTATGGTTGGGCCAAGGATAGATCCTGGCAGGCTCGGCAAATGTTGTCACGCGTCTCACGAGGCAGAGAAATGAGGCTCAAGTTGATTCATTCGATGGCAACACAATATATTTACAGAACAAAACCACTCAAACGAACGGAATCATAGCGACTGAGCACACATATATCACGCTAAACAGCAAAAACCGGCACGACCTCAGACTACCAACACTCTACTCCTAAAGTCACTATAACACATTAACTGTCTCTGTCAGATTCAAACAAATCCTACCGCCGGTACCACGGTGCGATGCCGATGACGTGGCCCAGTGGGTCGGTTGCCTTACGCGTCACCCAACGTCGCCGAACGTCGCGATGGCCCGTGCTGGTGCGTCGTGGTCCGGATGACCGCGTTGCGATGCCACGGCTTCGCTGAGCAGCGCGGCTCAGCAGGAGGCCAGCAGAGCGAAGCTGCTGGTAATCGGTGGTCCCGAGCTGCCCGCTGCCAGACGGTGCGATGCCGCTGGTGCGTCGTGGGGCACGGCTCGACGGGTCGCTGGCGGTGCGATGCCGCCGGTCAGCAGGAGGCCAGCAGAGCGAAGCTGCTGGTAATCGGTGGTTCCGAGCTGCCCGCTGCCAAACGGTGCGATACCGCTGGTGCGTTGTGGGGCACGGCCTGAACTTGCCACCGTTCCTCCAAGACCTCGTTCCACTCTGTCCACTCCAATTTCGTCGCCTTCCTCTTCGCCTCGCATTCTATCGTGTGCGGCTCCCATTCGGTGAACAAGCTACCTCCTCCTCCTCTTCAATTACCCTGTGTTTCTTCTACATTGGTCACTTCAAAATCCTTCTCACCATCCCGTATGCTGATTTTTCTTTCTCTTCATCTTTTCTGACAACATCTTCTTCTGGGGACAATCCCCCTTCGGGTATGAGCCCGTCTTACCCCATGACAAGGATACACAAAGAAGCGAAACCTTTGTTCCTGCTCCCAAGCATTCTTGTGTAGCAACGCCTTACGATAAGGAGGTCGCAAGTCACGAGCTAAGCACGAAGAACGGTGTTGCGGAAGGAAACGCAACTTTTCCGTATTCCGTTAACTTAAAACACGCACTTACCACTGCCGCCGCCCATCGTGAGAATTATGGCGTAAACATCCGTAGGTTGTTAGAAGGTAAGCAAGACTCAGTAAAGCTGCCTCGGCGACATAAGTATGCTCTCATGGCTTGAAGAGAACCTACAAGGAAATAGAATATCCAGAATGTTTTTCTGCTACACTCTGCTTGAGTGCATTTTTGGATATGGTTTTTGAGACTTTTGTCGCGAACACGTCGACAGACATACAGGCCACCTCACATCGCGTTGATAGCTGTCGTAGATTAAGATTTTTCCGTGGCTGCCATGCTCCTCCTTTTGTCTGGGCCTGTAACCCTCATCTCGCACCGGCGCACACCAGGATATGTTCTCGGTATGCCTTTAGCCCTCCTGGGCACGGGGCGAATTGAGCGTAGTGATAACCCACTGGGTTCGTGCGCCCCACTGCTCCCATGGATTTCAATATAACCTAACTGGAACGACGATCCGCTTTTCACGTTTAACAAGACATATGAGGCTTTCTGCATAAAACAAGAGCAGTGTCGGCCTCCTTGCTCACCTTCGATCTGTTATCACAGCGCCTTACGATCGCAGGGGTATTAGCAGGAGGCGGCAGGACATAAAAGGTAGTTTTCCGCTCACGGTAAGCGCCGTCATTAGAGCCTGCTTTTCTTCGTCGCGGGGCCCCAAACGCTCAGTCCGTAACGCTACGGCCACCAGGCTGCGCCAAACTAATACTGAATGTTCTCGTTATACTTTTTTACTTGCAGGAGCCAGCCGTGGGCTTCTTCAGATAGCCATGCACGTGTACTTATTGTCCTACTTCTACCACTACAGGAGCGTCGCATTGGGCATCACGCTTGCCATTGGTGCATTGGCAGGCGTCGCGGGACCTTCGCTCTTCGTGCTTCTGTCGTCGGCGTATGACCTAAAAGGAACGCTTTTGGTCACAGGTGGTCTAATGCTTAACATCGTACCATTGACCCTGATGCTGCGAAATCCTCACCCGTTCACGTGGTCGACCTGTAGAAACACCCGTAGCTTGGAGAAGAAGGAAGACAAAGAAAGCAGATTCACTCATGGGACGACTGTTGTGCCCGTCGGAAGCAATCTAGGTGTCAACTTCAGCAGTAGTGATTGTGATAAAATGGGTGCCGACACTAGGCTAGGCCACGAGAGAGATGCGACAGAAAGAAAAAATGTATCGGTGGGTACTTCACAACTGCAGCCTCCATTACCATGCTCCGAAAGCCTTCGCCAAGACGAAGGCACTAAGGATAACGCCGTACTGTTGGAAACATTTTCGATGCTCCGAAAAACCTGTTTTTACGTACTAGTTGTTGTTTCCTTGGCTGCAGATTTCACGTTTCCGGTAGTCAACTCTACCTTGGCCGACTACGGCATAGATAAGGGCGTTGCATCTGAGGAAGCCGCGCAATTGATAACCCTTTTATGCTTAGGAGGCGTTTGTGGACACTTCATAGTTTCGTTGTTTGCTGATAAACTACAGTGCCCACGATGCGTACTAGCTGCTTTGGCATGTACCCTTCTCGCTGCGTGCTTGTTTGTCATCCCCCATGTCAGCAGTTTCGCAAGTTTGTGCGGAGTTTCTTTTGTGGTCGGTCTTCAATTTGGCTATTTGATCACCATCAAGCCTGTTCTGGTTGCTGACTACCTGGGAGTGCAGTGTCTCGCACTGTCTACTGGAATCATGGGCACCTTGTCGCTTCCAGTCGTTTTTACCGAACCTTCAATTGTGGGTGAGTTGTTGAATTAAGGACAATTATTTTATGCCCTGTTCTCTGATTTGCTCACTTAAGATTGCAATTTGCGTGTTCACCTCTGTAGACTCTTTCATTTCTGTGGACTTCATGAGTGTCGTCTACAAAGTGCATTGATTAATATCCTGTCCTTAAAGAAAGTGTAAGAGTTCAGAATAGAACATTTTAGGTTGACTTTGCATAACAGTTTATAAATTTTGATGCCAAGCTCAAAGGTTTCTTTTTGTTCCAATAAACTCTCTAGGATTAGCTAATGAGGTTCTAATAGATGTTGTGTACGCAACAGCTTAGAGGATTGTCTGAATAACTGACTAACACTTTTTGTGATAAATGTTTTTCGCAGCGGCGCAGTGTCTGTCCCACAAACGTCTTAGCATCTGCGGTGATAAGAGCCCTGAAAACAAAACGTGCACACTAAACATATGGCATTGAGGCAATTTCATAAACATTTAAATTCGTAAAAATTGCATAAAGAAGGAAAACTTTATATTAACCGGTAAATACCCTAACAAAATACGAGGGAATGAGCTACCAGCAAAATAATGCAGCAGAAAACTAGGCATTGCAACGCTTTGTGCGGTGATGAGAAATTTCCCATCATGGTTTCCGATTGCAGAATTTAGAAAAAAACTCCTCCTCTATGCTATACAATACTTATCGAAAATACCGCGTTCCTGAAGTACCACCGTTAAATCGAAACTAATTTCTACAGATTTTTATTCTGCTGCTTGAAGCATGTTTCTTGCTGCTATTTCACTGTGGTCGCTGTAGGCTGTGCAAACTGCACATAAACAGTTCCGTAAGACAAAACGCAGCAGATAAGGAAAAAAGAGAAACCACCACCTTCGCGAATTGGACTGCCGGTCATTTTTTTAAAAAGATAATAAAATAGGTTGCAAGCATCGCTAGTTACACGCGAACATTTGTCTTGAATGTGCAGGCCCCACGCTGACTTACCCACGCCATATACAACGATTTATAACTACTGGTGTGAGGCCATGAATACCGCTTTTCTCGCACCATCCTTCGCGCCGATTTTCTGGCGTCGGTTGTACCAGAGTCCTTCAATGCTTTTCTGGTCATGAAACTCCGGCTCCCGTTTCATACAGGGACAAAAGTTGCCGCTAGGGTCGCCGCTGTCAGCGCGGGGGCATTTTATTGCCGCGCCACCCGCGCGCAAGCATTCTGCCGAAGCTGGTACCCGTTCGAGGCAGTTTTTGATAGCTCATAAAATATTCTGCTATCATTCATATTTAGCTTGACGTACAATGTGGTTGCTGCAGTCGCGTGTGAAAAGGTTTTCTTCGCTTACCTGTGCATGATATCAACGCTTTGATAAAGCCAGTCGTGCCGCAGCAGTTATGAATGTACCTGTTGTTGCGACAGTTCTTTCATCTCCTGCAGGGCAGCGTAAAATTGCGCTTTGTTTAAGCGAAGGCTATCTCGTTGGTTTTGCGACTCTGGCGAAGCCTCAGATTTAGAAATTCGCAAATATTATACGCGAAGTGAGCACCTGCGGCGACGCAGATCGCGCGAGTTATATGCAATCCGACCATCTACGCCGCCGGTGTTCGCCGCGGCTGCGGTACCGCAACTAAAGCTCTAGCAGAATCATTCAGTTGATGATAGCGCATAAAATATTCTGCTATTACTCATATTTACCCTGACGTACAATGTGGCTGCTGCACTCGCGTGTGAAAGTTTTTTCTTCGCTTACCTTTGCACGATACCAACGCTGCGATGGAGCCAGTCGTGCTGCAGCAGTTATGAACTTACGTGTTGTTGCAGCAGTTCTTTCATCTCGTGTAAGGCAGCGTAAAATTGTGCTTTGTTTAAGCGAAAGTTATCTAGTTGGGCTTGCGACTCTGGCGAAGCCTCAGATTTAGAAATTCGCCAATATGATACGCGCAGTCAGCCCCCGCGGCGACGCCGATCGTGCTATGCAATCCGACCGTCTGCGCCGCCGGCGATCGCCACGGCTGCGGTACCGAAGCTAAAGCTATAAATTTCGTGTGTTAAGTTTGTTACAGTTGACCTCATTCCTGTGCGCTTATTACATAGAGCTTCAGCAAAGCTTCAGAGTGCGAGCGATGAAGCTTTAGTCGCATTAATACATGCCCATCTCTAGGATTCTAACCAAGTTTAAGTTCGAGTTCGCAGCTACCTTGTATTCTTTTTCATGGAACTTCAACAGGGTAATAAAACTTGCTGTTGGGCTAGTTGGTTCATTCAACAGAGTAACGTTACGTAGGCACAGAACGAGGAAACGTGCGTCTCGCGCAATATTGTGCACCCACTCAAGGTCATTCGGGAAGCTCCAATTTCCGAATGAGTTGCTTTCCCAGAAATGTCCCACCCTCCGAGCCAAATCCAACTACCACTTCGATGTTGCATGCTTCAGTTAACAGGCCGTTTTGCTATAATCGTTAACTATACTCGCAAGGCATAGCTATGAAGATACTTGACCGGGGATGCTTGACCTACTGAAATGAAGCAGCGTTTCAAAGTCTTCAAAAAAAACCACACCTGTTTATGAGCATGATGCTGCTTCTCCACCACTGATTTATTCAGCTGACTACTTCACATTGGTCAAAATACACTAGAAGTTGTCAAGCTAACGAGTCAATAATGCCACGAAGGGAATATTTCAGTACATATCATCATGTCCTCAATGATGATGGAGTGTTCCTAAAACAATGCGGTTTATAGCAGAAAACATTTTCACACAATAGACCCGCCGCGGTGGCTCAGTGGCTAAGGCGTTGCGCTGCTGAGCACGAGGTCGCGGGCTCGATTCCCGGCCGCGGCGGCCGCTTTTCTGATGGAGGCGAAAAGCAAAAACGCCCGTGTGCTCGAGATTTCGGCTCACGTTAAAGATCCCCAGGTGGTCAAAATTAATCCGGAGCCCTCCACTACGGCGCGCCTCATCGCCTGCGTTGCGTCGGCGCGTTAAACAACACAATCAATCAATCATTTTCACACAATAAGCTATAAAAGCATAAACAACATACAGCGCAGTGATGTCACGTACTCAAGGCCAACTTAAAGTTCTGAAAGGAAGGAGCGAACTTGTGTTCCGCAATAAGCTAGACACCATAAGCGTCGAAGAAACAGTCAGCAAAATGACTTGCACAGGCGAGTGTTAGCGAATTGAATGGCTCAAAGTTCTTTTCTTTCGAGAAACATTTGTGCAGACCGAGACCATTGCTAATGATATAGGAAGTCTGGGTTAGTGACGACAAGGTTACATCTTTTACTTATTAAACAAAACTGCCGAGCGTTGCTTACGACAGAAAAAGTAAATTAGCGCTCAGCTCGTAACAGAAGATCAGACAGCAGGCTGCCTTCATGCACTAGTAACAAAACAAACAAATCCAAGGCACGCATCGCGGCAAATGTTCGCGAACATGGCACTATTGCACAACAAACCTAATGTAAACGAAGTAAGAATGCAAAGTATATAAAGGCACGGACATGCTGCGAGTCAAAAGAAAAGCCGCCGGCTTCCTGTCGTGTTATTGCACGTTTCCACTGCTCGCGCTTATCGGCGTCACTTGGCAAGCAAAACAACGAGACCTTTTCGCTCGTACCTGTGTAACCGGAGCGGCATCCAGGTACGCAACAAGTCTTGGGCCCAGTGTCCTCGCACAATATCGCCAAAGGCGTCACATCAACTGGTAACTTAAAACTTAGAAAACAATGCGCCGATGCTACCGGATTCCGTGTGAGTGCAGCTTCGCCGACGCAGCGCGCTGGTTTTGTCTGTCCCCCCCTATGCAGTCAGCGCCTCCCCGCGGCGGCTTCGGCGACATAGCAAACTGCTCCCATAGCGTTACGGCGGAGTTTCGTGACCAGAAATCCATTGAAGGACTCTGGTTGTACGGACGCAAGGCCAAAGGACAAAATATTGCAGATTGCTTGTGTCTTCTGACTGCAAAACTTGTGAATGCAGAAAAAAAATTACGCCCACCTCCCCTCGCGGGAACCTTCGTGTGATACCCGCCGCGGTGGCTCAGTGGCTAAGGCGTTGCGCTGCTGAGCACGAGGTCGCGGGTTCGATTCCCGGCCGCGGCGGCCGCTTTTCTGATGGAGGCGAAAAGCAAAAACGCCCGTGTGTACGAGATTTCGGCGCACGATAAAGATCCCCAGGTGGTCAAAATTAATCCGGAGCCCTCCACTACGGCGCGCCTCATCGCCTGCGTTGCGTCGGCGCGTTAAACCCCACAATCAATCAATCAATCAATCAACCTTGGTGTGATGCGACGCTGAAGGGGGTTCCATTGTGCGTTTCCGTTTGGTCGATTACTCGAATTGCGTGAGCAATCGTCTGGTAATGCGAGAGAGAGGGATAGAGAGAGGGATGGAGAGAGAGCAAGCGTAGCGCGGACAACCATCGACTAAGAGACCGGCCGGAGCGCGGCACTCCGCTTATATGCGCAGCACGCCCAAAGGAGAGGAGACCGCGGAGAGAGAGGGCTCTGCACATGCGTACAGAGCGCTTGCGCCGAGCGCAGCGCAGCCCACCGGCGGAGTGAGAGAGCGCGCCGCACTGCGCGCGCCACAGATGTTGGGGGAGAGGGAGCGCTATCACGGCGGGAGGAGAGGGTGTGAGCGGAGGAGAGACGCAGCTGTGCGGACGCGGACAACGACGACGCAGGAAGGACAGGGCCGCCGGCAAGAGATGCTCCTCTCAGCGTCGCATCTAAAAGTGGAAATTATTCATGGCATGGGTGCAAAGTGAAAACATGAGAACTGAGATCGCATGAAACGTTTTGAAAATCAGTCTTATGGTATCGGGTTTAGTTAGTGTAATTGTAGTGAACGGGCCATGCTAGCCTTTTTTTCTGCCACACAGTATAGAAAATGTATCCCTAGACATTGGCATGCGCAGAACACAAAAAGAGAGCGAGAGGGACACCTGTTCTGTAAGGACGGCTCTGGTCAGCCTTCTTAGCGGCACAGGCGGTACGGGAGGTACGTCGGGATGAATATAGTGATATGCAATGACAACTGAAGGTTTTTGGGACACCTGGGATGTGTAACTTTGAATTGTAATAGAACAAAATAAAAGGACAATTTCCAGGTAGAATTCCAGGTGTAATTCCAGAAATTCCAGGTGGAATTCTAGAAACAACAGTACAAGGCAAAAACTAACCCATCATAATGACAATATTGCGGTAACATCGACCTAATGAAGAGGCAAGATATTGACGCGATGATCCGAAACAATACATGTCAATTTACTTGTAACCGCGTTATGACTACACAAGTGTTTGAAATAAGGGTAGCACAAAGTTCAGCAAACTTTTGGCGCTAGGTATGGCTTGCCATGCTCAGCCAGGGCTCACGGAATTGGCAGAAGTTATTACCAATTCAAAGTCCCACTCGAGACAGCAAGAAAGCCGCTGCTCGCGCAGCAGCAAATCAAAAACAGGCGCACAGCAGCTTTCGATGTTTTCGGCAAAGGCCGATGTTGGGCACACTGGTAAATCTTTCCACAATATGTTAATGTGGAAGCTCGGTATGTGCAGTTTCTTCTGGTGCTGATGCTGTAACTTTTGTTTTTGCTGTAGCTACGCAGAGGGCGTAATTTTTCATACGGTCAATGTATTACAGGACGGGATGCCTGCGATGACAGTCCCGTTTCTTCGACAGCTCCGCACTCCGCGTTGCCCGGATACTAATGAAATAAAGCCGTAGCTTAAACCTAGAAGCTTAGTAGTGTCAGAATCGCAGTGACTAGCGCTGGTTGCTGCATCACACGTTATTTCGGCTTAGGTTGCCAAATTGGCAGCCAGAAACTGCAGAAAGAAGCGACCCTCTACCTCCCAACCCTTGTGCACTGCAGATGGGTGATTTTTATTCACTGGCAAGCAAGCTGACTCCGCCGTACCCATAGCTTTCGGAGAGCTTGGAACGCGCTATAACTATACATTAGCATCAGGGATAACTGCCACTTGGTCTGACGTTGACATTAAGCGCATAGCAACTGCGGAAATGTTTTATGAAGTTTTTTTTTTCCTTGGGCGCTCCACTCATAGATCGAACACGTGTATGAAAGATGGTTAACAAATCTCCCGGAAAATAGCTGTGCAGACCCTGTATTACGTAAAAATGTGCCTGCGCTGTCCTCTCTGTCCTCTCTGTCCGAGGACAGAGAGGACAGAGACGACAGCGAGAACAGAGAGGACAGAGAGAATTCTGTCCTCTCTGGTCCGAGGGACAATGCAGCTCCCACAGTTCCAGAATATCGGTTGGTAAAGTAGACAATATTGGTTACTTATTCGTAACGAAAAGAACGGCGGCTTGAGATCTGTTTATTTTTACTCACGGCTATTTCGGCACTCGAAAGTATGGCGGCAATTTTTCAGTTAGTGCGTCAGTAAGCGACGGTTAATGAACGCACTATGGCATTGAACATTTTCCTGTGTTGGGGAGGTAAATGTCTTGAAATAAGTGCAGCTTGGGTACTAAGCAGAATTCCTTTGCGTGCCTGTAAATAGCTCGTCCGGGGAGTGTGCGTTGATATCAGTAGTCACTTCGGCGTTTCTTCACAGGGAAGGCACCACCACAAACACAACGTCAGTTAATGGCTGTGGAAGCAACACCACTCCCTTAATCTTTGCGCTAAGTAGGGATTTGTTCTGCAACCCGCAGTAACGGCGCTGCCTTACTCGTTAAACAGGCACGCGAAGCTTGCAATATTCCGCGTCGTGCACTACCCCCGCAAAACTTGCCAGTTTGTACAAAAGTTGTCAGTATCACGGCAGCTTCACTTCCCACAAATAGGTGATAATGGAGGCTGGCTTGATCATCACAACAAAATTTCCCATAACTTAACACCACCAGGGACATTCAGAACTGGGCAATGCCAGCTTTTACAATTCCTGTACATTCGGCCAAATTCTGATGTCCTTATTATGAGTCATGATATGGACCCTTCCTACTGCCGCAGACGTGACGAGCACGCGGCTACTCCCTCATAATGTCCGTGCCAGCAAAAGATGGCCCGGAGTACTCAAGTGTATGACAATGACCGAGTGAATGACTCAAGTGCATGACAAAGACCGGGTGAATGATAGGTTTTGGAAATTTATGGTGAATCTTACAGCAATGCCCCCACTTGGCAGACAATGAAGCGACCCTCACTGCACCAACGCCTAATTTTAGTTTAAGCCAAGCGGCGAACTAGCACGAAGTTCCGTGATATTCTATGGTTGTGGTGCCATTGTGTATGCCCAGCACCCAGCAAAAACCATAGCTGTTATTGACAGTCGTAAGTGGCTATCCTGTTATTAAAGTAGAAAATTCATCAATCGTGCTCCATTTATACAGAAATCTAATATTGCTTCTCGGGCTTTCTCGCTACGTCATCATATATTTGGTTGCGAACCTAAACAACTCGATGAAGGTGCCGTTATTTAGATGTACCGGTTCTTGTGCCGCAACCTGTGCACAATATGCGCTCTGACATTTTCTCCAATGGCCATATTTCTCTTGAACGCAGGTATTTTTCGGGACACCGGCGGCTCGTACGATAACCTTTACCGTACATGCGGAGCAATAAATCTGTTCGCTGCTCTCCTGCTGTCAGCACAAGCTTCTTTCGACGCACGGAATTCAAGAAACTTTAAGATCTCATGTTCTTGAAGCGGCACAATTAGAGTGGTTGATTTTGAACTGAAGCTAATGGGCTGTAAACCGTTTGCAGCTTGCTCATTAGGGAAAGTCACCAATGCTTCTGCGTGACCTTGACGGACAATTGTGAGAGTGTCTTTTGAGCATTTGCATTGCTTTTTAAAACAACCATAACTGCGTCACCTTGTGGCTAATATACCGCTTACTCGCGTTAACAGGTTTTTTTGTTGCATATCTTGCTACTATCGCGACCATGTCACCATTGAAAACGTGTATCTTTTTCCAACGGGATACACCGCTGGCACCCTGATTGGCGCGTGTATTTTTATGCCAAAATGTACACGGAAAAATCATAATGCCACCACACTAGAGCATGGCATGAAAGGAAAGTCTATACTTGTGTCTGTTTTGCAAGATTGCCCACGTGAAAATAGTTTGCGACAAGTTCCTGATGTCACTAGCACCCGTTATTAACATGCGTCAGTCTCAGACAACGTCAAGGAGAAGACTTTACGAATTGGCAATGAATGGCTGCGAGAAAGTTTTTAAATTTTTAGATGTTTAGCTCTGTACGACTACCAGCTCCATGTATGCGGTAGCTTACTTCATAATAAACAACAACTATTCGTTGCCATCATGTGCCGCAAGCCTTGTTGTTTCGTCGTGTTGTAGGAAAACTTTGTTTTTGCGCGTCTGTAATAACTGACATTGTTTTCGCACACTAAATCCACATCTGCCCTGAGTGCATAAACCTCTGAAATTGTTGTTAGAAATGCCACTTGACCCGCCGCAGTGGCTCAGTGGCTATGGCTTTGTGCTGTTCAGCACAAGGACGCGGATTCGCCTCCTTGTCCCGGCCGCCGCTTTTCTGATGTAGGCGAAAAGCGAAAACGCTGCGTGTTCTACATATCTGGGCATCATGAAGATCCCCAGGTGATCAAACAACCCTGAGCCATTTACTACAGCGCTCCTCATCGCCCGTGTAGCACCGGCGGGTTAAACCCTAAAATCAATCAGTCGATCGAATGACACGTTTTTTTCGCCGCCGTGCGCAGGCTCGCGACTTTGTAGGCGCAGGGCATAAGAAACAGCCGAAGATCTTGTCAGCGATACTGGGTAAAAAAAAATGGTGCGTGGCCGGAGCTCGAAGTTCCCGAACTTTGGAGCCTGGGACGGGGCTTTATCGCGTGTTCCACATGGATAATTCCCACTTCTGGTTAGCGCAATACGAACGCACCCAGTTTTGTGGCTGTTTGCCGTTTTGTAGGAAGTACGGCGAAAGTCAAACGGTCACCAATACGCCGTTCGTTCTCAGTGCGCAACGTGGAGATTGAGAGTTTAGGTTGCGACAGATTACTTTAAACTTACAGCGGCTTCAGACAAACAGAGTTTTTAAAATTTGAGATTTTTACAAAACACATATCTAATTTGAATAACCATCCTGTGAAAACCGACGCAAATACAGAGCCACCGCTGCGTGCGCAGTTTTGTCTCAACCGTGTATCCACAGTTACAGAGGACATCAACGAAAAATTTGTATAGCTTCTGTTCATTCTTCGGCGATTCTTTTCAACAAGTTGTTATTTGGGAGTTGTACGTGGCTCATATGTGGTACAGTCATTCTATTGGAGAGGCACTCCGACCAAAGCTGGCGCTCCAGGCCAAGAGAGTCCAAAAAAAAAAACGTTAGAAGACTGACCACCGGCTTTGTTTTATTTTGTCGAAACTGTTCATTGTGCACTTTAAAATCTTGCGAAATTAGCCTTTTTGCCGGAAAGATGGTTAATTTGCAAGCGTTTTTCCCAGTCGACAATCACATTTCGACCTAAACTTAGACGGAGCAGAGCAAGCCCGCTGCACAGACTTGATTCAAACATTATTCTTCCGGGAGAGGAATACGGTAAGCATCCTAAAGTCTTCCATTTTGACCAAAGTACCAGGCAGGCAGCTCTCAGCTGCCTCTTGCTGATGTCTGCATCGGAATTCAATTTTTTGGAAGGGGGGAGGTGGTTGCACATGAGCGATGGATCAATAGCTGTACACACATGTGGGTTTAATTTACGCCATGTGATATGGGCCGGCGCTGTGACGTGGCCTGTGACATGAGCGACACAGCTTTGTTTGTTTTCGCTGCATGTTTATGATAACCGTGACCATTTCAAATAGCATGTACATTTCGGTGCTTCCCTGTTTCTGTGGCATAAACTGAGTCGAAGTTCTAGCGTGCGTTTCGTCTCCTCTTCAGCTTTGTCCCTGCCTTAATGTTCGCTGGTACGATGGATTCCTTTGGCAGTTCTTTGCTGTGAGGGCTCCATCGCACATCAAAACACGATTTAGGCGAAATATTTTTTTTTTGTGTTTCTTCCATCCATTGCAGCTATTTCGGAGTTTTACCGACTCAGAGTGCGTAAGCTATGCATTGCGGAAGAGTAGTATTGTATTTGGAACACTTGGTATACGTCGATCATGCTGGCAAAATAGCACATGTTTTAAAACTTTCGGAACTCAAGAACACGGGACCAACACTGTGCATCTGTACAATCTTGCTTTCAAATATGCTCAAGTTAGGCCTTGACATGCACGCATCTATGGCCCAAATGGTTGGGGTATGTAGGTTGGTAGTCATCCGTTGGTAGTCATCGCTCCTCCTGTGTTCTTTCTTTCAGTTTGAGCTACAAGGCGCATCAAGGAGTTGCCGCTCCTCATTAAAATTCAACCTTTACTAAGAGCTGTTGTACTGATTTGATCGTATCGATGGCTGCACTCACGCAGATGCCGCAACATAGCCGTAGTGTCTTTGACAAAATCTCGCATGACGTGTTGTAGAATTAACAAACGACAGGCAAACACTTGCTTTTTGAAGCAATCAGAGGTCGAGAAAGGTGATAAACGTGCATATTGAGACTTTCTACGTCAGTTTTACGTATACGACAGTTTCTTGCTGATGTCGAATGATAGAAGCCTTTTTAATACTCTAGATGCCCAATTAAAGCTGTCAATCGGCGCAAGAGCGTACACGGTGCTCAAAAATACAACTAGTAAAGACACGTGAGCGGGGGCCTTTATAATGGGGTCATCCATTGTAAACGGTACGTACTACCCGACTGTCGTACTGCAGAACGCTGACAGCATTTCTGAAACGGAGCATGAGCCTCGTGAGGGTTATTTTAAGTTGTGCCAGATTTTCACGAGTCAATATTTTTGCGGAATATTCACAGCTTTTTATAACACGTCTAGACAGTTGGCGTTACTGCGTGGCACGCCGGTGTGTCCTTGAGCTCTTTTCATCACGCCTCCACACTTGTGCGCAGCAGGGCTCACATTAGGAAGAAAGTTGGTCTAGTTTTCAAGGACAGTTAAGTCGCCGCCGACAAAGTAAAAGTCTAGTTCTTTGCTGCTGGCTACGAGTTTGGTAACCGCTGCAACAGGTAGGCCAAAGCTTTACCTGATTGGTGTTGTCCGAGTTTTCTCTCTTAATAGGATTGATATACTCACGCTGCCGCTGACTTATACGCTTCCATATACGAGTGAAAAGACATATCCATGCTTCGCAGCGATATTGAGATGCTTCCGGAAACCCGGCTAATTTCATAGGCCCGTATTTTAAGTTCGGGTAACTGGTTTTCAACTTTCCGTTGAAAACCAGTTACCCAATAGGATTCAGATACCCAATTACTCTTTCCACTTTAGTGCTCTAAATCTTCTTCAGGCAATAATTGCCTGTGAACCCTCGATATCACAGGGTTATGAAAGTTTGCTCTCAAGGGAAAAAAGGATTTCGAGTTTCTCTTCGTGATTGCATGTGCTATGAGTTGCGATGTGTAATGCGGGAATGTATTTGCGAAAAGAGTATTAAGAGCGAGGGTGTTACTGCATTTATTAAAGTGCTGTGACCAAATCCGTAGAATCAATTTTTTTCTTATTCACGATACACGGATAGCAATTGTCTGGTAGCATCCATGGAGTAGGAGAAGTTTAGTTTTCTTCTTTGACATTGTGTTTGTGTTCAGGAGTTGGGACAAGTATACTTCTTGAGTGTCATTCGTACTGCTGCGCAGTGAGACGGCCGGGGCCACTGCTCGTTCTTAGCAACTTTCACTCGGATGGAGGCCCTCTGAAAAAATAATAGGTCGCACTTGGTGTCCGGCGCCTTACGCTGGCGGCTAGAGCGACTCTTTGCTTTCTCCCGCATTGTTGCTGCTGACAGAGACCGGCGGCAATATTCCGGGCGACAAGATCAGTGTTACAAGGGTGCGACTACGCACAAGGTCCTTCCTTAATGGGAGGGATGAGGTTTTCTCGCATGTGTAGAAAAGTTTGAGCCACCGTTTGACAGCAGACGACGCAAGTGTTTGTGGCGGCTACTTCGGGATGTTTCCCTGTCGTGCTTGCATTCCCTAGTCATCAAGGCGCGTTTAGTGGGTAATCGGGATCGCCGCTATTCCCCTCCCCGAAAAAACGTATTTCCTGGTCGCGAGGGGCAGGCGGCGAACAGGCGGCGTGATTTCGGCAGTAAAAATGGGGGGAAAAATTCTCGTTGCGAGCAGAGCCTAATTGTGTTCGTGACTGTGATTTGGCAGTCTGTTGCTTCTATTTTCAGTATCTTGTTTATATTGAGCATCTTGATCATAATTTTTAGTAAGATGCCGGCGACACGACTACAGAGACAATCTTATAGATTAAGACTACGCAGATATGGCGGTGTAACCACCGTCATCTAAGTGCAATATTGCTATCCCTTACGATTGCGCCAACCCGCCTACTGTCACTGAAACCAACTTTGTTGGGTTTGGCTGCACCACAGGGACTCGCAGCTTTGAGGGAGCCCCATTCCAAAAGCAGCGAATATGTACCGACCCTTCAACGAACGTCTGAACTGTAGACATTCCAATTGCTTCGGTAAACTTTCGCTATTTTGCGCGCGGCACCTGAGGAGCAACTGAGTGGGTCATCATCATTATCATCATCATCAATAGCCTAATCAGGCCTACTGCAGGAGGCATCTTTGTATAAAACGCTAAAAACCATACGGGAGGATAAAACGACAAGCACAGAGTTGATAGTCAATGGGAGATGTCTTCGTCCTTGAGTGGACAGGGCAACTGAAACGGGCAAGTTGGTGCGTGACGCTACTTAGAAAAACACCGCTAAAAACGATACGACAGGAAGAGACGACAAACACAATTTCGGCTTAGCTTATCGGTTTTCATAAGCCACGCATAACTTCTCGCAGGCGGCAGTTCCCTACGTTCCGTTCAGATATTGTTATATAGCAAAAAACGACAAGTGGCCCAAGATAACTTGCACGACGTACAAGATTGTTGTGGACTGCTGGACTGCACAGCTGCTTTCACCAACTCTGGTGGCGTCACCCCGGTCACCCTTGAAGGTGCCCATCGCTCCAGGGCGTGATCTGTTGCTGCCGCGCGACCCGGTCCTGCTCCTTGGCCCTTCGCGGGAACTCCGGGCGATTCCTCGTCCAGTCGTCGATCCCGGTGTCCTGTCAAATTAATGGACTCCTCTCCATGATGTGCGTGTGTCTTTAAGAGACAGCGTTGAGCGGGAACCTTCGCACTGACTCTTGGACTGGGGACCTGTTTAGCATTGTAGGGTGTGTCCATTTGACCATTTTGGCCGTTTTACGAAGAGCTAAAGACGCGTTAACCCTTTGATGCCCAATCTTGCTCCGGAGCAACGATTCAAGCAGCATTTTTTAAATGCAGAGCATTTTAGTAACTCACGATGTCACCCGCGTTGGCGTCCGTAGTCCGCATCACTACGTAGTCCGCACCCTACACTATATAATGAAATAATACCTTCCGGCGCCAGGTTTCGATCCCATGACTCTGCGGGCGGAACGCAAGGTACACGGCACTTTACCGACTGCTCCACGGAGCCGACACAGAATGGAAGGTTACGCACGCGCCTTATATCCTTGACTCATTCAACCGTCGGCCACAGGTGCGTCCTCTCCCCCGCGTCCTCCTCGCCTTCTCTCCGCTCGCAACACCCTCTCTCACCGCGTTCGGTTCGCGTTCATGTGGTGACGTGATTTCGGCGCTATAACACTCTCTCGCGAAGGGCATTGGATTGGATTCGATTGGATTGGATTGAATTGGCTTGGCTTGGCTTGGCTTGGCTTGGCATGGCTTGGATTGGTTTTGGATTGGGTTGGATTAAAGTGGATTGTATTGCGTCATAGCCGCGCCACGTTGCGTCGTAGCCTCTCCACGTTGCGTAATAGCCGCGGCAGGGGGTTCACGGCACGTTTCACGTTTCACCATCGACTTCATCGACAATGTCTACGCTGGAAGACAACAATTGCAATAACAACAACCAATGCGTAATCCATAAGACTTGCAGGCACGCCCCCCGCGGAAATGCTCTGCATTTGATCGTGCGCCTCGCGAGGGGGATGTTTTTACATTTGTTTCTCCCCACTTTGTGGTCTTTTTCAACATTTCACGCCATCTGCTGAGACGAAGTTCCCGGACCTTCAAATATTAAAAAGGAGAAGGCAGCACATACTTTCGTGTGTTAAAAAAGCATTTTTTAATGCCTGTGAACTCGCATTGAGCCCGGGGCTCAATGGGCTAGTGGCAGGTAAGCGAAATTGTGCACCTTCTTTTTCAATGAAAGTCATAGCAGTACAAACTTTACGTCAATACAAAATTGTTCGACACAAACCATAAATCTTGCTGATAAAGGTAGCTTTCTTGTTCAACTGAAACATAACCAGCCAGTTTCTAGGATTTCCCAGTGCCCAGTGGGTCATGACATCCGTCCTAATGAACAAAATGTTTTTTCTGACTTTCTGATCATGATGTTGGGAGTTCTTTCATATCATAAGAATGTCTTCCAAATACTAAGCAAAAAAGAAAGTTCTCGGCATCGAAGCATTAAGGGGGCATGTCATGGCAGTGCCATTAGGGCTAGCTGCCTGGCGCCGCCGGCGCGGGGATGGCGCCTTGGCAACAAAGCACGCGCGTGGCGCGTTGGTTCCCATGTTGCCCGCGCAGCACTATTAGGGTCCACTGCCCGGTGCCTTTGATACGGAGAAGCTGTTTCGGCGGCAAATCCACATGAGCGCGCACACCCTCCCGCATGCCCAGCGCGGGCTTTCCCATCGGCAATCACAGCGCACGGAGTGCCGGCCCCCTAGCGGCTAGATTACCCGCCGGCACTTTCCTCCCCCTCTGTAGACCCTTCTCTCAACCCGAGGTTACGTCGGAAGGAGGTTTGCTCTGCTTAGGTCTTTTCTCCTGATGTCTTACTGTACTGTCAGAGGAACGTATGTTCAGAGGAACGTATCTGCAGTCAGAGGAACGTACGTTCTTCGACCCGAGACGAGGCGAGTCTCCAATAAACAGGCGGACCGAATCGGCGGCCACAAACGACTTACCGAGCTCTTGGGACTCCGTTCTTCGCCCAAGCTCGGGACGGCCTGTCCAGTGCGTGTTTCATTTATGACCCGAGCAATAATTCATGGTTTGTCGACATCGCCTGGCTCCGGGCGCATCTTTGGCACCTCCCGGTCAGAGAACGAACCTCCAGCGGCGTCCTCGTGACGCCACGTGGTGGGTTGCGGCTTTGGTTCTCGTGTTCTAGCTTGCTACCCGGGTAACACGGTCCAGTTATAGCAACTAGCCACCACTACTTACCACGATATCTTGCGGTAGAAGTATTTTCAAATGAACAGTTTCTTCCGCGATTCCCCTCCAGCTGTTTGGGAACATTTGCCAAATCACACGCAAAGTTAGCATGAATAATGAGCGTAATAAATCAATTATAACTTGTATAACTGTGTAGCAACAAGTAAAAAGAACATCACCTAAATATATCAGCATTGCATATCCAGGGGTTGATGGACTACAAATGTAGAATACAAAATAGTTGAATGCTTGGTGGAGCGACTGTAAAGGGCGAATGGGTGTCGCTCTCCGAAGCAGGTTTTAACAACAAATTTTTCCCTATCCATTCCATTATCTCTGAAGGAAAGCACCTAATACGTGACTCAAAGAACAGCATGCATTTGCAACTATGTAAATTGACTTGCGTCTTTTACACATGCTTTTCCTCTCATCATCATCATCATCACCAGCTATCTACGCCCACTGCAGGGCAAAGGCCTCTCCCATTATTCTCCAATTATCTCGGTCCTGTGTCAACTGTGACTAATTTATCCCCACAAACTTCTTGATCTCATCTGCCCATCTAACTTTCTGCCGCCCCCTGCAACGCTTGCCTTCTCTAGGGATCCACTCTGTTACCCTTACTGACCAGCGGTTATCTTGCCTTCGCATTACATGCCCTGCCCATATCCATTTCTTCTTCCTAATTTCTACTAATATGTCTTTAACACCAGTTTGCTCCCTGACCCACTCCGCTGTCTTCTTGTCTTCCTCTCAACTTGGTACTAAATGTAATTTATATTGCAGAACCTAAACATTTCCTGACAAATGATAAGGCAAAACTGTCTAAAAACATTCGCAGAGCGCTTATCAAAACCGTATTAGAAAGGGAATAAAACGGATTCATTATGAGTTTTAACTCGCCGACGTTCCACGGGCGTTGAGGCGCGCAGTAGTGGATGGCTCCGGATGAATTTTGACTACCTGTGGATCTTTAACCTGCGCCGAAATGTCGAAAAAACGGGCGTTTTCGCTTTTCGCCCCCATCAGACAAGCGGCCATTGTGGCAGGGAACTGAACCCGCGTCGTCGAGCTTAGCAGCACAGCACCTTAGCTACTCAGCCACCACAGCGGGTAGGAAGAAAATAGCAACGTACCTTTTCGTGCGCGAGACCTGATTAATTTTTTTTGTTATGAAAAGCCACCGAAGGTGGTTACGAAGATTCCCGGGTTGGGTTACCAAAGTGAAGTGTACAAGGCAGAGGCCATGCTCTCAGTTTTTTTCTGGGGATATGCTTACAGTGTTAGAGAACAACGTTTGTCCTCAACAAACGTTTTCCTTTCGCCATCGTTCCAACCCCGCCCGCCCCCCCCTCGTTTGGCCAATCCGTCTAGGGGGTACGCATAGCTCGGCAAACGTGCGCCGGCGACGCTGGGCGGTCTTCGCGAGGCAAGCAAACGCGAACGCTTGGCCTTTACTTGGTATTTTTAATTGCGGATAGAAAACAATAAGACTTGATAAACAGTGTCGCTGTTACAAATTACCGAAATGAGGCCGAGGAGTCTCCACTGCTTTATATGCTTTTTAGACCTCTACTACACCTCTAAAGTTTGCGATAAAATTATTAACATTGTTAATAGGACCAAGCAGTTTTGTATGAACCAAACTTGTACATTGGCTTCATGGCACCTTTATTCATTCCGTAACATACATGGGAAATATAAACTCGGCCATAATATCGTAAAACTGTTACTACAACATTATAACATAATCACGTCAGACTGGTTTGACGTTATTATGACAGTTGCTGTGGTGGATGCTGATGGATAGTCTTTTCTCTTGTGTCAGGCATTTCAGAATAATAAAGACTGTTTTTCCGCTGTACAATCATGATGAGAGAAATAGAGACAAGCTTCTGAATAACAGCGGGGGCCTCTACCATATCCATAACGCAGAAATGCGCATGCCGGCTAGGGGCTTATTTGACAGCAGGAACAGACGCAGCGCCGGTAAAAAAAATCCAGATTGGAATAAAAAAAACAGCATAAAAGCGTGAAAATAGGCCACCATTACATAATATAATGACTGTATTCGTACTGCACCTAGCCTTCGCTGAACGATGTATAGTCTGAACCGACATAAGGGGAATAGGGCAACCCAACTTTAAAAATGTGTAAACTTTGACCATGTTCACTTCGATGATCTGTGTCGCATTACACAGGGAATTGAAGACGAGAAACAGAAATACCTTGGGATAGCCGAAGCTGTTGAATAAAGTTTTCCATCACAATATTGCCGCGAACCATGTACGGGTTTGTTTATTTATTGTTTGATTTTATTGCCCGGCCGCGCCCGGCTCTGTTATCTGTGTCCCATGCGAAGCGCGTGTTCCATTCTTTATTTTTATGCCGCACGGGCTATCTCATTCCGATAAGCAGATTTTTCGCCCTAACGCCGCTAGCCCAGAATAATCTTCTGTGATCTACAATGTTCTGGATGCGACTCGACGATTCCAGAAACTCTCGCGCCGAAAGACAAAAGCCTGCACAGCAGACGCCGCGGCATTCGATCCTGCGACGCTCGCCGTCGCATGTACGTCACTTTGTTCGATTGATTGATTGTGGGGTTTAACGCGCCGACGCAACGCAGGTGATGAGGCGCGCCGTAGTGGAGGGCTCCGGATTAATTTTGACCACCTGGGGATCTTTATCGTGCGCCGAAATCTCGTACACACGGGCGTTTTTGCTTTTCGCCTCCATCAGAAAAGCGGCCGCCGCGGCCGGGAATCGAACCCGCGACCTTGTGCTCAGCAGCGCAACGCCTTAGCCACTGAGACGTCACTTTGTTCACCGCTGCTTCGCCGCCTCTGTATTCTTTTTTTTTTTTTTTAGTTGTTAGGGGAGCACAAGTTCGCTCCAATAAACTTGTTTCTTTTCCAAACTGCGTCGTCCTTGGCTTCGTGACAATATAAACGTTCTTCTAAACCAACTGCATTTTACTAGCGAAAAATAGACGCGGACGAAGAAGAAGTACACAGGACACTCGCTAGACTACAACTTCTGTGTACTTCTTCTTCGTCCGCGTCTATTTTTCGCTAGTAAAATGCAGTCAGATAACCAACTAGCCCAACTTTATGCCTTAACTATGACACTTTCTAAACCAACACTGCGCCACTAAAAAACTGTCGAGTGTCAGCGCAAGATCTATGTGTAAGATGGTGAGGCGGTGATGTACATAGACGCATTAATTACGGAGTGCTTTTATACGTTGTGTGCGGCAGTTACGTTTTGCAGATTCTCGACAATCCTAAATAATAAACCGTAGCATTATTGCTGCGTCGTAGCGTCTCAATGAAATCGCCGGATCTCTACAGGTGTGTTGTGTCAGTATAGAAACAAATGCACTAAAACACATTGGTAGGTAAGTGCAAAATCCGGCATCGTCGTACTGTCCGACAGGTGGGTGCCGAAATGGCGAATGGCACAAAGGATACAAAAACCGATGCAGGATGGTGAGGTTGACGCGAAGACTGTCTGGGAACGAGGAGTAAATGAAGCACTTAAGTTCAAAATAAACTTGGGTCAATCTACCTGGATGGGAATAGAACTCTACGCTTCCTAATTCCAGACGAGCACGCATTCGCAACTCCACGACGGCTCTGGGTGACTAACAACTAAACCTGAAGCCACTGCATCCCTTCTACTTCACCTCGACTTTGTGTGTGACCTTCGACTTACTAACGTAGGTCAAAAACGCATACTCATTCCTTCTTGGATGAATTGAGCAAGCTGATAACATAATTAAACATTAGGCGAGCAGCACCGCAGGTCACCTAATTGTTCCAAGCGCGTGGCAATGGTAACAAGAATATGTGCCGGCGTGACGGTGAGACTAACGTTAACCCTTCGTGATTAAGTCGTGCACCTAGACGGACAGCGTCGCTTCCTATGATATTGGCATATCGTAAGCCTAAATGCTGGGCCTTGCGAACCTCGAGTTTACATTAACGCAAACCAAGCGCCCACTGCAGTATTTTATTCGAGTAATAGGTAATACAAAACATCGCTATGGTATAGCTTTGCTTAACCCCAGTTGATAGCGAAAGCTTCACTGCCCTGGCTAGGACCATTTTCAAAGCGTGGTCTAATTGTGGTTTCCCAATGATATACAGAGGTGTTTCAAATAAATACATTGTATATTCAAAATCTTTTCTTGCCTCACGACGTTTTTTTAACCTCGCCGCTGTGGTAGAGACCACAGCTGTATGTTCGCCTTCCTCCATCGTACGCGGCTCTGCGCCGCATTTGTGCTCCCGGCCTTCCTCCGTGGCGCGCGCTTATCGCTGCGGCGACAGCCCCCTCACCTTCCTCCACCAGGTGGTGACACGGGTACCCCGCACGTCTTCGTTCCGTCCTCGCCTATCGGTCTCCTGCCACCCATCTCTCCCCGCCACCGGTTCACTGCTCTATGCCAGGCGCTCCGCTAGGTGGCCACACGGGTCCCCTGCACGCATCCATACCGTCCTTGCATATTTCTAGGTGGACGGTTTGCAATCTGGGCTAGTTAGTACTACCTATTCTTGGATGAAACCAGCCCGAACTTAAACAGAGGCAAAGTAAGTGGAACAAAAGTTGTATCAACGTGCGTTTGAGAGAGCATGAATGGTTATTAAAGGGCCACTATGATCCCATCTTTCTTCACATTGCAGTACGTGCAGTGGATGTAAACTTAATTTTTCTGCCACTGACATTTTATTTATCACCGTTAACAAACGCCCCGCAAAATTGTGGAAACGTTCCACATACGAGAAAGAGTAGGCAAGTGCTGTCAGGCAAGCAAGCGTGTGTCTTCATCAGAAAGTGATTCAATATCTTCGTGTGTCTTGACTGTAGCCGGTGTCTATCTATTTGGCTTCTCACCGTAGCTTTTGTAAGCTTGCTCCTCTCACCCGCATTGTTTCTAATTTTTAGGGGCGAAGCTCCTTAAGGCGTGGGTCTGTCCATCCTCGACGTATGTATGTAGCCACCTCTAGTTCAGTTCTTGGATTGTTTACTAGATGGCGCGGCTACATCTAGTTTAGTTCTTGGATTGCTTACTAGATGGCGGTACTTGTATATGATGAAAAGATGCGCTTGGATTGTTTACTAGATGGCGTGGCTACCTCTAGTTTAGTTCTTGGATTGTTTACTAGATGGCGGGGAGCGTTGTAATAAACTCCGTTCGCTGTTGGCGCGCGCTCGGAGTCTCCCGATGGATAAGGCTGCAGATGTGCGAGCCCGCGAGGCAGAAGCACTCCGTGAAGCTGCGCGACGCCGCCGCCAAGATCCCGCCGTACGAGAGCGGGAGGCCGAAGCGTGTTGTCTGGCTGGGCGACGACGCCGCCAAGATCCCAGCGTTCGAGAACGAGAGGCCCAAGCGTCACGGCAACGGCGCGAGGACCCTGCAGTACGCGAAGCGGCACGGCTGCGGCGCGAAGAGGATCTCCAAAACGTCAGATAACGGGAAGCGGCGAGAAAGCGCGCGTATGCAAAGTGAGAGCTCGTGAGGCGTCTGCAAAACGCATCAGGCGAGCTCAGCCCCAAGGTGCTGACGCGCAGTTTAAGCGAGACTTTCTAGACGTTACGTTCGGACACAGATGTAGTGGGCGAACTTTCACTGAAGAGTCACGGTTTTACCGACGATTTCCCCTCAGGAGCTTCGCCCACTCATCATCATTCACCCCGTGGACATGCTGTGAATTTTTGTGTTAAATGTTTATACTCACCCTTCTTGATATTAAACTTTATTGTTAGACCAGCCGCTGTCCTTCTGTTTCACTTCCTTTGTCTTTGTTTAGTTCGCGCTTTTTATATCCCCGATTAAGCCTTTTTCTTTCCTGCCGCCTATCTCTCCTCGCCATCGGGACGCTGCTCTATGCCGGGCGCTTTTGGAAGGAGGTGTGGTTTGACCTCTAGTACTCAAGGTAAAAACTGGTCACCCTGTGAAGACTGCCCCGGGTATCGTAGTGTATCTATCGTTACAAAACACAGATCACGATTATAATACTGAAAAGAACAATTTAGGCCAGTCATCACTGGTCTTCGCTCTTGATGTGGCTCCCTCACTTAGGGCTGCAGAAAGCACCAGGCATACAAATCACAAAGCCGTTTCCTGCAATGCCTTCATGTGTGTTAGGCAATTGCACAATAACTCTTCCTCATTCACATAAGGAGTGCTTAGGCGCCGTAGTATTTGTTTTCAGGAATATCGAATCGAATAATTGTGTGTTAGTAGTTGAAAGGAGCGTTAAGGATGTAGAATAATTCCACCTTCAAATGGAGGAGGATGGATGTAGGCTACGAGAAGCTAGGAATGAATGGAAGAGGGAAACAAATTTGAGTTTGTTTCACGAATACGCATTTATTACACACTTCCGTCTATGTAGTAGCACAATTCTCACGAACTGTCCTCAATGAAACATTTCGTAACCAATATAAATTTCAATAGCCGCAAACTAAGGCACACCGAGGATACTTACAAACTCAGTAGCTCCTTCTATTATTATTCGTCCTTTCAAACACCGGTTTGCGACGCTGGGTGGAGATTGCAGTACTTGAAACAGTTTACGCGTATCCCTGCGGGGCGCGCCGGCGCGCCGACGCACTGGCGCCGACGCTTCTTTCTCCACGGTATCTAAACAGTCGACAAGCATAACACCGGTGCCCTGACTGGCACTGCAGTATCGCCGTAGCAGGGCCATTGCAGCGACGGCTTCGCTCGTGCTCGGAAGCGATACGGAGTCCTCGGCGTCTTACATACAGCGGAGACAAGCATAGATACAAGCGAATAAAGGGGAAACCCAGCGAACCGAGCAAGTGCGCGCAGCGAGTGGCGAGGACTTGAAGTTCGGCGACACCGCAGCCCACAGCGCTAAATGTGGCGCTTTCGGCTCCAACGGCATGCATGCGCGGAGCAGGTCCACTCTGCCACAGCCGGTTTGGACGCGCCCGAGCTCGCGCGGGAGTTGCAAGCGGCACCCGCGCCACGGCTGCGCGCCGATGTATTGCGGGAAAGCCTGCTGCTTGCCTATGGAGACCGAAATATCCCGCAGGGGAGAGTTGGATGGCACTGCATGGTGAGAAAAATCGCGTTCGATGTAAAAACTTTTAAATGCGTGTAATTTTTACCAGAATTATACAAAAATTCGATATAGGCAATAATTCGATATATCAGTGTTTGATATAAGCGGGCTTCACTGTACAGTCAGACGGTACTTGGCATTCAACGTGTTCACAGGGAAGATATGGCACATAGCAGGAGCGGTCGCTCTGCCTCGGCGCATATCGGTCAAAATCACGTCTGAAGTATTACGTATGTTTTGGTCACATAAAGCAGCTTTGGTAAAAAGTGGAAAGCTGGGCCTGCCCAGACAACTCGGAGGGTGGAACATTCCTTCAGTCGCTGACTACTCCGTCACCTACGTATTGAAAAGTGCTCTTAGGGTCCTTGAACGGCATCCAGGACATCCAGCTAGACAGCTCAGTGTATACTTTCTGGGGGCACAGGCTAGGTTATTTCTCCAGCACACTCCGTGCGGGCACGAAGCAATTCAGACACCCACCGTTTAAGAGGTAATTGCAGCATACAGGCAGTTACCCACTCATAATTTAAAAAGAGAGAAAGAAGACATAAGGAATGTACAACTTGCCCAAAAACGTGACGCGGCAAACTCGGATACCTTAGGCACAAAACCGAAGAACTTTCCCTGGCGCATTCTGATCAATGCAAATGTACCGGGGGAAGCCCAAGACGTACAATGGAAATTTGAATGGTCAGTTTTACCAAAGAGAACTGTTGTAAGGAAATGGGGTACAACATCAACGGACACGTGTGTACATTGCAATCAAAGAGGCTCAAATGAACACGCACTGATCCAATGCACTGTAGCTAAAACATTCTGGCTCATAGCGAGCAGGTTATACACACAGCTTCGCATAAGAGACTTCCTGGAAGGCGGGAGGTATGTGAGAAGCCCATTAGCAGATCTTGTCATAAAGATCGGTTTTCACGCCTTATGGATAAACAGGTCAAATTGCTGTCAAGCAAGCGCGTCCACAGCGAAAACAGTGGAGCTACTGATCCTTATGCACACGAAGCTAACAGAAAGCCTGGAAGCAGAGTTCTTGGGGGAGGAAGAGTTCTTGCGGAAATGGTCTTGTCCTTTTATTGAAGTTAAAAACGAACTAGTGCGCGTGAGCTGCACACCAATACACGGCTTGCGTTTTACAGGAACATAAGTTGCCAGATGATATGACGGAAGATGCTTGTATAGTTCGCGAGCGCCTGGGGCAGGGAGACGCTTCTCCCACCACCCTGGTGTTGTCTGCCCTACATAAGTGCAAAGTGTGTGTTCACGGATGTAAGCCTCGCATGCTTGTTTTGCTTCTGCTAAACGAAGTTTCTAAAGGAAGTTTCTGCTAAGGGAGTTTATACTTCGCTCTTTAAATAGTGTTTATCCTTTGTGTTATTTAGTACCTCCTGCTGGTCCCAAATGGAGCAAGTGGGCCATAGATGTGCCCGTAGGAAAGCCTAAAACGACGAATGCTTCGCACATGTGCATGCTACCAGGTAAAAACATCTGCGATGTATGTAAAAAGCGTCGGTGCCTGCGGTGGGGGAGGTATCCCCCCACTCCGCGCACGGGCTGCCCGTCTAACGCAGTCTTTGTGCCTGCGAATGTACACCACTCGTGCATGTTTTATGCAACAATAATGGCAGTTCCAACTTCATTTTGTGAAAAATGTTCATTTCTTCGGCTAGCAACAAGGCGTGATGTTCTGAAACGTGAAGCACTATGTATGCGTACGTGGTAGAGCCTGGGACCACGAGTGTTTTGTATTTCTGTATGCCACAGGAGGAGAAAAAAAATTCTTTTTCAGACAGACCGAAAGACAGACATACAGGCAGACCTCAATTTCGTTGTTTAAATATCCCAAGAAAATATCGTCTTTAAAAAAGGTAGACGAGATGAACAGCGCCCGTGAGCCAGTCACAGGAGGCAAAAAGACAACGGTTAGGTCAACCACGGAGCAAGATCAAACTCCGTGGACGCAAACATCAGTGGGTGCAAAATGCAATCATTCCCACATGAATTCACAAGAATTCAGTGCCGTCAGCAAAATTGTACCTTTTCGCATAAGAACAGCCACAGAAGCTTCTCCTCCGCCTCGGCTCTGGCCACCGGGTGTGTAAGACCGCCGGTGGGCCTTTTTAAACCACTTCAACGGAAAGCTCAGTAACAAGCCCAAATATCTGCGTTTAGCAAAAAAGGAAAACACGGGCCCGTTTCGTCTCTCACTAAAATTCTCTACGTTTTTTTTTTTTGCTTAAGGAAGCTTCAGATCGCTACGGACGCCAACTAGCCCAAACTCACGCTTGCGCATAAACAAACAACACCCGAATTTATTTATTAGTGTAACCTAAATCTACGCAGCTATATCAGTTAGTCAAATACACCTTGATATAAAGGCTGAAGATAAGGTGACGTCGTCAAAGTCAATCACAATGAAGGCTTTTTTTCTCGGGAATATAGTTTTGTTTGTTCCAGCCTCGAAGCGTGAAAATGTTTTATATATATATTGCAAATAACAACGGCTTTAACTTAAATGTAACTCAAACGCTTCATCTACGTGACCGCTACCCATCGCTTCCGTTTCGCGCTTCACGATTGAAAACGCCGAGCAAAGACGGTACGAGAAGACCAGCAATAACAGGCTCGTCAATTTTGTGTGCTGAGGTTGCAATCGCGACTGCAAGGTTGAACGAGTTGCAAACGTGAATTTGGCCTTCTTCCTTCCGCCCTTTTGCTGGACACGTGTACAAAACAACGTTAGTCGATCAAGTCGAGCCAACCCATTTGAAGAGCTACCAGAGAAATTATACAGTGGCCGACGACCGCTCTGAGTCCTAGGAAATAGCACAAAGACTATTTCAAATCAAATCTATCCGTTTCGGACAATATAGGCCTATAAGCGATTGCAGCAACTAAAACAGGTTTGTAACAAAGCAGACAATCCCGTATGTTTAGGCCGCAAGCTTGTTTGAAAACGCGCGCGTGCTGACGTTTTTGTTTGCCATGCCCTGTCCTCAACGTTTGGTCGGTATAGCGATGCAAACGGATGTGAGGCTGCTGAATTGCGGTCCCAAATACGGGAAACAACCAGAATAACATCGCTTTACACACATGCCTGTGGTGCCAGTGCTAATCACCTTGCTTCCATATTCTCCAATACAGCCATCTGGTGGAGCGGCGTGAAGTCTAGGAGCTTTTGAATTGGGAGTTCAGCCACCAGATGACCTTCCATTCGAACGTCCACTTGCGCGCACACGACATCACCAACTCTCTGACAATATTTTGGACCATGGTGTCCACACCTGTAATTATTTCTTACACGGTCAGTAAAGCATTAAACAAGTAAAGTGTGAATTATTGAGGTATCTCTTATAGGAAAACGTTTATTACACTGTATATAACTAATAACTTCTAAGGTACACAGAATGAAATAACACAGGACGAACCATGTGCATCCCTGTACCCTGCCTTTCAAATGTGCTCCAGGTAGACCCTAACTTGGAACCTTATGCAGTCATAACAAAATTACCGTGTGTAGGTCGACGTTTCTTTCCATAATTCACTTCAGAGTCAGCGTTCGTCTGTGTTCTACCTTTCTGTCTACGCTTAAGGCGTGGCATGGAGTGCCCTTCACCCATAAAAATGGCAGCTTTACTAAGCGATGTAGTACTGCTTTGATTCTGTTGATGGCTGCGCTCAAGAGGATCTCGCTGGAGAGCTGTATCGCCTATGACAAAATCTTGCACGGGGGATCGTAGATTTTACAAAGAAGGGTCCAACGGATCCTTTTTTGAAGCTGAAATGGACCCAAGCACTGCACATTCAGCCGTACGAATATGGTATGGTCAGAGGCAATTTATTAATTGAAATACCGATTTAAAGTGTCAGGGCTGCGTGAGTGCGTGTACACCGCTCACAAAAATGAGGGGCATACAAAAGCGTGTGAGCAGGAGCCCTTATTATGCCGTCGTCCAATATAAATGATACGTATTAGCCGACTATTGTGTTGCACAATGCTGACGACATCTCCTACGCGCGGAATGAGGCCCACAAGGGCTATTTAGGTTGCACGCGGCTCTGACGAGTCGATATGTTTTCGGAATATCCCTGTGTTTTTATGGTACATCTACATTGTTGGCGTCACTGCGTGGCACGCAGGTGCGCCCTTGAGCACTTTTCATCACAGCTCCACAGTTGGGCTATGCGCGAGTCACAAACGGGAGAAGGTCGCTTTAGTACACAAGGACAGTCAAGTCGTAGCTGAAAACACAATATCAAGTTTTTTGCAGCTCAAGCTCAAACTGCTCAAATTTTTCTATGTAGACGCGAACAAAAGTCGTTGCGTGCCAGCAATTTTCCCTTCGGGTACTCGTGCCACCTTGAGGTGTTATACTTAGAATACGAAGTTGAAAATCCCTGACGTGAGCCCCCTAACTGATGGGTTGAAATCCTTGGCACAATCAAAGTGCGTGATGCAGTGTTCAAAGTCTGAAAATAAACCAGTGGGATAAATTTGATGTGCGAGTATGATCAAACGTTACCTTTCTGCGAAGATGATCAATGAGATTTCTCGAAGGTCTTTTGAAATGTAAGCAAATTTATGGGAAGACTGAGCTAACGTGAACTGCTTCGGTGAATGGGGATGTCAACGAGACGGGCGTTCCTGGACAGGATTGTAGTGTGAATTCGGACATTAATAAATTTTCGCTTCTTCACCACTCTTAATCCGAATATGTGGATGTGAAAATTTCATACCCATGAGATATGGGCAGAACTTATTCTTGTGGCGAGGCGGATGAAGTAGCGTCCCGGTATCTCAAGTGCTTCGACCGCGGTCCAGTAACTATGGAAGGACATAATACCACGAACGAGCAGCTTTCCCTGTGTCTTCCTTCCCTTAAGGTCGTGAGCCTATCCACAAGGCACAACTTCCAGCATCATCGTATACAACAATTTACATTATATATCGTTCTCGTGAATTGAGCTTGAATCTGCTTTTTGCACAACAGCTTCCCTCTTGGTGTATTTATTTAACTCCTTCACATTTAACGACACGTCAATTCCCGCACATGTGTCGGTGATATTTTTACCGCAGCTCTGCGCTCACGCGCTCCGCGCCTAACACCGAGCGCCAGGTTGGTTTCTCTAACACATATATTTGAGTTGTGGCCAGTCACAGAATCCCACTTTTCGTCGCCCCCTGTTGTACGAAAACTAATTTAACCGGTCTGGATCACATTGCTAAAGGTGAGCAAAACCCTTCAACTGATTGAAATATCCGAGGTTATTCGAACGCGCCTTATTTTGGCACCACCGATCTTAGAGCCAGGCGGATGTGTTGTAGCTTTTTGTGGTTACATTCCCATCTCCATATATCATCCTCTCACTCTGCTGCTGTTTTTCAGACAAGAGCTGCACCTATTCGTTGTTATGTCGGTGTTGCAAAAATATTTTCTAAAAACCTTGTCTTTTGCATCACTGCATTCAGTTGTACACCGTTTTTCGTCGAATGCGTTGGTAAGGCTCCAGATTTTTGGTAAGGCTCCAGCACGCTTCCCTTCTTAAGGGGTAATCTCAAAGCTCACACCGCTACATGCACAAGTCGCATTCTAGGCAGTGCCGGCACGGCGTGGTGAGCCTCTGAAAGTCAGGCGGGCCGCTATACCAATGTGCTGAGACGATTTTTCAAAGCTCACTGTGTTATTGACTCGGAAATGAGGGGCGGGGGGGTGTCGGCGTGCGGGTGACTAATATGTAAAATTGGGTTGGAGGTGCAAAACACAGAGTTAAACGTGTATGGTGGTTGCCGGCAAATCCAGGAAAGAGCCAAAAAAGCGGAAAAAGATTTCGTCTGTCGCCACTGAGTAAATGGGGGCATGACGTTTGCTTACTTCGCTTTATTTCAGCTGGTATGGATTTGACACAGGCTTTCTATCAAGTAAACTATAGGAAAATCACGACACTAGTTAGCTCCCTACCATTTTATTACCCCTTTATGCTTGTAAGTAGCAGATTCCCTCTGGTCAATGAATTTTTGCCCGGTGATTTTGAACCGCGGTTTTACGACCAGATACACGCTAGCATTTATTATTTGTCCTGCAAGAACTTGCAATAGTCTTCCCACTAAATACCTAGCGAAATTTTCTGCAGCGTATTATTATTCTGTATAATAAATGTCAGCTACCTACCCCATGTTAAGATGTGAAAATGTTCCTTTAAAGTGACAGAGAACCGACATTTGTGAAGTGTATGTTTCTAGCTCATAAGCAAGCCAGCGTTTTATGAAATGTAGTACCAAGGAAATTCTGAATAAATTCGTGCAATAAATTTTAATTTGGCGTTACGCTTTCTGAAATCAGAATGGTGGCGCCATGCAGTGTCTGAACAGGGCGCTACCGTACGTACGCAAATCACTTCCACCGTGTTCAATGTCTGATTCAAAAACTACATAAAACAACAGGAACCAGCCCATTTTGCTAATGTTTTAGCTCGGACAATTTTTAAATGCCACATTTCAACTTAAATAATGTTAAGTGTACGCTGCGGCACGGCACCCTGCCATGGTTGGCAGTGTTCGTTATGGCAGCATACGTATGGCTGGTACAGAAAAGAATTCCGCTTTCTCAGGTGAAAAGTACCTTTTCGGTCAGCCGCTTCTAATCAGGGTGTTTGAAGTGATGGCCTTTCTTTTGAGAAAGAGACTATATGCTCCAAAAAATCAGTTTTTAATGCTTTATTGATTTACTAACAGGAACCGTCGTGTCCATTTACTTTTGGCAGCATAAATTGATCGCTTTCTTGTTCGTGTTTTTGTAGATGTATTCTTGTTTTTACAGCTTTCAGTTTACTTGACTAAACGCAATGACGACCTGTCCTGAAGGCAGTTTGTAGAAACGTAGGTTCTGAATGCTTCGCTTCGATTTCCACGAATCAAGAAGTATATGTATTGAATGTGTACGTTAATTTCTCAGGTATCTTGGTCGGCGCTGTTCAACACAATGTGCCAATCATCAGGGTGCTTCTTGTTGGGGCTTGCCTGTGCCCGCTGTCAGTCATTGCCTCTGCATTTGTTTCTAACATAACGTGGATATCCGTGACGTATGGATTTTTCTACGGTAAGTACAGAACCGACGGAGGATTTGCGTGTAAAAACATCTATAAAAACTACCTGTTGCAAAAGAAAAGAAAGTGCACCGTGGTTCAAAATATACTACATCATGACCACTGATTTCGTATGCCAACTTTAGTTCGTGGGATTAAGTGCGGGTGTCATTGTAAGGCTAAACGCTGTGCGAGACGTATGATTGATATATATATATATATATATATATATATATATATATATATATATATATATATATAGTCGTGAAGTGGAGTCCTTAGTTGCTGCAGGAATACGCACAAAGTAGAAGTACGCTCTTCGGAGACTTTATTTCCAACGTTTCGACCTGAGACAGGAGACCTGTCTCAGGTCGAAACGTTGGAAATAAAGTCTCCGAAGAGCGTACTTCTACTTTGTGTATGTATATATATATATATATATATATATATATATATATATATATATATATATACTTTTTCATTATAGCTCATCTGTGGTTCATAAAACTGGTCACATTTAGTGAGTTGGTGGGGGTAGTTGTGGGTGCTTCTAGAATTGCGGGTTTAGGAAGGAATAAAACGAACATCTGCTGCAAAATACGGTTGAGGCGATAGAAAATTACTTTCATGCTATATTTTTTCGACATGACGGAACAATGGTTAATCCACAATGGTTTGATCTTTGTATTAGTTTTATTTTAAACAGGCTGCTATTACTACGTTTCCTTTGTATTAAATGTGAGACAAATGCAAAAACACTGGCATTTAAACGTCAATTTCTTTGTTTTCAATAATGTCTGTTCAGTTTTGAAGCGCACAGAACTCCAAACAAGAACATACGTGTGAGATAAAACGTTTTTAATTTACACGTACCATGGAGGTTTTGCTTTTGGACAAGAACGTTTCATTCACTTTCGATCAAAACTACTATGAAAATGCTTGTTCTGCATAATAAAATTTCCCACTCATAAAAGGGGTGCATGTAAGACATCAAAAACAACTTCAACCTAAATTTCTGCATGCTGGCCGCCCTGCTACTCTAAAATGTCTCCACATGCATTACGGTACAATTTGTATTAAGCTTTCCTTCAAAACTCTACAATGAATGTAGGTGAAGTCAACGTTATATTCGGGAAAACACTTCAATTAGAAAAAAATGTAGGCAACAAGGCAAAAGACGATGAACTGTGATCAATTTGCAAGCAGCCAAATCAGAAAGCGCTAGTATCTAGCAGGTGTCAGAAATATTTTTTTATGTGTAGGAAAGCTATTTAATGTTCTTAGCTATATAGCGCCCGCACAACAACATTTTTTCCCCAAGCTTAATCACAGCGCATCATCGAGCCCGAAAACGGTTAAGCAGGAAACACAATGTCTGGAGTCGCGCTGCTGTATACGCACACTCTTGTCGATGATGCAAAATGAGAGAGGTGGCGTTGACGAATTTTTAATGAGTGGTCTGTGGGATTGTTGCTTTTCAAAAGGAATGGCGGTTACAGCCCTTTACATCGTGTCAATAAATGCTGCGAGCTCCATACAGAGGGATATGCATTTTAAAACTTCAACACTGCGCGCCACTGCCGCGTGACCGTGAGAATACTCAATTTATCAGACACCACACGGCGAGGCTACCACTGAATGCTAAGTTTTCACCTTTATTTACAAGCCTCCAATAAACAATACCGACATTTTCCACAAGCGATAATTTGATAACTCGGATAATCCTTAAGTAACAGCTTAACACGATGTAGGCCTCAGTTTACAGCAGAGAATTTTTGAAGGTACCAAAGCCCTGCTTATGTCGCCACAAATCTGCCAGAGCCGACGTCGTCACATCTACACGGTGCAACATTCAGCGGCGTAACTGCTGAGTATCCCATGCACGCATGTGTCAGTGTAGGTATAGAGGGGCACCGATACAAGGGCAACTAACCATATCGTTTGTTTTCTATAGGGGCCACGTGTCCTGGGCAATATTTCCCTCGTGGCTCGTCTTCAACCAGCATTATAATATTTTTAAACTACCTCTACACCTTTGAAGTGCAGTGTGTCTGTGCTGCTTTAAAGACTGTCTACTTTGTACACGGCCCTCTAACAATGGAGACAAACATGCCCCCTTCAAGAAAGCAACCCAAAACACTATAAAAAGTGTACAAAATAGTTCGTAATGCCTTCGGTCTCCAAAAAATGAATACTTGGTTGAGGTGAAAAATTTGATCGTTATTATAATCGTTATTGTAATCAGTAGTGTTCTTGTACATAATTCCTTACAAAAGAAGGAAATAAAAGGGAAAAAAGCATAACCATACAAAAGTCGAAGTCGCATAGGCCAATGCCAACTAAAACGACAAAACGCTTTCATAAATCATGTCCTTGAAAGTTGCAGGAAACGTAGTTGGTCAGTGTTTGTTATCTTGGTGCGGAAAAAAGCTTTACGTTCTCGTTTAACGTCATGTGCAACGCAGTAAGAAGGGAGGGGGCCAGTTTGTATTATTTGATTTCATTGGCGTGCAGAACATCAACGCGAACCATGCGCCTTTATTATGTGACATTGTTTGCCTGGGCAGCGAAGGCAGTGTGTTTACTGAGATAGCGGTAGCCTCAATTTTATGGATAGAGACTCGATGGTTTATATTTAAGCATACGCTAAAGACCTGAAGGTTGTCCACGCTGACAAGTGGAAATGCAGGTGCGCCCGCATTTTATACGGCCAGCGTACAGTCGGGAGGAGAAACAATTCATCGTAATTTTTTAAAAATCACGGTCTCTTTTCCTTGCATTCAGTGTTTACTCTCCTGATTGTTGAGCTAAAAGTGCTGTATCTGAGAACATCTTATGTTTAATGCGTTGAACACCTGCACAAACTGCTGATCGGATTTAAAGTTTTGTTTGAAATTTCTTTCTCGCATCTATACGAGAAAAAAGAATCAATAAATGGTGACACAGATTTTCGTTCATCTTGTGCATGCTGCGGAAAAGAGCGCCTACAAAAATAAACATTGTTGTTCTACTATCTATCTCTGCAGGAGTGTGCCTGGGGGTCATGCAGATAGCGACGTCCATCTACTTAGTGTTGCACTTCAACCACTACAGAAGCGTCGCATTAGGAATCATGTTTGCCGTAGTTTCATTTGCGGGCGTCGTGGGGCCTTCACTTCTCATGTTCTTGTGGTCTGCATACGGCCTGAAAGGAACGTTTTTGGTCACTGGTGGCCTCATTCTTAATGCGATTCCATTGACCTTGATGCCGCGAAACCCGCGACCAATTGAATGGTCGGCGTGCATCCACTCCAACAAAATTAACCAGCCAGAAAACGAAGCTACAAGTCCCGCTCACAACCCGGCAGTTGTAACAGGTAGTCGTAATCCTGGAGGCACCTTTTGTCAGAGTAGTAAAGATGCAGAAAGAGGCACCGCCAACAACTTGGGCGATAAGAAAGGTGTGAGCACAAGAAAAACTGCGCCTGTGCATGGTACAACACCTCAGCCGGCGTCACCACTGTCAGAAAGTACTTGTCCAGCGGTCAGCGAAAATGACAACGCCATACTCTTGCATACATTTACGCTGCTCAAAAAACCCTGTTTCTAGGTTCTTCTGACTGCAGCGTTGGCTGCAGACTTCACTATTCCAGTAGTAAACTCTACTATTGCTGACTATGGAAGGGATAAGGGGATGCCGTCTGAACAGGCAGCGCAACTATTAACTCTTTTATCTTTAGGAGGAATTTGCGGACACGTGATAATTCCGTTTGTTGGTGATAACCATAAATACGCACGATCTGCGATAGCTGCTTTGACATGTGCACTTCTGGGTGTGTGTCTGGTGATTACGCCCCAACTCAGCAGTGCGGCAAGCATGTGCGCGGTAACGTTCGTGGCCGGTCATCAGATTGGGTATATACTCATTAGCAAGCCAGTGCTCCTCGCCGACTACTTGGGAGTGCACAGTCTCGCACTTTCTTCGGGCCTCATAGGTGTCATATCACTACCAGTCGTCTTTGGGGAGCCTTCAATTGTGGGTAAGTTGGATCAGCAGAAATAGGTCCTTTATTGCTCTTCCTCAAGCTTGTTTATTACCACTCAAATTAAGAACTACAATATCCAAATAACCTTTCAAAAGGTAGCTTTGCCTCGTGGGGCAACCAGAATTCATCCTATAGTAAAATGAATGATTATTCTGTTTCTGTGAAACACGTGATGTTTAGCAAGAGAAATGTGTTCTACAATTGCTTAGGAATGCGCAAGTTTTCTTCATGAGAAGAACAGTTCCGGATTCTCTGTTGCATTACTTTGTCCGGGTGAATTTCACATAATGTCTGGGGTGCCTGCAGTAATTTATAGCTTACAACCAATTGTGGCGATAGAAGTGGCTTCAAACCTACAGTTTCTTCCGCATTTCACCTCGCCTATGTGCTAACATCTGTGTAAAAACACACAATCGTACCATGAATTATGAGCACAATCGATCAATTTTCAACTCGTAAAACGTCGTAATAGCAAGTCGACCATATCACCTGAATATATCAACATTGTCTATCCAGGCGATGAAATACTACAAAAGGACATTACAAAAAGTTCAATGGTTCGTGCAGCGACGGTGAAGGACCCATGGTTTTTTCCCTTCTTAGGAGGTATTAGCAACGATGTTGTCCCTATTGTGTAAATTATTTTTGAAGAAAAGTGCCTAGTACCAGAGTCAAACACAACTACCCATCTGTACCTATTTGTTCTGAAAATTAACTTGTGTCAATTGCGCATGATTCTCATCAGAAATGTGTGCTAAATGTAAGTTATGTTTGCAAAATTTAACACCTCGTTGCAAACTATAAACTAAAAGAGTTTTCAAACTCTTGCACACTGCCTATAAAAAGTGCAATAAAAAAGAAAGAAAGTAAACCCACATCTTTGCTCACTCGAAAGCTGAATATTTTTTGTTATACAAAGCAAACAAACTGGGTTACGAAGATTGCCGGGTAAGGTTACCGATATTAGGCGCACAATACGCAGGCCATGCTCTGAGTTTTTTGCTACAGAGATAAATACACTATAAATGGTAAATATTGGTTCTCAAATAACGTTTTGCGTGCGCCTTCCCCCCCCCCTAGGTTCGCTGAAGCCGGCCTTAAAGGGACACTGAATTGATTTGTAAACTTTGCGGGATTACTAGTGCAAATTGTAGTCCGGAGTTCATAAGCCTTGTTTCGACCATTCTGAGCTCGTTTACACGAATTTATTTAGCAGAAAAATCAATTCAAAAATGTTATTCTCCTCTCAGCATCCTAGCTCATTTTCTGTGGCGTTTTCGTTTGACGTCACGAGGCGACGACTTGGCTTTACCATTGACTGAGCTACTTCACGGCTCGCTGAACTTCCGGCCGAGTCGGTCAGCCCGCGTTTATTCCGGCTTCCTCCGACGGATCGTCGAATTCGTTCGTTTAGTTGAAACGAATCCACGACACGTCTGTGAATAGAAGAATGTGCCTTTTTTTACTTTGTTATTTTGTGCACTGTATTTAGCCAGGGTTGCTCCATACAAGCGCTGCACAAGGGCACATACGACACATCGCTGACTTGTACGCAAGTAGCAAACTTTAAGGCGACTTCAAGGCGGGAGAAGAGTCAGCGAAGTCTATATAGGTACAAATGAAATAAAATCAACTGTTACTTTTACCGTACAGCGTAAAACTAAGGAGCACGAATCACTTTTCGCGCTGGGAGAACAAGCACAGCGGTCAGGAGCACGACCACATATCAACGAACGCTTTTCCGTCTGAAAAATGCAAGTGCTAGACGTGACATGTAGAAATTTGGGGCACGCTTACTGCACAAGCGCTATACAACCTAAGCCACCTAAGCGGCTTGAAGAGCTAAAACTAAATAAAAGTGTAAACTGGTTACACATTATATATCTTGTATTTCAAATGCTGGCAGCGATGTCCTTGCCCTTTGTCGCCTGTTAGTGTTTCTTTTGCGTGTTAGGTGTCTTGTCTTCTAAAGGTTTCGAAAATTTCCATGGAATAAAAAAAAAAAAATTGGCCCGTAGCCGAGTGGTCTGGAGCGCTAGGAATGTTAATTTTCAAGTCACAATTCAAATCCCCGGCGGAACATTGTTTTGTATCGTAAGTTGACTTTTTTTCAGCCGAGGTTTTCTGCACTGAGGTCAGAATTTTTGGGCCGTAACGTAAACTACTCTACGAACTAGTTCGCAGAACACGCGTAGGCTGACACTGACGCGCTAGCGAGTTCTCGTTGGCGTGCTGCTGCCATAAGCTCCGAATGCTTGCGCGCAGTGGGCATATACCGGAATCAACAGACCCTTGGCCTGGTGCAAACACGCTTTTTATGATACAGGCATGAGTGAGGAAAGCTGCTAATTTGGGAGGAGGAAGAAAGGGAGAAAAAACTTTTATTTATATTTTGTAGTGGTTTGGCGGCACTCCACCGGGTGCTCGTGCCACGTGCGCAGTTCCCAATAGGGTCAGCAGGGGTGGCACCCTAGGTCCAGGACTCCAACGGCTTCTGCTGCTTTGCGTGCCCGCTGAATCAGACCGATCTGGTCTTCACAGCGGGCGCTGGCCAGCAGTGCCTCCCATTGCTCCGCATTAGGGTTTCTGATTTTGGGGACAGCCGTTGTGCTTTGCCATTACCATGTGGAGTCATAGCGGGTGGGTTTTTTTTGATGGCACTCTGGGCATGCGTCTGCAAATCGAGTTGGATAAATTTTCCTCCGCACGTTTAGGTTAGGGAAAGTGCCTGTCTGCAGCTGTCTCCAGGGGGTGGCTTCTGCCCTGGTCAGAGATTCGTTTGGCGGATGGTACCTTTCCTGATACCCGTGTAGTATCGCATTGTGGCCGAGTATTCCGAGGGGACTAGCGTGGATTCTTCGAGGTCGGAATCATCGGGTGCTCCGTTGGTAGTATAACGTCGAGCTTACTGCATTTTGTAGGGCAGGTTGGTGCATATTTGGTAAAAATTAGAGTGCGACTACAACAGAAATCCCACAAACACAAGCGCTCCAGGTTTCGTACAGCCCATTGCGTGTAGGCCGTCGCGGCAGCATAATATCGTATAGAACCGTTCGCCTCAAATAGTTTCGGCTACAAAAATGAAGTAAAGCCCTGTAATTCAAGATATTTGGTGGCTGGCATTTTTTTCCGTTTTACGCACTGGGCCAAAATATCCCGAATAAAAATACTAGTTGTATCCATGGTTACCGAACCATCCACACCATCAGGATCTGGTCGCTGTAATTATTAACGTGTGTTTTCCGCTGCGAGGGCGGCGGGCGCTTCTGTCCTTTCGGCACTGAGAAAAATGGTGGAGACCACAATCCCTTTATATCGGTGTGGAAATTTCACATAACACTTTCTCCCTGACAACTCACGATGACGGCTTCGTTGTAGCAGGAGCTACATTTATTCGTAGCTGTTTTCTGCACAGTTCTGCGCATGAAGTGAATTCGACTATTATCAAGTAAGCATGTCTGCAGCGGGCGTTTTTCGCTAAAGACATGTCAAAAAACAAAACGACTCCCATTGAACCATGTTATCCAGAAATACCAGTTTCTTAAGATCAACACTGAATTTAAATCTTCCCGTTGGCCGTTGTTTTAAAGGTGCTGTTTCTGTTCTACGCAGGTATTTTTCGTGACCAGTGGGGGTCGTACGACAACCTGTATCGCATATGTGGAGCAATAGATCTCTTCGCCGCTATGCTCCTGTCAGCGCAAGCGTGTTTTGACGCGAGGACCTGAAAGCCCTGAAGATATCTTGACCCGGGAAGATCCAGACGAAGACTGGCCGATTTAAAGTGGATCTTATTTGCTGCTCAGGCGTGACTAGCCGCGTCTTTGGGCCAAACACTTAGTGAGGTTTGGCTGATATCACATCCTGGATTAACGTAATAAAGTAATTTCAAAGCAGCATAGTCGCCTCACCGTTTCGTAACCGTTCAACCAATGATCTCAAGTTCAGGCTTGACATCTGGAGGCTACCGCAAGCACCTCACGTTCACGTAAGGTTCCTCTCTTTCTCAAGGCTGTGCTGTGCATTTAAATCACGTAGAGGAAAGAATGTGGGCGCGAAGGTGGAACTTTTAATTAACAGATTTGTCCAAATCGTCCGCATTTAGCGCGCGTTCTAGCAGTCCAGGGTGGGTGTCCCAACTCCGAAGTGTTCCTAAAATAAAAAATGACCCCAAAAAAAACATGACGCCCAAACTTTGTTGTAAGACGGGCTAGTTACTGGAAACAGCAAGAATGAGCTAAAGCAAAATACAAACTCGCACCAACTTGTGTTAAACCAACAAAATGCTCAATTCAAACGTTGGTATCATATTTAAAAAACTATACGACTTTTCTTGAAATACATACTCCACTGAACAACTCGCGCGTAATCATATAATTTGCGCTATTTGTTTAAGACCTGCGACGTAAACATTCGCTACAAAATTAAAAATACAAGTTACGTCGAAATCAATACTACACTCTTGGCTGCAAATGTCCACAAACGGCACCCATCATTATGGCTTCCGTACAACTAGGCGTTGCCGAAATGCAGCTAAGATCTAGCAAAGCCTTGAACAGCATTTTGGAACAACTTAGGAAACATCGGACAGCGATGAAATTTCTTCCTGGTACTGCACCATAGTCGTTGTTTTTTAGTAAACAAATACAGAGTTGTGGCACTGTTTACTATTAGCGTCAATAAAAGCAACAGCTCCACACAGCGGTATGCAGCTTCACCGAGACCACGCGTTATGTTTAGTTTCAGCGTTACACAGCGACCACACGTCTCAATCCTGTAGTACCTATAGGTATTTTATTATTCTTAGTGTTGTGCGGGTAAATATCCACGCACTAGTTATTTCCCACCCCGCCGGCATCCTCGTTCAGCAAACATCCTTGCGACCAGTAGCTGTGATGGCTTGGTGTTTGTGGAGACAGGTGAAGGCGGCTGGTTGGCAGGGTGAACCATCACGGGCAGCAGCTATTTCAACTTGAAAACACTGTACTGCACCGTACGTTCATGCAACAAACCACCATAAAGCCAAACAAAGTGTAGATACCGCACTTCGTATACGGAAGAAAAAAAACAGGCTACAGAATCTCTTTGATCTCATTAACCGAGTGATACACTGTCAATGGGCTAATTGCCTTTTCTTTGGGGCTGTCAATACATTGTTAACAGAAACGAAGCATTGATGTTTGTCCTAACCCTACAGCGCTTAGGCTAGGAGGAGTACACTCTAAATTGCATAAACAGCATGACACCATCTCCTAATGGAACTGCCAACCACTCGGCAATTCTAGCGCTATTAAAATGTCAACACAGGCAGCGAATCAGGCTTATTCTCTAGATTACAGGACATAAAAAATGCAAACGATAGCAAGGTTTGCGTGGCACGACGTCTACCCGCACAAATGCGGAAGCAGTATTTGCTTGTTCCTGTAACACTATGTACATACACATGCACGCGGAAGCAATATTTGTCCCCATCGATTTCCCTTGATTCGTTCGCACGGACACCGCACCGTAAAACTTCAGAAATAGGTTTCTTGAACACTCGCATTAGGTTCTAGTGAACAGAGCTTGGTTCCTTGAGTCGAACTAGAGGTCTTGTGCGACGTTACAGTTAACGGTAGAAATATTTCGTCATGTAATTTCAGCCAGTAAAAGTATGGTGAGCTGAGCCACCGCCGATGCTACACAACAAATTTTTTGCGGCTTAGGCATCCCAAAACCTCTGTCAGTAGCGTGGTGCGACAATGAAACACCTGCATTGCTAAGACAATATGTGTTAACACGCGGCGCCATTTCAACAAATTTGTCTTCCCTTTGCGGGAAAACTTCCTTCCTCTTTCGCGCGCTAGGCCAGAGGACGAGCGCACTGTGCTGCCATCGCTTCGCCTCAAAGTCGCGCCTTTGGCCAGAAGGTCCCGCTGTGAAAGCTTTGAGGTCACTCATTTTGGCAAACCATGGCTATCGGAAAGCAATGAAAAAAACGCAAAAAAAACAGCAACCCTCAACGTGCTGTTACGTGCCGCCGTAAGAAGTCATCTGCATTTTTTATGGTTAGAACCCACGCACTGCACTCCAAACAGCTTATGAGCGACAGCGCCTACCCCATTTCGCCTTACCGGAGTGCTTTTGTGCCCCGCTCTACTATACCAGCAGATAATTTTGGAACACGTGGCCCGGCTACACAGCTCCCAGAGAGTCAGCTCCGGGAGTCAGAGAATATACACAAGATGCAATCTATGCAGAAAATTCGTACGGAAAAATCCAGCAAACGAATTCCCTCACTTCGCGCTGGCAGTACTGCCAGCATGCTCTCCGTCGATGCATTGTACAGAGACTATCAAAATAGGTTTATATATTGGCAGAGGCCAGTCTACAAGACTTCCTCATGGCACCGTGATAAACGCCCTATTATTAGCAGATCCACTACTATGGCCACCCTTGCCCTTTGCCACTCCAAGGTGAGCTCACCGGTCTGCTAGGAGCCCTGGAACACATGACCTACAAGGGTCGTCCATCGCCACCACCCAGATTATGCATCCTCGCTCGCTCCTACGTCATCGTCAGAGAATTCGATCGGGCTTATTCTGATCCCGCTACGGTTCGCAACATCCAAGCCGGGGTAAACCTACTAGGCGGAAGGCAACGCAGATACGCATCGAATGATTTCCGGAGCATATGACCTGGGGACGTCGGCAATCATGCTGCTAATATTCGATCGCGGGACAGCCTTCAGTATACTCCTTCCTTGATTGTTGATGGTTCTGCACCCGGTAAAGGTGTACATATGCCCCTCACAGTGTATGTGAATCATGCAAGCATTCTCGCCAAAAAGCGGCTGGTCGAAAAGTCTCCGTATGATTACCTGTTTGGTGTCTACACCCTAACGCTATTGCTGCCCGTACACCCACCTAACCACCCAAATGGTTCCACTCGGACTGTTCAGCCTCTCAGCCCAGTCCGTATTGCATACACAATGTTTCCGCAGAAATCAAGCACTTAATTTTACAATATGCTGCTATCCCATCTTCTCGCGATTTTCTACTCCGTGATCTACCCTAACTCGTCTGCTCACATTCCACTTTACCAAAACCCTAATCCCCTACACGGTGAAGGTGTATTTCTAATTAAGCGTGGCCTGCAAGGGTAGTGTTAGAAGGGGTCTACACTCCAACTCCCAAGTTATCACGCATTATCTACAACGGCGCCATAATCATGAGTGACTGAACGCCACGACCTCTTCCCTGTGCTTCCGCTTGTCCAACTATGACCACGTGCCCTCCGCCATCCAAAAATAGGTTATTGAATGTAATTTAAAAGGGAGCGCGCAGTTATAACACAGACCGGGATCTGCTTTTTCCTAAAGGATTGAGCTCGGGAATCCGTCTCCTCCGCTGCCCATGGCCCAAATGAGTCATGAAAGCTCTTGGTTGATTGTTAGACCAAACACGATGAACTGGCCTTATGGTTGTGCCTGACATATGGTAGGGATTCGTACAAAGCTGTTGTCCTCGTCAAAAAAAGGCCTTGCGGGAGAAGTAACGAAACCATAGTTGCCGCCGTTCTAAGAATTAGGAAACAACGTCTACAATCTTCAATATTGTGTGGGATGTGCATATTATGCCTCTTACTTGGATATCCGCCTTCAAAGAGTGTTATGACTCCTACATTCTACGAAGAAGAAGTATATACCTCTATTCTCACATATCGTCTCAGTCAAAAAATACAAGGAAAATTTCTGTAGCTTGCCGTATTTTCGCGTGTTGTACTGTCTTGTCGTATTCTTGTCGTGTCGTGATTTTGATATTCTTTCGTATGTGGTATTCCTGCCCTTATTTCGTGGCTAATCTCTTTCTTGTCATGATTCTGATGTTCTATCAGTAGTTGCACATGGTTTGAATGTGATTGTCCATTGTGAAAAGTAGCGTAAATGGCCGTTCTTTGGTGACTACAGGAATGTCTGTCGTTGAAAATATTGACTTTGTGCTTACAACAGAAGGGTGTGTCGTAACAACAGATGGTTTTGTCGCAACAACAGGACTTCTGTTGTTCCAACAAACTTCTTTGTCGTACGACAAAATATTCTTGTTGGGTTTTTGCGGTATTCCTGTTGGGATTTTAGACTGGGATCTGTGTAGACAAATCGGCGTACGACGAAAGCTTTTACCGGCAAAGGTTGTGTCTTTTCTGTTCCTATCTTCAAGGGCTTCTAAATAAGGGTTTTAGCTGGTGTTCATCCCGTTCAGCTTAATGTATTTCCGGAGTGACGTTTTGGCCACTCTCTTTCACGTCTAGGCACGCACACATTACCGCTTTCCCCTCTTTGGGTGCAGCGGTGGGGGAAGGATTGTGAATGTGCACGCGGGCGCAGGCTTCACGCACTCAACAATGACATGCCCGTTGCGCTGCTTGGAGATTTTTACTTGGGCGTCTCACGGCCTTTTGCAGCCGAAAAAAAGTCCTCCGTTGTAGATCGGTTTGTGTTGGTGTGTTACACAGACAATGAGATGCCCACAACGCGGGATGTAAACGGACAGCCCAACTTGATGGCTTCTGGCTTGACATGCTACCAGGAAAGAGGTGTAGAACATCTTCACAGATGCGGTGGCACTACTGAGTTTACATGGAAACTCATTCATTTGTTGTCTTAAATCGGCGGCACCTTGCTGAAGGCAAAGAAAAGGCAGCAGTGACCTCAGGGTCTTGAAGGAATACCTAAAATTACTTGACACTTGGGAGTAGAAGCTTGTAGGCGGGCACATAAGAGAACAAATGTTCGCGGCGAAAAGAGCACAGGTGTCGATCAGAAGGTGACGTTGACATGAACTGTCGACCTTTGCAAATACTTGCTGACTGAACAAAAATTCAAGTACGTTTTTATAGGAAAACTCAACCAGAAATCATTGGAATTCTGAATTCTGAATTCATCCAGAATTCTTTTGGGGAAGGCCGCCATGTTCCAGGTGGTACTGACCACCCAGATGAGCCGACATGTTTGCATGTGTATCGAATTCTCAGCCCGTCCGCGCTGCAGAAGCCGGCAAACTTCAGAAACTGGGAGGGTAAAGAAGAGGCTGCCTTTCTTAATTTTATAGCACTTCGGGATGCTTGGAGATCGGTAAGTTTCTCCGAGACGCAGCTGGCGAGTATCCCGAAAAAAGTGGATGGATTCATTGAAACATGTGCGGGGGAGAGCGATGACATTCTGCCTGCTGCTGGGATCTCCCTGGACACGACTTACTGCGTGATTTACAATGCGACTTTTTGCCTCAGCCGCAGATCGCGCACTAGTTCTCGTGTGGGGTTTGCAGACATTAAGTGCGCAGCGAGTGTTGTGTCAAGGCGGTTTACGTAAATTTTAAGACGATGTGAGGTCTGACCCACATAAATGTGGCACTGTACACTCTCCCGAGGACAGCTGCGCATTACCTATCCAAGCATACGCCGTAGACCACACCCTTGATTAGGGTTTACTTTCCCCTACGACCATAAACCTGACGTGGTCGCTATAATATTGCCCTAATACATAATAATCAGGATGTGACAGTACACCAAAGAAAAAGAAAGGAACGTTAAGAAGAGGAGCGGAAACAGACAGAAAGATTCGCGTCTATGCAAGCAGTACAACTGGCGCTTTCCTGTAGACCACCGATCGAAGCTGCTTTGATTTTGCAAGGCTTGTTTCGCTGGCCCCACCACTAAGCAATGATAGAGGCAGCGCAGATTTCTTCTTCTCAATGGCAGAAGCCTCGACCCACGAATCTATTCTTCGTGAACTGTTTCGAAGTAACCCGTGTGTCGGGTCTCCCCGTAGCCCGTTTTTTTTTTGTATAATGCATCCCCGCTACAAAAGAAATTGAAATCCCGCAGAGTTTTCTAGCGCAAAACTTTGTACCTCTAGCAGCCCTATGGTTCAGACGCAACCGTTGGTTTCAACAGAAAACTCGCGGGAATAAATACAAGCAGTTAGTGGCCCCCACCAGGAATCGAACCTGGTACGAATAGAGAAACGGAGCGAGAGCCCGTTGTCTTAATAATTAAGCTACGAGCTCATGCGGAGACAGGAGAGACAGACGGTGTACTCACCGAGCACGCCGGCGGGTTTACCCACTGTGTTCTCGCTGAATTGCACGTGAGAGCGTCACGCGGCCTCCCGCGCCGCTGTGTGCTCTGGCCAACGGCACGTGCAGCGGCCGTGTGCCTGCCTTGCGCATACGCTAGGAGTTATAAAAGTTAACGGAAGCTGCCTCTAAAGCAATGCCATCTCACCTCTCCATCTCAGCCACCGATCTCTTCACCTCGCCTCCGGGGGCGGCGGCCGACACGGAGGAGATATGTTATCGCCAACAGCAGGTTTGAGCTTGCTTTACTTTTACAAAAAAGATATTACACACATGTGCTTCACCAATACAACGCAACCAACACCGTTAATTAATCGTGCATTCATTTAACCTTAGTAAAAATATCTTTTTGAAGTAATAAAGGGTGTGGGTAAGTGTATTTCACGTGTCTCTGATTTCGCTCCTTTTAGGGCGGCGTGTGTGAATTCAAGTGACCTCGCAAGGGCAATCGTTGTTGGTGTTGTTTACACCTTCGCTTTCCAACCACTTTCGCAGGGTGAATTGGGGAGCATTTTTTCTCTCGGTTGTACTAAATTGCAGCCACGTGATTGTCTCCTTGCGTATGTGTACAGTGGTGAGCTTCATTTTGTTGAACACGGGGGCGCGTGGCCGAGGGAACTATCAGAGCATTCTACAGTAGGCTGCAGGACCCGTAACCCACGCGCTGTGCCTGTCGAACCATAATTTGCTTTCAGCGCGCCAATTTCGTTATCGGAGCGTCTGCTCGTCTTCTGCTATGTTGCGCGTCTGCTTCTAGTGGTGCCTGGCTTTGAATCTTGAATCTTTGATCCTTGAATCAACATGCCTAATAAAAATCACAAGGATGTTTTGCCGCCATAAATTGAATCGAGGTTGTATACTGGCTGAGCTCACATCCAAGCTCTCACTTTATTTCCGATAAACATTGTGCGTATGTGTCTTTTCGGTTTCAGTGGCAATCACTTACAAAAAAAAATATTGCCCTTCCACACTTGAAGAAGGCTGACCTGCGAAGCAGGATGCAGTGCAATAAATGCACGAAACAAAATGCGAATGGAAAACATTCCATCAAGCAATTAGCACCTAGCCCAATAAGACTTTCAAGGAGTCGAGATTTATTCTAGTGGAGAAACATGGAGCTGTCTGTCCCAATCGGCTCCATCACTGAGGACACCGAACAGGTCACATTGGTCGTGGACGTACACGTTTAAACCTCCCGCCACCCCAACGACATGTCATAAGTGAGGGCATGATACCTACAGCTGCGCGTGCACGGCCCCTCTCCCTACAATCCACTCCCAACTTGTGCCTGATAAACTGGCAACCAGTTACGCGCGGGCGCTTAGACCGCCAAAATTCTCGCTCTGAATGCTGACAAAGCTTAACAAGGAAAATTGCCTCACATCGACGTTGCTGTTAACCCGGGAGAGTTTCCAGCTGCTAGGCGAGATGAAACTTGCAGCGGAAGCGGCGGTGGCTGCGCTTTCTTTTGATTTCGCACCCATTCCCGCTTCTGTCTTGGCGACACGCCTTCGATTCCCGCTGTTCTTCCTCCCAGCGAACGATAGGCGTCAGTCCATGGGGAGTTGAAGTATTGAGGGACTCTACCTTTATTTAAGCGAACAAATATGTGGCTGTCCGTTTCCGTCCCGCTTCGTAGGCATGTCACCATACGTGTAACACACCAAACACCAATACAAACCCAGACCGCTTGACCACCGAGGAGAGCTGACAGGTCACATTGAGCCGCGAGATTACCACGTTTAAATTTTCCGCCAGTAAAATGTGCATGACATCGGTAGCGGCATGAAGACTCGCTGTGCATTTTCACCCCCCTGCTTCCTCCCCCAACCAGTCCCCGCATAAACCGGAAACCGGTGATTGGTGCGTGGTAAGGCGTGAACTACACGGGATGAAATGTCGCGCGAAATACTTTCATGCTGAAAAAGGATTATGGGCCCACGTCGGCGTTCAAAGAAGGATGGTATTTCTGGTTACGCCTGATAAGGGCACTACAGCCGTTATCAGCCTCTTGCGCAGCCTGTGAAAAAAAGCATATTTGATGGTGAGGGGAACAACAGTTGTGAAAGCGGTTTTGGCGGTGGAGGGGAGGAACGCCTCAGCGGCCGCGAGTAAATCGGCTTCACTGGAATGACTGGGTGTTGGGGGGAGGTTGTTAAAATACAGTGCTTTTAAAATATGCGTCATATTTTTATTCAGTCTTCTTAAAGAAAGCTGGAGAGTTACGATGTGACGAACCGATTTCATTACATTCAAGGTAATGAGCGTATGACCACTCACGCAGAAACATTTTTCTTGTGGATTTCAGTGTCCAGTTGTTTATACAGCGGCGGATTACTCCTCCGCTATTTGCAAGACGAATATATCCGACGATGCTCACACGCTTCGATGACGCGATGCGCGCGCTGAAAGCATAGTTTCACTCGACACGCACAGCGCATGCTGGCTGCTTCGCGCACCCCTCGGTAGGCTGCTCTGAAAGTACCGGCGGCCGCGCATTCCCATTTTCACCTGAAAGCACCTGTCCGCTGCCCCAGCCGAACGTGCATATTATGGACCAGTTAGAATTTAAAAATGCGCGTCAATCCACCCTCTGAATGTCGTTGGAAAGCGAAGCTGTAAACGACACGTACAACGATTACCCATGCGACGTCACTTGAATTCACACACGTGGCTCTACAAAGAGTGAAACCAGAGACAATGAAATACACTTAACCACACCCTTTATTAGTCCAAACAGATATTCTGTGCAAAGGTTAAATCGATGCCTGATCTATTAACGGTGGTTGGTTGAGCTGTATTGGTAACTCACATGAGTGGAAAACTTTTTATGAATACTGTTGCGGATCTGCTAGCGTGACCGGTGATGGCGTCCGCTGGTCCGGAGTTGGGTCAAACATAGGGGCCGAGTAGGACGAAGAAAGAAACTTAATAAACATATATTTACATAGCGTTTGAGTTAGTGATCGGGGCTCTGGGCTCCTGCGCGAGCTAGATTAAATAACCAGATTGGGTCCGCCGTCTTTCTAGCTTTCTCCCGCTGCTTTCAAAAACGCACCAGTCACGAAAATCCCTAGCACAGCAATTGACGTCCACGCTCTCACAAAGAGAAGGCACATTACCTCTAGCGCAGGTCAGCGTCCGATTGACTTCGGTGGTACGAAATTCTTTAAGTCGAATCTCTTAGGACCATCCGAGGATGAAGCGACAGCAGTTCGCCTGGGCAGTTCGCCTGGTACTCGTCTCCCGTCTCCCCTTTCTGGCACAATACCCCCCCCCACGTCTTGATAACTAGTATCGCACTGAATGACAAAAGGCTTGCTGTAGCAAGGGGCTGCAAGCACCTGCTGGCCCGTCAGCGCTCTTTTCAAACCATTAAAGCCTTCTCTTTCTTCTCATCCCACCTTGAAAAACAGCGCAAAAACCGGACGTAGAGAGGGTACACAGATACGAGCGCTGGTCCGGGTTTTGCGCTGTCTTTCAAGGTGTCATGCATACCCAACTAGCCCAAAGTCAAGCTTTATTGCGTTACTTCTCATCCAATTTTATATTGACGGGCTCAGTTTTCTGAAGAGCGTCAGTGAGGGGGCTGGCTAACTCGGAATACCTGCGAATGTATCGCTGGTAGTAGCCTGCTGCGGCCAAAAGTGAGAGGATGTCGGTCTTAGTACGGGGCTGCGGAAAATCCCGAATCGCAGCTACCTTGACTTCGGAAGGCCATCGGTGCCCTTGACCAATCACGTGGCCACGAACCAGGTGCGGGAGTCTCGTACGATAAGCCTCTGGCACAACCACCTGATCAAACTGTACTCTCTTCTTATGCCTGTATTTACGATACCGTATACCATTCCCTTCCTGAAAAAGAACATTTTTCTTTGCTACTCTTTTGCTTCCGTCCAACTTAATGTTGGACGGAAGCGAAGGAGTTGCAAAGCGAACTTACGAACTTATACCGTGAGTAACGCATTGCAAAAGTAAAGTATGGATACTTTGGGCACTTCTTAAAGGTAAACTTCCATCCTGTTGGCCAAACCTGGAAACTTTAAGGCAGACAGAATAGAATAACTCACGACTAACCCTGCGTATACTCGCTCGCTTTCAAATGCGTGCCAAGTACACGCTAGCTTGTGAGCACGTGGAGTCATAAAAATTTGCATGTGTCGGTATGTGTTCCCTTCGATAAAAATTCACCTGAAAGTCTGCGTTCATCCTGTGTTTCACCTTTCTGTCTACGCTGAGGGCGCGGCACGGAGGGGCCGTTACTCACATTAACATGGGAGCTCCGCGAAGAGATGTAGTACTGATTTTATCATGTAGATAGCTCCGCTCAAGAGGGTCCGGCTGGATTGCTGTAGCGTCTTTGAAGAAATCTTGCACGACGGATTGAGATCTTACAAAGAACCGTCGAACAGACCTTTTTTAACGCTTACTTGGAGTTAAATGGCAGATTTTTTTAAATGGAGATGTTTTTAAACAATTTAAAATCATCTGCACTCGGAGCCATTTTTTCACGTCCAGCTATATATTGACGGCAACTGCTTGCAAATATGGTACGATCGGGGGCAATTTATTAACTGAAATGCCCAATTAGAGAGTCAGGGTTGCGCGAGTGCATGGACACCACTCATAAAAAGGACTGGTTTTCCAGTTGTTTTCCAGTCCAGCGCATCAGAAGGGAGCCCTTATTATGGCGTCGGCCATTATAAAAGATACATTCTGCCCGACTATTGTATTGCACGATGTGACATTTTCCACTTGTAGAATGAATATCACGAGGCCTGTTTTAAGTTATACGTGGTTCGCACCAGTGAATACGTTTGCGGAATATCCAGGTGTTTTCACGGTACATCTACATAGTTGGCCTCACTGCGTGGCACGCACGTGTGCCCTCGAGTTTTTTTTATCCCGGCTTCATACTTGGGCTGTGCTGGAGTCGCATACGGCAGCAAGTTGCTTTAGTACACAAGGACAGATAAGTCGTAGCTGAAAACATGAAAATCTAGTTCTTTGGAGCTTACCACCTGCTTCACTTACCTGGTGTCGTAAACCGTACAACAGTTAAAGCCATGCTTTTGTAGGTTTGGTATTGTCCCTGAGGTCTCGCTCTAAATTGGACTCGTGGACTCACGCTGCTGCTATCTTGTACTCTCCCTATATTACTCCTGGTTGTATCTACGCATAAATGAGCGTCTCCTTGCTCGTGTTTATATTGTTATGCTCATACAAATACGCCTAATGTCGGAAACACGTGTGTCAGGTTCGTGTAACTAGCTTGCAGCTATTCGTTGCTCTCTGAATAGGATTAAGATACCTAACAACGCTTCCATCTTAGGTGCTGTAAATCCTGTCCATAAATAATTGTTTTCCAGTTCATACTCGTTATCACACGGTTATGAAAGTTTGCTGTCAAGGAAGAAATCGACTTCTTATTTCTCTGAATGCTTGCATGTCGTGTGTGTTTCATGTGCTATGTGGAAATTGTATTTGCTAAACGAGCATTAGGTAGGGAGTGTTCTCCATTTATTACAGTATTGTGAAAGAATGAGTGAAATCAATTTTGTTCATTTCATATTACACAGGCAACATTGGTCCGGTGACATCCTCGATGAGGAGGAGTGAAGTTGATGTCCCCGCACGAGGATGGTAAATAATCTTGGTGACGGTATAGCGACACCACGTACGCAGAGCCCCCAAGCTAAGGTTGTAACTTACCGTGACGATGTTTTTATAGGTGGCGGGTAAGAAAACACAAACGGTGGTCTTCGGGTCTTGGTCAAGCTCCGGCGGATGACTTTATGGTATGTTTACCAGGCAAAAGGCTCCGGGACCTCTTCAGCTATCAGCGTAAGGCTGACGAAGTAAGTACCCCATTCCCCCGTTTTATTCCTATGCTTTATGGCTTTTTCCCAATTTTCCTAACCAAAAATCGGGCCCCTAAAAAAGCCGCACCGAAGTTTTGTTCCCACCACTTCGGAGCACGACAGTCCCCAAACCTGAGAACTACCCCCTATCTTGGTAATCCAATCTCTTGAACAAGCCTCACAGTCTGTTATCTTGACTTCGAAGTTTTTAAAAAGTATTATAGGGGAATCCTCTAAAGCTAAGAAACAAAGAAGTGACGACATCTTGTTCGAAGTACACAGTCAGCAGCAGGCCACAAAACTTCTGAACCAGTCCCGAATTGCCGATCTTGCCATCAAGATCACGCCCCACCGCAGCCTCACCAGTCCGCAGGTCGTAATCTCAGAGCCAAATCTAGCATACCGAGACAGATGCCGATCGTCTTGAAGGCCTGAAAGGTCAAGGTGTGACGGCAGTCAGGCGCATCGCCGTAAAGGAGACGATAAGGTAGTACCCGCGAGACATATCATCCTTACATTTGACCGCTCCCCTGATCCGGACCACGTCAATGCTGGTTTCATCCGGTGCTCCGTCCGAACGTACATCCCGAATCCGCGGTGCTGTATCAAGTGCCAGTGGCTCGGGCATGGTACTAACTCGTGTCGAGGCCAAATATGTCCGAAGTGCGCCCAACATGTCCACCCCACTGATAATTATAGCTGAAAACTCGTCTGCATTAACTTTCAGGGCCCATATGCGGCCTACTCCAGGACACGTGAAAAGTTCAAGCCAGGAAAGAAGATAATAAACATCAAGGTAACAGAAAACAGCATCTTCCGAGAAGGGCGAAGGATATTCGCCTCTGTCCTCCTGTGGAGGTACGCCGACTCAGCTAGCCGGGGTGCCGAGCGGCGTCTGGTTTCGGCAGAAATCCAGTACAAAGGGTCGGACTTAGTCCCGCCCCCGCCCCTCCCCAGGGTTGCATCAGGCAGCCCAACCCGTCACCACACCTCCTGCTCAGCCAGGAGTTTGTTTACGTGGCAACAGTACATTCGGGACCGATGCCGCTCCAGCCCCTGCTTCCTCACCCTGCCTGCTTCCATTAGAGGCCGCGGAGATGGACACCAGGGGCCCCTCATCCCGCAGCGCCACCTATGGCGCTTCCGACGCCTTCGGCTGTGGCGGATCAAACGAAGGGCACCCGAAGAGATGCCATCTCCAGGGGTTGCGGTCAGTCGGGCACCCCCGACATCTGACAACGGGATGGACGTCGGGCCATTACTGCCTCCAACGCACCTTCAAGGAGCCACCTCCGACTTCCTAGCCAAAACAAAGGCCAAAAAAGCCCCTCCCAGAGTACAAGACCCGAAAAACAACACATGAACACACACACAGACACACACACACGCATGCACGCACGCAAGCACGCACACATGCACGTGCACGCACAAGCGCACACACACGCACACGCACACACACACACCCGCACACGCACTCTTGCACACTTGCACACGCGCACATGACCACACGCACGCACGTCCATCCTTTTAGAACAGGTTCAATGAAACAAGAGCACACTGGAAAACATATACAGAGACGTCTAAACTACACTACACCTTCATAAGTGAGCAACATGTTAAGAAGGCAACCCAACTCTTCACACATCCTCGATCCTCGCATCTCGATCCTCGATCCCCGAAGCACACATCCTCGACGAAGCTGAAAAGTCTATTCCCCGCGCCTCTGCTGCCCTGCACACCCTGAGGACGCCGTGGGGAATGAGGACTGTAGGCGGGCGCGAGAGGCCCAGAACAAGGCGTGGAGTATACTTCGTCGGTACCCCACGTCGGGTAACCTCTTTTCGTCCAAAAGGGAAATGGCGTTAGGAAAACGTGTGCGCCGTGAAATAAAACGAGATAGTTGGCGCTCATTGATAATATCAACAAACTCGTACACAGACACCCGAAAAGTATGAAAGAATACGCAAACTGAAAGGGCAACACACACATAGCTTCCTTTGGTCTGCAGAACATGGGACATACTCGAAGACCATGCTGACACACTTGCACAACACTTCGAACACGCGTCCGATTCAGCACACTACACAAACACTTTCATTAAACACAAACTCATGGACGAAAGGAAGCCTTGGCATGACTTGACACATCAGCCACTTCCTGTAACCCGTAGTTTTCGCTTCAAGAGCTCAGGGGTGCTCTGAGTACGTGTAAACCCTCAGCTCCAGGTCCAGTTAACATCACATAGACAATGATGCTGCATTTACACACAGACACTCTTGTAACACGGCTTCACCTTTACAACAAGATATGGCTTTCGGGTCACATTCCAAGGTCTTGGAAGGAGGCCGTGGCTGTGACATTCTTGAAAGAGGACAAGGACTCTTCCTCTCCCGCTGGTTATCCACCCATGGTCTGCGCAGCTGCCTGTGCAAGCTTCTCGAGAAGATGATAAACCGGAGTCTTGTGTACGTTTTGGAGTACAACAGTCTTCTCAAGAGCTGCCAGGCAGGCTTCTGGGGGGCAGATCCACAAACGATAAACTTGTGGCACTAGAGTCATACGTCAAGGATGCTTCGTTCACAAACAGTTTTGTTTAACTGGATTTTCGACTTCTAAAAGGCCGATGACACCGCTTAGGGCTATGGGATTTTCAGCGACTTCAAGTCACTCGGTGTTTCGGGTATTATATTAAACACCCTTGCTATTACTTGTCAGATAGTACCTTTCGCGTCAGATCTGGTTGTGCACTGTCAAAGGTTCATATGCAAGAAAATGACGTGCCACAAGGTGGAGTGATGAGCTGCACACTTTTCACAGTCAAAATGAACTCTCTTGTCCTGGTATTGCCACCTACTATCTGGTATTTTATGTATGTAGACGACGTCGAGATATTTTTTTAAATCACATAATTTGTCAATCTGGGAAGGTCAAGTTCAGCTTGGCGTCAAAAAAATTTCGAACTATGCTGACGCAGATTATTTTAAATTTAATCCTTGAAAGAGCTCTTGTGTTTTGTTCTTCAGGAAGTGCGCGGTCAACCAAGATCCAAACATCACTCTTAACGGCGTGGCATTTCCGGTGAACAAGGATCACAATTGTTAGGTATTTTATGTGACGAGAAGCTTACATTCAATCCACAGATCAAACAGCTTAAATGCAAATGCTTAGAAACAATGCACATACGCAACATACTCTCAAACCAATCCTATGGGGCCAACAAACAACTCCTGCTGCGCCTCTACACTGCCTTGGTATGGTCTCGGCTTGACCACGGCAGTGTCGTGTATGTGTCGGCGACAAAAACAGCACTAAAAATGGCCGACCGAGTGCTGCACCTTGGCCTTCGAGGCTCGTGCAGCGCTATGTGCCCTGGCCTTGCCGCGAGTCTGTATAAAGAGTCTGACAAATGGTGCTTATGATATTAGTGGGAGTATGTTGACTTGCTGTATACATCTAAGATCGCATCCCTCACCAACCATCTTTTAAGTCCCATCATCAACGATACATCAAATTTACAACTATGTGTAAACAGGCCATATTTATCCTTACCTTTACCTCTCAGAGTGAGTGAGGAGGCTTCTATATTCAAGGTCACCCATTCGGACACGCACAAGACACTCATCGATATTTTCATTCCATTATGTTATCTACGTCCTATATTTTGTGACCTGTTATTCATACAAGTACAAAAAATAGGGTACACAGGAGTGCGATTTTGCAGCCCTCTCTGTTGTTCCAGGACAAGTACAGCTGCGCAGAATTATTTAGCGACGCATCAAAAACTGCTTCTACTGTCTCTTGTGCCACGCACGTACAAAATTTTGCCGTTAGTAAAACACTTAATATTCATAACAGTATTTACATGCCCGACGCGTGTCACAATTTACTTGTTTCAAATCACATCATCAAACATAAAATTCCAAAGTCCATCGTGTACACAGATTTCAAAAGCGTTGCGCAAGGACTGTCATCAAGAAGGTCATCTAAAAACTATGCCGACAAAAAAAAAGCCGAAGAACCAACGTTTTCTGCCCAACGTGGTTTTACGTCTTTAGCAGTGATAAATAATCTGCAGCTCTTCGGTTATCACACATCATCATCCTGGCCCTATACACTAGCAGTCTGAATTGTCTTTTGTTTCGTCTCACTTTTTCTTGTCCTCACCGGTTTTAGTATTTACTTACATCACTCACTAAATAACTCGTCCTCGGCGCTCTTTGCCCTCGTTAGACGTGCGCCATTAAACACCAACCAATGTCATCACTTCTTCTTCTGAGCTTCTTTTGTATTTTGTTTGTGTTTACGAGTTTGGACAAGTGTACGCCCTTCACATCACTCGGACTGCTGCGCCATGAGATGGCCGGCGTCACTGCTCCCCCCTTGCAACTTTCACTCAGATGGAGGCCCTCTGAGTGTAAAATTGCCCATGCTTTGTGTCTGGTGACTGGCGCTGCTAGCAAAAGTGACGCTTTGCATCTTCCCGCCGTATAGTTGCCGCCCACAAAGAACGGTGCCAGGACCGGAGGCGAAGAGATCAGTTAAAAAGATGCGTGGACGCACAGGATGATTTCATAAATGGAGGGCCGAGGTTTCCTTGCATGCGTAGGAGATCTATTGGAGCCACCGCTCGACCGTGGACGCGGCAAGTGTTTGTAGTCGCTACTCCGAGACTCTGCGCTCTCGTGCTTAAATTGCCTATTAATCCAGGCGCCGGCCGTGACGGCGCGGTCACGTTTAGTGAGTGGCTGGAATGCTGACTCTTCCCCTCCCGTGAGAACTAATTTTCTGGTCGCGAGGAACACTAGGCGAACAGGTCAGGTTGTTTCGGCTGGACTATTGGGGAGGAGAAATAGTCGTTGCTAATTAAGCCTACTTGTGTTTCTGACTGTGATTTGGGAGTATGTTGTTTCTGTTTCGTGTATCTGTGTTAGTTAACCATCTTGAGCATAATTTAAGGGAAGACGGCGGGACGACCCGAGATACAGTCTTATAGGTTAAGACAGTCTCTCAATGCATTGAGATGACGGGTTAACCACCCTCACCTAACCGCTGTATGGCTGTCCGTTACGTTTTGCGGAAAAACGCCTTCTGTGGCTAAAACCAGCTTTGTGATCTCCAAGTGCACCACTGGTTCTCGCATCATCGATGGCCCCAATTCAAGAACATAAAATATACATCAATCCTTGTGCCAACATCTGGACTGTAGACATTGCCTTTTGTTCTGAAATCATTCTATATTTTGTCCGTGGAACCTGACGAGAGCCTGAGTGGCTCATCACCATCATCAAGCGTACTGCAGGACTAAAGCCTGTCCAATTGGCTTCCAATCCCTACGGTCCTCGGTGCTTGAGTTCACTGTTGGCCACCGAATTTCCTTATTTCATCCCTCCATTGTTGCATTTACCTTCCTCTTTTTCTTGTAGAACCATCTGTTCATATCCACTTTATGTCCCTAATTGTCAACTGGTTGTCCGCTCGTCTCCCAATGAAACCTAAAAAACTCCTGCCCTCGCATGTTGTCGCCAGCTGAGTGAGAAGGCCGCAGTGTATTACGGATGAAGTACTAGGGGCGTTAGGAGCTTTGAGGATGAGTTTATTTTTTGAAGCTATGCATAAGGTATCGAAGTTACTTTGGCGCGAAAATGCCGGAATAATGCGAGCAAGGAAGCCCGCCATGTGCTCTAGAAATATAGCAATGCATTACTTAATCTACTGCACATGCGAACCAGTCAAAAACAGCGCTTTGTTTCGGAGGTCGTATCTTTAAAACGTTTTTATGTAGACGCAAATAAAAGTCATTTCGAGCCATTAAGCTTCCCTTCGGATGCTTGTGTCACCTTGAGGTGCTATGCTGACAATACTAAGTTGAAGATCCACGACTTGAGCCCTCGAAGTGATAGGTTGAAATGGTTGGCACACTCAACCCACGGGATGTAGGTTCAAAGTGTTTGGAAGTATCCCAGTGGAAAGAGTTTCGTGTGCCCGATTCATCAAACCTTACCTTCACACGTGGTTGTTCAGTAAGATTCCTCGCAGGTCCTTTGAAAGCTGAGAAATTTAGGGGAAGTTCAACCCTACATCAATGGCTTCGGTGAACGGGGGTGTCAACGAGACACTCCTTCCTGGACAGGAATATAGCGGGGATGCAGACATTATTACAATTTCGCCCCTTCACCAGTTTTGCATCCGAATGTGCAGAGTCGTAAACTTCATACCAATGAGAGGGCAGAACATATTGCTCTGGCGGGAAGCCTGGTAGGAGCGACCAGGCTTTCAAGGGCTTCGATGGTAGTAAAGAAACTACTGAATGACGTAATAACGTGGACGAGGAGCTTTGCCTGTGTTTTCCTTGTCTTCAAGTTGTGGGCCCATCCACAATGCATAGATTTCCGCATTGTGGTATATCACATTTTCCACAATATATCGTTCGCGTGAACTGAACTTGAATCTGCTTTTCGCAAAACAGGTTCCCTCCTGAATATCTAGGTGTATTTATTTTCTAGCGACATGATATTTAGCGACACGGCCATTCCCGCACATGTGTCCGTGATATTTTTACCGCTGCTCTGCGCTCACCCGCTGCGCGCCTCACATCAGGCGCAAGGTTTGTTTCCCTAACAAATATATTTGAGTTGTGGCCAATCAGTGCTTCCTGCTTTTCATCGGACCTCCTGTTGTACGAAGACAGTAATTTACCCGGTGTCAGTGACATTGCTAAAGGTAAGCAAATGCCTTCTTATTGACTGAAATATTCGCGATGCTACGAACGCGCCTTATTTTGGAATCGCCAATGTTAGAGCCAGGCCGGTGTGCTACCGCTTCTTGTTGCTTATCTTCCTATTAGCATGTGCCATCTTCTCATTCTGATGCTCTTTTCCAGAAAAGAACTGCACCTATTCATTTTCATGTCAACGTTGTAAGAAGTAAAAAAGCCTCGACTTTTGCATCACTGAATTCGGTTGGATATCGGTTTTAGGCGAACACGTTTGAGATGTTCCAGCTCTCTTCTTCTGCATTGCCTTGGTTTCGAAAGCCTAGAATTAGAACTTCTACCCGGACGTTATTCCCTGTGTATATAGTAAAAAGAAACCAAGCTGGATACTTCATGAAGATTTATTTGGTATCTTTGGAAACACCTGAGCAACGCGTTGGTCTGAATTCCCAACTTCAGTTTGTGCTCAATGAGCTCGCAATAGAGCGGATCTGCTTTGAGTAATGTATATTCCGGCTTTCTTCATAGTACCAGAGCCATTTTCGTTCGAGCGGTATATACAGGGTGATCGAAGTTAAGCCGACAAGTTTTTTTTTAAATTAGGCGCTTAGATTTACGTGAAGACCACCTCTACAGTGAGGTTGTGCGCCCATGGGAACACATAAATAGGAGTTATTTATTGAGTTCGGGGGCCTAGTTAACTAAAATTGATTAATTACTTTTTAGTGACCACCGTAACCAGGCATGTTTGTATTGGAAATTTAGACGCAATCGTGTTTCTACCCAGTTTCATTTGGCAGAATTGTTCTAGGGCGTCTGTAGTCCGAGATATCAAACTGTGAAGTTTAATTACCGTTCGCATGATTACGCATACACGACAGCCTGCACCGGCGCAAAGCTCTTCCCTTTTGTGACGTGCCTGCTGTGTACGGTGTTCAGTTAGACAACGGGGTGGAGGCATAGGCAAAAGTGATAACTGGAACCCAATCACTCTTGGCTGGCGTTATCGCATTGTGCAGTACTCGGAACAGCTACTGAAACACAGAACAAAAGGGAGGAGCTATGCACCCGTATCGACTTCTAGCATGTGTAATCATGCCAGCGACAATTAAACTTCGCAGTTCGATATCTCGGAGCACGGACGCGCTAGAAGAATTCTGCCAAATGAAACGGCGTAGAAACACGATTGCGTCTAACTTTTTTATACAAACATGCCTGGTTACTGTAGCCACTAAAAATTTAATTACGCAATTTTAGATAATTAGGCCCTGAACTCAATAATTACGTCATAATTATGTGTCCCCTGGGCGCAAAACGTCACTGTAGAGGTGGACGTCACCCAATTCTAAGCGCCTAATTTTAAAAAAACCTGTCGACTTAACTTTGATCCCCCTGTATATCTTATTGGTTTTTGGGGTTCAACGTTGTTTGTACATGTCACGTGAACGGATGGTGGGGAGGTCTTTACCAGCTTGGAGCAATGGACACAGGGAAGTCGTTGCTGTGTTTAACAACATACATTTAATGCACACACAAAAAAAAACCCTCAGGCAAAGCATAGAATATTTAAACTACCCAGAAACGATAAACACTCAAACCTCTACAATCCCAAAATAAAACTCACATACAAACCCCTAACTTAACAGCTCAATATACAATTCAAATCAAACCCCAAAAGTCTCTACAATAAAGTCCTACACTAAGTCCCCTCTAAATACACTCATACAGTTCTAGTTAATTCCTCTTGTGCCACAACTCCTCAGTTGTGTCCTACAACTATGTCCCTATAATGGACTGGCCTACCCCGCTGTTGTCGGCGCAGGCATGTCGCACCCGTTGCGTGTCCGCGACTCGGTGGTAGCCGTCCTCGTCTCGTTTCGGTGCCGGCGTTTGATGCGCGCGGCCACTCCTTGGACGGCGTGGACTCCGCGCGTCCTGACGTTTCCTCTGCGGCTACTTCCTGGTAGCCGCTCCCGCTGGATGTCCTTGATGCCGGCGTTCGATGCGCGCGGTCGTCCCTTCGGCGGCGGGCTTCCTCGGTGGCTACCCCCTGGTAGCCGCTGCCTCTGGAGGTTCCAGGTTGGCTCGGCCCGAACGTAGCCTTTCGGGGCCGTCGAGACGAACGTCGACGGAGCGTGGACGTTGGCAGCTGGTGCCCGACCGGTGCCGCTGGGGCCACGAAGACACAGGTTCGTGGTGCACCTAGGATGACGGTGCCGATGCGAAGTCGGCCCGCTCCCGGCCAGGCTCGGGTGGCGTGGTCGATGGCCTGGCCGCGACCCCCTGGCTCGTTCGTTGAAGCGCACGTGCTCCGGCCCCCTCCAGGTTTCTTCGGTTTCTTGCCTCCCCCTTCTCTTTGTGCGCCCCGCTTTTATACAATCTGGGCTCTCTCGTGGCGCACTCCCATTGGCTCTTTGCCTCTTATATGTCCTGATATGGTAATCTCGCCACTTGTCCCATGCAAGGCCTTCCCTGATTGGCCGACCAGTGCGCTGCCACCTTTGCCCATGATTCCTGGCGCTGGCGCTTGCTGATTGGCGCGCTCCTGGCGCGCACTTCAAATGGGCGTTCCTTTGTTCTTTTTCCTCGTTTTCGGGGGTTTTGATGCATCCCCCTCTCAGGGGGGGCTCTGACACATGACAGTACAAATACACGAAACACGTACACAAACATTTTGCACGATGCACAAATATTCTTCTAGATACACAAAAAATAAAAGCCAGTAAACGAGAACTAAGGGAGTTTTCGCCACGGCGAGACTGAACCTGCGGGTCTTTTTTGATGAAATTGCTCCCCTAACAGTTCTTGAAAAGGCACATAGGATAATATCAATACTGAACCAAAGTGCTGTTTAGAGAAGCTTGAAATATTGGGAGCGCATTTGTATCGAATTGTGGATTTTTTGTTTAGGTAAAGAAATTTCTCTGCCTACTCACTCAAAAGGGCTAAAACATTTTTGTAAATTTTTCTATTGTATTACAAGCACATTGGAATATTAAGCAGGGTTTTGCTGATTTAGATAACACCTTGAAATATTTAGGAACTTTTCTATGGGTTTTGCAGTCCAAACTTTACCAGGAATATTTTTCATTTTGGGTGTGTGTGAAGATTTCTCAGTACGTGCTGAGTGCGTTCATACACCAAAATTGTTTTTCCATGGAATCGTACCCATGAAAACGCGCTAAAGATATTTTAACCATTTTGCCCTTAAAGAAGTACTGACACCAAATTTTGATACCTAAAAATGATATAATTGGCTTCAGTAGTTTGTACAGATGCCTCACAGAAATTTTTGCAGCGATCCGAGGCCAGAATCACATCTAAAATCGATTTTGATTGTCCAGGCCGCGAGCTTCCACAAATCGGCAGCACTAGCGCAATCGCTTTCGGCGTGACGAAACATCCGCCTGCGTGTCTGGCCGGTTCAGGGTGACGTCATGTAGTCGTTTTCAGAACCGGAAACGATATCCTGCGCTGCTGTTGTCGGTGGTATTCGTTTGGGCAGGAGACGTGCTGCGTGGGCGTAGCAAATAATCTAGTAACGTTGGGCGTAGCTGTGTGAGCAATGCTTGTAAACGTTGCGTGTTCGACGTCTTTGCTCTTCAGTTCGTTGCCGGCGCATGGTGTTCGGCACTGGTGCCGAAAACTGCGCGATGTCGACGGGCACCGCGGCGACGCGGCGGTGCGCGTCACCGAGCTCGCCAAGTTGTGCTATGGCAAGCTCGCGGTATGCGAAGTACTGCTCGTGGAAGCCTGTCCGAGAAAATCGATGACGACCCCAAGATGCATAATTTTCCACGCGACGACATGCAGCGCTAAACGTGGTTCGTGCGCGACGGCGGCCGCAAGAACTGTCGCCCAAGCCAGCGGGCTCGGGGTTGCACGGGTCACCTTGGGTGTTGGGAACCTAGTATCGTGGCGACTGGTATCTGTGCAACTGCGAATGATATCTGCGAATGAATCGCCAGTATCCGCACAACTGTGGATGACCATCCCTTGCACAACTTGTCACCACACTATCATCCCCTTTTTCGCATATGAAGCTTTATTTTGGCAATAATTTCCGTTTCTGCGATCGGTGACCAAGACATCTGCCGCGGCCTGTTTTGATTCTAGCGCGCAGATGGCGCCATCTTTCGGCCGCTCGCCGCACCGTGGTGCGACAGTGCTGGGTCGGAGCGCCGAACCTCCGCTGCCGGTCAGCGTAGGCTTACCATCGCGGCAAATATCTGAACGCCACTTTTAAATTCAGCGCTGATAACAACTCCTAGCACAATTCTCAACACACTAACATCTACTTTCTCGCATGTGGAGCTTCTTTTTCGTAATCAGATTGATTATAAGAGTGGCGACAAGCTGTTGCTATCACGGTCTGCGCCGGTTCGAGCCGCAGTGATATTAAAAAACGGACGACAGCGAAGACATCGCCGGCCTAATCGCCTGGCCAAATAAAGTTGTTCAGTCTGTCGGGTGGCAGTGACTCATCCGAGTCTGACGATTCAGACATGTCGACTGCGCGGGCGAGTCGCGGGCCATGTGAAATCGTAGCAGACGATGCGGCGAACGCATGGAGGAAAGAAAAACGTCCCTGACGTCACGGGTGAGACCGTGACGTAAGGCTGGCCCGCTTGCAGGCTGGCCTTCGAACGGCCATTTTCCCGCGCGGCGACCAAATTTGAAATTGGTTGCAATAAACGTGCTATAATTAATTCTGTGTTAGCGGCTGACGGCTTTCGGTTCGATTTTCGTAATTACTGTGCAATAGGTATTCTTTACAGCATAAAAACTGAAAGCGAGAAATTTCGTGTCAGTACTCCTTTAAAACATGTAGAGGAGTGCCTGGGGGCTTTGAAACTGCATTTCTTTCTAAGTAAAAAAATGAATAAGAAGTTACATCAACAGCAAGCTATAATACCTGCACGTATGCACTTGACATTTCGAGATGGCATTCCGAATACGGTGAACTAGCACAAAAAACGTACTTTTTTACGACATTAAGGAATGAAACCAACTTATCACGTATCCGCCTGCTTCACTGAAAATTTTACAGTAGCATAAGTCTTGAATTACCCATGCCACGTACGCACCGCTGCTTTCTCTTCCTAGTACCCGTCATGTCCTAATTTTGTGGCCTGCTCTCTCTCTCTGCTTTTACGCATGACACCCCCCTCACGAATCGTACGCAGTTATCATTACTAAGGTGTTTTCTAGTTTGCGTTTTTTATTCGATATTGGTAGTTTATTTACTACTCTTCTTCTGTCACGTCCCAGACATAGCGCTCAACCCCTCCGCTTCCGTTCTCAATACTGTAGTAAATGTACACCAAAAATTTCTTTAGGTCATGTGAATATTCCCTCTTTGCCACAGCTCAAGGGACATCTCCTTGGTGAGCCCGCAACTTTTTGTGTAACCATACGCCTCCGGTTGAAGCCAACGTGATTTCTTGCAATTGCACAACACAGTTTTTTTTTTCTTAATCTCATCTTTTGTGCACTTTCCGCCACCTTGGCCACTCACACGATGAATACAGACGAAGTCTCTTCAATTGAATCGCTTGTAATAGCACGCAGCGTATTCTCTACATGCCTTGCGTTGGAGTCCACGTTGTTTGTATTATTAACTCAGTCTATTTCCCTTGATCCCCATCCGTCGCGCTTTCCCCCTACTCTCTCGCAAGTTAGAGAATGAGTACACTGGAGGTTCCCCAACTCCATTCTATTTTTCTGCGTTTGCATAGCTCACATGCCATGTGCTGTGACAACAAACACCGTTTTCTGTAAGCACGCACCTTTCGCATGCGTTTTGTTATAAAAACAGTGAAATTATACTTGTTCAAAGCCACTACAGAGATAAAACTTCCCGTGGGTATGTAGACTCTAGCATTACGCACAAGAATGTCGGCAGATTTCACCTCGGTGAAGTTGAGCTTAGTCTTTTTATATATTTTTTCGCCATCATGCAACGCTATTACTATGTTAAGAGCCAGTAAAAATAGCCAGAAATAAGCACGGCTGTGTTATACGAGCTAGTGATCTGCGTGAACTGGTTTTAACTTATAATGAAGCTGACGTCACCCGCCGCGGTGGCTCAGTGGCTAAGGCGTAACGCTGCTGAGCACAAACAAAGTCGTGGGTTCGATTGCCTGCCGCGGAGGCGGCTTTTCTGATTGAGGCGAAAAGCAAAAACGTTCGTGTATAGGAGATTTCGGCGCACGTTAAAGATGCCCAGGTGATCAAAGTTAAACCGGAGCCCTCCACTACGGCGCGCCTCATCGCCTGCATTGCGTCGGCTCGATAAACCCTACCATCGATCGATGAAGTTGACGTCAACGCAATTTTAAACTGAAATACCTTGGCAATATTTGGGCGTGTGCGGCGCGTGGTAGCTATCGACACACTACAGATACCTACCGCACACGATTTGTTGCCTTGGAAGCTGTTACTCCAGCACGATTTCTTCTGCTATATAAATGTTACTGGTCTCACACATTCAATAAGCGAACAATACTTTCGAAGTTGGCAAGCAGATGATTTTTACAGTTATATTATAGCATTGTCACATGGTGCAAACAAAACGTATATGTAACCTTGTCTTAAGAAACTCTAACAATTTTAAGCTGCTTTCCGCACTGTGGCTGATATAAGGCAAAGTGGACAAAAGTTAAAATGCATAAAACTCGATGTTGACCCAGTTGTGGAAAAAAAGATGGTGCTTTTACGTATATTGTACTAATAAATGCACACTGCAAGAGAGTGCGCTTCATTTCTTATAGAGAACAAAGAATGTATTTTCCTTTTCTTTCTTTTTATTCCATCGTTCGAGAACAGTATTACCGAGCTGTCGGAAAGTGAGCCGCCCTGCAGAGCCCTATGGCAGACGAGGAGCGGCTGCTCCCGCCTAGCGCGCTCAGTGCACATGTGCCGGCTTTTTCCGCACCTCACTGCTTCTCAGCACCTGCCCTTCGCGAAGCGCGACGGCCACGCACTCTCCCGTTCTCTTTGAGAGTGGAGCGCACTGTACTTTGAAATGTGTTCCAAACGGGGCCTTGTTATATTGTGTACGAGTTTGTATAAACAGAAAATTTTTTTGAGAACGGGTTGGCAAGGAGCTGGATGCCAAACAGCCAGGCATGTTACAGCGAAGTGTGCATGTCTTTTGCTCTGCTTTATTGTTTGACTTTCCCACCAGGATTAGTGATGGCCCGACCGGTCGCCTCCACTTCGAGGATGCATAGCTTGCCCGCCGCATGCCTCGTCGATACCTGCTGGACGGTACCCTTCGTGGCAGCATTCTCCGGCTTCTGGCTATCAATCCCCCTAATCAACAGTGGTGTTTTCTACGTTTTCTTCATCGATGAAATGAACGCTACACGTGAAGCGGCTTCGTGGCCCAAGAGCATCATTCTGGTCGTAGTTCAGCTAACAGGTACGATTAGGTCACTTACAGCCCTTGCGGAGTTTAGTTCAGTTAGCAGAGGAGCTGTCGTAGCTAGCCGTAATATGTTGCGAGTAATGCGTAGCGCGTTTAGTATCAAAGAAAATAAAACCCCTTGTAAGAGCGCACCGCACGGGTAACGCCGACCGTCCCAGGCACGCGCACTGACCCTGGAAAAAAAACCTGGCGAGAATCCTGAGCAGCGAGAAAATGCCGAGCGTGCCCGTGAGCGTGTGCCTCACGGCAAAAGCCGATCGTCTCTGGCTCGCGCACTGGCTTTTTCCATAAAAAAAATCCCTGGCGATAACCCCGAGGGGCGGCTCGCCTTGCCAAGCAAACAACCACGCCACGGCTGGCGCAAATCCTACTCCACAGAACCTCGACGCGACTCCACGAACGCCGCGTATGCGCCGTGCACGTTTGCTCCACCGCTGCGCCCCAGCTGTCGTTAACCGCTACATCACATGCAGTGGCTCGCATAAGGCCACGATGATATTGATGCAATTGACGATGAACACTGTTAGCACAGTGAAAAACGACGACGGAACATTCAAATAACCACTTTAAAAGTTGTACAAATGTGTGGTAATGTGTCCTTCCGTGTTCAGGTAGAAAGAAATCCTGGAGCTTCGCTTAAATTTCGTTCAGACTTTGCGCGACTTATTCCAAGCTTCGCCGGTTTTCTTGCTTACAGGAAGTATATGGAGGTATCGGTAGCTGTAAAGTGCCTAGGAGCTAATTATCGCCGACCATTTTGTGTGTGCAGCACTATATGGGGAGTAAGCAATGTGAATCTGAGGCTTCGCTCTCTCGTAATGTTTTAGTGTACGCAACCGGCCCAAGAGAATACACAGCAACACGTATTGTCCTCCGCATCTTTTTCTCGCTTAGATGTCCACCGCGTAAATTTAGAACGTTGTAGCGTGAGCACAAAATTTTTCTGCTCACGTAGGCTCAAACACAATGAAGGAAGCCCACGTCTTTCGCCTGCGACGCTATAATGCAAGAGGGCAAACTGCTTCCATTCATTATTAGCCATATGCGATTTTTAGGCATGCCCCTGTGTAATTTTTCGCTACATGTCTAGCCAACTATGAATTTTTGGACATACGTCACTTCCCAGAAAATTGACATGACGGCTTCTGGTACAAAAAGTGAACAATGTGAGACCGGCGTTTGCGAAGCGTGAGCACCGACAACATCGCTGCTTCCTAAGTACAACGGCCACTCTAGGCCACTCTCTATTGGGAGCACATGATTTATCACCATGTCCCATGCAGGTACTTAACCATCTTTTTCATCCCCCAATCTCGCATCACTTTACCATCATTGTTTTTCTAGCAACGGCACCTCGTCGAGACTGCGTTCCCATTAAGAGCTTCCTCGAAATCCCCCCGCGCCTTCCTATACGTATAGTTCGGCACAATAGAGTTATTTTAGGCCTGCAGATCACCATGGCGATGTTCTGCTATTTTCGGGGTACTCTTGCGGTTCTGAAAAAATATGCCAGTATAACGTATTTTCTCGGTGTTTTCAAACCGCAAGAAGCAAAGACATTTTTTTTTTTTGGGGGGGGGGGGGGGTGTTCTGCTTCTACTTCCTTACACTCATTGATTGATGGATTATAGGGGTTTAACGCGCCGACGCTTCACAGGCGATGAGGCGCGCCGGAGACGAGGGCTCCGGATTAATTTTTACCACCCGGGGATGTTTAACCTGTGCCGAAATTTAGAACCCACGGGCTTTGTGCTTTTCGCATCCATCAAAAAAGCGGCCGCCGCAGCCTGGAAGCGCACCGCGTACTTCGGCTCTGCAGCACAACGCCTTAGCCACTGAGTTACCCCAGCGGTACATCAATATACATAGCGAAGGGGTTCGAAATCATGCTCTGTACGTAGTGGGGCGGGATTTCGACCACACGTAATGACGTCTTGCATTCTAACTGCAAACCATAACCCGCATTCCAAATTACAACACTGTCATTGTTGCTAGTGTAGGTTTTGGAAGGATAAGCAAGGCTGGTTAAGAATAAAATTCCGCTTTCACACGTTCTCAAAACCTATTAGCTGAACTACATCAGATCAGCGTGTTTCAAGTGATGGCCTTCCTTTTCGGAAATAGAGCAAACACTCCTCAAAAATCGGTTTCCTAATGCTTAATTTATTTACTATAAGGAGCCGGCATGTTCAGTTTGTTTTGATGTCCTGAATTTACTGAAGGGCAGACTGCTGGTCCAGTTCGTACATATTGACAAATGGGAAACAGGCCAAAAACGTACGCAACCGGCAAGGATTGACTACGCAACACAACGCTGGACTAGCAACTGAAATTTAATAGAAGACACCAATACACCCTTTGAACGACCAAGCAAACGTATGCGCAGACACATACGCGTGATGCGAATAAAGAAATGCTATTGTTCCCTTAACTTCCGCTTTCGTATAATAACCGCTCAGTTTTGCAGGAACCCGATTTCTTTACCGCTCAGGGAAATAGATGGTGCGCTAATTCAGTTGGCTTCCTGCTGTTTTCTGATAAAAAACGCTTCACATTTTTCCTACATTTTTGTTTCTGCCTTCCCCAAGAATCGTCACACTATCAAATACTGGTTCGCCCTTGCACTGTCGACAGTAATAGGCAAGGTATCCCGCTCCTTGGGAAGGTGTCCCGCTCTAGTCTCTCATTATATGTTGCGTCCTTTTTTTCGCAGGTTTCCCATCCATCATAAATTGCTCGCGTCTTTGTACCGTTTGCTTTGTATGTATTCTTTTTTTTCTACAGCTTTTAGTTCCCTTGCGTAAATTCATTAACGAACTGTTGGGAAGGCAGTTTGTAAAAATGTATATTTTGTATGCTTTGCTTCGATTTCCATGAATGAAGAAGTGTATGTGTTGTATACGTGCGTTCATTTTTCAGGTCTCTTGGTCGGTGCTCTCCAACACAAGGTGCCAATCATCACGGTGCTTCTTGTTGGGTCTTGCCTGTGCCCGCTGTCAATCATTGCCTCTGCATTTGTCCCAAACATAACCTGGATATCCGTGACGTATGGACTTTGCTACGGTAAGTTTTGAACCAACGGAAGATTCGCGTGTAAGAACATCTATAAAAACTCTCGGTTGCAAAAGAAAAGACGGTGCAGCCCTTTTCAAAACATACTACAGAAAGACTGCTAATTTCGTACGCCAACTGTGGTTTGTGAGGTGAAGTGCGGGTGTCATTTTTTATTCTTTATTCAAAAAAAAAACCTTACAGGCCCCAGAACAGGGCATTGGGTAAGGGGGGAAATCGGGAAAGTACAGGACAGGTAACATACAGTTTACAGGCAGGGTCAGTGCGAAACAACAAAAAATATAAATGAAATCACATATATCGTGGTACAGGGTGAGGTAAATTTGAAGATACACCATTTGCTGACTTGAACATGGCGAAAGAGGGATACATTTTCAACAAATAAGAGACAAGGAAAATATAAATCGCCGTAATACGCAATGCACTCAGAATTCAGGAACATGGTCACATGGTGAAGAGAGTGAGGAGCTGACGGCGAAATGTATCGGGATTAGATATGGAGGCTACGCATTGTGAGGACAAATGCTGTGCGAGATGTATGATATAGACACTTTATTATCATAGCTCATCTCCGGTTCATAAAACTGGTCAGAGTTAGTGGGCGTAGTTGTTGGTGCATCTATAGTTGCGGGTTTTGGAAGGAATAAAAGGAACACCTGTTGCCACAGCTGTTACAAAACGGCTGTGGCAAAAAAATGGCTTAGTGGAAGGCAAATTTCTTTTTTGTTATCTTTCTGCTACAAGACAGAGCAATGGTTATTTACAATAGGTTGTTCTTTGATTTAGTTTGATTTTCAACTGGATACTATTATTATTTCTGCCTTGTTTTAAATTTGAGGCAAACGCAAAGAATCTGAAATTTACAGGTACTTCTTCCTTTTCAAAAATACGTGCTCATTTGCGAAGCACAAAAACTGCCATTACGAACATGAGTGCAGGAGCAAACTTTTTTAATTTAAATGTATCATGGAGGGTTTGCTTTTGAACAAGAACGTTTTATTCAATTTTAATCATGAGTACCATACGAAAGTCCCCGTTCTGCATTTTTCTCTAAAATTCACTCTTTCATAGTCAGACAAGTTTGCTGCCTATTGGTTGACGATCCTAAGAGAACTTTTGTATCTTGCAAGTCGTTTTCTGGTTATCAGCATACGATGGGCAAAACAAAACATGAGTAAAGCGACGACTGTCGTGAACGACGCATTAACCACAAACAACCCAAATTCCTTTTGTCGAAGAGGAACCACAGTAAACTGTGTTAACCTTTCTTTCAACGGTGTAAGTATAGCCTCGTTACCCGTCTATTACAGCCCAAATAATTTTAACCCAGGCATTCAATCCATCCCATCACTCTAAACCGTCATATTAACGCATACACTGGGGTGTTTATTCCCCAAAGAAATACATGTCTGTGCAAAAGCCTCCACAAATAAACGTTACTACTCTCGAAACGAACTAAATGACCAGGAGCTACTACCCAATTATGGGGATGATGCGAACAGTACATATTTTAATCTTCATATTAAAACTTACCAGTCAAAAAAGGCGTGCATTTAAGACATAACTACCAACTTCAACCTATATTTTCAAAGCTAGCAGCCAGGTACTCTAAAATGCCTTCACATGCATTACAGCACAATTTATATAAAAGCCTTCCTTTAAACTCTAGAATGAATTCAGGTGAAGTCAACATAGCATTCGGAAAAACATTTCAATTAGTAAAAAAAAAGTGTAGACAGCAAGGCAAGACCCTGAAAGTGAAAAATGATCCAGCAGCCGACATTCAAAGCACTACTTCCTAGCAGGTATCAGAAAAATTCTTTTTATGTATAGAAACGCTATATAATGTTTTTAGCTAAATAGCGCCCTCCCAACAACTGTTTCTTCCCCAACTTTATTACAGCGTGTCATCATGCGCAAAAACGGTTAAGCAGGAAATCCGAGGTGTGAGGTCGAGCTGCTGTGCATGCATAATCTTGTCGAAGATGCAAAATCAGACAGATGACGTTGACGAATTTTTAAATGAGTGGGTCATGAGTTTGCGGCTTTTAAAAGGGAAGTGCGGTTTGGGCCCTTTACATCCTGACAATAAATGCTGCGAGCTCCATACAGGGTTATATGCGTTTTGAAACTTCAACATTGCGCGCCACTGCTGCGAGACCATGAGCATACTCGAGTTTTCAGACACCACACTGCGAGGCAACCACTGAAAGCTAGGTTTAAACCTTTATTTTCATGCCTTAAATGAACCATCCGTACCTATGCCTGAAGCGACAATTTGATAACTCCGATAATCCTTAAGAAACAGCCTAACACAATTGAGGCCTCACGTGACAGCAGAGAATTCTTGGAACGTGCCAAACCCCTGCTTGTGTTCCCACAAAATCTGTCATAGGGGACGACGTCAATGCTCTGTAATCTAGACGGTACAACGTTCAACTGGTTAACTGCCAAGTTTACACCGCATGCGTGCGTACGCGTAACCATACAGTGGAACTGACCGTATGGTTCAGAGCAAGTTGAAATGAAATTTTGTCCGCTACAGGTGCCATGTCTATATCCCTCGTGCGTCGTCTTCCACCAGCAACCTCATCGTCTTTTATTCACCGCTAGTACAGCATTGAAGTGTATTGTTTCTGGACTAGTTTAAACCGTTTCTACTTGTACACGGCCCTTTCACGACAAAGACAAGCATGCCCCCTTTCAAAAAGTAAACGAAAACACAATAAAAATTTACAAAATACTTTGTAACGCCCTGTATCTCTACAGAGTGAATAACTGGGTAAGGTGAGAAATTTATTCGTTATAGTAGTGAAAATGTACATAATTCTTAAAAAATGAAAAAAAGAAAAGGCACAAAAGTATAATCATGCGGAAGCTAACATCACATACTTGAATCCCAAATAAAACGACAAAATGCCTGCATAAATCTTGTCCTCCATGAAAGTTCCCGCAAACGTAATTTGTCATTGTGTGTTATCTTGGCACGGAAGAAACCTTGTTGTCTTTAAACGTCATGCGCAACGCAATAAGAAGGGAAGTGGCCAGTTTTTTTATTATTTCATTCGCATGTGGAGCATCACTGCGAACCAAGCGCCTTAGATCTGTGGCATTCTTCGCGTGGGCAGACAAGGCAGTGTGCTTAGACCGTGACAGCTGTAGCTTACTTTTTAAGAATGGGGACTCTGCGGCTTATATTTATTTGTAAGCTAAACTCTTGAAGATTGTCTGCTGTGACAAAATTAAATCCGGGCGTGCGCGTATTTTATACGGCGACCGTACCTTCGGAAGGAGAAACTAATATTTGTTGCAATTTTATGTTAAAATCATCGTCTTTTTTTGCTTGAAACCAGCGTTTACTGTCGTGACTGTTTAGCTAAATCCGCTGTATCTGAGACTCATCGTATTTTTGAAGCATTGAAAATCTGAAAAATCTGCTCGGATTCAAAGTTTCATATGAAGTTGTTTCCTCCCCGTATACTTGAAAACCGTATCAATAAATGGTGACAAAAATTTATGTTCATATGGTGTGTCGTGCGGAATAGAGCAAATATAACACTAAATCTCGTCGTTCGACTATCTTTCTCTGCAGGGGTGTGCCTGGGGCTCATGCAGGTGGCGACGTCCATCTACATAGTGTTGTACTTCGACCAGTACAGAAGCGTCGCAATAGGAATCATGTTTGCCATAGCGGCATTGGCGGGCGTCGTGGGGCCTTCACTCCTCATGGTTTTGTCGTCTGCATACGGCCTGAAAGGAACGTTTATCGTCACCGGTGGCCTCATGCTTAACGTCATTCCGTTGACCTTGATGCTGCGAAACCCGCGACCTATTACATGGTCGGTGTGCAGACACTTCAGCAAACCTAACCAGCCAGAAAACGGAGTTATCAGACTCGCTCACAACACGACAGTTGTAACGGGCAGTTGTAATCTCGGAGACACCTTTTGTCAGAGTAGTGAGGATGTAGAAAGACGCGTAGACGACAACCTGGGCGATAAGAAAGTTCTGACCACAAGAAAAGCTGCGCCTGGGTATGGTGCAATACTGCCGCCTGTATTACCACAGTCACAAAGTACTTCTCCAGAGGTAAGCGAAAATAACAACACCATACTGTTGCATATATTTTCGTTGCTCAAAAAACCCAGTTTCTACGTTCTTCTGACTGCAGGGTTGGCTGCAGATTTCACGCTTCCAGTAGTCAACTCAACAATGGCTGACTATGGTAGGGATAATGGAATGCCATCTGAAGAAGCCGCGCAGTTATTAACCGTTTTACATTTTGGAGGAATGTGCGGGCACGTGATAATTCCGCTTGTTGGTGATAAGCTTAAATGTGCGAGGTGCACGATAGCTGCATTGACATGTGCACTTCTGGCTGTGTGTTTTTTTATTATGCCCCAAATCCACAGTGCCGCAAGTTTGTTCGCAGTAGCATTCGTGGCTGGTCTTCAGATTGGGTATATACTCACTATAAAGCCAGTGCTGGTCGCCGACTATTTGGGAGTGCGCAGTCTCGCACTTTCTTGGGGCCTCATAGGTGCCATATCACTACCAGTCGCCTTTGGGGAGCCTGAAATTGTTGGTGAGTAGGATCTGCAAAAATAAGTCTCTTATCACCCTTCCTAGAACTTGAACATTACCACAAAAATTAAGGACTATAATGTCAAACTGCACTTTCAAAAGCTGGCGCTCCCCTGTGGAGCTGCCATTGTTCGTCCAACAACGACTTGAATCATTACTGTGTCTCTGTGAAACACTTGATGTTTTGCAATTGATACGTGTATACACTTTCTGAGAATTCAAGCAAAATTTATAATTCCTACCTAAAAACAGAACAACCAGTTCCGGAAAGCCTGTTCAACTACTTTGCAGGGTAATTTTCCCATAATGTCTGTGTTGCCAGGAGCAATTTCTGACTGACCTACAACCATATTTTTTGCGATAAAAGTATTCTAAAACCAGCAGTTTCGTAAGATCTCTAAAAATACACGCAAGCATAGCATCAATACGGGGATGTTCAATCGAATTTTAATTTGTAAAACTGCGTAACAACAAAAAAAACATTATCACCCAGATATATCAACAGTGCGTGTAGCCGGTGGATGGTGTACTACAAGAGTTCATTACCAAAAAGCTCAATGGTTCGTGGAGTGACTGTGAAGGCCGCATGGTTCTTTCACTTTGTTGGAGGTTGTAGCAACGAAATTGTCCCTATCATATGAATTGTGAACGAAGTTACCTATTACCAAAGCCAAACAACAGGATGCATCTGCTGTTCTAAAACTCGATCTGTGTCATTGTCGTATAACTCTCTTCCCACATTTGTAGTAAATTTAATTTTTGTTGCAGAAATTAAGCAGCTTCGCGCAAACTATAAAACAAAATTTTCTTAAATTTCTACAGACCGCCTATCAAAAGAGCGAACAAAATGCAGAATGTACCAACTCGTCTTTTCTTACGCGAAAACTGAATATTTCTTTGTTAGACAAAGAAAACGAGCGGGGTTACGAAGATTGCCATGTTGCTTAACCGAAATAAAGTCTACAATGCATAGGCTATCCTCTGAGCGTTTTTTTCTCTGGAGATTAACTAGAAACGCTTGTTATGAAATGAGTTTACGACATTTTCCCCCACGGTTTCCTGAAGTCTGCCTTGAAGGCACGCTAGCCAGGCCGGTGAACTACGTTTTGCAGTTTTCTTGAATGCTTAGCTTCTACAAACACAAGGTCCAAGGTTAAGAGGAAATGAAGACTTGATAAACCTAATTAATTTGAAACAATGGGCCAGAAATAAAGAAAAATTGATCAGTGTTAAATAGCGCGTTAGCAAACATACCTAGAGGCAGGGATTTATACACACCCCCCTAGCACCCCCCCAACACCCCCCCAGAAGGACTTCGACACCCCCCCTCCAAAAAAGATTCCACAACCACAAGCACCCTGCCTAGGGATTTATACAAAACCCCCCCAAACAACCCACCGACACCCCCCCAAAATCTAAATTCTGCATAAACCCCTGCCTAGAGGCTTCACATTTTGCCCAGTCTTGTATGCTGGCATTGGCTTTAGTGGGCGGGCGCTAACCGCCCAAAAAAGATTTTTGCCATCACAGAAAAAATTCAGTCTCGCATTCACGCGCAAGACTTGAATGGCGAATCTGTTGCAGGCTAGCATTGCCGGACATACAGTTAAGTTTGAGTATCATTGCTTATTTGCTTAGTTGCGGGGCTAGCAGCGAGTGGTGGATGCAAAATTATCCTCAGCATTGTAGACTTTTAGCAGCTCCTTGTCATCGACACGGGGCAGAAGTGGCGGGACCTCCAATTCTTTTTCTAAGAATTGGAGTTCCCGCCACTTGGAGCTCCCGCACAAGAACAGAAAAGCAAGAAAGCTGAATCGCGTGACGATGGGACGGGTGGGTGCTAGCAGCTGAATCGCATGTAGCGATATAGCAATGGCTTCATGCCCTGCGTGAGGTGCCTGTGTGAGTTTGATTGATTTTCCATGGACGCTGAAAGCGTTATTTCGTTAGTAGAACAGACTTTTGGTTAAGTTGGTGCACATTTGGTAGAAACTAAAGCGCTACTACAACAACGACAAAGGAAAGATGACAAACAGAAGCGCTGTAGGTTTCGTATAGCGCTAGGTTTCACAAGCTCTGCTTAGGTTTTGGATGGCGTGTAGGCCATTGCGCCAGCATAAGGGTGTATAGGACCGTTCCCCTGACATAACCTCCGCAACCAAAATGATGTAAAGCCATGCCGTGGAGGATGTTTATGGGCTGAGTATTTTTGTGTTTTACGCACTGAGCCAAAAATCCCACAGAAAAATTCCATTTCAATCCATGGTTACCGAACCATCCACACGATCAGCATCCTTTAGCTGTAATTAATTAGCGTGTGCTTTCTGCTACGGGGCCGCGGGTGCTGCTGTCCTTTCGGCGCCCAGCGAAATGAGGGTGACCACGATACCTCCATATCGGCGTGGCGATTTCGCATAACGCTTTCTCACTCACAATTAATAAGTACGGTTGCGTTGTCCCAGGAGCTATACTCAGCCGTAGCAGTTTCGGCTATTATTAAATGAGTGTTTCAGCAAGCGGACGTCTATAATTCATTCACGAGTACACGTACCCCGCCTTTTTTTGTTTGGATAAGATAACGTTTCATGACATAAGTATACAGGGATAAAGGTTAAGGACTTTTCCGCGTTAATGCGAATATGTATTTCAACGAATGTGGCCCTCGCGTGGAATTTTGCTGGCCTATTTTTCACCCCCCCCCCCCTTTAAATACGACTTTCACCCAATGGTGGTTGAGCCACGACCCCTCCGACTCGCTTGCCGGCTAAGGTGGTAGAACGAATTCGCATTCTGCAGTGAAGGTGCCACTTATTTTTTTTTTAAATCAGACATACCAGTGATGCGGTCAGAATTTTCTACCCATGTCGATAAGACGTTTACGAGCTCCCAATATTTACGACGCGGGACGTAACGTAGAGACATTTGGCAAAGGTTGTAGCGCGCGCGTTTTCCTGCCGTCATGGGTACAGATAAAACAGACGCACCCGGCTACGACCTCTCCCAGTGTTAATGATGAACGGTGTATTAGGGTGGGGCACCACTCTTCCGCATAAGGGTTCATGTTGCCCCCTATTACTCCCTCCTGCATGCTACTCAAGAAAAAAAGAAATGTGTCGTCATTCCTCAATTCGCAGTCAGTCCAATAAGCATCTTATTGCGCTCGTGCGGCTGGTGATTCCGTGGGGAATAAATACCGCTTGCAATTCCAGGGTAACAACCACAATTCTATTCCTTTGTGAAACGCATCGGTCTACTGTTACAGTATCAATGCGTGTTTGCCAAATGCCTGCACAAATATCCAAAGTAGCTTCGCTCTTGTTCGCTTTCGGACGCTATAGTTGAAACATTTATTCACCATGGTCGTGTTCGAGAATGCAACGGGAGTAGAAAACACATGTAACATCAGAATAATCACGTCTACTTTGCGGCACCTGACATAAATGCAGGGAAGCATTGTTTATAAGAACGTCCGTGCATAACAGACTGGCATTCTAAGGGCGTGGCCGGTTGCCGCTGCTCCAGGCTTCCTAAATGTCAGGGTTTCAACAGTGAAGGTAGGGGTGAAGGGATTCACGCCAAATAGTGTAGTCGCGGGTAGAGTTTTTGTAAAGTATTATAGACGATAGACAGGATGCCGTAAAACAGCTTTAGTGCTCCACCGGTAAACAGCAGTTCTGAGCACTATGACTCACTCGACAAGGCAACGTAATCGGCACCTTATAACAGACGGGCGCAAAGTAACGAAGAGGATCGAAGAGGTGGCCTCGTTCAGCGGAGCAGTTGTAAGCTAGTTTCGATTCCTGCAGTACGTGGGGTACTATGCGCTGCATTTCTAGCTCAAATATCAACTGCGTATCTAGTTAGAGGCGTTAGTATGAAAATGGCTGTGGAAAGCAGGGAAGCGAAACGACGGATTCGTTCCATGTACACTCACTAGCCCACAACAATTACTCGCTTTTCAAAGATCGGAAATGATAGTGTCGGTCACACGGCTCGTAATATACAATGCCGTATGTGGTCGCTCCATTCTTCTATGCGTGAGGAAAAACGGGTGCGACCCTTGGTAGTCCGGATAAGGGAGAACTCCCATCTCCCAAGCAGGTTGCAGCCACGAGAAGAATTATGAGCAGTGGTTAGTCCATCCTCTGCGATTGATGCGGGTATTTTTTCCTTGCTTATAAATTAGAATAAAATGCCGCCATTCACTGTGCAGTGGCGCTCGACATATATAAATATGCTAAACGGCGGATGAAGCTTTTTAGTCTACTTATCCAGAGATCATTTCTTAATTTCTCTGGCGCAGCTGTAAATTCATCCTTGTGTACAGTCTCTGCTCGTATTCCTTGTCGCTTTTTCTTGGGAGGGCAGGGGCGGGGAGGAGACGCAGGGGGAGGGGGGTGCATCCGCGGACTTCACTGCAGGTATTTTTGGGATAGCTCTACTCGAATTATGCTTTCTGTCTGCCCGTAGCTAGACTACACTTCCCCGCAAAACAGATGAAAGAACGTTTGAACTAGAATTACACATACACAATACCCTTCTGAAATACTAAATCAGTGGCCAAGGCTCATACATTAGCACATTTCATGAGAGAAAACGCGTGCTCAGGAACGTTGTCTCACACCCATAGGTGGAACGGTCACGAGCAAGCGACGACGTGATACGCGGCATTATGTACGTGTCACATAAAGTCTGGAGCTTTTCGTTTGCTATTTGGTGCCTGCACCATCCATCCTCTCGGAAGGTGGTGATCCACGCCAGGGCATGCGAAATACAATTCAGATGCTTCAATGCATTACTGGTAGCCAAAAATGCGGATGAGCTTTCAGTGCGTTCAAATGGACTATTATGCTTTCAAATATCCAATTTTTAGAAATGTTTGCTCTGACAATTTTTGTTAACAAGATTACGACAAATACAGTTCCTTTGCCTAGAAAATCATTTCGCTGTGAAAACTATTCGCCCATTCCACTCGGTGAAAGCAGTTCACCAGTGAAGCTGTCCTATTGGAGGCTAAAGGGCACGATAGCACGGCTACAATTACAACATACTTTCAATTAACTTTTATCTTGCCACAACATGAGCCAGCGGCACGGGTCAGCGACGCGGCACCGACAGCTGCCTTACCGCCACTGCTCATTTTTGTTGTGGCACGCCAACTACGTCATCATAACAAGGCCATGGCGGGTTTCCCCGTGAGACACCGCGACGTTCATTTCCATTTTTGGCTTGGCGCCCCTTTCACTCGGTTTCGTCCGCGCATTAGCACTTCATCCTTCCGAGGATTTTCAGCTCGCTCACATATAGGCGGCTTCTGTGACCAAAGAGCTTTGCTGTAAAAAGCACGTACGTGATTCGATAGGATTTGCACCCGAGCCTCCAAATCAGTAACCTAGAGCTCCATTACTCCGCTATCTTCGTACAGTTGCAACAGTGGAACCAAACTTACTGACCTTCTTTTTTTCTTTCTTCGTGTTACAAGAATTGGGAGATCTGAGGGGCTTATACGCCAGCTTCCCAAAATCCGCAAAACTGGGAATTCTAAAACTAGAGTTTGTAGAGTACTACTGGTCGCGTCACTCCTGAACGTCACTCCCCATATGTAGAACAGATTCACACCGCCTGCGCAGACCGCCGATGCTACGAAAGCGTTGGGGTGCATCAGACAGCTGCTGCCTGACGTGAGTCGCGCCGCACTAAGAAGAAAATAGAAGCGTGGAAAGAGACACGAACATGGTGTGATACAAAAGAAGCGGGATGAAGTAATTCGCTTCAAAATACAAAAATGCGAATCGAAGGATCAGAAGTCCATACAATGAAGCAGTAAAGAAGGTATTAGTAAGTATCGCCAGGCTTTCGCCTACTTAGTGGGGAAGCAGTCTTAAGTGCTCAGAGAATTTTATTAGTCTACGGAGTCTCCACTGTACTTCCTTTGCACCAGTCCCTTCTGCAACGTAGGTGCACACTTTTAGTTGGGCTACGTGCAAAGGCGACCGATAGCCTTCGCTGAACCGACCTCAAACCAATTGGTACCTCTGCGTGGTTTGCTGGCAGTAAAGGCCGCTTTGATATCACGTTCATCACCGGTAGGCTGCCTCTTGTCAGCCCATTACGGTGTTATTTTTTGCATTCTACATATATCTAGTCGCTAAGCGAGGTCGTCTCAGGTTCAACTGCGGGCCCAATGCTCTAACCAATTGTTGCAAACCTAGTCAGATTAAAGCGAAAGTGAGAGCCCCAGCGATAACGCCACCCTAAAGCAAACGAAAATAAAATTGTACTGCCAATTCATAGCAATGCAATTGGTGCCGTGAAGGAGCAAACTTTACTTACTAGCATCAGTTGAGAGGAGAGAATTGAAGTTAAAGCTGTTGGAAATTGCACTTTAGTTTGCTAAACCCAGCACCAGCTCACAGTGCAGTGACTCAACGAAAGAGGCCATGGCGGAAATCCATCAGTGGCTATCACAACCAGGACAAGCTCAATATCTTGTTTTGTTTAGTGTGGCTAGCTTTCGCAGTGATCAAAGCAAGTCGTGAGATGCCCCCTTTCGACTGTACGGGGGTGGCTCACCGATAACCTGATTGTCTTCGAAAGGTAGCTAGGAATGGTCAAGTGAATGTTAGTGCAAGAATATTGATGTGCGTCGGTAGGTTAAACTGTTTCTGTCTTCAATACGAAGCAGCGGCTTCCAATGAAGGCAATGTCATTACAGGAACGGCTAGGTTTTATCCACACTGCCCCCTTACATGCCACCCTCAAAAGATGCAATGCAGTAAAAAGAATAGGGGTCGAAACAAGCGAAGACGAAGGTAAACTCAGACAACCAACATAGGGTTTGTGTCTACCTTCCTCTTCGCCAGTTTAGCATCCTATTCAATTTACTGCTTAGGTGGACCAATTAGCTCAGCAAGTTCTGTAATGTTTAATCGCTTTATGATCGTGCTGACGAAGGCACGACACAAAACCTAGAGCGGTATAGGAAAGTGGTGTGTAGCTCTGTTGTTGATAAAGTAACTTCTTTATCAACCATTTCTTTAGATATACAGATACATACAGCTTCCGGGCTAGAAATCAACGTCCCAAAAGACTTGGCAAAAACAAAACACCTGCGATGACAGTATGTTGTCTGGAAGTATCAGACTTCTGAGAACTGTCTTGCACCTAAATGGTTCCGATGGCATTTTTTTTTTCAAAGGTGTTTTTTCTCTTATACGCAGGTATTTTTCGGGACAAGTGGGGATCGTACGACAACCTGTACCGCACATGTGGAGCAATAGATCTCTTCGCCGCTCTGGTTCTGTCGGCACAAGCTTGGTTTGACTCCAGGACCTCAAAACATTGAGGATATCTTGTCCCGAAAAGCTTCAGACAACGACTGGCCGGAGTAAACTGGATGTTATTTTCTGCTCAGGACTGTGTAGGCGGCCCTTTGGGCCTACACATCAGTGTTTTTTGGCTGCTCTCTCGTACCTCATTGCACGTGTTATCATAATTTCAAAGCATTATAGACGCCTCGTCGTTTCGCTAACTGTTCATGGAATAATATCCCGTTCACGCTGGGATACTGGCGGCTACATCCTATGTTTAATGTAATATTCTTCTTTTCCATGGTGTGATGTGCATTTAAACCACGTAGAAAAAGCATGCGTGCGCAAACTTGGAACTTTTAACTAACATATTTCTCCAAATCGCTCCGCAAGTAGCGCGCTTTCAATGAATCCAGGCCGGGTATACATAGTTCGATTCCTACACTGGCACCTAAGGTCCTCACGGCATGCCCGTTTGCAGTTACAATGATACAATATATCGATTCTCAAGCAGAAACAAATTTGAAGTCAAGGGTATGATGGAAGCCCGTCTGGTCAGGATGCATTTTGAAGTAGAAAGACCAGGGCGCCAAACACGAGTTATTTCGAGTTTAAAAGAAATTAACGTTTCAGCTTCCACACAGAAACATTGGTCATAACAAAATCTTGAAGGGAAATAATCTCCCTAGGTAACTATGTCACCGATGCGCAGGCAAATTGCATAGATTGGCGGCAGATTTCGGACGTTCCTATGCAGCGTCTACATGTGAAGTCTGCATGTCGTCTGTATGTGAAGTCATTCCAGTAGCAGGCGTGAGGTAGCATTCCTTTCTTTTGCGAGGACATGTGCAGCAGACGAGTTGATTGTGTGAGATGTGGTGTCGCAGTGCTCGGCAAGGGTGCTTGTCGACACGTGGTTCTTGTTTACATCATTTTGATGTTGCTGCAGACGCTTCGCAAAGTTTCCTGACTCGGCAATATACACGTAATGGCAATCTGCACAAGGAATCACGTAGACCACACCTGGATACCTCTCTGTCTGCACTTTGCCCTAGACGTTCACAAGTTCATGCCGTAGTCTGCGAGACGGCGCATGCACCGTTTTCTTTTAAACTCGACATAACTTGTGGTCGGCGTCTTGATCTTTCTTCTTCAAAATGCATCCGTACCAGAAAGGCTTCCGTCATACCCTTGACTTCAACTATCTTCGCCTGGCGTATGGCCAACCCATCATCACTGATATTCGCCGGTACGTTTCGCTCACTACGCGAATTATAGCTTTCAAGGGGGCACCTGGCTCTGAACCTTACGTGTCTGTCCCAAGGCTTGATTCCCAATTCGCTGCATCTATACAGGCCCGTGCAAAGTAATTTTGGACGTAGCGCGGTTTGGAAGACAGAAAACCTACTCCAAGCTCGTATCGTTGAATGCAAAAATAGGCTGAAGCAGCTACAAAATGTTGCATTCTTTGCTCCCCGACATCTTGAGGAGTGCTATCCGGACGCGCTTGCACGTATCCAGTTGGACGCAAATTTTCAAGCGTCTCTGCATAACCGAAAAAAAAAACGAACACGCTCACAAAAATGAGCTCGAAAGGCTTAGAAAGAGCAGTCCAGTCACATTGCCTCAAGCTCCGAGGAATACTGTGCATATCCTTTCGTCCTGCCAAGCGACCGAGGCTTAATTATCTGTGCTTAGACTTGACCTGAACTTCAATACGGGACTTGCACCCGACCCCAAGAAAGTGGCGTGTGCGTTGGAACAGGCCATCTCTCTCGTGAGCCCTCATTCTGTGACGAAGCCGCGCGCGTGCAGTCAGCGTCCTCTCCAAGGTACGCGCCAAACCCGAGGTATCCCCGCTGTCCGAAAGTGAGCGCGCTGCTGTAAGGAGCCTCCGCGACAACAAGGAAAACGTTGTGCTGCCGGCGGACAAGGGTAATGCTCCGTCGTCAAGAACACTGAGGAGTACCGGGCCGAAATTCTCGCCCTATTTAGCAACGCTGGAACCTATCCAAGTCTTACGAAGGGCCTGACTCAAAAGGTTCAACTAGAACTGCAGGAGCTCTTGGCTGACGTCTTCCACACGCTACCGCGTCAACACAAGGAGTTGCATTACAAGCTCCTCTGCCACAACGGATCAGCTTCAGCCATATATGGTCTACCCAAGCTGCAAAAGCCCGGTGTTCTTTTGCGGTCAATAGTGGACTTCACCGTTTCACCGCTCGACAGGCTCTCCGGCTTCCTGCATCGCGTCATCTCCCCACTCGTCGGAAGCAGCCCAACCCATCTCCGCAACAATGAGGACTTCATTGAAAAGGTTCAGAATCTTCAGCTCGACGTCGGGATACAATGGTGTCGTTTGACGTAGGTTTACGAGCATTCCCATTGATTTGGCTGCGAACGTCTGCACTTTTGCACTGAGTACTTACCCCAGGCTGTCAAATCGAAGCCCCATTGAGGGACACGACCTCGGGCGGCTGCTTCATTTTTGTTTGTCCAACACATAATTCACATTCAATGAGAGATTCTTCAAGCAAGTTCATGGAGGGGCGATGGGTGCATCGATTTCCCTCACAGTCGCCAACCTGACAATGCAGTCCCTCGAGGAGCATACTCTCGCCTCTTTTGCACCGCAACTAAGGACTTTCCTGCGCTACATCGATGACTGCTTCTGTGTGCTACCAAAAGGCTCTCTACAGTCTTTCACTGCTCACCTCAATGAAATGGAATCGGCACATTCAATTCACGACTGAGGAACAGGCCGACGGGCGCCTGGCATTCCTAGACGTCCTGGTGAAGCGTGATGGTGTGGGGCTGTTTTTTACGGTTTTCAGAAAGAAGACTCACACCGGCCGGTACCTACGCTTTATTCGGTGCATCTGGTCGCACAGAAGCGGTCTGTGGTCGCTTTCCTTCTCCGCAGAGCACAGAGGATCTGCAGCAAGCCAGAGGACCAGGTGGCGGACAATACACGAGTTCGCTTCGAGCTTTCATCGTGCGATTACCCTGAGGGCTTCAACAACTCAGTTTAGCGGCAGCGCCCTCACCCTGTGTATGGTGCCGACGTCAGCCTTTAAAAGCGTGCGGCAATTACGTACGTGTCCGGCATCACCGAGGCTCCGTCACGCATACTCCGCTCGTACAACGTGCAAACTGCGCATGTTCCGTCTCGCCAACTAAGGCATGATCTTGTTAAAGTGAAGAACAAACTGCAGACAGAGAGGTATCCAGGAGTGGTGTACGTCATTCCTTGTGCAGATTGCCATTAGGTGTGTATTGGCGAGTCAGGAAACTTTGCGAAGCGTCTGCAGCAGCATTCAAATGATGTAAACAAGAACCACGTGTCGACAACCGCCCTTGCCGAGCGCTGCGATACCACATCGCACACAATCAACTGGTCTGCTGAATGTGTCATCGCAAAAGAAGGGAATCCTACATCACGCCTGCTACTGGAATCATTTCACATACAGACGACGGAACACACGCTGAATAGGAACGCCGAAAATCTGCCACCAATCTACGCAAGTTGCCTGCGTAGCCTGCGTAGCAAGTTACTTAAGGCGATTATTTCCCTTCAAGATTTTATTGTGACCAATGGTTTCGGGGGGAAGCCGAAACGTTAATTTCTTTTAAACTCGACATAACTTGTGGTCGGCGTCCTGGTATTTCTTCTTCAGAAACAGATTTGTGCCAACACTATGCATGCCATCAACCACCTTTCTAACGTTTTTGGCAGCTATCAACAGTCTTGTATTATGTTTTGTTACACCGGTGGGGCGTCGCCAGCGGCTTTGCGGTATGTTGTATTTGCCCAAATAAAGCGAACCCTCGTCATAAATTAAATTGGCTCCTTCATAGCATCACCGGTCTTACTCAGCTCTCCCCCGGGTATATTCTCTACCAAGTTTTGCCGTTCCCTTCTCTTAATGCTTTATCTTGGAAAACTGGCTTTCTGAGCTAAGGTGAAAGAAGGTTCTATTGTGACAGAAAATCGGTGTAGGGGAGCGTTTACGAGGAAGCCATGTAGTCGTCAGAGAGATCTTCCGGCCTTGGTGGTCGCATGTATGCACGGATTTCTGACTACCTAGCAGGTAGATGCTTGTACATGTCACCGGACAGCGATAACGTACCTCCGTACAGAGGACATACGGTGTTGCTCAAGGTATAGAGAAATATTTACAGCAGTCCGTAGAAATGCCGTTATTCGCAGATGACTCCTGCAATTGAGCTCTGAACACAACAGAACTGTATGCGCCAAACTGCAAAAGGCAATAAATTCTATCACGGCGTGTATAAAAACCCGATGTCTAAAAATCTTATCTGCCGTCGATTTCATGAAGCATGGCCTATAAAATTACGAGCTCACCCTTGCAGGATAAAATATCTCCTGTAAACGGAACTAGAAGTTCTTGGGTGCGGCTCTTGATAAGTCCTGACTTTTTCAACACACGTTCGCCTATTACAAAAATCAACTTTGGTGTAGGTGCATTCCCGAATATTCCCCTCAAGCTACCTGGAAACGCTGGCGTATGTGCAGTCACCTACTTTTAAACCAAAGCTTTTTTCCTCTACCTCCCCAGGGGTTCTTTCGCGACCGTTGGTGTCAACAGAAAACTCCCCCGAACAAATAAAAGAATTTCCTGCCGCCGCCAGGAATGAACCTGGAACTAATAGTCTACCAAAGCGAGAGCCCGTTGTCTTACCGGTTTAGCTACCAGCGCAAGCGGAGACGGGGAAGGCAGGTGGTGTACTCACCGAGCGCATATACTGGTTTACCCCCTGCATTTTCGCTGAATGCAACGTGATAGCGTCACGCGACGCCTCGCGCCACTGTGCGCTCCGCCCACGGCACGTCTAGCGGCCCTGCGCGCGGCTTGCGGGTGTGCTAGAAATTACAAAAATTAAAGTACGCTCACACCACCGCATGTCATCTCACTTCTAGTACGCCAATGTGCTAAAGCCTGTGGCCTCCAGTGTTCACGCAAGAGCTCACAGCTCCTTGTCACCAGCCCTCACACAAAACGACACATCAAGGAGCACATTAGAATACTCCTTGATGGCCAGCACAGAGTGCAACTCCGCTTGATGTACTCCCGGACTTTTGGCGACAAGAACTAAAGATTCTCCCTTTGCTTAAAAATATGAACCCCTCACACGACGGGAGTTGCCGACAAGGACGGGCTCAAGCGCTCGACCCCATCCTCGGCGGCGATCATGAAGTCGTCTACACAGACGCCTCCCAAAATCGACAGCAGCAGTGCGTCATCATCGCGGCTACCTCCAGAACAAACCTCCTTGCGTGTGCCTTACACGAGACCCAAGACATGACGGCAGCAGAAGAGGCTGCCATCGCATTGGCTCTCACTCAACCAGTGGTTCGGAAGGTAGTCACCGCTTCCCAAAGCCTACCCAAATTACCAGTCACGTTGGGTGTCCCGACCTGCACTGCGTGTGCTCTCCAAACGGTTCTATTCAGCTCATCTGGACACCCGCTCACGCTTCAATGGAGGGCACCGAACACGCCCACCAACAAGCCTGTGCTTTACCCTACCTCCTCCTCCCTGGCTATGTGGCTATACGAGGAGAGTCACCCACTCGTCACGTTCAGGGACATAACCCAGCATTATCGGCTTCAGAGACAGACCCTACCTTCGCCTTACCCTGTCCTTTCCAGAGAACAACAAACTACCCTACGGATCATACAATCCGGCTCCTTCCCACACCCGACGTGTCTTCCCTTAATACACCCGAATCGCTACGACGCTGAATGTAAATTCTCCTCAGAAGTAGGAACACTCCGCCACATACACGTGGTGTGCGACTTTAGGACTGAGAAACTTCTTCTCTTTCCGTCAACTACCCAACAAAAAGCAATGGGAGATGCTGCTGCCCAGCCCCTCCTCGCCTACCCAGTTTCAGCTGGTGGACAGACGGCTCGCACTCTGGAGAAGGAACCACACCCCTGTGCCGCACTCTGGGCCGTTCAGAAATCTGAATAGAAGTATATCTTCCTCCTTATCCTGCTCCTCCTTCGTTCTATGCCGCCGATCTCATCGCCTCCGTCCGCGGCGGCAGAAATGGAGAAGTGAGATCGTCTAACAACGGGTTTGAGCTTCCTTTAATTTTGTAAAAAACGTTCCCACTCCTGTGCTACACTAATACAACTCGACCAACCACTGTTCATACATCATGCATTGATTTAATACTTGCCAACAATATCTCTTTGAAGTAACAACGGGTGTGGTCAAGTGCATTTCACTTCTCTCTGGTTTGACTATTTGTAGAGTGACGTGAGGGAATTTAAGTGATGCCTCATGGGAAATCGTTCTGGGTGCCGTTTACAGCTTTGCTTTCCAACCACATTAACATGGTGGATTGGCCTGAATTTTTTTCGGCTGTGCGGTGTTTTCGGGTTGATTCGTTAATCTAAATCCTGAGGGTAATTTCCATATCTCAAAATAAAATGCCAGAGTTCTGAAAAGCAAGCAAGCGGAAATCATGAGAGTCTGTACTACCGTGCAGAAGACTATATCAACGGTGTGAGATAGTGTATTGTCGACGGCTGGTACAAATTGCCATTGGGGCACAGCAGCTGCTTTGCGAGGAGCGGTGGCTTGTAACAATGTCGAAGGGTCAATAATCAGCACTTAGCTAAACCACCGAAGTGCAGGACTTTGTACCGATGGTTTGCCGCAAGCAGCGCCATCCCTAAATCTCTTTTGAATGTTTCTGCATTTGCAAATTGCAAGCGAAGTGAGCCGCATTAGTCATGAGCACAATATTCCTGACCGTGCCTTAAATTTTTCCGATTCGAACGGATCTCACAAAAATACAGAGCACTACTTATTCCACCGTGTGGATCAAACCTCCCTGGTGGGCTCACCCGCCGTGAGGAGGTGGCGCTATGAAGGATTCGCGTCGGGGCTGCTCTTGCACCAGCTGTCACCCACACCTGGCCCCCAAATCGACGGGCTCCGTTTGGCTGGACATGTCAATTTTGCACCACGTTGGCATCGACAGCAGACATTCACCATCTTCTATTGCACTTGCCGTGGCCTCCAACGTTCCCGACAGCAAGTACTACATAGTGTGGGACTCAACCCGGGCCGGCCTCCCGACTACAGACGCTGGCTCTTTGGGCCGTATCACCGGAGCCTTTTAGACTTTCTTAGTGAAAACATCCTGTTTACGTACATTTAAACACACTCGCCTCCACCGTTTTGTGCTGGAGAGCAAAGTTTCGCAGCCGAGCAAACTTTCGCAATTAAAAAAAAACTAATATATACATGGGTGGGTCTGTGCCGGTCACTTTATCTACAAAAGAGATCTGGTTTATGTGATCATTTCCCTCTTTCCGCGAGGGAACAAGCCAAAGGACATCACCTACGAAAACAAAACTTTCGCAGTGCGCTCGTGCAGTAGGCACCACCCTAAATTCCCACAAATATTTTAGACTCTAACGACTGCAATCATCAGGCGGAAAAACGTCTTTATGTGTGTAGTCGTGCTCTGCCCGCTGTGCTAGTTCCACCAGCGCGAAACTTTGGTTTATGCTGTACAATCAACGTTGCAGTGTGTTTTATTCCTTGTTACCTATATTACTTCTCTAAATGTTCTCCCGCCTTTAATTGGCCTTAGATAGTTCTACTATTCTACCAGTCAACGAAGCGTCGCATGTGCGGTTGCGCGGAGTGACTTGTTCTTAGAGCTTGATACATCCAACAAACTAACAAACTAAATGCACATTCTTCTATGCACAAACTTAACATGGGTTACTTTAAACTGAGCGAACGAATTACGACGACCCACCAGTCGCCGGCCGAATAAACGCTGGGCCGGCTTATCTTTCGTAGAGACGGCAAGCCGTGCAGTAGTGCAGTCAGGCCAACATATCGTGTTTTGACGTCATACGAAACGCCATAGGAAATCGACAAACAGGATGCAGAGAGGAGGACAGAATTTTCGAATGTATTTTGCTACTGAATAAAGTGGGGTAAACGCACCGAGATTGTACAAAACATGGCCTAGAGACTCCATAAAACAATTTCGCTAGTAATCTTGCAATGTTTACAAATCACTTCAGTATCCGTTTAGGTAGTATAGGTTACATTCGCTAGACAGCGCTTGCACTTCACAGCGTTTTAGATAAGAGACTACATGCAAGGCCGGAATAATGCGTGTAGTATTGCCGTAAAGGTTTTGTGTTTTCCCAAATGCATTTCATGATGGAATCAGCCAACGATTAGCGCCAAAAAAACTCCACTGATTAGCATGGTATTGTGATGCGTCCCACGCACTTCAACAGCCCGGCGCGCGGTGTGAGCGTCTTCTCGTAAGAGTAAAACCGATTGGAGTGACCAGCTACCTGTAAACAAGTTGTGGATCGCCTTCTTGAAGCATGCACTTGCATGGTAGGGCAAAACAGGTATTCGTGATTACAGATTCAACAGAGCGTGAATTGAGGTTTCACACTGCGTCTGGGAAAGCAAATAAATTTGCCTGCTCTAATTTTATTTTCATAAAAAGTTCCTTAATGAAAATAAATGCGAAACTATTTTGGCAATTTTTTTTTCTTAATATTTGGCGAGGCGTCTTTAAAATAATGGAAGTGTTTGGGCTCGTTGGTTCATATTTCAAACAAAAACAGCGCTCAAGATGGGACAGAAAGAAGGAGGCTACACACACAGCGCTGTGTGTGCAGCCTCCTTCTTTCTGTCCCGTCTTGAGCGCTGTTTTTGTTTGAAGTCTTTTAAATCCTTGTTTCTAGGCACTTATCAAGCGCCCGTGCGGCACAGTCGGTCGGCGGCGCAGGTTGCGGTGACATAATGCTAAAAACATTCCCAAATTGAGCGTCTTTACTATTTTTTGTTATGCGTCCCAACCGGGTTTCTAGCCACGTGACTGGTGGTGCAACCGCTTCAGTTGTCTGGCAGCCATTGTAGCAATATTCGGGCGTACTGGCTGTCTGCGCCCAATTTTCCTGTTGGAGTTGGCTTCCCTTGGCCCAATTTTCTTCAGAAAGTTTCCTTATTCCTATCAACCTTACAAGGCCATTTAGGAAAGAAAATAATACTTTTTCTGATACTTAAACCTGCGGCTGCCAGCTTTGCATACATGCAAGACAGATAGCTTAGGCGCTCTACACACTCTTCAACAGTGGTCCAGTGACAAACTGCTGCTGAAAAGCCGGTTATAATTCTCGTCAGCCACTCTGGCGTAGTTTTTATCAATCTTCTTGTATTCAGTGCTTCACCAGATAACGTACAGTTCAAGGCTTCTGCAGCAAACCATGGAAGAAAAATATACAAGTAGGTAAATACAACGTAAGCAACATCTTTTATTGCTCGAAATCAACTCAACTGGGTGGAAACAAATCTGCACGATATGCAGCAGGACTGGCACTGGCTCGTTTTTTGACCTCCTGACGAGTAAAATACAGGTGCATGCTTGAGCTTGTGCAAGCCGAACCGAACCGAACTGAAAACCGGAACCCGAACCGTTACTTATCCGAAAAAAAATAACGGTTACCGGTTCACGCCGAAATGGTTCGACGACCTGTTGTTCATATCGCGCGCCTAATGTCATTCGGGGCTTTTTTTTTCACACAAGGTCAAGTTTGTAATCTCTAGCGTACTTTTCACCTTCAAAACAATCGCAACACTGCCAATGCTCTAAACGTGGTCGCACAATGGGGTAAGGAATGGGCACCAATGTTGCAATGGTAGGCTGATTCTGGTCGCGTGTGCAGGGTGCGAGGCTGAGCGAAACAAATAGCACGCTTTCGGCTCCCTGCAGGAGATATGAAGCATCGGCTCCTGATCAAATAAAAGCTACCTGTCTCTCTCATTGCTCTCACTTCGCTTCGACTGCATCAGAGCAATCACACCGCAGGAGTTCTGCAAAGCGCAACGGCGAAGTCCCACTACATGAATTAGGTTGAAAGGTCGCACACCTGTAAAATCTGCATACTTGACAAGTGTTATCTGCAGGAGTGGTTCAGTGGCTAATCCGTTGGCAATGATGCATGTTTGATTATCCCTTCCGGCGCCCGCATGTGGGAAGGAGAGAAAAAATGAAAACATCTAGGTGTCGTTATTTGGATGCTGGTTAAAAATTCTGAGGCGGTGAAACTGTTTTGCATTTCTGCACTGCACGGTTGGCCTCATATTAAAGAATTAGTTTCGCAGTATTCAACTCACAAATTCTTTCTTGAGGAAAGTGTTTCGGCCTGAAACCTAAAAAGAAACCCGAAATAAAAAAGTCGTTGCCCCACAGTTATTACACTAAACGTTTCCACTCGTTTTCGCTGTCTCCAGCAATCGAATAAGCACAAAATCAAGAAGCGGACTTTTCTGTAGATGTCGCTTACTTTGTTTTTATTTTACATAACCAAACTGCTCAGCACTGCGAAGGCAGTGAACGCTGTGCGGTCTGGTATAACCATAAGTTTGTCAGGATGCGTAGAGTGGATCAGATTCTACCGAATATTTCTCTTCTTACGTAGGCGTCAGAAGGTTGTTACAAACCAATCCAGCATGTCACAGCAATACAACTGACGAGGTTATATTTCATGCTATGTAGCTTTAAAGTATTGAATTAATGCAACATGTGGAAAATAATGCAGCATGACGAGTATGATGAAACACATCTTTGGTTCTGATTTGTGAAGTTTGAAAAAAAATCTGAGATGCCCTTTTTCATTATTGGTTTTAAAAGTATAGCATATAGGTCGACTTACCTCCAATGAACTGCATTGTTTAAGCTGAACAGCTTTGACAACGTGAACTAGACTTGGCACGGAGAAGGAGAAATGGGGGGAAATAATAAAAAATGAACTGCGTAGCTTCTTTAGAGGCACAAAAACAGGATGGACATTACGGCTATTTTTAAAAACGTGTCAGGTTAGTAAATTTTATTACAGAGAAATTCTTCTGCAAACCAAAACTAAAATTGCTAACTAATTTACAGGTATGCAAAGTCTTCACAGAAAACAATCAGCGGCGATAGACACAGTTAACGTTTGTTTTACGGGGTGGAAATGTCTAATTTTGCACAATTCGTCAACGGGCGCCTGGGACCTGAGCAGGCTTTATATGTTTTAGTTTGAAAGGGGGCAATTTTGATTTTTTCTGCAAACTCCCGCTATCTTTTTTTTATCGCACATGAAGCTGCACAAGAATTTGTCGTCCGAATCGGAAAGCCCGGGCCTTCTCCGCATGCAGTGCACAGGTTAATTCAAACATTTTAAGTATCTCTCTTACCACACGGCTAGCGCTAATTGGGCGCCAGAGAAGCGCCGGTGAAAAGAGCGATCGCACGCTTGCTGAGGTTGTGGCGCAATCTCTTGCGTTGAACCGGATTTAATCAATTAAACCGGAGGCAGACTGGCCTCAAGCTGTTTCCGTACCACACGCCGTAGCAAGCTAAGAGGTATGCTAAGAAGCACCGCAAGGCGTTGCGACATGAGTGTCGTGGTGTGTTCCTTTAGTAAGGGTTTTTGCCCACGGAGGTGAAAGGTTCCAGTGCGAGCCGTTGGAAAACGAGTGTCCCGGTGTATTCTTTTAGTACGCGTTACGCTCTTGCGCGAGGCGTTGAAAAACCGGTGCCGACGTGAAGTACCGTGACTACAAGAGCATACGACGACATGGGACGCCGGAAACCCTAGACGCTGATGTGCTTCGCCCCTTAAATGTTGACTGCACCCCCTTCTCCCAGCTCCTGTGAAATCACATCAAATCATGGCTTGACGTCAGTTGAAAATTTGAACCCGAATCCACGGCAGACCATAATAGGTTAAATGATCGATATTTCGGTTGCATCGGTTCAACTAGCAAATGGCTAAAACGTCATATTCTAAATACAATCATAACAGTAACAATAAAAAATACGATACGCTCCTCATCCTGTTTAGAGACATTACAGATGAGGTAAGCAAATATTCATCAAGGCATTGACGCGAGCAAAACGCTTATCACTTCTTTCGTCACCCGCACCATTTTTGGAATCACGATGATCAAGCCCTCACCGTGATTTCAGGCAGCGCCAGATAACAGGGGTTCAACGACGCCACAGACCCGCCGCGGTGGCTGAGTGGTTCAGGCGTTGCGCTGCTGAGCACGAGGTCGCGGGTTCGATTCCAGGCCGCGGCGGCCGCTTGTCTGATGCAGGCGAAAACCAAAAGAACGCCCGTTTGCACGAGATTTCGGCGCACGTTGAAGATCCCCAGGTGGTCAAAATTACTCCGGAGCCCTCCCCTACGGCGGTCCTCATCGCCTGCGTTGCGTCGGCGCGTTAAATCCTAAAATCAATCAATGACGCTCCAGCTAGTTTACACACGGTAAAACGGTGTTCGTGACTGCTCGCCGTTTATTGTACGCTGTGTATTTGTATTAAGAGTAGCCATTTTCCGGTCTGCCTAGCTTATCAGCTTGGGGTTTTAATCACTATGATCACTGTACATACATGCATCGTTATCTGTTATGACGCAAGGCAGGTTATTTCAACACGAATGTCATGCTCGAAACGTTTGGCCACAATTTCAACTTGGGGGTCTTATTTCATTTTGCTAACACCATTTCAACTGATAAACCGGCGAAAAATTTAATCGCAACCAAAGCGTTAATAATTTATCGGAAAGTTAATCGATTAATCGCCAACCGCTAATTAAACCGGTTCCTGATATAGCCAGACATTAGGGCTGGGTTAAAAAGTGCGTGCTGTCGCCACTACTCCAGCTATTTTCCAGAATATCTGGCCGAATTGGTGAAAGTTGTCCAGAAACTGCACGATTGCCATTGGCGAAAAGCCGCATTTTGAGTTTCTGTTTCTACTTTACTTTTATGGTCGCTCTAAACTGCTAAGCATTTTTCCCATAAAGCGAATGATGAAACTTGTTAGACCGGTTCGCGAACCGGTTCGAAGCTTCCTAATCGGTTGCCTAACCGGTTAGAGATGCGATTTAGTAGAACCGGAACTGAACTGGAGAGAAAAAAATTCATCCGAACCTGAACCGTCACCGAACGGTATTTGTTTCCTTTTCACACACTGGCAGTGTTCAACAATTGGACTTTCCTTCAATAAGCGCATTCATGCAGTGAACTCCGGTATTAATCTCTAAGTTAATTATTTCTTCACCTCTGGAAGTTCACGCTGGTCACTTATAGGATGTTTGAGATTCCGTAACGAAGCTTCAGCAAGAATATTGGTTACGGTAGCGACAGTTTAGACTGTAGCACAAAGAAGAAACTGGTTACCAAATACCCACTTTGCATTCAAAATGCTTACTTCTACTTGCGCAGACTCGACCGTGTACGCAAGAGTTGTTGACTGAGAGTTCGGTCATGTTGATCGGTCCCCTTAGAGGTCAAACATAACACAAGCAGTCACGTGTAATTCTCATAAAACCTCCAATGTTTTACCTATCTGAATCTTTGAAAGCCCGTACTACGTCGTCATGTTGTGTAGACAGCGTGATGCTGTTGTTGGCTTCTTCTCGTGAATTCATTAACGATTTAAAGAGTAATGTTGCCGCGGAACCTACAGTAACTGCATTTTTTAGATAATTTCAAATATCGTAAAAAAAAAATAGGTAAGCATACTTTGTATATCAAGGGTCGACCCTTTTTCATATCCATACAACCATAAAAGTTTCAATATTCTTTCCCCATCAGACAAATGCGGTTCCGACAGCGCTACTTCATATAAATTTACTTCCGCGTAACTATCAGTTCTATCGCAAACTCTGTGAGGGAAGTTATATGCAGCGGCATTGCCCCGGAGTGCGACATCGATAACGGCAGAATGCGACGCCCGCCTGTCCGCGCTAGCACTGCGCAGGCGTTTCTGATTAGGCACAACCTTATCCCGTATTACACATCTCTTCGGAAGACATGCAAATTTCTTATCAGAACAGTCGTGCGAGACAAGTGCGCCTGGTAGTCTCTATATAAACCCCTATTCCGTCCACTCTACAATTCCTGGGCAATGCGAAAATAACGGCCGCGTATCTTCTCTTTTCGTTGCAAATGCCGATGAGATACGATGGTCGACTGGCGCCCCTGCCATGTAAATGCCTCCCTTTTCTTGCCCGCTCAACTCCCATGCCGTTCTTTCCTGTCTCGTTCCTCCCAAGATAACGCGCTAGAGGTTTGCTCAAGTCAATTTAAATTTACCGCGTTCTACTGCTCCAGGCGGGGTGCTTCGATTCTAGCACTGCCGTATGACGGAGACACGCGTGATTGAATGCACTCTACAACAATGTTCATATACCCACGTTGGCCGGCTCCCCGCGCATTCCAAGCGGACTGTGATACTCACCCAGTGAAATCTATTGTTACTATTGCCGTTGCATTTATCAAACTTCCGCCAAATGCTACAGTGGCGCGGGCAACAGCAGGCGAAGATTTTCAGCAGTTGCCGTATAATTTCATTTGAATTCGAAAAAACAAGCAGGCATGAAATTTTAAATATAGGAACACTGCATATACCACTTATGAATTGATTTTATGCCTCAAATTTGCGTAATGTTTTCTTCTTGTTCAACAATGTTGACAATTAGGAAGATTGCCACCGGACTTTGGCGTTTAGGTGTGGCTGTGGGTATATAAGACTTTGCACAGACTTAGTTTCACTTTATCCGGGAGGCTGAATCATGTCACAGGCAGACATACAGATAGACAGACCAAAATATCAACACTGAAATAGCCCAACAAAGATAACCGTCGTTGAAACATTTTGGCTGCACTCATAACCGCTTCTTCTTGTGGCAAAGGTTGGCGGAATTTAAAGCGGAGCGAACCAACCTCCACTGCGTAGGGCAGTTATATGTAGAGACAAAAATACCGCAGCCAAGCTGCTCGCAGAGCCGCACATACCACCGGATGTGATGTGAACATCCTGAGTTCATAAGGTCGGTCGTTGAAGCCACACCGAAAACAGCTGTTAAACTAGAACCTACTGGAAGGGACGTCCGTGTGTTGTCGGTGCCAGTCCATCAAGCTCACCCAGCTGTGGTCCTGCCGCCGGAATTCAACGATCCTCTACTTTTTCGCCCGGAGGCATATTCTACCTAGAAACACCGCGCGTCACAAACTGATTTTTGGCCTGCTTACTTGAAAGCCTGACAAAATTTAACCGCGAGACTAAAAGAAACGCCAACACCTGAAATGGTTTTTCATTAGGGCGAATCGACTTTAGGTGCTGGGATTGCTTCCTGCACACAGCCTCTCAGGTGAGTTCTCCTGGACTTCCTTATATCCACCCTTCCAACAAGTCGCGCTCGAACAGGTCTCCAGAAGGCAGATATCAGGCTTCCCCTGGTCGTAACATTTTCGCTGTTGGTGCACAAAAACTGTGCCTGTTAAGTTTAGCGTCTTAAAGTAACAATTTCTGTACCGTTGTTGTCAAGATTTTGTTTAGTTGTGGCTGCTTAATAGAAAAATTGAAAAAAGTGTGTGAGTCACTGCGCGATTGAAACTGAGTGGTCCAGAAGATATGGGCAGCCTGTATGTCAACTTCATTTCGAAACACACAAATTTAGCAAAGTGTCCCGCTTTACGGGTTTACTACTAAGGTGCATCACTCCTGGCTCAAATCAACCTAATCCCAATAAAGCCAACTGTCTTGTGTTTTGTAAACATTCTAACAATAAGAACTTTAAAGATAAAATCATTTTCCGGTGTCATAAACTTATCACTAGGTCAGTGGATTATTATGTGACCTGCCTCCGATGATTCGTTGCACAGCGAAAGCTGCAATTTTTTGTTTTGAATGCGAAGTCGTAATTCTTCTTCAACGCCAGCGACCACCTTACGGCCAATAATGATATTAAGATTGATGTCATTGCTCTTTAATATTTAGCACTGTGGGCACAGGAATCTTGCGTCGTGTGGATGCACTGGACAGCTAGCCCGCATCAATTATAATATTCGCCACAGAATACAGCATCCTCCATACATACCGAAATGGCTTTTAGTTTCGGGAACAAGAGGCATAGCTGATGTAAAGCCATGCAGGTAGTTTTGGTTGCTAAATACTACATTTCGCTCCTTGAAATAGTAACAAGTCCTGGCGTTTTCCGTTCAAGAACGGAATTATTTAGGATAACGCCTTATAAGTCTCATTGTAAGGTTCACCTCGAATAAACCCTGCGTCGACACGAATGATGCGAAAACACAAGTACATCAAGGAACATGATTAGCGTATCAAACGTATGCCGGCCGTGTTTGATGTGTATCTATAGATAACCGAAGCTACTTTTAGTGGTTTTTGCTTCACAGTAATGAGTTGGCGTTCAGATGTACTCAGGTGGTTTAGGGTGTTACAGGAAGAGTTAGGTCGGATTTGGGGGGAATACAAATAATTTGGATGAAATAAAGACTGAATATTGGTGATACTAATGTTTATAAAGGGAGAGTAATGAGGATTAAGATTAGTTAACCTAAATTACGGTGAACTACGATGCATGAAAGTATTTATGCGGTGTTAAGGTGGAATACTACAGGTTAAGGTGATTATAATGACGGAAGGTGCAATAGCACATCACGGAATATGATGATATTAAGGTGATTAAGTGGGTTTACATAATTAGGAGGAATTATAAATTATGGTGGTGCATTAGGGTGAATAATATAGATAATAAATATGATGAATTAGTGTGGATAACGACGAAATGGGATAGCTTACGGTGGAAATAATATGAAACATGGTAGATCAAAAATGGTTTAACGCTGCAGTAAGGGGGATAAGACACACTAAGGTGAATTACAATGACTTAGGATTGAATACCGTATAAGGAAATGAGATGGAGTACGGGGCTAAGGTGGATTAAGATGTTCAGGGGAATTAAGAAGTGTTGTGATCGATTAGGATGATCAACGATTATTGATTTATATGAATTAGGGTGAATCAGGACGAATAGGTATAGATTACCGCGGAAAATTGCGAATTCTGGTGGATATCGAAAATTCGTATAGTAAAAGACTGTTAATTCGAACTCGGTAAATTCGAACTTACGGTTAAGTCGAACTGACGCCCTGGTTCGGGCCCAGCCCTGTATAGTTCAATGGGGGGAAACTCCGGATAATCCGAACGCGTCGGAATCCAGAACGGCTAATTAGAACCGGGTTCCCTGGTTTCCATCGCTCCTGGCAGAAGAAGTCGGTCCAGAGTGATTACAAAGTGTTGCAAATACAAACCAAACCAAATTTTCTAGAGATGCCTGCAATGCAGCTTCGAGGCTGCGTATTGCAGCACGTCATTTCTCAAGAGATGAGAATTCTGACGCTGCGCTAGAGCTTTTCCGCAAGTTCGAAGCGGTTCACATGGAGTCGTGACAGAAGAAACGTAAGCAAATGCACATTACCGAACACTTTTATTTTTGTATTCTCGATCCTGCCTAGTAAACAAACTGTTTTGACATTACAGCTCACTGCTCACATGAATCCAATGTGAGTGCCTGTTTCGTGTGTACAACTGCTGATGCATTAATTTCGTTCTCTCTTCAAACTCCACGAACATTATCTTCGAAATCATCAGCTACAAACCTGTAGAAGCGCCTAATTCGCAATAGCCATTCCAGAAGTGGCTTTTTGTGTTCGGGTGAGACTAAGATGAATTAGAAGGTATACGGTAGATTAAAAGGTGGTGGTTAAACTTAACATCCTGTGATTTTAAAGCGTATCACTTTATTTAAGTGTTCAGCACAGTTTAAGTACTACATAGAAACTTCATACACAGAGCATATTGCTCGCGTAGAAAAAAAAATGCTTTCGTTCTCTCTTCATACTCCATGAACATATTCTACGAAATCATCAGCTACAAACCTGTAGAAGCGCCTAATTCGCAATAGCCATTCCAGAAGTGGCTTTTTGTGTTCGGGTGAGACTAGGATGAATTAGAAGGTATACGGTAGATTAAAAGGTGGTGGTTAAACTTAACATCCTGTGATTTTAAAGCGTATCACTTTATTTAAGTGTTCAGCACAGTTTAAGTACTACATAGAAACTTCAGACACAGAGCATATTGCTCGCGTAGAAAAAAAAATGCTGTATTTCTTTCTTTCGGGGCGCTGAACTCTTCCGCGGTGCAACGACCGGATTTGAGCAAGATATTTTTTAAGCATTCAAAACGCTGGCAGAAGGATCTGCTGGTCGTCCACGTTTACAGAGTAAAATGGCAATGATTTTTTTGTGACTTCTTCAGTAGCGACTGCTTATTTTTGTATATCTTTCATTTAAGACAATTCAATACAAATTGTCGTTGGTGACATGACTAAAAAAAAAGAAACAATGCCTGACGGGGCTTTTCCCCTAAAAAAAAATTGCGGCAAGGAGAGGTCACCGGTTAATCTGCCTGATCGACGTATCGCGCAACCCACCGGCCGCTATTTCACGTCCTTTTCATGGATGTTTGCGCCGACGGCAGGCAGGTGCAGCGTCGTCTGCGATGGTGCTGTTTGGAATGTTCAAAGCTAATTAACAACACACTTCATATGGCTACCAGTCATGTTCCAGTTTTTTAAGAATGGTAAACACAATAAAATACCATGGCTGGTGTGTCAACTTGTGGACTGTGTACATAAAAAAAAAGCCGTCGCATTGGAGGGCACGGCCTTCACCTTCACCCCGCGAAGAAAGTCTTGGGTACACTTAAAATATTTTCATTCCCTTAATGCTTTAAAGGCCAACTGCACTCAATTTTTCCCTCGGCCACATCGAATTGGAGTTTACAGCACGTACCCCCAAACCAATTGGGACATGACTGGTAGCCCTGTGAAATTCGCTGTTAATCAGTTCGAAGCGCTTAAAATAGCTCCGTCGCAGAGGACGCTGCATCTGCCGGCGCTACGCGCAAATAGCCATGAAGTGGAAGTGACACTACGGCCGGCCGGGTGCTTGACCATCCGGCCACCTTGACGAACCGGTGGAGCTCTGCTTGGCGCGTTTCTTCTATAGCTGCTGCGACAGAACAGCGGTTGCGCTCAGGTTTGCTCCGGCCCGCCTGCCTCTCGCTCACCAGCTCCGAAGTCACTTCAGCATGGCCACAATGGCCGCGGAATTAGCAATTTAGGTTTTGAAATTACCGATTTTTGATGATCATTTGTGCCGTGCATGTTGTATCTTGTTGCCATCGTAGGGAGACTATACGGAAAGAAGGATTTCAAAAGATCAGAATTTTGTGTGCAGCTGGCCCTTGAAGTCAAACAAGCGGAGATTGCTTAGCCTGGCTTAAGTTATTACGGATACCTTAAAAGAAATAAGTGGACAAACGGTGTCAGGCTGCATTCAATTCTACATCCTTGAGTCCTGCATTGGAAAATGCTTTTTCAGAATTGTGTTTACAGCGTAAACTATACACTGATGCTTCTGCGATTCGGATGTGTGTATAGCTGATGTTCAAAGAAATTTATTTCACTTCTGAGTACACACATAGAAGAAGTGAATGAATCACTCCAGTGTAGGGGCTTAGATGTTAGACGTGAATCACATATCAGAACGGATGTGCACTCATATTCAATAGAATCTGAAGTTAAATGTCGTGAGCTGATATAAGAAGTACCCTGCTGCTGTAGGTGTAATCGTTAGCGTATCGATATTTCTGAGAACTGAAAGATAACTAATTCTAAGTTTGTTTTACTTCCACATTTTCTGAACTATTTGCTGTACAAACATCAGTGAAAGGTAACCGAACGGTCAGGGGTAAGAAGCATGGCAAAACAGCAGACAAGAACTTATGTGCGTAATCAGCATCAAGGAGTTAGAAATGGAACAAAGAACGTACCATCAAAGGATTGAAATCTGGTGATATAGGGGGCGAGGAGTAGTGGAGTGTCGAGCAGATATCCAGAAGCACATTTTCAAACCAAGACAACAGGCAGATACTTGGCATCGGTTGCTTCACATTTATTTGCTGGAATCCCGTCATACGCTCAGTATATATATTTTTTGATATCCCGGAGATATACGTTTAATGTGGCATAAATGTGTTCTTATGGGGTCACGGCGTCAAAGCAATCCTACTAATTCGTAAATCCAGAAAAGGGAATCGCGTTGCCGAGTGTCTGTAGTGTGACGCATAATGTCGCTGGGGTCCAAAATATAGCACCGCTTAATCTTCAAGCAGAACGAGGTTTGTGGAAGCGCAAAGATTTTGTACACGTTTTTTAACAGCGAAGCTGTTGAGCAAATGGTTTGCGTGTGGTTTCCGCAGTTTAAAATACCAAGAAAATGCCAAATACTTGTGCACGCGTGCCTCGAGCGCACGTCCATCAAACTAAGCACACCACTTAGGGAAATTGGCCCATATTGGCCAAAAAGAACTCGAGCGTTCACCTTGAGCCTCGAGCGCACATTCGCCAAGCCAAGCATAGCACTTAGGAAGGTTGACCGACATTGGCCACAAAAAAACTCCAGCTTTCACCGTCTTGCCCCCTCGGCTGCAACCGTCTTAGTGACTAGGAGTCAAATGACTTACTGACCAGGCGGCGACTCTGGGGAGAAAAATAGCGCGACCTGCTCGAGCCAGAACGCATGACGGTGTACACGTTGCAATGGCGGTGCCTAAATTAGGTGTGCGCTTTCCGTTCGTTCGTTTCTGGAAGAAGACTCCTCCTCGCGTCGTCCATGATTTCAGCCGATTTGCTTCTTCTTTGCCGGTATAACAACAAAGATTGAGTAAAGATGGGTGCGGCAGCGAAGAAGGAGCAAATCGGCTGCAATAATAGAATTAAACGGTCGTGATGGTCCTGAAGGTTACAGCAGCTTCGCTACCTTGAAGTCGTACGGGGTAGTGTAATCTTCCTATACTTTCTATATGAATATGTGATACTCATCTACTGCTGCACCACGGAAAAGACTGCGGTATTCATAATAAAGTCCGTAGACCACAATACTATTGTCCAATTTTCGTCATTTTTTCACTCCGGGAAATGCATATAAGAATGAGAATATTTCAAAATGAAAAACTTATGGAAGAAGCAGGATAGTTCGCACAAACCATTAAACGAAACTCCGCAAAGTAAGAGCGAAACACCAAATTGCATTTTTAGAGCAACCAGTGAAGTCACTGGGACGAAGGCTTTGGGAAGCAGTTCCGGAGCACTGCTGTTCTCTCGGTCTGGTAGTAAACGGCATTTTTTCGATATGAAAGAAGAACCGCCTTTCAACGCCTAAAGTTGGGTTTTTTGTTTTAATGAGGCCCCGGGAAGCCCATGGCTTGTTATAATAATGCGCGAGCATTCTTCGACAAATACTCCAAAGATACGTACATGCGTCCGTCTTGTAGCGTGAGGCACAACGCGGTGCGTACATGTATAGGCCTGTATTCATTTTACGGCTTTCTTACAATTAAGGGCTCTTAAAGAAAAGACCCTAGGTTGTCAGCTCCCCAAGGCAAGCATACGTAGGTGTGTACTCCATATTTAATTCCCTGAACAGAAGCCGTAGGCACTAGCAATTCTAGCGCGAGAGCTTCTAGAAATTCTTCCACAGTGCCGTTAAACTGAAGTTTCACTTTTAAGTTTCCAAACCACTTGACTGCCTTTGTTGCTATGTGCACTCGATTAAAACACATTGCAGCGTAAAATACGGCTTCTATTCCTATCCCGTCCAAAGGCAACAGCGTTTTTGTCCCGAAGGCAAGCTATCAACATTAATATAATTCATTCATTGACTTCAATATTACGGAATAGCAAGGTGTTCAGATCAGATTTACTTGGATCTCGTTGCTTGTGAGGACATCAGTGATCACTGGAACAGCAATGCAGAGTGTACAAAATGTCTATAGGTACGGTACCGCAGACTGGGTAACCGATTCTCACAATTTTATACTATTGGATGGCGTCCGCCAGCGGCTCTACTGTTGACATTCCAGGGCCTTCCTTGCAGCCCATACGTTTGTTTTCATATACGATAACTACCCTGCTACCACTGATGGCTGGCTTACTGATGGTTAACCTACCGGTGATTTCAACCCGCGGATATTCGAATAATGGCTGACCCACGGGTTACATGGGGGGGGGGGGGGTTAAGTAAGATTAAGTAAATAAACAGTGAGGCCTCTTCCTTGTATTGCATCATGACCAAAGACACATCTACAACAGAAGCTGCGGCCCGGGCAAGATATTGTTATTCGTCGGATGCGATGGTGGTGGTTGCCACAGGCCATACCTGTGCCTAAACAACCGTGTTGTTTAGGCACAGGGGCAGGACAGAAAGGCAGATTATGGAAGCTTAGAAGAACAGCCGGGAGGGGTCGATGTGCGTGAGTCATCCTTCAGTAAGTCTGTAGGATGCAGAGTTGATGTTTCTGGGACGACACGTGCATTGATAGCATATTATAGGTTGTGTTTTTTATGTCGTGGGTAATTTTTTATTGATGATCTCTCTATAAGTCTTAATCCGTTGGAATATGTCGGTTGGTCGCCCTATATATATATCTGGTTCTTAATAAATGATACCAGTTGCTAGTAGCGCATCGTCCTGTGTATTTCTTGTCTTGATCAACGTCTTTCAGCGCCTGTTTTCAAGATGAATCAACACCAACTCGCCCAACTTTCCATCCTGTTAGACGATATGTTTTGAGCGGGGGTTACCACTTGTACGACTACAATCTAGTAAATACCGACTTATGCAGCTGTTGTTTGACAGGTATCTGTGCAAACGGACACTGCAGGACGCCGAATTTGCAGCAATTCAGCCGGTTGCGAAGTTACTGTAAATCATTTCACATTTCTCCAGTTTAACCTTGTCCAGCGCTTCGGAGTGCCCTTGAGGGACGGCGGTATAACAATTTTGACTGACTGGGGATATCTAGGATTCACCGAACCGACAACACAAAGGCATTATTAGCTTCTATCTCCTTAAACAAAACGGCGAGGTTAACCGTGTTCTTACCCGCATTTTTGGTCTCACCAGCGCAACGCCTTAGCCGTGGACGCAGTACCGTGGGCGTGCTCCGGAGTTTTAACAACACTGCTTTAATTGAAATCCCACCGCAACTTGCACTGGTACATTACGCTGAATAAAGCTGATAGCCTGTCAACGTTGTCTGAATCGGAAGACTTCCATAGGTTGGATGCGAAACCTGCCCCGCACATCAAGAGTTGTTGTTTCTTGGTGCCATTATATTTTTGTTTCTGTTTGAGGGGTAATTAGGATTTTCCTCAAATAACATCGTAGCGACTCTTAGAGTTCGGGGTACATGCACAAGTTAATAATGGATGTGTATCCGATCACTGCGCTGCAAATGACACACAAATACACTTGTCTTCCCCCCTGTGCCACTTTAATTCCTTTAGATATTCCCGCAATAAACACAGAGGAGGTTTCCTAATTTCAATTCAGTTTTCCCGCATTCCAGTGCTCGGGCTATCTGCTCAAACCGTTTGTTTCTATCAAACTAGGAACACTGCCAAGAGCTCCTCAAGCTTTTCCGCATCTGGCTGTCAGATGTTGTTTTCAATGAGCATTTTTTATTCGATATCTCAAATAAGAAGCACTAGGTTATTTTCAATTAGGGCAACACTGCGAGTGCCAATTGTGCATTGATATCCTGCCTGATATATACCCAATATTTTGTTTTTTTTTGCTCAATAATGTTGACAAGAGTGAAGTTAGTTGCCATACTAAGTGGTTCGGAAAGGCTTTTGCAATATAAGCTCCTCGTTCAGGAATTCCTTTTGTTCTTGGCTGGATGGCTGAATCGAAGGACACAGAGACAGAGATACACACGCATACAGATACATACATACATAAATACATACATACATACATACATACATACATACATACATACATACATACATACATACATACATACATACATACATACATACATACATACATACATACGTACATACATACATACATACATACATACACACATACATGCATACATACACCGAAACTTTCGAGTTTAAGTAGCCCAAGAAAGACTATCGTCGGGATAGAATGTGCCGCAGACGTTATAAACAAGTTTATTGCGTATAACGTTCATAAAATTCATTCCGTTATAGTTCCCTCATATGCTTTTCAGCCTAAGATGCGATGATAGGCACGTTGCTCTAGCAGCTGTTAGATACTTGAAGTACTCGTTCATAAGCTTCTCTAAGCTTAACGTTGTTAGGCGGATACATTTCATGTTCTAATTATGAATCTGCCAATAGATAAACTGAGTTTTCAGAAAATGTATGCATTTTTTTTCACATACTCCGCCATCTACCGAAAAATGTAATGCGTGGAAGCCTATTTTTTATGAACAGGTATAAAGCGTGTGTGCTTCCTGTTATCATCGTTGTAACAGCCATCGAAAATGTCGTGTTAAAGAATACATTGACTCGCCCTGCGTCGTATCAAGAAGCAACAAGTAATCTTCACTTATTGAGGGAGAATTTGATGTTAAAAGCACACAAACTACCTCCTTTAAATTCCTGCATCGCTGTGCAAATCCAATTCCCAGCCCGATTCTGTGTTCCCTCCTTCTCGCGCCTCGTGAAGAAAAAAGGAAAGAAATGTGGAGAGCGAGACCTCCTCCAGCTACGCTAAGCAAGTCTAAAGACAATATAAATTAAACAGAAAAAAAGGCAAGCAATTTCACGAAATGCCAAATTGAACATTGAGAAATATTCTGAAGTACGTAACACCAGGATATCAAAGGAAATTTTAAAAGAAAAACTAAACGCAAATGAACAGATAACGAAGCAGAGGAAAAAAAGTTCGGAAGTAAGTTCGCCACAAACGTTCGCGCAAAGCAGCAGTTTGATTCGCATGAAACACATATCTCGATAGATCGCTCACAAAATGTACACAAATTACAACCTAATGAAACGCCACTTGTAATCATGTATTCCCACGAACACATATAAACACAGGAAGAGAAAAACAAGTAATTTGCATCCCGGGATAATCACGTCAATTACATAACGTTACACGCCACTCACCAGATAGAAAATTATGCTCATAAAATAAAATATTCACACACAAACATAGGACAACCCTTACAAGGCATACCTCGAAAGTGAACAGATCACGTAGATTATTTACATGAACGGAACCAGCACAAAAGAGCGTCCCAGTTGTGGGATTTAAAAGATTACTATGAGTGTGAGTAGTACTTTCAAAGAAAGCACAAGTCAGAACTGAGACGGCATTATTCCTAACTCTGAGATACCCGGTCACACGTTGTGGCACTGACACTTTGCGGACACTGTATTGCAAAAATGCATTTCGTGGGTAACACGAAACTAGGTGCTACCCAGTTCAACTCGGTGTGCGGCATGTGCGGACGAAGATACAAAATAAAATGCTGAAAAAATGCCCTCCACAACGCCGACTCTATGTCAAGCTGGAAGGTAGGGGCTGTCAAGGCATGTAGAACAGGGCTCAGATGTAAAGAAATGAAGACAAAGGCACCACACCTCGTTAATTAATACAGAAATGGAATCGACGCGCTCCAGAGGAGTCTTCACGGCTGTCTAATTGTGCAAAGGGTTCCGAAGCTGTGGCAATTCTACTGGTGACGTCGAGGGCCAACCAAGTCTGACTGTAGCTGGCCGTTTTTGGGCGTTCAGTTTATTAGTGCGAAATCAAAGCTGCAGGCACACCACCCAGGTACCGACAATTTTGCTTGAGCTGCAGTTGGTGAAAGATACGTGGAAACCAGCCGTGGGCGGTTATTCGGTGAGTGAGGTTCTTGGAAGCCGCGAAACAGCCAGGAAGACCAATAACCCCGGGGGACCATTGATATAGTTCGGTATCGAAGTTGTTCGTACTCCGCGTCTCTTGCCAAACCAGGCGATTGACCTTGTCACCAAAGGCCACACATTGATTTTTGACAACCTTCAACGAACTTCCTCTCCTCTTGTCACAGCACTGCGGGTGACAGTATTGGCAAGCTCACTCCCCGACAGACCGGACTGAGCTGGCCCGTGGTATGTGGACACCGGCAGTAAGCTTGAAAGTAGGAACTGTTCTGTTTTCGGCTGTGAATGGTAGCGGACTGATTAATTGGGTTGTTAAGAGTCAATAAATGCGAAAGGCTGTCTTAATAAACACTGGCGGGAAAAGTAAGGATTGTCGTCTAAGAGGAACTCTTCGTGTGGTTGCATGGCAAATCCCTCGGCCTCAAACGAAGTTGTTGGACACACGAGACGGGACTGCTTCAACGAATACGCATGGTCTCTCTTATTTAAAATGACTAAGGCTGCTCCTGACGCAGTCGACTTATCTGATCCGTCTCTGAAGGCGATCGGAGTGGTAAAGTGCAGTGTGTGGTTTGCTTCCGTGCAAGTGAGAAGGCAGTAATGAAAACGAAGTCGTCGCGGAGGATGTCTGTCGACCTTAATGGGCAGGTGTACGTCGGAAGGATCCAACCATGCTGTGTTGATGGTAACTGGTTGCTGGTGACGAAACAATAAACTGATGGGCACTGCGATGTCCGTGAGGGTGCTGGTTCGTGTCCTAATATAAACTGTGGTGACGGTGCATAACGAGGATCTGGGTGATGAGCGTACCCGTGCTTTCGGTAGATGGTGTTTGTGGATGTGCCACCATGTAAGCGCTGCGTATGAGACTGAGGGAAGGGCTGCAAGATGGTGTAACTGAAGGGAATGAGATCAACTCATTATTGAATGCATGTGGAAAAACCGTGTAAGGAAATTTGCCATCTTGTCATCTATGAATAATAAGTGGTTTGTGTGTCCACGAATGTCCACGAATGTTCGGTTACTGCCGAAACTCGCTCCGAGGAGTTTCATTTCCGTCGCGTGCTTGAGAACTCCACCGTTAAGCTTGAGAGTAGGTTGCCTAATTGCCCCGCTTCACCCCTAAACACATGAAGGCAGGGGCATTTAGCGGAATTAAATTTTAATTTTGCAGGTCCAGCCCAAGCTGCTATCTCAGAAAGAGCTACGTCAGAAGTCGCCTCTAATTGCCGACGCGTACGAGCATGACTAAATATCAAGGTGTCGCCCGCATAGGCTTGCATGTAAGTGTTTAGAGGCATAGGACGGTAATGCATAACATACACATACACGTTCAACAAAACGTGGCTTATAAGGCAGCCCTGAGGAGACAGTTTTGAAGTTGCTGAGGTGTGCATCCAGAAAATGTGTCAAGCCAGACTGTGTGACCCTCTAGAAACGATTACAAAACTTTGTAAGTGTTGCAGGGCCACAACTCTAGACGCGTACAGTCATAGAGAAGTAAAAAATAGAGGACAGCACATATCGCCGTTGTTCATCCAGTTCCTAGCTAGGCTCGGTCGACGCAATACCCCAGGTATAAGCCAAATAGAAGACCTTCCAGCACAGTACCACACAGTCACACAGTATCCTGTTTACAGCGAGCCTCGCCAGTGCTCTACCTTCCATAAAGGTGCTCCACCGCCTGCAGTTGCACGCTGTGTCACCGCCGGCAATGCCAACTGGCGTATTCCCGGATACATATAAAAAGCGACTGCATTGTTCCACATGTGGCGCATGAGAAGGCAGAGTGTTTCTGCTCTATATTTTTTGCACCGCGTGAGGGCGCATAAAGTAACAGAAACACAGTCACAATTGTACTCTACAGTTTTCAAACTCTCCAATGTTCGTCTCCATAATTGGGGATATATTTACCAAATAAAATTTTTGCTATTTCCTACGCTAAGACTAAAAAGTCTTTCCGAAAATAAAAAGCATAATTGTTCCATTTCCAGGACCGAAATCATGGCTTCATCCAGAAATTCCCCAGCAGATAACAGCATGCGTCCTATCACGGAATTGGTTGATCGCTGTTGGACGGTGCCAGTTGTAGCGGCCTGCTCAACGCTCGTGCTGTCAATGCCAGAAACAAACAGCGGCCTTTTCTACGTACTCTTCATGGAGAAGTTTGGCGTCAACAGAGAGGCAGCGTCTTGGCCGAAGTCTATCAACTCGGCTGCTAAGCATTTCATGGGTAAGTGACGGTCATTCTAATGATTTCATTAGCGCGGCTCCCAGAAGAGAAGAGAAAGTCGAAAATAAAGAAACCATCCCTGAGACATAATGATGAAATCTAACAGTACATTCCCCAGCCGTATAAAATGTTATTTACGAATCCAAAATATCTTCCTATACCCATTTGTAAAGTTGTGAAGTTTGACATGAAGAGAAAGCAAACACATATGGAGCAGCGCTGTAGGCCATAAGTATACGCGATCACCTGAAGTACAAAACGGTCGTTGTTACAGAACAATGTGCTTACCCACTTTCGCCCCGTTAACAATAAATGTCTTTTGTAGAAGCAAGAATGATTTTCTTGCGCAGTAGTAGTAGTAGTAGTAGTAGTAGTAGTGGTAGAAGTAGTAGTAGTAGTAGTAACAGTTATAACAATTTATTGACATTATGTGAAGAATTGGGGTTGCGTTCAGCGCCTTCGGTACAGAGGCCGCGAACACGTGCTGCTTAAAGAGTTCTAAACACGAGCTCTTGCTGCTTCTCTGTTGATAATTGGATGACGTTTGTCTGCCAGTTTCCAAAACCTTGCAGCTGCAGTTTGAACAGAAACGGCTCGTGGCGCCTACAGGCTAACAGGAAATCCGAAAGGAGCGTCGACGACTCGCCCGCTTGAATAACACCGGTTCGAGAAATACAAAACCCGCAGACTTCAAATATCGCGTTAGAGCTGTGCCTGTTTTGTTCTATTCTGTAGCTTCAGTACTCTTGTTAATATGTTGCGGTCCGAAAAGTGTTGAAACAGCCATTTTCGCGACTTTTTCCACGGGTAGAGCAAAAGGCTCAAGAAGATGGCCCCATGTGGTATTCAGAAGAATGTTAAAGAAACCTGTTGCGATGTATAGCGGCTCTGGTGTTTGAAGAGAAAATATTGATTCCTAAAGTTTGCTATGCGCGAAAACATTTGATAAGGCGGCCTTGTTGACTTAGGAATCAATTGGTAGCAGTGAATTACTCGTAAGCGTCTGACCGAAGTTGTAAACGTATTTGATTTGCTTTTCATCGTTGGGTTTAAAGGGACACTGAAGTTATATGTAAACATTGCGGGATTACTTTCGCAAATTGTAGTCCGGAGTCCCCAGGCCATGTTTCGACCACCCTGGGCGTGTTTACGCGATTTTATTTAGTAGAAAAATTTATTCGAAAATGCTGTCCTCCTCTGTGCACCCTCGCCCATTTACTGTGGCGTCTTCGTGTGACGTCGGGAGGAGATGAGCTAGCAATTGGCTGCGCTACTGCTCGGCTCCCCGGCCTTCAGACAGAGTCAGTCGGCCCAGCGTTTCGTCCGCCGGTCGCCGATGGGTCGTCGCAATTCGTTCGCTCAGTTGAACCGACGCTAGGACATGTTTGTGAATGGAAGAATGTGCCTTTATTTACTTCGTTAGTTTGTACACTGTATCTTGCTCCAAGTCAAGGTCGCTTTACATAAGCGCTGCACAAGCACACATGCGACGCTTCGCTAACTGGTACGCCAGTAGGAAAATATAAGACCTCTTGAAGGCGGGAGAACAGTCAGTGAAGTTAATATAGGTACTAAGGAAATAAAATCAACTGATACTTTTCCTGTAAAGCGTAAAACAGGGTGCGGGATGCCCTTTCTTTCGCTCGGAGAACAAGCACAGCGGTAAGCAGCAGTACTACGCATCTGGGAACGCTCTTCTGTCTAAAAATGCCATTGCTAGACGTGAGATATTCTGGAAACGTGGGGGACGCTTACTGCACGAGCCCAAAACAACAAATAGTCACCTAAGCTGCTTGAAATGCTAAAAATAAATAAAAGGGTAAACTGGTTATGCATTATAACCTTATATTTCCAAGGTCGGCAGCGCTCGCCCGTGCCCGAGTGGTCTGGAGCGCTAGGTATGTCATTGCAAGTGTTTTGCAAGAAACGAGTTCGAATCTTCGCGGGTACGTCTTTTTTTTTAAAGTTACCTTCTTTGTTTTCCGCCGATATTTTCTGAGCTGAGTTCACCTTTTTTTTGGCCGCAACGTTCATTGCTCCACGAACTAGTTCACAGAACACGCGCAGGCTGACACTGGCGCGCTAGCGAGTTCTCGTTGGCGTGCTGTTGCCACAAGCGCCGACTGCTTGCGGGAAGTGGCACAGGCTAGAATCAACAGACCCTTTGCCTGGTGCGAACACGCTTTTCACAATACAGGCATAAGTGAGGCAAGCTCCAAATATGGGGGAAAAGCGCTTGGCATTTGAGCGTCTCCGGTGACGCAGAGGGCGTTCATCCACTGCGTAGGCCTCGGCTAGTGATCGGTACGATTCCAAGCCCCTTGGAGGCTTATCTTTTGCATTTTACAGCCGACAACATGGCAGAAGCGCGGGATGACGATTACTGAGGTATTGAGATTGCCCATCCAACGATGCCGTCGGATGTCAAGCACGTTGTTTTACAGAACCGATACCAAAACTTGTTTGGGTGTAAACCAAGGGCATTGTCCAATCACGGTGCGTCTCCTCCCATCGTCACAGCCTTTAGTTGGTGCGGCCGCCGCAAACCGCGCATGGTAGTTTTTCTTCTTTCGCGCTTTGTAAAATAATTACCGACTTGTAAACCGGATAAACGATGAAAAGTGTGTTAATTTGAGCCAGTCTAGGCAGAGCAAGCCAAAACGGGAGCTTGACAAATTCACTTCAGTGTCCCTTTAAGTCCCCGAAGCAACACCCGCGCTATCAAGAGCGGTGCAGTGGACTGCCCCACGGGTATAATTATGACCTCCTGAGAACATTTAATGGGCCCCGAAATCTCCACACAGGATCTCATATTTGTCAGAAGGAACGAAAATTCATAGTCAAAAATGTTCATGCTTTCACAGACGACACAGACTTGAAACGAATATCTGGAGGGATCATCTAAAGTCTGGCCTATTATTAGGAAATGCACTCAGATCCCAGCTTTACCTTGCCACCCACTTTTTTCTAAACACGTCTGCTCAGTTCACGATTTTTTTTGGTAAGCTCCTCCTTGCTTCAAACGTTTTAAGGGTGAAGTTTTTAAATTTAGTTTTGACACTTCTGTGTCTATTCTAGAACATCGATATGCTATGACATTTATATCGTATGTCAAAACCAGTTGTATATATTAACAGGCATAATACTGCTTGCGATATCAAGAAAAGCACCTAATGTACTCGAAATAATCCTCTCTGATTGGTGTTTAGAGGGGGCAAACCCCTGTAAAACAGCTTTGACACATTCGCATGGTATCCCCGTATCATCAAAAATCAGTCCATATCTGACCGAACCTGCCCTAAAACAAACATATCCTGATAAAATATTTTTCCACTTTCACTTTTTCAGGGGTGTAATTTTAAAAAATTTCAGACGTATATATCTCCTGCAGCAGAGCAGAAATGTACCCCACAAAGTTTGTCTCAAGAAGTGGCAGGTTGGCTGGGCATTGGTGCCAGCGGGAGTAATTTCTAAAGCTCTCTTGCGCCTTTGAGCAGCTTCAAAGAAACACATTAGTAAAATATCTTATGGCATCGGTATGGGCACCGGTTGTCGAAAAGGTTTAATATCTTTACCGTTAGTAAAGTGGCATTGTGGCGCATTGGGAACGACTTAGAAGAGGCGGATTTGTGTAATAAAACATCGACTCTTCATATTTGTGGCACGGACTGTGATGAAACTCCTCTTCATAGAGTTGTCTTTTGAGCAGTGTAAGGCTATACATTTTGCTTGCGCATATTTCAATAAACATGTGTTCCAGCCTGTATCTGTGTTTTTGCCAGAACATGCCCGCCATTGGAGTACACTTATTGATAACTGGCGGGACACCTTAATCGTTGACATTTCCACGGTGAAATATTTGATGAAGAAAACCGAATAACAACCGGATTTGCGTCATATCCATTATTATAGCAGACTCGGGCATTTCCGAGTACAACCGCTATACCAATATTATCGCTTTTCAGTAGCCCCACGTTCTGCCATAAAGAATAAAGAACTTAGCATAAACAGGACACATTAGCATGTGTCCAGCAAATGAGCATAATCTTTGTTGTCGTGTCTGAGGGTACTAGACGAAAATATCTTATTTTCTCTAATTTATTTTAAAGGATTTGTGATCGCCGCCGCCCAGGAAAAAGTTTCCATCTATACATTTATCCTCCTCGGAGCCTTGTTGGCCCCTGCAGCAGTTGTCGCTTCTTCCTTTGTTCCCAGCATGCAGTGGATGACACTTACATTCGGATTCTTCTATGGTAAGCTGAAATGTTCATGCCAGTTGGTATAAGCAAATACCGATGTGTTAAAAGCGTGGCAACGTGAAGTTTTGTTAGTGTTCTCGCTGCAATCACAAATGATCAGGAATTGGAATAAAGAGACTTCTTATCTTTACCCACCATTTTATATCATGACTATAAAGCTACAGTACACCTTTAACCGCTGTCTTGGCCATAAACCTAACACCATTATAAATAAGATAATTTCTACTCAGCCGGGGGTGACAAAATTGGCAACCGAAATGTACTGCAACAGACAAAGCTCGCACTTTTAGATGCCACTGCATCTCATTCACTCGCCTTATCTCTCCATACGGCGTTGTTGTTGTCCGTCCACACCCCTCGCCCATTCTCCTCGCCGCGCGAGATGCGCTCTCCGCCGCTCCCCCCTCTCCTCTCCGATAGCGAACACTCTCAAGCGAGGGGCATTGGATTCGGCTCGATTGAATTGGCTTGGCTTGGCTTGGCTTAGCTTGGATTGGATTAAAGTGGATTGTGTTGGATTGTGTTGCGTCATAGCCACGCCACGTTGCGTCATAGCCGCGGCAGGGGTTCTTGGCACGTTTCACTCGATGGGAGAATCAACCTAACGGAAACAACAACGAAACCCCCTATGCGTCGCATCTACACAGGGGTTCCCGCGAGGAAAGGTGGGAGAAATTTTGGAATCATACCCGAATGCTATGTTTCTGGAAGACACAAGATAAGTAAACGCCACCAATGTGTACTAGATTTTGGAGGGCTTTTCCAAGCAGATTATCATACAGGCATTCTTAGTAGCTTTTCTAACCGTACGGCAATTACATTTAAATTTTAACAATAATGCGTTGAAATAACCACGCGAACACGTCAACTAAACAACCAATATGGATACCGATGACCAGGACGCAACAAGATCAGTGGTTTGGCATGTTGGTGCATAAAACAACAAAACCTCATATTAAAACGCATAGCGTCCCATTGCCTCATCTGCGCTCTTCATTCGCGCTGTTTCATTTCACAAACATCTGCCATGCGCGATGAATTTAGCATATAATAATAAATATTTCTGGAGTCAGAATAACACAGAAAAGAAAAAAAGTTTTCTTAAACTGCTTTTCGACAAAAACCTACGCACAGATCTTTCCCATTGATTTTTATTCCGTATCAAGAACATTCTTCGCTCTAGAAAAACACTCGCCCCCTAAATCATGTGGGGTAATGCAAATGATGCATCATTACTAATATTAACTCTATCCATTTTTGCAGGTGTAGCCCTGGGAACGCTTTTGATCGCCACGTCTATCTACATCGTTTCTTATTTCGACGAGTACAGAGGCGTTGCTACAGGCATCAAATTTCTTGGCGTCTCACTCTCCGGCGTCGTGGGCCCATCATTGTTGACATTACTTGCCGACACGTACGGACTGCAAGGAACGCTACTTTTGGCTGGTGGCATCACCCTTCACCTAATCCCCCTCACCCTTCTACTAAAAAATCCGCGTCCCGTTCGTGTTTTTTGCGGTGTGTCTTGTAAACTGGTCAATAATTCAAAAGATACAACAATCACATCCTCCAGAGAAAGTCCAGAAGCGAATGAAAGCCATTCTCCATGTGAACACAACAGGTTGACAAAAGGTCTTCATGGATGTGACAACAAATACGGCAACGTTGTCATACCCGCTTCTCGTGCCGACCACGTCGACACAAAGAAAAACACTATAGAGATGAAGTCAGATGGTCCAGTACTTTTTGAAAGCGCAACACCTGTTGAAGAGCCGAGGCAGGAGAGAAGTACCTTCTTTTCAAGGCACCTAAGCGTTTTATCGAAACCTGTTTTTTATGTCCTATTATTTCCCATGATAGCAGCCGATTTCACTCTACCGTTACTGGCTTCCACCATTGTAGACTATGCCGGTGACAAAGGAGTGCCACTTAACAGTGCGGCGCAGTTGGTCACTTGTCTCTGCCTGGGTGGATTTTGCGGGCGGCTGGTAATACCACTTCTATCTGACAAAGTGTCCGGCGGTCGTTGCCCCATTGCGGCCTTGAGTTTCGCGTTGTTGGCGGTGTGCTTCATAGTAATGCCTCATGCCATTTTATTTGCTGCTGTCGCCGCTGTCACCTTCATCGCTGGTATTCAACAAGGCTACCTGGCCACCCTCAAGCCCGTCCTGGTCGCTGACTATTTGGGCGTGCAGCGAGTCGCCATGTCTTGGGGCCTAATGGGCGTTGCTGCACTTCCGCTGACATTCTGCGAACCGGCAATTGTTGGTGAGAATTTGGTGATAATTGTGCTCACTTTATTACCAGCTCAGAATGTTGGCCGAATACACGTACAGCTCAAACTTAACGCATATTGAGGCATCGTCAAAAAAGCTCTGCCTTAAACGCCTTTTGAATGTATAAAACACCAGAAAGAGCACATTTTTTGGGTAGACGTGTATCACACTAAAAGAAACAAAATTCCGCCTTGACACAAGGAATGTACGTTAGAGAATATTCAGTTTACGTTACCGTATGAACTGGCGAGGGTTACCAAAGTGGAATAGTATGGAGATAGACAACAAAGCAACCAGCGTTCCTGTCAAAGCTATGTGGCCTATGCGTCAATCTACAAACTCCGCAGTTGGTGGGTTCCCAACCTATCTAAATCTTCTCGGGTTTATTAAACGTGATGGAGGTTCCCTAGTGTGGCACCGGCAGTTATTGCAGCATCAGCTATATGGAACGTTATTAAGAGCGTCTCCTCGCGGCTGATCTCGAATATATTGCTACGAAAAGAGGTGCCCGCTATTTTCTGTTTTATAGCAGTAGAACTGTACATACGTCGACGAGACACGGAAAAAAAGTTCCACTAAGAATTTAAAGGGCCGGTCATTGGTACTAGGAGTTCTTGAAGCGATTATTAATCAAGACAAAACAGTTTCCCCTTCCGGAGACTCGTCAAGTAATTGATTGGGAAACAATTTTACGCGAGACGTAATAAAGACATCAAAGTGAAGATACTGCGCCTTCCATTCCTCACAATTATACAAGGTGAAACATCTGCATACATCGCGTGACACTTATTGAATGTACTTCCGTATGAAGCTGAAGCGGGGCAAAATGTAACAAGAATTCGAATTACACGAGGCCTTTTTTTATTTCACTCGATATCATAACAACATCAATACAGGAACTTTCCTTTGGGGACCCGCCGCGGTGGCTCAGTGGCTAAGGCGTTGCGCTGCTGAGCACGAGGTCGCGGGATCGATTCCCGGCTGCGGCGGCCGCTTTTCTGATGGAGGCGAAAAGCAAAAACGCCCATGTGTACGAGGCTTCCGCGCACGTTAAAGATCCCCAGGTGGCCAAAGTTAATCCGGAGCCCTCCACTACGGCGCCCGTCATCGCCTGCGTTGCGTCGGCGCGTTAAACCCTACAATCAATCAACTTTTTTTGGGGTACAAAATAAGTGCAACACAAATATTGCGATATTGCGACTTTTGCAAATTATTTTAAAAAATATAGACTGCACCAAATGCCACATTTTCCCCTACCCTGCGGGGCAAAATGAGATGCTACGTGGAGCAAAACGAGCCAGTGTGAAAAAATTTCTACCCAGCAGTTCTTGCAGTAGAATCACATAAACTTCACTGCTTGCGACCACACTTAGTCTTCAGGAGACCAGCCTTTGCAATCCGCGCACTGAATCTACACAGGACACGACGCTGTGCTGCTTCAAAAGTCCTTGCACACCGTACACCCCCAGTCCTTCCATGTGCTATTGTTGTCCTTTTTTGAACGCTTGCACTTCATGGGCTTATTCAACGAATTAAGGCTGAATATGTTCTCATGCATCTTATTACCTCTTTTTGCCGGCTTTAATGCGGAATTGCATGGGCGTTTCGTAGCTTTCAAGTTGCCCAACCTGGTCTTGTTAGGCAATTACCTTAAAATTGGACTAAATTCGAATTCTCTAGCCCTTGTTTATTATTATTTCGGTATTGCAGAAATGTGATTAAAACTAGCCCCTATCGCAGTCGTTTTCTATTCTTTTTGTTGATACTCGATGAAACTATGTTGTTGTTTATGTCTACAACTTTCTCCACATCCTCTTCTTCACAGGCACACGACGGCATGTCGAACTCGGGGTCATCTAAAATAGCGCGTAAAAATGGTCAAGCATCACACCTTCGAATTCCAGCAGTAGTGTTGCGGATGTTGCCGGATCTTTCAAACGCCTTTTCCACTAATCGGCCAGTGCAGCCAATGTGATTGACTTGATACGACACTTCTTAAGCCCATTCAATGCCTTTATGTTGCGTTTTGCCCCTCAAAGAGGCCTGAATTCAAACCAATTTCCACTTTGGCCCATGGCGCCAAATGAAGTAAACTTTTCGTGGAATTTAGCCAATAGTATACAGTAACCACATAAATACTTACGTTGTTGTACTGACAGCGGAGCACCTTCGTGAACGGATCCGAATGTTTTGCCGAGCAGAATTTCGCCCCTTTTTGGCGGGGCGCGAACACACTGAGATCATCCACGCAATTTTTCTCGCGCAATCACTAACGTTTACACCAAAAACGTGGACAACTACAGGCACCTATTTCTAAAATAGAGAAACAAAGAACAGATTCTTTTTGTATTAGATATAAAGGGCGGCAAATTCAAAATGTCTCGTTTTGCCCCGCGTCTCGTTTTGCCCCACCTTACCCGAACAATAAAGGGAATGTGTAGCGGGAGATACTGCTGATAGTTGCTGAGGTAACGAGGCGAAAATGGGCCTCCCTGGTGTCCGAGTTGTACAGGTATGGGACGCGGTATCACATGGTCGTGGGTAAGAGTCACGCTCTGGAGCGTGTGTTTCCCGACTATGTTTTTTTATCCCAAAGTATATATCCTGTTTTGACGAAGACATGACGACATATTTACCCTAAATGCTGTCTGAGGTTCTTGAGTGCTCGCTTTTCTTTGTCGGTTAATTCAACGTGCTTCTTATTTCAAAAATCTCATTTACTATCTGCATACCAAGGTCACATCCCTTTAAGTTGAATGCTGCCTGCCCACCTGCATTAAGTCCTGCGTGAGAATGCTGACGAATATGATCGTCCTGAATCGATTGTGGAAACAGATTCATGGCACCAAGCGCATTCAGACATCTTAGTTTTGTTTTAGAAAAGCATCTGCACACAGGACAAACTGCTTTAACTAAATTAGGTGGTAGCTAGACAAGCTTTGTAAAATTCCTCTACTTTATTTTGGCCCTTGACTGCTAGAGTGTCTTTCACAACATTATAAAATAATACCAATGGCTTACCTCATCGCAACAGCAGAGAAACCTATACCAGGCACTTATGCAGGCGGAATGCGCGAAAACGCGGTCTGAGGTATTATTATTTTTGTATATCACCCGCAGTTTTGGAACACTCGGAGCCACATGCAAACAGAACATTCCGGCGAATACGCGCAGAAACATTGCCACCGTAAACTGCCTTATAGCTTCATCCGCTATGAAGAGAGGCCCATATGTTCCCACGGCTGGGTTAAATACGCGCCATTAGATTGTTTCAAAGGGAGATTGACAGTAATTCTGGGAGTGAATGTTATTAGCCAGCTCTTATAGCTCTAACGGAACAGGCCTGGGACCGCCGCGCAACAAGGAACAATGGCGTGAATTCTGCCTCTCTCCTCGTTGCAAAGAAAGGAAGCTGACCTAGCCGACTGTCTTCGACTTTTGGCACACACTCGATATCTCACTTCACACCCGCGAATCGGAGAGTGGCGACCTACGCTGGTAGTGTTCAAGAAGTCATACACGTACCGAATAGATACGGTGCGAATTTATTGTACCCGTATCAGTTTGTAACCGTAGAATGATTTCTTGAAGACCATGGTCCTTCTTTGGCTACTTCAACGCAAAACGTCTGGTCTGCATGTCTCTCTGTCTGCCTGTCTATCCCTGATTCAACCAATCTGTCAAAAGTCAAAAGAATCCTTCAACAACGCTTCTATATAGGCAAAACATTTTTAAATCACTAAATCTGGTAGTAATAATCACATTTCCCAACATTTTTCAGCAAACAGAAAATATTAGATATATTACGTAAGACATCAATAAATAGGAAGTATTTTTATTGTTCCTCAATTAGGAATAAATGGCTACTTCATGTTCCCGGAGCAAATAAAAATACACCGAGAAAAAATATTTTAACCAAAACTACAAAAAGTTCTCGCGACGCCTCTCGTTGCTGGGTTCCAAGTTCATAAGTTACAAAAGGTTCGAGTAAATTGTGGGCGCAATAGAGCGCGACAAAGTTGAATTGACTTGCGTAAACCTTCACCCACTGCGTTTATCATGGGAAGGGCGAAACGGTAACCGCAAGAGCGTGAGAGGTGGACAGGAAAGAGAACAGAGGGATTCACGTGTCAGGGACGGCAGAACACTGTTGTCTTTTGGCGACTGCTCCGGAGCTTTGAGCATATACGCGCTTAATTTTTGTTATCACGGTGCATATTTCCTACATAATTCACACAGTCCTCACAAGGTGGACACACAAGGCAGTCGATTCCTGCCAGCATAGCTTAACTTGTGGTTGTACACTGTGGCTTTGCGAATCTGCCCTTTGCCTTAATAGACTTATCATAGACATGGTGTATTTATTCTAAATGGCGAATTACATAATATTTTGTATGTGTGCAGGAGTGTTCCGTGACACCGGTGGTTCGTACGACAACCTCTACCGGCTTTGTGGCGGGGTGAACCTTTTTGCCTGCCTTCTTCTTTCGGTACAAGCCTGCTGGGACACGAAAAGCAAAACAACAGCTGCAGAAGAAAATACTTGACTCTTTATGGACATATTTCAGTGACGGCCCAGGATCAATTTTATTCTATCGCAATGCTTTCCCGCCAACATTCTTGAAGGTTTGTTCTAGGCGCAAGAAAAACAAATCCTCAGTAGTCACTACTCAGTACTTGGTGATGAAGGTAGTCTCATAACACAACTACGTTTTTTTTGTTTCGTAAGCTATGGTTCCTTGGGACCACAAGGTGCGAAGTGTTCTCGACGCTGGACTGCTCTCGCATTGTAGCCTTTCTTAGGGGGCGTTTTCAACAATGGGTAATAAATTGCTACACAGCCACACAGATAATAGGTTTTGCTTGATTAGGCTCGCCTGAATAAAATAAACTCGAAGGATGCTTTATCACTTCTCAATTTGTCTGTAGCAAATGCCATGAAGCTGTAGGAGAAAAGGGTGTTGGCGGCCGGAGGCACGTTGAAGGTCTATTCCTGTTTTACATGGTAGACTGGTGGGCTCCTTGGGAAAGCGGTATAACTCGTGCATGACAAAGAGAGTAGACCCACGGCTCATACTACTCTCACATGGCCACATTCTATAGAATATTGTGCATTTCGAGACAGCATAGAGGGGCTCAATGTATGAGGGTCAAAGTAAAACAGAAATCAATGGTAGAACGGGTAAAGGTAATGTGCACGGTAAATTTTCTAAAATGTCAGATTACGTGCTGAAATTAACGAGTGTCGAATGTGGCAGGACAGACATCGAGGGGGCAGTGATTGGCTGCGCCATTTACAGAGGTTCTCTGGGGTAATACGGCTAGCCCAGGCAAAGTATTCATGTAACTCTGGGCTGAGCTTTGAAGGGTGGTAGGGTGGATTGGAAGCCGGTTGGGTAGATAAACTTGAGGTGGTCTTTGTTTTCCTGTAAAGTATAGTCTCCTCCGCGGCCGGTATCCAGCCAGGAGAAGGCGTAGTGTAGTCAGGAAATAACGCAGTTATAGGGACACGCACAGTTATAACGCAAACGCAAGCTGTTGCCTCAATGGGATGACAGGCTCCCCAGTAATGAATTCTGGTGTCCAGACAACCAGTAGATGCGAAGGTAAATTCCACCAGATTTCAGGATGAACATCTGATTTTTTGGCAATGGGCTACGCTAATATGCTGTTTTTGGAACTTGGTATGTGTAAAGGAGGACTATATATATGCGAATACAAGTCCAGCTATAAGAAGCTACCTATGAAAATTTGTTCCATTTGACCAATCAAGCATCATGCATTGATCTGTTTGGAAATCCTCGTGCCTGATTTGTTTGTATGCGGGCGAGCATGAATAGATGCATAGTTTTTAATTATCGCAGCCCTTCACATCCAAGTTTGACAGTCAGAACCGGTGTCTTCACGAGTTTTAATTTACGTTTCGTAGACATCTCCAAATATGTTGCTTCCTTCGCCCTTTTGCCCATCAATAACAAAAAAATGGCACCAATCCAGGCTGTGAATGTGTCTGGAAAGCAAACCTTAAACGACAGCCACAATTGCCCATGCGACGTCACTTCAACTCACACACGTGGCTCTACAAAGAGTGAAACCAGAAAGTCTGCCAGCCGTTACTTGTAATTAGCGGTGGCGGCGTCCAGAACGCAGCAGCACATCCACGGACGGGCTAGAGTGGCGGGCGCCGCCGCTGTAGGCCGGCCATGCGTCGCCGGAAAGAAAACGGACAGGACCTCTTTCGAAGGGTGAGACAGCGGAACCGAGCCATCCTGATTTGCCAGCTCGGGGCTACACCACCGCGCGACACAAGCGCAGACATCTAAACAATTCGGCATGTGAGCTTAGTGATTCCCATTTATACCGATTTAAACTAAATAGTTCGAGAATTGCGACAAAGCTAAAGGAACTTTTATAATCGCTATTTATCAGGACCAGTTGCTCCTTTCGCGTTCTGTAATACCCCTTAAAACCCAACGGAATTGGTATTCACCTATTTAGAAAACGGAGTCCTATTCGTGGCAATCAGTGCGCAAAAGGTAGCGTTTCTTTAGCGGCCAGATGTATGTGGTCTGTATATTTTCTTTTCCCGCCCTGCAAACCAATCCTTTACGTATCCTTGCCGTACTACCACCTAATTCCGTGGGGTGCGGGTTACCCAGGACGTGCTGTCGAGCAAGTTAATCAACCCCTGCGAAGGAAGTGGGCAATGGACGCCAAGCTGCGCCAATACAGGCTCAATACAACTGTCGCTAAATTAGACGACAAAGCCGTACCTTTCTTCTCCGTGACTGAAAATCGCCCTCCCTCTCCCCGCCCGCGTTAGAAATTTCTTGTCCCGCACGCCGCGAAGGAACCGCTGGATGGTAGCGGTAGAAAGCTTTGCTTTAAAAATGGAGGAAGACCACACCAACGCGCCAGACTTCAATGTAGCGAAGCTGTACGCAACCTTAACGACATGATTGCAGCCCATTCGCTTGGTTTCCGCGGCATCAACGACATTTACTCTATCATTGTTGCTATAAGTAGTGTGAGCTTCCTTCTTGTTTTGGAAGTGATAATCATTGGACATAACCTTGAAGGAGCGTACGCTATGGCGTGTCTTTCTCGTTCCGAGCTAGTGTTTCCACGATTGCGGCGAACTTTGGAGTTGTTTTTGGCCAACCGTGGTCACTCGCCTTAATTGGGTATGCTTGCCTTCACAAAAGTGCGCCGAGGGCGCAGGGCGGTCGCCGCGAGGTACGCACACACGAGCGCTGGGCATTTTCTCGACCTTTTAAACCGCGGGGCGGTCGCTGCTATCTTCGCCGATCTCCTCATGTTTGTATGCTTTTCTTGACAAACGACAAAGGAGACGATAGGCGATCGCCTCGAGGCACACACACACGAGCACTTGGCATTTTCTTGGTTTTGTTAAGTGCCGCGAGGTCAGTACGAGGCCCGCGCTTACGTGCGTGTCGGCAATTTCTTGGCATTCTTAAGTGCGGACACGAAACATTAGGATATGATAAGCAGCTTCGCTGTTATTACAAATAATTTCAGCGGTTTAACCCGACAGTAGCGAAAATTGGCCAAGTGAGCAAAAAAATCCCAGTGAAGAGATCTTCCCTCAAGCATACTGTTTTGTATTCCCATAAAAGCATTCCGGTGATCCCTGGTAGCGTAAATAGTGCGACTGAGTATTTTATACAATTCAGCAATGTTGTTTGTAATATTGCTCTTAATATTATCATAATTATCTACCACTGTCACAATATCATCATCATCGTCGTTATCACAACAAAAAACTTCTGACCGCCCCCCTCCCTAGGACACACTTACAAATGCGCTCTTGGCTACGCTTTTACACCTTTTTTGCTTAAGAACATTTACAAATAAAACACCCGAGGCAACTTGTGTGTTTGAAGAGCGAAGCGTTTCAAAACGAGCGGCATTTTTTAGCCAGCGGTTTAACCCGAGAGTAGCGAAAATTGGTCAAGTGAGCAAAAAAATCCCAGTGAAGCGATCTTCCCTCAAGCAGCAAAATCAAGCATCGTCGTCAACTAGGCGAATGGATGGCGGTGAGAACCAGCACCTGTGTAAATTAGATGCAGTCCGTTTCAAAGCGTGAGACGGAATCCGGTCGTGAAGGAAACTTTGTCAAGTGGCAAGAGGACGAATACCAACCAAATTCGAGGGCAGCAGGAAGCCGCATTAGAAGCACCATTAAAAAGTATCGTGTCGCATTGAGAACACTTATCAAGTGCTTAGAAATGGAACTGGTGATTTCTTTCAATCACTGGTATTCGGTGGTAATTGTCGTTGAATTTAATTTGAACGCGTGGGGACCAAAACGAGAGGGTTTTATGGGTTTGGTGTTGGAAATGCTTGGCTTGGATGCAACAGCGATCCGCGTCAACCCACCGTCCAGTGGCTACGTGCATTGACTTCAGATTGTTTAAGAATGTGCCCGCAGCTGATGATATTCCGACCACAGTACATTATAGTGGCAAGAGAGTCATTATGTTCATCGCTAGTAAATGGCAATGAGTGTTGGAACATGCTTTACAAGTTTTTGAACCACGGCGAGTACAGCTCTGGTTTCCTCCACCTTCGCAGGAAGGAATCGCATTGTGATCTCGTGCAAATTAAACCACTTTGTGAAATTTCTTCTCTTTTAGATTATTACGTTTGGCTGAACAGAGCTGACACCTGATTGCAGCATTTCGAAAAATTTGTTGATCGACCTTTTTAGGTTTTAGCGTATTGAAAAAGTATTGACAGGTACTTCATTGCAAGCAAAATGCGTACGGTGTTGTAAGCACACAGGTAACGCATACAAATCTGCTGAAGGATAAAGTTAGATTACTTGTAAGGTCTAAGGGTTGGAAAATTATCAATGAATAGAATTCCCTCTTTCGTTTGTATGCAGACACAGTACATGTCGACGTTGTTACACATTTTTGTGTCAAATTACACACGTCTTGTGTCCTGTCTGCCCCGTCCCCCACCAACCTAGTACGACGCAAAATATTCTCTGTTTAGAAACTGTTTTTTAATGGCACGTTTTGCTCTCATTTCTAACCGTTGAAAGATGCCCCAGAACCTCAAATTAATTGATGCAGGTTCAGTACACGATGAAGAAAAATTGAAGAGCATCTTCTCTATTATCTTTAAATCAATCGGTTCCTGCCTTCTCGTTATGTCGACCCTGTTAAAGCATCTGCTTGGCCGTCTGCCTAGCAACAAATGAAGCGTTTTTTTTCTCTAAATGAGCCAGATCCACCTATCGCGAAATTGAAAAACAAGCGGAAGTTGGTTACCGGACCTAAATGCAACGCTGTAGAAGCTATAAGATAACGTATTTTATGTGTCAGATAGGCGAAGATTATGACAAGTAGTTAAAATTATCCCGTAAATTTGAGCAATATTGGGGTGATAAGTTTGGATTTGGCTAACATTTAATTGAAGCACTCAAGTTGATGAAGCATTTTTAATAAACTTTATTTAAATTGACTTTCAAGCGTGGTGCGATTGCGTTTTGGTGGAAAATGCATTAAAAATGTGCAACAGGGCCTCAAGAACAGTAGGAATATGCATGGAGAGCAGGTGAGTCCTCTTTGCACCATTAGCAGGTCTTTTCAAATTCTTCCCTACAGTAGGTTTCTTGGGCACGCCTGAACGTAGTCGAAAAGTAAGCAAGCGTTTTTATGGATTTGCGATGAATTTCCAAAACGTTTCACAAGAAGACTGCCCACATCTTCACTTCGATGAAGTGAAGAAGATATGATAGAAGAACACAGCAGGAGGTCCCCCTGCGGTGTTTGACTTCGGGACCTCCTCATGTATATACACATTGTATGTTGTTTCTTCGTGATGAATAAAGCCCCATCGAATCGATGTGAATCGTACTCTCAGAGGGAAGGAGATTTGCTAGGGCTTGTAAGGGGCAGCGATTTAGTTAAGTACTAAAATAATAAATATGGGAGTCAAAATAAATAAATATGACCAGAAGTATTTAGTAGAAACGGGAGAGACCAAATGAAATCATTATTTCCTTTCATATCGGTGTCAGTTTCATTTCGTTCCCTTTGTCTGACGTTCACTCCATCGTTGACATCTGGGCACACATCTTCGGCCGATTACCTAATTGCCGCATTAATTCACAATAAGCCCGCTCCGAAGAAGCTGAAAAAAGAAACTTCCGAAAAACCCACGAAACAGTCTGAACAGTCAAGCTAAGAACAAACTACCATGGGGCAAATTGATATGGCTCGTTTTGATCCGTGAAAAAGCAGGACATGGCTAATTTTGGATACGTCCTACGATCTCCGTACGCGTTTTCAGGAAGTTATCTCAATTATTTTCTTGCCACGCCTTTTTTATGGGAAAGGTGCCGAGTTTTCATTGTCGCTGCAGTTTTATTCGATTTAATTTCGGTTTCTCGATCTGGCTCATTCGAAAACAAACGCCTAAATATTTCCGCTATCTCATAGAGATCACTTGATACATTTCACTAACAATTGAATAAATTCTTTCATTTTCTGCCGGCATGAGAACGTTCTTGATAGAAGCTGCAAGACCAAGCCTAAAAGTTACGAGATAGACAAATTTCGATGTTTTTTAAGTGTTTGCTTGCATCTTCGTGAACCCATCTCAAGCACGAAACCAAAGCTCACAGTGGAAATTACTTAAACACAAATAAATACGGAAGTGGCGCTAGAACAAAATAAAAATTCCTTGTGCAGGCAATGGAGTCGAAATGAGTGAGGAGAGAGATACATCAACATTCAAGCCGCGCAATAACTGTACATTGGTGTTAAAAGGTGTTATCAAGAAACAAAAGTGTGAAGATCACTATCAGAGCGGCTTCAGCCAACGGGCGGAACATATTTACGAAACCCGTAGCTCTGAGCCACAAGCCTATAAATGTAAGAAGCCCATACTAATTTATTCGCCGCCAATATACAGTCACAAAATACAGACCTGAGACTTCTCTAAAATTGCATTTATAACCAGGACAGACTTTCGTCAGGGAACAGCACAGGCGGGTAAAGGGACATTATTGGAATACCCATGCACTATCTCCCCTATCAAGACACAACGGAAGCGAAACATGATCGCGAAACTGCACTCTGCCCTGTTCCCACATGCGAACTAGCAAATATAACGTGCATCAAGGTTAGCTCTTCATGGGCAGTACCGTACCATACGCTAGTCCGATACTAGGAATTATGAGACGCCCCGGGCATCTCATTCTCTTCTGAACATCGCCAAAATAATTTTAAATGGAAGAGAATTCAACACAGAAGTGGGTGATACCACACACAAAATTCCTGAAACTATCGGCGTCCGCGGTCATGACCTTTGGGGGGCTGCATGCGGGCTTCCACATAGGGGTTGCCATTAAGTAAACCAGAATCTTCATCACCCTCCTCATCATCATCACCAGCCTATCTACGCCCACTGCAAGGCAAAGCTCTCTCCCATTAATATCCAATTACCCGGTCCTGTTCTAACCGCGATAAATTTATCACCGCAAACTTCTTGATTTCATCTGCCCATCTAACTTTCTGCCACCCCCTGCAACGCTTGCCTTCTCTAGGAATCTACTCTGTTACACTTAATGACCAACGGTTATCTTGCCTTCGCATTACATGCCCTCCCCAAGTCCATTTATTCTTCTTAATTTCTACTAATATATCCTTAACACGCGTTTGTTCCCTGACCCACTCCGCTCTTTTCTTGTTCCTTAATGTTACACCTATCATCTTCCACACTACTGCCCGCTGAGTCGTTCTCAATTTAAGTTGAACCCTCTTCGTGAGCCTCAAAGTTTCTGCCCCGTAGGTGAGTACCGGTAAGATGCAGCTGTCATACACTTTCTTCTTCAGGGACAATGGTAGGCTGCCATTCAATATCTGAGAATGTCTGCCGTATGCACTCCACCCCATTCTTATCCTTCTAATTATTTCGGCCTCATGGTTGGGTTCCGGGTTCACAACTTGGCCAAAGTAGATATATTCGCTTACCACTTTCACTGCCTCGCCACCTTTCACAAACCGCTATGCTGTCCCGAGATTATTGATCATTACTTTGGTTTTCTGCATATTAATTTTCAGGCCCACGGTTCTACTCCATTTGTCCAGTGCGGAAAGCACGGTTTACAACTCGTCCCCCAAGGTTCTTAGCGAGGCAATGTCATGAGCAAATCTGAGGTTCCTGAGGTTACTCTCCATTAACCCTTATTCCCATCTGTTCCCAATCCAACGTTGGGAATACTCCTTGTAAACATGCTGTAAGTAACATTGGAGAGATTATGTCTCCTTGTCTGACGCCCTTCGTTATAAGTATTTTACTGCTCTCCTTATGGAGGATGATGGCAGCTGTGGACCCACTGTAAATATCCTCTAGTATTTACATAATGCTCGTCTACACCCTTGTTCCGTAATGACTGAATGACTGCTGAGGTTTCGACCGAGTCAAATGCTTTCTAATAATCTATGAAGGCTATATATAGGGGTTCAGTATACTCAGCGCACTTCTCTATCACCTGATTGATCGTGTGAATATGGTCCATTGTTGCATATCCTTTACGGAACCTTGCTTGTTGTTTAGGTTGGCTGAAATCTATGGTTGCAAAAATTCTGTTAGCGATTACCTTGGTGAGTACCTTGTACACGACTGACAGTAAGCTGATCGGCCTGTAATTTTTCAAGTCCTTCGTGTCACCTTTCTTATGCATTAGGATGACGTCCGCGTTCTTCCAAGATTCCGGTACACTTACAGTCATTAGGCATTGCGTATACAGTTTTGCCATTTTTTCAAGTACAATTTCTCGGCCATCCTTAATAGAGGTCTGCTGTTGTCTGACCCTCACCAGGTGCTTTGCGCCCTTTTATTTCTTTCAAAGCCTTCCTTACTTCTTCGGTCGTTATTGAAGAATAAACCAGGATAAATGCATCCCCAATCGCCATTCAGTACTGCTCTAGCTGCGGAATGCTTGAACATAGACAAGTCCCCTGACCTAAACCAATCCACATCACATATAATCGGTCTGGCACCAACAGCAGCACACACAGGCACCAGTGCAAACTCAAATGCAGGTGTATGGCTTTGTCCACAAGATTACAAACAAGGAAACAAACTCTGTCGATTGATTGTGGGATTTAAAACGCGAAGCTACGCCTGGAGTATAAGGCGTGCCGTAGAGGAGCGCTCCGGTTTAGTTCTGGCTACCTAGAAACCTTTAACGTGCGCCTATGTAAACAAATTCCTTGCATTTCTAGTATTGAAGAGCAGAACTGGGCTGTGAGCAAACAATATTTCCACATGTCAAGCGGTCTGATAGAGCTGTTAGGAAGGTTAAGATCACGGGATGAAATTTCGTTTCTGAATAAAGACGTGAAAGGAGAATTTAAAGATAGAGAAGGAGGAGAAACTCTTTATTGTGGGCTGGGGAGGTCAGCCCTGCTTGCGGCAGTGCTTGCTATATTAGATGGGTGTGATTACAATGCAGTGAAGTGGATGACAGAGATTGGGAAGCCAACAATTCGTGGGAAAGCAAAAATTAAATGAAAAGCGACAGGCAATGTACTGGCTGTAGATGAGGAACCACAACGCAATACATTGAGGAGCCATGCAGACGAAGGCCATCAAACTTAATGAGAACAGCCCTACTGAAGGTACCCATGTGTTGCCTGTACAAGGGGTTACAAGAGGGATGAGGAAACGTTACAACAAGGAAAAGTGCAACAGAAAACCTAACCAACGCTTTTCAGAGGCCACGTAAGAGGTGTAAACATGCGCACAAAATATACCCATCAAAATTGTCACCAGATGTGCAACTTGCCGCGAATTCTCAGCCGCAATAACACGTGTTCGATCCTTAAGTCTTTCCGGAGCAAGATAAACCGCTAGGAAAGATTGAGGCACCTCGTCCAGAAGCTGATACACAACCATACTGGACGAAGGAAGATTTCCTACAACATGCCACTGCTAAGTTCTAGGAAGGTGATACCGACGGTACCGGTACCGGCATAATCTACTTTAAATAATTAGGCTACATTAAAGACATCCGCTCCCATTTGGCCAGCTATTTATCATGATGGAGATGAAATGCCCTAAGCCCTAAGCCATGATCTCCTGCGGCGGTTGTCATACTTCTCTGATTGGTGCGGTGAAATTGTGGTGGGTATGTTCACATGACCAAAATATTTAAAGTGCTGGAGCGGCATTTTTCTTCCGAAGGCAGCAAACATTCGACTGCTGCCATCGGCATTGTGACTCGCAGTCACCGAGCTATGCGTTATGTCTATGTGAAGCCCTCTTTTGCGGTTAGACTCGGATGAGCGTTCGTATGATGATCGTATGAGCGTTCAGAAAAAGTCGAAATCCTACGTGGAGCTTCGCACTTCGATACTGGACGTTTTCTCAGTCGACGTCCGCAGCGCCTGCACAAGAATATCCTTTACAAGGCCATAGTAAAAAAGTCGAATTGTTGTGAAGGGATACGCGCTTGATTCAGAATCCAAACGGCGTGGTTCTATCCCCATTCACTCCAAAATGCATTGACATATCTTCGTTTTTTTGTGCCTACCTCCAGCCGTTTTGCAAGCCGTTTAAACGCGATAGATGCAAGATTTTAAATGCAGAGCATTTCAGTAACTCACGATGTCACCCGCGTTGACGTCCGTCGTAGTCCGCACCATCGTTGTCCGCACCCCTCCCCCTACACTATATAAAAAAAATACTATCCGGCGCCTGGTTTCGATCCCTCGGCCCTGCGGGCGGAACGCAATGTTCATGGTGCTCTACCCACTGCGCCACAAAGCGCGCACAGAATGGGAGGCAACGAACGCGCCTTATATCCTTGACTCATTCAAACTACGTCAAGAAGCTGCTGATACAACGCATTCACTACCACCAACTCCCCAAACACTAAACGTTAACGCAATACACCCACCCCCTATGCGACGCATTTACTCGAGTCCCCCTCGCGGGGACATGGGACCGCCAAAAACAACGCGTTGTGGACTGCGCAGTAAGGTGCCGGCACGTGCGAGAACCGCTCGCGCTGTTCGTTCCAGGCAGGGGGCGCGCGAGCACTGCGAAGGCGGGAAATTTGAACTGCTTTGGACAAACCTCCGTTCCATTTTTCAAGAGAGAAGTGAGACACCGAGGCGAAGAGCGTGATGGGTAGTAGCAGTAAGCGGATAACGGGGCCACAGGCCGTTATGGCGAATCACTGCTCTGCATTTACGACAGCTTTCACGTTGAGTGGAACGGCTTTAATTTTTTTCCACTGAATGGCATTAGCATCTGTAATGAAAAAATAGAATGCGCATTCTCGGCGGCACAGAGCACCAGGATCTGGTGTTATGCCTCAAACTCTCAAAGAATATACCAAATTTTCCTATGCAAAATTGGCCGAATTATGGTGACGACAATCAGTAAAAACATATCGACACGCAGAATCTATCACCAACGTCTCCAGCATCATGCCGGGAAGGATTCTGTAAACTTGACGCTTGACACTTTGTAAAGAAGGTAACTTGACACTTTGTGAAAAAATATTCCCTTTTCTGCGGGTAATGATTGCAGGTGTCAACGACATACATAATATCGCAGTTCAGAAAGACAGACTCGGTCATCCTCGCAATTGATGTAAGAGGATAACTTTACAAAATAAGTAACATCATAGCTTCTGCGTAAGGATATTACCGATTCGTAGTGGCATTCATAAATACGTCAAGACCTTGCCCGTATACAACGCTACGATGGTAGGGCTGGGCGACCTCGATCACACGCGGTTAGGTGGACAAATAAAAGACTTCAGAAGCCTATGTGAAACCACCTATGTCAGTACACCAGGCTCTAGCCTCCTAGCGAAATATATCCTGCATACAAAAACAACTGGCCATCAGCTGTCCCTGCATAACCACATCAGGAAAGCAGTTGAGAAGTGGTGAGTACAAAATTCTTATTATTACTCAAGTGCAGAAGAGAAGACCGGCTCAAAAATACCAGACCACAGAATTGACATACGTGAAAAAGGAGTACATGAAGTTAACGCGCTATGCGTCCTCGGTAATGTATACAAAAAAGACGGTACTGGAGAACGGTTGCGGCTGGTAGTGATGGCAGTGCCGCCGCGAATAGTGGCACAGCGGTGACATGGCTTCCACGAAGATGAGGGCATCAAAAATACCCATGCTCTCGCCATTACCATGCTTCGGTAAGGCGCGCCCTAAGCTCACGTTAACAACACGGAAAAAAATAAAGTAATTATTGCCCTTCATACTACTTTGAAGTTAGCTGTCAGATTCGCCCTCATTTAAAGAAGGCTACATAGAAACGGGCTCCACAATAGGGTATAAGAGCTAGTATAGGCGCGCGGCGTCAGTACTTCAGACAGTCGTGGCAGGTCTCTTGGGGAAAAGCAGCCGTATGAATAACAGAGAAATTAATAAACCACCTGCTGTTTGCTGACGACTTTCCAATATTCCGTGAACGAGTTAGAAAAACACAAAATACTACAAATCTCTTACTCTCGAAGTTGAGTAGCGGGGTTTCGAATAAACACATTAAATTGAAAGATTGCTTCATTGAGAATCCAACAAAACGCATGTACAACGTTGGCAGGGAGATTTTGGAATAAGCGAGTTATTACGTCGTTTTGATTGCGCTATAAGCGCTCATCCCAATCACAAAAAGGAAAGAAACACAGAGAAATGTGGCGATGGGCTGCATTCAATAAACATTTTCATATTCAGAGCAGTTATCTTACCCTGCCAATAAAGTAGGCAGTCTACGACCAACGCATTCTCGAAAGAATCCCCTGCGCGGCAAACACGGGGAGGGTATTACTAAGCACCGGAAAATAATACTTCTATCTGCGCGATGGGCCATAAATATGCTCGGGGACAACACCTACATAGATTAGGAAGCAAACTCAATTAAAAACATTCTAGTTTATAGTTAGTGACAGGAGACGGCTGAGGCAGAATATGTCAAGCTTATGAGAACCAATGATGGACAATGCCTTTACCAGAGTGGGGGCCAATAGACACAAACCGAAATACAGGCAGGTCTACGGCCTCGTGGCCGGACAGAGTATAAAAATTACGAGGCGAAGAATATAATTCCGCTTGCTCATGGTAGAGGAGGCTGGAAATGTTTGGGGAAGGCCTTTGTACAGCATTTGACATAACCAAGCTGATGATAATGATGATCCTCATAAGGGTGATGGTACTGAACGCAAATAATCACTAACCATATCCTGCGAAAAAAACACGGTATAACCTCAAACTAGGCCATAGTACCCCTAACAAATAACGCTTACGACAAAGATTACCAACGACCTTAATCAAAACTCGACAGCTAGCGCTGGTTGGCCATAGCTATCGTAGTACTCCTAATGCCGGGGATAAAAAAATAAAAGCTAAAGAACTAGATACACAGAAGCGGGAATGTAAAAAAGAAATTATTACATGCAGTCAACAGTATAAACGTAGAAAAGATACAGCGAGTTGCAGGATGAGTGCAAGCTCAAGACGCCACCGGAGGCAGAGTAACGAAATCGGAAATCACCTTAGATAAGGCAATCATCAAGACTAACAGAACGGGCACTGGTAAGAGACTCACAATACCCCCAAGAAGATTTCAGAAGAGTGTATTTAGCAATATGGTCGTTAAGAAAGGTAAAATGCGACGCCTACATACTATGGACGCCACAGTCACAATCGTAGAAGGGAGACCTCGCGCCGCCGGTCGCATCTCTAAAATTTACACCGGGAATTCCCGCACGATTGTAAACTGCACCCTAGATAGACGAAGTGGACGCCTTCTCGCACCCCTCAGAAAGACGGAATCATCAGGATATTATAAAAAACGAACGGACGTGCTAGAGAACCCACAAATTAATCTCAATAGAAAAAACGCGGTCAAATGGGAGGGGACCACAAAAGTGAACGTACTTACATCACTGGTATGTTGCTGCATGCGATGCATCAGGCACGTACACCAGGCATTGCAAGGACTGCCGTGACGTTGGTATAGCTTTGCACCCCCTTAGTGATGAAAAGCTAAAGCAAACCTAAAATTACTCAAGCCCCATTCATCATAATCAACCCCTCCTTCTCATCCTCATCGGCCTGTTTGTGCCCCCTTTTGGACGAAGGCCTCTTTGTAAGGCGTGATGTTTGTGGGCCCTTCTTTGGCTCTGAACTTTTCCAATTCACCTTTCCATCGAATTATATGCCTCCCCTACTCCTTTTACCATCCCGTTGTAGCCATTCGGATGGTCGTACCTGTTGTCCTGCATCCACAATACATGAGTCTCCAAACCCCATTTATTAGTTTCCTTCACCCGCACGTAATTTTGTATGGGGCATCTCGAAAACGTACGGCCGGTGGAAAATCTGCATTGCTTGCTTAGAAAATTTCTTATTGGTGTTACGAATCACCGCTCCGCTACCACGTGCGCGCGTGCTACTAGTTGGGATAGCGTGGTGAAGGTCTTCTGAGCTTTACCCGAAAGCCCCGCTTCCTCGAACGCGTTCATACTAGCACCTGCCACGTCAGGCCAGGCAGTGGTGACTCATGCCGCAGCAGCAGCAAAAAAACGAAACCGTCTATTCCAGCGGAGGCATGTAGAGACGTGCACCTCTCAGTGGACGCCACTCGCCGATTTTTTCTCTTTCCCCTTTCTCCGACTAAATTTGCGCCGCTACCGCCGGCTCTCACGAGCCCGGGAAAGAGTGTTCGTGTGTGTCTTTACTGTGTTTTGGCAATGTGCAAAGTACTGGGAAAGCGTTTTGACTGTTAGCGCTTCAGGTTACAAATACGCCTTTTCTGATTTACAGCATAGGACCCTGATGCTTGCCGCTCTGTTCGATTCTTGCTTTGATCTCGCCGTGAAGGGTGGTGTTCCTGTTTCGTCGCTGTTCATCTCTCGCCACGCCGTAAACCAGTTACGTTTTGCCCTCTGTTTTGTGTCGCCAACACCAAGGCCGCTGCTTCTGCTTAGCGCTCATACACCACGCTACCACTACCTGACCGAGGCGAAAGAGCCCGGTTCGCGGACCCCTCCCCGAATGTAACATGGGCCTCCAGTGACGTCGCAGCAACTTTCTTTATTTCTTTTCACAACAGGTAGGAGCTGGGCCAGCTAAAAGCCGTTCTAGAACGGCTTGAGGGTTCCTTGGCCACCCGCAGAACCGACAAGCGCCCATCACAAGCAAAGACATACAGCCGGCATGAACAATTTTAGAAATGATTTAAAAGTACGCGACAACAATGATCAAACCCCTACAAAAATGCTTCTTTACATTCTGTAGACGTTCTGTTGAAATTCTACCAGCTTTATTGCTATCCTACATACCCTTACATCCTATTGGCAGTTGTCTGTAAAAAGTCTATTTAATGTATGTTGACACTTGTCTATTGACGATTGTGTGTGAAAAGTCTACCTAATTTATGTTGACATTTGCCAGTCGATGGTTGTATATAGGAAGTTACTTAATTTATGTTGACATTTGTCTATTGACGAGATGCGCTAGGATGAGCACTGGAACTGTTTTGAGACGCTTCGTCACGAGGTGAATTTAACCCAGACATGCATTCCTTCCTTCTCGAGTCGGGTTTGAATTAATTCATATTGCTTTTTTCTAAATCTCTGGACAGGTACAAACTATCTTGGACAAACTATTTACTTGACTTTAACAAACTTCTGTGATTTTGTTCGGACCAGGTTATAAACTTTTACACACACACACACACACACACACGAACACGCTTATGCACGCACACGTGCATGCGCATGCCCGCACGCGCACCACACGCGCATACACACACACACGCACGCGCCCGCACGCACGCATGCACACGCACGCACACGCACGCACTCACACACGCACGTACTTTTCTTTCACTCTCCACGGTGATAAACATGGCTAATCAGCGGTTTTGAACAAGCGCCTGGCAGCGGCATCAACAAGTCGCAACCGCTCGTTACTGTGCTTTGATTTACGCAAACTAAGTGCTACATGGTTGAAAAGAACGAATTATGCACGTAAGTATTTCGCAACAGACTGCTAGGCGCGCCTCTAACAACGGCGATTATCGAAAATCGCCCGCTATATATTAACCTAATACGGCCGGCGCAGATGCTGTGTCCGCTCTCGGTTCACAACAACCGCCAGCGGCGCCCCTCTCTCTTTGCGAACCGCCAGGAGAAACGCGCCAATCATCTGAGGCAGCCATAACGCGGTGCGAGTGCCGGCGCTCGCGCTTTCTTGCAACCCATTGATGCTTTCCCTTTTGTTTGGTTGCAGCTTGCAACGATAAAGTACAAAAGAAGATATTTGCAATCTTTAACGTCCCAGTGTTGCCCGGTATTGTATTTTGGAAATAAGAATGCGCTGTGTTGTAAACATGCAATGAGAGGCACGCCTCACCGCGGCATCGGTATGCGACGGATGGGGACTATATATAAATGAAATGCACTTCTGTTCAATATGTGGTTACTATCTCGCCGCTATGTGTTGTTTCGGTTGTAGTACGGCTTGTGTTGTTACGAATGCTGAAGGTGGCGCGTAAGTGCTCAATTCGTAAACTGCCAGAAACGATACAGCACGTTTTTCTGCATTGTGGGGCTGCGGTATTTTTGTGGGATGTTCTACAAAGGACCCTTCATAAAGACTTCCCGCTGAGCCCCCATGGCATACGCTTTCTACCTGTGGAAAACGAAGAGGGGCACCCTTGGACCTTGTTACGTTATTGGCCTTGCATAGCATATGGTGCTCGCGCATGGCCTGGCTCCACGGTGATGTGGACGCCCCGGGGCCCCTACGCGGCAATGTTTTCGTGAGTCCATATCACAGTACGTAGAAGTGCAGAAGCACAAGGCGTGCGCTCTTTGTCGGAGATCGGCATTAAAGAAAAAAAGTGTGAATGGTATGCCTCCTTAAAATGTGGATGTGTATCCCTTCAAGAGCCCAATAACCCTAACTTCGTGCCGTGCTTCCTTTTTTGTTAATTTTTGCTGCCACTATACGACCTTTTAGAGAAGAATAATGACGACATTCAATTCAGCTATAGTGTTGATGTATTTACCACACGGTCTACGAATGGTCGGCTTTTCCGCCTGCATCACATTTTGAATGTACTGTCAAAAGCGCTTCGGCTATCAACAGCGATTGAGTGTTAGGTCTACACAAAACTTTCTGTAGAAAATTTACAGGAATGTTTAAATTCATACATGGCGGGCAATGGCTGAGCGGGCCGCTCTTGTGGTTTCTGGTCGCCGTCGGCCTCGTTAATACCTAGCTAATGAACAACACTACGATGATGGACGAGATAGAGCGAGGCGGAAAGAGAAGAAAATTATTGAGAGAATGCGAGGGGGAGAATGCTATGCCCAAGCCACGCGAAACATGCTCGGCGGAGGGACGCGCGGTGAGGCAAAGCAGAGCAGCCCACTCCGTCGTGCGTTTGCTACTGACGCTATCATTTCCTTTGACACAAGAGCTAAGCGCCTTCACTGAGAAGACGGCAGTTCTCCCTGCTCCCAGATTTCGGTTTAGGGAATATTTTATATATAAGCCAATTTTTGACCGGTCTACAATGTTCCTGTTTTCTCGCAGAGATGGTCCAAACTGAAATTTCATCACCCATACGCGATGTTGTTTTTGTTGTTGCACTATTTTTTTGTAGTTAATTAACGGGTGAACCTAGCCTTGCAAGGTGTGCCGGCAACCACTGCCCCTTATCAGCAGCTTTTTAAGACAATGCGCGGGAAATTATCGGCTTCTCCTTTCGCCCGTGCCTGTGAGGCAGGTATCGGAATGTTGGGTATTTTACAGCTTTCGTGCAGTATATTACTGTCTGCTGTTTCGCTACCCTGTGTGTTCAAATTTACCATCCTTACAACCAAAAAAGCGCTCTTCAGTAAACAAATAGCAAGGGTGTTCGAAATCAGATTGTTGCCTACATGTGAGGCTTACTACAAGTTATTCGCTGCTCGATACAAAGTTGCGCTGGTGTGAATCTACTTTCCGACGGGAACACCATTATCAGGGAAGTAAAGTGTGCAGCGCCTGCTCTCCGCACAGACAAAAAGCCGCATTTTTCGCGCTAAATGGTACGGACAGATAGCATCAATTGTGTAATCAGTGCAGTTCTCACGATATTTGAATGTCCCTATTTCCCCTGGAATCAATTCAGTAGGCTGCGGCAATATTATTTCGCGGGGAAACAGCATATGCAAAGATTAGCGAGCTCTCAATACAGCTTTACATGTCTACCCATTATTCGGAGCCGTATGAAGAATTGCGGGCGAAGATAAATCTGCATGTCGTTAAATTTGTAGGCCCACCGAACCCTCCGGCGCCGAGAAGCGCATAGCGTGACACACGCCGCCTGCCTCGAACGAAGGACGCCGAAATCAATTCTCCTTCACGCATCGCGTGTTGCCTTCCACGTACCAGATGATTGAACCGAGTGCCTGGTGTGGAAAATGCACCTACGATGATGAAGGTGACGCTTGCGAGTGAACTCAAAATTAAAAGCAATAGGCTGAGCGCTCAACATCTTTTGCTTGACAAAGTCAATTAGTCGACCCATATCTGCCTTTTGACTACAAAGTATGTATACCTTAGGACGACAAAAAATGTTCTCTTTACAATTCACGGGGATCCAAGAATGGAGGGAGAATGAATGTGCAGTTTCTTCAGGCGCCCCAGATTGCCTAATATTTTTTGCACTCCTACACTGCGGCCTAGTGCGAAGCTCGCGTATTCGTTATGCGCATAAAAATTCAATTTAAATTCCAATGAGAAGGTGAATTTTCATCGAAATAACAAAGTACACGTGACAGTAGGTGCCCGCTTATTCTATTCGCTTAAATTTCCGAGTTTGCAGCTGTGCACGCTACTGTCTCAAATATTCTCTCCTCCCATCGCATTCAACCACGCGTGCTCTCCTTGTTTCAGTCAGGTTCCCACATAATGGCGCCGTATTTTATTTTGCAACACAACGTGTACAGCAAGAGCAGAAAGGTGCAAGCGAGTACAGGCGATATTGTTTTGGTATGGGGGAGTAGGAAATGCAGCTGCTCGTGTCATCAAACAACAAGCCGCCTGCCGTTGTGACCGAGGTAACAGCACACATTCGCCTGCAGGTTTCATCAAAGAGAGCGCCGGAGTGTGGTGGTATGTACCCAAACTTTCACATCAGTGCACCTAGTAGGCCGAGCTTATGAATAGCCCTACATTCAGCGTCCAGATTACGGTGTATTGATGCTGCTTAGTTCAGGTTTAATATGTTGGTTCTGGTAATTGGCCCCAACACATTTTCACTCTCTTTGAGAATTTTTAGTTTTTTCTACAGGGTTTTGCGGGCTTCATTTTGACTGCTAAGCGTTATATGCATTAGTGAGTGCTACGTGTCGAAGCAAATATATTTTTGTCCCCAAACTGGAAGTTATTTTGCGAAACACCATACACTGCATATAACCGATTATACAACTTTGCGGGAACTCATGCAGCTGCTTAGTCGCTTCTACGAAAGTTACTTGGTTTAAAATGTTTTCCTTCACCTAAAAGGTGCATAGATGTTATTATAACAATTTGTTATGCTCGGATTGATAATTATGCTTTGTTGAGGTGGTGTTACATTGTTTCTTCTTTCTCAGAAATTTTTGTTTTTAGGACTTTTATACGAGATATTTTACTGTGACTCAATCGCTCAAAAAAAATGCACCGGATATGCCCTTTTCTCCCTCCGCAGATAATATAGCATTGACGGCGAGAAAACGTGTTAGTAGAACAAGCATATGAGCTTCCATACGACTTATATTTGGTTTCCAATGCTCTTCAAGATTTTTTTCTGCCTGCACCCCCTTATATAGCACTTCTTTCGGGATCAAACATCCCAATTTTGAACAACCCAATTGTCAAACACTTCTAATTTCTGCCCAATATTCAGCCTATTTATTGCAAGTCTTTTCTTAGAGAAATGGCGCACACATTCATCAAGTGAGGTATCTACTTACTACGTGAGGCGCAAAGTAAAAATAATAAAAAAGTCCCTCTAACTATAAAAACCCATAGAGACAAGACAATTTGCTAAGTACATTACCTCAGGCACCACCCACACAATTCTCATTGCAGAAGTCATGTATGCATCGTTGTTTATCAAAGCTGATAGCCTTTCTTGGGCTGCCTAAACGGGAACATTTTGGCCTGTCTCTATGTCTGTCTGTCCGTTTTTTATTCAGTTGCCCGGCGAGAAGTAAAGTAACTTTGCAACGGGACGTTTCTACAGGCAGGACATTTGCAATGTACTAATTGTGGTTGCAATGTTCACAATTGTTATCATTATCATTATCATCATCAGCCTACTCCGGTTGACTGAAGGACGAAGGCCTCTCCCATTGACCTCTAACCGCTCCCGTCCTGCGTTGCACGAGTCCACAGTTTATCACTGAAATTCCGTATTTCATGCCTCCACCATGTTGTTGGCCTTCCCCTTCTTTTAGACCCATTCCTTGGTATACACTATGTTACCCCAATTGCCGACCCATTGTCAGTTCGTCTCACCACACGACCATCTGAAGTACATTTTGTTTTTTTTTATTTCAACTGCGATACCTTTAACTCTAATTTGTTCTCAGATCCAGGTAGCTCTTTTCCTGCCCGTGAGTGCTTTTCCTAACACTAATCGTTCCATGGCCCGTTGAGCTGATTTAGGTTTGCTTTCAAGTTGTATAGTAATGCGCCCAGTTCCAGCTCCGCATGTCATTCACGGCATTATGCACTGGTTGTAGATTTTTCTTTTGGGGTATGGAGCAAGCTTACTTTTTATTGCTGGGGTGTGCTAGCCGAGTGCTCACTAACCCATACTTATTCAGCGCCGGATTTCTCCGTCATGGTTGGGGTCAGCACTAACAATCTGTCCGAGGTAGTTATATTCTTTTACTTCTAGCATTTCGTTTTCTAAGGTGAATAGGAAGTTTTGGGCATGTTTATTTCTTATTACTTGACAACTAGTTAACCGTGTTGAGTGGATAAAAACAACAGGCACATGCGATAGAAAACATGGTTACATCAGTGATATTTTAAGGGCTTTCCTAATAAAAATATGTAGCTGCTTGAGTTTTGTTATACAAATTAGAAAATCCGCTTTGAAACCAACGTTTCGATTAAAAAATACTAAAAAGCACCGCTTCGTGGGAGCATACCGCAATGTTCCACAATAACGAATGTTTCCAGTAGCTGGTGCGACTAGTGCAACCCGGAAATATTGCATTTACTTGAGAAAATTACCGCCTTTATTATGGGAGGAGCGATACAAGAGAGGTAGAGCGTGAGAGGTGCTGGAAAATACAAGAGAGAGATTTACGCGCCAGAGGCGGCACAGTACTATCGTCATTAAAAATTTGCAGTATAGTGACCAAAATGGGGCCAATTTTTTGTATTTTTTTATGCCTTTTTGTACTTTTGTTGCTTTAAAGTTATATTCTGGCAACTCAGCCGCAGTTATACCAAAAAAAAAAGCATTGAAGAACTTTATCGGACAAAGTTTGACCAGTCCATTTATTTCAACAATGACACGTATATTTCCCATTGGAGTAAAACGCCTACATTGATCAAGACAAACTCGCTCCGTAATTCAAACGTCCGGTGCGTGTCCATCTCAATACACGGAAGAAATATTCTGCGGAAATATTGGTCACAATCTGTCGCAGACACTCACATGCCGAGGGGAAAGGAAGGGCCGAGTCGTTCCTGTTTACTAAATTGTCGATATCTTGGAGAGTGGGTTGGAAATTGACGACTCATCAAATTATCTTTTATCGAGAAATGACAGCCAATAAATATTCCTATGTCGCAAACCATTACGTAACAATATTTAGCTTCTGCGTACTCTATCAGCGGAACAACCAGCCGCTGTAGAAATGTATTGGAGAACAAAGCAGGTAAAACAATTGCAAGGTGATACGGAATGTGACATCTTGAATTTTTTAACAAACTTTTTAGAATTTTGTTGTTTTATCGTTTTTCGTACTTCTATATAGTACACCTTTTCTTTTTTGTGCGCGGGAACCGGCCCCCGCCGAGGAACAATACTACGTACTTAACGTTTCGCAGTTTCCAGACGTACCAATACCAATATACCAATAAAAACACACTGTGTGTAATTACTTATAGACCAAACTCTCTATCATAGCAAGTGAAAATGCGGAACACAATCCGGCCCTGCATTGATTCACAATCAGCATTAAGTATTTACACATCTCAAACTCATACAGGCACCTCACGCCCTTACGATCACTGATTGCTACAAGTTACCACTAATGAATGGCCAGAACTGGATCCCATCATTCAGTTCTGTGTAATTCAGTTATGTGCATCCGTAGGTGTAATCATGACTGCTAAGGTGTATACCGGGTGAACACAATGAGACCATAGCTATGACTCTAGCGAGCACAGCACCAGCATCCAACAGCAAAAGAGCAAAACGCTGTCCCTTTTTTATTACCCAGACCTCATTGGAAGACTATCCTCTGCCTCGCGACAAGACCGTCTAAGACCACTAATTACAATTACTACCTTTTTACCTGCAAACCAGTAAAACATTTTTTTATTCTTCTAATAATAAAGGCACGTATATTACCTGCGACGTTCCGTAGATAGCTCAAGATTATCATAGGCATGCCATCAATTTCAAAACAAAAAATCCCGCCGGCTCCACGAAGTGAATGATGCTGATAGGGGCGAAGCTAAAATGTCTGTCGGTAAAACCGTGAAACATAACCCCACACATCATATAAAGACTCGACACGTTGTTATAGGTCTTCTTGACGGCGCGCACCATCTGAATGAGTGGAGGACATTAGGCGCGTTCGTAGCCATGCTCGCGTCTCGGTTTGTAGCGCACTGCAAAGAGCGCCACGTACCTCCCATCGCGGCCAGGGAGTCGTGGAATCGAAACCGGGTGCCGCCGCGTCAATGGCACTCGACACGTTGTTATAGGTCTTTTTGACGGCGCGCACCATCTTAATGAGTGAAGGACATAAGGCACGTTCGTAGCCATGCTCGCGTCTCCATTTGTAGCGCAGTGGGAAGAGCGCAACGTACCTTCCGTCGCAGGCAGAGTCGTGGGATCGAAACCGGGCGCCACCGTGTCAAGACCACCACTCCTCGCTCGCAAAGCTTGAGACTTCCCACCGCTCCGTTGACAAGCCCGTCGACGACGTTCATGTTTGTGGTGATCATGTAGGTGCTTGGGACGATGAGAATCTCTATAGGTAAGTTGGCAAATTTTGTGTGGGACATTTTAGCCACCTTGGTCGTCGCCTTCTGCAGAGCGTCTTGTGTCGTGTACCCCCGGTACGTGTCTTGAGCTCGCAGACTACGAACGACAACCTCGTCTTCCTCTCCTCCTTGTTGGGTAGCAACTAACGCGTTGAACGTTTTGACCGCTTCGTCCAATCTTTGGTTGGCCAATCCCTAGGGCATCCTGCCACAATCATCATCGGCGGTATGTATACGGCAGCAACGAGGGACGGGACAGGGCCCGAGAAAGACAAGCTTCGCCCCTAAAATGTCGATTTTTCTTGACAGTCCTTCCTAGCTTGCATTTGAATTTAGTAAACTATCTGTGCATGCCTTCTGCCCTATATAATTACGAGAAACACTCTTCCACAATATCCTACATTTTATTTGTAATCATCTTCTATGGTCTGTCCCACCCAAACCCACCATGATCATAGCTTCTGGCTAAATCCAGGGGGGTCTGGAGTGGTAGCTAGGGGCCTCAGGTTTTGACATATGTACAATATAAACCACTGCGCTATCTCGTGGACGCTCGACCTCGAGAAATAGTTGTGCGTATTCTGAAAGGTAGTGCAGTGTAACAAACGAACAGAGCAACAAATCCCCACAAAATATCACATGCCCACATATGTGTATTGAGGAACGCTTTACACCTAAAAATTATTACTGCTTTCGCACAAAAGGCTAAAGTTTCCACACCCTAAGTCCAAGATTTTAGGACTTGAACACTAATTTCCACAACTGATCGTGCACGTTGATTCTCAGAAAAATAAAATACTAACCTCTATTACTAATCATCACTATAGAAACGGCAACTACAGAATTTGTTCATATAAGGCATACGTCGAGGATTTTGAGGATGGCCCCCTGCCACTCCCTTATTGATGTAGTTGCTGTGGCGTGAACCACTTTGTTTTCGTCGACGCTGTAAGGATACTCCAGACTTATAAAACTTGAGGATGTAATACAGCAGAGAAGTGTCTATATAAACCAGTCCAAATGAAAAAAGAAGTTAAATCTTCCAAAATTTATACTTATGAAGCCGCAATCAACGGTCGCAAGGTCAATTCTGAAAGCTTGAAAGTTTACCCATAGACAAATGAATTCTTTGACGACTATTCTGCTGAATATAAAACGCCACTGTAATGCACATCGCAGCGTAGCCTTCTAGCAGGCTCTAAAGCCATGCTTCATACTACAAACAAGAAAACGTACGCGAAAAGAAAAGAACGCTTTCGCACGCTCATCTTAAGCTAGACAAGCGGGGATATCATATGCTACGTTTTATAAACAGGTTGTGTTTTTTAAATAAGTTTCTGCGATATTTTGTAAAATATGTCGTCATAATTATTTTCTCTAAATCCCCCATTTGTACGTTTCCTTTTCTGGTACAGCAAAGCTATTTCCTTTTAAACAATATGAAAATACGCCAGCCGTCAGACCGAGGTTTATTTTATTTGTAAATGTTCCTGAAGGTATTCTCATATTTCGATTCTTGTACTCTGCAAAAATAGCGTAAAAACAAGCTGATGATGTTTAAAACTCAAGAATAATGCTTTCCAACTCATCAATTGTGGTGTAGGAGGGAGAACAGACAACAAGTGTTCCGAAGCAGCTTACTTCGGGAACCTTATATTTAAAAAGCCTTTAGCAGCAGAAACTGCGCTGAAAGCTCCTACAATATCATGTGTATAATGTATTGCGCTTCCAGCTGAGCTGTTATACTCCGTTAATGAGGATTGGGGCTGTTGAGAAAAAAATCGCTTTCATGCCGAAGTTTGGAGGTGCCGTAACGGCCACCCACCACTCCCATTGCAAAACGTGTCCTCTTAGCTCATTTATAGTGTTTTCAAAGTGTCAAAAAAGTTTGTTTATCTCGGTTTTTATTTTTGTAGAAGCCCTTTCTGTTTCTTTTGTAGAGATACTTTGCGTTTCAGGCTCCTCAATAGACCAGAGTTGTCACAACTTTTAACGCGTGTGACATCTTTTTCTGGCCAGAAAAAGTGTGGTATCTTTATCTGGCTACGCTGAGAGTGGTCAGCTATATATGCGTACTACACATCCCTCTCAGAGTACGACAAAGACCAGTGAATACCAGCAATTACTTTTGGGAGCCCAATGGGTCCAAGACAAAGGGCACCTGTTTATACCCTTATTTGCAAAGGTGTGGACTGTACCAACAAAAGCTATCCCTTTTGTCGTCATATCTGAAACAAGTTGGGGGCTCGTGAAGAAATTCTCTTCAAGAATCAACTTGTCAGCATGGTCTGGGAGGCTAGTACACAGCTGCAGTACCACACCAGTACAGAGGCCTAGCTGGTACACTTCTTGGTAACCATACACACCCTTGTTGCAGCGTTGGTAAACGTCGAAGTCGTAACAAATACCCGACTCACCATCCCGAGCCTAGACCTTTATGCCCCACTTGCTTTTTGGCTTGCTCGGCATATACTGCCTTATGTTTCAGAGGCCACGAAATGAAATTAAAATTTCCGCTACGGCACAATTCTTTTCTTGGGCTACCGATAGCATCTTTTGCCGCCCTGAGGAAATGCACGGACGTGACTTCCAACAGTTCTCTTGCTTAAGCTCGTCCGTTGCTTGGTCTTGTCTGTGAAATGAAATAAGTGGTTTGTGATTTTCTCAAGCCTTTTTCCTGGACCTCACTTGAGAAACTATCTCGTATCTGCTTCCAGTCTCCATGTAGGCACGTATTCGGTGCATATTCACACACCCCATTCGGAAAAAAATTCCCAAGACAGAGGTAGGCTCTTCTGCAGTGAGACTGAGAGGAGTGCCATTCTTCTGCATATAGTACGTGTTTGTTTCTTCTACGACTTGTTTAAGCATGGGTCGAGAAACAAACAGATTAAAGTATCGCCTTGCTGCCAGGGGCTCGGCTGGTGGAACAGGAACATCGTATTCAAACTTCATTGGCGGCTGGTCGAAAGTTGTTTTTCGCCAAGTGAACCGGCTATTGGCCTATTTTTTTCATGTCACCAGCGGTGACCGTCTCTTGGTCGTGTTCCTTCTCACTTGTACTATCACCACAGTTAGCAAAACCTTCCTCGTCGTCTTCAGTGCTACTGTCCTGAGCATTAGGAAAAATTCTTCATCGCTTTCGTCGTCGCAAGAGAAGTCACTTTCGTTGGTGTCGATTGCGTGTAATACGTTTTAAAAATTCCGTTTCGGCCGGCTTCGGGGAACAGCGTAAAACATTGAAGGCAGAATAGCAGGAGTACCCTGTAGAGAAGAAACATCCCCGGTGGAAACTCCGCGAACAAAACAGTTCACGAAAAGTAACCTAAATTTTGTGAAAGTAGCTACAGCGAATCACTAGCGAACTAATGCTAATGATGTTGCAGATATGCAACATCTAGGGTGGTGAACAGTGGTGCAGAAAGTTGCATATATGCAAAAGTCGCTGTGCAAGACGTGTACTGCAAACAATAGCAGTGCTCTGTGCCCATAAGTTAAATATTTATGCCGAAGTACACAAAGAACATATTTGCACAGTTTCAGGCATCCGAGGTGATCAGTTCCGAAGTGAGAAGTCATTACACACACTTTTTCCGACGAGTCCCCGCTTCTTTTCCCCGCCGCCATTTTGAAAGAGGATTGAAGGGAGCCAGCGGCCCTGAAGGGGGGAAAATGCGAACCACTTGAATTACTCCTATGCGTAGGGTACTGACAACTTTTTTCTAACCCATCAGTTGACATGAGCTCTGCGTAATTTCAAAACCGGCGTTGCATGTAGGTCCCTAGGGAGCATACTATATGCAATGGGGGGCAATAATGGGTTAACGAAATAATTCCTTCTTTAGCAATCGCTTTTATATGCGAAGCATCTCATGCTAAGGGCTGTGTCCCTCCCTCCCTCCTTTGTTGTCATTGTCCGCCGTCCGCACTCTACTGCCCATGCGCGTCTCTTCAGCCCCGTCAGCGTTTGCGCTGACGTCAGCGCAGTCCACTATAAAAAGAAATAGTTAGGCGGCGCCCGGTCTCGATCCACGACTCTCTGTACGCAACGGTAGGTACGTGGCGCTCTTCCCACGGCGCTACAAACCGAGACAGTAGCATGTGCTACAAACGCGCCTTATGTCCTTCACCCATTCAAACTACGCCAAGAAGCTACTGATACAACGAAGGCACGCGAAGATGAACGCTAACGGAAACAACGGACTGAACACTAATTGGAACTTCAGTCGACCCCATGGCGGTTTCGCATACTACTCAGGGTTTCCCTACGGGAAGATGTGTAATTTTCTTATTTGTTTTTCGTCTATATCAGAAGAAGGCAATGGGTCCGGTGATTGAACCCACAATATTGTAGTCAGCAGCAAATGGATCAGCGACCGTTCAGCTCTTAAGGGTCACATTTGTGAAGTATTTGACATTTCAGGTGTTCGACCTTTTTGCAAGGAAATGATCAAATGCAACAAATATCCCCATTTCGACTGTTCGCCTTCCCCGTTGCGCACTGCAGCAATCTCGTGGCCCAGTGTTCTTGCACAGTCGCAGCAGAGGAAGGGAAAAGCCGCTGTTCCATATTGCTTGAAGGCTCCCGAGAGTGTGACATTTCGTTTGCTCAGCCTTGCACTCTGCTAGCGCTACCAGGAGTGACAGACCATTGCGGCATGTGCGCCATACTTTTCCTCGTGTAGGAACATCCAAGACATAGCTGATAGAGTTGGACTGATCTGAAGGAGAAAGCGCGGGAAACGTTAAGGAATTGATGGTGCGTAACATAGGAAAGCCGTGAATGTCGTTGCCCGCTCATTATCAACAGCAGATGGTCTACCCGTTTCTGCGTGAACCGGCAACCACCATTTCTTGTTTGGTTCACTTCCAGTTCGGGTTCAGTTGCTCCAAAAATACCGGTTCATTTCCGGTTTTAGATTCAGCTCGATTCCGGTTGGACATCCCGCTACAGAGGTGAATATTGTAACCGGTAACGCTCACAGATAAGGAACAGTTGAAGCTATTTATCCAACCCTTAAGCACCAACCTGACCTCCACCTAGTATTTCCACCACGTGACTGAATTTTTTACCATAGGGTACTGTTGGAAGTAAGAAACTGTACCCTCTTGTCAAATACTCGTGCAGAGTAACTCGGCGACAACTAATTCTAAGTGTGTTCTTGAAAGCAGCATGCCAGACATTGGGCATAACCAAGCAGAGCGACAGACAACTGCACGTGAGTATGTGCTTCCACGTTTAAGAATACATGTTGTTGCTCTGTCTCTATCTCTGTTGCTCTGTTGTTCTGCTGCTCTGCTGCAATGTTTCTTCATTCGATTATGTACCCATTACGTGTCTTCAAAATGACCTGGCCTAGCATTGCAAGATATCCTTGCTCAATACTTAAACGCCGTAAGGTGAAAATCACTGTGGCTTGCAAATCACCGAATTCTGAAAAAGCACCAATGATTAATGTGAAATTCGAACAACTTGTTTTTCTATACTTACCTGCATTCTGCTTTTTTTTATTTCCAGCTGATACAGCTCATGGCTCCCACAGTAGCTTCACTGACGACGCTTGGATCTAAGCATGCTCCTAGTCTGGTCGACAACTGCTGGGCTGTGCCTCTTGTTATTGCAATAGCGAGCTTCTTGTTCGTCCTACCACAATCCAACAATGGCATATTCTACGTTCTATTTGTTAATGAACTGGGTTCCAGTCGCGAAGGTGCTTCTTGGCCAAAGACAATCGCTTCCGCATGTGCCAATTTTTCAGGTACGAACTTTGTCTACAGGAAGATCTTTAATTCAGTTGTGTTTTAGCAATGGCGTAAATATATTAGAGGCGAGAGCGCCGCCAGCTTTCGCTTCGCTATCATATGCTACTTCCACGGCGCTCTGATAGATTGTGCCACGAACGGTGGTCCTTATCGGCTTACTCGTGGAGTTCGGTAGGCGCTTTGTGCGCTGTACAAATAGGCACTTCACATCGGCCTGAGCAAAATGATAATTAGGACCTACACTCAGCTCTTACTGAAGTCGTACGGCAACTGGGCACTTCTTGTCCCCCCCCCTGTCCGCTAATGCAAGACGCTAATATAATGCACCCAATTTGGTGTAGTGACTGTCTTTTGAGTTTGTTTTAAGTGAAGTACTGTGCTATTTATTGGTACTTTCTTACACGGGAATGAATTGAAGATGGATCAATCAACGGGCGGGAACTAAATTTTATCCCCGCAGCGGCTGTGAAATTCGTGTTCTTTAGAGGTGCATTGCCACACCGCAGCGGCAGAGCGATTCTTCAATGCACACTAAGAGTTGATGTTTACTTTAGGGGGTCACTTATCCATGATTGAGTTAACAGCGCACAACGACGACGACACACAAGAAAAAGAAGACAGCACAAACGATGACCTGTCAACACTTGCCCTGTTTTCTCTTCCTTGTGTGTTGTCATCTTTGTGCCCAGTTATCCTCTTCATGATGCCCTAAAAACTAGCCCACCAATCCATCCTCGTGAACTTCACTTATTTGTGTCTGTGTAGGATAGATTTCTCCAATACGTCAGGTATGCTGTTGGGGTATGCCTTCATTGCTAAAGTAACATGTATGCCGAACCAGCAAATAGGGAATTGTAATTATTAACACCACAACTACATGTACATTGGCTGTACAAAGGCATTTCAGTATGCCTTCATCCAGAAAGGATGGGAAAACATTTCGTGGACGTGAGTCTCCCAATTACAGGCATTTTTATGCTTCAAATTTGTTCCGTCACGTCGAAGTACTCTCTCTCTCATCATTAGCAACGTTAAAAGTGTTTACCCTTCCAAGGATTTATTTGCGACACATTTTTTGTAATCCCAATCCCAAGACCACCCAAACATTGTCAGGACACCTACGCACTCGTCATCATGTAGTGAATGCGAAAACAGCTATGTTGGGTCGTCGCACAGATATGGCGGTACTTTTGGCGGCGCCACGTTTTACTGCTGCTGTTAACGCCGATGGTTTAAAATCTATTTCGCCGTTTACCCTGCCGCTGAAATTTTTAGAACAAGCGCCACATATTCGTTTGTCACCTGCATTCGCGTTAGTCTTCAAAAGCCATCATGTACCGTGGTGTTTTTCTATAGATTACTGATTCTACACCTTCATCTAAACTTACATCGGCGTCATTATTGCAAGTATATGTTCTGGCACAAGCATGTAATAATGGTATACCTCTACCTGTTTTGCTTATTCAGCTCGATTTCTACTACTGCAACCGTTTAATAAAGCTATAAAATCGGTATGCATGCCACCTCTTTGTCTGTGGCTCCACAATCCAACAATGGGCCACATATGACGATCCTGTCAGTGAAGAATATGCTCAAAATTTAACTCTTTTTGGTTTTGTTCGTTCTTGTACCCGCGGTTATCCTCGATACAGCAGTACACGTGAAAGCTCCTCGTATATAACAGAGCGATTAGATAAACGGAGCGAGAGCCCGTTATCATACCGGTCGAGCTACAAGTCCACGCCCACGTAGCTACGAGCTACGAGATACGAGCCCACGAGTAGGTGCAGCGGTTGCGTAGAGGTAGAGTATCCGCCTCGCGCGCAGAAGGACGGTGGTTGTAATCCCGCTGCCGCACAATTTCCACCGGAATAAAAAACTCCGCATGCTGTTAAAATGGCAAAAGGAAGCTAGGGGTACGGCCTGATGCTGGCGACCGTTGCCGGTAACGCACTCCCTCCCCAGAGCACGATTGGCCACCCTGGTGTACTATTGGCCACAACCTCCCAATAATACACCAAGTAACCCTCGGCCCTCAGTCTCCAGTCGGTGCGAAGCAACTGACCACGGTGGCGGTCAGACCTGTGACGCAGCAGAGGGTGCTAAAAATCTCTGGATCAAGACAGGCCGCCATTGGTTACTGACTCTGTCAACCTTAAACGCGAGAATCTTATCCTGCGAGTCGAGTCTAGAGGTGTTGTTTGAGGAATTAAAGGGAAATAAATGGGATGTAATAGGGCTCACCGAGGTTAGGAGGATAGGTGAAGCTTTCAAAGTGCTGAAAAATGAACACGTCATATGTTGCCGTGGTCTAGTCGATAGAAGAAAAGTGGGAGTGGGATTTCTAGTCAATAAATGCATAGCTGGCAACATATACGAATACTATAGCATTAACGAAAGGGCAGCCGGTCTTGCAATTAGGCTTAATAAGAGGTACAAACTCAAGGTGGTACAGGGCTACGCGCCTACATCCAACCACGACGACCAGCTATTTGAACACATCTATGAATATGGGGAATCGCCATTGTCCAAAGTAAAAACGAAGAATACCGTAGTATTGGGAGACTTCAATTCAAAAGTAGGCACGAATCAGGCTGGAGACAAGGCAGTGGGGAATTACGGTCTAGGCTGTAGAAGTAGCAGGGGGGGACCTACTAGTCGTGTTCGAAGAAGGGAATAATCTACGTATCATGAATACCTTCTGCAAACGGCAGAGCCGGAAGTAGACGTGGAGGAGCCCGAATGGCTCGCATAAAAAGGAAATAGACTTCATTATATGCGATATCCCTGGCGTCTTGCAGGATGTGGAAGTGCTAGGAAGGGTAAGGTGTGGTGACCACCGTCTGGTAAAATCTCGAATTATGCTAGATTTGAGGAGGAACCGTAACAACTAGTACGAAAGAAGCCTATCAATGCGCTAACCGTAAGACGGATATTGAGCCGATATTGAGCTCTAACCGAGGAAGCAGAGTTTACGACACAGGAATCCAGTGAAAATCTTCAAGCATTATCACGGAGTGTACAGAACTCGGAGGCACGTTAGCTAGACAGGATACTGGCAAACTTTCTCAGTAGACGAAAGATATAATTAGAAAACGGCAAAGCATAATAATTTCCACCCCAGCTGACAGAATAGAACTAGCGGAGCTTTCAAAGGTAATCAATAGGCGTAAGAGCTCTGGAATACGGAAGTATAATATGGAGAGGATTGAGCATGCTATAAACAACGGAGGCAAACCGAAAGCAGCAAAGAGCCATCTAAGCATGGAGACAAATCAGATGTATGCACTTAAAGACAAGCAAAGCAATGTCGTCACTAATACTGATAAAATAATTATAGTAGCCGAGAAGTTCTATAGAGATCTGCACAGTACCCGCGACATCCACGATAATACCGAACAAGGAAGTAGTTCAGAGGAGATAGACATCCACCAGTAACCTCAGAAGTAAGGAAGGTTTTGAAAGAGATGCAAAGGGGCAAAGCGCCTGGTAAGGATCAGATAACAGCCGACCTCGTGAAGGATAGCGGGTATATTGTACTTGAAAAACTGGCAAACCTGTATACGCAATGCTTAATGACTACGAGCGTACCGAAATCGTGCAAGAACGCAAAAGTCATCCTAATCCAAAAGAAAAGTGACATGAAGGATTAGAAAAATTACAAGCCCATCAGAACAGTGTCAGTCATCTACAAGGCAGTGCGGCACTTAGCAAGGCAACCGCTAAAAGAATTTCTGCCACCCAAAATTTCAGTCAGCCTTACGAACAAGCAGAGTTTCGTAAAGTCTATTCATCTATAGACCATTTTCACGGGGTCAATTAGGTGATATAGATGTGCGGAGTGTACTCAATCCCTATATATTATGAGAAAGCATATGACTGAGTCGAAACCTCAGCAGTCATTCAGGCATTGCGGAATCAGAGTGTCGAGCAGAACTAAGTAAGACTACTAGAGGATATCTACAATGTGTCCAAGCTACCATCGTGCTCCATAAGGAGAACAGTAAAATATCTATTAGGAATGGTGTGAGAGAAGGAGACGCAATCTCTCTAATGTTATTCACAGCATCTCTATGATTCAAAACATTGGATTGGGAACAGGTGGGAGTAAGGGTTAATGGAGAACACCTGAGTAACCTCAGATTTGCTGATGACGTTGCCTCACTAAGTAACTCGGGGAAATCAAAATTACTCAAACTAAGTACCTTGGGCCTCAAAATTAAAATACAGATGACAAAAGTAATGTTCAATAATCTCGGGAGAGCACAGCGGTTTTAGATAGGTGGCGAAGCAATGGAAGTGGTAAACGAATATATCTACTTAGGCCAAGTTGTGACGCCGGATCCCAATCAAGCGGCAGAGATAACTAGAAGAATAATAATGGCGGGGAGTGCATTCGGCAAGCATTATCAGATAATGAATGACTGCCCAACATTTTCCCTGAAGAAGAAAGTGTATGACAGCTGCATCTTACCGGCACTTATCTGCGAAGCAGAAACTTAGAGGCTAACTAAAAGGGTTCAACCTTAACTTAGGATGACTCAGCAAGAAATGGAACGAAAGATGATAGGTGTAACATTAAGGGACAAGAAGAGAGCTCAGTGGGTCAGGGAACAAACGCGTGTTAAGGACATATTAGTAGAAATTAAGAAGTAGAAATGGACGTGGGCAGGGCATGTAATGCGAAGTCAGGATAACCGTTGGTCATTAAGGGTAACAGAGTGGATCTCTAGAGAAGGCAAGCGTTGTAGGCGGAGGCCGAAAGTTAGATGGGCAGATGAGATCAAGAAGTTTGCTGGGATAAATTGGTCGCAGTTAGCACAGGACCGGAGTAACTGGAGAGTAATGGGAGAGGCCTTTGCCCTGCAGTGGCCGTAGATAGGCTGGCGATGATGATGATGATTATGAAGGACATATTATTGAAAATAAGAAGAAATGGGCGTGGTCAGGGCTTGCAATGCGAAAGCAAGATAACCGTTGGTCATTAAGTGTAACAGAGTGGATCCCTAGAGAAGGCAAGAGTGGCACGGGGCGGGAGAAAGCTAGATGGGCAGATGAGATCAAGAAGTTTGCGGGAATACATTCGCTGCCTGCAGATAGCACAGGACAGGGATAATTGGAGATCAATGGGAGAGGCCTTTGCCCTGCAGGGGGCGTAGATAGGCTGATAATGATGAGTAGTAGGAAGAGGAGGTGGAAGAGGTTGAGGAGGACAACGAGGAGGAGGATATGACCGAGCTAAGCTTTCAGCGATGGAATATGTCCACGCGTTATGCGTTTCTGAATGTAAGTTCCAGGGGCGTGTAGTTTTTCCACACCTTAAGTCACACACGCTGTAAGCAATCGTACAAAATGAGCTTTATTAGAGTGTGTTTGCCCTTGACTGTGCATGTTGTTTGCTATAAAAAACCTGCAGTTCTTGGTTGAAATAGCACATATGTGTCGATTCTAGTTAGGGCTATTCACTTATTTTGTTAGCATTTCCCTCACTTGTTTAAGACATGACTTCTACAACAGCACCACCTGAACTTCAAGCTTTCCGTCTGAAACACCAGCTTTCTGAATTTTGAAGTTAGCAGTTCTGATTTGAAGAAGTGCTTTGAATATGCAGTCTTGGAGTTGTGTTGTTTCAGTGAACTGCGTTTTGTAACTACCTAAACTTGCTCTTCAATATTTCCAGGTATCTTGGTTTGGGCACTTCAACGTCGACTATCAATCCTAACCATTGTCACTTTCGCTGCGCTAATTTGCCCTTTGTCAATCATCGTTTCTGCTTTTGTTACAAACATGGCGTGGATGTGTGTGTCTTGGGGATTTCTTTACGGTAAGTGCTGTTCACCGTGTTAGGGTTCCGTAACAATACTTGGGGGAGTGTATTTTAATATAAGTATTGGTCAAATATAAACTAACAGTACATGATATACAATAGCGTCCGATAGGAAGCAAAAAGCGCGTAAGATAACTTGCACCTGCACGATGTTCAGACATTGCCCAGCTTAACAAGAAGCTGTTCTTGCACAATTGTTCTCTAAAACTGCAAGCAAGGTGTGCCTAAGTGTCATGGTATATTCGTATAACTTCCTCCGTCAAGTATTTCTGTGAACACTGCCTTAAATATTTTTATGAAGAAAATTTAAAGCTTTTGCATACATTTCTTGTGAATATGTAAACAAAGCTACTAACGTTCGTTCTCAGTGTACTGAATATTTTGTCGGCCAGAGAATTCCCTGTACAAGATTTTTGACCTCAAGCTTGCATTCCTGACCAGTTCACGTATGAAGATTTCGCATATAACGAACACGCTAGGATGATTGGGCTCAAGCCCGTTTCCTCGCACGTTGGTTTGGCAAGAAGAAAAATAAGCCTAGTGGAAAAAACTTCAAACGTAATTAGCAAAACGTGACACGAAGCGAAAAATCCCGCTTTTTGGTTATTATAATATTGTTTTGTATCGGACAGTGCTGCGCAATTTTCGAAGTTGTGCGAAGTTTGAAGTCCCACTTATGGCCTTTGGGGAGATCAAAAGCACTGCGGCTGTTTTAACCACGTCGATGTTCTGCGCTTCTTTGTGCCATTCTTTTTATTCTGGCATGCGTAATGGGCTCCTTGGATCGTCTTAACGCTTCAGCCTGACCAATATCGCTGCTGGTTGTGCCATGCAGATTGTGCTCGCTGTTGTCTTGTGCACCGGCCGCACGCAGAACGCGTTTTGATTTTCACGAAGTTTAAACAGAATCTATTAAAAACTAAGGGTTCAACAACCGGAGAAATAAGCACGAAGATTGGGTTCTATATAAGTTGGTTCGACTGTGTATATGCCTGCGAGAAGTGATTCTAGTTTTCCGACTAGAATAACCGAATATAAATTGAAATAAACTGAGGTACTCATAAAGTGGAGTGAAATGGTTTGAACGTAAGCGTCATGAAATTTGCAAGGGATGCGTGATGTATTACCTATATACCACAGTGATGAGAACAAGCCAAACACTTATCATACCCACGAATAAATATTGTGTCTGAACAGTTTTTATCAAACTTTTGCAGTGTTTATGCTATGAGCTGCCTAGATTTCATCATAAACCACAGCTTTTAAATTCCCTCAACAGCAGTTCACGTTTGTTTCAAATCAACGCTTATGTCAATAGTATGCCACAGCAGGTGTATGTCGGGGAAGATATTTTGAGTAAGACGTTTGCTTTATTCCACAATACCCAAAGTTTGCAACAGATAACGCTTCCACTGTCTTATTGAAAACGGCATTTTTAGCACTTTTCGGATGGCCAAGGTGTTCACTTGTTACTTGATGTCCACCAGTTCGCTGAACAGCTTTCTCGGTGATTAATTGCACAGCTTCAAGACGAGGAGTGCACAGCCGAAATTAAGTCAACTTATTGAGCTTTTCTTTTGCAGGTTCATCGTCGGGTATTCTTGTGGTCGGAACTTCTGTTCTCATCGTGTCGTACTTTGACGAATACAGAAGCCTTTCAACAGGCATTACCTTCGTCGGACGCGATCTCTCTGGCATCCTGGGACCATCGCTTTTAATGTGCTTGTTATCGGCCTATGCCTTCAAAGGAACACTTTTAGTTCTCGGTGGCCTGTTACTTCACACAATTCCATTGATGCTTATGCTGCGCCATCCGCGGCCATTAACGTTCCGTGCCTGCAGAGGTTGCTGCGTGCATCAGCAGCAAGAAAACACTACATCGCAATTTGAGTGCGCCACTATAAGAAAACAAGTGATACATAACGCTGAAAACACTTGTTTTGTCCAGCGACGCGAGGGTTGGGGGAAAGACACGTCGGGAAAACTCAGTCATCTGGCTAAGGCAACGGAATACAGCCCCAGGCAGCAATACAGCCCCAGTACCGGTGGTTGGTGAGGAGCAACACGATTATCCAAAAGACCCTTCACACCAGCCTGCTCACGAAACCTTCCACAACGTTATTGCTCAAGCAATTTCCCTGCTTAAGATGCCGTGCTTCTATGTTTTACTTGTCGCCATGGCGGCACTTGAGTTCAATTTTCCGGTGCTCACCTCTACTATTATTGACTATAGTCTAGACAAAGGACTGCCGCAGAACGACGCCACTCAAGTGACTTCTCTTATCTCCTTTGGAAATCTATGCGGAAACATGCTTATTCCTGCAATCGCAGACAAGGTTCTGCGTAACCGATGCCGTCTTGCAGCTCTTGCGTGTGCGATTTCGGCCGTGTGTTTTCTTGCGATGCCGCACCTTGAGAGCATTGAAAGTGTCAGTGTCGTCATCTTTGTCGCTGGTTTGCAGACTGGCTACCTGCGCACATTAAAGGCAGTGCTGCTAGCTGACTATCTCGGTGTGGAGAATGTAGCTCTATCTTGGGGTTTCATGGGAATTGCTGCACTTCCTCTTCTGCTTAGCGAGCCTTCCATTGTCGGTAAGTGCTGGCAAATGTATTATTGTTGACCCTTGAAACTTACATAATATGCGAGCTTCTCGCAATGCTTTGTACAGGTATATTTCAGGTCAATTAGTACAAATGGCTTCTTTTTTATGTCACAAGAATTGCAAGGTGACAACCACGGGAAAAATTATCATCCCTTCACTCGAGATATTTGTCAAACAGGTTTTCTCCGCACACATATTTATATTCTGAAGACCAGCCATTTGAGATTAGCATAAATTGATGGTAGTTTAGGCTGGAAATTTCTGTCTACTTTAGGATGTACCAGGTTTGCAGAGTGTTAAGGGACCAAGTTCGGGCTGTATCAGTAAGCCCCTCATGCGCAACCACTGCACCCAGAAGCCTCAACATTTCCTCGGCCGATACGTAGCCCGTTATCCCATCACCTATATGTATTCAAGCGTTTAGTAAAATAAAAAACTGAGAATTCACGGACATTCAGGAGCAATCAGATGCAGAATGCGAAACAACTGCCTTTATCGTATAGATTGAGGCCTCTGTGTCTGGGTGAACATCTGTCATAATTGTGTCCTTTGCGTTGCGGCTTAGTCTCACTCCCCAAAGGGGCGTCTGCCTGATCAGAAATTAACTCGTTGTAACGGGTGCGAGGCTTGCGGTTAGTGGCGATAATAACTGAAGCATAAGGATACCTTTTTCCTCGCGCTGATCCTTCATTTGAAAGATACATTTGTGGGGATCACGTTTCACAGCTTGTGCCGACGTAGCCTTTTTAGTGTTTCTAGTATTCCTGACAAAATATTTCTCCGACGCAGGTACCTTCCGAGACATTGGTGGCTCGTACGACAACCTGTACCGCACCTGTGCAGCGATTGATGTTTTGGCCGCGCTTCTGCTGGTCGCCCAGGCTTCCTTGGACGCAAGAAAATCAAAGCGTTTTAAGATATCCGGGGCAACGGAATCCAAATAAACACCTCAGCCATCCACAGCCAATATTCCACCTGTTTTGCCACGCCCGCATTTTAGACACCACGGTGAAGTCAACTGATGTCAGCGTAGTGTCGTGACCCGTATTATTGCACTTGGAAAGTTAGCCGGAAACATTTTGCCGATGCCCTCACTGGCGTCGTTGTGTGTATGCTTTTCTTACTATGACAATTTACTGAGCTACTCATTTCCAGTGTACATATATAATGTATCGAACAATAAGGAATATTATGGCAGAACAATGCATAGTAGATGCCGAAGCTCAATTTAACATATTGTGTATGCGACCAGCATTATGATGATAGCGAAAAAGGACCGACTCGGACGTTCATCCATGCGAGTGTACTTGGTCTGGACCTGCGATCGACTCATTCGCCCTACGCTTTCGCCTGCCAATATACCCCACGTCCGGCTACCGTCGGGACTGCTATTCTCCTCTGGAAGTGGTGCATGTCAAGAGTTTTGGTTCCACACTGTAGCTTCGCAACCGGACGCTGCTCACGATGAACCGCGATGAGACCAGCCATCATCCTGCATCGTCGGGTGCACCCGCGGTCTGCTCTGACTCAGTGCGGCAGCAGGCCCCGTCCATTTTCAACGGTGAGGATTACCATCTCAGGCAGCACAGATAGTGTGTTCCAAGACTGGCTCGTCTATGACCGCTTTCTGGCATGCCTGGCAAGCATTTAGGTTCTGGCAGCCACTGATCTCCCAATGAACAGCCAACATTCGGCCACCAGCACTTTGGTATTTCTCTGGCCACTTGTGTTCAGACATACAACGGCAGGTACCCGGCTGCCAGATATACAGTTTACTTTCTCCGGCCGATGTACAGAAGACGAACGGCCGACGTACGGCCTCAGGTCATCCGTTTTACCTTCGAGAAGCGGTGTTCAGCCAAAGCATGGCAAGTCAACTGCCAAAGAATATTCGTATTCTTGTGGCAGTTGGTGTTCGGAAGGGCACCGACCGGAGTGCGGCTGCCATGCATTCGCTCTTTCTACTGTGAACCGCGTGTCCGGCGGCAGAATATTCGTTTTCTTCAGGCAACCGATGTTAGGAAGAATACCGACCGACGTGCGGCCCCTGAATGTACGTTTTTCATTCAGTTAGCGGTCTCCAGCCGAATTACGGCAAACGAACGGCCGCAAAATATTTGGCAACCACTGTTCAGGAGGAGGGAAGCCGACGTAAGGTCTCAGGTTATCCGTCATTCTTTTGGTAAGCGATGTACGAGCCGAACAACGGAACGTGTCTGGGCACCGAGAACCCATGCACAACTGCTTTTTAAAGTAAAAGCCCTTAGGGAGACGAGCGATGCAGACACGTTTTTTATCCACTCGGTCTTTATACGCTTGAAATGAACGCACTTCGTTTGTCAAACAGTCATGAGTGGCACTGGGTGAACTGGCAAGATGCAAGGACGCACTTGAGATTACCAGTTAACTGGTTAGGCCATCTCAATGCCCTTTATTGCCACGAGGAGGCTGTGCGATACCAACAAGTGAGCTGTGCTTCGCCAATGATAGCGTTACCACGCCTCCTCCTCCTGCCTCGTCGACGCATCAGCGCGAGGCTATTTGCCCCCTCGACAAATGGAGAGCATTGGAGACATCGACCCGGCATAGATGTCCGACACAAGATGGCGGTGGTTCACCGAAAATATCCGACCTGAAAGGGTGTCGACCAAGCGGCCACTATGCAAGAGCTCAACCACCGCCATGTCAAGGACAACCCGCCAAAGAAAGGCAAGGGCGTGCAAAAGCGCAAGTTTCTAACAATTCTCCTCAGACAAAAATTCTGCGAAAAACAACGGTGCAATATTTTGTTGGTACTAAACATATAAAAGGCTAAGCTCAACTTCGTTCCCTGCACTGTTTCTTTATCTGATTTTATGTCTGTCTATTTTAAAACAAATGTAATTTTAAATATGCGATAAAAACATAGGCTAGTCAATGACTAAGCGTGGATTTTAATTTATATCGGTGTTTTATGGTGAGCTCAGCTATACGTGGGATATAACACATTTGGTTAAACATAATCTCCAGCACCACGTTTTTGTTGCTCAGCAAAGCTTGTAGAGTTCACGCATGATTTGGCTCTAGCAAAGGGTCAGCGTGAAGTACTTGACTGTATTTTCTTGGACTGCAAAAAACATTCGTCGTTGTTCCATATGAATTTCGTGTTAGTAAATTGTGGGGCTACAAACTGAATGAATCGGTTATTGCATGGATAGACCAGTACCTCTCTCCGACAGCCGTCGGCCGTTCTCAACGTTTGTTCTTCCGGATATGTTCCCGTGACTTCAGGAATTCCGCATGGCTCGAATGTGGGCCCTCTTTTTTTTCTGTTATATATAAGTGATATTGCTATTTTCCTCAAATCTTTCGAAATATTCGTGGATGACTGTGTAGTTTACAGGACTACAAAGAATGAACGTGATTCCCTCTACCTGCAGCATGATTTGAAAGTAATGTCATCCTGGTGTGCCGATTCAGAACTGTAGTTGAATGTGAAAAAGATTGTAACGCCACTTTTACAAGGAAACGTTCATACTAATTGAATATGTAGAGCGTAAATGATGCTTCTTTAGAAACGACTAAGGAATATAAATCAATAGGAGTTCATTCAGGGAGTGGTTTGAGGTGAACTAGGCCCGTTCACAACATAAAAATTAAAGGTGCGCGTGTGTTGGATTTCCTGTGACAAAAAGTTATACCATCTTCCCGCGAGGGGAACCATGGGGTAGATGCGACGCATCGGGGGTTGCCGTTGCGTTTCCCTTATGTTAGCGATGTCAGCTTGTGGATTGCTGTTGTTCTGTATCCTTTTTACGCAGCATGTTCACCCCCGATGCGTCGCATCTACCCCATCGTTCCCCTCGCGGGAAGATGGTGTAAATTTTTAACCGAGCGCAAGCTGCGCGCTAACGCACAGCTGGCACGGCGACGGGAGCGAGCGCAGCCGAGCGCAAGCTGCGCGCTGACGTACAGATGGCGCTGCGGTGAGAGCGGCGGAGCGCGCAGCTGCCGCGGCGAGGAGAATGGGGGGGGATGCGGACTACGCCGCGACAACGACGCGGGACAAGGCCAGTTATAGAAATGCGTTGCATCTAAAATTTAAGCGAACCTCCATCTAACTTAAAAGAACAAACGTATTTCACCCATGTGGCTCAATGGTGGAGTACGCATATGTGTCTTGGCAACTGTACACCAAAGAGCTGGTCGATACACTCGAAAACACAGAAGAGGGCAGTGCGATCCGTTTGAGGTAACTGGGATAATCCACTTAGCACGAGGGAAAGCAAAATTGCACTTAAATTATAAGACGTGAAAGATCCCAGACGAAACATTCGGTTGAAATTTTTCCATAATACCTATCATTCCAAAAACCGGGATCGATAAGAAGTATATCCACGCGCCATTCTACATATCCCAAAGCCGGACCACAATCCTCAAGTAAATTATTAACTTTCCCTTAAAGGTGACGCTTTGCGCAATTCATTTTATCTTACATCAATACGAGATTGGAATTATCTTCCTCCTATGATTGTATTCATAGTTCCTAAGTACGATCTTCCCCGCGCTTGGTGCAAATATTCTGTCATTGTGATACTTTCGTTTGTTTCCCCCTCAAGTAATGCATACGAATGTGAAGCAGGTATTAAATAAATAAATAGTGACCCGGTGAGAAGTGCCTCATTGTGGACATGCTTTACCAAATAGGAATAGCAGGGTACAAACATTGTTATCCTTGAGTGTCAATTGCCGTAACAAAAAAAAGGACGAACACGCAGCCTTGACGCTGCTCAAAGTGCGAAAACGTGGCCACTGGAAGGGTTACAGTGCACAGCGTGGCTTGCGTTCTTTTCGAGGGGCGTGCGAGAATTGTCATGCTAGACTCTAAAGGTGGAAGAATGTGTGTATGCATACATAGGGCCGAGCCGCAACTTCGGCTCCGAGTAGTTGTGAGCCTTACGTACGCCAACGTATGGAAGGTTTGCTGTATGCATACTACCATTGATATGTTATTGGTTTAAAACAAAGTATGAAACACTGGTATTACGCCTTTTCTTGCGAGAATACAAAGTTGGATAGAACTGCTGCCACCAGAAGAGGGGTGTCATTTTGAAGGCGTCCACAATTTTTTAACCAAGTAACACATTTGAACAAAATTAAGCTCTTTTGAACTATTAAGTGGTGTGCACGTAACTCATAAAAACAACATCAAAAATTGACTGAAAATGAAGGTACTTGTTCACCCTCTCCTAGAATCAGCCCTGTGAAAGCTCAACAGAAAAGTTTATCGATTATGAATTGAAAAAGTTTATCGATTATGAAAAGGCCGATGAATAAGCAAGGCTCTGCTGAAGGCTGGACGTGTGGTGGTATCGTGCGGGATCGCTTTTATTTGGGTGCAGTGGGCCAAAATAGTGGGTTTGTGCTGCTTCACAGGGTGACTGAGTCATCTGGTAGCGCTAGATGCAGTGGTCGTCCACCAACCTTCGTACAGTAACGTACTGTGGCTGAACTCCATAGCCCGTAGTATGGCCGAACTTCGGGCAGCTGTAGTCCGGCTGGAGTCCGACGACCGCATCTCGGCTGACCTCCAGTGGCCGTAGTTCGGCCGCACACGGGTGGCTGTCGAATGGCCGGAACCTAGAGCTGGAGTCTTGCCGTAAGAACTTAAGCCGGTCGACCGGCTGATGGAGACTGGCCGTTGGATAGCCACGGCAGTACGGCCGCATACAGCCAAAAGGGCCACATTTGGACACGGGCCGAATACTTCTGATGGGAAAATGCCGGATAGAAAATAACTGGCCAAAGCACATCGGCTCGAGTTAGGCCGAACAGTTTTGTGCTGCCTGGGGATAATGTCGAAGACTGACTGTCGTTCGACGAACGGGTGAGTACACAAAAAGAATGAGACGATCCTACCAAGCAAAATAACCTCATTGTCTGCCTTTACTTCGAAAAACGATAGAGTCCCCAAAGCAGCCAATCGCTGGAAAATTCTTTTGCGAAACGCCTTGATAAAACGCGAATTACAGCCACTAGCCGCCCAGTATTTGCGGCCTTTTCCGCAGCACGTAAGTGGACGGGCTGCGGAAGTACTTAAAATGCCTTCCAAGAACTGCAGGAAGAAAAGGGAAAGCTTGACGACCGGTACAACACGAAATCCCCGGCTGGTTGTGCGCGTTTTCTCCTGGTCTTTATTGTTTTCGAAGTATCTTTCACCTTTCGGACTGTCCACAATTGTTTTCCTGACGGCAGGTAGGACTCTTCTGACGCAGCTGTCACACCACTTCGCACCTTGAGCACCCCTACACGGAGTCACATGGCCGCGCTGGGTGGCTTTGCGTGCCAGATTTCCCATTGCGTGCACGGCCAGTTATTTCTTCTGACGTCGCAACAACAGCTGCATTTGTCCCCAACTGATTAATGCGCATCCCCTCGACGTGTGTGTATTTTTAACCACGCTGCGCGTATATGCACGGTTTGCCGATGTTGCCGTGGAATCTTTCTGGGAAGCCTTCTGGTGCTCTTTCCTGGTAGGGCAACATGGGTACAAACATGTGGCGTTTTTGCCCTACATTATTTAGAGTTGTTTTGCTACTGTACTTGCTATGAGCATGTTTGTGCCATGGTACGCCCAGGCTTGTTGCTGCGCAAAACTCGAAACAAACCACCAGCTGCGAGGCCAGAGATAGTCGCTTTCGAATTTGAAATGTTTTAACCTCAAATCCCGGATTGATGATAATACCAAACCGAAGCTAAACCGGTATTTTACTGTGACTGAAGTTGTACCAGAAACTTAAGCTTACCGATACAGAACGGTAATAACGGAATGACCATCTGTCTACAGTAATGGGGAGTTAATGCATTTCGGGGCTTCTATTTTCCCCGCGGAGTATAATTTGTTACTACTCCAGACTCTTTGCCTTCAGAACATTCACAGCACACTCACCGATTCATTTGTAGTCACAACTCGAGAATAGAGGTACGCATCAAAATTGCAACTGCATGTTGCTGCTTGTCGCACCAGCTAACCTTAACTCTCAGGAAAAGAATTATCCCAATCTTGGGAGGCTGCCTTAACTTTATCTTTTCGTTTTTGCGAATGTACTGTTTGGCCGCAATATTGCTGCACTCCACAACGACGAAGGCCAGCGCCCTAAACGTAGCTACTTGCTGCCGTTCCTCATTCCCATATTTACGCCTGACACCTAGGTATCGTAAATATCTGAGAAGTGTAGTCCGAATGTGGGGCTCTGTGGCAAAGTCATTGGCTGCTGACCACAAGAACGTGAGTTGCAACACCAAACACTGAGGCTGTTTTCATTTGCAGAGGAAGAATGCAAATGCACGTGTTTCGAAATGCCGATGTATATTTGTCCGCCCAGGGTAGCCTGGCAAAACTATTAACCGCAGAGGCGTTCCCTAGCGCACCTCGCTCGCGAAATGCCCTTGACGACAAGGATGAGCGACGAACGAAAGATGAAGCAAATAAACGTTCACTTACGCGACACAAACACAAACACACACTAAAAATGCTCCTGCTCCTTTCCTTGCAAATTTGTCGACATTTTCCAAGCAAATGCCTCCCTACCCTTTCCCGCAAACCTCTCATGCTGTTCCTCTCCCGTCGTTCTCCTCCCAAGGTTTGTTCAATTCAATTTAAGTTTACCGCTTTGTACTGCCCCAGGCCGGGTGCCTCTATGCCAGCGCCGCCGTAGGGCGGAGACAGGCGTGAATCAGGGCGCCCTACTTAAACGTTTATAAAACCAGCTTGCCCCTCTCCACGTGCGTTCCCGGCGGAACGTGGAACGTATCTAGTAGAACCTTTGTAACTCTTGCCGTTTAATTTCTTAAAATGCCACCAGAAGCTCTAGTTTCGCGGCCGACAGTAGTTTACGGAGGGGTTTTTTTTGGTGCAGTTCATGTAGTATTTCATTTGCTGTCGCAAAAATCAAGCATCCATACATTTTTATAATCGAAAACACCAAATATTCTTTATGTAATGATTTTCTGCCGCACATTTGCGCAATGTTTTGTTCTTGTTCAGCAATGTTGACAAGTATGAACAATGCCACCGGACTTAACACGCTAAGATTTCACCGGTTTGCATATATACCCATTGTGCAACTTTTGTTTCACTTTAGCCGGGTGGCTGAATCGAGTTACTGCCACCCAGAAGGAGACACAGACAGGCAGACCATTAGATAGACAAACAGACATATAGATAGACCAAAGTTTTCGCGTTTAAGTAACAAAAATTTGCGCACCTTCAAATACATCGCGCTAGGCTTCAACCGCAGTGAACCTGGAGGATTTATTTCCACGTAAGCACTGAAGGACACACCGACACGCATTGCACAAGATTTGACGTTGTATTAACAGGTTCGGTGGTTGCATTTCACTGGGGTAGTAGTAGTCGTCGTCATATCCAACTATATCGTCGTCTCGCTCGTGCGTGACTCGTGGGCCCCGATCATTTTGTTCGCAGGCTTTCGCATTTTTCACAAAGGGGAGTGTCTGCACGCCCTTGAAGCGGCAGCAACCTGCTTAGGGAACTGGGCGTTTGTAGCACGAGCTCTCTTGTGCTCTCCTCTTGGGCGTGCACGCACGTGCACTGATTTCTTGGTATTTTTACAACACGCCACGCGGAAGCCTGGATGACACCGGGCACTCCTTGTGAGGCGGCTGCTCATGCGCACTGTAAACGCCCAGAGTAAGTATGCCACAATTTTGTCATGGCGCCGCACGCCGCACACATTACCGCCAGCAACAACAGCTTCGCTGTTAAAGTAGTGAAATTGGTGAATCATGTAACGCCCAGCATTTCCACACAAAAAAAACCGATTTGCGGAAGTTTTACCTATAATCGCATTAAAAGTGTAAATGGAGATAATTGGTTTCCCAGAATTCTGAAAAACCAAGAAATAAGATCAAAATACTAAAATAGCGGGAATGCTGAGGGCGTAACTTCATTACAACGAATAATTGCCCAAAAATTCGGGACACTGGCGAAGTTATGACGGACACGCACAGCGGACATTCGTCTGTGTTCCGATTTTCGGAAATATTTTGCGTAACTGCAATACCAACGTGCCCAGAATTCTACCGTTCTCAACGCGTAACGTCACGCATTTCCACAAACATGCAGATTTCGCGGATGTTTTTCCTTTGATCGTTATAACGTGGCCTCCGCGATTTGCTGCCGGCGGCGCGCCGTTGCTCCGGCCGTCCTATTCGGCGCGGAAGCAAGGGGAGCGCTGTAATTTTGCTAACTCCGAAACGCGCCGCGAGGCGGCGCCGTTAGCCTAAGGTTCAAGCGAGGCTCGTCTGGCCGACGCTGCCTGCGCTTTGAGTTGTAAATCAGCCTTCGTTGTCGCGTCTTCGTGCTAGAAAACTCTCAATATGTGGTCTATATATTTTGACTCGATCCTACAAGTAGAAAGTTGTTTAACGTACGTTGTTTACCACCCACGATTGCCTTTGCACGCAACTTTAGTGGTCGTTTGCTTGAAAGGCGAATGCCATAGCCCAGTGCTCTGTCATCTCGGGCAGAGTGAATGCCAGCGTGCTGAATTATTTTTTCGCTGTCACATCATTTTCGCGCGATATCGCTGCGCGAAAATATGCTTTTTTTGCCTTTTCAGTTGTTTCGAACGCTCTGGGTATCCGTTTTGTGTGTGTGTGTGTGTGTGCGTGTGCGTGTGCGTGTGCGTGTGCGTGTGCGTGTGTGTGTGTGTGTGTGTGTGTGTGTGTGTGTGTGTGCGTGTGTGCGTGTGTGCGTGTGTGCGTGTGTGCGTGTGTGCGTGTGTGTGTGTGTGTGTGTGTGTGTGTGTGTGTGTGTGCGTGCGTGCGTGCGTGTGTGCGTGCGTGCGTGCGTGCGTGCGCGCGCGCGCGCGCGAAAACAGCGTAATACCGATATATATATAAGCTCTCGTGTATTGTTTATAGGCAGGCGACTACGATAGTCAAATAAGCTGTTAGGTTTCCACGGGTACGAATCAATCATATTTTTGCGTTTTATTTAATATGCTTAGGGGTTTCAAGTACCTACTGCAATCACGCTATCAAATTATTTGCCGTGAGTGAAAATGTCATGATATTCCGCGATGCCTTTCATATCGCTATCGACACTACATATGTATTTTTTCGAAAGACTGTTTCTGCATTTCTAGATTTGCTAATTTGTTGTCATGACATATTAAGGGCATTATTTTTTTCGGTGAGCAGTTCAGCTTATCACTAATATCTGTATGCACAGCATCGGCTGTAAGTAAGTTGTTCGGGATATTAGTGAATAAACACATCAAGTGGAGAACTATACCAATCGTAACTCGGGTAAAGATTTTTATTACATTACTTAGACCACGTCCATTTATGGTAGACTGGAAGTCTCTCTGTACGTTTGTATATACAAGCATGCATGCCAGTAAATGGCACCAGCACGTTTACCCTGCCTATTCCGGAAGAAATACCGATAGCAATTTGGACAGTATACACGTACTTCAGATGCTGAAGTATACGACGTCTCTGTTAATAGCATCGCGGTAAAAGTTACGCCAAACGTTTCAAGTAGTGTTGCCATGTCATCTACTTTATCTGTCAAAGGCCGCACGTTTAAAGGAGAAAAAAGGAAACGACATACGGGGTATTTTCGTGTTTACTAATGGTTAAATTTCGGTTGGTTGAATTCCCGTAATTTGGTACGTACTTGGAACGCTCGGAATATGCGTTCTGTGCGTTCCAAACAACATGTACGAGATTTTTACAAACAAAACCGGAAAACGTGTTGTGTTTTGGAACCATGCGTGACTACAAAAAAGAATACTGCTGTGCAATGAATTCACTTATGCATCACCCCGGGCATAGTCTACGTCAAAAATTCAAAGCACCAGTAACTACCCTAATGGCACCAGTAACTACTTCTACCTTTCACCTGCATTGGTGTGCGGTAACTTTTTTATTAAACTTCGCACACGGGCTGCGAAGGCCGAGTTTTCGTCTTCTGCACCCGCCCGCGCCAGGGAAAACGACCTTAGGCTACGCGTGCCGCGGAGCGGCGGAAAACGGCGAAACAGCCTTTTCGGAATTACGCTCTCTCCGGGCGATTGGAACGGCCGGAGCAACGGCGCGCCGCCGGTAGCCGATCGCGGAGGCCACGGTTATAATAGCGTAAATGTAGATAATTGTGTGAACAGAATTTCGACAAACCAAGAAATTAGGAAAACATTAAAAAATGACCCAAAAGGCGTGCCGTGTAACACCCTGAATTTCCACAAAAAAGTAGATTTGGCGGAAGTAACACTTGTAATCGTTACAATAGCGGCAATGGAGATAATTGTTCCGACAGAACTTCAAAAAACAAAAAAAAATGGCTGTACAGAAATCACACTCTCCACAAGCGGCACAAGAACGCTACGCATTAAAACAGAATTCTTTGAATTTTTGCAGATTCTGTAGCAGGTTTTTGTTTTCTGATCGGCGTAGAGCAGTAATTTTTTGAATGAGGTGGTTTCTGACTACCTATTCTAAGTACCTAATTTGTTTGGTGAGTACGCTCTGAAAGCATTTTGGATTCAGAAAAAAAGTGACAAAAAGTGTTGCAGGGTGCCTTTAAAGGCAGATTTATCCAAGCCACGGAAACAACCACCCTCCCGCGCTGGCATGGTGGTGTCGCCAAACAGCCGAATACAAATATAAAAAGTCACCCCTCTCACTTTCCGACAAAAAAAGGGGGGGCAAGTCCGATTAAGGCAAAAACTTGCTTCTTCAAAGCGTGGGAGGGAAAAGCGATTCGCAATTTCTTGTTTCAGTTCTGTCCTCGCAGTAAAACTACATAGTCTTGCACTAACTAGTGCAGAGCATGTTCCTGATCAGGGAAGCAAAACGGCGAAATTCTTAACACTATGGCACGCAGTAGTCTGTACAGGTCTACACGTTTACACAACGCCCCAATCTTCACATCACCCGGAAAAAGATTCACAGCGCGGAAAATTCATTCCTACACTCGCATATGGGCTTGAGACATGGTCAACTATCCCGACAGGGACCTCGCTGAAGTGGCTCGTTGACATACCTGTGTGCAAGTGTGTTCAATGAGCAGGTTTTGTACAGTGTCATGGCCGGAGTCATCACGACGGTGAAATGTAGGCAGAACGTACGTGGCACCGACAAAACGCTGAGATGCTCATATGGAGCGTAAGCCACACAATGGGTACGTCTGACTTAGAATTGCGACTGTGCGCTGAATTATAAAGGTGCATCTTGTGCACAACATTGTGGCACCGCATGACTGAGGTCAGCGTAGGGGCGATGTCACGCAACAGTGGAAAACAAAACTGTGAAATAAAAACAGAAAATATTCTCCTTTGCGTCTGCCGGTGGAACAGCGGCTGCTAATCTAAACAATCTTCGGCGCTGGAAGGCTGTATTGGCGAGGTGTCGAAAAATAATAACGCAACAATGCACGCATGTCTGACGTCTGTATACCGAAACTATCAACATACTTTTACGATTGAGCCCGCCGTTGGGCTTTGTTTCAACACTCCTCGGCTGTGCAGCGAACCCTCCACTACGTGCGCCTTCCAAGCAAGCCCTCCCGTGTCAGTGAGTCATGTTTTCACGTTTCGACAAGCCTGGGTCTCTGGCGCCTATCTTTCGGCGGGTTTCAAAACTTCGGCGGTTGCCGGCGAGGCAGGCTTCAACGCGCTCCAAGGAAACGGAAGCCCCGCGTCAGCAGCAGCGTCCTCCTCTCTCTCCTCTATCGCACTCAGCCTGCGCCGCTACTATCGACTCGGGAAAGAGTGTGGTGTGTGTCTGTGACGTTCGTGGGGTGTGCACAATCTAGAGGGAACGCTGTTTTGATCGTTGGCGCTTTTAGATGCGCGCTTTTGGGTGTGCACGTAACTAATAAAACAACATCAAATATGAACTGAAAATGAAGGTACTAGTTCACTCTCTTCTAGAATCAGCCCTGTGAAATTTCAACAGAAAGGTTTATCGATTATGAAATCAAAAAGTTTATCGATTATGAAAAGGCCGATAAATAAGCAAGGCTCTCCTGAAGGCTGGGCGGGTGGTGGTATCGTGCGGGATAGCTTTGATTCGGGTGCAGTGGAACCAAAAAAGTGGGTTTGTGCTGCTTCACAGGGCGACTGAGTCATCTGGGAGCGCTGGATGCAGTGGTTGTCCACCAACCTTCGTACAGTAACGTAGTGTGGCTGAACTCCATAGCCCGTATCATGGCCGAACTTCGGGCAGCTGTAGTCTGGCTTGAGTCCGACGACAGCATCTCGGCTGACCTCCAGTGGCCGTAGTTCGGCCGCACACGGGAGGCTGTCGAATGGCCGGAAACCTAGGGCTGGGGTCTTGCCGTATGAACGTAAGCCGGTCGACCGGCTGATGGAGACTGGCCGTGGATAGCCACGGTAGTACGGCCGCATACCGCCAAAAGGCCCACATTTGGACACGGGCCGAACACTTCTGCGGGAAAAACGCAGGATAGAAAATAACTGGCCAAAGTACATCGGATTGAGTTAGGCCGAACAGTTTTGTGCTGCCTGGGCAGAATGTCGAAGACTGGCTGTCGTCCGACGAACCCGTGAGTACACAAAAAGTATGAGACGATCCTACCAAGCAAAACAACGTCATTCTCTGCTTTCACTTCGAACAACAATAGAGCCCCCAAAGCGGCAAAGGGCTGACAAATTCTTTTGCGCAACGCCTTGATACAAGGCGAATTACAGCCACTAGCCGCCCATTATTTGCGGCTAGGTTAGCTTTGCCGCAGCACGCATGTGGACGGGCTGAGGAAGTCCACAATACGCTTGCCAAAAGCTGCTCTAGTGTAAATTGCAGGAAGAAAACGGTAAGCTTGACGTCCGGTACAACACAAAATCCCCGGCTGATGTTGCCCGTTTTCTGCTCGTCTTCAGTGTTTCTGTAGTATCTTTCACATTCCCGACTGTCCACAATTGTTTTCCTGACGGCAGATATGACTCAGCTGACGCAGCTGCCACACCACCTGGCACCTTGAGCAGCCTTACACGCAGTCACATGGCCGCGCTGGGCGGTTCGTGCGCGCCAGATTTCCCATGGCTTACACGGCTGGTTACTTTCCTCTGACGTGGCTACAACAGCTGCATTTGGCCCTACCTGATTAATGCGCAACCCCTCGCCTTGTGTGTATTTTTCACCACGCTGCACGTATATGCACGTTTTGCTGCTGTTGCCGTGTAAATCTTTTTTGGGAAGTCTGCTGGTGCTCTTTGCCGGTAGGGCAACATGTGTACAAACATGTGCCGTTTGTGCCCCTGAATAAATGTACAATTCTTTTGCTGCTGTACTTGCAGTGAACGTGTTTGCGCCATGTCATGCCAAGGCTTTTTGCTAGGCCCCTGTTTGAAATTAATTTGCCGTCTACATTGATTTCCGTAAGCCTGTGTGCTTCACTGCCGCCGCGACCAAGAAATTTAGTTAGTGGCCTCCACACTATGTCAGTTTTTTTCATTACATCCTTGCTAAACTGACAATACATGTAGCGTCTCCTTTCACTCCGCAAAAGTCTATTTACCCTGTTTTTTTGAGCCGTAAAATGTTTTAATGCCCCTTGGTTTTTGCTGCGTATAAAGAGCTTGTATAAATTGATTATAGTCCGTATTTCTTTTAGACACCTTTCCGTTACCCAAGGTATTTTGCTTTGACTTGAAATTTTCAGAGTTTTGTAAACAAAACATTTATCATCAATTGCTTTAAATATTTCATGAAAGCGTTCATAAGCGGTATCCGACTGACTATCACAATAAACATCTGACCAATCCACTAACAATAAATTATTGCGAAAGGCGGCTAAGGTAGTCTCACATATATCTCGAATTTTAATGGGGCTGTTTTCTATGGCTCGTCTTTCCCACATGCTATAGCTGGTGATAAGAAATATAGGGAGGTGATCACTTATATGGGCACTGACAACACCAGACAAGCGATCTGCGTCGTTAATATTAGTAATGAATAGATCAATCGATTTCGACGTGCCATTTTGAATACGTGTTCGTACAGTTGTTACGTTATAAAAACCATTAACTTCTAGGGTTCGACACAGCTCGGCTTTAGGTGCTGAAGATTTCAGAGGGTCTATATTCATGTCTCCTGCTAGGAATAACTTAAAACCATTTTCCTTGTTCCAGGCTAAACATCTATCAAAAAAGAAACAGAATTTTGGACATTTCCTCCTGGGGGCCGATATAAGACACAAAAAACAATATCATTACATTGAAAAGTCCAGATTTCATATTCGTACGTAACACAATTGTAGCTTCTACGAGACAGCAAGTTATCGTTTTTTTCACCATCAGCATTACACCTCCTCCTAATCGTGAAAGACGATTTATAAAATAAGTTTAGAGCCTGGCGGCCTAAGAACATCAGAGCCATTTCGGTACCACGTTTCAGAGATAAAAAAGCGATCAGTGCAAATATTTGTTTCTGTTTATTTCTTGCATATTGAGTGTTAAGGTGAATAAAAGACAAGTTTTTTTTATGTTTAGCGTGTAGAAGGCCTACTTCACCTGGTGTGAGACAAGAGTTATTCATTGTGCTGTCGAAAAGGGACGTCATTTCTACAAGCTCTTGATAGTTAGTTTATCTTCTCTAGATCACTGACGCACCCCACGCACAGCGCTCGTGTAGATTCTGTCTTCCTTGCAAACTTTTCCCCCCCTTGGTCCACACAAAGCGCCAGTTTTTAGATGCAGAGCATCTGATTCACTCGCCTCGTCCCTCCGGCGTCGTCGTCGTTGTCGGCGTTGTCCGCCCCTCACGCATTCTCCTTGCCGCGCCAGCTGCGCTCTCCGCCGTTCACCCCCTCTCCTCTCCGATAGCGAACACTCTCTCGCGAGGGGCATTGAATTGGATTCGATTCGATTGGCTTGGATTGGATTGGTTTGGCTTGGCTTGGCTTGGCTTGGCTTGGCTTGGATTGGATTGGATTGGATTGGATTTGGATTGGATTAAAGTGGATTGTGTTGGATTGTGTTGCGTCATAGCCGCGGCAGACGCGCTGGGGCTGGCGCATGTGCAGTACTCTCTCTTCCGCGGTTTCCTCTCCTTCGGGCGCGCTGCGCATATAACCGGTGTGCCGTTCTCCGGCGAAGCAACATCACGCTTGGCTCAAACACCTAGAGTCCACGCCGCTTTACAAGTACGCCAACGTCGTCATCGACTGTGACCGGCTTACGCAGCCCCTCAACGTTATGCGCGCTATAAAACGCGGTCCCTTCGCCGCTCCGCCTATGCGTCGCATCTACACAGGGGTTCCCGCGAGAGGAGGTGGGAGTTTTTCTTTTAAAGACGGTAGTCTTTCTTGGGCTACTTAAACCCGGAAATTTTGGTGTGTCTGTATGTCTGTCTTTCTGTCCGTCTGTCTGTCTGTAACTCGATTCAGCCACCCGGCCAAACCAAAGTAAAATGCTCACTGCGCAATAGACTTATATACTCACAGCCAAATGTAAATGTCTAAGCCTGGTTTATATGTTCTTACTTGTGAACTTTGTTGAACAAGAACGAGGCATTACGCAAATATAAAATAGGAAATTAGTACACAAGGGGTATTTACAGTGTTCCTTTATTAAAAAACTTGGCCCGCAAAATCAAAGGGTCTTATAGTAGTTTTATCGCAGCTTCAATTGTGAGCTGATGTACCTCGAGCCATTGGATTTCACCGTTCTAACTGGCCGACCAACCCCGATGCGCGCCCACTCTCCGCGGCAGTAGCGCGCGGCGCAGGCCGGCCGGCGGCCGCATGCTCCGATTGCTTGACGCGCCCTCTGCGCATTGCTGTGCGTGCATAAGCGGCGCGGACACGCCTTCCCGTAGAGAAGGCGCGGGGACGGCAGACTAGCAAATATATCTAGGGACCATACTGCAACCATGGAGGAAATACCCTCTCCATGACTGCAACGGTTGCTGACATGATGGAATTCGTTGGTTGCTAGGTGAATACCCACTACTGCCACCAAGTCCAGTAGGCAAACAGACCGCGGGAAACGCTGTGAGGGTGGCATCATGGCTGCGCTCTGGTTTAGCACGGTTTCAATGCACGGGCTGGGCGGGCAGCTTTTCCTCTAGAATCAGTAGTATTAACTCATGGTTCGACCGATGCTGTCCTGCTATCAGCGCCATCCCCACGGCCGGCGTGCTCGCTCAGCTGCAGCGGATTATGCTCGCGGCAGAGGCAAACAAAGGCCCTCCGAGCTGTTTTGGGACCATCGGTGTCACGCACGCATGCGGTGTCAAGTCTTTTTCGTTCCCCCGGCGCTGCTAAATGGCGATCCGGTAGTGTGCGGACGCCGCTCTCGGGATCCAATTACTTTTGACGGCACCTGTACATCGACGCTCTCTATAAAAAAAATAGCTCGCGTGTGGTCGAGCGCCGTTCCAAACCGCGTTGCAGATACGAACGGTGAAGCAAAACATACAAAGTGAGTGCTAACGAGACCGGTTGCGACATCTGATCGTGGCATTAGGAAATCCACGGGCTTGCGCGCCAACGGCCTCTGCCAGGTGACGCCACCATATCCGAGAATACGGACCTCTGCAAAGCCAAGGACACCAAGTCTCAGTCTATCGGAGTGCCTTGCTTCCTCGCAGTGGATAGAATTTAACTTTATATCGCAACAATAAAGCATCAATGTCATTTTTCAAGAGCAACACTGCAAATATGACCTGTATATTGATGTGTTGCCTGAGATATCTGCAATGTTTGGTTTTAGGTCAACAGTATTAACATTTCTGAACGTTGCCACCGTACTTAGATGGTTGTGATTGGCTGTGTTTAAGTTAATCTTTTCGTTCGCAACGCTCCTAATTTACCAAATTAGCACCGAAAAAAAGCAGAAACGTTGGCCCTGTTGGGTGCGGAGGAGTTTTCCTGCGATTTAGGTCTACCCGATTTATTGAGGTTTCTAACGAAAGGGTTATTATTCATGCCAGTTTTGCAGACCTGTGTCTTTAGGAGTTTTTGTTGTAACAATTGATTTTGGTGTTAGTGTTGTGTGTTGCTGCACTACAGTACCCGTTGTGACATAACACCAACCCTTCTCTGTATATTGCTGCATTCCTGAAGCGAATATTTTTGTATCATTGTTTCCCTCGCATGTTAATCTTTTGTCTACAATCAACTTGAAGTTGTTTATGTGTATGTGTCTGTAACTGGCAGCCTTCGGGCTCTATTAGTTTTCTAGCAACAGGCGCTGCACTTGTTTAATTGTTTCTGGTGGTTACGTTGTAGCCTTGATACCAGGACTTTTTGATAATAAATTTATCCTTCCAACACACAGGCAGACCAAAATTTCTGTGTTTATGTACGGGTCATTGTGTACCGCTCATTCATTCTGAGAGAGAGAGAGAGAGAGAGAGAGAGAGAGAGAGAGAGAGAGAGAGGGTGCTTAGTAAACTGAAAATATTTAAAAGGCGAAGTTTTGCCTCTGGACAGAGGGCACATGTCTCGCCGGGTGAGAAAAGAGCATTGAAGAAGGGAAAAAAGCATTGAAAGGGCAATGAAAAATTAATATAACAGGCTATTGAAAGGCTATGTACATACTATATAGTACACAAGCTGGTTATATACAGTCTATTTACATACACACGCACTCACACACACACACACACACGCACGCAAAAGGGTTAACAGGAGGTCAATAGTGAGTGGGGTCTCGCTTCGACAGTTCATGAGCGGGTGTTGAGGCCCGACTAGTCGAGGTACGAGAGGAGCAGCCTGAAGGACTCTCGGTGGAGTATGAAGGGTCCCTGAGGACGCAGATGTCCTATGCAGTGCTTGAGGGTAGCCCCAACCGCCGGTACCCAGACACTATTTTGTTCGGGGCACCAGCGTACGCAGGGCAGGAGCAGAGGACGCGGTCTAATGTGTCAGGGTGGTGGCAGTGGGCACAGGCGGGTGTGGCCTTGCGACCCTGCCTGTGGAGGCGTGCTGCTGTGCTGTTACAGCCGGTACGGAGCCGGAGGAGCAGAGACCGCTCTGCTCGGGATATCCCGCTGGTGGGAAGGAGCCGCGGGAACTCACCGGTGGCCACTCGTTTTCAGGGGTTCGGCCACCGCACGCCTGATGACGTCCCTGGCAACATAATAGCGCACCAGGGATGCGGAAACTGGGGCCATTGGGGAGTGGTGGACTGCTTTCGCTAAATCATCTGCAGCCTCGTTCCCAGGTATACCAGCGTGGGCAGGAAGCCACTGCAGTCGGTGGCTGCAGTCTTGTCCCTGCAGGTCGCGCAGCTTGGCAACTAGGGACATCTCGAGGTGGCCACTTCGCCCCCGTGGTGCAGGTGCCTCCCTCAGGCGAAGTAGCTCCTGCCGGGGCCGGGAGTAGCAAAAGATGGCGGCCACTGGTGGTGCGTCTTCCAGCAGCATGTCCGCGGCCAAGTGTAGGCCTGCCAGCTCGGCCGCCTTGTAGCTGGTGGGGAACGGCAGCCGGCATTCTCGGTAGGCTCCTCGGGCCGGGGCAGTGCAGGCAGAAGCACCTCGGCCCTCACTTGAAAGAACCGACCAATCTGTGTATACCAGAAGTTGTCCCGGCGGTTCCAGGTCTATGTGGACCGCAGCTTCCTGGCGAATTCCGACCTCTGGCAGTCCCTCCCGGGACCTAACTCCTCGCAGCGTGATTGTGACTTCTAGGGGTACGGCTGCAGGTGGCGATGGGGGCAGAAGTCACGCCCTCTGAGGGACTTCAACATAATTCTCAAACAGAGCAGCCATGCTGCCCATGCGGGATTCGCCTCTCGAGCGCAGCCTGTTCAGGAGGTGGTAACCTCCAGGTGCTCGGTGTCTAAACGTGTAGACCTGTGTAGACCTGTAGAATTCAGGATCGCGCTGCCGAACCGATATTCCACTCTTAACGAGGAAGCCGAGCTTACGACACAGGAAGCCAGCGACAACCTTACACGCATTATCACGGAGAGTGCAGTAGAAGTCGGGGGCACTATGGCTACACAGGATACTGGTAAACTTTTACAGGAGACGAAAGATCTAATCAGGAAACGGCAAACCATGACAATCTCTACCGCAGCTGACAGAATAGAACTAGCGGAGCTCTCGAAGTTAATCAATAAGCGTAAGACAGCTGACATACGGAAGTATAATATGGAGAGGATCGAATACGCTGTAAAGAACGGAGGTAGCCTGAAAGCAGTGAAGAGACGTCAAGGCGTGGGGAAAAATCAGATTTATGCACTTAAGGATAAGCAAGGCAATGTCATAACAAATAGGGATAAAATAGTCACAGTGGCCGAGGAGTTCTATAGGGATCTGTACAGTAGCCGGGACATCCAGGATAATGCCGAACGAGAGAGTAGCTCAGAGGAGATAGACATCCCACCAGCAACGACCGAAGAAGTAAGGAAGGCTTTGAAAAAAATGAAAGGGGGCAAAGCAACTGGTGAGGATCAGATAACAGCAGATCTCTTGAAGGATGGCGGAGAAATTGTACTTGAAAAACTGGCAAACCTGGATACGCAATGCTTAATGACCGCAAGTGTACCGGAATCTTGGAAGAACGTGAACATCATCCTAATCCATGAGAATGGTTACATGAAGGACTTGAACATTACAGGCCGATCAGCTTACTGTCACTCGTCTGCAAGGTGGTTACCAAGGTAACCGCTAACAGAATTTCTGCAACCTTAGATTTCAGTCAACCTAAAGAACAAGCAGGGTTCCGCAAAGGGTATTCAACAATGGACCATATTCACATCATTGATCAGGTGATAGAGGAGTGCGCTGAGTATACTGAACACATATATATATATAGCCTTAATAGATTCTGAGAAAGAATTCGACTCGGTCAAAACCTCAGCACTCATTTTGGCATTACGGACCCAGGTGGTAGATGAGCATTATGTGAGAATACTAGAGGGTATACAATGGGGCCACAGCTACCATCATGCTTCATAAGGAGACAAGTAAAATACCCATAAGAAAGGGCGTCAGACAAGGAGGTCCAAAATTACCCCTCCGCGGTGGCTCAGTGGCTAAGGCGTTGCGCTGCTGAGCACGAGGTCGCGGGTTCTATTCCCGGCCGCGGCGGCCGCTTTTCTGATGGAGGCGAAAAGCAAAAACGCCCGTGTGTACGAGATTTCGGCGCACATTAAAGATCCCCAGGTGGTCAAAATTAATCCGGAGCCCTCCACTACGGCGCGCCTCATCGCCTGCGTTGCGTCAGCGCGTTAAACCCTACAATCAATCAATCAAATCAAGGAGGTCCAATCTCTCCAAATTTATACACAGCATGTTTAGAAGTATTGAGAACGTTGGATAGGGAACAGGAGGGAGTAAGGGTTAATGTAGAATACCTCAGTAACCTCAGATTTGCTGTTGACGTTGCCTTGCTAAGTAACTCGGGGGACGAATTGCAAAGCATGCTTTCCGCACTGGACAGACAGAGTAGAACCGTGGGCCTGAAAATTATAGTGCAGAAAAGCAGAGTAATGATCAAGAACCTCGGGACCACCCAGCGGTTTGAGGTACGTGGCGAGGCAGTGCGAATATATCTACTTAGGCCAAGTTGTGACCCCGGATCCCAACCATGAGGCATAGATAATTAGAAGGATAAGAATGGGGTAGAGTTCATACAAATTCTCAGATAATAAATGGCAGTTTACCATTGTCCCTGAAGAAGGAAGTGTATGACAGCTGCATCTTACCAGTACTCACCTACGGGACAGAAATTTTGAGGCTCGCAAAAACAGTTCAACGTAAATTGAGAACGACTCAGCAGGCAATGGAGTGGAAGATGATAAATATAACATTAAGGGACAAGAAGAGAGCAGAGCGGGTCAGGAACAAACACGTGTTAAGGACATATTAGTAGAACTTAAGAAGAAATTGACGTGGGCAGGGCATGTAATGCGAAGGCAAGATAACCGTTGGCCATTAAGGGTAACGAAGTGTTTCCCTAGAGAAGGCAAGCGTTGCACGGGGCGGCAGAAAGTTAGATAGGCAGATGCGATCGATTGATTGAGGGGTTTAACGCGCCGACGCAACGCAGGCGATGAGGCGCGCCGTAGTGGAGGGCTCCGGATTAATTTTGACCACCTGGGGATCTTTATCGTGCGCCAAAATCTCGTACACACGGGCGTTTTTGCTTTTCGCCTCCATCAGAAAAGCGGCCGCCGCGGCCGGGAATCGAACCCGCGACCTCGTGCTCAGCAGCGCAACGCCTTAGCCACTGAGCCACCGCGGCGGGTAGGCAGATGAGATCAAGAAGTTCGCGGGGATAAATTGGTCGCAGTCAGCACAGGACTGTGGTAATTGGAGAATAATGGGAGAGGCCTTTGCCCGGCAGTGGGCTTAGATAGGTTGGTGATGATGATGATGATGATGATGATGATGATGAAATTCGGCCCTGTGGCTGGAATGAGTGCCAGACAGACAGACAGACACATACACACATACATTGATACATACATACATACGTACGTACGTACGTACGTACGTACGTACATACATACATACATACATACATACATACATACATACATACATACATACATACATACATACATACATACATACATACATACATACATACATACACGCATACATACATACATACAGACATAGACAGACAGACAGACAGACCAAAATATTGCTCTGAAGTAGCTCAAGAAATATTCCCGAAACGGTGGTAAATTATGCCCTGTTTTTACATTGGATGATGATCGAGGTGCCGTAGTCCAATCCCAAAATACCTGCAGTAATACATTTCCCTGCTTTGTTACTCGAAAAATTCAGCGAATTTTATAATTGTTTTCACTTTTGGGATTCTAAAATGCGGTTACTAACCTTCGAGGGCTATTTATGTTTCTTGTTTGTTAACTCTTTAAAAGGAGCCTTGAACTTCTAGAAGTTACAAGTCATAAACGTATTCTACCCAAGGTAAAAGTTGTTGAAACGCTATGCATAACATCGTTACCCTTGTAAGCACTTCCTTGTTCCAATAGCAAGTTTTAATTAAAATGCCATTGAGGTTTTTTCGACATAACGGAAAGATGGGTTCACCAAATTTAGGCCACCGTAATTCCCAATTCCCATGTCTGCATTCCAATTTTTTTATGTTTAGACAAGCCACCACCGCGCTTTTAACTGATGTTATTTCTCTTCTCTTCCAAAGATGAGGAAGCACAACTTGTCCACTTTGAGTAGCAATGGGGGGTCACCGCTATCTGCAGGGGTGAACAGTAATGAGACATGGTCCGGATGCCGGAGTCCACCGGTCGCCGCCTTTCTTGCAGATTAGGTCATATTTCGTCCGCGTAAAACAAATTTAGAGTCGAACCATTAATATAGTATCCGGTTACCGATCCAAGTTGTTTCAGTTTCATTGGCTGCACATATTCATGCAAGAAAAGAGATAGACGGGGGCGAGGCGAAACGTCGAAAGCAGCGCCTGGCTCGAGGAAGGCGAATTTAAAGTGAAAAATTGGCTGCCGATAACCGTAGTGCCACAAACTGATATCGTTTGTATCGTGTGGTATGAGGTCAACTTCAATGAATGGTATTACGTCGCGAAAGTCCACAAATAGCCTACTTGGTCCATTCAATCGCTGCGAATGCAGAACGAGGTAGCCAATTATCCGAAATTCCTCACCTACAAGAGATATAACTTGGATGATTTCAACCCACGTAATATTATAGGGGGAACACGCAAACAAACGCAAGAGGGAAGCCACGGGCTTACCTGCAAATTAGCCATAGGGTTGAGCCATAATTGATAGCAGCATAACCTGCATCAAGTCCCCTAACATCACTAGCTGCATTGACCTGTCAGTCGTCTAAGCTCTGTTCGCTGCACGATTTACATATATCACTGACATAGAAACAAGTGACGGCTACTCAATTTGGATAACCGCCGTTGACGCTTCGCAATCAACACGCCTTGAGAAATTGAGCTGTACGAGCTGAGATTCATTTACCAGCGCTACGAGTATATGTGACACCTCAGACTAGTGACTACGAGCGAATAGATGCGATTGCATCTTGTTTGTAGCAAAAGACGCGCTGCCTAAACAAGTGCCGCGACGCACCAATAAATTATCGCGACTATGAAAGACTACGCGCCCCACGAAGGCGAACGGAGCGAAAGGTGTTACGAACCAAAAGCATGCAGGACTTGCGGGCTTCCCGACGAGCCTAAAGGCATGTCAGGCGCCGACTAAACAAGCCAGAACAGCAACGTAGGAAGAGGTTCTGTACCGAGTTGAACGGCAGGCAGCCTCTGGCACGCATATTGCGTATTGTTATTGGAATGCGCAAACGTTTTGCACACGATTGATACCTAGTTGAAATCAAGACTTTCGAGACAGCTCCTTCGTAGTCTGGACACATTATACCATCGCTTGATAATTACTACGGCGCAATAAAACAGCGAAGAAAAAGTAACACGTACAAGAACACAGCGCTGAACTCTTAACTAGATTTTATTAAACATTACGCTGCTTCTATACACAAAATCTAAAAAATTGTGAAGTATAGGTACAGAACATATCTAAAAAGACTACTTCTTTATCTGAAAGTGTCATTGACGGAGTGCTAAGGCTATTCTCCCCTGCCTGCCTGATAAAATGAGGTTCAAAAATTCCGGGGGGCAGGCCTACCGCCGGCCTTCCTCAAAAACTTTTTGCGATCTAGCAGGGGGTGGCACTTGCATTTTTTGCAGTGCTCAGAAAGGTGGCCACCCGCATTGTTTGCTGTTGTCCAGTAGTGCTCCCTTGCTCTCTCGATTAAACACCCAGTTTGCCCTATATATGTTTTTTGCAGCACAGGGGAACTTTGTACACATCCCCCATGCTGCATTATGTGTGGCGAACAGCGTAGTTTGTTGCACAAGGTTCCGGTTTTTCTTGTTATTCTTTTTTATCAAAGGGCATATTCTTAACCTTTTGACCAGAGACACACCCCCGGCGGCACATTCCTGCAAGCACATCGCGTGATTTGCCGGGCCGAGTGTCGGCGCTGCGCACAAGGACCCATTTTAATTCGTTCTGCGACCTAGCGGGAGCAGCGGCGCAGCTAATCGGCACCCGACCAAACCCGCTGCCTCCCACGCATGTGCCGTTGGTTCGTCTCGGGCTATGTGACCCATCTTGCGCCACGTTCGCCGTGAGACAGGAACGCCGCGTTCCCTGAGAATGAAAGCGAGGCCAGGTCTCCTTCTGTGACCGTTGCACGGCACCGAACGGCTTTGAGCAGTGGTCGCCCATACAGCTACGTCAAAGGTTAACCAAGCGAAACCGAGACTAAATCAGACTAAGCCAAGCTTTTGCTTTGCATATCGAAGGTTAGGTGAGCTAAGCCGCAGCCATTTTTTTCGACTTTTATAGTTGGTCAGGGCTTTCTTTTCATGTAATCTGCGGAACAATTGCTTCGCAGGCACTGGAAATCACAAAAGAATGAAGTCCTGCGTGGCTGAGCCTCATAGTCTGGTCGCGGAAACTACCCTCCTTTTTATGGGTGCACGATTTATTCAGAGCTCTCTCGATACACGTCACCGCAACATCCCTTTTAATTAGTTTTGGGTGCGCACTGTGGAGAGGAAGAAGACGTTTTTCCGCCTCTGGCCCGTACTGCCAGCATACATGTGTTCCTCCTGTAAACGTAAGCTGCAAATCCAAGACGCGGATTTCTTTGTTACTTAGCGGCTCCCGCGTAAATTTGAGGGCCTTTGTCTACGAACTGAAGGTGTAATTGCATTTTGAACTATGGGGTCTAGCTGTCCTAGTCTCTGATTTACCACCACGAGATAGTTCTCGACATACCTATAAATGGTGAGGTCAAGCGATTTATCTAAGGACGTGCTCACACGCTTGTCAAAGGCACTCAAATACACGTCAGACAAAAAGAGGCTAGGGAAGAAACAACGAAAATTCCACATCGCTGCACATAGAATTTGTCCTCAAGATTAACCATCATGAAATGCAGTTAAAAGTTTAAAAGTTCCACAAAATTGTCGCTCTTAACTCCCGCACACTGCTGAACCTGATTTCACCATAATCTGCGATTTTTTCTCTTAATGCACTGAACAGTCCCTGCGATGTACTTTGACGTAACGATGTTTTTAGTTTTTGGTATGTAAAAAGCGTCATTTCTTAATAAAATTTAGTTGGAAGCTGTGTAGTGTGTTGTTGGACGTGTTTGTCTCCTGTTTTATTGCGCCAAGTAATTATCAAGCATGATGTACCAACTCACCTATATCAGGAACAAAACCATCGCCTACGGCTGAACCCGGCTTATACCAACAGTTGCCTTTTTCGCGTTGGACTGCCGACCAACCCTTACTGCGACAATTGTTCTTCTACAGAAATAGTTGAACATATTATAATTTGCGGCCTACATGGCACAGGGATCACATTTGTTAAAAGATATTGAATGCCTAGAACAAAGGCCGGCCACTCTGAAGACTTTTCTGAGACCATTGACGTGGCTCTGGAAGCAGCGCTAGGCTGGGAAAAACGTGTTTTGCTATTTGGATGGCATTGGTCTCATTTCGAAACTTGAATTATGAGCTGCAATCTAAAAATATTCCGTCCAGCACGTCAACTCACGTCATATTTTTTTAGGTGCGGAGTACCTTAGGACCGCAGAATGTCCGTCCGCGTCCATGCGCATAGCATTCACAATCGCAAAAAATCCCAAAGGCACCGGCAGTATTCGAGCCTTTGTCTGGTTGACCAGACAGAGTTAGTGTCAGTCGTTTTACCCACTGGGCAACAACCGTTTTTTTATTGCTGGGTCTTCGACAGTGCAACACAACACAAAGGTACAACGGAAAACACCCAATCTACAATAAGGCCGCCATGTCATGGTGAACTGGCATTGTTATTTAAAATTCCCTAAGCATGGCGAGGAGTTTCACCCTTGGCAACCACTCAGGAACATAAAACGTCGCTCTCTGAACTTCAATGAACTGAGAAACAATTTGGCGGAAATATTGTCGCGTCGGTCGCACGTCTACATCACAGTTGAGCCATGCCTTGCGCGACCGCAAAATACTCTGGAGGCCCAACAACATGATGAGATCATACGGCACCCCATCCTCTCTCTCTATACACAAAAACCGTATTCCTTGGGGGTCCAGCGGAAAGTCCTTTCGAGGTGTCTTTTGGAGGACATCCTACAGAAACACTGCTGGCCAAGAGTGGAGAAAGATATGCTCCACCGTTTCCGGTTGTTTACAAATAGAGCAGTCAGTTCCCCATGGCATATAAATCCCCTTTTGCTCCATCCATGTTGTAACTGAAAGCGTGCCCGTCTGTAGTTTAAAGAAGAAAGACTTCGCTCCTGGTGATACTTCCATTCGCTTAACCCTTTTTAGAACATTTTGTCCTGGGCCTGCACAGTATAAAACTCTGTACATTGGTACAGGTAAGACCACATCGCATACATCCTTATATAATTTTTTTTCGCGTGACATTAGCCAAAATAGTGCAGCGAACATCAAGCAAACAAAAAACGGGATGACACAGCAATCTCTTCGAAGTATTCATAGATGCCCCATATCATACAACTGGTAGAAACTACGAAGTCGGGCAAAGCCCGCATTAGCCGCACCTGAAGTACTGTGCACAGAAAAGGGTCTTGAATGTCTCGAAAAAAGAAAAATCGATTCAAGAGCTGTCTCACAAACAGGTGCGTCAGCCCTGTGCCGCCATCGCGGGTTCGTCGAAACAAATTCCTTCTACTGGTCCCCTCCCAAGTAGAAGCCCACACAAATACAGCGAACACGCGGTGAAGTCGTTGTACCCGAGAACAATGCAGCACTTGCATAACATACCATAATTTGGTAGCCAGAAAAATGTTGCATACAGTTGCCCTAGCAAACATAGACAAACCATTGGCTCTCTGTTTATTCGCTTCCTCACGCAGCTCCTGAGCTTTAGCACGCCAGCCGGGCTCACTGTCTCTGTAAAACTATAGTGGAATACCCAAGTAGTTCACTGGATGGGTGACCGAAGTGACATTGCCGAAAATTTCTGGGGTTGTCAGCCAATCACCATGCCAGAATCCCACACATTTTCCTTAGTTTACAAGGCTACTTGTTGCAACACCGAACCGTTTCACAATTTCTACGACAAGAGTGGCACTTTCCTTGTCTGCACTGAAAACTCCAACGTCATCCGCATAAGCGAGAAGCTTGACTTCAGAAGAGTGTACACAAAATCCTCGAATCTGGTTGTTTTCTATGATGGCTAAACACAACGTTTCTATATAAATACAAAAAAGCAGAGGGCTGACGGCGCAAACCGGACGCACCGAACGTTGCACGCTAATGGGTGCTCCACTGGGCTACAACCGTGAGTTAGTACACGAGAGTCAAACGGCTTGCTCCCTCCCCTGTAACGGTGCGCACCGGGGCACACGCGAGAGCGGCTGCTACCGCGGGCTGCGGACGGGACCGACTGGCGGCCATGACGCCCGGACAGCGAGGAGCAACCAGCGTCCGCGGCGGACGCTCTTTACCCGTCGTCGGCCCAAGTGACTGAAGACGTCGTCGTGAGTGTACAGATCCATGGTGTAACTTTCTGGACAAGCAGGGCGTCGACCGCCGCAGTGTTTTCTTTACGCGCATTCCGTGCTTGCTTGCTGTACTCTTTTTATATTGCTCCCAACTTGCTTTGTTTGTTTTTTCCACCTTGGTTTTCCCGGAATAAACCGGTGATTTATTCTCATGCGGATCGGCGTTACTTCGTCGGTTCGGGTTGGGGCTCGCGAACCCGTTATGCTCGAAGGGGAATCCTTCAAGGTTTGGGCATCGCAAGGCTATCATCCTTCAGCAAGGAGATGCGCGGCGGATTTTTTTTTACGTTCAAGCATATATGAATTGAATTACCAGTCACCCGATCTTCTAAAGTAACTTTTTGTTGCAACTGAAATATCGCACGTTCCGTACCCATCTCAGTTTTTGTTCAACAGCCAAAGATTCCTTGTTTCCCGAGAAATAAATAACTGGGGCTGACTTTTCTCTCATCCATTTTTATTCCAATATTTTACGTGTCTGGGCGCGCCCCAGAGCAACAAGCGGAAGACGAGCCCGGCATTACTGCAGCGTTGCTATCTTCGTGAAAGCCTGTTGCAATCGGCTGTAAAATTTGTCACGGCCAGTCAGGAAGACTGTATTTGATGCCACCTGGGTGAGCGGGCGTACAGCTAAATCTGCTACCAAGTGAGTGGAAGAAAATGAGGACGCCCGTGAAGATTGCCTGGTAATGCCTAGGACGTGGCTCCGCCTGCTAGCAAGAGTTGAAGATACGTTTGATATTGATCAGATTATTTCCCGGTCGTCTCGTTTTTGTTCGATCGCACTAATAATATGTACCTTTGATGCTGGCTGTTTCATGTATACTAATGCCAGTAACTAAAAAATAAGAATAAAAAAACTAGTGCCGTTCCACTCTGTGAAGAAGGATTACCTGCAAAGCTGGAAGCAGTGCGCAAAAGGCACAAAACGAAATACGTTTGCTCGTAATTTGCGATCGAGCAATTAGCACTTAGCCCAATAAATTTTGAAGGAGTGGAGATTTCTTGCATTAGACAAACATGGAGGTGTTTGTTTTCCTCCCGCGTCGTAGTCACCTTAGTGGCTGCGTAACACACCAACCAATCTGCTGGACCACTGGGGGCACCGGAAAGTTCCTATTGGGGCGTTGGATGTACATGCAGGTTTAAACCTCCCACCAGCATAACAGAAAACTCATCAGTGAGACCTTGAGACATATATGTGCGCGTGCACGTCCCCCGGCCCCTTCCCTCCTCTCACAACTCACGCCTGATAAGCCGGCAACCACTTAGCGCGTGCTTAGAAGTGAAAGGCATTGCCAAAATTGTCGCTCTGAAAGCCTCTCAAGCTGAACAAGAAGCACTGGCTAAAGTCCACTTTGAAATACATCCGGGAGAGGTTCCCAGCTGATCGGCGAGCTGAAACTTGTCGTGCATACTGCGGCGGTAGCGTGTGTCTGCTGTATCCGCACCCATTCAGGCTTCTGTCCGGCAGGCGTTCTTTCTATTGGGTACTAAACCGGTTGAACTTAGGTGGCACCGGGGGGCTATTGAAAACCCCATCTACTCAATGTTCTTCCTCCGAGCGAGCGACACGCGTCTATCCGCAGGGAGTTAAAACCCGGCAGTACTCGAGCTTTATTCTAGTGGACAAACATGTGGCTGTCCGCTTCCGCCCCGCGTCGTTGGCATCTTACTGCCTGTGTAACGCACCAACCAAATCACAAACCACTCGACCTTTGAGGACAGCTGACATGTCGCATTGAGCTGCCAGAATTCCACTCTTAAATTTCCCGCTAGCGCACCGCGCCTGTCACCGCCAGCGGATGAAGTCTAGCTGTGCATGCAACCCCCCCCCCCCCCCCCCCCTACTGCTTCCACCTCCAACCAGGGCACGCCTAAACCGGCAACTGCTGGTGGGTGCGTGCTTAGGCGTGAAATACACGGGCAAAAAGTCGCGCTGAAAGCCTTTCAAGCTGAAAAAGAATAATGGGCTCACGTTGGCGTTCAAAGCAGCTTGTGAATGAGGCATGGGTGGTGGCGAGGGTGATAACAGTTGTGAAAGTGATGTGGGCGGCGGCGAGGAGGAGCGTCGCCACGGAGCCGTGTAAATCAGGTTCACCGGAATGAAAACTGTGTGTGTGTGGGGGGGGGGGGGGTGTTAGTAATACACAGACCACAACGGTTCTCTAGTGATAGATCTATGTCAGTCAAACCGGCTTGTAATAGTAAACACGGAAAGCAAGTGTGACGGACAAATAACGTGGGAAAGCGGTAACAGACAGTCCAGCATAGACTACAGTTTAGTATCCGAGACAGTATACGGAAGGCTGCGGGAAATGAGGATAGAGCAAAATGGAACAGACAGCTTAGGAAGCGAGCACAAGCGGTTTAGCTTGCACTTTGGAGGCGCAACCCGGACAAATGTAGAAATAGGTACATCAGGAGAATCTAATTTGAATAATGAGCAGTTAAAGATCATCGCTTATAGATTGGAAGATGAAATAAATACCCAGGCAAAAATTGGGATTACGACGAAATGATTGCGTTCATAAAGAGTAAGATGAATGAAGCAAAGCAACAAAACCGATGGAAAGGGAAGAGAAAGCCGAGAAGCTGGTGGAATAAGGAAATAAACGAGGCTATTGACCAGCGAAGAAAGGCGTCGAGAGAGCATAGAGAAGCAAAAAGAACTGGTATGGAACCGGAGGTAGTGAAGGAGAAATGGGATATCTACCGTGGGAAAAAACTAGAAGTGCAGAAAATGGTGCAAGCAAAGATCAAGCAGAAAAGCGAACAATGGTTGGCAAAAATACGGAAGAAGGACAGAAGCGCATCCAAGAAGTTTTGGGACCATGTAAAATCACTAAGCTCAAAAAACGATAACCATCAAAAATTCCTGGTTGATGAGGAGGGGGAATATTTAGAAGGAGAGCACGCGTTCGCGCATATTCATCGAGTGATTAGTGAGACGTTTAGGGCAATAGTGGTAGGGAAACCAGCACCGATAACATCAGCGCCACACAAGACTGCGGAAAGGGAAATAAGTTTGAGCGACCTTGATTGGAAAAAAAGCAGAGCAAAAGGTTTCCCCCAGACAGCAGTGGGCCCGGACGGAATACCAATGCAACTGATAAACCTGCTTGGACCTAAAAGTAAGGAATCATTTATGAGGGAAATAGATAAGGTGATAGAAACCAAACAAATACCAGAGGACTGGTTAGAAATTAGGATGAATTTAATATATAAAGGCAGAGGAGACAAAGCCAGTATTGATTCTCACAGACCACTCACAGTAACGTCAGTGGTGTATAGATTCGTAATGCAGGCGATAAAATCAGAAATTCAAGCACGTATGTAAGAACATGAAATACTTGGGGAACTGCAGAATGGATTTAGACAAGACAGGCGACTGGGTGACAATTTGTTCTTGATAACGCAATGTATTGAAATTGCGAAAGCACAGAATAGACCACTATGGATTACGTTCTTGGACATTAAAGGGGCATATGACAACGTAAACAGAGAACGGCTGTGGAGAACGCTGAAACTCCAAGGATTAGATGACGAGTTAGTACAGTTCCTTATAGCAATCTATAAAGACAATAGAGTGCACCTTACTTGGGAAGGACAGAAATGCGCCCAGCAGGTCAACATCCATCGGGGACTGAAACAGGGATGGCCTTTGAGCCCAATACTGTTCATGCTTTACATGGCAGGGTTAGAAAAGAAACTGTAAGAAAGTCAAGTAGGGTTTAGCCTAACCCATATGCTGCAAGGCGAAGTGGTACAACAGCATATTCCTGGAATGTTATACGCAGACGACATTGTTCTTTTAGCTGATAACCAAACCGATATGCAGCGACTAATAAATATTAGCGGCCAGGAAGCCACCGACCTCGGGTTAGATTGCAGTGCAGAAAAATCAGGAATAATGGTTTTTGAATGACGCTACCACTGATGTCTATCCAGCAAGGCGAATTACCTAGAGTGAAGGAATATAAATATTTGGGAGTGTGGATAAAGGAAGGGGATAACTACTTAAGAACTCACGAGGAGCAACTTAAGGTTAAGGGAAAGCGAAACGCAGCTACAATGAAGCATAGAGCTCTGTGGGGGTATAACAAATATGAAGTAGTAAGAGGAATGTGGAAAGGAGTAATGGTTCCAGGTCTCACGTTTGCTAATGCTGTACTCTGCTTAAAATCAGATGTTCTATCCCGCCTTGAAGTAAACCAGGGAACGGTTGGACGTTTGGTCTTAGGCGCGCATGGAAAAACAACTAACGAAGCAGTTCAGAGAGATATGGGCTGGACGTCGTTTGAAGTTACAGAAGCTCAGAGTAAAATATGCTTTGAGATGAGGTTGAGGGCAATGGATCAACGAAGGTGGGCAGCTAAGGTTTTTAGGTATCTATACTTGAAAAGCGTGGACACGCAGTGGTTAAGAAAGACCAGAAGGCTAACGATGAAATACGGAAAGAACAGTGGAGAATCCAAAACAGCCAAGGTAACCAAAAAAGAGGCAAGGCAGATTGAAACGAATAAATGGAGGGAAAAAATGGAAGCTAAAACGTCGTTAGAGATGTACAGGGCAGAGAAATTGAACATCAGAAAGGAAACTTTCTACGATAATTACCAGGGCAGTGCTTTGCTTTTTGAGGCTAGTGCAGGTTGCCTCCGAACTAAGAGTTTTGTGGGGAAGTATTCACAAAATGATGGGGTATGCGTGGTCTGCGGAAAAGAAACAGAAACTATGCGGCACATAGTGTTAGATTGTGAGGGTATCCATCCAAATCTACATGAAGGGAATATTGGGCTTCCAGAAGCCCTAGGATTTAAGGGTATAAGAGAGGAAGTTAACTTCAAGGCAGTCGAGGGGACGGAAAGAAGATTAGAATGCTGGTGGACGAAAAGCAGAGAGGGGAATATTGCCTATAACAGTTACCACCTGTAACAAGAAAAAAAAAGTTTTTCGGGCCTGATAAGCTTTAGTGCCTGCCCTAAGCAGCGCTAGTATTAAACCAAGAGTGTAAAACATGGTTATATATTCCTTTTTGGTAATATGACATGTCATCACCCCGCTTCAAAGGGGAAACCAATAGCAATCATCATCATCATCATCATCATCATAGACATATACTGGTTTGTTGTAAAATAGAACAAAGAAACTCCAATTTCAACGGTCCGCCAGGAGCGTACCAATGAGCGAACGCCAGCGCCGAAACCCCGAGGCATCATGGTCAAATATGGCAGCGCACTGGTCAGCCAATGAGAGAACGCCTCGCAGGAGACCAGTGGCGGGAGGTCCATATATGGACACGAAAAAGTAAGGAGCCAATGAGAGGGTTCCGCGATCAAGCCCAGAGGGGTTAAAAGCCGGGCTTACAAAGAGAAGGGGGAGGCAAGAAACCAGGAGGCGTAAGCAACACGTGAGCTTCAAGGAACGAGCCAGGGGGACGCGGCCAAGCCAGCGACGATGCCCACCAAGCCTGAGCGGGAGCGGGCCGACTTCACATCGGTTGCGGCATCCTAGGCGCACCACGAACCTGTGTTTTCTGGCCCCAGCGGCCGCGGTCGGGCAGCTGTGGCCAACGTCCACGCTGCGTCAACCTTCGCTTCAACAGCCCCGAATGGCTACGTTCGTGCCGAGACTACCCGGGACCTCCAGCGACAGCGGCTACCAGCGGTAGCAACCGAAGAAACTTCATGACGCGCGGAGCCCACGCCGTCCAAGGAACGACCGCGCGCATCGAACGGCGGCACCAAAGCGAGGCGAGGATGGCTACGATCGAGTCGCGGCGACGCAACGTGTGCGACACGTCAGCGCGACGACAGCGGGGTAGGCAAGTCCATTAGGGACTTAGTCGTAGGACACAACTAAGGAATTGTGGTGGGAAAGACATTAACTATGACTCTTCGTAAGAAGTGTATATGAACTAATTGTGAAGAACTGTATTGTAGATACTTTCGGGGTTTGCTTTGAATTGTATTTCGGTATATTTATCTTGAGGGTTGATTGTTATCGGGTGTGTGCAATTGATTTGTTTAGTTGTTTGCTTTCGGAGTTTTCCAGGTGTGCATTAAATGGGTGTTGTGTAAACCGGTCAGCGGATTTCCTGCATCCATCTCTGCGCGAGTCAAGACACCTCACAATCCGTTCATGTGACAGCCTTTCCCTCACACGTGTTTCATGTGTCGCCACCAAGGAGCGCCCTCCCCCTGACACTTTACCGAGACGTTGCTCCATTCTCCGCTAATATAAACCACGTGACATTTGCGCGGGATGTTCAAACTCGATATGCAACAACATACTCGCTGCTCCTCCGAACCACGTGACATACGCGCGGGAGGTTCAAGCACGATTTGTAACGTGCTAGCCGGCGGCGGCGGCGCCTGCGAGGTATCAGCAGAGTAGCGCCCGCCACCGTACGTTCGCTCATCACGCGAACACTTCCTGAGACGCAGCAGAAACGCGCCGTGACTGAGAAGACTGCAGCCCGCGCTCCGCACAAATTTCATGTGCGGGAGTGTAGTAATCATCAGTGTATTTCTTTGCGCCCATCCGTGCTTCTGTTTAGTTTTCGCAATCATCTGATAACGGCATACCGCCGTTAGCTGGCGACTGCACAGCTTGCCCAAGGGGCATCGGTGGAGGTGAGGGGGAAAATAGTTGTGAAAGAGGTGCCAGCGGTGGTGAGAAGCCGCGACGCGGCGCCGAGTAAATAGATGTTACCGGAAATAAAACAGGGGGGGGGGGGGTAAGACATATACTGCTTTGCATTAAAATCTCCTACGCCTCAAGAAGGTGGTTTTTTGTGCGCGGCAGGAAATCGTCTTGTGACAGCCGCAATTGCTTAGATTCGTGCCACGCTGCCGATGTTATGGAGTGGCATTTCTTCCTTGCCAGAGTTCATGATTTCCGGTAATGCTTGATGTGACGCGCAATGCGAGTTGAGTCACCCAGGCTTGCTTGTTTCGCGATGTCTGCGCTGCCACCTACAGCTCCGGGTCTACGAGCGTTCGAGAGATGGGGACCACTGGCAGCTGTTTCGGCGTGGCAGCTACGTAGAGGCGGCCTAGCTGCGGCTCCCTGGGGGCTTCCTACGGCTGCTGTCTCCCTCCGTGGAGGGCGTGTTGGTGCGGGCAGCGCTGTACTGTGCTGCCCAGAATGGCGTCATTATGGTGCCTGGGCCAAGGCGGCGGTCGGGAGATTTCTCGACATGCTGAATACGTCCTCGGCAGCTGTATGAGAGAAGCAGATGTACGGACGTCATCTGTTAGCGCGGCGCTAGACTTGCTCGTGCTTGGCTTCACCCCTACCAATTTAGACCCTGGCCTGCTATCTTCGGCCAGGGCCGCACCGCACCGGCTGATCATCACAACCGACTCAGAGAAGCGCCAGCGTGAGCCACGATTGCTTATGTTGGCCTGCGCTGCGATACGTCGAACATTTGCTTGGGCGCTCCGCAGCCGTGTGTTTATTTGTCCTGCTTGTGTCTTCTCAGTGGGACGAGATACGAGCATCCCCGGACGAAGCAGTCGACGAACAGACTGCCTCAGTGCTTCGGATGCCTGTTCGAGAGAACATATTCACCTTCACGTCAGCGTCCAGCGTAGCAGTCTTGGCATACGGTGTTACCTGCGACAGCCGAGCGCCAGATTGTGCATGCGGCTGACGATGCCTGTTTGACGACCACGAGTGGGAGTACAGCTGCTACACGGTGCAAACCCTTCATTCTTTGGTGTTATAAGATGCATGTCCCCGCATTGTATTCTTGTCACCGTGCGGAAGAGTTTAAGGTTGGAGGGATGTGGGAACGCGACCTCAGTGCGTTCCCTCACGTTCAGCGGCTGCGCAATGCTTGCTCCCCGCGGAAACTTGCTTAACAAGACGTCGGCGAGGGGGATCTGCCTCCCCCCCCCTTGTCTTTCGGCTGGCGAGAGTGCCCGGGAAGCAAGGCGACAAGACGTGCCTGGCGATGTCATTCCTTCGGGAGATCGGGTAAGAGTGCTGCAATGGCCGCCATCGGCATCTGGCCAGCAAACGCGAGTTCGCTGTGACGTCCCAGATAAGACTCTTGTCGTGGTGAGCCGAACCTCTCGATTCCTTTAAACTGTTCGGGCAACGAAATAGATCCGAATGTTTATTATTCAGCAATAAATGTCAATGAGCGAAAACACTTGTCGCTTCCTTTATTCCGTCGGGCCATGGCCCGCCGCGGCTGGCGCGGTCCAGCGAGCAGTCGCGGTGTGGGAGATAGCTTGCTAGCTGGGCGAAACGAGATAATAGAGGCTGATTAGTGTCTGCCGTCACCGGTTTTGATATTACATGGTAAAGTAGCTGCCCTACTTTTACCACGCTAAAACACCACAACATACAGGGTGTCCCAGCTGTCAAGCTCTAAGATTTTAAAATAGAGAAATGGCGTTACTCAAAGAAAACCTAGCGCATAATGTTTCCGGTACAGTGGAGTAGCGGCCAGGGTTTTTTGTGTTTGAGGTTTATAATATTATTTGTAATAATTAATACATATCGAGAAGCACTATCCTAACCAATCAAGTATAAATGCGGCACTAGTAGTATCCACGAGAGGAATCTAACTGCGGTATTTCCAGCGATGAACTAATTGCGTATTGAGTTATTCTGGCTGATAAATAAACCCTTCCAAATATAACAAATACCGATCGACGGCGCTCTCGCCGGCTTCATAAACCAGCGCCCTCAAATAAGCTAATTGAAAGCAACTGCTTTGCCTGACACGTCCGAAACGACAGCGCATCCCCTGATAAGAACATGCATGAAAAGAGCAGCAACAGCAAGTCTCGCGAGGCCCATGTGGCAGATAAGGCACAAACTCCGTAGTGATTTCTTCTGTGTTTATTTTCTTCATTTTATTCCGGCTAACTCACACACAACCTGTTCTAGGGCACTGCTTTATGATGCGGCCCGGAGCGCCGTCACGTAGTTTTCTAATGTCGGGGGGTTTCTTTATCAGTCCGCATAAATGAGTACGCAATTAGTTTGTCGTTGGAAATACCGCAGTTGGATTCACCTTGTGGGTACCTACAAGTGTCTCATTGACATTCGAATTATTCGGACACTACTTCTCCAGTAAGATAAAAACTCATAAGTAATTCAGTCTCATTAACAAACAAATTACTGGCCGTAACTCCGCTGCCCTGGAAAGATTATGCGGTTATCCTTGAGCAACGCCATTGCTGTTCTAGAAAATCTTCGTGCATAGTAGCTTGGACACGCTGTATACATGTCACAGGAAAATATTTGGTCAACGTAGCGGCCTCAGTCTGATGCCAACGTTTTTATAAACAATGCAACCGCGCTCATCCTTGGCTTCTAGTTCTTAACATTTCTGCCACAAACGGGAGTTTCTAGGCAATGCTTTAGGCCTACTCCGAATCAATATTTGCGAATAAATAAACGGTTAATATGCTGCATGGATATGCCATGCATATTTTAGAATGTGTGCACGTGCGCGCTCGAACAGGCATTTTGTGTGTCGGTTGTGGTTGTTGGCTCGCCGGACTAAGTATCGGCACATCTGTGTGTCTGTATGTGTGCGTTGTGTGTGTCTGTGTAATATCTTTCTACGGGCTTCCTGTTTCCTTTCATTTAACTGATCATTTTTATGCAATATTCGGCTACCCTAGTTAAAAGCAGCACTCCAACTAACGTTTCGACATTCAGATCATGTACAGTCACCTAATCTCACTAGCATATGCCACGCGGACATAATTATGTACTAACTGAGTGCTCCTGTAAAACTGAAGTCCAAAGAATTTTAAGTAATATGAGTTATGATGCTGATCCGCGGGCGATATAAGCAGTACACTTTAGCATAGTTTCGTAGCTGAATCGGCAAAAATGATTGACCTTAGACGCCAACAGCCTTTGTTTGTGAGTGCTCATTTACAGGACAGTCCAATATTTTCGTTTTTGTAGCAGTACTTTCTGTCACACGTTGAGGTTTTTTTTGCCTTGTAAAACCTGCGTGGTGCCGTAGGTCTTGCTACAGGTCTAGCGGCAACGGGTCGGTAGAATTCCAGTTGCCAAACAAAACTTCTGGTCATGCTCTATAAAAGTCAAAGGGAAACAACCGGCCTCGTACCCGCGACCTTCTGGTGCTGAAAGAGCGAGCAGGCGAATTCCATTCCACATGCGTTTGGAGCCAATCAATAGTAATCACTTCAGAATAAGGCAGCAATGGCTAGTCAGAGCTCGCTCCAAATTGACGCACGTATGTTGAAGCTCATTTATATTTAAAAAGAAAGAAGCGTGCCCGCCCTTTGGCCTCAGAATCCTTCACAATGCCATCACCAATGATTTACTGCGCACACAAACCGCGGATGCTGAGAAGCGCAAACCAATTTTGTGCGTGAGCGTAACCGCTCACATAGAGACATCTGCAGCTGCGGCCGTGCCCATGCACAAGAGTTCAACCGCCATTCTACGGTGAGTGTTCAGGAAAACGCTATCTCAATACTTTGTTGGTTGTCCAAATTTATGGGTAGCGGAGGTGGGACAAAACCAACCGGAAGTTATTAACCAACTGCTTTAGACACTTTTGTAAGTTCTGCGATAAACTGTAGTTCGTAGACAAATAAAAATAGGCACTGGTAAACCAAGAGCGCGCAGCTTATAGCAGAAGTGAACTTTTTTTGAACCTAAGCAACTTGTTCTGAATAGGGGAAATGCTGACATTGGTCGTTCCCAAGGAAGGCTACTTATTAAAGGAGACTTCTAAAGGACCAAGTATATATTTCTCCCATACATTGGAACGGTGCACTGTTGCTGATTGCTTTAAAATCTGAATAATTTAAAGTATTTATCTCTGGTTTCACCCTGATACTGAGGATGGTTATTTCCGTTTCAATACCCACCTCTGTGTCACCGCAGCTGTCATCCCGCATGGTGCATCCTGCTGGCTGCTTAAAAGGACCTTAAAAATATGGCATTGGCACTTTAGTTGTGTGCTTACTTTCTAACTTCTGGACTACACTTCTTAAGACTTACAGAAGGCATACTGAACCTCAGGGTATAAGCGCTAGAATTGCGATAAAACTCTGCATTCTCGAGGTAATCAGCCACAGCGACGTCATCGCAGTTTGCAGCTGAAATGTAGTCATGGTCCCTTACGAGGTTTTTAAAAAGTCTCGCTGTTCTTTGGTGCCATTCCATAGGATGTGCTGAAAACGTGGACCCAAAGTAGACATTCATTGGTGGACCTTTACACTGCCTGAGTATTTCGCCTTTCACCCTCGCACACTTTGTGCTCGTTCCAACGAGCACGCCTTGTTGAGCACAAATCCACAACGCGGCATTTCTGTTCTGCTCTGCTCAAAGCAAGTGTTATCACTAGCGCTTATCACTTCACCGGTGCTGGTGGTGACGTTTACTCGCTTTACGAGCGGCGTTGGTAGCCTGTCGCTCCTTTTGCTGCTAGCCACTAGTAGAATTGTGTCGCCTTCATTTGAAACACTTCATTCTTTTGCCTTCTGCATTGGATGTAGAGAGGTCAAAACTGTTAACAACAACGCGCGAACGCGTGGCCTTCCATACGTGCAGCGCAGCTTGCTTGTAGCCACCGGCGTTACCGGCGAGATTAAGTGACGGTGCGGCGGCGCCTTGGAATGTGCAAGCTATTGCTGATGTTTCCGTGTTTTTCCCCCTCTCCCCACAGAACAAAGAAATATCGGCAATAACATTCGCGTGCCAAGCCGCCGCAGCGCCGTCACCAAATCTCGCTGGTCATGCCGGTGGCTGTCAGCAGGTTGGGCTACAAGTATCGAAGGCCACGCGTTCGAGCGTTATTGTTAACAGTTTTGACCTTTGTACATGCGGGAATTTAACATTCCTAACCACGCCAGCGCGTGGCAAGAGCCACCAATGCGCACTCTAGAGGCCTGACGCCTGCTGCCGAGGCGTGCGCGGGGCGCATGCGTGAGCTTTTTACTTGGAGCACTGAGATTTTCTCGCTTCCTACAGCGGTTCAGCGCTGGTCACTGAAGCACCGCCGAGCGACGCCTTTGTAGCATTTCCTTTATCCCGATGGCGCATTTGCAACTTAACCTGACGTTTGCGCCGGCTTTGGGGCAAGTGCTCCTTTCGTCCTGATAAATACTTACTCGGAATGTTTTGTTTGGTATTTTTGTGTTGTGTGCTTAATAGTATATACCCGATGAGACTAGCGGCTTGCGAATGGCTTGCGAATGGCGTCACCGAATGAAGTGTGCAGGAAGATGAAGCGCAATCACAGGGTGCCACGCTATCGACAACGAAATGCCAGCGAGATGAATCGCGAAACTTTATTCATCTTCTTTAGTTCGTATACTACTTGACGTCTGAACTTATGTTTCAGCTCACTTCCCGCTTCCGATGAAGTAGGCAGTTTGCAAGGTTCATAAAAGAAATTATCTCATTTTTTTGCTGTTTACTTCTTTACTTAAAAAAAAAACTGGAGACATACGAGGCATTTTCGTTTCAAAATGAGCCAGATCCAGTATCCGAAACTAAGTCAAATGAAACTGCGGTGACAAGAAAAACTCGTCAACTTTCTCCAAAAAAGGAGGTGGCAATAAATTAGTTCAGATAATGACCTCCACGCGTGTCCACAGGTCGTAGTTTGTATCGAAAATGAGCCAGATACTGCTGTTTCACGAGTCATAATGAGCCAGATCCATTTTCCCAACGGGAGTTTGCTTTTGGCCTGACTGTTCAGCCTGTTTCGTGGGGGTTTTTCTAGGTTTTTTTTTGTTTATTTGTTTTCCGGAGGTTACTTATTATGCATCCAGATGGTAATTAGTAGATCGGCGAAAGATCTGTCCCCAGAGGACAATGGCGAAGTTAACGGAAGAAGAAGTGAAGGAAATGGAACTGAGATGTGAAAGAATGATTTCATCTCGTCGCCTCCGTCCATATGGAGTAATTCTGGTTATTTAATAAGTTTTACTGCCAGATGTACCATTTTCGTACTTAACTAAATAGCCGCCGCCTACAAGCCGCGCAAAATCTCCCCTCCCCCCTTCTGGTGGTACCAACCACTTCATTAAGGTGAAAAAAAAAGATATGAGCAGCCTTTTTCTGAAGGGGTTGGGAAATTCATGGCGAGGCAACGAAGAGCTTGCCTCCAAGCGTACCGAAGAAAATTACCCTAGGGAAGAGTTCGAAAACAGCTGCTAACGGTGCCAATAAAAGTCACCTGCTCTCTATGTATAGATCGACTGTCCTGATGTCCTCTTGCATATGTTCAGTGCCTTTCCCGCCAAAAACTCAGTCACACCAGTCTAAAATAAGGTTTAAATAATGTTTTCATAAGAATGCCATATTATTTTGAGCGTTTCAATTCTACTGAAGCCAAATTCAATTTGTGCATCCAAATGTTGCTCAAATTCAATTCATAATTTTCAATCACTTGTGGCCGAAACTTTCCACAGCTGACATGTAAAACACATCATATGTAGATGTGGCAGCGTTGCATGTAGGTCCGGCAGAAAACTTCCGCATGTTTCTCAATTTCACGTTAGGTGGTTCTCAGCCATTTCCAAAAAAAAAATCCTCATACCACTTATATAAATTGTCGGTTCGCTCTGCACGCCGGCGGCATTCTTCAAATTGGCACCTCTTGTTCCCATCGCTGCGCGCCGTAACACTATTCGCTACGTAGGGCCTGCCGAAGTTTTTGGCGCTAAGGAACAGGTCTTGCACCCCGGCAGAAACAACCACCTTGTCCTACTCTTCTGTTGTGAATCTTATCCCTCTTCCGCTCCGCTAATCATCTAGAAGCCGCCCTTTTCATCACTGTAGGCATGAAATGCTCGGCTTACAGCACCGTCCGACCAATTAGTACCCCGGAAAATTTTTACTTGAAGGAGTACTGACACCAAATTTTGATACCTAAAAAATTATATAATTGGCTTCAGTAGTTTGTACAGATGCCTCACAGAAATTTTTGCAGCGATCCGAGGCCGGAATCACATCTAAAATCGATTTTGATTGTCCAGGCCGCGAGCTTCCACAAACGGGCAGTACTAGCGCAATCGCTTTCGGCGTGACGAAACATTGGCCTACGTGTCTGGCCGGTTCAGGGTGACGACATATAGTCGTTTTCAGAACCGGAAACGATATCCTGCGCTGCTGTTGTCGGTGGTATTCGTTTGGGCAGGAGACGTGGGCGTAGCTGTGTGAGCAATGCTTGTAAACGTTGCGTGTTCGACGTCTTTGCTCTTCAAGTTCGTTGCCGGCGCATGGTGTTCGGCACTGGTGCCGAAAACGGCGTGGTGCGCGATGTCGACGGGCACCGCGGCGACGCGGCGGTGCGCGTCGCCGAGCTCGCCCAAGTTGTGCTATGGCAAGCTCGCGGTATGCGAAGTACTGCTCGTGGAAGCCTGCCCGAGCAAATCGACGACGACGCCAAGATGCATTATTTTCCACGCGACGACATGCAGCGCTAAACGTGGACTTCGTGGAGTTCGTGCACGCCGGCGGCCGCAAGAACTGTCGCCCAAGCCAGCGGGCTCGGGGTTGCACGGGTCACCTTGGGTGTTGGGAACTTAGTATCGTGGCGACTATTTGATCGCTGGTATCTGTACAACTGCGAATGACCATCCCTTACACAACTTTTCACCACACTATCATCCCCTTTTTCGCATACGAAGCTTTATTTTGGCAATAATTTCCGTTTCTGCGATCGGTGACCAAGACATCTGCCGCGGCCTGTTTTGATTCTAGCGCGCAGGTGGCGCCATCTTTCGGCCGCTCGCCGCACCGTGGTGCCGACAGTGCTGGGTCGGAGCGCCGAACCCCCGCTGCAGCCTGCCGGTCAGCGTAGGCAATACCTCTTACACCGTAGCGTAGGCTTACCATTGCGGCCAATATCTGAACGCCACTTTTAAATTCAGCGCTGATAACAACTCCTAGCACAATTTTCAACACACTAACATCTAGTTTCTCGCATGTAGAGCTTCTTTTTCGTGATCAGATTGATTAGAAGAGTGGCGACAAGCTGTTGCTATCACGGTCTGCGCCGGTTCGAGCCGCAGTGATATTAAAAAACGGACGACGGCAAAGACATCGCCGGCCTAATCAATCGCCTGGCCAAATAAAGTTGTTCTGTCTGTCGGGTGGCAGTGACTCATCCGAGTCTGAAGATTCAGACGACATGTCGACTGCGCGGGCGAGTCGCGTACCATGTGCAATCGTAGCAGACGATGCGGCGAACGCATGGAGGAAAGAAAAACGTCCCTGACGTCACGGGTGAGACCGTGACGTAAGGCTTCCCGCTTGCAGGCTTGCCTTCGAACGGCCATTTTCCCGCGCGGCGACCAAATTTGAAATTGGTTGCAATAAACGTGCTATAATTAATTCTGCGTTGGCGGCTGACGGCGGTCGGTTCGATTTTCGTAATTACTAGGCCAATAGGTATTCTTTACAGCGTAAAAACTGAAAGCGAGAAATTTCGTGTCAGTACTCCTTTAAGAATGCCTTCTAAAAGGTAACTAAGAATCTTTTGGTGAACTTCTATGGGTGCCTGAGGTGCCATTTTGACGAATGGCGATGTGCAAAGCGAACATAAAATTTCTACAAATAGTATGTCTTCGGATAATTTCGAAGTAAGGAGGTACACAGAAAAAAAAACCCAGGAAATTTCCTTTATGAACCTTGCAAATCTCCCACTTTATCGGAAACGGAAAGCGACCTGAAAGATAAGTTCAGTGGTCTAGTAACATACAAAATAAACAAGATGAATGAAGGATCACGATTAATCTCGCTGGGATTTCGTTGTCGATAGCGTCGCACCCTGCTATTGCGCTTCATATTCATGCACACTTCATTCGGCGACGCCGTTCGCAAGCCACTCGTCAACAGAAAAATACCAAACAAAACATTCCGAGTAAGTATTTATTACGACGAGAGGAACACTTGCGCCAAAGCCGACACAATTGACACATTAGGCCGCAAATGTGCCATCGGCATGAAAGTAATGCTAGAAAGGTATCGCTTTGCGGTGCTTCAGTGACCTTGGCAACACCGCTGCAGGAAGCGAGAAAATCAGCGTGCCTGCGAGTAAAAAAGGACGCGCTTGCGCGCCGCGCTGGTCTCGACAACAGGCGCCAGGCCTCTAGAGTGCACATCGGTGGCTTTTGCCGCGCGCTAGCGTGGTCCGGAATGTCAAGTCCCCGCCTGTACATACCATGTAACAAGGAATGCGAGTGGTGGCCAGAGTCACAAGACCTGTAGACACAGCTAGCAGCTAGCGGGCCGCGCTCAAATTTCTTGTCTTCGGGGCCGCACACAAAGTGCATCGAAGCGACATCTCCTTATTGGGCCGTCCTTTGCTCCTTTAGCTCTCGCTATGCTGACAGATTGACGCAAAAATAAAGAGAACGTCGGCAGAATTTTTATATGTTCAATTTAGGGCGCGCACAATAAAAAAATACATTTTGTGATTATTTCACGCCCTTCGGAGCAGCTTATAATTCTTGTTTTGCAAGGCACTGTTATATATATACTAGATAATGTTTCTACGCTGCGTCAGTAGTTTTTTTTGCAATCATTCATGTAACTGTTTTTGCAACCAATAGTTCGCTTTTACTAAGGCGTGTCTTCGCTACTACTATTTTACGCATTGTCAGCGTACTTCAAAGTATTTTATTGAAGCATATATATATATATATATATATATATATATATATATATATATAAGGTAAACGATTAGGCTAGTGAAGGTTAAATAGTAAAAAGGGGCGCAATAAAAAACATAACAAGTTTACTTCGAAAACATAACTTTACATCGACGTTTCGGACGGGGACCGTCCTTTATCAAGCTTGATAAAGGACGGTCCCCGTCCGAAACGTCGATGTAAAGTTATGTTTTCGAAGTAAACTTGTTATGTTTTTTATTGCGCCCCTTTTTACTATATATATATATATATATATATATATATATATACAGAGTCTGGAAACAAAAACTCACGCAGAGCGCGAAAAAATCAGGTTAGTAGAGACAGAGATACACGAGGAGGACATTAAAAATAAAAATATAAGTTTACTGACGTTTCAGGGAGAAGACACTGAAGAAAGGGAGTCCTCTCCCTGAAACGTCAGTAAACTTTTATTTTTATTTTTAATGTCCTTCTCGTGTGTCTCTGTCTCTACTAACCTTATATATATATATTTATATATAGTTAAAAGAAAAAGTTCCTGGCTATGAGGTTAGCTGTACGATGGAGAAGTCAAACTGAAAAACATAACAACATTTATTCTAACGATTCGACAGGGGGCCGGTCCCGGTCGAAACGTTAGAATAAATGTTGTTATGTTTTTCAGTTTGACTTCTCTATCGTATATATATATATATATATATATATATATATATATATATATATATATATATATATATATATATATATATATATATATATATCACAACGCATGCTGAGAGATACTGAATGTACAACAACATTCAATAAGAGCTCAGCACCATCCATACGTCACATTTACATGCTTTCTATCATGTTGTCAAGCAACTGTTACAACCGATGTTTCAGTGCGCAGAGCCGAGCCATTCGGTCAAATACACCCGGAAGTATCAAAGGAAGAACGCCTGCTTTAGGAGCATTCATAAACAGCAGGTGTATTCTTTTAACGATGAATGAAGGTTGTGACCTTATCTGAGGGAAGGAAAACTAACCGCACATAAAAATATACTCCTTCCAAGGAGCCCTGGCTAATTGTAAAGCAGTGATTTCGGTTCGAAGATAGTAAAACAAAGTTGGGTTCCTATATTTGGCAGTGGCATCGGATGCCTGTCGGTATTTCAACCGTTTAGCGGTATAGACAGTACACTCAATACATCATCATTTGCTCCGCAATTGAGCTTCACGCTCGTAACACCATATTACACTTGCACGCTGGGCCGAAGGCGCCTCGGCCTCTGTGATGCAGCGAATGATCGAGGTGGCTGCGCGAACGCCGTGCCACCGCTGCCGGCTTGGTATTAACTTAAGTTACCCTCTCCTCACGTGTGCGGTTGCCCTTTGTTCTTCTGCCACTCTATGCCTGCAGTTCACCGGGGCAAACTTTTTTTGATGCACATCATATATGTTTTCCGCAATCATAAAAACAAAATAAAGAAATTGAGTACTCAATGCTTACTCCTTCTATTCACAGGCCAGTCCAAAAAGTATTCAAATGTAATCCGTCCCGCAAGTGCAGTTTGGATGTGCCATTTTGAAAAGTAAAGCTGTGGCAACTAAACCAATTTTTGCACATACGACGTAAATTGAAGGCTTGTTGAATACCTCTAACCTGACAGCTTATCTTTCGTAAGTGCGTCCAACTTGCACCACGCAAACATTGTATCGGGGGCCGTCAAAATTGTCATGGTAACACTAGAAACGCTGCGATTTCAAGCATTTTTAACCGGTTCCGGTCAGAAAAAAGCTACGCTCTTTTCAATCATAGACATTATCGGACACCGAAATTCGCCACGATGACGCTATACTTACTTACAAAAGCGAAAAAGAAATACATATGAAATTACGTAAACAGTCTTAGTGATACAAACCTTAAAATTATAAAAAGTATACATTACAGTGCGCGGACGGCATTTCAGTGCTTATGTACTGCGCTTTTTTGTTTGAAACATAGTGCGGCCTTGCAACTCATTCCCATTATCTGTGTGTCATTGTAATCAACTCACAATGTTTGAAGAGCATCGTGCAGATAAATGTTTTACAGAACTCAAAGCCTGGTTCACTGTCCTCTCTCTTGAATTTATGGGTTTATTAGCTGAAATATCATCCGTTTATCTCATACTGCTCAGGCCAACTCTCCCTTGTACACTTTTGTCGCATCCAAATCCGGAGGTCATGCCCTTCGTACTTTAGTATGTATGACACGCATTCTACTAGTGAAATTCCTACGATATCCTGCCCCAGTAATGTTCCACGCACCCGCAGTATGCCGAAAAAAATCAATAAAGAACACACCTGTAGAAAGCATTCTGCTCGCCGTGATCATAAAAATAGACAATTGTTAATAATATTATGACGAATCCATTCATTCTAGCACGGGAAAATTACCAATAGCACAATGCCATAAACGCTTCACACGTTTTAGACAATCCTAGACTATACTTCTCCCAATTTACCTGCTTTTTCTCGTCTTATACACCGTTGATCGTTTTCTATCTATATATGTTAATCGCAACTCTACGTGTCTCGCGAGAAGTGCCGGCAAACGTTTAATGCAAAATAACCCTTCTCGAATTGGCTTCATCTGCGGCACGTTCGTGCGTATTATTTTCAGACACTTCCGGTCAGAAGAGAAAAAAATTCTGCAAAAATTCAGAGAATTATCTACTTATCATAGCATTCTGATTCCACCTGTTTTCAGTGTGAATCTTTTTGTCGCCAGATGTTTTAGTTCTTCCAAACGTTACCAGACCAATTATCTCATTTACGCTGTTAAAACAATTAGAATAATGCACATTCGCGAAATGTGCATTATTGTGCAAATGCCAAATGCTATACCCTTTCCCATCTACTGTACTTTTTTTTCAGTTTTTCGAGATTTCGCCCGACAAATTATTTCCTTTTATGTTATTATAGTGGTTACATTTGCAACTTTTCAGAAATCCGCTTTTTAGTGAAAACGTAGGGCATTACACAGTTCGTCAGTCTCCTTAATTATTTTCTATATTTTTCATTTGTTTTTTTTCAAACTTTTGTGTGACCAATGATTTAAATTTACGCTATTATAACGATTAGAGGTGGTAATTCCGCGAAATCTGCTTTATAGTAGAAATGGCATGCGTTATACACGTTTTGAATTTTTCCGTAATTTTTAAATATTTTTTGCCATTTTTTAGTTGTTCCTATTTTGATATATCAATTATCTCCATTTACGTTATTGTAACGATTATATCTGGAACTTTCCCGCAATTTGTATTATTGTGGACATAGAGGGCGTTACACGATTCGCCATCTTTCATAATTTTTTATAGTTTTTCTATTTTTGAGATTTCAAAATTTCGCCCGATCAATTATCTCCATTTACGTTATTACTGCGATTACATTTGGAACTTTTCCGATATCTGCAATATTGTAAAAATGCACTCCGTTATGATGCTCGTCGTTTTCAGCAATTATTTTATATTTTTCTTTTTCATTTTTCAAAATTTCGTTCGAACAATTATCTCCATTTACGGTATTATAACGATCACAGATGGAACTTCCGTGATATCTACATTTGTGTGGAAATGCGGGGAACGGTCCTGGCTGTAGGGGCACTCAGCAAAAATGCTACGCATTAAACTTTACCCTGCCTTCCCAAAGAAATTTTGGAGAAGCGCGAAAGGTTGCTAGCATCAAACCTGCGTCCAAAGGGCCTCAAGGCTTAGGCTAAAAGCGCGTCCAACCTTCGCTGAAAGGGCGTTCAATCGATCTTCAGAAGAGTCAAAGAGGCAAAGACGAATAGAATGCCTCATAACTTCACTCATAATGCCTAATCACAAGCGAAGAACGAACCCATGTGACATTTTTCGCGCTGCACGTAAACACATGTACGAAAAATTTAAATGTACACCGATACGTGGTTTTTGAGATAAATGTACGCTGTCGTACTTCTTTTTTATGGTGTATCGGTGTGTTGCCTTTTCTAGAAGATCTTGTTTTTCGCGATTTTCAAGTAACCGTGGTGACGCGAGGGAAGCCCGCTTTCACACACGCGCCGTGTGTCGGGGGTTCTTATCAGAGCTTTCCGGTCGACGAACTGGGCTATGGGGTAGTGCATGAGTTTTTTTTTTTTGACCAGAAGCCGTTCGTTCTACTAAAGAATCTTTCGCTTTAAAGGGAACCATATGCCAACAAGTAGGAAAAGGAGACCGGAGACGACATTGTTTTCAGTTTTTTCTTACACCAATCTAGTACGTAAACATGAGCGATTCCTAAATAAAACCGTGTTGACTGCTTGGAAGTAGTTGTCTTCTATAATGCCTTTTTGTGTGTTTCCGCTTGCCTGTACATCTAAGCGCAGCTATTTCAAATCAACATACCACTCATTTCGTTGAAGGGAAAAGAAAACAAAGAGACGCTGGAGTTGTAAAGAACGGCAAATGACCGTGTCGGAATGAGGGCTACGCACTACCAGACGTACGATATGACATATCTGTGATACAAAGTCATGTCAGGGCAGTTTCACGGGATTTAGTTTTTGCCGGCGAACCGCTGCGACAGGTCACAAGGCCAAATTCGCTCACGTAAACGCAATGTTCCGAGTGTTGAACGTACAAGCAGCGGTCACCAAAAGGAGTTGATCCAAAAACAGTGAGTATTTCTACATTTGCCGCGGGCAGCACACAATTTTCATCGTTGTTCTTCGGCACGCATAGCCAATCATTATAAATTAAGTGTTTTTAATTCTACGGTAAAGCGATGCGGTGAAGTGTTTTCGTCGACTAAATACTTAATGAGGGGTAGAACACTATTCTTAATGCCTCTATAAAACCAAACCAGCATGTACAAAATGCATGATCGGCTAGGCTAGCACACCAGCAAGGCAAAACTCCTGAGATTTGGGCCCTTAATGTTAGTATTATGTGACGGGAAGAAAAAAACAGCCTGTTCTCAGTGAGCACAATTTATTTCACTCCCGGCAGCAGAAAATTCAGAGTACTGTACAACTACAATTCAACATTCCAAACAAGACAGCTGGTGCACGCTTCCCCCATT